>NC_072395.2:6630240-7880240 GCF_028885625.2 Pongo pygmaeus | reverse complement strand
GAGGAATGGAATGGAATGGAATGTGGAATGGAATTTGTAATGGAAAGTGGAATGGAATGGAATGGAATTTGGATGGAATGGAATGTAATCTGGAATGGAATGGAAGGGAATGTGGAATGGAAAGGAATGGAAAGTGGAATGGAATGGAATGGAATGTGGAATGGGATGTGGAATGGAATGGAATAGAATGTGGAATGGAATGTGGAAGGCAAAGAATTGGAATTGAATGGAATGTGGAATTGAAAGGAATGGAAGTTGGAATCGTATTCAATGGAATGGAATGGAATGTGGAATGGAATGTTTAATGGAATTTAATGTGGAGTGCAATGAGGAATTTAACGTGGAATGGAATGGAATGGAAAGGGAAATGGAAAGTGGAATGGAATGTGGAATGGAACGTGGAATGGATTTGAATACAACGTGGAATTTAGTGGAACTTGCAATGGAGTGGAAAGCAGCGTGAAATGGATTGTGGAATGGAATGCAATGGAATGTGGAATGGAATAGAAAGGAATGAGCAATACAATGTGGAGTGGAACGTGGAATGGAATGAGGAGAGGAATGGAATGAAATGCGGAATGGAATGGAATGGAAGGTGGAAAGGAATGTGTAATCGAGTGTGGAATTGAACATGGAATGTAATGGAATGGCATGGAATATGGAATGGAATGTGTAATGGAATGGAATGGAAGCTTAATGGAATGGAATGGAATGGAATGTTTAACGCAATGGAATGGAATGGTATTGGAAAGAAATGGAATGTAATGTGGAATGGAATGGAATGGAATGGAATGGAAAGTGGAAAGGAATGTGGAATGGAAAGGAATGTGGAATGGAAAGGAATGGAATGTGGCATGGAATAGAGTGGAAACTGGAATGGAATGGTATGCAATCGATTGGATTGTGGAATGGAACGGAATGTGGAATGGAATTGAATGGAATGGAATGTAGAATGGAACGGAATTGGAATAGAATGGAATAGACTGTGGAATGGAATGAAATAAAATGTGGAAAGTAACGGAATGTGGAATGGAATGGAATGGAATGTGGAATGGGAAGGACTGCAATGTGGAATGGAATGGAATGGAAAGGACTGCAATGTGGAATGGAATGGAATGGAATTTCGAATGGAACGGAACAGGATGTGGAATGGAATGTGGAATGGAATGTTTAATGGAATCGAATGGAATGTGGAATGGAATGGAATGGAGGGTGGAATGGAAACTTAAATGTAATGCAATCAAATTTGGAATTGAATGAAATGGAAAGGAACATGGAATGGAATGGAAGGGGATGTGGAATGCAATGGAATGGAATGTGGAATGGAATGTTGAATGGAATGGAATGGCATGTGGAATGGAATGTGGATTGAAATGGAATGGAATTGAATGGAATGTGGAATATAATGGAATGCAATGTGGAATGGAATGGAATGTGAAATGGAATTGAATGGAATGTGGAATGGAATTTAATGGAAGGTGGAATGGAATGGAATTGAATGTGGAATGCAATGTGGAATGGAATGTGGAATGGAATGGTATGGAATGGAATGCGGAATGGAATGGAAAGGAATGTGGAATGGAATGGAATGGAATGGAATGTGGAATGGAATGGAATTTGGAATGGAATGGAATGCAATGTAATCTGGAATGGAATGAAATGTAATATGGAAAGGAAGGGAATGAAATGTGGAATGAAATAGAATGTAATGTGGAATGGAATGGAATGGAAGTTGGAATGGGATGTAATGGAAAGTTGAATGGAATGGAATCGAATGTGGAATGGAGTGGAATGCAAACTGGAATGGAATGGAATGGTATGTGGAATGGACTGGAAAGGAAAGTGGATTGGAATGTAGAATGGAATGGAATCGAATGGAATATGGAATGGAGTGGAATGGAATGGAATGTGGAGTGGAATGTGGAATTGAATGGAATGGAAAGTAGAATGAATTGGAATGGAATGTGGAATGGAACGTGGAATGGAGTGGAGCGAAATTCGGAAAAGAACATGGAATGTAATGGAATGGAACCTGGAATGGAACGTGGAATGGAACGTGGAATGGAACATGGAGTGGAATGTGGAATGGATCGTGGAACGGAAAGTGGAATGGAAAGTGGAATGGAAGGGAATGGAACGTGGAACGGAATGAAATGGAATGTGTAATGGAATGTGTAACGGAATGAAATGGAATGTGGAATGGAATGTGTAATTGAAAGCCTTGGAACGAGGAATCGAAAGTGAAATGGAACGAGGACAGGAAAGTGGAGTGGAATGGAAAGGAACATGGAATGGAACGTGGAATGGAACGCGGAGTGTAACGTGGAATGGAACGTGGAATACACTGTGGAGTGGAATGTTCAGCGGAATGTGGAATGTAATGTGGAATGGAAAGAAATGGAATGTGGAATGGAATGTGGAATGGAATGTGGAATGGAATGTGGAATGGAAAGTAATTTAATGTGAAATGTAATGTGGAATGAATTGTGGAATGGAAAATGGAATGGAATAGAGTGCAATGTGGAATGGAGCGTGGTGTGGAATGGAATGGAAGTTGGAATGCATCATGGAATGGAAAGTGGAATGGAATGAAATGTGAAATTGACGTAACGGAATGTGGAATGGAATGTGAAATGGAACGTGGAATTGAAGGGTGAATGGAATGGAAAGGAATGTGGAATAGAAAGTGGAATGGAATGTGGAAGGGAACATGGAATGCAATGCAATAGAATGTGGAATGGAATGTGGAATAGAATTAGGAATGGAATGTGGAATGGATTGCAATGGAATGTGTAATGGAATGTGGAATGGAATGTGAAATGGAATCTGCAGTGGAATGGAATGTGGAATGGAATAGATTGGAATGTGGAAAGGAATGCTGAATGGAATGCAATGTAATGTGGTATGGAAGAGAGTGGAATGTGGAATGCAACCTGGAATGTAATGTGCATTGAAACGGAATGGAATGTGGTTTACAATGTGGAATGGAGTGTGCAATGGAATGCGGAATGGAAAGGAATTCAATGTGGAATGTAAAGGAATTGAATGTGGAATGGAATGTGGAATGGAACGAGCAATGGAATGGAATGCATTGTGGAATGGAAAGCAATGGAATAGTATGGAATATGGAATAGAGTGGAATGGAATGTGGAATGGACCGTGGAAAGGAACGTGGAATGCAACATGGAATGGAAGGTGGCATGGAATGCAATGGAACGAGGAATGGAATGTGGAGTGGAATGGAATGGTATGTGGAATGGATTGCAATGTGGAATGGAATGGAAAGGAATGTGGAATTGAAGATGGAATGGAATGGAATGGAATGTGGAAAGGAATGTGGAAAGGAGTGGAGTGGAACGTGGAAAGGAAGGTGGAATGGAATACAATGCGGAATGGAATGGAATGAAACGTGGAATGAAAAGTGGAATGCAATGTGAAATGGAAAGTGCAATAGAATGGAATGGAATGTGGAATGAAAAGTGGAATGCAATTGAATGGAATGCGGAATTGAAAGGGGAATGGAATGTGGAATGAAAAGTGGAATGCAATTGAATGGAATGCGGAATTGAAAGGGGAATGGAATGTGTAATGGAATGCATTTGATCAAGGAATGAAACGTGGAAAGGAATGGAAAGCAACGTGGAATGGAATGTGGAATGGAATGTGCAATGGAATGGAATGGAATGGGGAATGAAATGTGAAATGGAATGGAATGCAATGCGGCATCGAATGGAATGGAATGTTGAATGGGATGTGGAATGGAATGGAATGGAATGTGGAATGGAATGTGGAATGGAAAGTGGAATGGAATGGAACAGAATGTGGAATGCAAAGTGCAATGTAATGTGGAATGGAATGTGGAATGGAATTTGGAATAGAACGGAATGGAATGTGGAATTGAATGTGGAATGCAATGTGGAATGGAACGTAAAATTGAACATGGATTTGAATGGAATGCAACATGGAATAGAATGTGGAATGGAATGGAATGGAATGTGGAATGGAACGTGGAGTGGAATGGTATGGAATGTGGAATGGAATGAAATGGAATGTGGAATGGAATGTGGAACAGAAAGGAATGAAATGTGGAATGGAATGGAATGGGACATGGAATGGAATGTGAGATGGAATGGAATGCAATGTAGAATGCAATGGAATGGAATGTGGAATGGAATGGAATGGAATGTGGAATGGAATGTGAAATGGAATGTGCAAAGGAATGTGGAATGGAATGGAATGAAATGTAAAATAGAATGTAGAATGGAATGCAATGGAAAGAGGAATGGAATGTGAAATGGAATGTACAAAGGAATGTGGAATGGAATGGAATGAAATGTAAAATAGAATGTGGAATGGAATGGAATGGAATGGAATGTGGAATGGAATATGAAATTGAATGTTGAATGGAATGTGGAATGGAATATGGAATGGTGTGGAATGGAATATGGAATTGAATGGAATGGAATGTGATGGAATGGTGTGGAATGGAATATGGAATTGAATGGAATGGAATGTGGAGAGGAATGTGGAATGAAATGGAATTGATTGTCGAATGGAATGGAATGGATTGAGGAATGGAACGTGAAATGGAATTTGAAATGCAATGTGGAATGTAATGGAATGGAATGTGGAATGGAATGGAAAGGAATGTGGAATGGAATGGGGAATGAAATGTGGAATGGACCGTGGAATGGAAAGGAATGGAATGTGGAATAGAACGTGGAGTGGTATGGAATGGATCGTGGAATGGAACGTTGAATGGAACGTGGAATGGAACGTGGAATGTAATGTGGAATGGAATGTGAAATGGAATGTGGAATGGAATTCAATGGAATATGGAACGGAATGTGGAATGGAATGGAATGAAATGTGGAATGGGATGTGGATTGGAATTGAATGGAAAGAGGAATGGAGTTGAATGGAATGTGGAATGGAATGTGGACTGGAATGCATTGGAATGTGGAACGGATTGTGGAAAGGAATGGAAGGGAGGGGAATAAGGAATGGAACGTGGAATGGAATGTGTAATGGAATGCGGAAAGGAGTAGAATGGAAAGTGGAATGGAATGTGGATCTGAATGTGTAGAGGAAAGCAATGGAATGTGGAACGGAATGTGAAACGGACTGCAATAGAATAGAATGAAATGTAAGGTAATGTGGAATGGACCGTGGAATGAAATGTAGAATGCATTGGAATGGAATGTGGAATGGAATGGAATGGAACGTGGAATGGAAAGGAATGGAATGTGTAATGGAAACGAATGTAATGTGGAATGCAATGGAATGGTACGGAATGTGGAATAGAATGGAATGGAATGGAATGGAATGTGCAATGGAATGGATTGGAAGGTGGAATGGAATAGAATAGAATGTGGAATGGAATGGAATGGAATTTGGAGAGGATTGGAATGGATTGGAATGTGGAATGGAATGCAATGTAATTGAATGAAATGGAATGCAATGTGGAATGGAATGTGGAATGGAATGGAATGCAATGGAATGTGGAATGGAATGGAACGTGGAATGGAATGTGGAATGGAATGTGGAATGGAACCTGCAATGGAAACCAGAATGGAATGGAATGGAATGTGGAAAAGAATGTGCAATGGAACGTGGAATAGAACGAGGAATGTAATGGAATGGATTGTAGAATGGAATGTGCAATGGAATGGAATGGAATGTGGAACGGAATGTGGAATAGAGTATGGAATAGAATGGAAAGGAATGTGGAATGGGAAGTGGATTGAAATGGAATGGAATTTGGAATGGAATGGAGTGGAATGTGGAATCGAAAGTGGACTGGAATGCAATGGGATGTGGAATGGAATGTGGAATGGAATGTGGAATGTCATGTGGAATGGAATGTGGAATGGAACATAATGTAATGTGAAGTGGAACGTGGAGTAGAATTGAATGGAACGTGGAATGGAACGTGGAATGAAATGGAATGGTACGCGGAATTGAATTTCGAATGTAACATGGAATGGCATAGAACGTGGAATGGAATGGAAAGGAACGTGGAATGGAATGTGGAATGAAATGTGGACTGCAACGTGGAATTGAAAGAAGAATGGAAAATGGATGGAAAGTTATGGAATATGGAATGGAATGGAATGGAATGTGGAATGGAATTTAATGGAATGCAGAATGGAATGTGGAATGGAATGGAATGGAAGGTGGAATGGAATGTGGAATGGAATGGAATGTGGAAAGGAATGGAAGTTAATGGAATGGAATGTGGAATGGAATGGAGTGTAATGTGCAGTGGAATCTGGAATTGAATGGAACGGAACATGGAATGGAACGTGGAATTGAACGAGGAATGTAACAGGGAATGGAACGTGGAATGGAGTGTGGAATGAAATGTGGAATGTAATGGAATGGAATATGGAATGGAAGGGAATGTAATGTGCAATGGATTGTGGAATGGAATGGAATGAAATGGAATGGAATGTGGAATGGAATTCAAAGGAATATGTATAGGAAAGGAATGGATTATGGAATGTAATGGAATATTATGAAATGTGGAATGGAATTGAATGGTATGGAATGGAACGTACAATGCAATGGAACGTGGAATGGAATGGAATGGAATGTGGAATAGAATGGAATGAAACATGCAATGGAAAGTGAAATTGAATGTAGAATGGGACGTAGAATTGAATGCTGAATGGAAAGTGGAATGGAAAGTTATGGGATTTGGAATGGAATGGAATGGAATGTGTAATGGAATGGAATGGAATGTGGAATGGAATGAAATGGAATGTGGAATGGAATGTGGAATGGAATGGAGCTGAATATGGAATGGAATGGAATGGAATGTGGAAAGGAATGGAATGGGATGTGGAATGCAATGTCGAATGCAATGTGGAATGGAATGCAATGGAATTTGAAATGGAGTGGAATGCAATGTGGAATGGCAGAGAATAGTATGGAATGTGGAATGGAATGGAATGGAAAGGGGAATGGAATGTGGAATGGAAAGTTGAATGGAATAGATTGTAAAGCTTTGTGGAATGGAATGTGGAATGCAATGAAATGGAAAGTGGAATGTAATGTAATGGAGTGTGGAACAGAATGGAACGTGGAATGGAAAGGAATGCAATGTGAATTGGAATGGAATGGAATGTGGAATGGAATGTGAAATGGAATGTACAATGGAATGTGGAATGGAATGAAATTGGTCATGGAATTGAATGAAATGGAACGTGGAATGGAAAGGAATGTAATGTGGAATGGATCGTGGAATGGAATGGAGTGGAACGTCTAATGGAATGTGAGTTGGAATGTGGAATGGAACATGGAATGCAACGTGGAATGGAATGGAATGCAACGTGGAATGGAACTTGGAAAGGAACGTGGAATGTAAAGTGGAATTGAAAGGAATGGAATGTGGAATGAAATGAAATGGAATGGAATGTGGAATGGAATGTGGAATGGAATGCGGAACGGAATGTGGAATGCAATGTGGAATGGAATGTGGAAAGGAATGTGGAATGGAGCAGAATGGAATGTGAAATGGAATGGATTGGAATGTGGAATGGAAAGTGGATTGGAATGTGTAATGGTCGGTGGAATGGAATGTGGAAACGAGTGTGGAATGGTACGGAATAGAATGTGAAATGGAATGGATTGGAATGTGGAACCGAATGGAATGGTATGTGAAATAGAATGTGGAAAGAATTGGAATGGAGTGTGGAATGGAATGGAATGAAATTTAGAACTGAATGTTGGGCAGAATGTCGAATGGAATGTGGAATGTAATGTGGAATGGAATGTGGAATTGAACGGAAAGGAATGTGAAATGGAATGGAATGGAAAGTGGAATCTGATGTGCAATGAAACGGAATGGAATGTGGAATGAAATGTGGAAATGAATGTGGAAGTGAAAGGAATGGAATGTGGAATTGAATGTGGAAAGGAGTGTGGAATGTTATGTGGAATGGAATGTGGAATGGAAAGGAAAGGAATGTGGAATTGAATGTGAAATGGAATGGAATGGAAAGTGGAATGGAATGGAATGGAATGTGGAATGGAATGGAATGGTACGTGGTATGGAACGTGGAACGAAACATGGACTAGAACATGGAATGTAGCGTGGAATTGAATGGAATGGAATGCGGAATGGAATGGAGTGGAATGTGGAAATGAAAGTGGAATGGAATGGAATGGAATGTGAAATGGAATGAAACGGAATGTGGAATGGAATGGGGAATGTAATCTGGAAAGGCATGTGGAATGGAATGGAATGAAATGGAATGGGGAATGGAATTTGGAATGGAGTGAGCAATTGAATATGTAATGGATTGTGGAATGGAATGTGAAATGGAATCTGGAATGGAACGGAATGGAATGAGGAATGGAATGGAATGCAATGTGGAAAGGAATGTGGAATGTAATCTGGAAAAGAATGTGGAATGGAACGGAATGGGATGTGCAATGGAATGTGGAATGGAGTGTGGAATGGAATGTGGAATGGAATGGAATAGAATGTGGAATCGAATGTGGAACGGAGTGTGGAATGGAATGTGGAATTGACGAAATGGAACGTGGAAAAGAATGTGGAATGGAATGTAGCAAGGAACGTGAAATGGAATGGAATTGACTGTGGAATTGAACGTGGAATGAAAAGAAATGGGACGTGGAATGGAACGTGGAGTGGAACGTGGAATGGAGAGGAATGGAACGTTAAATGGAATGTGTAAAGGAATGTGCAAAGGAATGGAATGGAATGTGGAATGGAATGTGAAATGGAATGTGGAATGGAAAGGAATGGAATGTGGAATGAATGTGGAATGGAACGGAATGGAATGTGAAATGGAATGTGGAATGGAATGGAATGGAATGGAGTGGAATGGAAATTGGAACGGAATGTATAATGGAACATTTAATGGAACGTGGAATGGAACGTAGAATCGAATGCTGACAGGAATGGAAAGGAATGTGGAATGGAATGTGGAATGGAATGTGGAATTGAATGGAATGGAATGGAAATTGGAACGGAATGTATAATGGAACATTTAATGGAACGTGGAATGGAACGTGGAATCGAATGCTGACTGGAATGGAAAGGAATGTGGAATGGAATGTGAAATGCAATGTGGAATTGAATGGAATGGAATGTGCAATGGAACGTGGAATTGAATGGAATGGAACGTCGAATGGAACATGGAATGGAATGGAATGAAACGTGGAATGGAATGTAGGATGGAACGTGGAGTGGAATGTGGAATGGAATGTGGAATGGAATGGGAAATGGAATGGAATGGAATGTGGAATGGAATGTGGAAAGGAAAGTGGAATCGAATGGAATGTAATGTGCAATAGAATGTGGAATGGAATGTGGAATGCAATGTGGAATGGAATGTGGAATGTAATCTCAAATTGAATGGAATGGAATGTGGAATGGAATGTGGGAAGGAATGTGGAATAGAATGGAATGGAATGTGGAATGCAATGTAGTGGGTTGTGGAATGCAATGTGGAAAGGAATTTAAAGGAATGTGGAATGGAATGAGGAATGGGATGTGGAAAGGAATGTGGAATGGAACGGAATGGAATGTGCAATGGAATGTGGAATGGAGTGTGGATTGGAATGTGAAATGGAACGGAATGGAATGTGGAATATAATGTGGAATGGAATGTGAAATGGATGGAATGGAACGTGGATTGGAATGTGGAATGGATGGTACCATGGAACGTGAAATGGAATTGAATTGACTGTGGAATTGAAAGTGGAGTGAAATGGAATGGGACGTGGAATGGAATGTGGAATGGAAACGAACAGAACTTTAAATGGAATGTGGAATGGAATGTGGAAAAGAATGGAATGGAATGTGGAATGGAATGTGAAATGGAATGTTGAATGGAATGTGGAATGGAATGGAGCTGAATGTGGAATGGAATGGTATGGAATGTAGAATGGAATGTAATGGAATGTGGAATGCAATAACGAATGCAATGTGGAATGGAATGGAATGGAATGTGGAATGAAATGGAATGCAATGTGGAATGGCAGGGAATAATATGGAATGTGGAATGGAATGGAATGGAACGGGGAATGGAATGTGGAATGGAATGTGGAAAGGAAAGTGGAATGGAACGGACTGTAATGCAATGTGGAATGGAATGTGGAATGTAATGAACTGGAACGTGGAATGGAATGTAATGGAAAGTGGAACAGAAAGGAACGTCGAATGGAAAGGAATGCAATGTGGTTTGGAATGGAATGGAATGTGGAATGAAATGTGAAATTGAATGTATAATGGAATGTTTAACGGAATGAAATGGATCATGGAATGGAATGAAAGGGAACATGGAATGGAAAGGAATGGGAAGTGGAATGGAATGTGGAATGGAACGTGGAATGGAATGTGCAATGGAATGCTTAATGGAACGTGGAATGGAATGGAATGGAAAGTGTAATGGAATGTGAATTGGAATGTGGAATGGAATATGGAATAGAACGTGGAATGGAACGGAATGCAACGTGGAATGGAACTTGGAAATGAACGTGGACAGGAACGTGGAATGTAACGTCGAATGGAAAGGAATGGAATGTGGAATGAAAGGAAGTGGAATGGAATGTGGAATGGAAGGTGGAAAGGAAGGTGGAATGGAATGTGGAATGGAATGTGGAAAGGAATGTGGAATGGAGTGGAATGGAATGTGCAATGGAATGTGGAATGGAATGTCGAATGGAATTTGCAGTGGAATGAGGAATGAAATGTGGAATGGAAAGTGGAATGGAAAGTGGAATGGAATGGAATAGAATGTGGAATCAAACGTGAAATGAAAAGTGGAATGGAACATGGAAAGGAATGTAGAATATAATGTGGAAGGGAAAGTGCAATGGAATCGAATGGAATGTGCATTGGAACCTGGAATGGGATGTGGATTGGAACATGGAATGGAAAGTGGAATGGGATGTGCATTGGAATGTGGAATGGAAAGTGGAATGGAAAGGAATGTAACGTGGATTGGAACGTGGAATGAAATGGAATGGAAAGTGGAAAGGAAGGTGGAAGAGAACATGGAAAGGAATGTGGAATGCAAGGTGGAATGAAACGTGGAATGTAATGTGGAAGGGAATGTGGCATGGAATTGAATGGAATGGAACGGAATGTGGAATGGAAAGGGCAATAGTTCTTGTAATTGAACGTGGAATGGATCATGGAATTGAACTGGAAGGGAAAGTGGAAAGTGGAATGGAATATGGAATGGAACGTGAAATTGAATGGATTGGAATGTTGACTGGAACGTGGAATGGAATGTGGAATGGAATGTGGAATGGAATGTGCAATGGAATGGAATGGAACATGGAATAGAATGGAATGGAATGTGGAATGGAAAGGCATGGAAAGTGGAATGGGACATGGAATGTAATATGGAATTCAACGTGGAATGGAGAGTGGAAAGGAATGTCGAACTGAATGGAATGGAATGTGAAACGAAATGGAAAGGAATGTGGAATGGAAAGGAATTGAATGTGGAATGGAACGTGGAATGGAAAGTGGAATGGAATGGAATGGAACGTGGAATGCAATGTGTAATGGAATGGAATGCAACGTGGAATTGAATGGAATGGAATGTGGAATGGAATGTGGAATGGAATGGAATGGAACGTGGAATTTAATGGAATGGAACGTGGAATGGATTGTAGAATGTAATGGAATGCAACTTGGAATGCAACGTTGAATGGAAAGTGGAATGGATTGTGGAATAGAACGTGGAATGGAATGGAATGGAATGCGGAATGGAATGGAATGGAATGTGGAATGGAATGAAATGGAATGTGGAATTGAATGTGGAATTGAATGCGGAATGGAATGGAATCAATTGTGGAATGAAATGGACTGGAATGTGAAATGGAATGTGGAATAGAATTTAAAGGAAAGTGGAATGGAACGTGGAATGGAATGGAATGGAATGGAATGGAATGTGGAAGGGAAAGGAATGGAATGTGGAATTGAATGTGGAAGGGAATGTGGAATGGAATTGAAAGAAATGTGGACTGGAATGTTGATTGAAGTGGAATGGAATTTGGAACGGAAAGGAAAGGACTGCAGAATGAAATGTGGAATGGAATGTGGAATGGAATGGAATGTGGAGTGGCATGTGAATTGGAATGCAAAGGAATGTGGAAAGGAAAGTGGAAAAAAATGCAATGGAATGAGAATGGAATGTGGAATTGAATGTGAAATGCAATTTGGAATGGAATGTGGAACGGAATGTGGAATCGAATGTGGAAAGGATTGTGGAATGGAATGGAATGGACTTTGGAATGGATTGTGGAATGGAATGGAATGCAATGTGGAATGGAATGTGGAAAGGAATATTTAATGGATAGTGGAAAGGAATGGAGTTTAATGTGGAATGTAACGTGGAATGGAATGCGGAATGGAATGTGGAATGGAATGTGGAATGGAATGTGGAAAGGAAAGTGGAACGTGGAATGGAATGAAAGGGAACGTGGAATGTAATGTGGAATGGAATGTGGAAGTGAATGGAATGTGGAAAGGAATGGAATGGAATGTTTAATGCAATGCAATGGAATGTGGAATGGAATGGGATGGCATGAGATATGGAATGAAGAATGGAATGTGGAATGGAATGGAATGGAAATTGGAATGGAATGGAAGGGAACGTGGATTGGAATGTGGAATGGAATGGAATGGAATGTGGAATGGAATTGAATGGAATGTGGAATGAAATCGAAAGGAATGTGGAATGAAATTGAATGGAATGGAATGGAATGTCGAGTGGAATATGGAATGGAATGGAATGGAATGTGGAATGCATTTTTGAATGGAATGGAATGGAATGTAGCATGGAATGTGGAATGGAATGGAATGGAATGTGGAATGGAACATGGAATGGTATGGAATGGAATGTGGAATGCAATTTGGAATGGAATGTGGAATGGAACGGAATGTAATGTGGAATTGACTGTGGAATGGAAGGCAGAAATATAAGTGGAATGGAATGGAATGGAACATGGAATGGCATGAGGAATGCAATGGAATGGGATGCAGAATGGAATGCATCAGAATGAGATATTGAATGGAATGGAATGGAATGGAATGTGGAATGGAATGTGGACTGAAATTGAACGGAATATGGAATGGAATATGTAATGGAATGGAATGGAATGTGGAAAATAATCTGAAATGGAATGGAATGGAAGGAGGAATGGAAAGTGGAATATAATGTGGAATGTAATGTGGAATGGAATGGAAGGGAATGTGGAATGCAATGGAGTAGAATGTTGAAAGGAATGTGGAATGGAATGCAATTGAATTAGGAATGGAACGTAATGTAATGTGGAACGGAGTGTGGAATGGAATGTGGAATGGAACGGATTGGAATGTGGAATAGAGTGTGGAATGGAATGGAATGGAATGCTGAAAGGAATGGAACGGAATGTGGAATGGAATGTGGAATGGAATGTGGAATGGAAAGCAGAGTAATGTGGAATTGAATGTGGAATGTAATGTTGTATGGAGGGGAATGTAATGTGGAATGAAATGTGAAAATGAAAGTGGAATTTAATGGAATGGAATGAGGAATGGAACGTTGAATGGAATGGAATGGTAGGTGGAATGCAATGTGGCAAGGAATGGGGAATCGAATGGAATGGCATGTGGAATGGAATGTGGAATGAATTGAAATAGAAGCTGGAATAGAATATGGAATGGAATGTGGAATGGAATGTGGAATGGAATTGAATGGTATGTGGAATGGAATGGTGTGGAATGGAATGGAATAGAATGGAACTTTGAATGGAACGTGGAATGGAAAGTGGAACGGAATGTGGAATGGAATGGAATGGAATGTGGAATGGAATGTGGAATGAAATGGAATGGAAAGTGGATTGGAATGTGGAATGGAACGTGGAAACGAAGGTGGAATAGAACGTCAAATGTTTTGGAATGGATTGTGGAATGGAGAGAAATGGAATGTGGAATGGAATGTGAAATGAAATGGAGAATGTAATGTGGAATGGAAAGTCGAATGGAATGGAATGGAATTTGGAATGGAATGCAATGGAATGTGGAATGGAATGTGAAATGCAATGTGGAATGGAATGTGAAATGGAATGTGGAAAGCAAGGTGGAATGGAATGGAATGGACTTTGGAATGGAATGTGAAATGTAATTGAAGGGAATGTGGAATGGAATGTGCAATGGGACGTGGAATGGAATGTGAAATGGATCTTGGAATGGTGTGGAACAGAACCCGCAATGGAATATGGACTGGAACGTGGAATGGAAAGTTTAATGTAGAGTGGAATGGAAGTTGGAAAGGAATCTGCAATGGAATGTGGAATGGAAAGAGGAATGGAACCTGGAAAGGAATGGAATGCCACGTGGAATGGAATGTGGAATTGAATGTGGAATGGAACATGGAATGGAATGTAATGGAACGTGAAACGGAAAGGGATGGAATGTGGAATGGAATGGAATGGAATGTGGAATGTAATGGAATAAAATGTGGAAAGCAGTGTTGAGTGGAATGGAATGGAATGTTGCATGGAATGTGGAATGGAATGTGAAATGGAATGTGGAATGGAGTGTGGAATAGAACGAGAAACGGAATGTTGAATGGAACGGAATGGAACTTGTAATGGAACGTGGAATGGAATGCAGAATGGAATGGAACAGAATGTGAAATGGAAAGTGGAATGGAATATGTGATGGAATGCAATGGAATGTGGAATGGAATGTGAAATACAGTGTGGAATGCAAAGTGGAATGGAATGTGAAATGGAAAGTGGAAAGGAATGTGGAATGGAATGGAAAGGACTTTGGAATGGAATGTGGAATGGAATGGAATGGAATGGAATGTGGACTGGAATGAGCAATGGGACTTGGAATGGACTAGAATGGAATGTGAAATGGATCTTGGAATGGAATGGAACAGAAGAGCGCAGCAGAATATGGAATGGAACGTGCAATGGAACGGGGATTGTAGAGTGGAGTGCAAGTTGGAAAGGAATGTGCAATGGAATATGTAATGGAATGTGGCATGGAATGGAATGGAATATGGAATGGAATAGAATGCCACGTGGAATGGAATGTGGAATGGAATGTGGAATGGGACATGGAATGGAATGGAAATGAACGTGGAATGGAAAGGGATGGAATGTGGAATGGAATGGAATGGAATGTGGAATGCAATGGAATGAAATGTGGAATGCAATCTGGAGTGGAATGGAATGGAATGTGGAATGGAATGTGGAATAGAATGTGAAATGTAATGTGGAATGGAATGTGGAATAGAACTTGAAACGGAACGAGGAATGGAATGGCATGGAACATGAAATGGAACGTGGAAAGGAATGTTGAATGGAAAGGAACGGAATGTGAAATGGAAAGTGGAATGGAATGTGGAATGGAATGCAATGGAATGTGGAATGAAACGGAATGTTATGTGAAATGCATTGTGGAATGGAAGGTGGAAAGTAATGTCAAATGGAACGGTTTGGAATGTGCAATGGAATGTGTAATGGAGTGTCGAATGGAATGTGGAATGGAACGGAATGGAATGTGGAATTGAATGTGGAATGTAACGTGTTTTGGAATGTGGAGTGAAATGTGGAATGGAATGGAAAAGTATGAGGAATTGAATGTGGAAGGGAATTTGGAAGAGAATGGAATGGAATGTAGAATGTATCAGAATGGAATCTGGAATGGAATGTGGAATGGAGTGTTAAATGGAATGTGGAATGGAAAGGAAATGTGGAATGGAGTGTTAAATGGAATGTGGAATGGAAAGGAATGGAATGTGGAATGGAATGTGGAATGGATTGGAATGGAATGAGGAATGGAAGGTGGAATGGAATGTGGACTGGAATGTGGAATGCAATGTGGAATGAAGTATGGAATGGAATGCGGAATGGAGTTTGAAATGGAAAGTGCGATGGAACGGAATGGAGTGTGCAATGGAATGTGAATGTAACTGAATGGCATGGGAAATGGAGGGTGGAATGTAGAGTGGAATGGAATGTGGAGTGGAATGGAAAAGGAACTGGAATGGAATGTGGAATGCACTGTGGAATGGAAAGTGGAATGGGACAGAATGGAATGTGGAATGGAAAGTGGAAAGGAGTGTGGAACGAAAAGTGGAATGGAAAGTAATGGAATGTGGAATGGAATGTGGAAAGAAATGTGGAATGGAATGGAATAGATTGTGGAATGGAATGGAATGGAATGGTAAGGAGTGTGGAATGGAAAGGAATGGAATGTGGAATGAAACGTAGAGAGGAACGTGGAATGGAACGTGGAATGGGAACTGGAATGAAAGGTGGAATTGATTGGAATGGAAAGTAATGGAAGATGGATGGAATGGAATGGAAAGTGTAATGGAATGTGGGATGGAATGGAATGGAATGTTCAATGGAATGTGGAAGGGAACATGGAATAGAATGTGGAATGCAACGTGGAAAGGAATGTGAAATGTAATTGAATGGAATGTGGAATGGAATGTAATGGAATGTGGAATAGAAACAAATGGAATGGAATGTGGAATAGAATGGAATGGATTCGAATGGAATGCGGAGTGGAATTGAATGGAATGTGGAATGCAATATAATGGAATGGAATGTGAAATAGAATGAAATGGAATGTGGAATGAAATCCAATGGTATGAGGAATGGAATGGAATGGAATGTGGAACAGAATGAAATGGAATGGAATGTGGAATACAATGCAATGGATTCGAAGGGAATGCGGAGTGGAATTGAATGGAAAGAGGAATGCCATGTAATGGAATGGAATGTGAAAATGAAATAAATGGAATGTGGAATGAAATGCAATGGAATGTGGAATGGAATGGAATGGAATGTGGAATGGAATAGAAAGGAACGTGGAATGGAATGTGGAATGGAATAGAATGGAACGTGGAATGGAATGTGGAAGGGAATTTGGAATGGAATGTGGAATGGAAAGGAATGGAATGTGGAATGGAATGGAATTGAATGTGGTTTGGAAAGGAATGGAATGTGGAATAGAATGGAATGCAGTGGAATGTGTAATGGAATGTGGAATGGAATGGAATGGAAAATTGGATGGAATGCAATGGAACGTGGAACGGAATGGAATGGAATGTGGAACCGAACTGAACGTAGAATGGAATACAATGGAATGTGGATTGGAATGGAATGGAATGTGGAATGGAATACAATGGAATGGAATGGAAAGTGAAATGGAAAGAGAATGGAATGTGAAATGGAATGTGGAATGGAATGTGGAATGGAAAGTGGAATGGAATGAAATGGAACGGATCGTGTACTTCAACGTGGAATGCATGGTGTAAGAGAACGTGTAATGTAATAAAACATGGAATGGAATGGAATGGAATGGAATGTGGAATGGAATGTGAAATGGAATATGGAATGGAATGATGAATGGAATGTGGAATTTAAAAGAATGGAATGGAATATGGAATGGAATGGAATTGAATGTGGAATGGAACGTGGAAAGAAATGTGGAATGGAACGTGGAATGGAACGTGGAATGTAAGGTAATGGAAGGTGGAATGGAATGTGGAATGGAATGGAATTGAACGTGGAGTGGAATGTGGGATGGATTGGAGTGGAAAGTGGAATGGAATGTAGAATTGAATGTGGAATGGAAAGTGGAATGGATTGGAATGCAATGTGGTATGGAAAGGAATGGAATGTGAAATGGAATGTGCATTGGAATGTGGAACATAATCAGGAATGGCACGTGGAAATGAACATCAAATGGAATGGAATGGAACATGTAATGGAATGTAAAATGGAATGAAATGGAATGTGGACTGGAATGTGGAATGGAATGCAGGATATAATGGAGTCAAAAGTGGAACGGAATGTGAAATGGAATGGAATGGAATGTGGAAACGAATGTGGAATGGAATGTTGAATGGAATCATTAATGGAATGTGGAATGGAATGGAAAGGAATGCGGAATGGAAAGTGGAATCGAATCTGCAATGGAATGTGGAATGCAACGGAAGTAATGCTTAATGGAATGTGGAATGGAATGTCGAAAGGAAACAGGAATGGAATGGAATGTAATGTAGAATACAACGTGGAATGGAAAAGAATGGTAAGTGGAAAGGAAAGTGGAATGGAACGGGGAATACAAAGTGGAATGGAAAGTGGAATGGAATGGAATGGAATGTGCAGTGGAATGTGGAGTGGACTGGAAAGGAATGTGGAATGGACGGTGGAATGGAATCTATTGAATTGTGGAATGGAATGTGGAATGGAATGTTCAATGGAATGCGGAATAGAATGTAATGGAATGGAATTTATTGTGGAATGGAATGTGGAATGAAAAATATAATGGAACGGAATGGAATGTGGAATGTAATGTGGAATGAAATGTGGAATGGAACGTGGAAAGCAATGGAATGGAATGTGGAATGGAACTTGTAATGGTATAGAATAGAACATGCAATGGAACGTGGAATGGAATGTGGAAAGGAACGTGGAATGGAATGTGGAATAGAACATGGAAGGGAATGTGAAATGCAATGAGGAATGAAACGTTGAATGGTACGTGGAAGGGAATGTGTAACGGAATATTGAATGGAACGTGGAAAGGAATGGAATGGAAGGTGGAATGGAACGGATTGGAATGTGGAATGGAATTTAATGGAATGTGGAATGGAATGTGGAATGGAATGTGGAATGGAACGTGGAATGGAATGGAATGGAATGGAATGTGGAATGGAATGTGGAATTGAAGGAATGGAATGTGAAATTTAATGGAATGCAATGTGGAATGGAATGTGGAATTTAAGGGAACAGAAGGTGGAATAGAATGTGCAAAGGAATGTGGAATGGATTGTGGAATCTAATGGAATGGGATGGAATGTGGAAACGAATGGTGAATGGAATGGAATCAACTGTGGAATGGAATAAGGAATAGAATGGAATGGAAGGTGGAATAGAAGGGAATGGAATGTGGAATGGAATGTAATGGAAAGGGGAATGGAATGTGGAATGGATTGGAATGGTATGTGGAATGGAATGGAATGGAAGGTGAAATGGAACGTGGAATTGAATGTGGAAAGGAATGTGGAATGGAATGGTATGGGGAATTGAATGGAATAGAATGCAATAAATGAATGGAATGGAATGTGGAATGGAAAGGAGTAGAATGTGCAATGGAATGAAATGGAATGGGATGTGGATTGTAATGGAATACAATGCAGTGGAATGGAATGTGGAAAGGAATAGAATGTGGAAAGGAGGGAAATGGAATGGAAAGAAATGGAATGGAATGTGGAATGGAATGGAATGGAATGCAGTGGAATGGAATGGAATGGAATGCAACAGAATGGAATGGAATGGAATTTGAAATGGAGTGGAATGGAATGTGGAACGGAATTGAATGTGGAATGGAAAGGAATGGAATGGAATTGAGAATGGTATGGAATGGAATTGAAAGGAATGTAGAAAGGAATAGAATGTGGAATGGAATAGACTGTGGAATGGAATGCGGAATGGAATGGCATGGAATTGAATGGAATGTGGAATGGAATGCAGTGAAATGTGGAATGGAATAGAATGTGGAATGGAATGAAATGGAAAGTATTGCGGAATGGAAAAGAATTTTGAATGGAATGAAGTGGAATGGAATGTTTAACGCAATGGAATGGAATGGAATGCATAATGGAATGGAATGGAACTGAACGGAATTTGGAATGGAATGGAGTGGAAAGTGGAATGGAATAGAATGGTGAATGGAAAGAAATGGAATGGAATGGAATGTGGAATGGAATGGAATGGAATGTGGAATTGAATGAAATGGAATATGGAATGAAGTGGAAAGGAATGGAATCTGGAATGGAATGTGGAACGGAATGGGATGGAATGGAATGGAAAGTGGAATGGAATGGAAACTAATCTGGACTGGAATGTGGAATGGAGTGTGGACTGCAATGTGTAAAGGAATGCAATGGAATGTGGAATGGAACTGAATGGAATGTGGAATGGAAATTGGAATGGAATGGAATGGCATGTGAAAAGGCATGTGAAATGGAAAGTGGAATGGAACGTGGAATGGAAAGTGGAGAGGGATGTGGAATGGATTATAATGGAACTAGAAATGCAATGGAAAGTAATGTGGAATGGAATAGAAAGGAATGTCCAATGGAATGTGGAATGGAATGGAATTGAAGGTGGAATGGAATGTGGAATGGAATGGAAACGAATGTGAAATGGAAAGAAATGCAATGTGGAATGGAATGTGGAATGGAATCGAATGGAATTGAATGTGAAATTGAATGGAATGGAATGTGGAATGGAATGTGTAAAGGAATGGAAAGAAGTGGAATATGGATTGGAATGTGGAATGGAATAGAACGGAATTTGGAATCAATGAAATGGAATGGAATGGTTTGCAATGTGGAATGGAATGTTGAATGAATTGGAATGGAATGAAATTGAAAGTGGAATGGAATGGAATGCAATGTGGATTTGAATGGAATGGAATGGAATTTGGAATGGAATGGAATGGAAGGGAATGTGGAATGGAATGGAATGGAATGTGGAATGGAATTTAACGGACATTGGATTGGAACGTTGAATGGAATTTGAAACGGAATGTGGAATGGAATGGAATGGAATGGAAAGGAATGTGGAATGGCATGTGAATTGGAATGCATCGGATTGTGGAATAGAATGTGCAACGAAACGCAATGGAATGAGAATGGAACGTGGAATGGAATGTGGAATGGGATGTGTAACGGACTGCGGAATGGAATGTGGAATGGAATGTGGAATGGAATGGAATGTAGAATGGAATGTGGAATGGAATGGAAATGGATGTGGAATGAAATGTGGAATGGAAGGTGTAATAAAATGGAATGGAGTGTTGATAGGAATGGAATGGAATGTGGAATGGGATATAGACTGGAATGGAATGCAATGTGGAATGCAATGTGGAATGGAATGGAATGGAATGTGGAATGGAACGTGGAATGGAATGTGGAATGGAATGTGGAATGGAATGTGTATTGGAATGTGAAATGGAAAGTGGAATGGAAAGCAATGGAATGTGTAATGGAATGTGGAATTGAATATGCAATGGAACGGAATGGAATGTGGAATTGGAATTGGAATGAAATGCGGAATGGAACCTGGAATGTAATGGAATGGAACGTGCAATGGAACACGGAATGGAATGGAATGGAAAGTGGAATGGAAAGGAATGGAATGTGGAAAGGAATGCAATGGAATGTGGAATGGAATGTGGAATAGAATGTGGAATTGAATGGAATGGAATGTGGAATGGAATGAAATGGAATGTGGAAAGGAATCTGGAATGGAATGCAATGGAATGTGGAATAGAATGGAATGGAATTTGGAATGGAGTGTGGAATGGAATCTGGAATGGAACGGAATGCTATTTGGAATGGAATGTGGAATGGAGTGCAGAATGGATTGTGCAATGGAACAGAATGGAATGTGCAATGGAATGTGGAATCAAAAGTGGAAAGGAACTGAATGGATTGTGGAATGCAATGGTAAGGAATGGTATGTAATATGGAATGGAATGGAATGGAATGTGGAATGGAATATGGTATGGAACGTGGAAAGGAATGTGGAATGCAACTCGGAATAGAATGGAATGGAAAATGGAATGGACTGTGGGATGGAATGGAATGGACTGTGGAATGGATTCTGGAATGGAATGTAGAATGCAATGGAATGGAATGTGGCAGGCAATGTGGAATGGAATGTGGAAAGGAATGGAAGGAATGTGGAATGCAATGTGAAATGGAATGGAATGGAATGTCAAATGGAACGTGGAAAGGAATCTGAAATGGAATGTGGAACGGAACGGAATGGAATGTGGAATGGAGTGTGGAAGGAAATGAAATGGGATGTGGAATGGAATGGAATGGAATGTGAAATGGGATTCGGAATGGAAAGGAATGTAATATGGAATGGAATGTGAAAACGAAAGTGGAATGGAATGCAATGGATTGTGGAAAGGAAGGTGGATTTGAATGGAATGGAAAGTGGAATTGAACGTGGATTCTAAACTGGAACGCAATGGAATGGAATGTGGAACATAATGTAATGGAATGTTGAATGTAATGGAATGGAATATGGAATAGAATGGAGTGGAATGGAAGGTAGAATGGAATGTGGAATGGAAAGTGGAATGGAATGGAATGGGATGTGGAATGGAATGTGGAATAGAATTCAATGGAAAGTGGAAGGGATTGTGGAATATAATGTGAAATGGAATGTGGAATGGAATGGAATGGAATGTGGAATGGAATGTGGAATGGAATGGAATGAAATGGAATGGAAAGAGGAATGGAATGCAATGAAAGGGGGAATGGCTTGGAATGGAATGTGGAATGGAATGGAACGGAAATTGAAATAGAAAGTGGAATGGAATGAAATGAAATGTGGAATGGAATGGAAAGTGGAATGGAATGGAATGGAAAGGAAAGTGGAATGTCATTTAATGCGGAAAGGAATGGAATGCAATGTGGAATGGAATGGAATGGAATGTGGAATGGAACGGAATGGAAAATGGAATGGAATGGAATGGAATATGGAAAGGAATGGAATGGAATTGAATGTGGAATGGAATGAAATAGAAAGTGGAATGGAGAATAATGAAATGTGGAATGGAATTTGGATTTGAACGGAAAGGAAAGGACAAGAATGTGGAACTGAATGGAAAGTGGTGTGGAATGGAATGTGAAATGGAATGGAATGGAATGTGGAATTGAATGTAATGGAATGTGGAATGGAAATGAATTGAATGTGGAATGGAATGGAATGGAATGTGAAATGGAATGGAATGAAATGCAAAGTGGAATGGAATGGAAGTTACTGCGGAATGTAATATAATGGAATGTGGCCTGAAATGGAATTTGAATGCTGAATGGCATGTGTAATGGACTGGTATGGAATGGAATGGAATTGAAAGGAAAATGGAATGGATTGGAATGGAATGTGGAATGGAATGGAATTGAATCTGGAATAGAATAAATGGAATGTGGAATGGAATGGAATAGAATGTGGAATGGAATTGAATTGAATGTGGAATGGAATGGAATGGAATGTGAAATGTAATGGAATGGAATGCAATGGGGAATGGAATGGAATTTACTGCGGAATGGAATATAATGGAATGTTTCATGGAATGGAATGGAATGAAATTTTGAATGGAATGCGTAATGGAATGGTATGGAATGGAATGGAATGTGGAATGGAATTGAACGGAATATGGAATGGAATGGAATGGAATGGAATGTGGAATGGAATGGAATTGAATCTGGAATGGAATGGAAAGGAATGTGGAATTGAATGGAATGGAATGCAATGGAATGCAATGAGGAGTGGAATGGAATGCAATGTGAAATGGAGTGGAATGGAATGTAAAATGGAATTGAATTGAATGTACAATGGAATGGAATGTAATGTGCAATGGAATGTGGAATGGAATTGAATGGAATATGGAATGGAATGGAATGGAATGGAATGTGGAATGGAATGGAATGGGATGTGGAATGGAATGTTTAATGGAACGGAATGGAATTGAAAGTGGATTGGAATAGAATTCAACGTGCAAAAGGAATGTGGAATGGAATGGAAAGGAATGTGGAATGGAATGTGGAATGGAATGTGGAATGGAATGGAATGGAACTTGTAAAGGAATGTGAAATGGAATGTAATGGAAATTGGAATGGAATGGAATGGAATGTGGAATGCAATGTGGAATAGAATGTGGAATGGAATGGAATGGAATGTGGAATGGAAAGTGGAATCCAATGTAATGGAATGTGGAATGGAATGCAATGGGAAGTGGAATGGAATGGAATGTGGAATGGAATGAAACGTGGAATGGAATGGAATGGAATATGGTTTGGAATGGAATATAATGTGGAAAGGAAAGGAATGGAATGGAAAGCAATGCGAAATGGAATGTGGAATGGAATGTGAAATGGAATGGGAAATGGAATGTGTAATGGAATGAAATGGAACGTGGAATGGAATGGAGTGGAAAGTGGAAAGGACTGGAATGGAACGTCAAATGGAACGTGGAATGGAACGTGGAATGGAAAGTGCAATGGAACCTGGAATGGAATGTGCAATGGAATGGAATGGAATGGAAGGGATAGGAGTGGAATGGAATGGAATGTGGAATGGAATGGAGTGGAATGCAATGTGGAATGAAATGGCATGGGATGGAATGAAGTGTAATGGAACGCAGAATGGAATATAAAGGAATGTGAAATGGAATGGAAGGGAATGCGGAATGGAATGGAATGGAAAGTGGAATGGAATGGAAAGGAATGTGAAATGTAATGGAATGGAATGGAAGGGAATATGGAATGTAATGGAATGTGGAATAGAATGGAATGCAATGGAATGGAACGTGGAATTGAATGTCGAATGTAATGGAATGGAAAGTGGGATGGAATGTGGAATGGAATGGAATGGAATGTGGAATGTAATGGAATGGAATATAGAACGGAATGGAACGGAATGTGGAATGCAATGGATTCGATTGAAATAGAAGTTGGAAAGGAAAGTGGAATGGAACATGGGATGGAACTTGAAAAAGAATGGAATGGAATGTGGAATGTAATGCAAAAGCATGTGGACTGCAATGTGCAATGGATTCGAATGGAATGTGGAATGGAATTTGGAATGTAATGTGCAATAGAACTGAATGGAATGTGGAATGGAATGTGGAATGGAATAGAATGGAAAGTGGAATTGAATGTGGAATGGAATGGAAAGGAATGTTGAAAGGAATGTGGAGTGGAATGGAATGGAATATGGAATGAAATGAAATGGAATGTGGCATGGAATGTGGAACGGAATGGAATGCAATGCGGGATGGAATGTGTAAAGGAATGTGGAATGGAAAGTGGAATGGAACGTGGAATGGAAAGTGGAATGGAACTTGGAATGGAATGGAATGGAATGTGTAACGGAACAGAATGGAATGTGGAATGGAATGGAATGGAATGTGGAATGGAATATAATGGAATGTGGAATGGAATGGAATGGAATGTGTAACGGAACGGAATGGAATGTGGAATGGAATGGAACGGAATGTGGACTGGAATTTGGAATGGAATGGAATGGAATGGAATGGAATCTGGAATTGAGGTTAGAATAGAATAGAATGGAATGTGTAATGGTACGTGGAATGGAATGGAATGGAAATTGGAATAGAATGGAAAGGAAGGTGGAATTGAAGGGAATGGAATGTGGAACGGAATAGAATGGAATGTGGAATGGAATGGAATTGAATTGAATAGAATGTGGAATGGAATGGAATGGAATGTGGAATGGAATGGAATGGAACGTGGAATGGAATGTGGAATTAAATGGAATGGAGTGGGGAATGGAATGTGGAATGGAATGTGTAATGGAAGGTGGAATGGAATGGAATGGAATGTGGCATGAAATTCAATGGAATGTGGAATGGAAAGGAATGGTGTGTGGAATTGAAGGGAATGGTATGGAATATGGAATGGAGTGGAATGGAATGGAAACGAATGTGGAAAGGAATGGCATGGAATTTGGAATGGAATGGAATGTGGAATGGAATGGAATGTGGAAAGGTGTGGAATGGAAAGTGGAATGGAATGCAATGGAATGTGTAATGGAATGTGGAATGGAGTGGAATGGAATGTGGAATGGAATGTGCAATGGAATGGAATGGAATGCAGAATGGAATGTGAAAGGAATGTGGAATAGAATGGATTGTAATGCCGAATGGAATGTGGAATGGAATGTGGAATTGAATGGAATGGAACGTGGAATGGACTGTTGAATGGAAGGTGGAATGGAACGTGGAATGGAACTTGGAATGGAATGGAAAGGAACGTGGAATGGAAAGTGGAATGGAATGTGGAAAGTAATGTGGAATGATAAGGAATGGAATGGGGAATGGAATGGAAAGGAATGTGGAATGGAATTGAATGGAATGATAAATGGAATGTGGAATGGAATGGAATGTGGAATGGAGTGGAATGGAATGGAATGGATTGTGGAATGGAAGGTGGAATGGAATGGAATGGAAAGTGTAATCGAATGCGAAATGTAATGGAATGGAATATTTAATGGAAAGTGGAATGGAACATGGACTAGAATGCGGAATGGAATACAGAATGTAATGTGGAATGGAACGTGGAATGGAATGGAATGGAAAGAGGAATGCAATGGAATGGAATATAGTAAGGAATGGAATGGAATGAGGAAGGGAATGTGGAATGGAATGGAATGTGGAATGGAATGGAATGGAAAGGAATGTGGAATGGAATAGATTGTGGAATGGAATGGAATGTGGAATGCAATGTGGAATTGAATGGAATGGAACGTGAAATGGAATGGAAAGTGGAATGGAACTGAATGTGGAATGGAATGGAATGGAACATGGAACGGAATGAAATTGAACGTGATATTGAATGGAATTGAATGGAATGGAATGTGGAATGGAACGTGGAATGGAACGTGGAAAGGAATGGAATGGAAAGGAATGTAATGTGGAATGGAATTGAATGGAATGGAAAGGAATGTGGAATGGAATGGAATGTAGTATTGAATGGAATGGAAGGCAATGAAATGGAATGTGGAATGGAATGGAATTGAATGTGGAATGGAATGGAATTGAATGTGGAATAGAAAGGAATGGAATGCAATGTGGAAAGTAATGGAATGCACTGTGGAAAGTAATGGAATGCAATGTGGAATGTAATGGAATGCAATGTGGAATAAATGAAATGGAATGTGGAATGGAATGGAATGGAAACGAAGGGAATGCTGTGGAATGGAATGGAATGTGGAATGGAATCTAATGTGCAATGGAAAGGAAAGTGGAATGGAATGGAATATGGAATGCAATGTGGAATAGAATGAGGAAAGGAATGGAGTGGAATGTAGAATGGAATGTGGAATTGAATGGAATGGAATGTGGAATGGAATGGAATGGAATGGAAAGGGAATGTGGAATGTAATGCAGTGAAATGTGGAATGGAATAGAAACTGGAATGGAATAGAATGGAGTTCAATGGAATGTGGAATGGAATGCAGTTAAATATGAAATGGAATACAATGTAGAATGTAATGAAATGGAATGGATTGTGGAATGGAATAGAATGTGGAATGCAATGAAGTGGAATGGAATGTGGAATGGAATGGAATGTGGAATGGAATGGAATGGAACTGAATGGAATGTGGAATGGAATGGAGCGGAAAGTGGAAGGGAATAGAATGTGGAATGGAATGAAATGGAATGGAATATGGAATGGAATGGAATGGAATGTGGAATGGAATGGAATGGAATATGGAAAGGAATGGAAAGGAATGGAATCCCTAATGGAATCTGGAATGGAATGGGATGGAATGGAATGGAAAGTGGAATGGAATCGAATCTAATCTGGACTGGAATGTGGAATGGAATGTGGACTGCAATGTAGAATGGAATGGAATGGAATGTGGAATGGAATGGAATGGAATGTGGAATGGACATTGGAATGGAATGGAAGGGCACGTGAAATGGCATGTGAATTTGAAAGTGGAATGGAACCTGAAATGGAACGTGGTAAGGAAAGTGGAATGGATTAGAATGGAACGTGGAATGCAATGGAAAGGAATGTGGAGTGGAATGCAATGGAAAGGCATGTGGAATGGAATGCAATGGAATGTCCAATGGAATGTGGAATGGAATGGAATTGAATGCGGAATGGAATGTGGAATGGAATGGAAAGGAATAGAGTTTCCAATAGGTTGAATTGAACGGAACGGAATGTGGAATAGAATGTGTAATGGAATGGAATGGAATGTGGTATTAAATGGAAAGGTAAGGGGAATGGAATCCAATGGAACGTGGAATGGAAAGTGGAATGGAATTGAATGTAATATGGAACCTATTCCAACCATTATATTCCAGTCGATTCCACATTCCATTCCACATTCCATTCCACTCCTCTTTCCATTGCATTCAGTTCCATTCCATTCCATTCTACTTTCCATTCCATGTTCCATTCCACGTTCCATTCCATTCCATTGCACATTCCATTCCACATTCCATTCAATTCCATTCCACTTTCCATTCCACTTTCAATTCCATTCCATTCCATTCCATTCCACATTCCATTCCACATTCCATTCCATTCCATTCCATTCCATTCCACATTCCATTCCACTTTCCATTCCATTCCATTAACACATTCTATTCCAATCCATAGTATTGCAGTCCACACTCCATTCCATTCAATTCCATTCCACATTCCATTACAAGCAAATTCGCATTACAATCCATTTCTAGCCTCATCCTTTTCCATTCAATTTCACGTTCCATTCCATTCCTCATTGCATTCCTTTCCGCTCCACATTCCATTCCATTCCATTCTATGTTCCATTCCATTCCGTTCCACATTTCATTCCATTCCATTCCGTTGCAGTCCACATTCCATTCCATTCCATTCCATTCCACATTCCATACCATTGCATTCCACATTCCTTTCCATTCCATTCCACATTCCATTTCATTCCATTCCACGTTCCGTTCCATTCCACTTTCCATTCTAAAGTTTCATTCCACGTTCCATTGAACGTTCCATTCCACTCCATTCCACATTCCATTCTATATTCCTTTCCATTCCATTACACAATCCATTCCACAATCCATTGCATTTGATTCCACATTCCATTCCACATTCCAGTAAATTCCATTCCAGTTCATATTCCTTTCAGTTACATTCCATTCCACATTCCATTCCATTCCATGCTACATTCCATTCCATTCCATTCCACATTCCATTCCATTCCACATTCCATTCCATTAATTTCCATTCCACATTCCATTCCACTTTGCATTCTATTCCATTCCACATTCAATAGCACATTTTATTCCATTCCACGTTCCATTCCATTCCACATCCCATTCCACGTTTCATTCCATTCCACATTCCATTCATTCCATTTCAAATTCCATTCCTTTCCATTCCACATTCCTTTCCATTCGATTCCACATTCCATTCCACATTCCTTTCCTTTCCATTCTGCATTCCATTTCATTCCATTCCATTCCATTCCACATTGCATTCCATTCGATTCCATTCCAATCCAATCCATTACATTCCATTCCGCATTCCATTCCATTCCATTCCATTCCATACCATTCCATTCCATTCCATTCTACATTCCATTCCCCTCCATTCCACATTCCATTCCGTATTCCTCTATTCATTCCATTCCATGTTCCATTCCACATTATATTGCATTCCATTTCATATTACATTCCATTCAATTCCACATTGCATTTCACATTCCTTTCCATTCGATTCCACTTTATATTTCACAGTCCATTCCATTCCATTCCAAATTCTATTCCTTTCCATTCCACTTTCCATTCCATTCCATTCCATTCCATTCCACATTCCATTCCTTTCCTTTCCCCATTCCATTCCATTTGATTCCACATTCCATTCCATTCTATTCCACGTACCACTCCACATTGCATTCCATTTCATTCGACATTCAATTCCACATTTCATTCCATTCAATACAACAATCCTTTCCACATTCCATTGCATTCAATTCCATTCCATTACTTTCCACATTCCATTCGACATTCCATTCCATTCAATTCCACATTCCATTCCACATTCCCTTCCATTCCATTCCACATTCACTTCCATTCCACATTCCATTCCATTCCATTCCATTCCATTCCACAATCCATGCCATTCCATTCCACAATCCATTCCATTCCATTCCATTCCACAATCCATGCCATTCCATTCCACATTCCATTCCATTCCATTCCATTCCATTCCAGATTCCATTCCATTCCATTCCATTCCACAGTCCTTCCCATTCTATTCCACATTTCATTCCAATCCATTCCACATTCTGTTTCATTCCATCCCATATTCCATTCCATTTCATTCCATTCCAGATTACATTCTATTCAATTCCACATTACATTCCATTCCTTTTCAAATTCAAGTCCATTCCATTGCACATTCCATTCCATTCCATTCCATTCCAGATTCCATTCCATTCCATTCCATTCCACAGTCCTTCCCATTCTATTCCACATTCCATTCCAATCCATTCCATATTCTATTTCATTCCATCCCATAATCCATTCCATTTCATTCCATTCCAGATTACATTCTATTCAATTCCACATTCCATTCCATTCCTTTCCAAATTCAAGTCCATTCCATTGCACGTTCCATTCCATTCCAATCCGTTCCATTCCATTCAACATTCTATTCCACATTCCATTCCATTCCATGCCAATCCATTCCATTCCATTCCATTCTATTCCACATTCCATTAATTTCCATTCCATTGCATTCAACATTCCATTCCATTCCATTCCCCATTACATTCCTCCCCAATCTGCATTCCTTAACATTCCATTCCGTAGCACATTTCATTCCATTCCATTCTACATTCCATTCCTCATTCCTATATTCTTTCCATTCGACGTTCCATTCCACAAACCATTCCATTCCATTTCACTTTGCATTCCACATTCCCTTCCATTCCACTCCACATTCCATTGCATTCCATTCCATTCCATTCCATGAAATTGCACATTCCAATCTATTACATTCCATTCCATATTCCATTCCATTCCATTTCATTCCACATTAAATTCCATTGCACTCCATTCCACAATCCATGCCATTCCATTCCGCATTCCATTCTATTCCATTCCACATTCCATTGCACATTCCATTCCATTCCTGTCCAAATTCCATTCCATTCCATTCCACACTCCAATCCATTAAATTCCATATTCCTTTTGATTCCATTCCAGTCCATTCCACATTCCATTCCATTCCACATTCCATTCCACATTCGAAACGTTCCATTCCACATTCCATTGCATTTTGCCTTCCATTCACGTACACATTCCTTTCCATTCCACATTCCATTCCATTGCACGTTCCAATGCACTTCATTCGATTCCATTCCACATTCCATTCCACATTCCATTTCCTATTTCATTCCGCGTTCCATTCCATTCCATTCCACATTCCATTGATTCCATTCCATTCCATTCCACATTCCATTCCACATTCCATTCCACTGCATTCCACATTCCATTCCATTCCATTCCACATTCCACTCCATTCCATTCCATTCCATTCCGCGTTCCATTCCACATTCCATTCCATTCCATTCTGCATTCCATTCCATTCCATTCCATTCCACGTTCCATTCCTTTCCATTCCACGTTCCGTTGCATTCCATTCCATGTTCCATTCCATTCCATTCCACGTTCCATTCCATTCCATTCCACTTTCCATTCCACGTTCCATTGCATTCCATTCCACATTCCATTCATTTCCATTCCATTCCATTCCATTCCACATTCAATTCCAGATTCCATTCCACATTCCATTCCACATTCCATTCCATTCCACTCTACTTTCCTTTCCTTTCCATTCCACATTCCATTCCATGTTCCATTCCGCATTCCATTGCATTCCATTCCACTTTCCATTCCACATTCAATTCCATACAATTCCACATTCCATTCCATTCCATTCCACTTTCCATTCCATCACATTCCAGGTTCCACTCCATTCCAATCCACGTTCCATGACATTCAATTGCACGTACCATTCCATTCCGTTCGACATTCCATTCTGCATTCCATTCCATTCCACATACCAATCTTTTCCATTCCTCATTCAATTCCATTCCCTTCCACATTCCATTCTCTTCCATTCCACTTTCCATTCCACTTTCCATTCCATTGCATTCCACATTGCATTCCATTCCATTCCATTCCACATTCCATTCCTTTCCATGCCACGTTCCATTCCTTCCCATTCCGCATTCCATTCCTTTACATACCAGGTTGCATTCCACATTCCATTCCATTCCAAATTCCATTGCATTCCCCTTTCCATTCCATTCCATTCCACATCCCATCCCACATTCCATTCCATTCCATTTGACATTAAATTCCACATTCCATTCCAAATTCCATTGCATTCCCCTTTCCATTCCATTTCATTCCACATTCCATCCCACATTCCATTGCATTCCATTCCACATTCAATTCCACATTCCATTCCACATTACATTCATTTCCATTCCATTCCACATTCCATTCCATTCCACTCAACATTCCATTCCATGACATTCCACATTCCATTCCATTCCTATGCACATTCCATTCCATTCCTATGCACATTCCATTCCATTCCATTACATTCCACATTCCATTCCATTCCATTCCATTCCGGTCCACATTCCATTCCTTTCCATTCTGCATTCCTTTATACATTCCATTCCACATTCCATTACTCTCCTTTCCATTCCGTATTCCGTTCCCTTCTTTTCACGTTCCATTCCATTCCATTCCACTTTCCATTCCATTCCATTCCATTCCATTCCATTCCACAATCCACGCCATTCCTTTCCACGTTCCTTTCCAATCCATTCCACATTCCATTGCAATTTCCATTCCATTCCATTTCACTTTCCATTCCACATTCCATTCCATTTTGCATTCCATTTCATTCCATTTTACTTTCCATTCCACGTTCCATTCCATTCCATTCCACATTCCATTATTTTCCACTTTCCATTCAATTCCATTCCATTCCACTTTCCATTCCATTCAATTCCATTCCACGTTCCATTCCACATTCTCTTCATGCCATTCCACATTCCATTCCATTTCACATTCCATTCCACGTTCAATTCCACTTTCCTTTACTTTCCATTCCACTTTGCATTCCACGTTATATTCTACTTTCCATTCCATGTTACATTCTGCATTCTACTCCAGCTTCCATTCCTTTCCCTTTCTCTTTCCATTCCATGTTCCATTCCACGTTCCATTCCACGTTACATTACAGATTCGTTTCCACATTCCATTACACATTCCATTCCATTACTTTCCACATTCCATTGCACATTCCATTCAACATTCCATTCCACTTTCCATTCCATTCCACTCCACATTCCATTCCAATACATTCTACGTTCAATTCCACATTCCTTTCATTTCCATTCCACATTCCATTGCATTCGATTCCACGTTGTATTCCACCATCCATTTCACATTCCATTCCATTCCATTACATTTCATTCCACATTCCATTCGAACTTCCGTTGCACTGCATTCCACATTCCATTCCAGATTCCTTTCCATTCCATTCCACATTCCATTGCACGTTCCATTCCACATTCCATTCCATTCCATTCCAGTTTCCATTCCATTTCATTACACATTCCATTCGAACTTCAATTCCATTCTATTCCACATTCCATTCCATTCCATTCCACATTCCATTTCACGTTCCATTCCACATTCCATTCCAATCTATTCTACATTCCATTCCACATTAAATTCATTCTATTCCACTTTCCATTCACATTCCATTCCATTCCATTCCACATTGCATTCCATTCCATTCCACATTCCTTTCCATTCCACATTCCATTCCATTCCATTCCACATTCCATTCCATTCCATTCCATTTTCCATTCCATTCCATTACATTCCACATTCTATTCCACATTCCATTCCATTCCATTCCACCTGCCATTCTTTTCCATTCCACATTCCATTCCATATTCCATTCCATTGCATTCCATTCCATTCCATTCCATTTTACATTCCATTCCACGTTCCATTCCATTCCATGCCACATTCCCTTCTCTTACACTTTCCATTCAATTCCATTCTATTCCACTTTCCATTCCATTGAATTCCATTCCACGTTGCATTCCACATTGTGTTCATGCCATTCCACATTCCATTCCATTCCATTCCACATTCAATTCTATTCCTTTCCACGTTCCATTCCACATTTATTCCACATTCCATTCCACAATCTATTCCATTCCTTTCCGCATTCCATTCCACATTCCATTCCAATCCATTCCACATTCTATTCCACATTCAAGTCCATTCCATTCCACATTCCCTTCCATTCCATTCCTTTCCACATTCCATTCCATTCCATTCCACGTTCTATTACACATTGCATTCCACGTTCCATTCCATTCATTTCCTCTTTTCATTCCATTCCATTCCACGTCCCTTTCCATTCCATTCCACCTTACATTCCACATTCCATTCCAATCCACTCCAATTTCCATTCCATTCCATTCCACCTTCCATTCCACATTCCATTCCATTACATTCCGTATTCCATTCCATTCCATTCAACTCTCCATTCCATTTCATTCCCTTCCATTCCACTTTCCATTCCATTCCGTTCCACATTCCGTTCCATTCCATTCCATTCCATTCCTCATTCCATTGCACATTACTTTCCACATTCCATTTCACATTCCATTTTACATTCCATTCCCCGTTTCATTCCATTCCATTCCACATTCCTTTCCACATTAAATTTCATTACTTTCCACATTAAATTTCACATTCCATTCCTCATTCCATTCCATTCCAATCCACATTCCATTCCACTCCATTCCACATTCCATTCCATATTCCATTCAATTCCACATTGCATTCCATTCCATTCCGCATACCATTCCATTCTATTCTGTGATCCATTCCTTTTCATTCCACATTCCATTCCACATTCCCTTCTACATTCCATTCCATTCCATTCCACAGTCCATTCCATTGCAATCCAAGTTCCATTTCGTTCTGTTCCGCGTTCCATTCCATTCCATTCCACTTTCCATTCCACGTTCCATTCCACTTTACATTCTACGTTCCATTCCACATTCCATTTCACGTTCCATTCCACTATCCACTCGACGTTCCATTCCACGTTCCATTCCACGTTTGATTACATGTTCCATTCCATTGCATTGCACATTCCATTCCACAATCCATTCCACATTGCATTCAATTCCATTTCACATTCTATTCCATTCCATTCCACATGCCTTTGCGCATTCCATTCCATTCCACATTTCATTACATTCCCTTCAACATTGCATTCCATAGCATTCCAAATTCGATTCCATTCCATTCCGCATTCAACTCCATACTCCATTCCACATTCCATTCCATTCCATCCACAATCCTTTCCTTTCATTCCATTGCATTAAACATTAAATTACACATTCATTTACATTCCATTCTACATTTCATTGTACAATCCATTCCATTCCTTTTCACATTCCATTGAATTCCAATCCATTCCATTCCACATTCCATTCCATTCCATTTGTCATTCTATTCCATTCCATTCCACATTGCATTCCATTGTATACCACATTCCATTCCACATTCCATTCCAAATTCCATTCCATTCCATTCGACATTCCATTCCACCTTCTATTCCATTCCATTCTCATTCCATTACAAATTCCCTTCCATTACATTCCACGTTCCTTTCTCCGTACCAATGCATTCCATTCCACTTTCGATTCCATTCCATTCCATTCCACTTTCGATTCCATTCCATTCCATTCCACTTTCCATTCCATTCCATTCCACTTTCCCTTCTATTCCATTCCACCTTCCATTCCATTACTTTCCACTTTGCATTCCATTCCATTCCACGTTTCATTCCACTTTCCATTCCACATTCCATTCCATTCCATTCCACATTCCATTCCATGTTGTGTTCCACATTGCATTCCATTCCATTCCACATTCCATTCCTCATTACATTCCTTTCCATTCCACATTCTATTCGACATTCCATTCCATTCCATTTCTCATTCGATTCCATTCAACATTCCACTCTACATTCCAATTCATTCCATTCCGAATTCCATTCCATTCCTTTCCATTCCATTTGACGTTCCATTCCATTCCATTCCACTTTCAATTAAATTCCCGTCAACGTTCCATTCCACGTTCCATTCCACGTTCCATTCCACGTTCCATTCCATGTTCAATTCCAATCCATTCCACATGCCATTCCAATCCATTCCATATTCCTTTCCATTCCATATTCCATTCCATTCCATTCCACATTGCATTTCATTGCATTCCACATTCCATTCCATTCCACATTCCATTCCACATTCCATTCCATTCCATTCAATTTTGCATCCCATTCCATTCCACATTCCGTTCTAAATTCCATTCCACTCCAATCCTCATTCCATTTCACATTCCATTGCACTTTGCATTCCAAATTCCGTTCCATTCCATTTCACATTCCATTATATTCCTTTCCTTTGCATTCCACATTCCATTCTATTCCATTACACATTCCCTTCTATTCCATTCCATGTTCCATTTCTTTCAATTCCACATTCCATTCCACGTTCCATTCCACATTCCATTCCACGTTCCATTCGACGTTCCATTCCATTCCATTCCACATTCCATTCCACTTTCCATTCCACGTTCCATTCCACTTTACATTCTACGTTCCATTCCACGTTCCATTTCACGTTCCATTCCACTATCCACTCGACGTTCCATTCCACGTTCCATTCCACGTTTGATTCCATGTTCCATTCCATTGCATTGCACATTCCATTCCACAATCCATTCCACATTGCATTCAATTCCATTTCACATTCCATTCCATCCCATTCCACATGCCTTTGCGCATTCCATTCCATTCCACATTTCATTACATTCCCTTCAACATTGCATTCCATAGCATTCCAAATTCGATTCCATTCCATTCCACATTCAACTCCATACTCCATTCCACATTCCATTCCATTCCATCCACAATCCTTTCCTTTCATTCCATTGCATTAAACATTAAATTACACATTCATTTACATTCCATTCTACATTTCATTGTACAATCCATTCCATTCCTTTTCACATTCCATTGAATTCCAATCCATTCTATTCCACATTCCATTCCATTCCATTTGTCATTCTATTCCATTCCATTCCACATTGCATTCCATTGTATACCACATTCCATTCCACATTCCATTCCAAATTCCATTCCATTCCATTCGACATTCCATTCCACCTTCTATTCCATTCCATTCTCATTCCATTACAAATTCCCTTCCATTACATTCCACGTTCCTTTCTCCGTACCAATGCATTCCATTCCACTTTCGATTCCATTCCATCCCATTCCACTTTCCATTCCATTCCATTCCGTTCCATTCCACTTTCCCTTCTATTCCATTCCATTCCACTTTCCCTTCTATTCCATTCCACCTTCCATTCCATTACTTTCCACTTAGCATTCCATTCCACTCCACGTTTCATTCCACTTTCCATTCCACATTCCATTCCATTCCATTCCACATTCCATTCCACGTTGTGTTCCACATTGCATTCCATTCCATTCCACATTCCATTCCTCATTACATTCCTTTCCATTCCACATTCTATTCGACATTCCATTCCATTCCATTTCTCATTCGATTCCATTCAACATTCCACTCTACATTCCAATTCATTCCATTCCGAATTCCATTCCATTCCTTTCCATTCCATTTGACGTTCCATTCCATTCCATTCCACTTTCAATTAAATTCCCGTCAACGTTCCATTCCACGTTCCATTCCACGTTCCATTCCACGTTCCATTCCATGTTCAATTCCAATCCATTCCACATGCCATTCCAATCCATTCCATATTCCTTTCCATTCCATATTCCATTCCATTCCATTCCACATTGCATTTCATTGCATTCCACATTCCATTCCATTCCACATTCCATTCCACATTCCATTCCATTCCATTCAATTTTGCATCCCATTCCATTCCACATTCCGTTCTAAATTCCATTCCACTCCAATCCTCATTCCATTTCACATTCCATTGCACTTTGCATTCCAAATTCCGTTCCATTCCATTTCACATTCCATTATATTCCTTTCCTTTGCATTCCACATTCCATTCTATTCCATTACACATTCCCTTCTATTCCATTCCATTTTCCATTTCTTTCAATTCCACATTCCATTCCACGTTCCATTCCACATTCCATTCCACGTTCCATTCGACGTTCCATTCCAATCCATTCCAGGTTCCATTCCACATTTCATTCCATTCCATTACATATTCCATTTCACATTTCATTCTATTTCATTCCATATTCCATTCCACATTCCGTTGCCCTCCGTTTCACATTCTATTCCATTCCATTTCAAATTCCATTCCATTTCATTCCATTCCACATTCCATTCCATTCCATTCCACTGCATTCCCTTCCACGTTGCTTTCCATTTCATTCCACGTTCCATTCCATTCCATTACGCATCCCACTCCAGATTCCATCCCACATTCCTTTCCATTCCATTCCACATTCCATTCCATTCCATTCCTCTCCATACCTCATTCCATTCCATTGAACATTCCATTCCACATTCCATTCCATTAAATTTCACATTCCTTACAATTCTAATCCATTCCATTCCACATTCCATTCCATTCCATTCGTCATTCTATTCCATTCCATTCCACATTGCATTCCATTCGTCATTCTATTCCATTCCATTCCACATTGCATTCCATTGCATACCGCTTTTCATTCCTTTCCATTCCACATTCAATTCCAAATTCCATTCCATTGCATTCCACATTCCACTCCACATTCCATTCCAAATTCCATTCCATTCCATACCACTTTCCATTCTACAAACAAAACCATTCCATTCCACTTTCCATTCTATTCCATACCTTTCCACATTCCTTTCAATTCCATTGATCTTCTATTCCATTCCATTCCAATTTGCATTCCATTCCTTTCCACGTTCCATTCCACATTCCATTCCACGCTCCATTCCACGTTCCATTCCACTTTCCATTCCACGTTCCATTCCACGTTACATTCCACATTCCATTCCACGTTCCATTTCACCTTCCATTCCACGTTCCATTCCACGTTCCATTCCACGTTGCATTCCTCGGTACTTTCCACGTTCCATTCCACGTTCCAATCCACGTTCCATTCCACATTAAATTGCACGTTCCATTCCATTCCATTCCACATTCCATGGCACATTCCATTCCATTCCATTCCTCATTGTGTTCCACGTTCCATTCCATGTCCCTTCCATTATATTCTACATTTCATTCCATATTCCATTCCATTCCACATTCCAATCAACATTCCATTCCATTCCATTCAACATTCCATTCCATATTCCATTCCATCCCATTTCACATTCCACTGCATTCCATTCCACATTTCACTACATTACATTCAACCTTCCATTCCACTTTCCCCTCCATTCCATTCCACATTGCATTGCACACTCAATTCCACATTCCTTTCCACATTCGATTCCATTCCATTCCGCACTGCACTCCATTGCATTCCATTCCACGTTCCGTTCCATTCCATTCCACATTCCACTCATTCCATTTCAAATTCCATTCCATTCCTTTCCATTCCATTCCATTAAACATTCTATTCCATTCCTTTCCACATTCCGTGATATTCCATTCCATTTCGCAGTCCATTCCATTCCATTCCACATTGCATTCCTTTCCCATGCACATCCATTGCACATTCATTTCCATTCCATTCCACATTATATTCCATTCCCTTCCAAAATTCCATTGAATTCCATTCAACATTCCATTCCATTCCATTCCATTCCACATTGGATTCCACTCCATTCAATTCCACATTCTGTTCCATTCCTTTCCATTCCATTCGTTTCCACATTTCTTTCCATTCCACATTCCATTCCACATTCCATTCTACTTTCCATTCAACATTCTATTCCATTCCCTTCCACTTACCACTCCATTCCATTCCATTCCACCTTCCATTCCACTCCATTTCACATCCGATTCCATTCTATTCCACATTCCATTCCATTCCATTCCATTCCATTTCACATTCATCTTCATTCCATTCCACAATACATTCCACATTCCATTCTGTTCCATTCCACATTCTGTTCCACATTCCATTCCATTCCTCTTTCCATGCCATTCCATTCCACATTCCATTCCACATTGCTTTCCATTCCATTCCACTTTCCATGCCATTCCACTCCACATTCCATTCCACATTGCTTTCCATTCCATTCAACATTCCATTCCATTCGATTCCATTACATTACATTCCATTCCACATTCCATTCCATTCCATTCCATTCCATATTCCATAACATTCCATTGCATCCCTTATTCCATTCCATTCCATTCCACATACCAATCCTTTCCATTCCTCATTCCATTCCATTCCATTCCACATTCCATTGCACATTCCCATCCATTGCACTCCACATTCCATTCCATTCCATTGCATTCCTTTCCACATTCAATTCCATTCCATTCCATTCCAAATTCCAATCCAATCCATTCCACATTCCATTGCATTCCACCCTACATTCCATTTCTTTCGTTTCCATTCCATTCCATTCCACCATTGAATCCCATTCCGCAATTCCTTCCATTCCATTCCACATTCCATTCCATTCCATTCCACTTTCTATTCCACATTCCTTTCCATTGCGTTCCACATTCCATTCCATTCCATTCCAAATTCCATTGAATTCCATTCGAGATTCCATTCCATTCCATTTCACGTTCTAGTCCACTTTCCATTCCACTTTCCACTCCACATTCTATTACACATTCCATGTTATGTTCCATTCCATTCCATTCCAAATTCCATTCCACACTTCATTCCATTCCGTTCCACGTTCCACTTCATTCCATTCCGTTCCATATTCCATTCCATTCCATTCCTCCTTCTATTCCATTAAATTCCATATTCTATTCCATTCCATTCCATTTCACATTCCATTCCATTCCATATTCCAATCTTCCTTCTACTCCATTCCATTCCACATTCCTTTCCATTCCTTACCATAACATTCCATGTTCCATTCCATTCCGTTCCACCTTCAATTCCATTCTCTTCCACGTTCCATTCCAGGTTCCATCTCACGTTCCATTCAATGTTCCTTTACACTTTCCATTCCACGTTCCATTCCACGTTCCATCCCACGTTCCCTTCCATGTTCAATTCCATTTCATTCCACATTCCATTCCATTCCATTCCACATTCCATTTCATTCCATTCCATTCAATTCCACGTTCCATTCCACACTCAATTACAGATTCCATTCCACATTCCATTCCGTTCCATTCCACATTTCATTCCACATTCTATACCACCTTCAATTCCACATTCCATTCCACGTTCCATTCCACGTTACATTCCATGTTCAATTCTATTGCATGTCACGTTACATTCCACATTACACTCCATTCCTTTCCAAATTCCATTCCACATTCCATTCCACTTTCCATTCCATTCCATTCCACGATCCTTTCCACACTCCATTGCATTTCATTCCAAGTTCCATTCCACACTCCATTCCACATTACATTCCACATTCTATTCCGTTCCATTACACATTCTATTCCGTTCCATTCCACATTCCATTCCACAATCCATTCTACATTCCAATCCACTTTGCTTTCCACAGTCCATTAAATTCCCTGCCACATTCCATTCCACATTCCATTACATTCCACTCCACACTCCATTCCACATTCCTTTCCACATTCCATTCTATTCCATTCCACATTCCATTTCACATTCCATGCCACTTTCCATTCCACGTTCCATTCGATTTCATTCCATGTTCCATTCCACTTTCGATTCCATTGCATTCCACATTCCATTGCACATTCCATTCTCATTGCATTGCCTTTCATTCCACATTCCATTCCACATTCCATTGCATACCATTTCACAATCCATTCCACATTCCATTCCATTCCATTCCATTCCACTTTCCATTCCACATTATATCCCACATTCCATTCCGCAGTCCATTCCAAATTCCATTCCACATTCCAGTCCACAATCTATTCTCATTCCACTGCATTTATTTAGACTTTCCATTACACATTCCATTGCATTCCAACTCACATGCCATTCCACATTCCCATCAATTCCATTCCACTTTATATTCAACATTCCATTCCACATTCCATTCTGCTCCCCATTCCAGTGCATTCCACATTCCATTCATTCCATTCCACATTCCATTCCACATTCCATTCCACATTCCATTCCATTCCATTCCACATTCCATTCCATTCCATTCCATTCCATTCCATTCCACTTTCCATTCCACATTCCATTCCTTTCCGTTCCACGGTCCATTCCACACCCAATTCCATATTCCATTCCACATTCCATTCCGTTCCATTGCACATTCCATTTCACATTACATGCCAAGTTCAATTTCACATTCCTTTCCACGTTCCATTCCACGTTCCATTCCATGTTCTATTCCACATTCCATTCCATTCCATTTCACGCTCCTTTCCACATTCCAATCCACTTTCCATTCCACAGTCCATTCCATTCCACATTACATTCCATTTCAATCCATTCCACATTCCATTCCACTCCATTCCACGTTCCATTCCATGTTCCATTCTTATTTTCATTCCATTCCATTCCACATTCCATTCCACATTGCATTCCATTCCATTCTACATTGCATTCCAAATTCCATTCTATTCCATTGCACATTCCATTCCACAATGCTTTCCATTCCATTCAATTCCATTACACATTCCTTTCCATTCCATTCCACATTCCACATTCCGTTTCACTTTCCATTCGACGTTTGATTCCACATTCCTTTCCACGGTGCATTCAACGTTCCATTCCATTCCATTTCATTCCATGTTCCATTCCACCTTCCAGTCCATTCCAAGTTCCTTTCCACATTCCATTCCATTCCATTCCACGTTCCATTCAATTCTATTCCACATTCCATTCCATTACATTCCATTCCACATTCCATTCCTCATTGCATTCCATTCTATTTCATGTTAAATTCCACATTCTATTCCATTCCATTCCACATTGCATTCCATATTCCATTCCATTCCATTCCAGATTGCTTTCCATTCCATTCCACAGTCCATTCCACTCCACATTGCATTTCACATTGCATTGCATTTCATTCCACATTGCATTCCACATTCCATTCCACATTCCATTCCAGTTCCATTCCATTCCATAACACATTCCATTCCAATCCATTCCACACTCCTTTCCATTCCATTCCACATTCCACATTCCATTCCACTTTCCACTCCACGTTCTATTCCATATTCCATTCCACATTCCATTCCACATTCCATTCCACATTGTATTCCGTTCCGTACCGAATTCCTTTCCACATTCCAATTCAAATTCCATTCCACATTCCATTCCATTCCATAACACATTCCATTCCATTCCATTCAACTTTCACATTGCATTCCACTTTCCATTCAACGTTACATTCCACCTTCCATTCCCCGTTCCATTCCATTCCATTCTGCGTTCCATTACACGTTCCATTCCATTCCATTACACTTTCCATTCCACGTTCCATTCCATTCCACGTTCAATTCCACATTCTGTTCCTTTCCATTCCACATTCCATTCCATTCCATTCCACATTCCATTGCATTCCACATTCCATTCCACATTTCTTTCCATTCCATTCTACATTCTATTCCACATTCCATTCAATTCCATTCCACTTTCCATTCAATTCCATTCCACATTCCATTCCACATTCCATTCTATGCCATTCCAGTTTCCATTCCACATTCCATTTCACTCAGTTCCACATTCCATTCCCTTCAATTCCTTTCCTTTCAATTCCATTACATATTCCATTCCATTGCATTCTATATTCCATTCCATTCCATTCCACATTCCATTCCAATCCATTCCAGATTCCATTCCATTCCATTCCCCAATCCATTCCATTCCATTCCATAGCACTACAAATACCATTCCATTCCATTCCATTACAAATTCCATCCCATTCCACTCCACATTCCATACCATTCCGTTCCATGTTACATTCAGTTACATTTCACGTTCCATTCCACGTTCCATTCCAGTTTCCGTTCCACTTTCCATTCCGTTGCATTCCACTTTCAATTCTACGTTGCATTCCACGTTCCATTCCACGTTACTTTCCATTCTATTCCACTTTATATTCCACGTTCCATTCCACGTTCCATTCCATTCCATTCAAACTTGCATTCCACGTTCCATTCCATGTTCCATTCCATGCCATTCCACATTTTATTCCATCACATACCACTTTCCATTACACATTCCATTCCATTACACATTCCATTCCACATTCCATTTCACTCCCTTCCACATTGCATTCCAGATAGCATTCCATTCCTTTCCACGTTCCATTCCATTCTCTTCCAGACTGAATTCTATTCCATTCCACATTACTTTCCATTCCATTACACATTGCATTCCAATCCTCTGCATTACACATTCCATTCCGTATTCCATTGAACATTCCATTTGCTTCCATTCCACATTCCATTCCATTCCATTCCACATCCCATTCGATTCCATTCGATTCCATTCCATTCCATTCCATTCCATTCCTTTACCCATTCCTTTCCATTCCATTCCACATTCCTTTCCATTCCATTCCATTCCATTCCACATTCCATTCCACATTCCTTTCCATTCCATTCCATTCCATTCCACATTACATTCCACATTGCTTTCCATTCCATTCCGCATTACATTTCATTCCTCTCCACATTCCATTCCACATTTCATTCCATTCCATTCCACATACCATTCCACTCTATTCTACATTCTATTCCATTCCATTCCAAGTTCCATTCCACATTCCATTCCATTCCCTTCCACATTCCATTTTATTTCGTTCCATTCCATTCCATTCCACATTCCATTCCAATCCATTCCACATTACATTCCATTTCATTTCATTCCATTCCATTCCATTCCGCATTCCATTCCAATCCATTCCACATTGCATTCCGTTCCATTTCATTCTACATTCCATTCCACATTCCATTCCATATTCCATTCCATACCACGTTCAATTCCACATTACATTCCACATTCCATTCCATACCATTACACTTTCCATTCCACATTCCATTCAATTTCATTCCACATTCCATTCCATTCCATTCAGCATTCCATACCACATTCCTTTCCATTTCATTTGATATTCCATTCTACTTTCCATTCCATTGCACATTCCATTCCACATTGCATTCCATTCCATTCCACATTCCATTCCATTCCATATTCCATTCCATTCCAAACCACATTGCTTTCCATTCCATTCCATTCCACATTCCATTCCATTCCACATTCCATTCCAATCCATTCCACATTGCATTCCGTTCCATTTCATTCTACATTCCATTCCACATTCCATTACATACAACTTTCCATTCCACATTCCATTCCATACCATTACACTTTCCATTCCACATTCCATTCAATTTCATTCCACATTCCATTCCATTCCATTCAACATTCCATACCACAGTCCTTTCCATTTCATTCGATATTCCATTCCACTTTCCATTCCATTCCACATTCCATTCCACATTGCGTTCCACTCCTTTCCACATTCCATTCCATTCCATATTCCATTCCATTCCAATCCACATTGCTTTCCATTCCATTCCATTCCAAATTCCATTCCACATTCCATTCCATTCCACTTTCCATTCCACTCTCCACTGCATTCCATTCCACACTCCATTCCGCATTCCTTTCCATTCCATTCCATTTCATATTCCATTCCGTTAAATATTCCACTCTACTCCATTCCGCTTTCCATTCCATTCCATTCTTTTGCATTCCACATTTCATTCCACATTGTATTCTATTCCATTCCACATTCCATTGCACATTCCATTCCAAGATCCATTCGACATTCCATTCCATTCCATTCCATTCCACATTATATTCCACATTCCATTCCATTCCATTCCACTTTCCATTTCGTTCCATTCCATTCAATTCCACTGTCCTTTCAACACTCAGTTCCATATTACATTCCACATTACATTCCATTACATTTTACGTTGCATTCCACATTCCATACCAAGTTCAATTCCACATTCCTTTAAACGTTCATTTCCACGTTCCATTCCACGTTCCATTCCCTTCCATTCCACATTCCATTCCACGTTCCTTTGCATTCCATTCTAAGTTCCATTCCATACTCCATGCCATATTCCTTTCCACCTTCCATACCGTTCCATTCCACATTCCACTCCACATTCCATTCCATTCCATTCGAGATTCCATGCCCTTGCATTCCATTCCATTGCACGTTCCATTCCACTTTGAATTAAATTCCACTCCACATTCAATTCCACATTCCAGTCCATTCCATTGCACATTGCATTCCATTCCAATCCACATTTCATTCCACAATTCATTCCATTCCATTCCACATTCCATTCCACATTCCATTCCATTCCATTCCATTCCACGTTCCATTCCACATTCCATTCCACGGTCCATTTCAGATTGAATTCCATATGCCATTCCACATTCCATTCCGTTCCATTGCACATTCCATTCCACATTCCATGCCAAGTTCAATTCAGCATTCATTTCCACTATCCTTTCCACGTTCCATTCCACGTTCCATTCCATTCGATTCCACATTTCATTCGACATTCCATTGCATTCCATTCCAAGTTCCATTCTACACTCCTTTCTATATTCCATTCCACCATCCATACCGTTCCATTCTACATTCCATAACACAAGGCATTCCACATTTCTTTCCACTATGCATTCCACATTCCATTCCACTTTCCATTCCACATTCCATTATAGTCCATTCCATATTACAGTCTGTTCCATTCTTCATTCCATTCCACATTCCATTCCATTCCATTCCACATTCCATTCCATTACACTCCTCATTTCATTCCACATTCCCTTCCATTCCATTCCACATTTTATTCCAAGTTCCATTCCATTCAATTACACGTTCCATTCCATGTTTCATTCAACTTTCCATTCCACATTCTATTCTAATTCATTCAACATACCATTCCACATTCCATTCAGTACCATTCCACTTTGCATTCCACATTGCATTCCATTTCACGTTCCATTCCACATTCCATTCCACGTTCCATTCCACATTCCGTTTCATTCCATATTCCATTCTACATTTCATTCCATTCCATTCCACATTTCATTTCGTATTCCATTGCATTTCATTCCACATTCCATTCCACATTCCATCCCATTCCATTAAACATTCCATTCCACATTCCTTTCCACATTCCTTTAAATTCCATTACACATTCCATTCCACATTTCATTCCACATCCCATTCCTTTCCATTGCACATTCATTTCCACATTCCATGCCACATTCCATTCCAGATTCCATTCCATTCCATTCCACATTCCATTCCACATTGCATTCCATTCCATTCCACATTCCAATCCACTTTCCTTTCCATTCCATTCCACTTTCCATTCCACCTTCTATTCCACATTCCATTCTCATTCCATTGCATTTCATTCCACATTCCATTCCACATTCCTTTGCATTCCAATTTACATTCCATTCCACATTCCATTCCATTCCATTCCATTCCACATTCCACTCCATATTCCATTCCGATGTCCATTCCTCATTCCATTGTGCATTCCATTCCACATTCCATTCTCATTCCATTGCATTTCGTTTCACATTCCAGTCCACAATCCATTGCATTCCAATTCACATGCCATTCCACATTCCATTACACATTCCATTCCACATTCCATTATACAGTCCATTCCAATCCATTCCTCTTTCCATTGCTTTCCAATCCACTTTCCTTTCCACATTTCATTCCATTCCATTTCACATTCCATTCCTGATTCGATTCCATTCCATTCCACATTCCATTCCATTCCATTCCATGTTCCATTCCAATTTCCATTAAATTCCATTCCACAATCCATTCCATTCCCTTCCACATTCCATTCCTTTCCAATCCACATTTCATTCCATATTTCAATCCATTCCATTCCATTACAGATTCCATTCAACATTCCTTTCCACATTCCATTCCAGTCCATTCCATTCAATTCCACGTTCCACTCCACACTCAATTCCAGATTCCATTCCACATTCCATTCCGTTCCATTCCACATTTCATTCCACATTCTATACCACGTTCAATTCCATGTTCCATTCCACGTTCCATTCCACGTTAAATTCCACGTTCAATTTTATTGAATTTTACATTCCATTCCACATTCCATTCCATTCTTTTCCAAGTTTGATTCCACATTCATTTCCACTTTCCATTCCATTCCATTCAACGTTCCTTTCCACATTCCATTGCATTTCATTCCAAGTTCCATTCCACACTCCATTCCACAGTACATTCAACATTCTATTGCGTTCCAGTCCACATTCCATTCCACAATCCATTCCTCATTCCAATCCACTTTGCTTTCCACATTCCTTTAAATTCCATGCCACATTCCATTCCATTCCATTCCACACTCCATCCCGTATTCCATTCCACATTCCATTCTATTCCATTCCACATTCCATTCTATTCCATTCCACATTCCATTCCACTTTCCAGTCCTTTCCATTCCATATTCTATTCCATTAAATTCCACATTCCATTCCTTTGCATTCCATTCCATTCCACATTCCATTCCATTCCATTCCATTCCATTCCATTCCACATTCCACTCTATTGAATTCCGCATTCCATTCCACTCCATTCCATCCCATTCCACATTCCACTCCATTCCATTGCATTCCACAATCCATTCCATTACATTCCACATTCCATTCTATTCCATTGCACATTCCATTCCACTTTCCATTCCACGTCGCATTCCATGTTCCATTCCATGTCACAATCCGCGTTCCATTCCTTTCCATTCCACATTGCATTCCACGTTGCATTCCATTCCATTGCACGTTTCATTCATAGCTCCATTAATAATTCCATTCCACTTTCCATTCCACATTCCATTGTACTTTCCATTCCAAGTTCCATTCCACATTCCATTCCACATTCCATTCCACTTTCCATTCCATTCCAGTTCCATTCCACATTCCATTCCATTCCATTCAACATTCCATTCCACATTCCATTCCACGTTCCATTCCAGTTTCCATTCCATGATCCACTCCATTCCATTCCCCATTCCATTCCACATTGCATTCCACTCTATTCCACGTTCCATTCCTCATTCCATTCCACATTCCATTCTATTGCAATCGACATACCATTCCACATTCCATTCCATTCCACATTCCTTTCCACATTCCATTCCATTTCATTCCACATTCCTTTCCACATTCCATTCCATTTCCTTCCACATTCCATTCCACATTCTATTACACATTGCATTCCACATTCCCTTTCCCATTGTTTTCCATTCCGTTCCACTTTCTATTCCACATTCCATTGCATTCCATTCCACATCCCATACCACATTCCATTCCACATTCCCTTCCATTCCATTCCACATTCCATTCCACATTCCATTACATTTCATTCCACGTTCCATTCGATTAATTTCCAGATTCCGGTCCACATTCCATTCCACGTTCCATTCCATTCCTTTCCACTTTCCATTCTAATTCCCTTTAGGCGTTCCATTCCATTCCATTCCACGTTCCATTCTACATTCCATTAGATGTTCCATTCCACTTTCCATTCCACATTCCATTCCATTCCATTCCACATTACATTCCATATTCCATTGCATTCCAATCCATATTGCATTCCATTACATTCAACATTTCACTCCATTCCATTCCACGTTCCATTCCAAGTTCGATTCCGGGTTACATTCAACGTTCCATTGCAAGTTCCATTCCACATTCGATTCCACGGTTCATTGTATTCCATTCAACGTTTCATTCCACTTTCCATTCCATTCCTTTCCACTTTACTTTCCACGTTCCATTCCACATTCAATTCCACATTATATTCCGTTCTATTCCACATTTCATTCAACATTCCATGCCATCCTATTCCACATTCCATTCCACGTTACATTCATCATTCCATTCCACGTTACATTCATCATTCCATTCCACATTCCCTTCCGTTCCATTCCACATTACATTCCACATGGAATTCCATTCCATTTCACATTCTGTTCCATTGAATTCCTTATTTCATTCCTTTGCATTGCACATTCTATTACATTCCATTCCCATTCCATTCCATTCCATTCCTTTCTACTCTACATTCCATTCCAGTGCATTGCACATTGCATTCTATTCCATTCCACTTTCCATTCCACATTCCATTCTAAGTTGCCTTGCATTCTATTCCACGTCACATTCCACAATCCATTCCACATTTCGTTCCATGTTTCATTCCATTCTATTCCAAGTTCCTTTCCATTGCATTCGACGTTCCATTCCATGTTCCATTCCATTCCATTCCACGGTGCATTCCACATTCCATTCCTCATTTTATTCCACCTTCCATTTCACTTTCCATTCCATTTAATTGGATGTTAAATTCCACCTTCCTTTCCATTCCATTCCACGTTCCGTTCCAGATTCCATTGCACATTTCATTCCACGTTCCATTACACATTCTATTCTACGTTCCTTTACTAGATCCATTCCACTTTCCATTCCACGTTCCATTACATTCCATTCCGCGTTCCATTCCACATTCCATTCCCTTCCATTCCACATTCTATTCAACATTGCATTCCACATTCTATTCAACATTTCATTCCACATTCTGTTCCATTCCATCCCACCTTCCGTTCCATTCCACATTCCATTCCACATTCCATTCCATTCCATTCTACATTCAATTCCATTCCATTCCACATTCCATTCCACATTCCATTCCATTCCATTCCATTCCACTTTCCATTCCATTCCATTCCACATTCCATTCCATTCCGTTCCACATTCCATTCCACATTCCATTCTACATTCCATTCCATTTCATTCTATTCCATATTCCACTACATTACATTCAGCATTCCATTCCATTCCATTCCAAATTCCATTCCATTCCATTACATTCCACTTTATAATCCACGTTCAATTCCACTTTCCATTCCATTCCAACCCACCTCCCATTCCACATTCCATTGCATTCCATTCCACTATCGTTTTCACATTCCATTCCACATTACATTCCTTTCCATTCCACATTCCATTCCACATTCCGTTCCACATTCAGTTCCATTCCATTACACTTTCCATTTCATTCCATTCCACATTGCATTCCGTTCCATTCCACATTATATTCCACATTCCATTCCACATTCCATTCCGTTCCATCCCTCATTCCATTGCATTCCATTCCACATTCCTTTCCACATTATACTCCATTCCATTCCACGTTTCATTCCATTTAATTACACATTACCTTCCACATTATATTCCACATTCCATTCCACTTTCCATTCCATTCAATTTCAGGTTCCTTTCCACATTCCATTCCACTCCATTACACATTCCATTCCATATTCCTTCCTATTTAATTCCACATTCCATTTCAGGTTCCATTCCATTCCATTCGACTTTCATTTCCGCATTCCATTCCGCAGTCCATTCCACATTACATTCCGTTTCATTCCGCATTCAATTCCACATTCCATTCCACATTCTATTCCCTTCCACTCCACATTCCATGCCACATTCCATTCCATTCTATTCCACAATCCATTCCATATCCCATTCCATTCCATTCAACTTTCCACAACACATTCCATTCCATTCCATGCAATTTCATTCCATATTCGTATCCATTCCATTCCACATTCCATTCAATTCCATTCCAAATTCCATTCCATTCCATTCCACATAAAATCCACGTTCCATTCCATTCCATTCCACTTTCCATTCCATTCCATTCCACATTCCATTCCTCATTCCATATCACATACCATTCCATTGCATTCAACATTCCAATGCATTCCATTATACATTCCATTCCATTCCTTTCGACATTCCATTCATTTCCACATTTCATTCCACATTACATTCCACGTTCCATTTAATTCCATTCCATTCCGTGTTCCATTCCACGTTCCATTCCATGTTCCACTACATTCCATTCCACGTTCCATTCCATTCCATTCCACATTCCATTGCACATTCCATTCAACATTCCATTCCTCATTCCATTCCATTCCTCATTCCATTCCATTCGTTTCCACATTACATTCCACATTCCACTCCATTCCATTACACATTCCATTAAACATTACATTCCACATTCCATTCCTTTCCATTCGACACTCCGTTACAAGTTGCATTCCATTCTATTCCACGTTCCATTCCACAATGTATTCCACATTGCATTCCACATTCCATTCCACTTTCCATTTCAGATTCCTTTACACATTCCATTTGACATTCCATTCCACTCCATTTCACATTCCATTCCATTCCATTTCACATTCCATTCCTTATTCCTTCCATTCCATTCCACATTCCATCCCACTTTCCCTGCCACATTCCATTCCATTCCTTTCCACATTCCTTTCCAGATTCCATTCCACGGTCCATAACATTCCACACCACATTCCATTCCACTTTCCATTGCATTCCTTTCTATTCCATTCCACATTCCCTACCATTCCATACAATTAAATTTCACTGTCCAATCCATTCCATTCCACTTTTGATTCCACATTCCATTGCACATTCCATTCTGTTCCATTCCACATTCCATTCCCCACTGCATTCCACATTCCATTCCACATACCATTCCGTTCCATTCCATATGCCATTCCACATTCCATTCCACATTCCATTCCGTTCCATTCCACATTCCATTGCATTGCATTCCACATTCCTTTCCACATTCCATTCCATTCCATTCCACATTCCATTCCATTCAATTCCACATTCCATTAAACATTCTATTCCATATTCCATTCCACATTCAATTCCATTCCATTCCACATTCCATCCCTTTCCATACCAATTTCCATTCCATTCCGTTCCATGTTCCATTACACGTTCCATTCCATTATATTCCAGGTCCTATTCCACATTCCATTCCACTTTCCATTCCACTTTCCATTCCTTTCCATTCCATATTCAATTACACATTCCATTCCACATTCCATTGTGTTCCATGCCACATTCCATTTCACATTCCATTCCACCTTCCATTGCACATTCCATTCCACATTCCATTGCATTGTATTCCATATTTCATTCCACATTCCATTCCATTCCATTCCACATTTCATTCCACATTGCATTCCATTCCTGTCCACATCCCATTCCGCAATCCATTCCACTCCTTTCCACATTCCATTCCATTTCATTACACATTCCATTCCACATTTCATTCCACATCCTATTCCATTCCATTCCACCTTCCATTACACATTCCATTCCACATTCCTTTCCATTCCACATTCCATTTCACATTCCATTCCATTCCATTCCACATTCCATTCCACATTCCATTACTTTCCATTCCACATTCCATTCCACATTCCATTCCACATTCCATTCCACATTCCATTCTCATTCCATTGCATTTCATTCCACATTACATTCCACATTCCATTCTCTTCCAATTCACTTTCCATTCCACATTCCATTCCATTCCATTCCATTCCACCTTCCATTCCACATCCCATTCTGCGGTCCATTCCACATTCCATTCCACATTCCATTCCATGTTCCATTCTCATTCCATTTCATTTCGCTGCACATTCTATTCCGCAATCCATTTCATTCCAGTTCACATGACATTCCACATTCCTTTCCATTCCATTCCATTCCATTCAACATTCCATTCCACATTCCATTCCACATTCCATTCCGCAGTCCATTCCATTCCATTCCATTTTCCATTACATTGCAATCCACATTCCATTCCAAGTTCCATTCCATTGTATTCCCTATTCTAATCCATTCCATTCCTCGTGCCATTCCGTTCAATTGCACATTCCATTCCATTCCATTATATTCCAATCCACAATCCATTCCATTCCATTCCACATTCCATTCCATTCCATTTCACATTTCATTCCATTCCATTCCATTCCATTCCATTCCATTCCACATTCCTTTCAGTTCCATTACATTCTACATTCCATTCCTTCGCATTCCGCGTTCCATTCCATTCTATTCGATTCCATTCTATGTTATACTCCATTCAATTCCATTCAATTTTCCATTCCATTCTATTCAACTTTCCATTCCATTCCATTCCACATTCCATTGCACATTCCATTCAATTTCACTCCACTTTGCATTCCACGTTCCATTCCACATTCCATTCCACATTGCATTCCAAATTCCATCTGATTCCATTCCACATTCCAATGCATTCCATTCCACGATCCATTCCACATTCCATTCCACATTCTAATCCAAGTTCCGTTCCATTCTTTCCAAGTTCCACTACCTTTCCATTCCACTCCATTCCTCGTTCCATTGCAGTTTCAATACAACGTTCCATTCCACATTCCATTCCACAGTCCATTCCACTTTCCATTCCATTCCATTCCGCATTCCATTCCAAATTCCATTCCATTCCATTCCATTTTCCTTTTCAGATTCCATTCACTTTCCATTCCATTACATTCCACATTCCATTCCACATTACATTCCATTCCATTCCACGTTCCATTAAACATTCCATTGCATTCAATTTCACGTTCCATTCCATATTCCATTCCACCTTCCATTCCACATTCCATTCCATTCCACATTTCATACAACATTCTATTCCCTTCCATTCCACAATCCATTCCACTTTCCATTCCTCCTTGCATTCCAGGATCCATTCCCCGTTCTATTCCACGTTCCATTCCACATTCCATTCCTCTTTCCATTCCATAATCCATTCCATGTTCCATTCCATGTTCCATTCCATTCCATTCCACGTTCCATTACCTTCCGTTCCACATTCCATTCCAATTTCCATTTCACGTTCCGTTCCACATTCTATTTCACTTTCCATTCCATTCCACACCATTAAAGTACACATTCCTTTCCATTCCATTGGTCATTCCATTCCGTTCCATTCCATGATCCATTCCACATTCCATTACACATTCCATTCCTTTCCATTAAACAATCCATTCCACGTACCATTCCACATTCCATTCCACGTTCCATTCCATTCCATTCCACATTCCAATACATTCCCTTCCACATTCCTATCCATTCCATTCCACATTCCGTTCCATTCCATTCCACATTCTACCACATTCCATTCCAAGTTGCATTGCATTCTGTTCCACGTCCCATTCCACATTCCATTCCATATTACATTCCACTTTCCATTCCAATCATTTTCACGTTCCTTTCCATTCCATTACACGTTCCATTCCACTTTTCATTCCTTGTTCCTTTCCACATTGCATTTCAAGTTGCATTCCTTTCCATTCCACTTTCTATTCCATGTTCCATTCCATTCCATTCCATATTCCATTGCATTCAATTCCACATTCCTTTCCATTCCATTCCACATTCCATTCCATTCCATTCTGTTCCATATTCCATTCCATTACAGTCAACATGCCATACCATTACATTCCATATTTCATTCCACATGCCATTCCACATTCGATTCCACATTCCATTCCACGTTCCATTCCATCTCATTCCACATTCTATTCCACTCCATTCCACTTTCCATTCCATTCAATTCTAAATATCACTCCATTCCATTGCATTCCACATTCTATTCCATTCCATTCTGCTTTCCATTGCGTCCCATTCCGTTCTATTCCACATTCCATTCCATTCCATTCCATTCCACATTCCATTCCATTCCATTCCACTTTCCATTCCACATCCAATTCTAATTTCTTTTCCACATTCCATTCCATTTCATTCCACATTCCATTCTTTTCCAATCCACATTCCATTCCACGTTCTATTCCATTCCATTCCACATTCCTTTCCATTCCATTTCACATTCCATTCCTTTCAATTCTTCACTTCATTCCATTGCATTGCATTCCATATTCCACTCCATTCCATTCCTCATTTCATTCCATTCCATTGCATTCCACATTCCATTCCATTCCATTCCCATTCCAGTTCATTCCATTCCATTATAGTCCACATTCCATTCCATTCCTTTCCACATTCCATTCCATTCCATTCCGCATTCCACTCCACATTCCTTTCCACGTTACTGTCCTTTCCATTTCACATTCCTTTTCCCATTCCTTTCCATTCCGTTCGACATTCCGTTTCAGATTCCATTCCATTCCATTCGACATTCCATTGCACATTCCTTTGCTTTCCATTCCACATTCCTTTCCACTCAACTCCACTTTCCATTCCACATTCATTTCCATTCCATTCCACATTCCATTGCACATTCCATTCCACATTTCATTCCACATTGCATTCCGTTCCTTTGCACTTTCCATTCCGTTCCATTCCACATTCCATTCCTTTCCGTTCCATTCCATTCCATTCCATTCTGCATTCCACATTCCAATCCATTCCGTTCCGCATTCCATTCCATTCCATTCCATTCCACATTTCTTACTATTCCATTCCACATTCAATTTCATTCCATTCCACATTACATCCCATTCCATTCCACGATCCATTCCATTCCATTCCACTTACCATTCCACATTGCATTCCACTTTCCATTCCATGTTGCATTCCTTTCTGTTCCAGGTTCCATTCCACGTTCCATTCCATTCCATTCCACGTTCCATTCTACATTCCATTGCACATTTCCTTCCACGTTCAATTCCACATTCCATTCCACGTTCCTTCCATGTTCCATTCCATGTTCCATTGCGCGTTCTTTTCCTTACAATTCCAAGTTCCATTCCGCATTCCATTCCATTGCATTATACTTCCCATTCCACATTCCATTCCACATTGCATTCCACATTCCATTCTCTTCCATTATACTTTCCATTCCGCATTCCATTCCACAATAATTTCCATTCCATTACATTCCTTTCCACATTCCATTCCACATAACATTCCTTTGCATTTCACATTCCATTCCGCATTCCATTCCACATTCCATTCCATTCCATTCCACATTCCATTCCACATTCAGTTTCACATTACATTCCACATTACATTCCACATTGCATTTCGTATTTCTTTCCACATTGCATTCCATTCCATTCCACATTCCATTCCACATTCCATTCCACGTTCCATTAAAATCCGTTCCACTTTCCTTTCCACATTCCATTACACATACCTTTCCACATTACTTACGTTCTGTTCCACATTCCATTCCACAGTCCTTTCTACTTTCCATTCCATTCCATTCCACATTCCATTCCACCTTCCATTCAAAATTCCATTTCACATTCCATTCCACTCCATTCCACATTCCATTCCATTCCATTCCACATTCCATTCCATTACATTCCGCATTCCATCCCACATTCCATTCCACGTTCCATTTCATTCCATTCCACCTTCCATTATACCTTCCATTCCATTCCATTCGATGTTCCATTCCACGTTCCATTCCATATTCCATTCCATGCCTTTCCATTCCATTCCACATTCCATTCCACATTGCATTCCATTCCTTTCCACACTGCATTCTACATTCCATTCTACATTCCATTCCATTCCATTCCACGTTACATTCCACGTTGCATTCTTCGTCCCATTCAATTCCATTCCATGATGAATTCCGCATTCAATTCCATTCCATTTCATGTTGCATTCCACATTCCACTCCACTCCATTCCATTCCACATTCCGTTACACTTCTTCCCACATTCCATTCCATGTTCCATTCCATTCCAATCCACATTCAGTTCCATTCCATTCCATTCTTGTCCACATTATTTTCCATTCCCTTCCATTCCACATTCCATTCCAATTTTTTCCACTTTCCATTTCATCCCATTCATTATAAATTTCCATACTGCAGTCCGTGTTCCATTCCACATTCCATTACATTGTGTTCCATAAACCATTCCATTCCACATTCCATCCCATTGAATTCCATTCCACATTCCATTCCATTTCTTTCAATTGCAGTCCACATTCTATTCAATTCCACTCCATTCCATTCTACATTCCATTTCATTCCATTGCACATTCAATTCCAATCAATTCCTCATTCCATTTCATTCCATTCCATATTCCACTCCAATCCATTCCACATTCCATTCCATTCAATTCCACATTCAATTACATTCCATTGCACATTCCATTCATTTCCATTCCATTCCACATTCCATTCCACAGTCCATTCCATTCTGTTCCACTTTAGATTCCATTCCATTCCACATTCCATTAAAATCCATTCCATTCCACATTCCATTCCGTTCTATTAGTCATTCCATTCCACGTTCCATTCCACTTTCCATTGCACTTTCCAGTCCACGTTCCATTCCACGTTCCATTCCACGTTCCATTCCATTCAATTCCACATCCCATTCCACATTGCATTCCATTCCATTCCACATTCCATTCCATTCCAATCCACATTCCATACCACTCCATTCCATTTCTTTCCACATTCCATTCCGTTCCATTCCACATTCCATTCCATTCCATTAAACATTCCATTCCACATTCCATTCTATTCAATTTCATATTCCATTCCGTTCCATTCCATTCAATTTCACATTCCATTCTCTTCCATTCCTGATTCCTTTCCACTTTCCATTCCACATTCCATTACACATTCCGTTCCCCAGTCCATTCCACATTGCATTACTTTCCATTCCACATTCCATTTCACATTCCATTCCGTTCCATTCCACATTCCTTTCCACATTCCATTCCACATTCCATTCCACGTTCCGTTCCTCATTTCATTCCACATTCCACTCCATTCCATTCCACATTGCATTCCATTGCATTCCACATTCCATTTCACATTCCTTTCCATTCCATTCCACATTCCACTCCATTCCATTCCACTTTCCATTCCACATTCCATTACTTTCCATTCCATATTCCATTCCATTCCATTCCACATTCTATTACATTCCATTCAACGTTCCATTCTACATTCCATTCCAAGCTCCATTTAATTAAATTCCTCGTTCGATTCCCCATTCCATTCCATTCCATTCAACTTTCCTTTCCACATTCCATTCCACATTCCATTCCACTGCATTCCACATTCCATTCCGTTCCATTCCACTTTCCATTACTCATTCCATTCCATTCAAGTCGATGTCCAATTCCACATTGCAATCCAAACTCCATTTCCCATTCAATTACACTCTATTTCACATTGCATTGCACATTCCACTACATTCCATTCCACAATCCATTCCACAGTCCACTATATTCCATCCCACATTCCATGCCACGTTCCAATCCATTCCTTTCCACCTTCAATTAAACATTCCTTTACATTATATTTGACTTTCTATTCCACATTCCATTCCACATTCCGTTTCAGATTCCATTCTGTTCCGTTACACCCTCCATTCCACACTCTATTCCACATTCCTTTCAACATTCCATTCCGTTCCATTCCATGTTCCGTTCCACATTACTTTCCACATTCCATTCCACATTCCATTCCACATTCCATTAAATTCCATTCCACTTTCCATTCTATTCCATTCCACATTCCTTTCCATGTTCCATTCAACGTTCTATTCCAAGTTCCCTTCGATAGCATTTCACGTTCCATTCCGCATTCCATTACATTCCATTCCACTTTCCTTTCAACATTCCAATACCCATTCCATTGCACATTACATTCCGTTCCATTCCACATTCCATTCCACATGCCGTTCCACGTTCTATTCCATTAGATTCCACATTCCATTCCATTCCATTGCACATTCCATTCCAAATTCCATTCCTTTCCTTTCCACATTTCATTCCACATTCCATTCCACATTTCATTCCACATTCCATTCTATTCCACATTCCAATACACGTTCCAATAAATTACATTCCACGCTCCATTCCACGTTACATTCCACTTTCCATTCCACATTCCAATCCACATTCCATTCCACAATCCATTCCAAATATCATTCCACAATACGTTCCACATTCGATTCCACAATCCATTCCGCATTCCATTCCATTCCATGCCACATTCCATTCCACGTTCCATTCCTTTCCATACCACTTTCAATTCCACATTACATTACATTACATTTCACATTCCATTCCACATTCCATTCCAAATTCCATTTCACATTCCATTGCGTTCCATTCCACATTCCATTCCACACTCCATTCCACATTCCATTCCACGTTCCATTCCATTCCATTCCACATTACATTTCACACTCCATTCCACATTCCATTCCAAATTCCATTCCACGTTCAGTTCTGTTTCATTTCACATTCCATTCCACACTCCATTCCACATTCCATTCCACATTTCATTCCATTAAATTCCACATTCCTTTCCACTTTTCATTTTGCATTCCTTTCCACATTCCTTCCCACATTCCATTCCACATCCCATTTCACATTCCATTCCACACTCCATTCCACATTCCATTCCACATTTCATTCCATTAAATTCCACATTCCTTTCCACTTTTCATTTTGCATTCCTTTCGACATTCCTTCCCACATTCCATTCCACATCCCATTTCACATTCCATTCCATTCCGTTCCACATTCCTTTCCCCATTCCAATCCTCGTTCCATTCCATTTCATTCCACATTTAATTAAACATTCCATTCCATTCCATTTCACATTCCATTCCGTTAAATTCCAGATTCCTTTCCACATTCCATTCCATATTCAATTCCACAATCCCTTCCACATTCCGTTCCAAACTCCTTTCCATTCCATTCCACATTCCATTCCATTCCATTCCACATTCCATTTCACTTTCCATTCCGTTCCATTACACATTCCTTTCCACATTCCATTACACATTCCATTCCAAATTCCGTTCAAAATTCCATTCCATATTCCATTCCTATCCATTCCACATTCCATCTCACATTCCGTTCAACTTTCCATTTCACATTCCAATCCATTCCATTCGCCATTCCATTCTATTCCATTCCAAATTCTATTCCACCTTCCGTTCCATTCCATTCAACATTCCATTCCATTCCTCACTTCATTACATTCCATTCCACATTCTATTTTACGTTCCATTTCAAGGTCGATTCATTTCCATTCCACGTACCATTACACATTCCATTCCATTCCATTCCATTGCTTTCCATTTCACATTCCATTACACATCCATTCCATTCCATTACACTTTCCATTCCACATCGCATTCCACATTCCATTCCAAATTCCAATCCGTTCCATTCCACTTTTTTTCCACATTCCTTCCGCATTCTATTCAATATTCCATTTCACTTTCCATTCCATACCATTCCACATTCCATTCCATTCCACATTCCATTCCATTCCACATTCCATTCCACATTCCATTCCATTACATTTCACATTCCCTTCCGTTCCATTCCACATTTCTTTCCATATTCCATTCCACATTACGTTCCACATTCCGTTCCACATTCCATTCCACATTCCATTCCATTCCATTCCACATTCAATTCCATTCCATTTCACATTCCATTCCACATTGCATTCCACATACCATTCCACATTCCATTCCATGTTCCATTCCACATTCCATTCCACGTTTCATTCCATTCCATTCCATGTTCCATTCCACGTTCCACTCCATTCAATTCCACGTTCCGTTCCACATTCCATTCCATTCAATTCCACATTGCATTTCACATTCCATTCCACATTCCATTCCACATTTCTTTCCATTCCATTCCTCCTTCCATTCCAAGTTCCAATCCACGTACCATTACACTTTCCACTCCACGTTTTGTTACATTCCATTCCTCTTTCCATTCCACGTTCCATTACGCATTCCATTCCACATTCCATTCCATTCCACACCATTCCATTCAATTCCACATTCCATTCAACATTGCATTCCACATTTCATTCCATTCCATTCCAATTTCCTTTACATGTTCCATTCCACATTCCATTCCACATTCCATTCCATTCCGTTCCACGTTCCATTCCATTCCATTCGACATTTCTTTCCCTATTCCATTTCACATTCCATTCTACATTCCATTTGACATACCATTGCATTCCCTTCCACATTCCATTCCACATTCCTCTGCACGTTCCATTCCATTCCATTGTACATTCCATTCCTCTTTCCATTCATTTACATTCCACATTCCATTCCACTTTCCATTCCATTCGATTCCACATTCCATTCCACATTCCATTACATGTTCCATTTCATTCCATTCCACATTCCGTTCCACAATCCATTTCACATTCCATTCCACATTCCTTTTCACATTCCATTCCATTCCATTACATTACATTTTGCATTCTACATTCCATTCCACTTTCCTTTCCATTCCATTCCACATTACATTCCACTTTCCATTCCATTCCATTCCACTTTCCATTCCACGTTCCGTTACACATTCCATTCCACTTTCCATTCTATCCCATTCCTCTTTTCATTCCACTTTCCATTCCACAGTCGATTCCACATTCCATTCCACAATCCACTGCATTCCATTCCACATTGCATTCCACATTCCATTCCTAATTCCTTGGCACATTCCTTTCCAATCCATTCCACATTCTATTGCACATTCCATTCCATTCCTTTCCACATTCCATTCCACCTTCCGTTCCAAGTTCCATTCCACGGTCCACTCCATCCCACGTTCCATTCCACTTTTCATTCCAAGTTCCATTCCATTCCATTCCACATTCCATTCCATTAAATTCTACTTTCCATTTCATGCGGTTCTACGTTCCATTCCTCATTCCATTACACAATCCATTGACTTCCATTCCACGTTCCATTCCACATTCCATTCCATATTCCTTTGCTCATTCCTTTCCATTCCATTCCAAATTCCATTCCACAGTCAATCCCACATTACATTCCACTTTCTATTCCATTCCATTACACGTTAAATTGCACATTCCGTTGCATTATATTTGACATTCCATTACACATTCCATTCCACATTCCATTTCACATTGCATTCCGTTCCATTACACATTCCATTACACACTCCATTCCACATTCCATTCCACATTCCATTCCGTTTCATTCCACATTCGTTTCCACATTCCTTTTCGCATTGCATTCCACAATCCATACAACATTCCAATCCACACTACATTCGACGTTGCATTCCACATTCCATTCCGTACCTTTCCACATTCCTTTCCACATTCCATTCCACATTCCATTCCATTAAATTCCACATTCCATTCCACATTCCATTCCATTGCATTTCACATTCCATTCTGTTCCATTCCAGATTCCTTTCCACATTCCATTCAATTCCACATTTGTTTTCATTCCATTCCACGTTCCATTCCACTTTCCATTCCACATTCCATTGCATTCCATTCCACATTCCATTCCACGTTCTATTCCAGGTTCCATTCCACATTCCATTCCACGTAGCAAATCATTCCGTTCCATGTTGCATTCCAGGTTCCATTACTTTCCATTCCACTTTCCATTCCACATTCCATTGCACATTCCATTGTATCTTCCATTCCACATTATATTCCATGTTCCATTCCACGTTCCATTCAATGTTCCATTCCACGTCCCATTCCATACCATTCCACCTCCCATTCCACATTCCATTCCATTCCGTTCCACGTTCCATTCCACATTCCATTCCACGTTCGATTCCACATTCCATTCCATTCCATTACATGCTCCCTTCCACATTCCACTCCATTACATGCTCCCTTCCACATTCCAATCCACATTCCATTCCACATTCCATTGCATTCCATTCAACATTTCATTCCACATTCCATTTCAGAACCCATTACACATTCCATTCCTTTCCATTCCACATTCAATTCAATTCCATTCCATTCCTCTTTCCATTCCATGTTCCATTCCATGTTCCATTAAAATTTCCATTCCACGTTCCATTCCATTCCATTCCACATTGCATTCTACCTTTCAGTCCATTGCATTCCACTTTCTATGCCACATTCCATTCAACAATCCATTTCATTCCATTCCACATTCCATTTCACGTTCCATTCCCCATTTCACTGCATTCCATTCCTCATTCCATTCCCTTCCACTCCACAATACATTCCAGATTCCATTCCATCTTCCATTCCACATTCCATTCCGCATTCCATTCCATTCCATCTGACATTCCGTTCCACGTTCCATTCCACGTTGCATTCCACGTTCTATTCCATATCATTGCATGTTGCATTCTGTTCCATTGCACATTTCATTCCACCTTCCATTTCGCATTCCATTTGACATTCCATTTCACATTCTTTCCATTCCATACCACATTCCATTCCATTCCATTACACATTCCATTCCATTCCTTTCGAAATTCCTATCCTTTCCACATTACATTCCATATTCCATTCCACGTTCCATTCCATTCCATTCCACTTTCCATTCCATGTTACATTTTATGTTCCATTACATTCCATTCCACGTTGCGCTGCACATTCCTTTACATTCCATTTCACGTTCCATTCCAAATTTCAATTACAAATTCCATTCCACTTTCCATTCCTTTCCTTGCCACATTCCATTCCACGTTCCATTCCACATTCCATTCCATTCCATTCCACATTCCATTCCACACTCCTTTCCGTTCCATTCCACATTCCATTCGATACTCCATTCAACATTGCATTCCACATTCCATTCCACATTCAATTACACATTCCATGCCGTTCTATTCCACTTTCCATTCCACAGTCCATTCCACATTCCATTTCACATTCCATTCCATTCCATTCCACAATCCTTTCCACAATCCATTCCACCTTCCATTCCACATTCCACATTCCTTTCCTTACCATTCCTTTCCGCAATCCATACCAATTTCCATTCCATTCCGTTCCACATTCCATTCCATTGCATTCCACTTTCCATTCCCTTCCATTCCACATTCCATTCCACATTCCATTCCATTCCATTCTATTCCACATTCTATTCCATTCCATTCCACATTCCATTCTATTCCATTTTGCATTCCATTCCATTCCACATTCCATTCAATTCCATTCCACATTCCATTCCATATTCTATTCTACCTTTCATTCCACATTGCATTCCACATTCCATTCCATTCCATTTCACATTACATTCCTCTTTTCATTCCACAGTCCATTGGACATTCCAATCCACATTCCAACCACATTCCATTCCATTCCGTTCCTCATTCCATTCCACACTGCATTCCACTCCATTACATGCTCCCTTCCACATTCCAATCCACATTCCATTCCACATTCCATTGCATTCCATTCAACATTTCATTCCACATTCCATTTCAGAACCCATTACACATTCCATTCCTTTCCATTCCACATTCAATTCAATTCCCTTCCATTCCACATTCCATTCCACATTCCATTCCATTCCATTCTATTCCACATTCTATTCCATTCCATTCCACATTCCATTCTATTCCATTCTCCATTCAACATTCCATTCCACATGCAATTCCACTTTTCATTCCATGTTCCATTCCATATTCCATTCCACACTGCATCCCACATTCCATTCGACATTCCATTCCGTTCCATTCCACATTCCTTTCCTCTTTCCTTTCTGCAATGCATTCCACGTTCAATTCCATATTCCAATCCACACTCCATTCCACATTCCATTCCACATTTCATTCCATGCCATTCCACATTTCTTTCCACATTCCATTCCACATTGCATTCCATTCCATTCCACACTCCATTCCAAATTCCATTCAATTGCATTTCACATTCCATTCTGTTTCATTCCACGTTCCTTTCCACATTGGATTCCACATTCCATTCCACATTCCGATCCACAATCCATTCCACATTCAATTCTATTCCATTCCACAATCCATTTCATATTCCAATCCGTCACTTTCCACATACATTCCACATTCCATTCCACATTCTGCTCCACATTCCTTCCCATTCCATTCCACATTCCATTCCATTACATTCCACATTCCATTTCACATTTCATTCCACATTCCATTCCACTTTCCATTCCATTCCTTTCCACATTCCATTCCACATTCCATTTAACGTTCCAATCATCTCCATTTCACGTTCCATTCCACGTTCCATTCCCCGTCCAAATCTATTTCATTACACGTTCAATTCCACAGTCAATTCCAATCCATTTCCCTTTCCATGCTATTTTCCATTCCACATTCCATTTCACGTTCCATTCTGTACATTCCACATTCCATTCGAAACACTATTCCACATTCCTTTCCCCATTCCATTCCGTTCCATTCCACATTCCATTCCACACTCCATTCCAAATTCCTTTGCACATTCCAATCCATTCCATTCCACATTCCTTTCCAGATTCCATTCCACATTCCATTCCACTCCATTCCACATTCCATTCCACAACCCACTATATTCCACTCCACATTCCATTCCATTCCATTCCACATTCCTTTCCAAATTCCATTCCACATTCGATTCCATTCCATTCCACATTGAATTTCACATTCCATTCCACATTCCATTCCACGTTCCTTTCCATTCGATTCCTCTTTCCATTCCACGTTCCATTCCACGTTTCATTCCGTTGCATTCCACGTTCCATTCGACGTTATATTCGCTGTTCTATTCCATTCCGTTCTACGTTCCATTCCACGTTCCATTCCATATTCCATTCCACGTTCCATTCCATATTCCATTCCATATTCCATTCCAAATTCCATCCCATTCCATTCCATTCCACATTCCATTAAACATTCCATTCCATATTCCATGTAATTCCATTCCACGTTCCTTTCCATGTTCCATTCCACGTTCCATTCCACATTCCATTCCACGTTCCATTCCATTCCATTCCACTTTCCATTCCATTCCATTCGAGATTTCTTTCAACATTCCATTTCACATTCCATTCCACATTCCATTCCAGATTCCATTGCATTCCATTACACATTCCATTACACAACCCACTACATTCCCTTCCACATTCCATTCCATTCCACATTCCTTTCCACATTCCATTCCTCACTCAAGTCCACATTCCTTTCCACATCCCATTCCACATTCCATTCCATTCAATTCCACATTCCATTCCACGTTCCATTCCACGTTTCATTCCATTCCTTTCCACATTCCATTCCACGATCCATTACCTTCAATTCCACCTTCTGTTCCACATTCAATTCCATTCCATTCCACATTGCATTTCACATTCCATTCCACATTGTATTCCACATTTCTTTCCATTACTTTCCTCATTCCATTCTTCATTCCATTCCATGTATCTTTCCACGTTCTGTTCCACGTTCCATTCCACGTTCCACTGCATTCCATTCCACATTACATTCCACATTCCATTCCACATTTTATTCCATTCCATTCCACGTTCCTTTCCACATTCCATTCCACGTTCCATTCCATTCCCTTCGACATTCCTTTCGACATTCCATTTCACATTCCATTCCACATTCCATTTGACATAACATTGCATTCCCTTCCACATTCCATTATACATTCCTTTGCACATTCCCTTCCATTCCATTGTATACTCCACTCCAAATTACATTCCATTCCAATCCATTCCACATTCCCTTCCTCATTCCATTCCATTCCATTCCGCATTCCATTCCATGTTCCATTCCACATTCCATTTCATTCCATTTCACATTCCATTCCACGTTCCATTTCACATTCCATTCCATTCTATTGCATTCCACATTCCATTCTACATTCCATTCCACATTCCATTCCATTCCATTCCACATTCCATCCCACGTTCCATTCCATTCCATTCCACTTTACATTCCACGTTCCATTCCACATTCCATTCCACGTTCCATTCCATTCCATTCCACTTTCAATTCCACGTTCCATTCCACATTCCATTCCACATTCCATTGAGTTCCATTCCATATTCCGTTCCATATTCTTTTGCACATTCCTTTCCTTTCCATTCCACATTGCATTCCACATTCCATTCCATACCATTCCTCATTCCATTACACATTGCATTCTACGTTGCATTCCACATTCCTTTCCGCGTTTCTTTGTATTCCATTACACGTTCCATTCCCTTCCATTCCACGTTCCATTTCATCCCGTTCCAGTTTCCATTCCATTCCATTCCACATTCCATTCCATTCCTTACTATTCCACTTTCAATTCCATTCCATTCCACTTTCCATTCCCTTAAATTCCACATTCCATTCCACATTCCGTTCTACATTCCATTCCATTCCTTTCCACAATCCATTCCACACTCCATTCCACATAGCTTTCCACATTACATTCCATTCCATTCCACATTCCTTTCCACATTCCATTCCGCAATCCATTCCATTCCATTCCGCAGTCCATTCCAAAATCAATTCCACAGTCTATTCCTTTCCAATCCACATTCCATTCAACATTACATTCCTTTTGATTCCACATTCCATTCCATTCCATTTCACATTCCATTCCCCATTCCATTCCACATTCCATTCCCCATTCCATTCCATTCCAATCCACATTCCATTCCACTTTCCAGTCCACTTTCCATTCCTCATTCCATTTCACATGTCATTGCACGTTTCATTCCATTCTATTCCACATTCCATTCCATTCCATTCAATTCCATTCCACATTCCATTTCATTCCATTCCATTCCACATTCCATTCCTTTCCATTACACATTCAATTCCATTCCATTCCACACTGCATTCCATTTCATTCCAATCCATTCCACATTGCATTACACTTTACATTCCTTTCCATTCCACATTCCATTACATTACCTTCCACATTTCATTCCACGTTCCATTCCACTTTCCATTCCGTGTTCCATTCCACATTGAATTCCACGTTCCATTCCACGTTCCATTCCATTCCATTACAGATTCCATTCCAGATTCCACTGCAAACTACATTCCATTCCATTCCATATTCCATACCATTAAAGTCCATTGTATTCCACATTCCATTCCATTCCACATTGAATTCCAGATTCCATTCCATTCCATTCCTCAATCCATTCGGCATTCCATTAAATTCCATTCCATATTCCATTCCATTCCATTCCACCTTCCATAACTTTCCATTCCACATTCCATTCCACATTCAATTCCACGTTGCATTCCACATTCCATTCCACATTCCAGTCCACGTTCCATTCCATTCCATTCCACGTTCCATTCCATGTTCCATTCCAAATTCCATTCCACATTCCATTCCACGTTCCTTTCCATTCCATTCCACGATCCATTATATTGCATTCCTCTTTCCATTCCACTTTCAATTCCGTGTTCAATTCCGTTTTATTCCACGTTCCATTCCACATTCCATTTCATTCTATTCCACGTTCCATTTCACATAGCATTGCACATTGCATTCCACGATGCATTCCATGTTACATTGTATATTCCATTCCACGTTCCATTACACGTTCCATTCCACTTTGCATTCGGCATTCCATTCCACGTTCCTTTCCATTCCATTCCACATTCCATTCCACATTGCATTCCACGTTTCATTATGTTCCATTCCACATTCGATTCCAAGTACCGTTCCACATTCAATTCCACATTCCATTCCATATTCCATTCCATTCCTTTCCACATCCCATTCCACTTTCCATTCCACGTTCCATTCCACATTCCATTTCACATTCCATTCCAGATTTCATTCCATTCTGTTCCGCATTCCATTTCATTCCGTTCCACTTTCCATTCCACTCTATTCAATTCCATTCCACCTTCCATAGCATTCCATTCCATTCCACATTCCAGTCTTTTCCATTACACAATACATTAAATTCCATTCCACATTCCATTCCATTTCATTCGATTCCATTTCACGTTCTGTTACACATTACATTCCCTTCCATTCCACTTTCCCATACATTCCATTCCACATTTCATTCCACGTTGCATTCCACGATACATTCCGCGTTCCATTCCACATTCAATTCCACGTTCCATTAGACGTTTCATTCCATTTCATTCCAGATTCCACTGTACATTCCATTCCATTCCATTTCACATTCCATACCATTAAATTCCATTCCTTTCCACATTCCAGTCCATTCCACATTCCATTACACGTTCCGTTCCATTCCATTCCACTTTCCATTCCGCACTCCATTAAATTCCATTCCACATTCCATTACATTCCTTTCCACATTGCACAACTTTCCATTCAACATTCCATTCCACATTCAATTCCATGTTGCATTTCACATTTCATTCCACTTTCCATCCCACGTTCCTTTCCATTCCATTTCATGTTCCCTTCCATTCCACGTTCCATTCCACATTCAATTCCACGTTGCATTCCATTCCATTCCACTTTCCATTCCAAATTCCATTCCATTCTATTCCACTTTCCATTTCACATTGCATTGCACATTCCATTCCGCGATACATTCCACATTCCTTTGCTCATTCCATTTTACTTTCTTTTCCACGTTACATTCCATGTTCCATTCCACGTTGCACTCCACTTTCCATTTCACGTTCCGTTCCATTCCATTCCACTTTCCATTCCACGTTCCATTCTACATTCCATTCCGCATTACATTATGTTCCATTCCACATTCCTTTCCACCTACCATTCCACAATCCATTCAACATTCCATTCCATTCCATTCCACATTCCATTCCACATTATATTCCATTACATTCCACATTCCATTCCACATTCCATTGCACATTCCATTCCATTTCAGTCCACATTCCATTCCACATCCCATTGCATTCCAGTCCACATTTGATTCCACATTCCACTCCATTCGATTCCATATTCCATTCCATTCCAATCAACTTCCCATTCCACATTCCATTCCATTCTATTCCACACTCTATTCCACCCTCTTTTCCAGATTCCATTCCATTCCATTGCACATTCCATCCCACAATATATTCTATTCCATTCCTCGTTGTTTTCCACTTTCCATTCCACATTCCATTCCACATTCCATTCCATTCCATTCCAGTTTCCATTCCACGTTCCATTCCACATTCAATTCCACCTTCCATTCCAGGTTCCATTCCATTCCATTCCACGTTCCATTCCAACTTCCATTTCACAATTCATTCCACTTTCCATTCCACATTGCATTCCACTTTCCATTCCACCTTCCATTCCATTCAATTCCACGTTCCTTTCCATTCCATTCCATTCAATTCCACGTTCCATTCAATTCCATTCCACATTCAATTCCATTCCATTCCACCTTCCATTCCATTCAATTCCATGTTCCTTTCCATTCCATTCCATTCAATTCCACTTTCCATTCAATTCCATTCCACATTCAATTCCATTCCATTCCATTCCACTATGCACTCCATTCCATTCCCACTGCATTCCACAACCCATTTCATTCCATTGCACTTTCAATTCCCTTGCATTCCACATTCCATTCCACATTGCAACCCATTGCACTCCATATTCCATTCCATTCCATTCCACAATCCATTCCATTCCATTCCACATTGCAATCCACATTCCAATCCATTCCATTCCTTTGCATATTCCATTCCACATTACATTCCATTTCATTTCACTTTCAGTTCCATTCAATTCCATTCCATATTCCATTTCACATTCCATTTCTTTCCATTTGATATTCCTTTCCATTCCATTCAACATTCAATTCCGCATTAAATTCCATTCCATTCCATATTCCATTGAACATTCCATTCCTTTCCTTTCCACATTCCAAACTACATTAATTTCCATATTCCATTCCACATTCCATTACACATTCCATTCCACATTCTATTCCAAATTCCGTTTCACTTTCCAATCCATTCCATTCCATTCCACATTCCATTCCATTCCATTCCAATCCATGTTCCATTCCATTGCATTCCAAGTTCAATTCCATTCCACATTGCATTCCATTGCATTCCACATTCCATTCCACATTGCATTGCACATTCCATTCCTTTCCATTCTATTCATATTCCATTCCCCATTCAATTCCATTCAATTGCACGTTCCAGTCCATTCCATTCCATTCAGTTCCACGTTCCAGTCAATTCCATTGCACATTCTATTCCATTCCATTCCACATTCCAATCCAGTCTATTCCAAATTCCATTCCATTCCATCCCGTTTCCAATCCACATTCCATTCCATTCCATTCCATTCTATTCCATTCCATTCCATTCCGTTCCATTCCACATTTCATTCCATATTGCAACCCATTCAATTCCCCATTCCATTCCATTCCATTCCATTCCACATTCCAATCCACATTCCGCTCTGTTCCATTCCTTTGCACATTCCATTCCACATTCCATTCCATTCCATTTCATATTCAATTCCGTTCCATTCCACTCCACATTCCATTCCACATTCCATTTCCTTCCTTTTCACATTCTTTCCATTCCATTGCACATTCCATGCTGCATGCAATTCCATTCCATTCCACATTCCATTGTACATTCCATTCCATTCCACATTCCTTTCCATTGCATTTCACGTTCCATTCTAATCCATTCGACTTTCCTTTCCACGTTCCATTCAGCGTTCAATTCCACTTTCAATTTCACATGCCATTTCACATGCCATTCCATTCCATTCCAATTTCCATTCCACATTCCATTCCATTCCATTCCATATTGCAGTGCACATTCCATTCCACATTCCAGTCCAGATTAGATTCCATTCCATTCCACTTTCCATTCCATTCCATCCCATTCCATTCCACATTCCATTCCAGCTTCTATTCCTTTCCATTCCATTCCATATTCCATTCCATTCCATTCTACATTCCATTCCATTCCATTCCACATTCCATTCCATTCCACATTCCATTCCATTCCATTCCACATTCCATTCCATTCCATTCCATTCCATTCCACTTTCCATTCCATTTCATCCCATTCCATTCCACATTCCATTCCAGCTTCTATTCCTTTCCATTCCATTCCATATTCCATTACATTCCATATTCCATTCCATTCCATTCCACATTCCATTCCATTCCATTCCACATTCCATTCCATTCCGTTCCACATTCCATTTCATTTCTTCCCATTCCACATTCTATTCCATTCCACTTTCCACTCCATTCCATTCCACATCCCATTCAGTTCCATTCCTTTGAATTCCACATTCCATTCCATTCCATTAAAAATTCGATTCCACTTTCCACTCCATTCCATTCTACATTACATTCAGTTCCATTCCATTCCATTCCATATTCCATTCCGTTCCATTCCATTCCGTTAAACTTTCCATTCCACTTCATTCCATTCCACATTCTATTCCATTCCACAATCCATTCCATTTCATTCCATTACACATTCTCTTCCATTCCTCATTACACTGCATTCCATTCCACATTCCATTAAATTCCATTCCCTTCCATTCCACATTCCCTTCCATTCCATTCCATTCCGCATTCCATTCCACTTCGTTGCATTTCATTTTCTATTCCTTCGCACATTCCATTCCATTCCTCTCTACATTCCATTCAATTCCATTCCATACGATTCCCCATTCCATTCCATTCCTTTCCATTTCACATTCAATTCCTTTCAACGTTCCATTCCATTGCATCCCACATTCCATTGCACATTCCATTTCACATTCCATTCCATTCCATTCTATTCCACACTCCATTCCATTCCATTCCACATTCCATTCCATTCCATTCCAAATTCCATTCCATTCCATTCCACATTCCATTCCACTTTCCATTCCACATTCCTTTCCCTGTTCAATTCCATTCATTTCCTCGTTCCATTCCATTCCAGTGCATTCAACATTCCATTTCATTCTATTCAATTCCACGTTACATTACGTTGCATTGCATTCCACATTCCATTCAATTCCATTCCATATTCCATTCCATTACATTCCACGTTTCATTTCTCATTCCATGCCACATTCCATTTCATTCCATTCCAGTTTCCATTTCAATTTACATTCCGTTTGATTCCACGTTCCACACTACATTCCATTCCTCTTTCCATTCTCCTTTCTATTCCATTCCATTAAACGTTCCACTCGACATTCCATTGCACTTTGCATTCCAAATTCCATTCCATTGCATTCCACGTTCCATTCCACATTCCATTGTACTTTTCATTCCAAGTTCCATTCCACATTACTTTCCACGTTCCATTCCAATTTCCATTCCATTCCATTCTAAGTTCCATTCCACATTCCTTTCCATTCCATTCCACGTTCCATTCCACAATGCATTACACATTCCTTTCCAAGTTCCATTCCACTTTCCATTGCACATTCCATTCCACGTTCCATTCCACATTCCATTCCATATTCCGTTCCACGGTGCATTCCATGTTCCATTCCATTCCATTACACGCTCCATTCCACATTCTATTCCATTCCATCCCAAGATCCATTCTACATTCCATTCCACATTCCATTCCACATTCCATTCCACATTCCATTCCACATTCTCTTCCAATTTCCACTCCATATTGCATTCCACATTCCCTTTCACATTCCATTCTGTTCCATTCACATTCCTTTCCACATTCCATTCCATTCCATTCCACATCCCATACCACATTACATTCCTTTCCATTCCACATTCCATCCCATTATTTTCACATTTCATTCCACATTCAATTACACTTCCCATTCCATCCCATTCCACGTTCCATTCTATGTTTCCTTAGACATTCCATTCCATTACATTCCACGTTCCATTCTTCGTTACATTAGAGGTTCCATTCCACGTTCCATTCCACGTTCCATTCCATTCCATTGCACGTTACGTTAAATATTCCATTCCATTCCATTCCACATTCCATTGCATTCCATTCAACATTCCATTCCACTCCATTCCAAGTTCCATACCACGTTCCAGTCCACGTTCCACTCCACATTCTATTCCACGTTCCATTCCATACCATTCCATTCCATTCCATTCCATTCCACATTCCATACCTTACCATTCCGCATTCCATTCCATTCCATTCCATTCCATCCCAAATTCCTTTCCAATCCATTCCACGTTCCATTCCATTCCTTGTCATTCCATTCCACATTCAGACCGTTCCATTCCATTCCACAATGCATTCCACATACCATTCCACATTCCATTCTATTCCAAATTGCATTCCATTCCATTCCACATTCCATTCCATCCCATTCCACGGTCCATTCCATCCCTTTCCATTCCATTCCATTCCATTCCTTTCCATTACACCTTCCATTCCATGTTCTATTCCTTTACATTCCACATACCAGTCCATTCCATTCCACATTCCATACCACATTCCATTCTACCTTCCAAGTTCCATACCACGTTCCATTCCACGTTCCACTCCACATTCTATTCCATGTTCCATTCCATTCCATTCCATTCTATTCCATTCCATTCCATTCCACATTTCTGACATTTCCATTCCATTCCACAGTGCATTCCATTCCATTCCACATTCCATTCCATTCCATTCCACATTCCATTCCATTTCATTCTACATTCCATTACATTACATTCCAATGCATTCCATTACACATTCCACTCCAAATTCCATTTCCTTCCATTCCACTTTCCATTTCCTTCCATTCCACATTCCATTCCATTCCATTCCACATTCCATTCCACCTTCCATTCCAGGTTCCATTTCACATTCCTTTCCATTCCTTTCCACATTCCACTACATTCCATTAAACATACCATTCCTTTCCATTCCACATTACAATCCACATTCCATTCCACCTTCCATTCCACATTCCATTCCAAGTTCTATTCCACATTCCATTCCACAATCCACTCCATTCCATTCCGTTCCATTACACATTCTATTTCACATTCCATTCCATTCCATTCCACATTCCATTCCTTATTCAATTTCATTCCATTCCGCATTCCAGTCCATTCCATTCCACCTTCCATTCCTCTTTTCATTCCAGGTTGCATTCCACATTCCATTCCACGTTCCATTCCAATTTCCATTCAAATTTCCATTCCACGTTCCACTCCATTCCATTCCACGTTCCGTTGCACATTCCATTCCATTCCATTCCACTTTCTATTCCACATTCCATTCCACGTTCCATTCCGTTCCATTCCACGTTCCATTACATTGCATTCCACATTCCATTCCACTTTCTGTTCCATTCCATTTCACATTCCATTCCAAATTCCTTTCCATTCCATTCCACTTTCCAATCCACATTGCCTGGCATTACATTCCACATTCCATTCCACATTCCAATCCAGTGCATTCGACGTTCCATTTCACTTTCCATTCCACAGCCCATTCCACATTCAATTCCACGTTCCATTCCATTCCATTCCACTTTCCAGTCCACTTTCCATTCCTTTCCATTGCACGTTCCCTTCTGCATTACATTGCACATTCCATTCCACTTTCCATTCCATGTTCCATTCCACATTCCATTCCATTTCATTCCACATTTCTTTCCACATTCCATTCCAGATTTCATTCCACATTCCTTTTCACATTCCATTCCATTCCATTCCACATTCGATCAAATTCCGTTCCACATCCGATAACACCTTCCATTCCAAATTCCATTCCATTCCTTTCCACATTCCTTTCCACATTCCATTCCATTCCATTCCACGTTCAGTTCCATTACCTTCCACATTCCATTACACTTTCCATTACATTCCATTCCACGTTCCTTCTACTTTCCATTTGATGTTCCATTCCATTGCACTCCATGTTCCATTCTACTTTCCATTAGTGGTTCCCTTCCAAGTTCCATTCCACCTTCCATTTCTTTCCATTCCACATTACATTCCATATTCCATTCCATTCCATTCCACATTCCATTCCATTCCATTCAACATTCCATTCCAATCCACGTTCCAGTCAACGTTGCATTCCATGTTCCATTTCGCATTCCACTCCACGTTCTATTCCATTCCATTCCACGTTCCATTTCATTCCATTCCACGTTCCATTCCACATTCCAATTCACATTCCATGGCACCTTCCATTCCATTCCATTCCATTCCACTACACATTCTATTCCATTCCATTCCACTTTCCATTAAATTCAATTCCACATTCCATTCCACTCCATTGCATTCCATTCCATTCCACATTCCATTCCACATTCCATTCCATACCATACAGCATTCCATTCCATAAATTTCGGCATTCCATTTCTCTCCATTCCATTACACATTCGATTCCATTCCATTGCACATTTCATTCCATTCCATTCCACATTGCATTCTATTCCATTCCATTCCGTTCCACATTCCATACCATTACATTCCATTCCAAATTCCATTCGACATTCCATTACATTCCATTCCACATTCCATTGCATTCCATTCCATTCCATTACACTTTCCAATGCACAATCCATTCCCTTCCATTCCACGTTCGATTCCTTTCCATTCCACATTCCATTCCATTTTGCATTCCACGTTCCATTCCACTTTCCATTCCATTCCATTCCATTCCAGTCCATTCTGGATTCCTTTCCATTCCATTCCACATTATATTCGACATTCACTTCCATTCCATTGCAAATTGCATTCCACTCAATTCCACATTCCATTCCATTCCATTCCACATTCCATTCCTTTGCTTTCCACATTCCATTCCACTTTCCATTCCACGTTCCATTCCATGTTCCATTCCACATTGCATTCTACGATCCATTCCATTCCATTCCAAGTTCCATTCCACGTTATATTCCACATTCCATTCCAGGTTCCATTCCATTCCCTTCCACGTTTCTTTCCACTTTCCATTCCAGGTTCCTTTCCATTCCCTTCCACGTTCCTTTCCACTTTCCATTCCACATTCCATTCCATTCCAATCCACGTTCCATTCCACATTCCATTCCATTCCATTTTATTCCATTCCACATTCCATGCCACTTTCCTTTACCTTCCGTTCCACATCCTTTCCATTCCATTCCACATTCCTTTGCATTCCATTCCACATTCCATTCTATATTCCATTCCACATTCCATTCCATTCCATTCCATTCCACGTTAATTACCATTCCATTCTATTCCACATTCCATTATTTTTGATTCCACTTTCCATACAATTCCATTCCATTCCACATTCCATTACTTTCCATTCTACTTTCCATTCCATTCCATTCCAGATTCCAATCATTTCCATTCTATACCATTCCACTTTCTATTCCCTTCCATTCTACATTCCTTTCCATTCCATTCCTCATTCCATTCCACGTTACATTCCACTTTCCATTCCATTCCAGTGCACTTTGCGTTCCACTCCATTCCACATTCCGTAACTTTCCCTTCCGTTCCATTCCGCATTCCGTTACATTCCATTCCATATTCTATTCTCATTCCATTCCATTGCATTCCACAATCAATTCCACATTCCAATCCATTCCATTCCACATTCTATTCCATTCCATTCCACATTCCATTCCTTTCCATTCCACATTACATTCCACTTTCCATTCCACGTTCCATTCAAGGTTTCATTCCAAGTTCCATTCCACGTTCCATTCCATTCCACTATACCTTCCATTCCATATTCCATTCCATTTCATTTCACTTTCCATTCCACATTCCATTCCACATTCCATTGCACATTCCACTGCTTTCCATTCCACATTCCATTCCACAGTCCATTCTACATTGCCATTCCACAGTCCATTCTACATTGCTTTGCATACCATTCCACATTCCATTCCATTCCTTTCCACATTCCATTCCATTCCATTCCATTCCACGTTGGATTCCATTCCAATTCACTTTCCATTCCGCTCCTTTCGACATTCCATTCCACATTGCATTCCATTCCACTCCACATTCCATTCCTTTCAATTTAAACTTTCCATTCCATTACATTAAACATTCCATTCCACATCCCATTCCATTCCACATCCTATTCCACGTTCCATTCCACATTCCATTCTCTTCCATTCCACATTTTCTTCCACATTCCATTCCATTCCATTTAAACTTTCCATTCCATTCTATTCCATATTCCAGTTCACATTCCATTCCATTCCACAATCTATTGCACGTTCCATTCCACATTCCATTCAATTCCATTCCACGTACCATTACATATTCCATTCCATTCCATTTCACATTCCGTTCCACATTCTGTTTCCCATTCTATTCCATTCCATTCCATTCCACATTCCATTCGATTACATACCACATTCCATTCCTGATTGAATTCCATTCCATTCTATTCCACATTCCTTTCTGTTCCATTCCACATTCCAATCCATTCCATTTTATTCCGTTTCACATTCCATTCCACATTCCATTCCACGTTCAAATCCATTCCATTCCACATTGCTTTCCATTCCATTGCACATTCCATTCCATTCCTTTCCACATAACATTCCATTCAATTTCACATTCAATTCCACTACATTGCATTCCAGATTCCATTCCATTCCATTCCGCATTCCATTCCATTCAATTCCATTTTATTCCACTTTCCATTCCTTTCCATTCTCTTCCACATTCCATTCCACTCTATTCCACATTCGAATCCATACCCTTCCACATTCGATTCATTTACATTCCGGATTCTATTCCACATTCCTTTCCACATTCTTTTCCAATTTCCATTCCATTCCAAACCACATTCCATTCCATTCTCTTCCACATTCCATCCCATTCCTTTCCACATTCCGTTCCATTCCATTCCGCTTTCCATTCCATTCCACATTCCAATCCACACTCCATTCCATTCCATTCCACATTCCATTCTATTCCATTTGTCGCTCCAATCCACGTTCCATTCCACATCCCAATCCACATCCAGTCCATTCCATTCCACGTTCCATTCCACATTCCTTTCCATTCCTTTCCACATTCCATTGCACATTCCTTTCCATTCCTTTCCACATTCCATTGCACATTCCATTCCATTCTGTTCCCCATTCCATTCCATTACTTTCCACTTTCCAATTCTTTGCTAATTCCATTCCACGTTCCATTCCAGATTGCATTCCATTCCATTTTACGGTGCATTCCACATTCCATTCCACATTCCATTCCACTTCCCATCCCGTTCCATTCCACATTCCATTCCCTTCCACTCTACGTTTCATTCTACACTCCATTCCACATTTCAATCCAAATTGCAGTCCATTCCATTCCACATTCCATTCCACATTCCATTCCATATTCCATTCCACATTCCATTCCACGTTCCATTCCATTCCATTCCACATTCCATTCCATTCCATTCCACGTTCCATTCCATTCCATTCCACATTTATTTCCACATTTCATTCCATTCAATTTCACATTGCTTTCCGTTACATTCAACATTCCTTTCCACATTCCATTCCACTTTCCAATGAAGATTTCGTTCCGTAATCCATTCCACATTCTATTGTATTCCATTCCTCATTCCATTCCATTCCACTTTGCATTCCATTTAATTTCACATTCCATTCTGTTCCGTTTCACATTTCTTTCCACATTTCATTCCACATTCCATTCCACATTCCGTTCCACATTCCATTCCACATTCCGTTCCATTACATTCCACATTCGATTCCTCATTCCTTTCCACATTCCATTCCATTCCATTCCACATTCCATTCCACCCCATTCCACGTTAAGTTACACGTTACTCTCACTTTTCCATTTCACGTTCCATTCCACCTTTCATTTCATTCCATTCCGCATTCCCTTCCATGCAATTCCATATTCCATTCACCATTCCATTTGAGATTCCATTTCACATTCCATTCTATGCAATTTCACATTCCATTCCACATTCCATTTCACATTCCTTTCCACATTCCCTTTCACTTTCCATTCCATTCCATTCGGCATCACATTCCATTCCGTTCCACATTCCATTCCACATTCCATTCCATTACTTTCCACATTCCATCCCACATACCATTCCACGTTCTCTTCCATTCCATTCCACGTTCTGATCCACGTTCCATTCCACGTCCCATTCCATTCCATTCCACGTTCCATTCCATATTCAATTCCAATACATTTCACTTTCCGTTCTACAATCCATTCCACATTCCATTCCAACTTCCTTTCCGTTCAATTCCACATTACTTTCCACAGTCCATTCCACATACCATTCCACATTCCATTGCGTTCCATTCCGCATTACATTTCACACTCCATTCCATATTGCATTCCATCTTCCATTCCGTTCCATTCGACTTTCCTTTCCACATTCCTTTCCCCATTCCATTCCACATTCCTTTCCATTCCATTCCAGATTCCATTCCACACTCCATTCCATTCCATTCCACATTCCATTCCCCATTCCATTGAATACCATACCACATTCCATTACATTCCATTCCTTATTCCATTCCATTCAATTTCACATTCCATTCCATTCCACGTCCTATTTAATTACGTTCCATTCTATTACATTCCATTCTACATTCATTTCCATTCCATTCCACGTTCCATTCCACTTTCCATTCGACGTTCTACTCCACGTTCCATTTCACATTCCATTCTACATTCTTCTACATTCTATTCCACTTTCTATTCCACTCCAATCCACATTCCATTCCTCATTCTATTCCATTCAATTCCACTTTGCATTCCCTTCCAATCCACATTCCATCCCACATTCCATTCCATTCCATTCCACATTCCATTCCACATTCCATCAGATTCCATTAAACATTCCATTCCACATTCCATTCCATTCAATTTCATTCCTCTATCCTTTCAATTGCAAATTCCATTCCTCATTCCATTCCATTCCATTCCACGTTCCATACCATTCCATTCCACAATACGTTCCATTCCATTCTGTACCATGTTCCATTCTTTTCCACATTCCATTCCATTGCATTCCATTCCATTCCATTCCACGTTCCATTCAATTCCATTCCACGTTTGATTCCATTCCATTACACGTTCCACTTCATTCTACATTCCATTGAACATTGCATTCCATTCCGTTCCACATTCCATTCCACATTTCATTATATTCCATTCCACATTCCATTCAAAATTCCATTCCATTCCATTCCACCTTCCATTTCATTCGACGTTCCATTTAATTCCGTTTCATTACATTACTTTACTTTCCTCATTCAATACTATTCCATTCCAGATTCCATTCCATTCCATTCCATTCCATTGCATTCCATTCTACATTCCATTCCATTGCATTCCACATTCCATTCCTTTCCACTCCATTCCATTCCACAATCCATTCCAATCCATTAAACATTCCTTTCCTTTCCACATTCCATTTCATTCCAATCCATTACACATTCCATTCCACATTTCATTCCATTTCATATTCCACTTTATTCAATTCTATTCCACATTCCATTCAATTCCATTCGATTCCACATTCCATTACATTCCATTTCACATTCCTTTCCTTTCCATTCCACATTTCATTCCTTCCATTCCATTCCACATTCCATTCCACATTCCATTCCACTCCATATTCAATTCCACATACCATTCCATTGCAAATTTTATTCCATTCCATTCCACATTCCATTCCATTTCATTCCAGTCCATTGCACATCCCAATCCTCATTCCATTCCATTACACATTCCATTCCATTCCATTCCACATTCCATTCCATTTCATTCCACATTCCATTCCATTCCATTCCACATTCCATTCCATTCCTTTCCACATTCCATACCATTCCATTCCACATTCCATTCCATTCCATTCCATTCCTTTCCACATTCCATTCCATTCCATTCCACATTCCATACCATTCCATTACACATTCTATTCCATTCCATTCCACATTCCATTCCATTCCATTCCACATTCTATTCCATTCCATTCCTTTCCTCATTCCATTCCCTTCCATTCCACATTCTATTCCACTGAATTCCATTCTATTCCACATTATATTCCATTTCATTCCAGATTCCATTCCCTTCCATTCCACTTTCCATTCCACTCCATTCCGTATTCCGTTCCATTCCATATCCCATTCCATTCCAATCCATTCATTTCCAATCCATTCCATTCCATATTCCATTCCATTCCATTCGATATTCAATTCCACATACCCCTCCAGATTACATTCCATTCCACATTCTATTCCATATTCCATTCCATTCCATTCGATATTCAATTCCACATACCACTCCAGATTACATTCCATTCCACATTCTATTCCATATTCCATTCCAAATTCCATGCCACATTCCATTCCAATCCATTCTACGTTCCATTCCACATTCCATTCCACATTCGATTCCATCCCATTCCACATTCCATTCCATTCCATTCCACTTTGCATTCCACATTTCATTCAATTCCATTCCACATTCCATTCCACATTCCTTTACATTCCATTCCACGTTCCATTCCACGATCCATTCCATTCCATTCCACATTCCATTCAATTCCATTCCAAATTCATTTTCATTCCATTGCACATTCTGTTCCACATTCCATTCCATTCCATTCCTCTTTCCATTCCATTCCATTCCATTCCACATTCCATTCTATTCCACATTCCTTTCATCATTACACTCCATTCCATTCCACTTTCCATTCCGCATTCCCTTCGATTCCATTCCATTCCAGGTTCCATTCCACGTTCTAGGCCACTTTCGATTCCTCGTTGCCTTCCACACTCCATTCCATTCCATTTCAGATTCCATTCCACAATCCATTCCATTCCATTCCTCATTCCATTACATAATCCACTCCATTCCATTCCAAACTCCACTCCAAATTCCATTCAATTCAACTCCATTCCATCACACATTGCCTTCCATTCCATTGCATTCCACATTCCATTCCATTCCACACTCTAATCCTCATTCCATTCATTTCCATTCCACATTCCATTGCACATTCCATTTCATTCCATTTCACATTCTATTCCATTCCTTTCCACATTCCATTCCATTCCAATCCACGTTGCATTGCATTCCATTGCAGGTTCCATTCCACGTTGCATTGCATTCCATTCCAGGTTCCATTCCATTGCATGCCACCGTCCATTCCATTCCACATTCCATTCCATTACATTCCGCATTCCATTACATTCCATTCCACTTTCCATTGCATTCCATTCCACTTTCCATTTCATTCCATTCCACATTCCATTCCACATTCCATTTCACATTCCATTCCACTTTCCATTTCACATTCCATTTCATTCCACATTCCATTCCACGTTCCATTCCACGTTCCATTCCACATTCAATTCCACATTGCCTTCCATTCCATTTATCGTTTCTCTCCACATTCCACTGCATTACATTCCACTATCCTTTTGATATTCCATTCAACATTCCATTGCAAATTACATTCCGTTCCACTCCACATTCCATTCCACATTCCATTCCATTCCATTCCATATTCCGTTGCACATTCCATTCCACGTTCCATTCCACATTCCCTTCTGTTTCATTCCACTTTCCTTTCCAGATTCCATTCCACATTCCATTCCATTATATTCCACTTTCCATTCCACATGCCATTCCTTTGCATTCCACGTTCCATTCAACATTCCATTTCATTCAATTTCACGTTCCATACCATATTGCATTCCACATTACATTCCACATTCCATTTCACGTTCCATTCCACGTTCCATTTCATATTCTATTCCACGATACATTTCATGTTCCATTCCACATTCCATTCCATTCCACTCTACATTCCCTTCCACATTCCATTCCACGTTCCATTCCACATTCCTTTTCCACGTTCCATTATACGTTCCATGCAAAGTTCCATTCCATTGCTTTCCACATTCAATTCAACGTTCCATTCCATTCCATTCAACTTTTCATTCCATATTCCACTGAACATCACATTCCACTTTCCATTCCATGTTCCATTCCACTTTCCATTCCACCCTCAACTCAACATTCCATTTCACATTCCATTCCACATTTCATTCTACATCCCATTCCCTTCCATTCCACATTCCATTCCACATTCCATTACACATTCCATTCCAGATTCCATTCCATTCCAGTCCACATTCCATTCTACACTACTTTACACGTTCCCTTCCACATTCCATTCCACCTTCCATTCTGCCTTCCATTCCATTCAATTCCTCGTTTGAGTCCACATTCCATTCCATTACATTACACTTTCCGTTCCACATTCCATTCCACATTCCTTAACAGATTCCATTCCACTCCATTCCACATACCGTTCCACATTCAATTACACGTTCCATTCCACGTTCCTTTCCACACTGCATTCCACCTTCCATTAAATTCCTTTCCTGGTTTCAGTCCATATTCCATTCCATTACACTCCACTTTCCATTCCACATTTCATTCCACGTTACATTCCGTTCCATTCCACATTTCATTCCATTCCATTACACATTAAGTTGCACAATCCATTCAACGTTCCATTCCACATTCCATTCCATTCCATTCCACTTTCCTATTAAGATTCCATTCCACATTGCATTCCACTACATTCCACATTCCATTCCACATTCCATTCCATTCCATTCCACGTTCCATTCAATATTCCATTCCATTCAATTTCTCGTTCCATTCCATATTCCATTCCACTTTGCATTCGACATTGCATTTCACCTTCCATTCCACAATCCATTTCACATTCAATTCCACGATACATTGCACGTTCCATTTCACATTCCATTCCATTCCATTCCATTCCACTCCACTTTCCCTTCCACATTCCATTTCACATTACTTTCCACGTTCCATTCTACTTTCCATTCCAAATTCCATTCCATTCCACTCCATTTTCCCTTCCACATTCCATTCCACATTACTTTCCACGTTCCATTCTACTTTCCATTCCACATTCCATTCCATTCCTTTCCACGTTCAATTCCGTGTTCCATTCCATTCCATTTAACTTTCCATTCCATATTTCATTGAACATCCCATTCGACGTTCCATTCCATGTTCCATTCCATGTTCTATTCCACATTCCCTTCCATTTTCCCTTCCACATTCCATTCCACATTACATTCCACGTTATATTCCGTTCCATTCCACATTCCATTCTTCATTCCATTGCACATTCCATTCCAATCCATTCCACTTTGCATTCCACATTCCGTTCCACATTCCATTCCGCATTCCATTCTCATTCCTTTGCATTTCATTCCACATTCCATTCCACATTCCATTGCATTCCAATTCACATTCCATTCCATTCCATTGTATTCCACATTCCATTCCAAATTCCGTTCCACATTCCATTCCACAGTCCATTCCAAATTGCATTACACATTCGATTCCACATTCCATTCTCATTTCACTGCATTTCCTTCCACTTTCCCGTCCACTTTCCATTGCATTCCAATTCACATGCCATTCCACATTCCATTCCAATCCATTCCGTTCCATTCCATTCCACATTCCATTGAACATTCCATTCAACATTCCATTCCGTAGTCCATTCCATTCCACATCCGATACCAGATTCCATTCGACATTCCATTCTATTCCTTTCCACATTCCTTACCACATTCCATTCCATTCCATTCCACATTCATTTCCATTACATTCCACATTCCATTCCACTTTCCATTCTATTCCATTCCACGTTACATTCTGCTTTCCATTTGACGTTCCATTCCTTTCAATTCCTCGTTCCACTCTATGTTCCATTATTGGTTCCATTCCACGTTCCATTCCACCTTTCGTTTCTTTCCATTACACGTTGCATTCCATATTCCATTCCATTCCATTCCACATCCATTCCATTGCATTTAAAATTCCATTCCCTGCCACATTCCAGTCACCGTTTCATTCCACATTCCATTCCATATTCCATTCCACGTTCCATTCCATTCCATTCCACGTTTCATTCCATACCATTCCACGTTCCATTTTATTCCATTCCTCATTCCATTCCACAATCTAATTCACATTCCATTCCACCTTCCATTCCATTCCATTCCATACCATTACATTCCACATTCCATTCCATTCCATTCCACTTTCCATTTCATTCAACTCCACTTTGCATTCCATTCCATTCCACATTCAATTCCATACCGTTGCGCATTCCATTCCATACCACACTGCATTCCATTTTATCCATTCCATTACACATTCGATTCCATTCCATTCCACATTCCATTGCATTCCGTTCCATATTGCATTCTATTCCATTCCATTCCTTTCCACTTTCCATACCATTCCATTCCACTTTCCATACCATTCCATTCCATTCCACATTCCATTCCACATTCCATTCCACATTCCATTCCATTCCATTCCATTCCATTACACATTCCATTACACATTCCATTCCATTCCATTCCACATTCGATTCGTTTCCATTCCACATTCCATTCCACATTGCCTTCCACGTTCCATTCCACTTTCCGTTGCATTCTATTCCATTCCATTCCATTCAACTCCATTCTTTATTCCTTTCCATTCCATTCCACATTATATTCAACATTCCTTTCCATTCTATTGCACATTGCATTCCATTCCATTCCACATTTGATTCCATTCCATTCCACGTTCCATTCCACGTTCCATTCCACATTCCATTCCACGTTCCATTCCACGTTCCTTTCCATTCCCTTCCACGTTCCTTTCCACTTTCCATTCCACGTTCCATTCCATTCCATTCCATGTTCCATTAGAGTTTTCTTTCCATAACATTCCACATTCCGTTCCATTCCATTCCATTCCATTCCACTTTTCATTACCTTCAATTCCACATCCTTTCCATTCCATTCCACATTCCTTTGCATTCCATTCCACATTCAATTCCACATTCCATTACCTTCCATTCCACATTCATTTCCATTTCATTCCTCATTCCGTTCCACCTTCCATTTTATGTTGCATTTCACGTTCCATTCAACTCCATTCCATTCCATTCCCTTCCAGATACCATTGCTTTCCATTCCACATTCTATTTCGCATTCCATTCCACATTGCATTCTATTCCATTCCACATTCCACTCCATTGCCTTGCACATTCCATTGCTTTCAATTCCACTTTACATTCGACATTCCATTTGACCTTCCATTCCACATTCCATTCCATTCCAAACCAAATTCCATTCCACTGAATTCCACATTCCATTCCACATTCCATTCCATTCCATGCCTTTCCATACCATTCCATTCCATTCCACATTCCATTCGTTTCCATTCTACATTCCATACAATTCCATTCCACATTCCAGTCCATTCCATTCCATGCCATTCCAACTTACATTCCCTTCAATTCCATATTCTTTCCAATCCATTACTCATTCCATTTCACATTCCATTCCATTCCAAATTCCATTCCTCTTCCCATTCCATTCCATTCCACATACCATTCCATTCAATTCCACATTCCATTCCATTCCATTCCCTTCAATTCCACATTCCATTCCATTCCATTCCTCATTCCATTCCATTCTAATCCACATTCCATTCCACAATGCATTCCATTACATTACCCATTATATTCCACATTAAATTCCACATTCCATTCCGTTCCATTCCACATTCCTTTCCACATTAATTTCCACTTTCCTTTCCTCATTCCTTTCCACTTTCCATTCCGTTCCTTTCCATGTTACATTCCGCTTTCCTTTCCAATCCATTCCACTTTCCATTCCACATTCCATTCCACATTCCATTCCTTTCCATTCCACGTTCTATTCCACGTTCCATTCCATTCCATTCCTCGTTCCATTCCACATTAGATTCCACATTCCATTCCATTGCATTCCATATTTCATTGCACTTTCCATTACATTCCATTCCACGTTGCATTCCACATTCCATTGCACATTCCATTCCACGTTCCATTCCATTCCTTTCCGCTTTCCATTCCACATTGCATTCCATTCCATTCCACTTTCCTTTCAACATTCCATTCCACGATGCATTCCACGCTCCACTCCATTTCATTCCACGTTCGATTCCACATTGCATTCCATTCCATTTTCCATTTCACATTTCATTCCACATTCCATTCCACATTGCACAACGTTCCATTCCACATGCCACACCACATTCCATTCCACTTTCCACTCCACATTCTATTCCATTCCACATTCCATTCCATTCCAGTCCAAATTCCATTCTGCATTCTATTCTACTTTCCATTCCCATTCCATTCCATTCCTTTCCACATTCCACTCCACATTCCAATCCATTCAATTCCACATTCCATTCCATTCTATTCCACATTCCATTCGAGATTCCATTTCACGTTCCATCCCATTCCATTCCACGTTCCATTCCACATTCCCTTCCACATTCCATTCCACGCTGCATTCCACATTCCATTCCACGTTCCATTGAACGTTGCATTCCACGTTCCATTCCATGTTGCATTCCATTCCATTCCACGTTCCATTGCACAATCCATTCCATTCCATTCCTCTTTCTATTCCACATTCCATTCCACATTGCATTCCATATTCCATTCCTTTCCATTCCACATCCCATTACATTCCGTTCCACATTCCATTACATTCCATTCGACATTCCATTCCACATTCCTTTATATTACATACCAAATTTCATTCCACATTGCCTAGCATTCCATTCCAATCCATTCCACGTTCCATTTCACGTTCCATTCTGGATTTCATTCCACATTCCATTCCACGTTCTATTCCGTTCCATTCCACGTTCTATTCTACTTTCCATTCCTTTCAATTCCACGTTCCATTCCACATTCCATTGCACATTCCATTCCACGTTCCAGTCTGCATCCCATTCCAGGTTCCATTACATGTTCCATTACAAATTCCAATCCTTTCCATTCCATGTTCCATTCCACAATCTATTCCATCTTCTATTCCACAATCCAGTCTGTACCATTCCTTTCAATTCCACATTCCATTCCACATTCCATTCCACAATCCATTCCATTCCATTCCTTTCAATTCCACATTCCATTCCACATTCCATTCCACATTCCATTCCTATCCATTCCACATTCCATTCCATTCCATTCAATTCCTTTCCACTCCATATTCCATTCCATTCCATTCTGCATTCCATTACTTCCCATTCCATTGCACATTCCATTCCATTAATTTCCACATTCAATTCCATTCCCTTCCAGATTCCATTCGATTCCTTTCCGCATTCCATTCCATTCCCTTCCACATTCCATTCCATTCCATTAAATTCCACATTCCATTCCCTTCCTTTCCACATTCCATTCCCTTCCATTCCTCATCACATAGAATTTCATTCCATTCCATTCCATTGCACATTCCTTTCAATTCCGTTCCGCATTCCATTCCATTCCAAGGCATTCCAAATTCCATTCCATTCCATTACATTCCAGATTACATTCCATGCCATTCCAAATTCCATTCCTTTCCATTCCACCTTCCATTCCATTCCGTTCCTTTCCATTCCACATTCCATACCATTCCATTCCATTCCAAATTCCATTCCTTTCCATTCTCCATTTCGCTCCATTCCATTCCACATTTCTTTCCATTCCATTCCACATTCCATTGCACATTGCATTCCATTCCACATTCTATTCCACTTCCCATTCCATTCCACTCCACATACCATTCCATTCAATTACACATTCCTTTCCATTCCTTTCCCTTCCATTGCACATTCCATTCCATTCCACATTGCATTCCATTCCATTAAATTCCATATTCCATTCCATTCCATACCATTCCTCACTTCATGCCAATACATTCCTCATTCCATTCCATTCCATTCCACATTACATACAATTCCATTCTATTCCACATTACATTCCGTTCCATTCCACCTTCCATACAATTCTATTCCACTCCACATTCCATTCCATTCCATTCGACATTCCATTCCATTCCATTCCACATTCCAGTCCATTCCATTTCAAATTCCATTCCATTCCATTCCATATTCCATTCCATTCCATTCCACATTCCATTCAATTCCATTGAATTTCATATCCCATTCTATTCCATTCCACATTCCATTCAATTCCATTCCACATTCCATTCTATTCCATTCCACATTCCTTTCCACATTCATTTCCATTCCATTCCTCATTCCATTCCTCTTTCCTTTCCATTCCATTCCGCATTCCATTCCATATTTTATTCCTTTCCACATTCCATTCCTTTCCATTCTATTCCACTTTCCATTGCATTCCACATTCCATTTCTGATTCCACTCCATTCCATTCCACTTTCCATTACACATTCCCTTCCATTCCATTCCATTCCATATTCCATTCCATGGCATGGTCCTCTTTCCATTCTACGTTCCATTCCACACTCAATTCCATTCCATTCCACATTCCATTCCATTCCATTCCACAATCCATTACACACTCCCCTTCATTCCATACCACATTCCATTCCAAATTCCATTCCATTCAATTCCATTCCGTAACACATTGCATTCCGTTCCATTCCATTCCACTTTCCATTCCATTCCACATTCCATTCCAAATTCCATTCCATACTATTCCACATTCCTTTCCACAATGCATCCCATTCAATTCCATGTTCCATTCCACAATCCTTTCCATTCCATTCCAAGTTCCTTCCCATTCCATTCCATTCCACATCCCATTCATCTCAATTGAATTCCACATTCCTTTCCATTTCATTCCAGATTCCATTCCATTCCATTCCATTCCACATTCCATTTAACATTCCATTCCACATTCCATTCCACATTGCATTCCATTCTATTCCATTCCACTTTCCACTCCTTTCGATTCCACATTCCATTATTTTCCATTACACACTCCATTCCGTTCCATTACACATAACTTTACTTTCCATTACACATTCCATTATATTCCACATTCCATTACACCTTCCATTCCACATTCCAACACTTCCACTAAACATTCCTTTCCATACACTTCTATTCAATTCCACTCCACATTTAATTTCATATTCCATTCCACATTCCATTCCATTCCATTCCACATTCCACTCCACATTGCATTCCATTCCATTCCATTCCACATTCAATTCCATTCAATTCCACATTCCATTCCATTCCATTCAACATTCCTTTCCATTCCATTCTATTCCACATTGCATTCCATTCAATTCCACATTCCATTCCATTCCACTTTCCATTCCATTCCATTCCTTTCCACTTACCATTCCATTCCATTCAACTTTCCATCCCACATTCAATTCCACATTACATTTCACATTCCATTCCACATTCCATTTCACTTTCCATTCTACTCTATTCCATTCCATTACACATTCCTTTCCTTTCGAATCCACATTCCATTCCATTTCTCATTCTATTCCACATTCCATTCCATTCTATTTTCGTTTCCATTCTATTCCACATTCTATTCATTTCCATTTAGCATTCCATTCCACATTCCATTTCACATTCCATTGCGTTCATACCCCTTCCTTTCCTCATTCCATTCCATCCCATTCCACATTCTATTCGTTCCTTTCCACATTCCATTCCACATTCAATTGCACATTCCATTTCTCATTCAGTTAAACATTCCATTTCACTTTCCATTCCATTCCATTACATATTCCATTCCATTCCAATTAACATTCAATTCCTTGTCATTCCATTCCACGCTCCATTCTGTTCCACATTCCTTTCCATTACATTCCACATTCCGTTCCATTACATTCCACATTCCATTCCATTCCATTATATTCGACATTCCATTCAATTCTATTCCACACTGCCTTCCATTACATTACACATTCCATTCCATATTCCATTCCAATTTCCATTGCGTTCCATTCCACATTCCATTCCATTCCTTTCCCCATTCCAATGCATTCCATATTCTATTTCAATCAATTTCACATTCCATTCCCTTTCATTACTTTCCACATTCCATTCCATTCCATTCCATTCCGCATTCCATTCCATTCTATTCCACTTTCCAGACCATTCAATTCTATTCCACATTACTTTCCAGACCATTCGATTCTATTCCACATTCCTTTCCAGTCCATTCCACATTCCATTCAATTTCATTCCACATTCCATTCCACGTACCATTCCAAATTCTTTTCCACTTTCCATTCCACATTCCATTCCACATTCCATTCCATTCCATCCCACGTTACACTATACTTTCCATTCCATTCCATTCCACATTGCTTTCCACGTTCCTTTACATTCCATTCCACCTTCCATTCAGTGTTCCGTTACACGTTCCATTCCTCGTTCCTTTCCATGTTCCATTCCACATTCCATTCCATTCCATTCCATATTCCATACCATTCCATTCCATTCCAATCCACATTCCATGTCATAATCCATACCATTCCTTTCCATTCCATTCCAGAATCCATTCCATTCGATAGCACATTCCATTAAACATTCCATTCAACATTCAATTCCTTTCCATTCCACATTCCATTCCATTCCATTCCACATTCCGCTCCACCTTCCGCTCAAAATTCCATTCCACATTTCATTCCAGTCCATTCCACATTCCATTCCACATACCATTCCAGTCCATTACACATTCCATTCCACATTCTATTCCATTCCATTCCACCTTCTATTCCACATTCCACATTCCATTCCATTCCATTCCACATTCCATTCCACAATCCATTCCAAATTCCATTCCATTCCATTCCACATTCCATTACACATTCCATTCCATTCCATTTGATGTTCCATTGCACGTTCCATTCCATTTTCCATTCCATTCCATTATACATTACATTCCAGATTCCATTCCATTGCATTCCACTTTCCATTACACATATCATTGCACTTTCCATTTCATTCGTTTCCACATTCCATTACACGTTCCTTTCCATTTCATTCGACGTTCCACTCTACGTTCCATTCCACATTCCATTCCACCTTCGATTCTAAATTCCATTTCACATTCCGTTCCATTGCATTCCACAATCCATTCCATTCCATTCCACTTTCCATTCAACATTCCATTCCACATTCCATTCCACATTCCATTTCACTTTCCATTCTACAATCCATTCTACTCCATTGCACATTCCATTCCACGTTCCATTCATTTCCTTTCCACTTTCCATTCCATTATACTCCACTTTCCATTCCACTTCATTCCATTCCAATCTATTTCACATTCCTTTCCACATTGGATTCCATTCCACATTCCATTCCATTTCATTCCGTGACACATTCCATTCCACTTTACATTCAATTTCACAATCCATTAAATTCCATTCCTTTCCAGTCCACATTCCATTCTTTCCATTGCATCCCACATTCCAATCCTTTCCATTCCACATTCCATTCCATACCGTTCCATATTCTAGTCCATTGCATTCCATTCCACATTTCATTTCATTCCATTACATTCCATTCCCTATTGGATTCCATTCCTTTCCATTCATTTCCACAAGTCATTCCACATTCCTTTCCATTCCATTCCATATTCCATTCCCTTCAATTCCACATAACATACCATTCCATTACATTCCATTCCACATTGCATTCCATTCCATTCCGTTCCACATTCCATTCCATTCTATTCCATTCCACTTTCCATTCCTTTCCATTCCACATTCCTTTCCACATATCATTCCAGTTTCTGTTACATTCCATTCCAATTTCCATTCCATTCCATTCCACTCTCCATTCCATTCCATTCCACATGCCATTCCACATTGCATTCCACATTCCATTCCATTCCATTCCACATTCCATTTCATTCCATTCCGTTCCACATTCCATTCCATTTCCTTCCGTTCCACATTCCATTCCTTTGCATTCCACATTGCATTCCACATATCGTTCCACTCTCCATTCCATTCCATTTCACATTCCATTCCATTCCATTCCATTCCACATTCCATTCCATTCCATTTCACTCTCCATTCAATTCCATTCCACATTCCATTGCTTTCCATTCCACATTCCATTCCACATTCCATTCCATTCCATTTCACTCTCCATTCAATTCCATTCCATATTCCATTGCTTTCCATTCCACATTCCATTCCACATTCCATTCCACATTCCATTCAATTCCATTCCACATTCCTTTGAATTTCATTCCAATTCCACTCCATTACATTCCAAGTTCCATTCCACGTTCCATTCCTCATTCCTTTCCCCTTTCCATTCCATTCCATTACAAAGTACATTCCACATTACATTCCACATTCCATTCCACATTCAATTCCATTCCATTGCATATTCCATTCAATTCCATTCCACATTACACTCCACATTCCACTCCATTCCGTTCCACATTCCATTCCATGTTCCAGTCCATGTTACATTCCATTCCATTCCACATTCCTTTCCATTCCATTCCACTTTCCTTTCCACTTTCCATTCCACGTTCAATTCCACATTCCTTTCCACATTCCATTCGACGTTCCATTCCAATTCATTCCACTTTCCATTCCACATTCCATTCCACATTCCATTTGACATTCCATTCCATTCCATTCCATATTCCATTTCACCTTCCGTTCAATTCTTTTCCACTTTCCATTCCACATTCCCTTCCTTTGCATTCCACGTTCCATTCCACATTCAATTCCACCTTCCATTCCACATTCCATTCCGTTACATTCCACATTCCATTCCACACTCCATTTCACATTCCACTGCATTCCATTCCACATTCCATTCCTTTGCTTTCCACATTCATTTCTACATTCTCTTCCACATTCCATTACATTCTATTCCTTTGAATTCCACATTCCATTCCATTCCACTCCACATTCCATTCCACGTTTCATTTCACGTTCCTTTCCACTTTCCATTCCACGTTCCATTCCACGTTCCATTCCAGATTCCATTCCATTTCACTCCACTTTCCATTCCACGGTCCATAACACTTTAAATTGCACTTTCCTGCCATGTTCCATTTCACATTCATTTGCATGTCCCATTCCACTTCCGATACCGTTGCATTCCACATTCTATTGCACTTTCAATTCCAGGTTCCTTTCCAACTTCCATTCTATTCCATTCCACATTCCATTCCACATTCCATTCCACTCCATTCCGCATTCCATTCCACATTCCATTCCATTCCTTTCCACAGTTCATTCCACGTTCCATTCCGCGTTCCTATCAACTTTCTATTGCACGTTCCATCACTTTACATTCAGCATTCCAATCCATTTCATTGTACCTTCCATTCCATTCCATTCCACCTTCAGTTCCATTCCAACAAACAATCCACTCCACCATCCATTCCACGTTCCATTACACAATCCATTTCATTCCATTTCACGTTCCATTGCAGATTCCATTACAGATTCCATTCCAAGTCCCATTCCATTCCATTTCACATTCCGTTCCATACCATTCCACATTCAATTCCACATTCCTTTCCATTCCACATTCCATTCCACATACCATTCCACATTCAATTCCACATTCCTTTCCATTCCACATTCCATTCCACATTCCATTCCATTCCTTTCTATTTCATTCCACATTCCATTTCACATTCCATTCCACTCCAGTTCATATTCCATTCCACATTTCATTCCATTCCATGACACAATGCATTCCTCATTCCATTCCACGTTCCATTTTTTCGTTCCTTTCAACTTTGTATTTCGCATTCCATCCCATTACATTCCACGTTCTATTCAATTTCATTCTTCATTCCATTTCATTGCATTCCACCTTCAATTCCATTCCATTCCACGTTCAACTCCACTTTCCATTCCACATCCCTTTCCATTCCATTCCACGTTCCATTACACATTCGCTTCCATACTAATGTACGTTCCTTTCCAGATTCCATTCCACATTCCATTCCACATACCTTTCCATTCTATTCCACAACCCATTCCATTCCATTCCACAATCCATTCCAGATTCCATTGCATTCCATACCACATTCCATTCCTTATTCCATTCTGTTCTCTCTCAGATTCCATTCCATTCGACGTCCTATTTAATTACGTTCGATTCCATTGCACTGCATTCCACATTCCATTCCATTCCACATTCCATTCCATTCAATCCCACGTTCCTTTACATTCCATTCCATTACACATTCCACGTTCTACTCCACGTTCCTTTCCACGTTGCATTCCACATTCTACTACCTTCTATTCCACATTCCATTCCACTTCAATCCACATTCCATTCCTCATTTCATTCCTTTCAATTCCATATTCCTTTCCATTCCATTCCACATTCCATTCCATATTCCATTCCATTCCATTTCACATTCCATTCCATATTCAATCAGATTCCATTAAACTTTCCATTCCTCATTCCATTCCATTCCATTCCACGTTCCATACCATTCTATTCCACATTCCATTCCATTCCATACCACGTTCAATTCCGATCCACATTCCATTCCATTCCATTCAATTCCACGTTAAATTCATTTCCATATCACTTTTGATTCCATTCCATTACATGTACAATTTCATTCTACATTCCATTTCACATTGCATTCCATTCCATTCCACATTCCATTCTATTCCATTACACATTCCATTCAACATTGCATTCTATTCCATTCCACATTCCATTCCACATTCCATTCCATTCGATTACACGTTCGTTTACATTCCATTCCTCATTCCATTCAATTCCATTTCACATTCATTTCATCCCACTTTCCACTTAATTCCATTCCATAGCATTACATTAATTTCCTCATTCAATTCCATTCCTTTCTAGATTGCATTCCATTCCATTCCATTCGATTTTACATTCCATTCCATTCCATTCCACTTTCCGTTACATTCCATTCCATTCCATTCCACATTCCATTCCAATCCATTCCACATTTCATTCCATTCCACATTCCATCCTATTCCATTCCATTACAAATTCCATTCCACATTCCATTCCATTTCACATTCCATTTTGTTGCATGCCATTCCACATTCCATTTCATTCCATTGCTCATTCCATTATATTCCGTTCCAAATTCCATTCCATTCCATTGCAGATTCCATTCCATTCCATTCCACATTCCATTCCACATTCCATTCCTTTCCTTTCCACATTCCATTCCACATTCCTTTCCTCTCAATATTCCATTCCACATACCATTACACATTCCATTCCACACCTTTCTATTAAGTTCCGCATTCCATTCCACATTCCATTCCACTTCATTTCAAATTCCATTCCACATTCAATTCCATTTCATTCCACATTTCATTCCTCATTCCATTCCCCATTCCCGTCGACGTTCCTTTCTACTTTCTACTGCATGTTCTTTCCCATTACATTCCACTTTCCATTCCATTCGAAATTACATTCCAATCAATTCCACCTTCAATGCCATTCCATTCCACATTTTTTCCATTCAATTCCATTCCACATTGCATTCCACATTGCATTCCATTCCATTGCACTTTCATTTCCATTCCATCCCACATTGCATTCCATTCCATTCCACTTTCCTTTCCATTCCATTCCACATTTCATTCCATTCTGTTCCATATTCCATTCCATTCCATTCCGTGTTCCATTCTATTCCATTCCACATTAAGTCCCATTCCATTCCGCATTCCATTCCTTTCCGTTCCACATTCCACGTTCCATTCCACGTTCCACTCCATGTTCCATTACGTGTTCCATTCCATTCTATTCTGAGTTCCATTCCACATTCCATTCCACATTCCATCCATTCCATTCCACATTTCATTGCATTACTTTACACATTCCATTCCTTTCCTTTCCATTCCATTCCAGATTCCATTCCATTCCTATCCTTTCCATTCCATTTTCCGTTCCATTCCATTCCACATTCCATTCCATTCCACATTCCATTCCGTTCCATTCAATTCCCGATTCCGTTCCTTTCCATTCCATCCCACTTTCCATTCCACATTCAGTTTCATTCAACATTGCATTACATTCCATTCCACCTTCCGTTCGATTCCATTCCATTCCTTTCCACATTGCGTTCCACATTGCATTCCATTCCATATTCCATTCGATTCCATTCCACATTCCATTCCTTTCCATTCCATTCCATTGAACATCCCATTCCACATTCCATTCCATTACATTCCACATTCCATTCCATTCCATTTCACATTCCATTCCATTCCATTACACATTTCATTCAATTCCATACCACATTACAGTCCATTCCATTCCACATTCCATTGCATTGCTTTCCACATTCCATTCCATTCAATTCCACTTTCCATTTCATTCCATTCCATTCCATTCCTTTCCACATTCCGTTCCACTCCATTCCATTCCATATTCCATTCCATTCCTTTCCATATTCCATTCCATTCCATTCCAAATTGCATTACACATTCCATTCCATACCGAATTCCATTCCATTCAACTCCATTCCATTCCACATTAAAATCAATTCCATTCCAGCTTCTTTTCCATTCCATGCCACATTCCTTTCCATTACATTTCATTCCATTCCACATTCCATTCCATTCCATATTCCATTCCATTCCATATTCCATTCCATTCCATATTCCATTCCATTTTTTCCATTCCACATTCCGTTCAATTCCATTCCACATTCCATTCCATTCCATTCCATTCCATTCCACTTTCCATTCCATTTCACTTTGCATTCCACATTCTGTTCCACATTCTATTTCACTTTCCATTCTACTCCATTACACATTCCAGTCCATTCAATTTCACTTTCCATTCCAAATTCCATTCCACATTCCTTTCCATTCTATTTCACCTTCCATTCCATGCCATTCCACATTCCATTCCGCATTCCATTCCCTTCCATTTCACTTTCCATTCCATTCCATTCAACTTTCCATTCCACATTCCTCTCCATTCCATTCCACATAACATTCCAAATTCCACTGCATTTCATTCCACATTCCATTCCATTCACTTCCACATTCCATTCCATTCCATTACACAATCCATTCCTGATTCCGTTCCACATTCCATTCCACATTACATTCAATTCCATTCCACATTCAAATCCAATCCATTCCACATTGCATTCCATTCAATTCCACATTCCACTCCATTACATTCCATTCCACATTACATTCCATTCAATTCCACATTCCAATCCTTTCCACATTCTATTCTATTCCATTCCATTCCATTCCACATTGCAATCTCATTCCATTGCATTCTATTCCACATTCTTTTCCACATTCCATTCCATTGCATTCAAGGATTCATACCACATTCCATTCCATTTCATCCTACATTCTATTCCACGTTCCATTCCACTTTCCATTCCATGATCCATTACACGTTCCATTGCAAGTTCCATTCCGTTCCGTTCCACCTTCCATTCCATTCCTTTCCACTTTCCATTTCATTCAGTTCCACATTCCATTCCACTTTCAATTTCACATGTTTTTCCACATTCTATTTCACTTTCCATTACATTCCTTTACACATTCCATTCAAATCTATTCCACATTCCATTCCATTCCATTGCACATTCCATTCAATTACATTCCACTTTCCATTCCACATTCCATTCCATTCCTTTCTATGATGCATTCCATATTCCTTTGCACATTGCATTCCACATTCCATTCCGTTACATAACACGTTCCATTCCACATTCCATTCCACATTCCATTCCGATCTATTCCACATGCCACTCCACATTCCAGTCCACATTACTCGGCATTCCATTCCACATTCCATTCCAAATTCCATTCCCTTATATTCCACGGTCCATTCCATATTCCACTGCACATTGCATTCCACACTCCATTCCGTTCCATAAAGCGTTCCATTCCACATTCCTTTCCACATTCCATTCCGTTCTTTTCCACATTCCTCTCCACATTCCAGTCCACATTCCATTCCATACCATTCCACAGTCCATTCCAGATGCCATTCCATTCCATTCAACATTCTATTCCACATTACATACCAGATTCCATTCCACATTCCATTCCACATTCCCTTCCACATTCCGTTCAATTCCATTCCACATTCCATTCAAAACTCCATTCCATTCAATTCCACATTCTATTCCACTTTTCATTCCACATTCCATTCCATTCCATTGCACATTTCATTAGACATTGCATTCCATTCAATTCCATATTCCATTCTACATTCCATTCCATTCCATTTCATTCCACATTGCAATCCACATTCCATTCCACATTCACCTCCTCATTCCATTCCATTCCACATTCCATTCCACTTTCCTTTCCATTCTATTCCACATTTATTTCCACTTTCCATTCGATTTCATTCCACATTCTTTTCCACATTCCATTCCATTCCATATCCACTTTCCATTCCACTTTCCATTCCACATTCCTTTCCACGTTCCATTCCGTTGCATTCCACATTCCATTCCATATTTCTTTCCAAAGTCCATTCCATTCCACATTCCATTCCACATTCCATTCCACATTGCATTCTATTCCATTCCACGTTCCATTCTACTTTTCATTCCATTCCATTCCACGTGCCTTTCCACATTCCACTGCACATTCAATTCCACGTTCCATTCCGCAATCCATACCACGTTTCATTCAATTCCATTCCACGTTCCATTCCATTGCATTCAACTTTCCATTCCACGTTCCATTGCACCTTCCATTCCTTTCCATTCCATGTTCCATTTCACTTTGCATTCCATTCCACGTACCATTTCACATTCCATTCCACATTACACTCCATTGCATTCCAAGTGCCACTCCACATTCCATTCCACATTCCATTCAATATTCCATTCTGTTCCATTCCACATTCCATTCCAAGTTCCATTCAACTTTCCATTCCACGTTCCATTCCATGTACCATTCGAAGTTCCTTTCCATTCCATTCCACGTTACATTCAACATTCCATTCCATCCCATTCCACGTTCCGTTCCATTCCATACCTCGTTCTACTCCACATTCCATTCCAAATTCCAATCCACAATGCATTCCTTTCCATTCTATTCCATTCCACGTTCCATTTCACATTCCATTCCACATTCCATTCCATTCCATTCTATGTTCCATTACACATTCCTTTCCACATTCCCCTCCATTCCATTCCATTCCACATTCCATTCCACATTCCATTCTACTTTCCATTCCATTCCATTACACATTCCTTTCCACATTCCTTTCCACATTCCATTCAATTCCATTCCACGTTTCATTTTACATTCCATGCCACATTCCAGTTCATTCCTTTCCAGTTTCCATTCCACTATCCATTCAATTCTATTCCACGCTCAATTCCATGTTACATTCCACTTTCCATTCCACTTTCCATTCCATTCCATTAAACGTTATTTTGGACATTCCATTGCACATTCCATTCCACATTCTATTCATTGCTGTCCACGTTCCATTCCACTTTCCATTGTAGTTTACATTCCAAGTTGCATTCCACATTAATTTCCACGTTCCATCCCACATTGCATTCCACATTCCATTCCACGTTCCATTCCACATTCCATTGCACATTCCGTTCAGCGTTCCATTCCACTTTCCATTCCACTTTCCATTCCATGTTCGATTCCATTCCATTACACGTTGCTTCCACTATGTATTCCATTCCATTCCAAGATCCATTCTACATTTCATTCCACATTCCATTCCGCATTCCATTCCAGATTCCATTCCAAATTCTCTTCCACTTTCCATTCCATATTGCAATCCACATTACCTTTCACATTCCATTCCGTTCCATTCCAGTTTCCATTCCACATTCCATTCCATTTCATTCCTCATCCCATACCACATTGCATTCCATATTCCAGTCCATTCCATTCCACATTCCATACCACATTCCATTCCATTCCATTCCACGTTCCATTCCATTACATTTCACATTCCATTACACATTCAATTACACGTCACATTTCATTCCATTCCATGCTCCATTCTATGTTACATTAGAAGTTCCATTCTACGTTCCATTCCAAGTTCCATTCCATTGCATTCCACAATACTTTCCATATTCCATTTGATTCCTTTCCATGGAATGGAAAGTGGAATATAATAAGGAATGGAATAGAATGGTATGTGGAATGGAATGGAATGGAATATGGAATGAAATCCAATGTGGAATGGATTCCATTACATTTCTTATTCCTTTCCACATTCCATTCCATGGAATGGAATGGAATATGGAATGGAATAGAATGCAATGGAATGTGGAATGGAATGTGCATTGCAATGGAATGGAACGTGGAATGGAAAGTAGAATGGAATGGAAAGGAATGTGGAAAGGATGATGGAATGGAATAGAATCGAACGTGGAATGCAAAATGGAATGGAATGGAATGGAATGGAATGAAATGCAATGTGGAATGGAATGGAATGGAATGTGGAATGGAATGGAATGGAATTTGGAATGGAATATAATGGAATGGAATGAAGAACGGAGTGGAATGGAAAGTGGAATGGAAATTGGAATGTAGTAGAATGGAGTGTGGAATTGAACGGAATGGAATGTGGAAAGAAATAGAATGGAATATGGAATGTGGAATGCAATTGAAAGAATGTGGAATGGAAAGTGGAATGGAAAGGAATGTAAAATGGAATGGAATATGGAACGGAATGGAATGGAATGTGGAATGGAATGGAATGGAATGTGGAATGGAATATGGAACGGAATGGAATGTGTAATGGAATGGAATGTAATGTAGAATGGAACATGTAATGTAATGTGGAATGAAATGTGGAATGGAACGTGGTATGTTATGGAATGTGGCATGGAATGGAATGCAATGTAACGGAATGTGGAATGGAATGAAAAAGAATGTGGAGTGGAATGGAATGGAATGTGGAATGGAATGGAATGGAATGTGGAATTGAATGTTGAATTGAACACGGAATGGAATGGAAAGGAATGTGGAATGGAATGTACTGGAATGTGGAATGGAATGGAATGGAATGTGGAATAGAATGGTATGTAATTTGGAATGGAATGGAATGCAGTGTGGAATTGAATGGAATGGAATTTGGAAAGCAATGCAATGGAAATACGAATTGAATGGAATGGAATGGAATTGAAAATAGAATAGAATGTAATGGAATATCTAAAGGAATGGAATGGTATGTGGAATGGAATGGAAGGGAATGAAATGTGGAATGGAATGGAATGGTATGTGCAATGGAATGGAATGGAATATGGAATGGAATGGAATGCAATGTGGAATGGAATGTGAATGGAATCGAATGTGAAATGGAATGTGCGATGGAATGGAATGGAATGTGGATTGGAATGGAAGGGCATAGAATTTTGAATGTATTACAATTGATTGTGGAAAGGAATGGAATGGAATGTGGAATGCAATGGAATGGAATGGAATGTGGAATGGAATTTGAAATGGAATAAGAAAAGCAGTGTGGAACTGAATGGAATGGATTCTGGAATTGAATGAGGAATTGAAAGTTATGCGATGTGGAATGGAATGTCAAATGCAATCAAATGTAATTTGGAATAGAATGAGGCATGGAATGGAATATGGAATGGAATGGATGGGAATGTTTAATTGAATGTTGAATGCAGTGGAATGGATTGTGGAAATGAATGGAATGGAATGGAATGGAATGTGGAATAAAATAGAATATGGATTGGAATAAGGAATGGAATCAAATGGAATGTGGAATGGAATGTGAATGGAATGGAAAGGAAGGTGGAATGGAGTAATGGAATGGAGTGTGGAATGGAGGAATGGAATGGAATGTGGAATGGAATGGAATGGAATGTGGAATGGAATGTCGAATAGAATGTGGAATGGAATGGAATGGAATGTTTAATTGAATCGAATGGAATGTGGAATGCAATCTGGAGTGGAATGGAAGGTGGAATGGAATGGAATGGAATGTGGAATGGAATGTGGAACAGAAAGTGGAATGGAATGTGCAGTGGTACGTGGAATGGAATGGAATGTGGAATGGAATGGAATGGAATGTGGAATGGAATGGAATGCAATGTGGAATGGAATGGAACGGAATGTGGAATGGAATGGAAAGTGGAACGAAATGGAAAGGAATGTGTAATGGTATGGAATGGAAAGTCGAATGGAATGCAACAGAACGAAGAATTGAATGGAACGTTTAATGTAATGGAATGGAATGTGGAATGGAATGGAATGTGTAATGGAATGCAATGGAATATGGAAAACAATGGAATGCAGACAGGAATGGAATGAAAAGGAAGGTGGAATGGAATGGAAGGGAATGTGGGACGGAATGGAAGAGAATGTGGAATGGAATGGAATGTGTAATGGAAGGTGGAATGGAACGGAATGGAATGTGGAATGGAAAGTGGAATGTAGTGGAATGGAAAGTGGAATATAATGGAATGGAATGTGGAATAGAATGTGGGAAGTAGTGGAAAGGAATGGAATGTGGAAAGGAACGTGGAATGGATTTGGAATTTGATGTGGAATGGAAAGGAGTGGAATGGAAAGGAATGGAATATGGAACGGAATGGAAAGGAATATGGAATGGAATATGAAATGGAATGTGGAATGGAATGTGGAATGGAATGGAATGTGGAATGGAATGGAAAGGAATGTGGAATGGAATGGAATGGTACGTGGAGTGGAAAGTGGAATGGAGAGTGGAATGGAATATGGAATGGAAAGTGAAATATATTGTGGAATGGAATGGAATGGAATTCGGAATGGAATGGAATGGAATATGGATTGGAATGGAATGGAATGGAATGTGGAATGGAAGGTTGAATGGAACGTAATGGAACGTGGAATGGATAGTAGAATGAAATGGAATGGAATGTGGAATGGAAATTGGAATGGAATGGAATGGAATGTTAACTGTAATGGAATGCAATGTGGAAAGGAATGGAATGGAATGGAATGCGGAATGGAATGTGAAATGGAAAGTGGAATAGAATGTGGAATTGAATGGAGTATGATGTGGAATGGAATGTGGAATGGAATGGAATGGAATGTGGAATGGAAGGTGGAATGGAATGGAATGGAATGTGGTGAGGAATGGAATGGAATATGGAATGTGGAATGGAATGGAAAGAATGTGGAATGGAAAGGAATGTGGAATGGAATGCGGAAAGGAATGGAATGGAAAGTAGTATGGAATTTGGAATAGAATGGATTGGAATGTGGAATAGAATTGAACGGAATGTGGATTGTAATGTGGAATGGAATGGAACCTGGAGTGGAATGGAATGCGATGTGGAATGGAATGTATTGCAATGTGGAATGGAACGTGGAATGGAATGTGGAATAGAATTGAATGGAATGTTGAATGGTATGTGGAATGGAATGGAACGGAATGTAGAATGGAACGTGGAATGGAATGTGGAATGGAAAGTGGTATGTAATGGAAAGTGGAACGGAAAGGAATACAATGTGGAATGGAATGGATGGTGCAGTGGAAATGAATGGGATTTGGAATGGAATGGGTTGCAATGTTTACTGGAATGTAGAATGGAATGGATTGGAAACTGGAATGGAAAGGAATTTAGAATGGAATGGAATGGAATGGAATTTGGAATGGAATGGAAGGGAATGGAATGTGGAATGGAATGAGGAATGGAATGGAATGGAAAGTGCAATGGAATGGAATGGAATATGGAAAGGAATGGAATGGAATGTTAACTGGAAGGGAATAGAATGGGAACGGGATGAAACGGAATGTGGAAAGGAATGCAATGTGGAATGGAATGTGGAATGAAATTGAAAGGAATGTGGAATGCAATGGAGTGGAATGTATAATGGAATGGAATGGAATGAGGAAAGGAAAGTGTAATGGAATGTGGAATGGAATGTGGAATGGAAAGGAATGCGACATACAAAGGAATGTGGAATGGAATGGAATGTAATGTAGAATGGAAAGGAATGCGATGTGGAATGGAATGTGGAATGGAACGGAATGGAATGTGGAATGGAATGGAACGGAATGTGGAATGGAATGGAACGGAATGTGGAATGGAATGGAAAGCAATGTGGAGTGGAATGTATAATGGAAAGGAATGGAATGTGAAATGGAATGTGGAATTTAATGGAATGCAATATGGAATGGGCTAGAAAGGAATGTGGAATGGAATGTGTAATGGAATGGAATGGAATATGGTATGGTATGTGGAATCGAATGCAATGGAATGTGGAATGGAATATGGAATGGAATGTAATGCAATGTGGAATGGAACGGAATGTAGTATGTAATGGAATGGAAGGGAATGTGGAATGCAAAGGAATGTGGAATGGAATATGGAATGGAATGGAATGCAATGTGGAATGGAATGGAATGGAATGAGAACTTGTATGGAATGGAATGTGGAACAGAATGGAATGGAATGTGGAACAGAATGGAATGGAATTTGGAATGGAATGTGTAATGGAAATGAATGGAATGTGGAAAGGTGTTGAATTTTTAATGGAAGGGAATGGAATGGAATTTGGAATTTAATGGAAGGGAATGAAATGTGGAATGCAGTGGAATAGAATGTGGAAAGGAATGGAATGGAATGAGGAATGGAATGGAATGGAATGAGGAAGGGAAAGTGTATTGGAATGTGGAATGGAATGTGGAATGGAAAGCAATGCGATGTGGAATGGAATGTGGAATGGAATGGAATGGAAGGTGGAATGGAATGGAATGCAATGTGAAATGGAATGTAGAATGGAATGGAATGGAATGCAAAGTTGAATGTGAAATGGAATGGAACACAATATGGAATGGGCTAGAAAGGAATGTGGAATGGAATGTGTATTGGAATGGAATGGAATGTGGTATGGAATGTGGAATGCAATGGAATATAATGTGGATTGGAATGGAATGGAATGTGGAATGGAAAACGGAATGGAATGGAGTGGAAAGGAATGAAATGTGGAATGGAATGGAGTGGAATAGAATGAAATCGAATGTGGAATGGAATGTGGAATGGAATGTAGTGGAATGGCATGCAGTGTAGAATGGAATGGAATGTGGAATGGAATGGAATGTGGAATGTGATGTGGAATGCAACGGAAGGGAATGTGGAATAGAAGGAGGAATGGAATGTGGAATGGTATGATCAAGGAATGGAATGGAATGTGGAAAGGAATTTCGAATGGAATGTGGAAAGGAAAGTGGAGTGGAATGGAATGGAATGTGGAAAGGAAGGTGGAATGGAACGCAATAAAATGTGGAATGAAATGTGTAGTGGAATGGAATGGAATGTGGATTGGAATGTGGGATGGAATGGAATGGATTGGGGAATGGAATAGGGAATGGAATGGAATGGAATGTGGAATGGAATTTGGTATGCAACGAAATGGAATGTGGAATAGAATGTGGAATGGAATGTGGAGTGGAATAGCGTGAAATGGAATGTGGAATGGAAAGGAGTGGAATGTAAAGGAAGGTTGAATGGAATGTGAAATGGAACGTGGAATGGAACCTGGAATGGAATGGAATGGAACGTGTAATGGATTGGAATGGAATGTGAAATGGTAGGTGGAACAGAATGGAGCACAATGTGGAATGGAACTTGGGATGGATCATGGAATCCAATGGAATGGAAAGTGGATTGGAACGTGGAACGGATCTTGGAATTGAACGTAGAATGGAATGTGGAATGGAATGGAATTTAATGTGGAATGGAACGTGGAATGGAAAGTGGACTGGAACGTGGAGTGGAAAGGAATGGAATGTGGATTGGAATGGAATGTAATATGGAATGGAATATGGAATGGAATGGAATGGAATGTGGAATGGAATGTGGAATGGAACATATAATGGAATGTGGAAACGAACGTGGAATAGGGTGGAATGAATAGTGGAATGGAATGTGGAAATGAATGTGGAATATAATGGGTTTAATGTCGAAAGGAATGGAATGGAATGTGGTACGGAATGTGCAATGCAATGGAATGGAATGTGGAAGAGAATGTGGAATCGAAAGTGGAAGGGATTGTGGAATGGACTGTGGAAGGCAATGTGGAATGGAATGTGGAATGGAATTTGGAATGAAATGTAGAATTGAAAGGAATCGAATGTGGAATGGAATGGAATGGAATTTCGAATGGAATAGAAGGGAATGTGGAATGGAAAGAGGAATTGATTGGAATGAAAGGTGGAATAGATTGTGGAATGCAATGGAATGGAATCCAGAATGGAATGGAATTGAATTGTATGGAATGTGAAATGGAATGGAATGGAACGTGGAATGGAAGGTGAAAAGGAACGTGGAATGGAAAGTGTAATGGAAGGGAGTGAAATGTGGAATGGAAAGGAATGGAATGCGGAATGGAATGTGGAATGGAAGGTGTAATGGAAGGGAAAGGAATGTGGAATGGAAGGTAATGGATTGTGGAATGGAATGTGGAATCGAATGTGGAATGCAATGGAATGGAACGTAATGGAATGTGGAATGGAAAGGAATGCAATGTGGAATGGAATGGAATGTTATGGAATGTGGAATAGAATAGAATTGAATGTGGAATGGAATGGAATGGAATGTGGAATGGAATAGAATGGAATGGAATGCGGAATGTTATATAACGAAATGTGGAATGGAATGGAATGGAATCGAATGTAGTGTGGAATTGAATGGATTGGGAAGTGAAATGGAATGGAATAGAATGTGGAATGGAAGGGAATGAAATTAATGGTAGGTGGATTTGAACGTGAAATGGAATGTGGAATGGAAAGTGAAATGGAATGAAATGGAACGTTGCACGGAATGGAATTCAACATGGAATGGCATGGAATGGAATGTGGAATGGAACGGGGAATGGAACATGGAATGGAACGTGGAATGCAATGGAAGGGAACATGGAATGAAATGGAAAGGAATGTGGAATGGAATGAAATGGAATGTGGAATGGAATGGAATGGAATATGGAATGGAACATGGAATGGAATGGATTGGAATGGAACATGTAATGGAAAGTGGAATGGATCGTGGAATGGAATGTGAAATGGAATGTGCAATGGAAAGTGGAATGGAATGTGGAATGGAATGTGGAATGTCATGGAATAGAATGCGGAATAGACTGTGCAATGGAATGGAATGGAATCCGGAATAGAATGGTAAGGAATGGTATGGAAGGTGGAATGGAATTGAATGGAACGTGGAATGGAACATGGAATTGAACGTGGAATGGAATGGAATGGAATGTAGAATGGAACGAGGAATGGAATTGAATGGAATGCGGAATGGAATGTGGAATGGATTGAGGAACGGAAACTGAAATGGAATTGAATATAGAATTGACTGAAATGTGGAATGGAAAGGAATGGAATGTGGAAAGGAATAGAATGGAATTTGGAATGGAATGGAATGGAATGGAATGTGGAATGGAATGGAATGTGTAATGGAATGCAATGGAATGTGGAACTGAATGGAATGGAATGTAGAATGAAATGTGGAATGGAGGGGAATGGAATTTGGAATGGAAAGTAATAGAATGCGGAATGGAATGTGGAATGAATGGAAACGAATTTGGAATGGAAGACAATGGAATGTGCAATGTAATGGAATGGAATGTGGAATGGAATGTGGAATGGAATGAGGAATGGAAAGTAGAATGGAACATTGAATGTAACGTGGAAATTATCTTGGAATGGAATGTGGAATGGAACGTGGAAGGGAACGTGGAATGGAATGGAATAGAAAGTGGAATGGAATGTGAAATGGAACGGAATGAAATGTGGAAAGGAATGTAATCAATTGTGGAATGGAATGTGGAATGGAATGGATTGGAACATGGAATGGAATGTGGAATGGAATGGAAAGGAATGTCGAATGGATTGGAATTGAATGGAATGTGGATTGGTATGCAATGGAATGAGGAATGGAATGGAATGGAATGCAATGGACTTTGAAATGGAATGGAATGGAAAGTGGAATGGAGTGGAGTGGAATCGGATAGAAAGTGGAATGGATTGGAAAGGAATGCAATGTGGAATGGAATGGAATGGAAAGTGAAATGGAATGGTATGGAGAATAGAACGGAATGGGATGGAATTGAATGGAACGTGGAATGGAACATGGAATGAAATGGAATGGAACGTGGAATAGAACGTGGAATGGAATGGAATGGAATGTGGAATAGAACGTGTAATGGAATGGAATGGAACGTGGAACGGGACGTAAAATGGAATAAAGAATAGAAGGTGGAATGGAAAGTGGAACGGAATGTGGAATGTGGAATGGAATGGAATATAATGTGGTATGGAATGGAATGCAATGTGCAGTCGAATGTGGAATGGTATAGAAGGCAATGTGGAAAGGAATGTGGAATGGAATTGAATGGAATGTGGAATGAAATCGAATGGAATTTGGAATGGAATTTGGGATGGAATGTGGAATGCAATGGAATGGGATGTGGAATGGAATTGAATGGAACGTGAAATGAAATGTAATAGAATGTAGAATGGAATGGAATGCTATGTGGAAAGCAATGTGGAAGGTACTATAATGGAATGTTGAACGGAATGTTGAATGGAATATGGAATGCAATGGAACGCAATGTGAAATGGAAGGTGGAATGAAATGGAATAAAATGTGGAAAGGAATCGAATGGAATGTGGAATGGAATGGAACGGAATGTCGAATGGAATGGAATGAAATGAGGAATGGAACGGTATGATACGTGGAATGGAATGTGGAATGGAAAGGAAGGAGGAATAGAATGTGGAATGGAATGGAATGGAATGTGGAATGAAATGTCGAATGGAAAGTAAGGGAATGTGGAATCTAATGTGGAATGGAATAGAATGGAACATGGAATGGAATGGAACGTGGAATGGAATGGAATGGAATATGGAATGGAAAGCGGAATGGAATCGAACGGAATGTGGAATGGAATGCGGAATGGAATGCAATGGATTGTGGAAAGGAATGTGGAATGGAATGCAATGTATTGTGAATTGGAATGGAAACGAAAGTGGAAGGAATGTGGAATGGAAAGCAACATCGAACGGAATGTGGAATGGAATGGAATAGACTATGGAATGGAATGTGGAATAAAATGCAATATAATGTGGAATTGAATGTGGAATGGAATGTAGTGGAACGTTCAATGGAAAATGGAAGGGAACGTTCAATGTAATGGAATGGAACGTGGAATGGAACGTGGAATGGAACGTGGAATGTAATGGAATGAAACGTGAAGTGGAATGTAGAATGGAACATGGAATGGAACGTGGAATGGAAATTGGAATGGAATGGAATGGAATGTAGAATGGAATAGAATGGAATGGAATGGAATGGAATGTGGAATGGAATGAAATGGAATGGAATGTGGAGTGGAATGGAATGGAATGGAATGTGGTCTGGTATGGAATGGAATGGGAAGGAAAGTGTAAAGGAATTGAATGGAATGTGCAATGGCAAGCAAGGGAATGTGAAATGGATTGGTATAGAATGTGGAATGGAATTGAATGGAATGAAATGTGGACTGGAATGGAATGGAAAGAAATGGAATTTGGAATGGAATGGAAAGGAATGGAATTTGGAATGGAATGGAATGGAATGTGGAATGTAAACATGAATGGCAGGGAACGGAATGTCAGGGAATGGAATGGAATATGGAATGGAGTGGAATAAAATGTGGAATGGAATGTGGAATGGAACGGAATGGAATCTGGAATGGAACGTTGAATGGAACGTGGAATTGAACGTGGAAGGTAATGGAATGGAAAGTGGAAAGTAAACTGGAATGGAAAGTGGAATGGAACGTGGAATGGAATGGAGTGTAATGTGGAATGGAATGGGATGGAATTAGTAACGGAATGGAATGGAATGGAATTGGAGTGATATGGAATAGAATGGAATGGAATGTGGAATGGAATGGAATGGAATGTGTAAAGGAAGGGAATGGAATGGAATGTGTAAAGGAAGGGAATGGAATGTGTTATGGAATGGAATGGAGTGTGGAATGGAATGGAATGGAAAGTGGTATGGAATTGAATGGAATGGAATGTGGACTGGAATTGAATTGAATGCAATGGAATATGGATTTGAATGGAATGGAATGGGGAATAGAAACTGGAATGGCAGAGAATGGATTGAGGAATGTAATGTAGAATGGAATGGAACGGAATGTGGAAAAGAATTGAATGGAATGTGGAATGGAATGCAGAATGGAATGGACAGCAATGTGGAATGGCTTGCGGAATGGAATGGAATGTGGAATGGAACAGAATGGAATGTGGAATGGAAAGGAATAGAATGTGGAATGGAACGTGGAAGGGAATGGAATGGAACGTGAAATGGAAAGTAGAATGTAATGGAATCGAACGTGTAATGGAACATAGAATTGAAAGGAATGGAACGTGGGATGGAATGTGGAATGTGGAATGGAATGAAATGGAATGTGGAATGGAATGGAAGGGAATGTGTTATGGAATGGAATTGAATATGGAATGGAATTAAGAATGGGATGTGGAAAGGAATGCGGAACGGAATGCAATGCAATGTGGAATGGAATGTGGAATGGAATGGAAGTTGGAATGGAATGTGGAATCGAACGTGGAATAGAAAGTGGAACGGAATGCGGAAAGGAATGTAAACGAAGGTGGAATGGAATGGCATGGAATGTGTTATGGAATGGAATTGAAACTGGAATGGATTGTGGAGTGGAATGTGGAATGGAATGTGGAATGAAATGGAATGCAATGTGAAATGGAATGTGGAATGGAATGGACTGTGGAATGGAATGGAATGGAATATGGAGTGGAATGTGGAATATAATGGAATGGAATGTGGAATGGAACGGAATGGAAAGTGGAATTGAAAGTGTAATAGAATGGAATGCAGTGAGGAATGGATTGTGTAATGGAATGGAATGGAAAGTGGAATGGAATAGAATGGAATGTGGAATGGAATGGAAAGGAATGTGGAATGGAATGGAATGGAATGTGGAATGGAAAGTGGAATGGAATGCAATGGAACTTGGCAAGGAACATGGAATGGAATGGAATGGAACGTGGAATGGAACTTGGAAAGGAATGTGGAATCGAACGTGGAATGGATAGCGAAATGAAATGTGGAATGTGTAATGGAATCGAACGGAATGTGCAACGGAATTGAATGGAATGGAAAGCATTGTGGAATGGAATATGCAATGGAATAGAATGGAAAGTGGAATGGAATGTAGAACGGAATGGAATTCTATGTGGAATGGAATGTGGAATGCAATGGAATGGGAAGAGGAATGGAACGTGGGATGGAAAGTGGAATGGAAAGGAATGGAATGCGGAATGGATTGGAATAGAATGGAATGTGGATTGGAATGCAAAGGAATGTGGAATGAAATGTAATGGAATGGAATGCAATTTGAAATGGAATGGAATGAAATGTGGAATGGAATGGAATGGAATGGAATGTGGAATGGAATGAGATGGAAAGTGGAATGGAATAGTATGCTGAATGGATTGGAATGGGATGGAATGGAACGTGGAATGGAACTTGGAATGGAATGGAATGGAACGGGGAATGGAACATGGAATGGAATGGAATGGAACGTGGAATAGAACGTGTAATGGAATGGAATGGAACGTGGAATGGTACGTTGAATGGAATGTACAATCGAACGTGGAATGGAAAGTGGAATGGAATGTAGAATGTTGAATGGAATGGAATGGAATGTGGTATGGAATAGAATGGAGTGTGTAATCGAATGTGGAATAGAATGGAATTCAAAGTGGAAAGGAATGTGGAATGGAATTGAATAGAAGGTGGAATGAAACCGAATGGAATTTTGAATGGAATTGGGAATGGAATGTGGAATGAAGAGGAATGGAATGCAGTATGGAATGCAATGGAATGGAATATGGAATGCAATGGAATGGGATGTGGAATTAATGGAATAGAATGTAGAATGGAATGGAATGCTCTGTGGAAAGCAATATGGAAGGGAGTGGAATGGAAAGTGGAACGCAATGCAGAACGGATTGTGAAATGGAATGCAATGGAATGTGGAATGGAATGCAATGTATTGTAGAATGGAATGGAAAATAACGTGGAAGGAATATGCAATGGAATGCAACTTCGAATGGAATGTGGAGTGGAAAGGAATTGAATATGAAATGGAATGTGGAATGAAATGCAATCGAATGTGGAGTGGAATGTGGAATGGAATGGAACGTTCCATGGAATGTGGAATGGATCATGGAATGCAATGGAATGGAATGTGAAATGGAAATCGGCATGGAACGGAATAGAATGTGGAATGGCGTGGAATGGAATCGAATTTGGAATGGAATGGAATGGAATGGAAGGTGAACTGGTATGGAATGGAATGGAAACGAATGTGGAAAGGAATGGAATGGAATGTGGAAAGGTATGAAATGGAATGTGAAACGGAATGGAATAGAATGTGGAATGGAATTGAATGTAATGGATTGTGGACTGGAATGGAATGGAAAGGAATGGAATGTGGATTGGAATGGAATGGAATGTGGAATGTAAACCTGAATGGCAGGGAATGGAATGTGGAATGGAGTGTAGAATGGAGTGGAATGGAATGTGGAATGGAATGTGGAATGGCATGGAATGGAATCTGGAATGGAATTTGGAATAGAACGTGGCATTGAAAGTGGATTGCAACGGAATGGAACGTGGAATGGAACGTGGAATGGAACGTGGAATGGAAGGTGCAATGGAACGTGGAATTGAAAGTGGAAAGTAATGGAATGGAAAGTGGAACGGAAAATGGAATCGAACGTGGAATGGAACGCGGAATGGAATGGAATGTAACGTGGAATGGAATGGAATGGAATGTGGGATGGAATGGGATGGAATTTGTAATGGAATGGAATGGAATGGAATTTGGAGTGTTATGGAATGGAATGGAATGGAACGTGGAATAGAATGGAATGGAATGTGGAATGGAATAGAATGGAATGTGGAATGGAATTGAACGGAATGGAATGTGACTGGAATGGAATTGAATGGACTGGAATTTGGATTTGAATGGAATGGAATGTGGAATAAAAACTGAGATGGCATATAATGGATTGTGGAGTGGAATGTGGAATGGAATTGAATGGAATGTTGGACGGAATGTAGAATGGAATGGAAAGCAATGTGGAATGGCATGTGGAATGTAATGGAATGTGGAATGGAATGGAATGGAATAAAATGTGGAGTGGAACGTGGAAAGGAAGGGAATGGAACGTGGAATGGAAAGTGGAATGTAATGGAATGGAACGTGTAATGGAACGTAGAATGGGATGCAATGGAACGTGGAATGGAATGGGGAATGTAACGTGGCATGTAAAGTGGAATTTAATGTGGAATGTGGAATGGAATGGAATGGAATGGAATGTGGAATGGAATGGAATGGAATGGAATGTGGAATGGGATTTCGAATGGAATGTGGAAAGTAATGCGGAACGGAATGGAATACAATGTGGAATGGAATATGGAGTGGAATGGAATGTGGAAAGGAATGTGGAATCGAACGTGGAATGGAAATTGGAATGCAACGTGGAAAGGAATGTGGAATCGAACGTGGAATGGAAAGTGGAATGGAACATGGATTGTGGAAAGAAATGGAAAGGAATGTGGAATGGAACGGCATGGAATGTGTTATGGAACAGAATTGAAAGCGGGATGCAATCTGGAATGGAACGTGGAATGGAAAGTGGAATAAAATGGAGTTCAATGTGAAATGGAATGTGGAAATGAATGGACTTTGGAGTGGAATGGAATGGAATGTGGAATGGAATGGAATGCAATATGGAATGGAATGTGGAATGCAATGGAAAGGAATGTGGAATTGAACGTGTAATAGAATGGAGTGCAATGAGGAATGGAATGTGGAAGGGAATGGAATGTAATGGAATGTGGAATGGAATAGAATGGAATGTTGAATGGAATTTGCAGTGGAAAGTGGAAAGAAATGGAATGGAATGCAATGTGGAATGGAATGGAATGGAATGTGGAATGGAATAGAAAAGAATATGGAATGCGATGGAATGGAATGTGGAATGGAATGGAATGGAATGTGGAATGCAATGGACTGCAATGTGGACCCCAATGTGCAATGGAATGGAATGGAATGGAATGAGGAATGGAATGTGGAATGGAATGTGGAATGGAAAGTGGAATGGAATGTACAATGGAATGTTGAGTTGAATGGAATGTAATGCGGAATGGAATGGAATGGAATGCGGAATGGAATGGAGTGGAATGCAATGGAATGTGGAATGGAATGCAATATGAAATGGAATGGAATGGAATGGAATGGAAAGTGGAATGTAATGGAATGCAATGTGGAATGGAATGGAACGTAATGTGGAATGGAATGGAAAAGAATATGTAATGGGATGGAATGGAATGTGTAATGGAAAGGAATGGAATGTGGAAGACAATGGACTGCAATGTGGACTGCAATGTGCAATGGAATGGAATAGAATGGAATGAGGAATGGAATGTGGAATGGAAAGTGGAATGGAATGTACAATGGAATGTTGAATGGAATGGAATGTAATGCGGAATGGAATTGAATGGAATCTAATGGAATGCGGAATGGAATGGAATGGAATGGAATGGAATGTGGAATGGAACGGAATAGAATGGAATGGAATGTGGAATGTAATGGAATAGAATGTGGAATGGAATGTGGAATGCAATGGAACGTGGTATGGGACGGAATGGAAAGGAAAGTGCTATGGAATGGAATGTAGAATCGAAAAGAATGCAATTTGGAATGGAATGGAATGGGATATACAATCGAAAGGAATGGAAAGGGAATGGAATGGAATGGAATGCATATGGACTCACTTGGAATTTAACTCAATTTGGAATGTAATGTGGAATGTAAAAAGGAACGTGGAATATAATGCCTAATGGAACGTGGAATGCATCATGGAATGGAATGCAATGGAACGTGGCATGGAACATGCAATGGAACGTGGAATGTAACGTGGAAAGTAATGGAACGCAATGTGGAATGGGATGGAATGGAATGTGGAATGGAACGCAATGGAATGTGGAATGGAATGGAATGGAATGTGGAATGGAATGTGGAATTGGAATGGAATGTGGAATGGTAAGTGGCATGGAATGGAATGGAATGTGGAGTGTAATGTGGAATTGAATGGAATGGAATGGAATGTGGAATGGAAAGTAAGTGAATGTGGAAAAGAATTTGGAATGGAATGGAATGGTATGTGGAATCAAAAGAGGAGTGGAATGGAATGGAATGGAATGGAATGTGGAACAATATGTGAAATGTAATCGAATTGAAAGTGGTACGCAATGTGGAATGAAATGGAATGGAATGTGGAATGCAATGTGTAATGGAATGGAATGGAACGTGGATTGGAATGTGGAATGGAATGGAATGTGGAAGGGAATGTGGAAAGGAACGTGTAATGAAACATGGAATGGAATGTGGAATGGAACGTGGATTGGAATGTGGAATGGATTCTGGAATGGAACGTGGGATGGAAAGTGTAATGGAAAGTGGAAAGGAATGTGGAATTTAATGTGGAATGGAATGGAAGGGAATGCGGAATGCAATGGAATGGAATGTGGAATGGAATGTGGAATGGAATGGAATGCACTGCCGAATAGAATTGAACGGAATGTGGAGTGGAATGGAAAGGAAGGCAACGTGGAATGGAATGTAATGGAAGGGAATGGAATGTGGAATGGAATGGAATAGAATGGAATGTGGAATGGAATGGAATGGAATGGAAAATTGAATGAAAAGAGGAATGGAATGTGTATCGGAATGAAATGGAATGGAAAGGAATGTGGAATGGAATAGAAAGGAATGGAATGGAATGTGAAATGGAACAGAATGAAATGTGGGATGGAATGGAATTCAATGGAAAGGAATGTGTAATGGAATGGAATGGAATGGAATGGAATGTGAAATTGAATGGAAAGAGGAATGGAATGTGTAACGGAATGAATTGGAATGGGAAAGAATGTGGAATGGAAGGGAAAGGAATGTGAAATGGAATGGAAGGTGGAATGCAATGGAATAGAAGGGAAGGTGGAATGGAATGGAAAGTGGAATCGAATGGAATGTGGAATGGAATATGTAATGGATGGAATGGAATTGAATGTGTAATGGAATGGAAAGTAATGTGAAATGGAGCATATTGGAATGTGGAATGGAATTGAATGTGGAGTGGAATGGAATTGAATGTGGAATGGAATGGAGTGGATTGGGTCATGGAATGGAATGGAGTGTGGAATTTAATGCAATGGACTGTGGATTGGAATGGAATGGAATGTGGAACGGAATGGAATGGAATGTGGAATGGAATGGAATGGAATGTGGACTGGAATGGAATGGAATGGAATTGAACGTGGAAAGCAATGGAATGGAATTGAAAGTGGAATGGAATAGAAAGTGGAATGAAATGTGAAATGGAATGGAGTGGATTGGAATGGAATGGAATGGAATGGAACGTGGAGTGGAATGGAATGTGGAATGGAATGAAATGGAATGTGGAATGGAATGGAATGGAATGTGAAATGGAATGGAAGGGGATGTGGAATAGAATGGAATGGAATGGAATATGGAAAGGAATGGAATGGAATGTGGAAAGGAATGGAATGGAATATGCAGTTGAATCGAATGAAATGTGTAATGGAATGGAATGTGGTATGCAATGTGGAATGGAACGTGGAATGAAATGGAATGGAACGTGGAATGGAACATAGAATGGAAAGTGGAATGGAACGTGGAATGGAATATGAAATGTGGAATGGAATGGAATGGAATGTGGATTGGAATGGAATAGAATGCGGAATGGCATGAAATTCAATGTAGATTGGAATGGAATGCAATGCAAAGTGGAATGGAATGAAATGGAAAGTTGAATGGAATGGAATGCAACGTGGAACGTAATGTGGAATGGAATTGAATTAAGGGGAATGTGGAATGGAAAGCAATGGAATGTGGAATGGAATGGAATGCAATGGAATGTCGAATGGAATGCAATGGAATGGAATCGAATGCGTAATGGAATGGAATGGAATGGAATGTGGAATGGAATGGAATGGAATGTTGGACTCAATGGAATGGAGAGGAAAGTGGAATGGTATGGAAAGGTATGTTATGAAATGGAATGTGGAATGGAATGGAATTGAATGTGGAATGGAATATGGAATGGAATGGGATGCAATGTGAAATGGAATGTGGAGTAGAATGGAATGGAAAGTGGAATGGTATGTGGAATGGAATGGAATGTGTAACGGAGTGAAATGGAATGTGGAATGGAATGGAATGGAATGGAATGGAATGGAATGTTGAATGGAATAGAATAGAATGGAATGGCATGTGGAATGGAATGAAATCAAATGGAAAGGAATGTGGAATGGAGTGTAATGGAATGGGGAATAGAAAGGAATGGAATGTGGAATGGAATAGAAAGGTATCCAATGTGGAATGGAAAGGAATGGAATTGAATGGAGCTGAATGGAACAGAATATGGAATGGAAAGGAATGGAATGTGGAATGGAATATGGAATGGAATGTGGAATGGAATTTGGAATGGAAAGCATAAAGGAATGTGGAATGTAAGGAATGGAATGTGAAATGGAATGAAATGAAATGTGGAATGGAATGGAATCGAATGTGTAATGGAATGGAAAGGAATGTGGAACGGAATGGAATGTGGAATGGAATTTAATGGATGTTCGAATAAAATTTTGAATGAAAGGGAAAGGAACCTAGAATGGATTGGAATGGAATGTAGTGGAATGGAACGTGGAATGGAATGTGGAATGGAATGTGAAATGGAATGGAATGGAATGTGGAATGGAAGGGAATGGAATGTGGAATGGATTGTGTAATGGAACAGAATGGAATTGAATAGAATGGAATGTGAAATGGAATGGAATGGAATGTGGAATGGAATGTGTAATGGAACGTGGAATGGAATGGAATGGTATGGAATGTGTAATGGAATGGAATGGAATGGAATGGAATGTGGAATGGAATGGATTGGAATGGAATGCGGAATGGTATGGAATGGAAGGGTGAATGGAATAGAATGGAATGGAACGGAATATGGAATGGAATGGAATGGAAAGTGGAAAGGATTGTAATGGAATATGGAATGGAATGGAATGGAATGGAAGGTGGAACAGAATGTGGAATGGAATGTGGAATGGAAAGTGGAATGGAATGAAATGGAAAGTGGAATGCAATGGAATTGAACGTGGAATGCAATGGAACGGAATGTGGAATGCAAAGGAACGGAACGTGGAATGGAAAGTGGAATGGAATGGAATGGAACTCGGAATGGAACCAACTCAGAAAGTAACACGGAATTGAACGTGGAATTGAATGGAATGGAATGTTGAATGGAATGGAATGGAATGTGGAATGGAACGGAATGGAATATTTAATGTAATCTGGAATGTAATGGAATGGAACGTGGAATGGAACGTGGAATGGACCCTCTAATGTAACGTAGAATGGAACGTGGAATGGAATGCAGTGGAACGTCTAAGAGAAAGTAGAATTGAACGTGGAATGGAATGGAATGGAACGTGGAGTGGAATGGAAATGAACGTAGAATGGAACGCGGAATGGAACGTAGAGTGGAACGTGGAAAGGAAAGTAGAATGGAACGTGGAATGGAACGCAGAATGGAACGTGGAATGAAATGTGGAATGCAACGTGGAATGGAAAGTGGAATGGAAAGGAATGGAATGTGGAATTGAATGGAATGGAATGTGGAATGGAATGTGGAATGGAATTGAATGGAATGTGGCACGGAATGGAATGGAATGTTGCATAAAATTTGGAATGGAATGGAAAGGAATTGAGAATGGAAGAGAATGGAATGGAATGGAATGAATTGGAATGGAATGGAGTGGAACGTGGAATGGAAGGGAATGGAATGTGGAACGGAAGGGAATGGAATGTGGAGAGGAATGTGGAATGGAATGGAATGGAATATGGAATGGAATGGGATGCAATGTGGAATGGAATGTGGAATGGAATGCGGAATGGAATGCGGAATGGGATATGGAATAAAATCTGGAATGGAATGTGGAATGGAACGGAATGGAATTTGGAATGGAATGTGGAATAAAACCTGGAATGAAACCTGGAATGGAAAGTGGAATGCAGCGTAATTGAAAGTGGAATGAAACGTGGTACGGAATGGAATTGAATGTGGAGTGGAAGGTGCAATGGAATGTGCAATGGAATGGAAAGGAATGTGGAATGTAATTTGGAGTGGGAAGGAATGTAATGTCGAATGGAATGCAATGGAATGTGGAATTAATTGTGAAATAGAATGGAATAGAATGTGTAATGGAATGTTGAATGGAATGCTGAATGGAATAGAATGTAACGTGGAATGGAATGTGGAATGGAATGGGGAATCTAAAGGACTGTAATGGAGAATGGAATGAGGAATGGAATGGAACGGAATATGGAATCGAATGTGTAATGGAATGGAATGCAATATGCAATGGACTGGAATGGAATGAGGAATAGAAGGGAATGGAATGGAATGGAATGAAAATGGAAAGCAATGGAATTTGCAATGCAAAGGAATAGAATGAAATAAGGAACTGAATGCAATGGAATGTGGAATGGAATGGAATGGAATGTAGAATGAAATGGTATAGAACACGGAATGCAACGAGAAATGGAATGGAACGGAGAGGAATGGGATGTGGAATGGAATGTGGAACTGAATGGAATGTGAAATGGATTCGAAAGGAATGTGGAAAACAATGGAATGGAATGGAATGTGGATTAGAATGTGGAATGGAAAGTGGAATGGAATGGAATTGAATGTGGAATGGTATGGAATGGAATGTGGAATGGAATGGGGATTTGAATGAGGAATGGAATGTGTAATGAAATGTGGAAAGAAATATGGAATGGAATGTGGAATTGAAACGAATGGAGTGTGGAATGGAAACCAATGGAATGTGGAATGGAAAGGAATGTGGAAAGGAATGTGGAATGAAATGTGGAATGGAATGCGGAAAGGAATGCGGAATGGAATATGGAATGAAATGTGGAATGGAATGTGGAATGGAACAGAATGGATTGTGGAATGGAATGTGGAATGGAATATGGAATAGAATGTGAAATGTAATGGAATTGAATGTGCAATCTAATGAGGAATGGAATGGAAAAGAATGTGGAATGGAATGTGAAATGAAACCTTGAATGGAACGTCGAATAGAACGTGGAATGGAATGGAATGGAACGTGGAATGAAATGTGGCATGGAATGGAAGGGATTGTGGAGTGGAATGTGCAATGGAATGTGCAATGGAAAGCAATGGAATGTGGAATGTAATTTGGAATGGAAAGGAATGGAATGTGTAATGGAATGCAGTGGAATTTGGAATTAATTGTGGAATGGAATGGAATGGAATGTTGAATGGAATGTGGAATGTAATGTGGAATGGAATGGAATGTAACGTGGAATGAAATGTGGAATGGAATGTGGAATCTTAAGGACGGTAATTTGGAATGGTTTGTGGAACGGAATGTGGAATGGAATGGATTGAAATATGCAATGGAATGTGCAATTGAATGGAATGCAATGTGCAATGGACTGGAATGGAAGGCGGAATATAAATGAATGCAATGGAATGGAATGAAAATGGAATGGAATGGAATGTGCAGTGCAAAGGAGTTGAATGAAATAAGGAATTGAATGCAATGAAATGTGGAATGGAATGGAATGGTATATAGAATGGTATGGTATAGAACGTGGAATGCAACGTGGAACGGAATGGAACGGAAAGGAATGGAATGTGGAATGGAATGTGGAATGGAATGTGAAATGGATTGGAAAGGAATGTGGAATAGAATGGAATGGAATGCAATGTGTCATGGAATGTGTAATGGAATGTGGAATGCAATGTGGAATGGAATGCAATGGAATATGGAATGGAACGTGGAATGGAATGTGGAATGAAATGGAATGGAATGTGGAATGGAATGGAATGAACTGCAAAGAGGATTGTGGAATGGAATGGATTGGAACTTGGAATGGAATGGAAAGGAATGTGGAATGGAATGGAATGGCATGGAATGGAATGTGGATTGGAATGTGTAATGGAATGTGGAACGGAATGTGTAATGGAATGTAATGAAATGTGGAATGGAATGTGGAAAGGAATGGAATGTAATGTGGACCAGAATGTGGAATGGAATGTGGAATGGAATGGAATGGAATATGTAATGGAATGTGAAAGTGGAATGGAATGTGGAAGGGAATGCAATGGAATGGGGAATGGAACGTGGAATGGAATGGAATCAAATGTGGAAAGCAATGGAATGGAATGTGGAATGGAAAGTGGAATGGAATGGAATGGAATGTGGAATGGAGTGGAATATAATGTGGAATGGAAAGTGGAATGGAATGGAAAGCAATGTGTAATGGAGTGCAATGGAATGTGCAAGGAATGTGCAATGGAATAGAAAGGAAAGTTTAATGGCATGTGGTATGGAATGTGGAATGGTACGTGTAAAGGAGAGGAATTTGGAATGGAATGTGGAATGGAATGTGCAATGGAATAGAATGGAACGTGAGATGGAACGGGAAATGGAAAGGAATGGAATATGGAATGGAACGTGGAATGGAATGTGTAATGGAGCGTGGAATGGAATGGAATGAAGAATGGAATGTGGAATGGAACGTGGAATGGAACAGAATGTGGAATGGATTGTGGAATGGAAAGTGGAATGGAATGTGGAATGGAATATGGAATGGAATAGAATGACGAATGGAATTTGGAATGGAATGGAATAGAATATGGAATGGAATGTGGAATGGTATGTGAAATGGAATGTCGAATGGATCGAGGTATGGAATGGAATGTTGAATGGAACTTGAAATGGAACGTGGAATGGAATGGAGTGGAACTAGGAATGAAATGCAATGGAAAGTGGAATGGAACATGGAATGGAATGGAATGGAACGTGGAATGGAATGGAATGGAATGCGAAATGGAATGCAGAATGGAATGTGGAATGGAATGAAATGGAAAGTGGAATGGAATATAATGAAACGTGGAAAGGAATGGAATGGAATGTGGAAAGGAATGTGTAATGGAAATTGGAAAGGAAAGGAATAGAATGTGGAATGGAGTGGAATGAAATGTAATGTTGGAATGGAATGGAATGCTATGTGGAATGGAATGTGGAATGGAATGGAGTGGAATGTGGAATGGAATGTGGAATGGAATGGAAAAGAAGGTGGAATGGAAAGTGGAATGTGATGGAACAGAATGGGGAATGGAAGGTGGAATGGAACGTGGAATGCAACGTGGAATGGAAAGTGGAATGCAACGGAGTGTAACATGGAATTGAATGGAATGGAACGGGGAATGGAAGGGAATGCAAAGTTGAATGGAATGGAATGGAATGTGGACTGGAACGGAACAGAATTTGGAATGGAAAGTGTAATGGAATGGAACGGAATGTGGAATGAATTGGCATGGAATGTGGAGAGGAATGTGGAATGGAATGGAATGAAATGCGGAATGGAAGGGAATGGAATGTGGATTGGAATGTGGAATGGAACGGAATTAAATGTGGAATGGAATGGAATGGAATGTGGAATGCAAGGTGGAATGGAATGTGGAATGGAATTTAATGGAATATGGAATGGAATGGAATGGAATGGAATGTGGAATGGAATGTGGATTGGAATGGAATGAAATGTCGAATGAAATGTGGAATGGAAAGGAAAGGAATGTGGAATGGAATGTGGAATGAAATGGAATGGAATATCGAATGTAATGTGGAGTGTAATCTGGAATGGAATGGAATGGAATGTGGAATGCAATGGAAAGGAATGTATAATGGATTGTGCAATGGAATGGAATGGAATGTGGAATGGAATGGAATGGAATGTGGAATGGAATGGAATGGAATGGAATGCGGAATGGAATGTGGAATGGAATGTGGAAAGGAATATGGAATGGAATGTAATAGAATGTGGAATGGAATGGAATGGAATTTGGAATATGATGTGGAATGCAATGGAATATAATGTGGAATGGAATGGAAAGTTTAATGGAATGTGGAGTGCAACGGGGAATGGAATGGAGTGGAATCTGGAATGGAATGTGGAATAGAACGTGGAATGTAACGGAACGGAATGTGGAATGGAATGTGGATGTGGAATGGAGTGTGGAAGGGAATTGAATGGAATGTAGAATGGAACATGGAATGGAATGGAATCGAGTGTGGAAAGCAATGGAATGGAACGTGCAATGGAAAGTGAAATGGAATGGAATGGAATTTGGAATGGAATGGAATGGAACGGAATTTGGAATGGATTGGAATATAATGTGGAATGGAGTAGAATACAATGTGGAAAGAAGTGGAATGGAATGTGCAATGGAATCTGCAATGGAATGGAATGGAATGTCGAATGGAATGTGGAATGGAATGTGGGATGGAACGTGGAACGGAATGGAATATGGAATGGAATTTGGAATGGAATGTGCAGTTGAATGGAATTGAACATGGGATGGAACATGAAATGGAATGGAATGGAATGTGGAATGGATTGGATTATAATGTGGAATGGAATGTGGAATGGAGTGGAATGCAATGTGGAATGGAGTGGAATGGAATGTGCAATGGTATATGCAATGGAATGGAATGGAATGTCGAGTGGAATGTGGAATGGAATGTGGAATGGAATATGGAATGGAATGGAAAGTGGAATGGAATGTGGAATGGAATGTGCAATTGAATGGAATTGAACCTGGGATGGAACACGAAATGGAAAGGAATGGGATGTGGAATGGAACTTGGAATGGAATGTGGAATGGAAGGTGGAATGGATTGGAATGAAGAATGGCATGTGGAATGGAACGTGGAACGGAACAGAATGTGGAATGGATTGTGGAATGGAAAGTGGAATGGAATGTGGAATGGAATGGAATGGAATGTGGAAGGGAATGTGGAATGGAATGTAATAGAATACGGAATGGAATGGAAGGGAATGTGGAATAGAATGGAATGGAATGGAATTTGGAATAGAATGAAATGGAATGGAATGAGAAATGGCATGGAATGGAATATGGAATGGAATGAAATGGAATGTGCAATGGAATGGAATGGAATGTGTTATGGAAGGTGGAATGGAATGGAATGGCATGTGGAATGGAATGGAATGGAATGTGCAATGCAATGATGTGGAATGTAGAATGGAATGTGGAATGGAATGGAATGGAATGTGGATTGGAACGTGGAATGGAACGTGGAATGGAAAGGAATGGAAAGTGGAATGGAATGGAATGGAACGTGTAATGGAATAGAATGGAATGAGTTATGGATTGTGGAATGGAATGTGGAATGGAATGAGGAATGGAAAATGGAATGGAACATGGAATGGAAAGTGGAATGGATCATGGGATGGGACATGGAATTGAACGTGGAATGGAAAGTTGAGTGCAATGTGGAATGGAATGGAATGGAATGTGGAAAGTAATGTGGAATGGAATGCAATGGAATGGAGTTGAAAGTGGAATGGAATGGAATGTATTGTAATGTTAAACGGAACAGAATGTAATGTGGAATTGAATGTGGAATGAAACGTGCAATGGAATGGAATGCGGATGTGGAATGGAATGGAAAAGAATGAGGAATGGAATATGGAATGAAATGGAATGGAATGTGGAAAGGAATGTAAAGAATGTGGAATGCAAAGTCGAAAGGAGTGGAATGGAATGTGAAATGGAATAGAATGGAATGGAATGGAATGTGGAATGGAGTGGAATATAATATGGAATGGAATGTGGAATGGAATGGAATGGAATGTGCAATGCAATGGAATGGAATTTAATTGAATGTGAAATGGAATGGAATGGAAAATGGAATGGAATATCAAATGGAATGGAATGGAAATTGGAATGGAATGGAATGGAATGGAATGTGAAATGCAATGGAGTGGAAAGTGGATTGGAATATGGAACGTTATGGAAAGGAAAGTGGAATGGAATATAATGGAATGGAATGTGGAATGGAAAGGAATGGCATGTGGTATACAATGTGGAATGAAATGTAATGTAAGGTGGAATGCAATGTTGAATGGAATGGAATTGATCGTGGAATGGATCGTGGAATGGAACGTGGAATGGAAAGTGGAATGTAACGTGGAATGGAACGTGGAATGGAATGGAATGGAAAGTGGAATGGAATGGAATGGAATGTGGAATGGAAGGTATAAAGGAATGTTGAATGAAATGGAATGGAATGTGGAATGGAATGTGGAATGGAATGGAATGGAATTCGGAATCGAATATGGAATGGAAAGGAATGGAATGTGGAACGGAACGTGGAATTTAATGGAATTGAATATAATGGAATGTGGAATGGAATGGAATGGAATGTGGAATCGAATGTGGAATGGAATGGAATGCAATGTGGAATGGAACGTGGAATGGAATGGAATCGAATTGAATGGAAAGTGGAATGAAATGGAATGGAATGTTGAATCTAATGCGGAATGGAATGGAATGGAATCGAATGGAATGTGGAATGGAAGTTGCAATGGAATGCAATGGAATGTGGAATGGAATTTTGAATGGAATGGATTGGAATGTGGAAGGGAATGTGGAAGTGAGGGGAATGGAATGTGGAATACAATGGAATGGAATTTGGAGTGGAAGGGAATGGAATTGAATGTAATGTGGAATATAAAGGAATGGAATGTGGAATGGAATGCAATGGAGTGGAATGGAATGTGGAATGGAAGGGAATGGAATGTAATGGAATGTGGAATTTAATGGATTGAAATACGGAATGGAAAGTGGAATTGAATGGAATGGAATTTTTAATGTAACGTGGAATGGAATGGAGCAGAACTTGGAGTGGAATGGAATGGAATGTAGAATGGAAAGTGGAATGGAATGGAATGGACATTGGAATGGAATGAAACTAGGAATGGAATGGAATGAAACGTGGAATGGAATGAAATGCAATGTGGAAAGGAATGCAGAATGGAACGTGGAATGTATTAGAATGGAATGTGGAAAGGAATGGAATGGAATAGAATGTGGAACGGAATGGAATGGAATGTAGAATTGAATGTGGAATGCTATGGAATGGAATGTGGAAAGGAATGGAGTGGAATTTGGAATGGAAAAGAAAGGAATATGGAATGTAATGTGTAATGGAATGGAATGAAATGTGGAATGGAATATGGAATGGAATGGAATGGAATCGAGTGTGGACTGGAATGCAATGGAATGGAGTTGAATGTGGAATGGAATGGAACGGAAAGTGGAATGGAATGTAGAATGGAATGGAATGGATTGTGGAATGGAATGGAGTTTGGACAGGAATGCAATAGAATGGAATTGAATGTGGAATGGAATGGAATGGAAAGTGGAATCGAATGTAGAATGGAATGGAATGGATTGTGGAATGGAACGTGGAATGGAACATAGAATGGAACGTGGCATGGAATGGAATTTGGAATTCAATGGAATGGAATGGAATGTGGAATGGAATGGAATGGAATGTGGAATGGAATGTGGAATGTGATGGAATGCAATGGAACGTGCATTGTAATGTGGAATGGAACGAGGAATGGAAAGTGGAATGGAACGTGAAATGGAAAGGAATGGAATGTGGAATGGTATGGAATGGAATGTTGAATGGAATGGAAAGAAATGTGGAATGGAATGTGGAATGGAATGGAAAGGAATGTGGAATGGAATGTGGAATGGAATAGAATGGAATTCGGAATGGAATAGAATGGAATGTGGAATGGAATGGACTGGAATGTGGAATGGAATGGAATGGAATGGCATGGAATTTGTAATGGAAAGGAATGGAATGGAATGTGGAATGGAATGGTCTTGAAGGTGGAATGGAATGTGTAATGGACCGGCATGGAATGTGGAATGGAAGGTGGAATGGAAATTGGAATGGAATGGAATGGAATGTGGAATGGAATGGACGCAAATGCAATGTGGAAAGGAGTGCAATGTAATGTGAAATTGAATGGAATGGATTGTGGAATGGAAAAGAATGGGAAGTGGAATGGGATGTGGAATGGAATGGAATGGATTGTGGAATCGAACGTGGAAAGGAAAGTGGAATGGAAAGTGTAATGGAACGTGGAATAGATTTGAATGGAACGTTTTATGGCATTGAGTGATATGTTGAATGGAATGTGAAATGGAATGGAATGGAATGTTTAATGGAATGGAATGGAATGGAATGGAATTGAATGGAAAGAATGTGGAATGGAAAGGAAAGTAATGTGGAATGTAACATGGAATGTAATGGAATGGAATGTGGAATGGAATGGTACGGATTGTGGATTGGAGCGTTTAATGGAAACTGGAATGGAATGGAATGGAATGTGGAATGAAATGTGTAATGGAAAGGAATGGAATGTGGAATGGAATGTGGAATGTTATGGAATGCAATGGAACGTGGAGTGTAATGTGGAATGGAACAAGGAATGGAAAGTGGAATGGAACGTGGAATGGAAAGGAATGGAATGTGGAATGGTATGGAATGGAATGTTGAATGGAATTGTATGAAATGTGGAATGGAATGTGGAATGGAATGGAATGGAACGTGGAATGGAATGGAAGGGAACGCAATGTGAAATGGAGTGCAATGGAATGTGAAATGGAATGGAATGGAATATGGAATGGAAAAGATTGGGCAGTGGAATGGGATGTGGAATGGAATGGAATGGATCGTGGAATCGAACGTGGAAAGGAAAGTGGAATGGAAAGTGTAATGGAACGTGGAATAGATTTGAATGGAACGTGTTATGGCATTGAGTGGTATGTGGAATGGATTGTGAAATGGAATGGAATGGAATGTTTAATGGAATGGATTATAATTGAATGGAATGAATGTGGAATGGAAAGGAATGTGGAATGTAACGTGGAAAGTAATGGAATGGAATGTGGAATGGAATGGTATGGATTGTGGATTGGAACGTTTAATGGAAACTGGAATGGAATGGAATGGAATGTGGAATAAAATGTGTAATGGAATGGAATGGAATGGAATGTGGAATGGAATGTGGAATGTTATGGAATGCAATGGAACGTGGAGTGTAATGTGGAATGGAACGAGGAATGGAAAGTGGAATGGAACGTGGAAAGGAAAGGAATGGAATGTGGTTTGGTATGGAATGGAATGTTGAATGGAATTGTATGAAATGTGGAATGGAATGTGGAATGGAATGGAATGGAATGTGGAATGGAATGGAATGGAATGTGGAATGGAATAGAATGGAATTTGGAATGGAACAGAATGGAATGGGGAATGGAATGTGGAATCGGGTGGACTGGAATGTGGAACGGAAAGGAATGGAATGGAAAGGAATTTGTAATGGAAAGGAATGGAATGGAATGTGGAATGGAATGGACTTGAATGTGGAATGGAATGTGTAATGGACGGGCATGGAACTTGGAATGGAAGGTGGTATGGAAATTGGAATGGAATGGAATGGAACGTGGAATGGAATGGAAGGGAATGCAATGTGGAATGGAGTGCAATGGAATGTGAAATGGAATGGAATGGAATGTGGAATGGAAAAGATTGGGCAGTGGAATGGGACGTGGAATGGAATGGAATGGATCGTGGAATCGAACGTGGAAAGGAAAGTGGAATGGAAAGTGTAATGGAAGGTGGAATAGATTTGAATGGAACGTGTTATGGCATTGAGTGGTATGTGGAATGGATTGTGAAACGGAATGGAATGGAATGTTTAATGGAATGGAATGGAATTGAATGGAATGAATGTGGAATGGTAAGAAATGTGGAATGTAACGTGGAATGCAACGGAATGCAATGTGGAATGGAATGGTATGGATTGTGGATTGGAACGTTTAATGGAACCTGGAATGGAATGGAATGGAATGTGGAATAAAATGTGTAATGGAATGGAATGGAATGGAATGTGGAATGGAATGTGGAATGTTATGGAATGCAATGGAACGTGGAGTGTAATGTGGAATGGAACGAGGAATGGAAAGTGGAATGGAACGTGGAATGGAAAGGAATGGAATGTGGAATGGTATGGAATGGAATGTTGAATGGAATTGTATGAAATGTGGAATGGAATGTGGAATGGAATGGAATGGAATGTGGAATGGAATAGAATGGAATTTGGACTGGAATAGAATGGAATGGGGAATGGAATGTGGAATGGGATGGACTGGAATGTGGAATGGAATGGAATGGAATGGAATGGAATTTGTAATGGAAAGGAATGGAATGGAATGTGGAATGGAATGTGGAATGGAATGGACTTGAATGTGGAATGGAATGTGTAATGGACGGGCATGGAACTTGGAATGGAAGGTGGAATGGAAATTGGAATGGAATGGAATGGAACGTGGAATGGAAAGGAAGGGAATGCAATGTGGAATGGAGTGCAATGGAATGTGAAATGGAATGGAATGGAATGTGGAATGGAAGAGATTGGGCAGTGGAATGGGACGTGGAATGGAATGGAATGGATCGTGGAATCGAACGTGGAAAGGAAAGTGGAATGGAAAGTGTAATGGAACGTGGAATAGATTTGAATGGAACGTGTTATGGCATTGAGTGGTATGTGGAAAGGATTGTGAAACGGAATGGAATGGAATGTTTAATGGAATGGAAAGGAATTGAATGGAATGAATGTGGAATGGAAAGGAATGTGGAATGTAACGTGGAATGTAATGGAACGGAATAGGGAATGGAATGATATGGATTGTGGAATGGAAAGTTTAAAGGGACATGAAATGGAATGGAATGGAATGTGGAATGGAATGTGTAATGTAATGGAATGGAATGTGGAAAGGAATGTGGAAAGTAATGGAATGGCACGTGTAATGGAAGAGAAAGTAATGTGGAGTGGAATGGAATGGATTGTGGAATGTAATGTGGAATTGAACGGAATTGAAAGGAGAATGTAATGGAATGGAATGTGGAATGGAATGTGTAATGGAATGGAATGGAATGTGTAATGGAATAGAATGGAATGTGCAATGGAATGGAAAGGAACGTGGAATGGAAAGTGGAATGGCATACGGAATGGAAAGAGGAAAGGAACGTGGAATATAATGTGGAATTGAAAGGAATGGAATGTGGAATGGAATGTGCAATGGAATGGAATGGAAAGCGGAATGGAATGTAGAATGGAATGGAATGGATTGTGGAATTAATGTAGTTTTGACTGGAATGCAATGGAATGGAACTGAAGGTGGAATGGAATGGAATGGAAAGTGGAATGGAATATAGAATGGAATGGAATGGATTGTGGAATGGAACGTGGAATGGAACGTGGAATGGAACGTGGAATGCAATGGAATTTGGAATTTAATGGAATGGAATGGAATGTGGAATGGAATGGAATGGAATGTGGAATGGAATGTGGAATGATATGAAATGCAATGGAACGTGCATTGTAATGTGGAATGCAACGAGGAATGGAAAGTGGAATGGAACGTGGAATGGAAAGGAATGGAATGTGGAATGGTATGGAATGGAATGTTGAATGGAATGGAATGAAATGTGGAATGGAATGTGGAATGGAATGGAAAGGAATGTGGAATGGAATGTGGAATGGAATAGAATGGAATTCGGAATGGAATAGAATGGAATGTGGAATGGAATGTGGAATGGAATGGACTGGAATGTGGAATGGAATGGAATGGAATGGAATAGAATGGAATTTTTAACGGAAAGGAATGGAATGGAGTGTGGAATGGAATGTGGAATGGAATGGTCTTGAAAGTGGAATGGAATGTGTAATGGACCGGCATGGAACGTGGAATGGAAAGTGGAATGGAAATTGGAATGGAATGGAATGGAATGTGGAATGGAATGGAAGCGAATGAAATGTGGAATGGAGTGAAATGGAATGTGAAATTGAATGGAATGGATTGTGGAATGGAAAAGAATCGGAAGTGGAATGGGATGTGGAATGGAATGGAATGGATCGTGGAATCGAACGTGGAGAGGAAAGTGGAATGGAAAGTATAATGGAACATGGAATAGATTTGAATGGAACGTGTTATGGCATTGAGTGGTATGTGGAATGGAATGTGAAATGGAATGGAATGGAATGTTTAATGGAATGTAATGGAATGGAATGGAATTGAATGGAATGAATGTGGAATGGAAAGGAAAGTAAAGTGGAATGTAACGTGGAATATAATAGAATGGAATGTGGAATGGAATGATATGGGTTGTGGAATGGAAGGTTTAATGGGACATGGAATGGAATGGAATGGAATGTGGAATGGAAAGTGTAATGGAATGGAATGGAATGGAATGGAATGCGGAAAGGACTGTAGAAAGTAATGGAATGGCATGTGCAATGGAAGAGAATGGAATGTGGAATGGAATGGAAAGGAATGTGGAATGTAATGTGGAATTGAACGGAATTGAAAGTAGAATGGAATAAAATGGAATGTGGAATGGAATGTGTAATGGAATGGAATGGAATGTGCAATGGAATGGAAAGGAACGTGGAATGGAAAGTGGAATGGCATATGGAATGGAAAGGGGAAAGGAACGTGGAATATAATGTGGAATTGAAAGTAATGGAATGTGGAATGGAATGTGGAATGGAATGGAATGGAAAGTGGAACAGAATGGAAAGGAATGTGGTATGGCATGTGTAATGGAATGGAATGGAAGAGAATGGAATATGGAATACAATGTGGAATGTACTGGAATGGAATGTGAAATGGAATTGAATGGAACGTGGAATGGAAAGGAATGGAATGTGGAATGGAATGCAATGGAACGTGGAATGGAAACTGGAAAGGCAGGCAGAAAGGAACAGGGAATGGAACGTGGAATCGAACGTGGAATGTAATGTGGAATTGAAAGTAATGGAAGGTGTAAAGGAATAGAATGGAATGGAACGGAATGTGGAACGGAATGCAATGGAATGGTAATGTAAGGTAATGGAAAGTGGAATGCAATGGAATGGAATGTGGAATGCAATGGAATTGAATGTGGAATGAAATGGAATGAAATGAAATGAGGAATTGAATGGAATGGAATGTGGAGTGGAGTGAAATGGAAGGTGGAATGCAAAGGAATGGAATGAAATGAGTAATTGAATGGAATGCAATGTGGAATGGAATGGAATGGAATGTGGAATGGAATGGAATACAACTTGGAATGGAATGAGGAATGGACTGGAATGGAATGTGGAATGAAATGGAATGGAACGTGGAATAGAATGTGGAATGGAATGGAATGGAAAGGAATGTGAAATGGAATGGAATGTGGATTGGAATGGAATGGAATTTGTAATGGAATGGAAAGTAATATGCAATGGAATGTGGAATGGAATGGAATGGAATGTGGAATGGAATGGAATGGAATGGAATGTGGTTGGAATGTGGAAAGGAATGTGGAATGGATTGTGGAATGAAATGTGGAATGGAATCTGCAATGCAACTGAATGGAATATGGAATGGAAAGTGGAATGGAATGTGGAATGGAACATGAAATGCAACGTAGAATGGAATGGAATGCAATATTGAATGGAAAGTGGAATGGAATGGAAAGCGGAATGGAATGTGGAATGTAATGGAATGGACTGTGGAATGGAATGTGGAATGGAATGGAATGGAATGTGGATTGCAATGGAATGGAATACAATGTGGAATCGAATGGAGTGGAATATGGAATGGATTGGAATGCAATGTGGAATGGAATGGAATGGAAATTGGAATGGAATGTGGAATGGAATGTGGAATGGAATGTGGAATGGTATGTGGAATGATATGTGGTATGCAATGGAATGGAATGTTGAATGGAATGGAATGGAATGAGGAATAGAATGGAATGGCGTGAAATGTGGAAGGGAATGTGGAATGGAATGTGGAATGAAATGGAATGGAACGTGGAATTGAATGGATTGGAATGTGGAATGGAATGGAGTAGAATGTGGAATGGAACGGAATGGAATGTAGAATGGAATGTGGAATGGAATGGAATGGATTGTGTAATAGAATGGAATGGAATGGAATTGAATGCGGAGTTGAATGAAATGAAATGTGGAATGGAATGAAATGGAATGTGAAATAGAATGGAATGGAGTGTGGAATGTAATGTGGATTGGAAAGGAACGGAATGTGGAATGGAATGGAATGTAATGGAAAGTGAAACAGAATTTGGAATTGAATGAAGAATGGAATGAAATGGAATGTGGAATGGAATGGAATGGAATGTGGAATGGAATGTGGAATGGAATGTGTAATGGAATGTGGAATGGATTGTGTATTGGAATGTGGAATGAAATGTGGAAAGGAATGTGGAATGGAATGAAATGAAATATAATTTATTGGAATGAAATGCAATCGCTGGCAATAGAATACAATGCAATGCAATGGAAAGTTGACATCCAATGTTAGCTGAAATTGTGCCACTAAACTCCAGCCTGGGTGACACAGTGATATCCTGTTGAAAGGAATGGAACGCAATGGAGTGAAACGGAATGGAATAGAAGGGATTGCATTGGAGTGGAGTGGAGTTGAGTAGAGTTGAGTGGAGTGGGATGGAGTGGAATGGAGTCGAATGGAATGCAATGGGGTGGAATGGAATGGAGTGGAGTGGAGTGAAGTGGAGTGAAATAGAATGTAATGGAATGGTATGGAATGGAATGCAATGGAATGGTGAAAAGAACTGTGAGCTGAGATTGTGACACTGCACTCCAGCCATTGTTACAGAGTGAGATGTTGTGCAAAAAAGGAATGGAAAGGAATGGATTGGAATGGAATGGAAAGAAGTGGAGTGGAGTAGAGTGGAATGAAGTGAGTGGAGTGGAATTGAGGAGAGTGGAACGGAGTGGAGTGGAATGGAAAGGAATGGAGTGGATTGGAATGCAATGGAGTGGAGTGGAATGGAATGGAGTGGAATGGAATTGAGGAGTTGAACGGAGTAGATTGGAGTGAAATGGAGTTGAGTGGAGTGGAATGGAATGGGGTGGAGTGGAATTAAGTGGAGTGGAATGGAATGGGGTGGAGTGGAATGAAATGGAGTGGAATGGAATGGAGTGAAGTGGAACGCAGTGGAGTGGAGTGAAATGCAGTGGAGGGAGTGGAATGGAATGGAATAGAGTGGAATGGAATGGAATGGAATGGAGTGGAATGGAATAGAGTGGAGTGGGATGGAGTGTAGTGGCGTGTAGTGGAGTGGAAAGGAGTTGAGTGGAATGGAATGCAGTGCAGTGGAAAGGAGTGGAGTGGAATGGAATGGAGTGGAATGGAATGGAGTGGAGTGGAATCGAACGGATTGGAATGGAATGGAATAGAGTGGAATGGAATGGAGTGGAGTGGAATGGACTGTAGTGGAGTAGAATGGAATGGGTTGGAGTGGAATGAAATGGTGTGGAGAGGTATGGACGGGAGTGGAGTGGATTGGAATGGGTTGGAGTGGAATGGAATGGAGTGGAGTGTAATGGAGGGGAGTGGAGTTAAATGGAATGGAGTGCAATGGAATGGAGTGGAGTTAAATGGAATGGAGTGCAATGGAATGGAGTGGAGATCTATGGAGTGGAGTGGAATGGAATGGATTGGAGTGGAATGGAATGGAGTGGAATGTAATGGAGGGGAATGGATTGGAATGGAATGGAGTGGAGTGGGATGGAGTGTATTGCAATGGACTGGAATAGAATGGAATGGAATGTAGTGGAGTGGAATGGAATGGAGTGAAATTCAATGAAATGGAGTGGAGAGGAAAGGAATGGAATGGAGTGGTTTGGAATGGAATGTAACGGAAGAGAGCAGAATTGAATGGAGTGGAGTGGAGTGGAAGGAAATGGAGTGGAGTGGGGTGAAACGGAATGGAGTGCAGTCGAGTGGAATGGAGAGGAATGGAATGGAATAGAGTGGAGTGGTATGGAATGCACTAGAGTGGAGTGGAATGGAATGGAGTGGAGTGGAGTAGAGAGAAGTGGAGTGGAATCGAGTGGAGTGGAATGGAATGGAGTGTAGTGGAGTGGAGTGGAGAGGAGTGAAATGGAATGGTATGGCATGGAATGGATGGGAGTGAACTGGAAGGGAATGGAGTGGAGTGGAAAGGAATGGATTGGGCTGGAATTGAAAGGAATGGGTTGGAGAGGAGTGGAGTGGAGTGCAGTGGAGTGGAAAGGAATGGAATGTAGTGGTGTGGAGTAGAATGGTATGGAATGGAGCAGAATGGAATGGAGTGGATTTTAGTGGAATGGAGTGGAGTGGAATGGAACGGAATATAGTTGAGTGGAGTGGAATGGAGTTCATTGGAATGGAGTGGAGTGGAATGGATTGGAGTGGAGTGGAATGGAATGTAGTCGAATGAAGAGGAATGGAATGGAGTGGAGTGGAATGGAATGGAGTGAAATATACTGGAGTAGAATGGAATGGAGTGGAGTGGAAGGGAATGGAGTGGAATGAAAAGGAATGGAATGGTGTGGTGTGGAATGGATTGGAATGGAATGGAATGGAGTGGAACGGAATGCAGTGGAGTGGAGTGAACTGGAATGGATTGAAGCAGAAAGAAATGAAGTGGAGTGGAGTGGAAAGGAGTGGAGTGGAATGGAATAGAGTGGAGTGGAGTTGAGTGGAATGGATTGGAGTGGAGTGGAGTGGAGTGAAATGGAATTGAATGGAATGGAATGAAGAAATGTGTGCTTAGATTTTTCCACTGTGCTGCAGCTTGTGTGACAGATGGAGATCCCGTTGAAAGAAAGGAGTGGAATAGAAGGGATTGGAAAAGCATGGCAAAAAATGGATAGGAGTGGAGTGGAGTGGAGTGCAGTGGAATAAAATGGAATGGAATGGAATGGAATAGAAAGGAATGGAGTAGAATGGAATGGTGAAAAGAAATGTGACCTGAGATTCTGCCACTTCACACAATCCTGGGTGAAAGAGGGAGATCCTGTAAAATGTACGGAATGGAATGGAATGTAGTGGAATTGATTGAAATGGAGTGGAGTGGGGTGGAGTGGAAAAGAGTGGAATGGAATAGAATGGAGTGGAGTGGAACGGAATGGACAGGAGTGGAGTGTAAAGGAATGGAGTGGAATGGAGTGGAGTGGAGTGGAGTGGAATGGAATTGACTGGAGTGGAAAAGAATGAAGTGGAGTGGAATGGAATGTAATGGAGTGAAGGGTAGTGGGGTGCAGTGGAATGGAGCGGAGTGGAGGGGAATGGAGTGGAGTGGAGTGGAGTGGAGTGGAATTGATTGGCGTGGAGTGGAAAAGAGTGGAGTGAAATGGAATGGAATGAGATGGAATGGAAAGGATTGGAGTGGACTGGAATGGAGTGGAGAAGACTGAAATGGATTGGAATGGAGTTCAATGGAATGGAGTGGAGTGGAAAGGAATGGAATGGAGTCTAGTGGAATGGAATGGAGTGCAGTGGAATGGAGTGGAGTTGAATGGGGTGGAGTGGAATGGAATGGAGTGCAATGGAATGGAGTGGAATGAAGTGGAGTGGAGTGGATTGGAGTGGAGTGCAGTGGAATGGAATGTAACAGAGTGGAATAGAACGGAACTGAGTGGAATAGAGTGGAATGGAATGAAGTGGAATGGAATGCAGTACAGTGGAATGGAATGGAGTGAAATGGATAGGAATAGAATGGAATGAATTGGGGTGGATTGGAGTGGAGGGAATTGGAGTGAACAGTAATGGAGTCGAATGGAATGGGATGGAGTGGAATGGAATGGAGTGTAGTGTAGTGGAGTGCAATAGAATGGAATAGAATGGGATGGAATGGAATGCAATGGAATGGTGAAAATAAATGAGAGCTGAGACTGTTTCATTGCATTCCAGCATTTGTGACAGAGTGAGATCCTGTGGAAAGAAAGTAATGGACAGCAATAGAGAGGAATGCAATGAAATGGAGTAGAATCGAATGAAGTGGAGTGGAATGGAGTGGAGTTGAGTGCAATGGAATGGAATGAAGTGGAGAGGAGTGGAGTGGAGTGGAGTAGAATTGAGTGGAGTGGAGTGGAAAAGAGTGGAGTGAAATGGAATGGAATCAGATGGAATAGAAAGGAGTGGAGTGGACTGGAATGGAGTGGAGTGGTGTGAAGTGAATGGATTGGAATGGAGTTCAGTGGAATGGAGTGGTGTGGAAAGGAATGGAATGGAATCTAGTGGAATGGAATGGAGTGGAGTGGAATGGAGTGACGTTGAGTGGGGTTGAGAAGAATGGAATGCAGTGCAATGGAATGGAGTGGAGTGGAGTGGATTGGAGTAGAGTTCAGTGGAATGGAATTGAACGGAGTGGAATAGAGTGGAATGGAATGGAAAGGAGTGGAATAGTGTGGAATGGAATGGAGTGGAATGGATTGCAATAGAGTGGAATGGAATGGAGTGGAATGGATAGGAATGGAATGGAATGAATTGGAGTGGATAGGATTGGAGTGAACTGGAACAAAGTAGAATGGAGTCGAATGGAATGGGATGGAGTGGAATGGAATGGAGTGGAGTGGAGTGGAGTGAAATAGAATGGAATGGAATGGGATTGAATGGAATACAATGGAATGGTGAAAAGAAATGTGAGCTGAGACTGTATCACTGCACTCAAGTATTTGTGACACAGTGGGATCCTGTGGAAAGAAAGTAATGAACTGGAATGGAGTGGAATGCAATGGAATGGAGTAGAATCAAATGGAGTGGAGTGGAATGGAGTGGAGTTGAGTGCAATGGAATGGAGTGGAGTGGAATGGAGTGGAGTGGAATGGATTGGAGTGGAGTCGAATGGAGAGGATTGGAGTGGAATGGAATGGAGTGGAGTGGAATGGAGTGGACTTGAGTGGAATGGGAAGGAGTGGAGTGGATTGGAGTGGAGTGGCGTGGAATGGAGTGGAATGGAGTGGAGGGGAAAGGAATGGAGTGGAGTGGAATGGAATGGAGTGGAGTAGAATGGATTGGAGTGGAGTGGAATGGAATGGAGATGAGTATAATGGGATGGAATAGAATGGAATGGAATGGAATGGAATGGAGAGGAGTGGAATGGCATGGAATGGAGTGGAATGTAATGGAGTGGAATGGAATGGAGTGGAGTGGAATGGAATGGAGTGGAGTGGAATGGAATGGAGTGGAGTGGAGTACAGTGGAGTGGAGGTGAGTGGAATGTAGTGGAAAGGAATCTAATGTAATGGAATATAGTGCAGTGGAGTAGAGTGGAGTGGAATGGAGTGGAATGGAACAGAATAGAAAGGAACAGAACGGAATGGAATGGAATGGAGAAATGTGTTTTGCTATTGTGCCACTGCGCTACAGCCCTGTGACAGAGGGAGATACTGGGGAAAGAAACGAGTGGAATGGAATGTAAAGGAATGGAATGGAATGGATTGGTGTGGAGTGGAGTGGGATTGAGTGGAATGGAATGGAATGGAATAGAATAGAATGGAATTGAATAGAGTGCAGTGGAAAGGAATGGTGTGGAGTGGAATGGAATGGAATGGAGTGTAGTGGAATGGAATGTAGTGGAGTGGAAATGAGTGGAGTGGAGTGGAATGGAGTAGAGTGGAGTGGAATGGAGTAGAGTGGATTGCAGTGGAGTGAAGAGGAATGGAGTGGAGTAGATAGGAGTGGAGTGGATTGGAATGGAGTGGAGTGGAGTGGAAATTAATGGAAAGGAGTGGAATGGAATGCAATGGATTGGAATGGAATGGAATGGAATGCAATGGAATGCAATGGAATGCAATGGAATGGAATGGAATGGAATGGAATGCAATGGAATGCAATGGAATGGAATGGAATGGAATGGAATGCAATGGAATGCAATGGAATGGAATGAAAAGGAATGGAATGTAATGGAATTGAATGGAATAACGAAATGTGATTTGAGATTGTGAAACTGAACTCCAGGCTTGATTACAGAGTGAGATGTTCCCGAATTTAAGGAATGGAATGAAATTCAGCGGAGTGGAATGGAATGGAATGGAATGGAGTGGACTGGAGTGGAGTGGAGTGAAGTGGGGTGGAGTGGAAAGGAGAGGAATGGAATCAGATGGAATGGAGTGGAATGAAGTGGAGTGGAGTGGGGTAGAGTGGAGTGAGGAAGAATGGAGTGGAATGGAAGGGGTTGGAGTGGAACGGAGTGGAGTAGAGTGCAGTGGAGTGGAGAGGAGTGGAATGGAGGAGAATGGAATCGGATGTAATGGAATTTAGTGCAGTGGAATGCAGTGGAACATAATGGAACGGAATGGATAGAATGCAACATAACGAAACGGAATGGAGTAATATGTGCTGAGATTGTGCCACTGCGCTACAGCTTGTATGACACTGGGTGACCTGTCAAAAGAAAGGAGTGGATGGGAATGGAATGGAAAGGAATGGAATGGAATGTATTAGAGGGGATCAGAGTGGAATCAATTGGAATGGAATGGAATGGAATGGAATGGGATGGGATGGGATGGAATGGGATGGGATGGGACGGAATGGGATGGGATGGAATGGAATGGAATGGAATGGATTGGAATGGAATGGAGCAGACTAGAGAGAAGCAGAATGGAATGGACCGGAATGGAACAGAATAGAACGGAATGGAATGTGAGCTGAGATTGTGCCACTGCACTACAGGCTTGGTGACAGGCTGAGATACTCTCGAAAGAAAGGCATGGAATGGAATGAAGTGGAAAGGAATGGAATAGAATGGAGTGGACTGGAGTGGAGTGGAGTGGAGTGAAGTGGAGTGGAGTGGAATAGACAGGAATGCAATGGGAAGGAATGGAATTGAATGAAGTGGAGTGGAGTGGGGTGGAGTCAAGTGCAGTGGAATGGAGTGGAATGGAATGGGATGGAGTGGAATGGAGTGGAGTTGAGTGCAGTGGAGTGGAAAGGAGTGGAATGGAGTGGAAGAGAATCGGATTTAATGGAATGTAGTGGAGTGGAGTAGAGTTGAACGGAGTGGAATGGAATGGAATGGATTGGAATAGAAGGGAATGGCATGGAATGGAATGGAATGGAATGCAATGGAATGCAATGGAACAGAATGCAATGGAATGCAATGAAACAGAATGAAATGCAATGAAAAGTTGACATGTAATGTGACTGAAATTGGGCCACTACACTCCAGCCTGAGTTTCATAGTGATAACCTATCGAAAGAAAGAAATGGAATGGAATGGAGTGAAATGGAGTAGAATGGAATGGAATGGAGTGGAGTGGAGTGGAGTGGAGAAGAGTGGAGTGGAATGGAGTCGAATCGATTGGAATGGAGTGGAATAGAATGGAGTGGAATGGAGGGGAGTGAAATAGAATGGAATGGAATGGGATGGAACGGAATGCAATGGAATGGGGAAAAGAAATGTGGGCTGAGATTGTGCCACTGCACCCCAAAATGTGTGACAGAGTGAGATCCTGTGGAAAGAAAGGAATGGAATGGAATGGAGTGGAATGGAACGGAATGGAGTGGAGTGTAATGGAGTGGAGTGCAGTGGAACGGAGTGGAGTGGAGTGGAGTGGAATGTATTGGAATGGAAAGTAGTGGAATGGAGGGGAATGGAATGGAGTGGAGTGGAAGGGAATGGAGCGTATTGGAATGGAATGGAATGGAATGGAGTAGAGTGGAATGAAATGGAGAGAAGTGAAATGGAATGGAACAGAATGGAATGCAGTGGAAGGGAATGGAATTGAGTGGAGTGGAGTGGAGTGTCATGTAGTGGAGTGCAGTGGAATGCAGTGGACTGGAAAGCATTGGAGAGGAGTGGATTTGAGTGGAGTGGAGTGGAGTGGAATGGAATGGAGTGGAATGGAATGGAGTGGAGTGGAGTGGAATGGAATGGAATGGAATGCAGTGGAAAGAAGCAGAATGAAATGGAGTGTAGTGGAAGGGAATGGAGTGGAATGGATTGGATTGAAATGGAATGGAGTGGAGTGGAATGGAATGGAATGGAATGGAATGGAATGGAGTGGAGTGGAATGGAAAGGAGTGGAGTGGATTTGAATGCCGTGGAGAGGAATGGAATGGAGTGAAGTGGACTGGAGTGGATTGGACCAGAGTGGAATGGAGTGGAATCAAATAGAGTGCAGTGGAATGGAATGGAGTGGAATGGACTGGAATGGAATTGAATGGAGTGGAGAGGAGTGGAATGGAATGGAGTGGAGTGGAATGGAATGGAATGGAATGGAGTGTAGTGGAGTGGAATGGAATGGAGTGGAGTGGAAAGGAATGGAATGGAGTGGAGTGGAATGGAATGGAATGAAATGGACTGGAATGGAATGGAGTGGAGTGGAGGGGAATGGAATGGAGAAGAATGAAATGGAATGGAATGCAGTGCAATGGAATGGGTTGGAGTGGAGTGGAATGAAATGGAATGGAGTGGAGTGGAATGGAATGGAGTGGAATGGAGTTTAATGGAATGGAGTGGAGTGGAATGAAGTGGAGTGGAATAGAGTGGAGTGGAGTGGAAAGGAGTGGAGTGGAGTGGAATGGAGTAGAGCGGAGTGGAAAGGAGTGGAGTGCATTGGAGTGGAGTGGAGAGGAATGGAGTGGAGTGGAAAGGAGTGGAGTGGATTGGAATGAAGTGGAATGGAGTGGAATGTAATGGAAAGGAGTGGAATGGAATGCAATGGATTGGAATGGAATGGAATGGAATGCAATGCAATGGAATGCAATGGAATGGATTGAAAAGGAATGGAATGGAATTGAATTGAATGGAATAACGAAATGTGAGCTGAGCCTGTGCCACTGAACTCCAGACTGGGCTAAAGAGTGAGATATTCTCGAATGTAAGGAATGGAATGAAATTCTGTGGAATGGAATGGAATGGAATGGAGTGGACTGGACTGGAGTGGAGTGAAGTGGGGTGGAGTGGAAAGCAGAGGGATGGAATGGAGTGGAATGAAGTGGAGTGGAGTGGGTTGGAGTGGAGTGCGGAAGAATGGAGTGGAATGGAAGGGGATAGAAAGGAAGTAGAGTACAGTGGAGTGGAGAGGAGTGGAATAGAGAAGAATGGAATCAGATGTAATGGAATGTAGTGGAGTGGAGTGGAATGGTACGGAACGGAATGGAATAGAATGCAACATAATGGAACGGAATGAAGAATCATGTGCTGATTGTGCCACGGCTCTACAGCTTCTATGACAGAGGGTGACCTCTTGAAAGAAAGGAGTGGAAGGGAATGAAATGGAATGGAATGGAATGGAATGTATTAGAGGGGATGAGAGTGGAATCGAGTGGAATGGAACGGAATGGATTGGAATGGGATGGAATGGATTGGAATTTAATGGAGCAGATTAGAGAGAAGCGGAATGGAATGGAACGGAACGGTACAGAATGGAACGGAATGGAATGTGAACTGAGATTGTGCCACTGCGCTACAGTCTTGATGACAGAGTGAGATACTCTCGAAAGAAAGGAATGGAATGGAATAGAATGGAGTGGATTGGAGTGGAGTGGAGTGAAGTGGAGTGGAGTGGAATAGAGAGGAATGGAATGGGAAGGAATGGAATCGAGTGAATTGGAGTGGAGTGGGGTGGAGTCGAGTGCAGTGGAATGGAGTGGAATGGAATGGGATGGAGTGGAATGGAGTGGAGTTGAGTGCAGTGGAGAGGAGAGAAGTGGACTGGAGTGGAATAGAATTGAACTTAATGGAACGTAGTGGAGTGAAGTGGAGTGGAGTGAAACGGAGAGGAATGGAATGGAATGGATTGGAATGGAAAGTAATGGCATGGAATGGAATGGAATGCAATGGAATGCAATGGAACAGAATGCAATGCAATGAAAAGTTGACATGTAATGTGACCTGAAATTGGACCACTGCACTCCAGCCTGAGTTTCACAGTGACAACCTGTCGAGAGAAAGGAATGTAATGCAACGGTGTGGAATGGAATAGAATGGAATGGAATGGAGTGGAGTGGAGTGGAGTGGAATGGAGTCGATTTGGACTGGAAAGGAGTGGAATGAAATGGAGTGGAGTGGAGTGGAGTGAAATAGAATGTAATGGAATGGGATGGAATGGAATGCAACGGAATGGGGAAAAGAAATGTGGGCTGAGATTGTGCCACTGCACCTCCGAAATTCTGACAGAGTGAGATCTTGTGGAAAGAGAGGAATGTAATGTAATGCAGTGGAATGGAAAGGAATGGAGTGGAGTGGACTGGAGTGGAGTGCAGTGGAATGAAGTGGAGTGGAGTGGACTGGAGTGAAGAGGAGTGGAGTGGAATGTATTGGAATGGAAAGGAGTGTAGTGGAGTGGAATGGAATGGAGCGAAGTGGAAGGGAATGGAGTGGGTTGGAACGTAATGGAGCGGAATGGAGTGTAGTGGAATGAAATGGAGAGGAGTGGAACGGAATGGAATGGAATGGAATGCATTGGAGACGAACGGAATTGTGTGGAGTGGAGTGCAGTGGAATGGAGTGGACTGGAAAGGATTGGAGAGGAGTGGAGTGGAGTGGAGTTGAGTTGAATGGAATGGAATGGAGTGGAAAGGAATAGATAGGACTGGAGTGGAATGGAAAGGAATGGAGTGGAAAGGAGTGGAATGGAATGGAGTGGAGTGGAAGGGAATGGAGTGGAATGGATTGGATTGAAATGGAATGGAGTGGAGTGGAGTGGAATGGAATGGAGTGGAGTGGAATGGATTGGAATGCCATGGAGTGGAATGGAAATGAGTGAAGTGGAGTGGAGTGGATTGGACTGGAGTGGAATGGAGTGGAATCCAATGGATTGCAGTGGATTGGAATGGAGTGGAATGGACTGGACAGGAATGGAATGGAATGGAGAGGAGAGGAGTGGAATGGCATGGAATGGAGTGGAGTGGAGTGGAATGGAATGGAGTAGAGTGGAATGGATTGGAATGCCATTGAGTGGAATGGAAAGGAGTGAAGTGGAGTGGATTGGACTGGAGTGGAAAGGAATGGAATCGAATGGAGTGCAGTGGAATGGAATGGAGTGGAATAGACTGGAATGGAATGGAATGGAGTGGAGTGGAGTGGAATGGAATGGAGTGGAGTGGAATTCAATGGAGTGGAATGGAATGAACTTGAAGGGAATGGAGTGGAGAGAAATAGAATGGAATGGAATGGGATGGAATGGATTGCAATAGAATGGTGAGTACAAATGTGGGCTGAGACTGTGCCACTGCACTCCAGCCTTTGTGAGAGACTGAGGCCCTGTGGAAAGAAAGGAATGTAATGGAATGGAGTGGAATGGAATGAAATGGAGTGGAGTGGAATGGATTGGAATGGAGTGGAGTGGAGTGGATTGTGGTGCAGTGGAATGGAGTGGAGTGGAATGGAGTGTAGTGGAGTGGAATGGAATGGAGTGGAGTGGAATAGAATGGAGCAGATTGGAATGGAAAGGAGTGAAATTTAGTGGAGTGGAATGAAATGGCGAGGAGTGGAATGGAATGGAATGGAATGGAGTGGAATGGAATGGAATGGAATGGAATGGAGAGGAGTGGAATGGAATTGAGCGGAGTGGAGTGGATTGGAATGGAGTGGAGTGAAGTGGAATGAAGTGGATTGAAAAGGAGTGGAGTGGATTGGAGTGGAGTGGAGTTGAGTGGAGTGGAATAGAATGGAGTTTAATGGAATGGAGAGGAATGAAGTTGAGTGGAATGGAGTCGAGTGGAGTGGAGTGGAATGGAATGGAATGGAGTGGAGTGGAAGGGGTGGAGTAGAATGGAAAGGAGTGGAATGGATTGGTATGGAATGGAATGGAGTGGAGTGGAGTTGAATGGAATGGAGTGGAGTGGAATGGAATTGAGTGGAGTGGAATGGAATGGAGTTTAGTGGAATGTAATGCAATGGAGTGGAGTGAAATGCAGTGGAGTGCAATGTAATGGAGTGGAGTGGAGTGGAGTGTACTGAAGTGGAATGGAGTGGAGTGCGCTGGAGTGGAGTGGAATGGAATGGAAAGGAGTGGAATGGAGTGGAATGTAATGGAGTGGAGTGGAATGGAATGGAGTGGAATAGACTGCAATGGAATGGAATGGAATGGAGTGGAGGGAATGGAAAGGAATGCAATGGAAGGGAATGGAATGGAGTGGATTGTAACGGAATGGAATGGGGCTTTATGGAAAGGAGTGGAGTGGAGTGGAATGGAATGCAGTTTAGTGGAATGGAATGGAGTGGAATGGAATGGAATGGAATCGAATGGAGAGGAGTGGAGTGCAATGGAATGCAGTGGAGTGAAAAGGAATGGAATGGAGTGGAGTGGAGTGGAATGGAACGGAGTGGAGTGGAAGGGAATGGAGTGGAGTGGAGTGGAGTGGAATGGAATGCAGTGGAGTTGAAAGGAATTGAATGGAGTGGAGTGGAGTGGAATTGAACGGAGTGGAGTGGAATGGAAAGGAGTGGAGTGGAATGAAATGTAGTGGAGTGGAGTGGAATGGAATGAAATGGAATGAAGTGAAGTGGAGTGTAATGGAGTCGAGTGGAATGGAATGGTGTGGAGTTGGGTGGAGTGTAGTGGATTAGAATGGAATGGAATGGAACGGAATGGAATGGAATGGAATGAAGAAATGTGTGCTTCCATTTTGACACTGCTTTTCAGCCTTTGTGACAGAGGAAGATCCTGTTGAAAGAAAGGAGTCGTTCACATCCCTTGTAAGTTGGATTCCTAGGTATTTTATTCTCTTTGAAGCAATTGTGAATGGGAGGTCACTCATGATTTGGCTCTCTGTTTGTCTGTTATTGATGTATAAGAATGCTTGTGATTTTTGCACATTGATTTTGTATCCTGAGACTTGGCTGAAGTTGCTTATCAGCTTAAGGAGATTTTGGGCTGAGACAATGGGGTTTTCTAGATATACTATCATGTCATCTGCAAACAGGGACAATTTGACTTCCTCTTTTCCTAATTGAATACCCTTGATTTCCTTCTCCTGCCTAATTGCCCTGGCCAGAACTTCCAACACTATGTTGAACAGAAGTGGTGAGAGAGGGCATCCCTGTCTTCTGCCAGTTTTCAAAGGGAATGCTTCCAGTTTTTGCCCATTCAGTATGATATTGGCTGTGGGTTTGTCATAAATAGCTCTTATTATTTTGAGATACGTCCCATCAATTCCTAATTTATTGAGAGTTTTTAGCATGAAGGGTTGTTGAATTTTGTCAAAGGCCTTTTCTGCATCTATTGAGATAATCATGTGGTTTTTGTCTTTCGTTCTGTTTATATGCTGGATTACATTTATTGATTTGTGTATATTGAACCAGCCTTGCATCCCAGGGATGAAGCCCACTCGATCATGGTGGATAAGCTTTTTGATGTGCTGCTGGATTCTGTTTGCAAGTATTTTATTGAGGATTTTTGCATCAATGTTCATCAAGGATATTGGTCTAAAATTCTCTTTTTTTGTTGTGTCTCTGCCAGGCTTTGGTATCAGGATGATGCTGGCCTCATAAAATGAGTTAGGGAGGATTCCCTCTTTTTCTATTGATTGGAATAGTTTCAGAAGGAATGGTACCAGCTCCTCCTTGTACCTCTGGTAGAATTCGGCTGTGAATCCATCTGGACCTGGACTTTTTTTGGTTGGTAAGCTATTGATTATTGCCACAATTTCAGCTCCTGTTATTGGTCTATTCAGAGATTCAACTTCTTCCTGGTTTAGTCTTGGGAGGGTGTATGTGTTGAGGAATTTATCCATTTCTTCTAGATTTTCTAGTTTATTTGCATAGAGGTGTTTGTAATATTCTCTGATGGTAGTTTGTATTTCTGTGGGATCGGTGGTGATATCCCCTTTATCATTTTTTATTGCATCTATTTGATTCTTCTCTCTTTTTTTCTTTATTAATCTTGCTAGCGGTCTATCAATTTTGTTGATCCTTTCAAAAAACCAGCTCCTGGATTCATTTATTTTTTGAAGGGTTTTTTGTGTCTCTATTTCCTTCAGTTCTGCTCTGATTTTAGTTATTTCTTGCCTTCTGCTAGCTTTTGAATGTGTTTGCTCTAGCTTTTCTAGTTCTTTTAATTGTGATGTTAGGGTGTCAATTTTGGATCTTTCCTGCTTTCTTTTGTGGGCATTTAGTGCTATAAATTTCCCTCTACACACTGCTTTGAATGCATCCCAGAGATTCTGGTATGTTGTGTCTTGGTTCTCATTGGTTTCAAAGAACATCTTTATTTCTGCCTTCATTTCGTTATGTACCCAGTAGTCATTCAGGAGCAGGTTGTTCAGTTTCCACGTAGTTGAGCAGTTTTGAGTGAGATTCTTAATCCTGAGTTCTAGCTTGATTGCACTGTGATCTGAGAGACAGTTTGTTACAATTTCTGTTCTTTTACATTTATTGAGGAGAGCTTTACTTCCAAGTATATGGTCAATTTTGGAATAGGTGTGGTGTGGTGCTGAAAAAAATGTATATTCTGTTGATTTGGGGTGGAGAGTTCTGTAGATGTCTATTAGGTCCGCTTGGTGCAGAGCTGAGTTCAATTCCTGGGTATCCTTGTTGACTTTCTGTCTCGTTGATCTGTCTAATGTTGATAGTGGGGTGTTAAAGTCTCCCATTATTAATGTGTGGGAGTCTAAGTCTCTTTGTAGGTCACTCAGGACTTGCTTTATGAATTTGGGTGCTACTGTATTGGGTGCATATATATTTAGGATAGTTAGCTCTTCTTGTTGAATTAATCCCTTTACCATTATGTAATGGCCTTCTTTGTCTCTTTTGATCTTTGTTGGTTTAAAGTCTGTTTTATCAGAGACTAGGATTGCAACCCCTGCCTTTTTTTGTTTTCCGTTTGCTTGGTAGATCTTCCTCCATCCTTTTATTTTGAGCCTATGTGTGTCTCTGCACGTGAGATGGGTTTCCTGAATACAGCACACTGATGAGTCTTGAGTCTTTATCCAGTTTGCCAGTCTGTGTCTTTTAATTGGAGCATTTAGTCCATTTACATTTAAAGTTAATATTGTTATGTGTGAATTTGATCCTGTCATTATGATGTTAGCTGGATATTTTGCTCGTTAGTTGATGCAGTCTCTTCCTAGTCTCGATGGTCTTTACATTTCGGTATGATTTTGCAGTGGCTGGTACCGGTTGTGCCTTTCCATGTTTAGCGCTTCCTTCAGAAGCTCTTTTAGGGCAGGCCTGGTGGTGACAAAATCTCTCAGCATTTGCTTGTCTGTAAAGTATTTTATTTCTCCTTCACTTATGAAGCTTAGTTTGGCAGGATATGAAATTCTGGGTTGAAAATTCTTTTCTTTAAGAATGTTGAATATTGGCCCCCACTCTCTTCTGGCTTGTAGGGTTTCTGCCGAGAGATCCGCTGTTAGTCTGATGGGCTTCCCTTTGATGGTAACCCGAGCTTTCTCTCTGGCTGCCCTTAACATTTTTTCCTTCATTTCAACTTTGGTGAATCTGACAATGATGTGTCTTGGAGTTGCTCTTCTCGAGGAGTATCTTTGTGGCGTTCTCTGTATTTCCTGAATCTGAATGTTGGCCTGCCTTGCTAGATTGTGGAAGTTCTCCTGGATAATATCCTGCAGAGTGTTTTCCAACTTGTTTCCATTCTCCCCGTCACTTTCAGGTACACCAATCAGACGTAGATTTGGTCTTTTCACATAGTCCCACATTTCTTGGAGGCTTTGCTCGTTTCTTTTTATTCTTTTTTCTCTAAACTTCCCTTCTCGCTTCATTTCATTCATTTCATCTTCCAGGGCTGATACCCTTTCTTCAAGGAGAACTACAAACCACTGCTCAAGGAAATAAAAGAGGATACAAACAAATGGAAGAATATTCCATGCTCATGGGTAGGAAGAATCAATATCATGAAAATGGCCATCCTTCCCAAGGTAATTTACAGATTCAATGCCATCCCCATCAAGCTACCAATGACTTTCTTCACAGAATTGGAAAAAACTACTTTAAAGTTCATATGGAACCAAAAAAGAGCCCGCATCGCCAAGTCAATCCTAAGCCAAAAGAACAAAGCTGGAGGCATCACACTACCTGGCTTCAAACTATACTACAAGGCTACAGTAACCAAAACAGCATGGTACTGGTACCAAAACAGAGATATAGATCAATGGAACAGAACAGAGCCGTCAGAAATAATGCCACATATCTACAAGTATCTGATCTTTGACAAACCTGACAAAAACAAGAAATGGGGAAAGGATTCCCTATTTAATAAATGGTGCTGGGAAAACTGGCTAGCCATATGTAGAAAGCTGAAACTGGATCCCTTCCTTACACCTTATACAAAAATCAATTCAAGATGGATTAAAGACTTAAATGTTAGACCTAAAACCATAAAAACCCTAGAAGAAAACCTAGGCATTACCATTCAGGACATAGGCATGGGCAAGGACTTCATGTCTGAAACACCAAAAGCAATGGCAACAAAAGCCAAAATTGACAAATGGGATCTAATTAAACTAAAGAGCTTCTGCACAGCAAAAGAAACTACCATCAGAGTGAACAGGCAACCTACAAAATGGGAGAAAATTTTCGCAACCTACTCATCTGACAAAGGGCCAATATCCAGAATCTACAATGAACTCCAACAAATTTACAAGAAAAAAACAAACAACCCCATCAAAAAGTGGGCAAAGGACATGAACAGACACTTCTCAAAAGAAGACATTTATGCAGCCAAAAAACACATGAAAAAATGCTCACCATCACTGGCCATCAGAGAAATGCAAATCAAAACCACAATGAGATACCATCTCACACCAGTTAGAATGGCAATCATTAAAAAGTCAGGAAACAACAGATGCTGTAGAGGATGTGGAGAAATAGGAACACTTTTACACTGTTGGTGGGACTGTAAACTTGTTCAACCCTTGTGGAAGTCAGTGTGGTGATTCCTCAGGGATCTAGAACTAGAAATTCCGTTCGACCCAGCCATCCCATTACTGGGTATATACCCAAAGGACTATAAATCATGCTGCTATAAAGACACATGCACACGTATGTTTATTGCGGCATTATTCACAATAGCAAAGACTTGGAACCAACCCAAATGTCCAACAATGATAGACTGGATTAAGAAAATGTGGCACATATACACCATGGAATACTATGCAGCCATAAAAAATGATGAGTTCACGTCCTTTGTAGGGACATGGATGAAATTGGAAATCATCATTCTCAGTAAACTATCGCAAGAACAAAAAACCAAACACCGCATATTCTCACTCATAGGTGGGAATTGAACAATGAGAACACATGGACACAGGAAGGGGAACATCACACTCTGGGGACTGTTGTGGTGTGGGGGGAGGGGGGAGGGATAGCATTGGGAGATATACCTAATGCTAGATGACGAGTTGGTGGGTGCAGCGCACCAGCATGGCACATGTATACATATGTAACTTACCTGCACATTGTGCACATGTACCATAAAACCTAAAGTATAATAATAATAATAATAATAATAATAATAAAAGAAAAAAAAAAGAAAGAAAGGAGTCGAATGGAAGGGATTAAAATGGAATGGCATGGAATGGATGAGTGTGGAGTGGATTGGAATTGAGTGGAGTGGTTTGCAGTGGAATGGAATCGAATAGAATGGAATGGAATGGAATGGTGAAATGAAATGTAAGCTGAGATTTTGCCACTGCACACCAGGATTGGTTACAGAGTGAGATCCTTTCCAAAGAAAGGAATGGAACGCAATGGAGTGGAATGGACTGAAATGGAAAGGAGTGGAGTGGAGTGCAAAGGAGTGGAGTTGCATGGTTTGGACTGCAGTGGAATGAAATGGACTGGAGTGGAGTGGAATGGAAAGGTGTAGAATGGAGTGGAGTGAAGTGGAGTTGAATGAAATGGAGGGGAGTGGAGTGGAATGGAGTGGAGTGGAATGGAATGGAGTGGAATGGTGTGGAGTGGAATGGAATGGAATGGAATGGAGTGGAGTGGAATGGAATTGAGTGGAGTAGAGTGGAATGGAGTGGAGTGGACTGGAATGGAAAGGCGTGCAGTAGAATGGAATGGAGTGGAAAGTAATGGAGTGGAGAGGAATGAAATGGAATGGAGTGGAATGGAATTCAATGGATTGGAACGGAATGGAATGGAGTGGAATGGAATGGAGTGGAGTGAAATAGAATGGAATGGAATGGGATGGAAAGGATTGCAATGGAATGGTGAAAAGAAATGTGGGATGAGATTGTGCCACTGCACTGCTGCCTTTGTGCCACTGCACTGCTGCCTTTGTGCCAGAATGAGATCCTGTGCAAAGAAAGGAATGGAATGGAATGGGGTGGAATGGAATGGAAAGGATTGGAGTGGAGTGGAGAGGAGTGGAGTGGAGTGGGAAGGAAGGGAGTAGAGTAGAATGGAATGGAGCCGACTGGATTGGAATGGAATGGAGTGAAATGGAAAAGACTGGAATGGATTGGAGTGGATTGGAATGGAATGGAATTGAGTGGAGTGGAGGGGAATGGAATTGAGCAGAGGGGAATGGAATGGAGTGTAGTGGAATGGAATGGAGTGGAGTGGAGTGAAATGCAGGGGAGTGGAATGGAATGGAGTGAAGTGGAGTGGAGTGGATTGGACTGAAGTAGAATGGAGTGGAGTGGGCTGGAGTGGAGTGGAATGGAATGGAATGGAGTGGAATGGAGTGGAATGGAATGGAGTGGACTGGAATGGAATGGATTGGAATGGACTGGAATGGAATGGAATGGAGTGCAGTGGAGGGAATGGAATGGAGTGCAGTGGAGGGAATGGAATGGAGGGCAGTGGAAAGGAATGGAATGAAGTGGAGTGGAATGGAATGGAATGGAGCTTTATGCAAAGGAGTGGAGTGGAGTGGAATGGAATGGAGCATAGTGAAATGGAACGGAGTGCAGTGGAGTGGACTAGAATGAAATGGAGTGGAATTAAATGGAGTGAAGCGGAAGTGAGTGGAGTGGAGTGTAGAGGAGTGAAGTTGAATTGAATGGAATGTAATGGAATGCAATGGAATGAAGAAATGTTTGCTGATATTGTGCCACTGCTCTACAGCCTGTGTGACAGAGGGAGATGATGTAGAAAGAATGGAGTGGAATGGAAGGGATTTGGAATGGAATGGCATGGAATGGATTTGGGTGGAATGGAATTCAGTGGATTGGAGTGGAGTGCAGTGCAACGGAATGGAATGGAATGGTATGGTGAAATGGAATGTGAACTGAGATTGTGCCAGTGCACACCAGCATGGGTGACACAGTGAGACCACGTCTAAAGAAAGGAATGGGATGGAATGGAGTGGAATGGATTGAAATGGAGTGGACTGGAGTGCAGTGGCGTGCAAAGAAGTGGAGTTGCATGGAATGGAGTGGAGTGGAATGGAATGGACTGCAGTGCAGTGGAATGGAACGGAATGGAATGGAGTGGAGTAGAATGGAGTCGAGTGTAGTGGAATGGAATGGAATGAAGAGGAGTGGATTGGAATGCTGTGGAGTGGAATGGAATGGAGTTACGCCGAGCGGAGTGCATTGGACAAGAATGGCATGTAGTGGAGTGGAGAGGAGTGGAGTGCAATGGAATGGAATGGAGTGGAATGAAATGGAGTTGAGTGGAATGGAAAGGAATGCAATGGAGTAGAGTGGAATGGAATTGAGTGGAGTGGAGTGGAGTGGAGTGGAATGGAGTGGAGCGGAGTGCCATGGAGTGGAGTGGAGTGGAAAGGAAAAGAGTGGAATAGAATGGATTAGAATGTAGTAGATTGGAGTGGAGAGGAATGGAATGAAATGGAATGGAGTGGAGTGGAATGGAGTGGAGTGGAATGGAGTGGAGTGGAGTGGACTGCAATGGAATGGAATGGAGTGGAGTGGACTGGAATGTAGTGGAGTGGAATGGAATGGAGTTAAGTGGAGTGGAGTGCATTGGACTGGAGCGGTATGTAGTGGAGTGGATTGGACTGGAGAGGGTGGAGTGCAATGCAATGGAATGGAGTGTAATGGAGTGTTGAGGAATGGAGTGGAGTTGAGTGGAATGGAATTGAGTGGAGTGAAATGGTATGGAATGGAATGGAATAGAGTGGAGTGGAGTGGAGTAGAGTGGAGTGCAAAGGAGTGGCATGGAATGGAATAGAGTGGAGTGGAATGGAGTGGAGTGGAGTGGAATGGAGTGGAGTGCAATGGAATGGAGTGGAATGGACTGAAATGGAGTGGAGTGGAATGGAATGGAGTGCAGAGGAATTGAGTGGAATGGAGACGAATTGAATGGATTGGTGAGGAATGGAATGGAGTGGAGTGGAATGGAGTGGAGTGGAGTGGAATGGAATGGAGTGGAATGGAATGGAATGGAGAGGAGTGGAATGGAGTGGAGTGGAGAAGAGTGCAGTGGATTGTAATGGAATGGAGTGTAGTCGAATGGAATGGAGTGGAGAGGAATGTAATCGAGTGGAGTGGAATGGAGAGTAGTGGATTGGAAATGAGTGGAATTGAATGGAGCAGAGTGGAATGGAATACAATGGAGTGGAATGGAGTGGAGTAGAGTGGAATGGAGTGGAATGGGGTGTAGGGGAGTGGAATGGAATGAAGTGGAGTGGAATGGAATGGAATGGAATGGAATGCAATGGAGTGGAGTGGAGTGGAGTGGAGATGAGTGGAGTGGAATAAAATGGAATGGATTCGAATGGAGTGGAATGGAATAGAGTGGAGTGGAATGGAATGGAGTGGAGTGGAGTAGAGGGGAATGGAGTGAAGTGGAATGGAGTGGAATGCAGTGGAGTGGAATGGAATGGAATGGAGGGAAGAGGAATTTAATAGAATGGAATGGAATGGAATTGACTGGATTGAAGTACAGTGGAGTGGATTAGAGTGGAGTGGAGTTTAATGGAGTGGAATGGAGCGGAGTGGAAAGGAATGGAATAGAGTGAAGTGAAGTGTAATGGGATGGAATGGAACGGTATGGTTTGTTGTGTGGTGGAGTGGAAAGGAATGGAGTGGAGTGGAATGGAATGGAGTGGAATGGAGTGCAATGGAGTTCAGTGGAATGGACTGGAGTGGACTGGAATGGAGTGGAGTGTAGTGGAGTGGAATGGAGTGGAGTGAAGTGGAAGGAAATGGAATGGAGTCGAATTGAAAGAAGAAATGTGTGCTGAGATTGTGCTACCGCGCTTACACCTGTGTGACAGAATGAGATCCTGTAGAAAGAAAAGAGTGGAATGGAAAAGATTGGAATGGAATGGAATGGAACAGATTGGAGAGGAGTGGAGTGGAATTGAATGGAGTAGAGAGGAGTGCAGTGGAATGAAATGGAATGGAATGGAATGGTGAAATGAAATGTGAGCTGAGATTGTGCCACTGCACACCAGGATGGGTGACAGAGAGAGATCCTGTCAAAAGAAAGGAATGGAATGGAATGGAGTGGCATGGAATGGAATGGAGTGACATGGAATGAAATGGAGTGGAGTAAGGTGGAGTGGAAAGGAGTGGAGTGGAATTGACTTTAGAGGAGTGAGAAGGAATGGACTGGAAGGTAATGGAATGGAATGGAGTGGAATGGAGTGGAGTGGAGTGTAGTGGAATGAAATGGAGTGCAGTGGAATGCAATGGAGTGGAGGGGAATTTAATGGAATGCGATGCAATGGAAAAGAGTGGAGTGGATTGGAATGGAGTGGAGAAGAGGGAGTGAAATTGAATGAAGTGGAGTGGAGTGTAATGGAATGGAGTGGGACGGAGTGGAGTGGAGTGGACTGGAATGGAATGGAAAAGAGTGGAATGGAATGGAGTGGAATGGAATGAAATGGAGTGGAGTGGAATGGAATGTAGTGGAGTGGCATGGAGTGGAGTTGAGTGTAATGGAATTGAGTAGTGAGGAATGGAATGGAGTGGAAAAGAGTGTAGTGGAGTGGAGTGGAATGGAGTGGAGTGGAGTGGAGTGGAATGGAGTGGAGTGAGTGGAATGGAGTGGAGTGGAGTAGAGTGGAGTGGAGTGGAGTGGAATGAAGTGGAAAGGATCTGAATGGAGTGGAATAATGAAATATGAGCTTTAATTGTGCCACTGCACTCCAAGCTGGGTGACAGAGTGAGATAGTCTAGAAAGAAAGGTTTGGAATGGAATGCAGTGGAATGCAATGAAACGGAGTGGACTGGAGTGGAGTGGAGTGAAGTGCAGTGGAGTGGAATGGAGAGGAATGGAATGCTATGGAATTGGATGGCCTGAAATGGAATGAAGTGGAGTGGAGTGGAGTGGGGCGGAGTGGCATGCAGTGGAATGGAGCAGAATGTAATGGGATAGAGTGGAATGGAGTGGAGTGGAGTGCAGTGGAGTGGAGAGGAGTTGAATGTAGATAAATGGAATCGGATGTTATGGAATGGAGTGAGTGGAGTGGAGTGGAGTGGAACGCAGAGGAACAGAATGGAATGCAAAAGAATTGAATGGAATTGACCGAAACGAAATGGAGAAATCTGCATTGGGATTTTGCCACAGAGCTACAGCCTGTGTGACAGAAGGAGATCCTGTCGAAAGAAACGAGTGGAAAGGAATGGAATGGATTGTAGTGGAACGAAGTGGAATTCAGTGGAATGAAATGGAATGGAAATGAATGGAATGCAGCGGATGGAGCAGAGTGGAGTGGAGTGGAATGGAATGGAATGGAATGTGAGATGAGATTGTGCCACTGCACTCCAGGCTGGGTGACAGAGTGAGATACTCTCGAAAGAAAGGAATGGAATGGAATGCAGTGAAATGGAATGCATTGGAGTGGAGTGGAGTGTATTGGAATGGAATGTAGTGGAGTCGAATGGAGTGGAGTGGAATGGAATGGAGTGGTATAGAATGGAAAGGAGTGGAATGAAATGGAGTGGATTGGAATGGAATGCATTGGAATGGAATGGAATGAAGTGGAATGGAGTGGAATGGAATAGCATGGAGTGGAGTGGAGTTGAATGGAATTTAGTGGAATGGAGTGGAGAGGAGTGGAATGGATTAGATTGGATTGGAATGGATTGGATTGGATTGGAATGGAAAGGAGTGGAGTGGAATGTAGTGGAGTGAAATGGAATGGAGTGGAGTGGAATGGAGTGGAGTGGAATGGAATGGAGTGGAGTGGAGTGCAATTGAATGGATTGGAATGGAGAGGACTGGAGTGTCATGGAGTGGAGTGGAGTGGACTTGAGTGGAATTGAGTGGAGTGGAACGAAATGGAATGGAATGGAAGGAAGAAATTTGTGCTGAGATTGTGCCACTGCACTTCAGCCTGTGTGACAGAGGGAGATCTTGTCAAAGAAAGGAGTGTAATGGGAAAGACTGGAAAGGTACGGGATGGAATGGATTGGAGTGGAGTAGAGTGGAATTGAGTGGAGTGGAGAGGAGTGCATTGGAATGCAATGAAATGGAATGGTGAAATGAAATGTGAGCTGAGATTGTATAACTCCACACCATCATGTGTGACAGAGTGAGATCCTGTCAAAAGAAAGTAATGGAATGGAATGGAGTGGAATGGAATAAAATGGAGTGGAATGTACTGAAGAGGAATGGAGGGGAGTGGAATGGAGTGGATTGGAATGGAAAGGAATGGAGTGGCATGGAATGGAAAGGAGTAGAGTGGAATGGAATGGAGTGGAGTGGTATGCAATGAAGTGGAAACGACTGGAGTGGAGTGGAATGAAATGGAGTGGAGTGGAATTGAATGGAGTGGAGTGGAATGGTATGGAAAAGAGTGGAATGGAGTGGGGTGGATTGGAGTGGAGTGGTGTGGAGTGGAAAGCAGTGGAGCAGAATATAACGCAGTGGAGTGGCATGGAGTGCAGTGGAATGGAAAGGAGTGGAGTGGAATGGAGTGGAGAAGAATAAAGGGAAGTTGAGTGGAATGGGACGGGGTCAAGAGGAATGGTGTGGAATGGAGTGGAATTGAGTGGAGTGGAGTAGAGTGGACTGGAAAGGAGTGGAGTGAAATGGAATGGAACGGAGTGGAATGGAGTGGAGTGGAACGGATTGGAGTGGAATGGAATGGAGTGGAGTGGATTGGAATGCAGTAGAATGGAATGGAGTGGATTGGAATGGAATAGAGTGGACTGTAATGAAGTGGAGTGGAGTGGAGTGGAAGTGGAGTGGAGTGGAATGGAATATGATGGAATGGAATGGAATGGAGTGGAGTGGAATGGAGTGGAAACGAGTGGAATGGAATAGAATGGAGTGGAATGGAATAGAATGGAGTGGAATGGAGTTGAGTGGAGTGCAGTGGAATGGAGCTGTATGGAATGGAGTGGAGTAGAATGGAATGGATTGTAGTGGAATGGAGCGGAGTGGAACAGAGTGGATTGGAGTGGAATGGAGTGGAGTGGAATGGAATGGAGTGGAGGGGCATGGAATGGAGTTGAGTGTAATGTAATGGAGTGGAGTGGAATGCTATGGAATGGAAGGGAATGGAGTGGAGTGGAGTGGAATGGAATGGAGTTGAATAAAATGTAGTGAAATTTATTGGAATGGAATGGATTGGAGTGGAATGGAATGGAGTGGAGTGGAATGGAGTGGGGTGCAGTGGAATTGAGTGGAATCGAAAGGACTGGATTGGAATGGAGTGGAGAGGAATGGAATGGAATAGAATGGAGTGGAATGGCGTATAGTGGAATGGAAAAGAATGGAACAGAATGGAACAGAGTGGAGTGAAGTGGAGAGGAGTGGATTGGAATGGAGTGGAGTAGATTGGAGTGGAATGGATTGGAGTGGAATGGAATGGAGTTAAGTGGAATGGAGTGGAGTGGAGTGCAGTCTAATGGAGTGGAGTTGAGTGGAATGGAATGGAGTGGAGTGGAAAGGAGTGGACAGCAGTGAAATGGATTGGAGTGGAAGGCAGTGTAATGGAATGGAACAGAGTGGTGTGGAATAGAATGGAGTGGAGTGGAAAGGAATGTAGCGGAGTGGAATGGAATGGACAGGAGTGGAATGGAGTGGAGTGGAGTGGAGTGGAATGGAATGGATTGGAATGGAATGGAATAGAGTGGATACAAATGGAATGGAGTGGAGGGGAATGGAAAGGAGTAGAGGGTAATGGAGTGGGGCATAGTGGAATTAAGTGTAATGGAATGGAGTGCAGTGGAATGGATTGGAGTGGAGTGGAACGGAATAGAATATAGTGGAAGGGAGTGGAGTGAAGTGGAGTGGAATGGAGTGGAGTGGAATGGTAGGGAATGGAGTGGAATGGAGAGGAGTGGAGTGGAGTGCAGTGGATTGGAGGGGAAGGGAATGGAGTGAAGTGTTTTGGAATGGAGTGGAGCGGAGTGGAATGGAATGCAGTGGAGTGGAATGGAGTGGAGTGCAGTGGAATTGAGTGGAATTGAATGGAGTGGATTGGAATGGAATGAAGTGGAGTGGAATGGAATAGAATGGAGTAGAATGGAGTGAAGTGAAGTGGAGTTGAATGGAGTGGAGTGCAATGGAATAGAATGGAGTGGAATGGAGTGGAGTGGAATTGAATGGAGTGGAGTGGAGTTGAGTGGAGTGGAGTGGAAGGGAATGGAGTGGAGTGAAGTGGAGTGGAATGCAGTGGAGTGGAATGGAGGAGAATGGAGTGGAATGTGGTGGAGTGGAATGGAATGGAATGGAATGGAATGGAATGGAGTGGATTGGAGGGCAGAGGAGTGAAATGGAGTGGAGTGTGGTGGAGTGGAGTGGACTGGAATAGAATGGAGTGGAGTGTAATGAAGAGGAGCAGAGTGGAATTGACTGGAATCGAATGGAGTGGAGTGGAGTGGAATGGAATAGAATAGAGTGGAATGGAGTGGAGTGGAATGGAGTGGAGAAGAACAAAGGGAAGTTGAGTGGAATGGGATGGGGTCAAGAGGAATGGTGTGCAATGGAGTGGAATTGAGTGGAGTGGGGTAGAGTGGACTGGAAAGGAGTGGAGTGAAATGGAATGGAATGGAGTGGAATGGAGTGGAGTGGAACGGATTGGAGTGGAATGGAATGGAGTGGAGTGGAATGGAATGCAGTAGAATGGAATGGAGTGGATTGGAATGGAATGGAGTGGAGTGTAATGAAGTGGAGTGGAGTGGAATGGAAGTGGAGTGGAGTGGAGTGGAATGGAATGGATTGGAATGGAATGGAGTGTAGTGGAATGGAGTGGAGTGTAGTGGAATGGAAGGGAGTGTAGTGGAATGAAGTGGAGTGGAAAGGAGTGGAGTGGAGTGCAGAGGAATGGAATGGAGTGGAGTGGAATGGAAAATTATGGAATGGAATGGAATGGAATGGAGTGGAGTGGAATGGAGTGGAGCAGAGTGGAATTGGGTGGAATTGAATGGAGTGGAGTGGAATGGAGTGGATTTGAGTGGAATGGAATAGAATGGAGTGGAATGGAGTTGAGTGGAGTGCAGTGGAATGGAACTGTATGGAATGGAGTGGAGTAGAAGGGAATGGATTGTAGTGGAATGGAGTGAAGTGGAACAGAGTGGATTGGAGTGGAATGGAGTGGAATACAATGGAGTGCAGAAAAGTTGAGTGGAGTGGAAGAGAATAAAATGAAATGGAGTGGAATGGAGTGGAATGTTATGGAGTAGAGTGGAATGAATTGTAGTGGAGCAGAATAGAGTGGAGTGGAGGAGATTGGAGTAGAGTGAAGTGCAGTGGAATGGAGTGTAGAGGAATGGAATTCTATGGAGTGGAAAGGAGTGGAGTGGAATGAAGTTAAATGGAATGGAGCAGAGTGGAGTGGAGTGGAGTGGAGTGGAGCCGCATGGAATGGAGTGGAGTGGAGTGTAATGGAATGGATTGGATTGGAACGGAGTGAAATGGAATGGAATGGAACGGAGTGGAGTGGAGGGGAATGGAGCAGAGTTGAGTGGAATGGAATGGGGTGGAGTGAAAAGGAATGTATAGGAGGGGAATGGAGTGGAGTGGAGTGGAATGTAATGGAGTGGAATGGAATGGAGTAGAGTGGAGTGGAATGGAATGGAGTGGAGTGCAATGGAATGCAGTGGAGAGGAATGGAGTGGAGTGGAGTGGAATTGAGTGTAATGGAATGGAGTTGAGTGGAATGGAGTGGAGTGGAGTGCAATGAAATGAAATGGAGTGGAATGGAATGGAGTGGAATGGAGTGGAATGGAGTGGATTGGAAAGGGTTGGAGTTTAATGGAATGGAGTGGAGTGGAGTAGAGTGGAGTGGGAAGGAATGGACTGGAATGTAGTGGAGTAGTAGAGTGAAGTAGAGTGGAGTGGAGAATATTGGTGCAAAAATTTGCAAAACCCCTAGCAAACTGAATTGAACAATACATAAATAGGTAATTCATAATGACCAAGTGGGATTTATTCCAGGGATGCAAGGATAGTTCAATATGCAAATCAATGAATGTGATAGATCACATAAAGAGAATGAAGGGGCCAGGAACAGTGGTTCACACCTGTAATCCCAGCAATTTGGGAAGCCGAGGTGGGTGGATCAACTGAGGTCAGGAGTTTGAAACCAGTCTAGCCAATGTGGCGAAGCTACGTCTCTACTAAAAATACAAAAATTAGCCAGGCATGGTGGTGAGCACCTGTAATCCCAGCTACTCAGGAGGCTGAAGAAGGAGAATCACTTGAACCCGGGAGGCAGAGGCTGCATTGAGCTGAGATCATGCCATTACACTCCAGCCTGGGTGACAGAGGGAGACTACATCTCAAAAAAAAAAAAAAAAGAAAAAAAAACAAGGACAAAATCCATATAATCATTTCAATTATGCTAAAAAATTTTGATAAAATTTAATATTCTTTAATAATAAAAAGCCCTTTGAAAACTGGGTATGGAATGAACATACCTCAACATAATAAAGTCATATATGACCGACCCACAGCTAGTATCACACTAAGTGGAGAAAAACTAAAAGCCTTTTCTCTAAAATCTGGAAGATGACAAGAATGTCCACTTTTACCACTGTTATTCAACGTAATGCTGAAAGTCCTATTTGGAGCAATCAGACAGGAGAAAGCAATAAAACGCATCCCAATTGGAAAAGAAGTCAAATTACCTTTTTTTTTTTTTTTTTTGCCAATGTTATAATGTTATATTGGAAAAGGCATAAATACTCCTCTGATAGGGTTTGAATGTGTGTTCCCTCCCAAATCTCATATTTAAATGTAATTCTCAATGATGGAGATGGGCCTGTTGAAGGGTGATTTAACCATTGGGGTAGATTACTATAAAAGGCTTGGCACCATAACATTTGGTGCTATCCTCATGATAGTGAGTGAGTTCCCATAAAATCTGGTTATTTAAAACTGTGTAACAACTCGCCCCTCTGTTTTTTGCTTCTGCTTTTTGCCCTGTGATGTGCAAGATTCTGCTTCAACTTCTGCCATGACTGTAAACTTCCAGAGACGTCCCCAGAAGCACATACCAGTACTATGTTTCCTCTACAGCCTGTAGAATCATAAGCCACTTAAACCTACTTTGTAAAAAATAAATTATCCAGTCCTACTCTCATAGTGTTGCAAAAGCATATTCCAGTACTATGTTTTCTCAACAGCCTGTAGAATCATAAGCCACTTAAACCTACTTTGTAAAAAATTAATTATCCAGTCCCACTCTCATAGTGTTTCAAAAATAGCTTAATACAAAAATTGGCACCAAGGAATGGAAAATAGTTATAAGAATACCCCACAATGTGGAATCAGCTTTGTAATTGGGTAAACAGGCAGAAGTTGGAAGAATTTGTGGGATTCAGAAGACAGAAAAATGAGGGAAAGTTGAGATTTTCTTAGAGACTGGTTGAATGTCTGTGACCAAAATGCTGATAGTGATCTGGACAGTGAAGGCTGGACTGAGAAGGTCTCAGATGAAAACTAGAAACTTATTGGGACTGAAACAAAGGTCATGCATGTTGTCTTAGCAAAGTGGTTGGCTGAATTTCTGTCATGCACTAGGGATATAAAAAGTTTGAATTTGAAATTGATGATTTAGGGTTTCTGTTGGAAAAATGTCTAAGCAGCAAAGCATTTGCGATGTGACCTGGCTGCCTCTAACAACCTATGCTTACATGTTCTAGCAAAAAAATAAAAATAAAATAAGTAGTAACTTATACTTACAAAAGAAGCGTAGTGTAAAAGCTTGAAAATTTTGCAGCCTAGTCATGTGGCTGAAATATAAAAAGCTTTTATAAGAGAGGAACTCAAGCAGCATATGGGTCAACCACTTGTTAGAGATATTTGTATAACATAAAAAAAGCAAGTGTTGATAGCCAAGACAATGGGAAAGAGGAATTGAAGGCATTTTAGAAATCTGAAAGGCAGCAACCCATCACAGGCCCTGAGGCCTAAAACAAGAGAATAGTTTCTGGGATCAGGTCTAGGACCTGCTGCCTTGGGTAGCTTTGGAACAAGGCTCACTGCATCCTTGCCACTGCTTCAGCTCCAGGTGTAGCTCATATTGAACCAGTTGCAACTCCAGTCACTGCTTCGGAGGGTGCAAGCCATAACCTTGGTAGCGTCCATGTGGCGTTAGGGCTGTGTGTTTACCAAATGCGAGTAGTTGAGACTTGGGAGCCTCCACCTTTATTTCAAAGGATGTATGAAAAAGACAGGGTGTGCAGGCAGAAGCATGTTGCAGGCGTGGAGCCCTCATGGAGATCCTCTACTAAAACAATGGAGAAAAGAAACGTGGGGTGACAGTCCCCAGGAAGGCTCCCCACTGGGTCATGGCCTAGTAGATCTGTGAGGAGAGGATCTCTGTCCTCCAGACCTCAGACCCCAGAATGGTAGACCTAGCTACAGCCTGCACCTTGCACCTTGAAAAGCCAGAGGCATAGTATGCCAGCCTATGAGAGCAGCTCTGGGGGCTGAACCATGCAAAGTCACAAGGTAGAACCTTCCCAAGGCATTAGCATGCCCTGGAAATGGGACACAGAGTCAAAAATGATTATTTTGGAGCCTTACAATTCAATAACTGCCCTTCTGGGTTTCAGACTTTCATAGATCCTGTGACTGCTTTCTTTTGGCTGATTTCTTCCTTTTAGAATAGGAGTATTTACCCAGTGTCTCTGCCTCATTTGTATCTTGGAAGAAACTAATTTGTTTCTTTATGTTACAGGCTTATAGGAGGAAGAAATTAGCTTTGTCTTAGATGAGACTTTTGAATTTTGAGTTAAGGCTGAAATTAGTTAAGACTTTGGGGATTATTGGGAAGTCATGATTGTATTTTGAAATATGAGAAGGATTTGAGATTTGGAACGGCCAAGGGCAAAATGATACAGTTTGGATGTGTATTCCCAACAAAATCTTATATTGAAATATAATCCTCAATGTTGGAAGTGGGTCTAGAGGGGAGGTGATTGATTCATGAGGGCAAGATTTCCACAGACAGTTTGGCATAATTTCCTTTGGTGCCATTCCCACAATAGTAATTTTTTATCAGAGCTGGTTATCTATAAGTGTGTGTAACACTTCCCCCCTGCCCTCACACTTACCATGTGATGTGCAAGCACTGGATTTATTTTTCACCTTGTCAGTTGTCAGAGGCTTCCCCAGAAGCAGAAGCCAGTGCTATGCTTTCTGTACAGCCTGTAGAAACATGAACCAATTAAACCAATTTTCTTTATAAATTAACCAGTCACTGATTACTTTTTATAGCAATATGAGAATGGCCTAATACATCCACCAAAATCTATTAGAGGTAATAACATGAGTAAATTTGCAGAATACAAAATCAACACATACAAATCAGTAGGGTTTCTATATGCCAACAGTCAACAAACTGAAAAAGAATTCAAAAATGTAATACTAATTGCAGTAGCCACAAATAAAACAAAATATGTGGGAATTTACCAAAGAAATAAAAGTTCTCAACAATTAAAACTGTAAAACACTGATAAAAGAAATGAAAAAGGACCCAAAAATTGGAAAGATATTTTTATTTTCACAGATTGGAAGAATTAGTATTTTTAAAAAAATGTCCATACGATCCATAGCAATCTATACATTTCATTCCATCTCTATCAAAATAACAGGCCAGGGGCAGTGGCTCATGCCTGTAATCCCAGCACTTTGGGAGGCCGAAGTTGGTGGATCATGAGGTCAGGAGCTCAAGACCAGCCTGGCCAACTTGGTGAAACCCCACCTCTACTAATAATACAAAAAATTAGCCAGGTATGATGGCGGGTGCCTGCAATCCCAGCTCTTCAGGAGGCTGAGGCAAAGAATTGCTTGGACCCAGGAGGTGGAGGTTGCATTGTGCCCAGATCACATCACTGCACTCCAGTCTAGGTGACAGAGCAAGATGCCACCAAAAAAAAAAAAAAAAAAAAAGAAGAAGACATTCCTCACAGATATAGAAAAAAAATTCTGAAGTTTATATGGAAACATCACAAAACACCATAATAGTCAAAGCTATGCTGAGTATATAAAACAAAACTGGAGGAATTCCATTACCTGGTTTTAAATTATACTACTAAGTTGTAGTAATTAAAACATGACACTAGCATAAAAACAGACATAAAGACAGATGGAACGAAATAGAGACCTGAGAAACAAACTCATACAGCTAAATTAATTTTCAACAAAAGTGCCAAGAACATACAATAAAAAATAAGACAGTTTTTGTAATAAATATGGCTGGTAAAACTGGCATTCTGTGTGAGGGACAAACATTCAGACGCTCATAGCAGTGTTCTGGAATCCTATGTGAGGGACAAACATTCAGACCACAGCAGGAGTGTTCTGGAATCCTCTGTGAGGAACAAACATTCAGACCCTCGTAGCAGTGTTCTGGAATCTTATGTGACAAACGTTTGGAACCCAGCAGCAGTGTTCTGGAATCCTATGAGAGGGACAAACATTCAGACACTCATAGCAGTGTTCTTGAATCCTATGGGAGGGGCAGCTAAATTGATTTTCAACAAAAGTGCCAAGAACATACAATAAAAAATGAGACAGCTTTTGTAATAAATAGGGCTGGGAAAACTGGCAAGCCATAGGCAGAAGAATAAAACTAGAACCCTATTTCTTGCCTCTTACAAAAATCAAATTAAAATGAATTAAATACTTAAACCTAACGCCTCAAACCATCAAACTTTTACAAGAAAACATTGGAGAAACTCTTTAGGGCATTGGTTTGGGCAAAAATTCCTTAAATAATGCCCCAGAAGCACAGACAACTAAAACAAACATGGACAAATCGGATTACAGAAAGTCAGAAAGCCTTTTTAAAGTGAAAGAAACAAGAAACAAAGTGAAGAGAAAATCCACAGAATGGGAGAAAATATTTGTAAATTATCCATCTGAAAAGCAATTAACAGCTACATGATATGGTTAGGATTTGTGTCCCCACCCAAATCTCATATTGAATTGTAATCCCCAGATGTTGAGGGAGAGGTTGGTAGAAGGTGATTGGATCATGGGGGTGGTTTCCCCCATGCTGTTCTTCTGATAATGAGTGATTTCTCATGAAATCTGATGGTTTTATAAGGGACTCTTCCGCCTTTGCGTCACATACATGCTCTCTCTCCTGCTGTCATGTAAGAGGTGCCTGCTTCCCCATCTGCCATTATTGGAAGTTTCCTGAGTCCTCCCCGTCCATGTGGAACTGTGAGTCAATTAAACCCACTTCCTTTATAAATTACCCAGTCTTGCCAGGTGCCATGGCTCATGCCTGTAATCTCACCACTTTGGGAGGCTGAGGAGGGTGGATCACGAGGTCAGGAGTTCAAGACCAGCCTGGTCAAGATGGTGAAACCCTGTCTCCACTAAAAATACAAAAATTAGCCAGGCATGGTGGCAGGTGCCAGTAATCCCAGCTATTCAGGAGCTGAGGCAGAGAATTGCTTGAATCAGAAGATGGAGGTTGCAGTGAGCCGAGATTACACCACTGCACTTCAGTCTGGGCAACAGATCAAGACTACATCTCAGTAAATAAATAGATAACACAGTCTCGGGTATTTTTTTATAGCAGTGCAGGAACAGACTAATACACTACAATATATTGAGTTCAAAAAATTCCATAGAAAAAAATAATAACTCAAATAAAGAGTGGACAAAAAATTTAAATAGACATTTATGAAAAGAAGACATACAAATGTGAAACAGGAAAATGAAAAGGTGCTCCAGATTACTGATCATCATGGAAATGCAAATCGAACCCAAAATGAGATATTATTTCACCCCAGTTAAGGTGGCTTTTATCCAGAAGTCAGTCAAAAACAAATCCTGGTGAGTATGTCGAGTGAAATAACCCTTGTACACTGCTGTTGGGAGCACCTTTAAGGACAGTTTGGATGTTCCCGGTATAACTAAAACTAGAGCTACTATATGGTCCAGCTATTCCACTGTTCATTATATGCCTACAAGAAAAAAAATTAGTAAATCAAAGACCTATTGGCACTCTCATGTTTCCTACAGCAAGTTTTATTATAGCCAAGATTTGGAAGGAACCTAAATGTCCATCAACAGATGACTGGATAGAGAAAATGTGGTACATATACACAATGGAGTAGGATTCAGCTGTAAGAAAGAATGAGAGCCTTCCATTTGCAATAACATAAATGGAACTGAAAGTCTTCATGTTAAGTGAAATGTCAGGCAGAGAAAGACGAATGTCACATGTTCTCACTATTTGTGGGTGCTAAAATTCAAAACAATTGGTGTCATAGAGGTAGAGAGTATAAGGATGGTTGCCAGAGGCTGGGAAGGGCAGGGAGGGAACAAGGGGATAGTGGGGATGCTAAATTGGTAAAAAAACAATTGTTAGAAAGAATGAATAAGACAGCATTTGATAGCACAACACGGTGATTATAGCAAAAAATAATTTAATTCCACATTTAAAAAAACTAAAATAGTATAATTGGATTGTTTATAACACAAGCTATAAATGCTTGAGGGGACAGATACCCCGTTTTTTATTATGTATTACTCATTGCATGACTGCATCAAAGTGTGTCATGTACCCCCATGAATATATACACCAACTATGTACCCAGAAAAATAAATTAAAAATTGAAATTGAAATTAAAATTAAAACAAAAGGGAGGAGAGTATAATGAGGCATGTGTGACCCGTGGCTTGAACTAGCTTTTCAGGTTAACTTTGGAAAGTCCTTATCCAAGAAGAGAGGTCCATTTAATCAACAGGGGATTAGAAATTTATTTTTAGTTTATAAATGGAAAAAAGAAGGATTTTAAATCTTGAGCCATAGTTCTCAGTCAGTCAATCATTGCAGGGAACTCTGTTCTTTACTCTGGAGATAAACATTAGTTTTCTTTTCCGTGGAATAACATCGCATTTCAAAATGCGGGGAAACATCTTGCAACTAAGAGGTGTGGCCTTACTAAATTTGATTTGGTTTCCATTGTAATTAATTTAATCACATGTGTTCTAGAGTTTGTCCTCAGTCTTCCCCTAGTATAGGCCCATGATCTGTTGAATTTGCTCAGCTCCCTGCTCAACAGCAGGAAATCAGAATTATTTAAAAACCTCATTGTGACTGGGAGTGGTGGCTCTCGCCTGTAATCCTAGCTATTTGGGAGGCCAAGGTGGGCAGATCGCTTGTTGTCAGGGGTTTGAGACCAGCCTGGCCAACAGAGGGAAACCCCATCTCTACTAAAGATACAAATATTAGCTGGATGTGGTGATTCATGCCTGTAATCCCAGCTACTTGGGAGGCTGAGGCAGAAGAATTGCTTGAACCATGGAGGCACAGGTTCCAGTGAGCCAAGATAGTGCACTGCATTGCAGCCTGGGCAACAGAGCAAGACTCTGTCTCAAAATAATAATAATAATAATAATAATAATAATAATAATAAAGTAACAATAAAAATCTCATTTTGTTTCAAACAAAATTTCTTTTGAATATCAACTGTATCAAATTGCATATTAACTGTAATCATTTTGTTTATTTGATATCCAATCTTGAGAAATCTTTGAGGAGTAATTTCACTCTTTTCTGCCATTTTGGTAAACATACCAAATTCCATTAAACAAAATGCACAAAATTCCTGAGAAATACATTTTCTCCTTGAGGAGTAGACTTGCTGTGTTAGAGGAACTCATGGTTACCTAGCTTCTAGTTTAATAAACATGACTAGAATATTCTATCTTAATATGAGTAGCTAGGTACTCACAGGGAATCTAGAAGTTTAAAGTTCATGGTCTGAAAATAGTCACATTTTTTAACTGGCCACAAATTACAATTGCAGAATATTTGTGGTCATACAAGACATCTTCCACCGAGCCTGAAAAATGTATAAATGTCCTAGGAGTGCAGCATTTTTTGTAGGGATATTATTAATGAGCTAGCTTAGGTCAATGGGTTAATGGTTATTGTTAAAACGAATAGCCACGTCTTTAGTGACTACATCTGCACCTTCCAAGTTTAATTATAATGCTTTATCTTTATAGTTACTTCTAAGTAGAGACACTAACAAAAGACAATGCATTCCTGCTCTTGTTTTCTGAGGATGTCCAACTCTGTAATGGAGTAATTTCTAATAAACTTGCTTCTTTCACTGTGCTCTCTACCTCACCTCAATTTTTTTCCTGCAGAAGATCTAGGAATCCTACTTTGTGGTCTGTATCAGGACCCTCTTTTCCAGCAACATCTTTCAGCAACACCATGAACGGACAACAAGACAAGACCCCCACTCCAAGGAAAACCATCCACACAGAATCAATCAGCTGACACCTGGCAAGTGGGCTGTCTTTTAGAGTCGTGAAGCCATTCTGGTGGGCAAGAATGATTATCCACTATTATCAAACTCAGATTAGAGGCCAAGCCCACAGGGTTAGGGGCCCTGGGGAATATTGAGAAGAATGGATTTGGCTAAACAAGATGTTTGCCACTTTCTCTTTTTGGACTGTCTACCTTGTGCTTTTGGTCCCTCAACTGAGTGCTCTACATCTTGTCACCTTTCTGCTCATCGCATCTGTTTTGCGGTAGCCTGGAGGCTGCCCCAGGGCAGAGACCCCAAACAGTTTAGTTTTACTTTCCTCAGCGATTCTCTGACTCTGAACTGACTGCTTGTTTAATTTGCCACTTGTCCAAGTAACACTGAAAAAAAGAATTGTCTTGGAACCTAGAATTTTTTTTACCATAATTATCAGAAAAGATCAGCAGTAACCTCGCCATCATGACTGAAGTTGAAATGTGGTATTTAAGAGCTCTACATGGTAAGATCAGATATGCCTGTTTAGTGACAGCCTCTTTTATGACAACCCTTTGCAAACAATTACACTCAAGATGGAGAACATGAGACTTTTTCTTAACAGATTTCTCTCGTTTCTTAACCATAACGCCATCTTTGATGAGCTGGTATAGGGCAGCTGGACCCTGCTTTCTTAACCCCGCAGGTCACTTTTTCCTGAGAGAGTTTTGTCAGATTTGTCGTAGCAGTGTGAAAATGGACTAATACCATCAGAGTGAACAGACAACCTACAAAATGGGAGAAAATTTTCGCAACCTAGTCATCTGACAAATGGCTAATATCCAGAATCTACAATGAAGTCAAACAAATTTACAAGAAAAAAACAAACAACTCCATCAAAAACTGGGCAAAGGATATGAACAGACACTTCTCAAAAGAAGACATTTATGCAGCCAAAAGACACATGAAAAAATTCTCATCATCACAGGCCATCAGAGAAATGCAAATCAAAACCACAATGAGATACCATGTCACACCAGTTAGAATGGACATCATTAAAAAGTCAGGAGACAACAGGTGCTGGAGAGGATGTGGAGAAATAGGAACACTTTTACACTGTTGGTGGGACTGTAAACTAGTTCAACCCTTGTGGAAGTCAGTGTGGCGATTCCTCAGGGATCTAGAACTAGAAATACCATTTGACCCAGCCATCCCATTACTGGGTATATACCCAAAGGACTATAAATCATGCTGCTTTAAAGACACATGCACACGTGTGTTTATTGTGGCACTATTCACAATAGCAAAGACTTGGAACCAACCCAAATGTACAACAATGATAGACTGGATTAAGAAAATGTGGCACAAATACACCATGGAATACTATGCAGCCATAAAAAATGATGAGTTCATGTCCTTTGTAGAGACATGGATGAAATTGGAAATCATTATTCTCAGTAAACTATCGCAAGGACAAAAAACCAAACACCGCATGTTCTCACTCATAGCTGGGAATTGAACAATGAGAACACATGGACACAGGAAGGGGAACATCACACTCTGGGGACTGTTGTGGGGTGGGACTGGGGGGAGGAATAGCATTAGGAGATATACCTAATGCTAAATGACGAGTTAATGGGTGCAGCACACCAGCATGGCACATGTATACGTATGTAACTAACCTGAACATTGTGCACATGTACCCTAAAACTTAAAGTATATATATATATAAAAGAAAATGGACTAATATATTACAATATACAAGTTACAGTCTTCCTATTTCCCCTGTTTGATCTGACTCCTATTTTGCAGCTTCATTTGTTTTATAGAAGAGAAACTAAGAGGGAGGAAATACATTATATACAGGCTTCTCTGATGCTTGGTCAGGATAAAAAATTAAAATGGGCTTCTATATGTTTGATGGAGGAAAAGACAAAACAGGGATGGCACATAACTGATTACTCTTTTAATGCTAGTTACTCTTAATATTAGGCTTTTCATAGCTGGGACTGAACTCCCACTGCCAGTCCGAGCACCCCATAAGAACACAATCAGATTCCTTCCAGTTCTAGTGAGGTGTGCAACATATTATTAATTTATTCTAGTTTTCCAGGGTTATGCAGTGTCTGCTCATCATCTTCTCCCTGCCCTTCGAGTCCTGTCTTATGTACATACCCCACTCTTGAAACACCCGTGCTTCACCAGAACAACATGTAGTGGGGCCTCTTATCAGCTGGCAAAGTTGAATATTTGCCCTTTCTGGGAAGTGACGGATGATAATAGGGACACTATATTGAAGGAGCGGCCTGTCCCTCTACACTTGTGAGCGTTTCTCGTCAGGTAGAACTAGAGTCTTGTGAAAAGGGATGCAGAGACAAAGTATAGAGAAAAAGTGGGCCCAGGGGACAAGAGCTCAGCATACGGAGGACCAGCGCCGTCACCAATCTCTGAGATTCCTTAGTATTTATTGATCATTATCGGGCATTTCTCGGAGAGGGGGATGTGGCAGGACAATAGGGTAACAGTGGAGAGAGGGCCAGCAGGAAAACATGTGAACAAATGTCTCTGCAACGTAAACAAGGTAAAGAAAAAAGTGCTGTGCTTTTGATGTGTATATACATAAATATCTCAATTACTTAAAGAGCAGTATTGCCTCCAGCATGTCTCACCTCCAGCCCTAAGGCAGTTTTCTCCTATCTCAGTAGATGGAATACACAATCGGGTTTTACACTGAGACATTCCATTGCCCAGGGACGAGCAGGAGACAGATGGTTTTGTCTTACCTCAACTGCAAAGAGGCTTTCCTCTTTTACTAATCCTCCTCAGCACAGACCGTTTACAGGTGTCGGGCTGGAGAATGGTCAGGTCCTTCCCCTCCCATGAGGCCATATTTCAGACTATCACATGGGGAGAAACCTTGGACAATACCTGGCTTTCCTAGGCAGTTGTCCCTGTGGCCTTCCGCAGTGTTTTGCGTCCCTGGGTACTTGAGAATAGGGAGTGCTGATGACTTTTAACAAGCATGCTGCCTTCAAGCATTTGTTTATCAAAGCACATCCTTCATATCCCTAAATCCATTAAACCTAGAGTCGACACAGCACATGTTTCTGTGAGCACAGGGTTGAGGCTACGGTTACAGATTAACAGCATCTCAAGGCAGAATAATTTTTCTTAGTACAGAACAAAATGGAGTGTCTTATGTCTACTTCTTTCTACATAGACACAGTAACAGTCTGATCTCTCTTTCTTTTCCCCATACTATATAGGTAAATGTAAACTTTTCTATATCTGAATTAGCCACATGCAAGGAAAAACTAAAACAGTTTTCAGAGGTTCTGGGAAAATTCATAGACAAATTTAAAAGGCTAACCTTGACGTATGATCTGACCAGGCAGGATTTGCATATATTTATGTTCGCCTGCTGCATGGTAGAAAAGCAGTGCATTATGGGAGTGACTAGAGCACATGCTAATAGGGTGGCAACCTGCAACCAGGGGCATGACACCTATCAAGCAGGAGGCACAGCAGTGCCTGACTAGGACCCAAAAGAACTAGAATCTAGAAAAAACAAATGAATTAGGAAGAAAGTAGGATATAGAGAGAAAAAATTATGATTGACTCCGTGAAGGAATAAAAAAAAAAAGTGTGATACAGCTTTTTAATTTTTATAAAGTCTGGAAAATTACTCAGGGAAAAGATGAAAACCTAGCCTTATTAGAAGGGTGGATAATTTAGTCCTTGAGGAAATACACTAACACTGACCCTGACTCCAAAAAGGGACAGGCATTTCTAGGAGTTTAATTTATAGCATGGTCTCCTTCTTATATCTGCAGGAAGTTGCCAAAAGCAGCCTTAGGCTTCTAGACTCCCATGGATCAGATTTTAGACTTGGATTTTGCAGTTTTCCATCACAGGAATTGAGCAGAGAAAACGTAAAATAAAGCAAATCTTCCAAGAGGCCCAGCTTCTAGCTGCAGCCTTGTGCTCTCCACCACTTCAGAGGCAGCCCCTTAACACCTGGCTTTCACAGAGGAAGTGAGAAAATGAAAATCGCAGTCTGTGCCTCTGGGCCACTGCGCCTTGGGTATAAATCTGTGTGCCTTCTGTAGGACGGTAAGCCTCTGCCGAAGGAAATGCACTGTGCTTCCAAGGGAGCCATCATCAGAGCCCAGCAGACTCAAAATTGGCGGGGCCTGATACTTCCTACCTCCACTCCCATTGGACTACTAGCTGTCGAGAGATGGAGGAGCCTCAGGTGACTCTTGAAGAAGCAGGTAGGAGTATTAACTTTGTATTAGGTATGGGAGCAGATTACTCTGTACTGATTTAATTCAATGGTCTTCTGTCTTCTCATGATGGACAAGCCCCAAAACACTCCTTTTTGTATGTTCTAAGTTGTCCTCCAGAGCCTCTAGGTTTCTCTCCTGCCTTTTTAGTACTGTCTGATTGCCTGACCTCTTACTGGGGAGAGGTTTATTGACTGAGGAGACCAAGTCATGGTCACCTTCACAGATCATAAAGCATAGAAACTGTTACTTTTGTTCCTGACCCATCAGGGGAAAAAAGAAGTTAAGAATGAGCTGTCACATTTACCACCTGAGGTGTTGTCTTAAGTAAATCTTGAGGATTGGGCCACACAGGCTCTGGGAAACGCACTAAACACCTCCCCCATTGAAATCCAACTTCAGCCTAGTACTTCTCGACCTCAGAAGAGACAATATATTTTAAGGCAAGAAGCATGAGGGGAAATTCAACCCCTTATTGCCAAATTCTTGCCATATGAGTTATTAAGCCCATGAGAGTCTCCTTACAATACTCTCATTTTACCAGATAAAAAGCCTAATGGCAAGTACAGATTTGTCAGAACCCTTAGAGCATTAAGAAATGCAGTTGTCTCCATACACCTCATTGTCCCCAATACTTACCATGTCCCAGGGGATGCAAGCTCATTTACATTCTTAAATCTGAAAGATGCGCTTTTCTGGATCTCAATGCATCTAGATTCATAATATGTTTGCCTTTGAATGGACTGATCCAGATATGCATTCAGCCACAAAACTAACCTGGACAGTCATCACTGAAGGGTTTTGGGATAGCCCCCACTTCTTTGAAAATACTCTAGCTAAGGACTTAACAAATCTATAATTGGAAAGGGACACAATTATTCAGTATGTAGGTGACTTGCTCATTGCTAACCCCAATAAAGAAGACTCATAATAATAAAGTTAAGTTGGCAAATTTCCTGGGAACTTGCAGATATAGGGCATAACCACATAGAGCTCTGATTTTGACTGAAAGACTTAAATATTTGGAATCTGTTTTAACCTCTGGAACTGATCAAACTCCCTAGAAGATAAAAAAGTTATTTTAGTAACCCAGCAGTCCCTGTCCAAAAAATGACTGTGGGCTTTTTTAAGAGATGGCTGAGTACTGCTGCTTATGGATGCCCAGATTTGGGCATGTAGTCAAGTCTTTATATGATACACTAAAGGGAAAGATTTAGAGCTCCTAGAATGTAATGAGAACTGCAAACAAACCTTCAATATTCTCAAGGAGAAATTGGGCTCTGCTGCAGCCATGGGAGTCCCCAAGTTGGATGAACCGTTTTTTCTTTATGTGACCAAAAAGCAAGGCATAGGCCTTGGGTAATCTTGTCCCAAAACTGGGGGACATTCCAAGGCCAGCAGCCTAATTTTCTAAGCAGATTGACCAGGTGGCCTCAGGATGGCCTTGATGTCTTAGAGCTATTTCCACTACCACTTTTCTAGCAGGCAAAGCTAATAAACTAACATTAGAACAGCACCTACAGGTTTTTGACCTCACACCAAGGGAAGGTGGTCCTAGAAACTAAAGTGCAGCAGTGAATAATAAGAGAACATTTATGAAAGTATCAGGGCTTATTGCTAGACACTCTAGACATAACCCTTAAAGCCTGCCAAACCATAAACCCAGCTACTTATCTGCCAGAGTCCACAGGTGCTTCTAGCCTTTCTGGCATACAGGTTGTATTAGTCTGTTCTCATGCTGCTAATAAAGACATATCTGAGGCTGGGTAATTTATAAAGAAAAGAGGTTTAATTGACTTACAATTCCACATGGTCAGGGAAGCCTCACACTCATGGCAGAAGGCAAATGAGGAGCAAAGTCACATCTCTTACATGGCAGCAGGCAAAAGAGCTTGTGTAGGGAAACTCCCCTTTATAAACCCATCAGCTGTAATTCCAGCACTTTGGGAGGCCAAGGCAGTGGATGACCTGACGTGAGGAGATCGAGGCCAGCCTGGCCAACATGTTGAAACCCCGTCTATACTAAAAGTACAAAAATTAGACAGGCATGGTGGTAGGCGCCTATAATCCCAGCTACTCGGGAGGCTGAGACAGGAGAATCGCTTGAACCCAGGAGTCAGAGGTTGCAGTGAGCCAAGGTCATGGTAATGCACTCCAGCCTGAGCAACAGAGCAAGATTATGTCTCAAAAATAAATTAATAAATAAACCATCAGATCTCATGAGGCTTATTCACTGTCACGAGAACAGCATGGGAAAGACTCATCTCCCGATTCAATTGTCTCCCACTGGGTCCCTCCCACGAAATATAGGAATTATGGGAGCTACAATTCAAGATAAGATTTGACTGGGGACACAGCCAAAGCATGTCACAGGTTATGAAACAAATTTATTCTAGCAGGCCAGACTTTAGAAGGATGAGCCCCTTGACCATCCCAAGGAAGATTGGTTAACAGATGTAAGTTGTTTTATGCATCAGGAAAACAAGAAGGGTAGGTATGCTATTAGTAGTAGGCACAAGTCTTGCTGGCCTCGACCTAGGCTCAAAAAGCTGAGTTAATTGAACTTACTCAGCCCCTGCAATTGGGAAAGGATTTAAAAGTTAACATTTACACTGATTCCAAGTATGACTTTTTAGTGCTTCACGCTTATGCTGTAATTTGGAATGTGTAGGGACTCCTGACCCCCAAGGGCTTTTCCATACAACATCATTCAAATTTTGAGCTTGTTAGAATGCTGCTTTGCTGCCAAAAAGTGACTATAATTAATTGCAGAGGACATCAAAAGAGAGACTGTCCATGTAAAAGGAAATGCCCTTGTAGATGCCACAGCCAAGGCCCCTGCACTGAAAGGGCCAATGAAGCTTATGGGCGTGCTGGACAGCATACATAGAACTGGGCCAGAACACTTTGAAGAAGAACAAAAATGGGCCAGGGTTTGCATTTCAGTCCAGGGCCCATCTGGCTGGCTGAATGATGGTAATAAATTACTAATGCCAACTACCAATCATAGGAATATAATTCAGCACTTTCATTATTCTTTTCACCCTAGAAGGGATTCTTGGTTTCTGTTAATGTCTCATTTGTTTATAGGGGTAAATCTTTTCAAGACACCAAAAGAGGTGACTCAGCCCTGTGAGCTATTTGCCTGACATGACCCAAATGGTCAGCAATTTTCTCCTCCATGTAAACTTGTCCAAAATTAAGGACCCTATCCAGGTGGGAACTGGCAACTCTAATTTACTCAGATACCTTTCTGCAGGAGATTCAAATATTTGCTAATGCTTACTGATAACTTCACTGGTTAGATCGAGGTATTCCCCACCCCATCTGAAAAATCTTTACCAGAAGAAATATCTCCTCAGTTTGGGTAATCTAAAAGCCTGCAAAGTGGCCATGGCCCGTCTTTCACAGCAGGTGTATCCCAACACCTATCCTCAGCTTTAAGAATCCAATATTACCTTCACTCTGTGTGCAGACCGCAGTCCTCTGGAAAGGTGAAAGGGCTAATCCTACTCTAAAGAAGACTGTAGCTAAATCAGACGCCTGACTATCTCTAACACACATAGCTTACTGTGGGTTTGAACTATTCCAAAGTAAAACTTATAATTAAATCCTGTTGCGTTAACATTTGGAAGACCTTTCCTAAGCACAGGTCCCCTAATAGAAGAAAAGACTCATCAATTACAACAATATGTTATCAATCTAGGACAGGTGAAAAGGCACTCTGTGAATATGGAAACAAGAGTCTTCCCCTCCCACATGGGAGGAAAATTCAGTTTCAGCTCAGCTGGGGATTTAGTCTTACTAAAGATGTGGGAGGAAGTTCTCCAGCTGACCAGCTTTCCCCAACGTGGGAAGGACCACAGCAAGGACACCTGAGTTTTCCAACAGACGTTCAACGGCAAGGGATTCACAGGTGGGTACACCTGTGTGGAAGTAAAGCTGTTGCTTATTCTGGGAGCCGAATCCGAGGCTGAGGGAGGTGGGCGCGGGGCGATTTCAGCGTCGGCGGACGGCGTGCTGGGTAGCTATGCGTCTGCTTCTCCTTCTCGCGTTTCTCCTGCCGCTGTAATCACGCCTTGGCCATGAAGGAAATCGTGCTCACGCAGGCCGGGCAGTACGGGAACCAGATCGGCGCCAAGGTTGTATTTGACTCCATAAAAATTAAAATTTTGTATGAGAGAAAATTGCCTCAAAGTCAAAAGTCAAAAGACTGGGGAAATAGATCTGCAACATACATGACAGACAAAAAGCTAATTTGGGATGTATAGATAGTAGATAGATAGATAGATAGATAGATGTAAATATCCGTTTTTAACACCATTTTAAAAAATATCATCCTTTCCCCGTTGAACAGTGTTGACGCCCTTGTTAAAAATCATGACCATATATTTGGTTCTTTATTTCTATTGCATTGGTCTTTGCGTCTATCTCTATGCTGGTACAGCATTGTTTTGCATACTGAAGTTTGAAACCAGGAGGTGTTAGTCCTCTAACTTTGTTAGTTTTTAAGATTGATTTGGGTGCTTGGGGTTTTTTGAGATTTCATCTGAATTTTAGAATAGGTTTTTCTATTTTTGCAAATATTGGAATTTTTGTAGTGATTTTATTGAATACGTAGAAGACTATAGATAACAATGGCACCTTGAGAAGATTTTGTCTTCCAGTCCATAAACACATGATGTCTTTTCATTTATTTGTGTCATCTTTAATACTTTCATGCCATGTTTATAGTTTTTGCTCTACAGGTTTTTCATTTCCTTGGTTAAGTGGATTCGTAAGTATTTTATTATTTTGATGCTATCATACATGACCCTGTTGTCTTGACTTCTTCTTCAGATAGTTTATTGTTATTGTAGAAATACAACAATTTTTGTGTATTATTTTGTTTCATGCAGTTTTGATGAATTTTATTTATTGCAGCTGACAGTTTATTTCACAGAAACTAAAATATTTTTATAAAGTATTTTTATAAAGTATTTTGAGTATTTTTATAAATATAAAAATATTTTATAAAATATTTTTATATAAGGTTATGTCATCTGCAAACAGATAATTTTACTTTTTAAGAAATTGGAATATCTTTAGTTCTTTTACTCACCTTATTGTTTTAACTAACCAGAACCTTCAGTACTATATTAAATAGAAGTAGTAAAAGCAAGCATCCTTGTTTTTGCTCTTAGGGTAAAAGCTTTCAGTCTTTCACCATGTTAGCTGTGTTTTTTTGTTTTGTTTTGTTTGTTTGTATACCATTATGTTAAGGTGTTTACTTTCTTTTTATAGTTTACTAATTATATTTTATCATGAATGTGGGTTAAATTTGGACAAATGCTTTTTCTCCTTTGATTAATATGATCACATGAGGGTTTTTTCCTTCTTTATGTTAATGTGATATTATGCTGATTTTCATGTGTTGGAACATACTTTTATTTCAGGAGTCAATTATACTCATTCATAGTGCATAATCCTTTTAAAGTACTGCGAAGTTTGAGTTGCTGGAATTTGTTGAGGATTTTTGCATCAGCATTTATAAGGGATTCTTTTTGTCGTTTTCTTATGGTGCCTTTGTCTGGCTTGGTGTCAGGGTAATCCTGGACTCATAGAATAAGTTAGAAAAAATTACCGCCTCTTCAAAATTTTGAAAAAGTTTGAGAAAAAGTGGTTTTAATTCTGCTTTAAACTTTGGGTAGAAATCAACAGTGAAGCCATCTGGTCCAGGCTTTTCTTTGTTGCTGGGTTTTTGATTACTGATGCAATCTTCCTGCTGAATCTCCTTGCTGAACAGGTTTATCCAACTTTTCTGATTCAGTCTTAGTAGGTTTTTTCTTTCTAGGAATTAGTTCATTTTATTTAGTCTATTCAATTTTTTAGTGTATACTTCCTTATGTTACTCTCCTACATCCCTTTTTTACTCCAAAAATTTCTTAGTAATGTACCCATTTTATTTTTGAGTTTAGTAATTTGAATATTCACTTTTTTTCTTAGTCAATATAAATAAAATTTTGTCAGTTTTGATCTTTTTCAGGGAATAAACTAGGCTTTGTTTATTTTTGATATTGTTTTTCTATTCTCTATTTCAGTTATTTCCACTGATATCTTTATCAATTTTTCAATTTTGCTAGTTTTAGTTGTCCCTCTTTAGTAGTCCCTCTTTTTCCCTCTGTTTTTAGTTCCTTAGGAGTAAAGTTGTTGATTCGGTATCTTATTTTTTATAATCACTTATAGCTATAAATTTTTCCCTTATGGTACTGTTTTTGATGTATCTCTTAACTTTTGGTATTTCATGTTTTTAATTTGTCTCTACATATTTTCTGTTTTCTTTTGTGATTTCTTTTATCCATCCTTGAGTGTTTCATACCTATATTTTTAGACATAAAATGTATAACCTACAAAATTTTCTTGACTTGTTAGTTTTATTTGTTGTAAGTTTTTATTTCAGAATTAAATGTATGTATCAACATTTATTATGTTCTCATAAACTTTGTAATACCTGGAGATTTCTGGTCCACATATGTAAGTCTCTACATGAGTATTATTTTGAAGCATTTAACCTTCTGTTTTAATATTTCAAAAATCTAAATGAAACTGAGATTTTGGTTTCTGAGATGAAATCATGGTAGGTGACTGAGAAATGCTTAAAAATTAGCCAAAACTTAAAATTAAGTTAAAGTTTACCTTCAAGATTCAACCTGAATAAGTCACCCTGTATTGCTGGTAATAAAGAATAAGTCCTTAATGGTATAAAAGGAAACTTCAGAGAATGTTTCTCTTTCCCCAGTTGACATGTAAATTAAAAGATGTAAAAAATTTTTATGGCCTTATGCATTTTTTACTTTAGAATTCCAACTTTTTCTGGTTAAAATTTTTCCAAACAGATTCCTGTGTATTTGAAAGACAAATAATTTTTTAGTTGAAATGCTTAAGCAGTTAAATAAGACCATGAAAGTTTCTTTAACTTGTGGGAATCCGTGAGAAAATCTGACATTATGTTCTATTCTCTTGGAAGGTAGGAATATAGTTCGACTTCTGCTTTGCTGACAAGAAATGTCCTGAACAAGACTTCCTGGAGCAGTGACCTCACATATGGAAAACGCTGGAGCCCGTCTGTTTCCAATCTGCTTTTTTCCAAAAATTAGGGAAGTTTAGTTTTCCCTTTGATGCTCTCTGTTACTGCCAATCCCAATGCCAGGGCTGTCCTGCTTCTACAAGTGACAATGACAAATATAGGCCTGAAGAAAGATGAGCTGATGGCATTCACAGCTTATTGCCTCTCCTTGGGGGCCTTATCTCACATACATGGATTCAACTCATAGACTCAGCTGGTTGAGGATCTATTATTCAGCTACATTAGAAGTGACTGCTTAAGACTCAGGTGTATGGTGAAATGAGGCAGAAATTTCTCAATGGAGTGTTAGGAGAATTTTTTTCCTCATAATTACCTTCTTACTGTCTCTAAATCATAGCTAAAATGAGGAAATTATTCAAGAAGAAATAGAAATGTAATCTTATGAGGACATAAATTTAGAGATTTGTGGAGAGCTCTTCATAATTTCATGGTGTTCTCTTTGAGCTGAGATTATAGTTGAATTTTCATTATAATATATTAGCTGTTCTAGACTTTTTGCATTTATGTAAAGTTTTCTTTTTTGTACTTTAAGTTCTGTGATAAATGGGCAGAGCATGCAGGTTTGTTACATAGTTATACACATACGATGGTGGTTTGCTGCACCCATCAACCCGTCATCTACATAGGTATTTCTCCTAACGCTATTCCTCCCCTAGCCTCACACCCCATCACAGGCCCCAGTGTGTGGTGTTCCCCTCCCTGGGTCCATGTGTCCTCATTGTTCAACTCCCACTTATGAGTAGGAACATGCAGTGTTTGGTTTTCTTTTCTTTTTTCTTTTTCTTTCTCTCTCTTTTTTTTTGGACAAAATTTCACTCTTGTTGTCCAGGTTGGAGTGTAATGGCATGATCTCGGCTCAACACAACCTCTGCCTCCTGGGTTCAACCGATTCTCCTGCCTCAGCCTCCCAAGTAGCTGTGATTACAGGTATGTGACAACATTCCTGGCTAATTGTTTGTATTTTTAGTAGAGACGGGGTTTCTCCATGTTGGTCAGGCTGATCTCAAACTCCCCACCTCAGCCTCCCAAAGTTCTGAGACTACAGGCATGAGTCACTGCTCCTAGCCTGGTTTTCTTTTCTTGTGTTAGTTTGCTGAGAATGATGATTTCCAGCTTCATCCATGTCCCTGGAAAGGACATAAATGCATAGTATTCCATGGTGTATATATGCCACATTCTCTTTATCCAGTTTATCATTAATGGGCATTTATGTTGGTTCCAAGTCTTTGCTATTGTGAACAGTGCTGACATAAACATGCAGTGCTGAAATAAACATACAGTGCATGTGTCTTTATAGTATAATAATTTATAATGCTTCGGTATATACCCTATAATGGGATTGCTGGGTCAAATGGTATTTCTGGTTCAATATCTTTGAGGAATTTTCATAGTGTCTTCCACAATGACTGAACTAATTTACACTCCTACCAACAGTGTAAGAGCATGCCTATTTCTCCACAGCCTCATCAGCATCTGCTGTTTCCTGATTTTTTAATAATCGCCATTCTAACTGGCGTGAGATCGTATCTCATTGTGGTTTTAATTTGCATTCATCTAATGACCAGTGAATATGAACTTTTCTTCATGTTTGATGGCCACGTAAATGTCTTCTTTTGAGAAGTGTCTGCTCGTTTCCTTTGTCCACTTTTTGATTGGGCTGTTTTTTTCTTGTAAATGTGTTTAAGGTCTATGTAGATTATGGATATTAGCCCTTTGTCAGACAGATAGATTGCAAAAATTTTCTCCCAATCTGTAGGTTGTCTGTTCACTCTGATGATAGTTTATTTTGCTGTGCAAAAGCTCTTTAGTTTAGTCTGATCCCATTTGTCAATTTGGGCTTTTGTTGCCATTGCTTTTGGTGTTTTAGTCACAAAGTCTTTGCCCGTGCCTATGTCCTGAATGGTATTGCCTAGGTTTTCTTCAATGGTTTTTATGGTTTTAGGTCTTATGTTTAAGTCTTTATTCCATCTTGAGTTTTTTTTTGTATAAGGTATAAGGAACATGTCCAGTTTCAGTTTCTGCATATGGCTAGCCAGTTTTCCCAACATGATTTATTAAATAAGGAATCGTTTCCCCATTGCTTGTGTTTGTCAGGTTTGTCAAAGATCAGATGGTTGTATGTGTATGGTCTTATTTTAAGTTCTCTATTGTGTTTCATTGGTTGTTTTTGTACCTGTACCATGCTGTTTTGGTTACTGTAGCATTATAGTGTAGTTAGAAGATGTATAGTGTGATGCCTCCAGCTTTGTTCTTTTTGCTTAGAATTGCCTTGGCTATTTGGGCTCTTTTTTGGTTCATGAGAATTTTAAAATACTTTCTTCTAATTCTGTGAAGAATGTCATTGGTAGTTTAATGGGAATAACATTGAATTCTTTTATAAATTACTTTGGGCAGTATGGACATTTTCAGGAATGAATTCTTCCCTATCCATGGGCATGGAGTGCTTCTCCATTTGTTTGTGTCCTATCTGATTTCTCTGAGCAGTGGTTTGTAGTCCTCCTTGAAGAGGTTCTTCACTTCTCTTGTTAGCTGTATTCCTATGTATTTTGTTCTCTTTGTAGCAATTGTGAATGAAGTTCATTCACGATTTGGCTCTCTACTTGCCTGTTGTTTGTGTATAGGAATACTAGCAATTTTTGCACACTGATTTTGTATCCTGAGATTCTGTTGATGTGGTTTATCAGCTTAAGAAGCTCTTGGGCTGAGATGATGTGGTTTTCTAGATACAGGATTATGTCATCTGCAAACAAAGATAATTTGACTTCACCTCTTCCTATTTAAATATCTTTATTTCATTTTTCTACCTGATTGCCCTGGCCAGAAATTCCAGTACTACGTTGAATAGGAGCGGTGAGAGAGGCCATCCTTCTCTTGTGTCAGTTTTCAAGGGAAATGCTTCCAGCTTTTTCTCACTCAGTATGATATTGGCAGTGGGTTTGTCATATACGGCTCATATTATTTTGAGGTGTGATCTTTCAATACCTAGTTTATTGAGAGTTTTTAACATGAAGGGATGTTGGATTTTATTGAAGGCGTTTTCTGCATCTATTGAGATAATCGTGTCATTTTTGTGTTTATTTCTGTTTATGTGATGAATTACATTTATAGATTTGCCTGTGTTGAACCAGCCTTGTATCCCAGGGATGAAGCCATCTTGATCGTGGTGGGTCAAGGTACCCTTATCTGTCTTAAGTTCAGTCTTTTTACATAATCCCATAATTCTTGAAGGTTTTGATGTTCTTTCTTTTTTATTCTTCTTTCTCTATTCTTCTCTTCCTGTCTTATATCAGACAGATAGTTTTGAAGCTCTGAGATTCTTTCCTCCACTTGTCCTATTCTGTGAGTGATAGTTGTGGTTGTGTTGTGAAGTTCTCATGTTGAGTTTTTCAGCTCCATCATGTCAGTTATGTTCCTCTCTAAACTGAATATTCTGGTTATCAGCTACTGTGTTCTTTTATGATTTTTAGCTTCTTGCATTGTTAGAACGTGCTCCTTCAGCTCAGAGAAGTTTGTTATTATCCACCTCCTAAAGCCTAGTTTTGTCAATTCAGCCATCTCAGCCTCGGGTCAGTTCTATGCCTTTGCTTGGGAGGTGTTGTTGTCATTTAGAGGAGAAGAGGCATCCTGCCTTTTTGAGTTTTCAGCGTTTTTGTGTTGATACTTTCTCATCTTTGTGGGCTTATCTACCTTTGACTTTGTTGACATTTGAACGGAGTTTTCATGGGGTCTTTTTGTTGATGTTGTTGTTGTTACTTTCTGTTGTTTTTAAAAAGTCAGACCACTCTTCCCTAGGGCTAGGGCTTCTGTGGTTTTTGGGTTTCCACTCTAGACCCTAGTCACATCAGTCTCTCCTGCACTTGGAGGTATCACCAGTGAAGGCTGCAAAACAGCAAAGATGGCATCCTGATCCTTCCTCTGGGAGCACAAGTCCAAGGGGCTACAGAATTGATGCCGGCTGGAACGCTCCTGTAGGAGGTGTCTGGAGACCCCTGTTGGGAGGTCTCACCGAGTCAGGAGGAACAGGATCAGGGACTGCTTAAAGAAGCAGTTTGGCTGCCCTTTGGCAGAGCAGTTGTGTTGTTCTGACCCCCAGGAGTCTTCAGAGCCAGCAGGCTGGAAAGTTTCAGTTGGCTGAACTGGGGAGACAGTAGCTACTTCTCTCCCTGGGGACTTCATCCCAGGGAGAAATCAGAGTTCTGTCCATAGAACTCTAGCTGGAGTTGCTAAAATTCTGATGGGGAGGCCCTGTCCAGTTAGGAAGGATGGATTTCAGTCTCTCTTGAAGAAGCAGCATGGCCACGATCAGTCACAACAGCTGTACTGTGTTATAGGGGACTCCTCCTGATCCCTGGTGCTAGCAGGCTAGAGCAGCCAACTCAAACCACGGAGAGAGCAGCTGCCCCTCCCCCTGGGAAATCGGTCCACCTCCAGCTTTCTCCAGCCTGCTGCCACTGGCCAGCTGGAATTCCAAGCCAATGGGTCTTGTGTGGTGCTGTGGGAGTGGGGCCTCAGAATGATGTCACTTGGCTCCCTGGATTCAGCCCCCTTCCTAAGGGAATGCACAGATGTATCTCCCGGTTTGCTGGAATTCTCAGGGCAGAGTATGCAAAATTCCTGGGTTTCCATGCATGCTGCAGTAAGCCAGCAAGCACTCCGCTGAGACTCCACACAGCTCTGTGCTTCAAACCTGAGGCCGTGGTTGCTGAGCTCATGAAGGTACCTCCTGATTTGCAGGTTGCAAAGATCCATCAGAGAAGCATGGTTTCCCAGGCAGGGTTGCAAAATCACTCATGGCCTCCCTTGTCTGCAAGTGGGGACTCGGCTAGCTCCGTGCCACACCTGGGTGGGTTACTGACCCACTTGCTTTTCCTGACTCTCTGTGGGTCTAGCTGTCTGCCTAGTTAGTCCCAATGCAAGAACCTGAATACATCCATTGAAGGAGCAGTATTCACTCGCAGTTTTTATTGCTCTCTGTGAGAGCCACGGGCCACAGCTGCTTCTAATCGGCTAGTTTGGCCCCATCTAAATTATGATTTCTTGATACATGAGATGTTTTAAATACCTAACAACAAAGATATTTATCACAAATATATTTTGTCTCAGTGTGATATACAAATTGCTTATAAATCAATTCTTTTTTTGGTTACCACAAAGCTATCTGGAAATGTAACGTCTGCCATTTATAAAATTTTTGTAGAGTTAATAGAACTTTACTTGAAGGGAGGCTGGCAATATGCATCGTGACTTCAAGCACTGCCAGTGAAGTTGTGGAGTTTGAAGTGTTACTGACGTCTTGTTACTGGGATTATAAATTAGTACAAACTATATCAATTGTGATTAAACAATATAAACCAAAATTATAAATGAAAATACTCTCCGATTCAGCAATTTCATTTTCAGAAATTTACCCTACAGACATACTCATGATGCCTGGAACTATGTATGAATGGGAGGAAGTATTATACCATCTTTTTAATTAAAAAAAGTCTAGAAATCACCTTAATGTTTATCAATCACATTAATGATTATCACCTTACCGTTTATTGAAATTATCGTTATTCATATGATAGAATACTATGCAGCTAATTAAAAAAATAAATTTTAATAGCATGCTCAAAAATGATGTCCAAAATATGTTACAAAGTAAAAAACCTGGGTGCGGAGCCAATTGTCTGATATGCCTCCATTCCTATAAAATCAGAGTGTATAAAAATGCATAGAGTATATCTATTAACTGGTAACTCTTACAAAATTCAAAGTTAATGCAAGCAAGTCCTTTCTTTTTTAATGCTAAAACTCCAAGGAACTGCACAACATTTGAGGATTTCCAACACATGCCAATCTACCTTTGAACCTACAGATTTTAGGAAATGAAGCTCTTGAAAAATCAAGCATTAATATTCCTAACTATAGTTGTTTGGGACATAAGTAGAATGATCCATTCTTTGAAAGTGTGTAAAATTTGCTCATACAACCATCTGGGCCTAGTCCTTCCTTTGTGAAAGATTTTATTTTACTAGAGGTTTTATGTTATTCATGTTATAGTACTTCTTAGGTTTTCTATTTCTTCTTGATTCTTGAGTCAATTTTGGTACCACTTAGTACCCCACAGGGTGCTTGGGCTCCGAACACATCAGTCAAAGAAAGACAGAATAAAGGAAGGCAGGATGGAGGGAGAGAGGAAGGAAGGAAGGGGACAAAGAAGGAAAGAGAGAAGAAAGGAAAGAATGAGAGAAGGAAGGATGGAGGGAGAGAAAGATGGAGAGAGAGAGAAAGATTGAAGGAGATGACAGGGAGAAAGAAGGAAGGAGGGAGAGAAAGAGGGAAAGAGAAAGAAGGAAAGAAACAAGGAAGCAGGGAGGGAGAGAAAGAATAAGGTAGAGGAAGGAAGGAAGAAATGAAGGAAGGAGGGAGGGATGGAAAGGAGAGAGAGGGAGGGAAAGAAAGAGAGAAAGGTGAAAGGTAGGGATGGGAAGAGAAGAGGAGCCAGCCACAGGCTACATGCTCTTTGTTCACTCTTTTAGTTTACCCAGGCAGTTCTGCCTTTTAAATATTCCACCTTCTGCCATGAGTTACAATGTTCAATATTCATTCCTCAGAGCATTCAAAGGTTTATGTGTGCCCTGCCATGATGGTGCATGGCTTCAGCTCCCAAACACAACTCTCAGCTAAAATATTCATGACTGGTCACTCCCATATACTCATCAATCCCCCATGTATGGGCTGCATGTGTCCCCCGGAGCTCAAGTGTTGGAAACTTAATCCTCTATGTGACAGTGATGAGAGGTGGGGCGTAATAAGAGTGATTGGGTTATGAGATTCTGCCCCCATGCATGGATTAATGTCACTATCTCAAGAATAGGCTAGTTATCTTGGGGGTGGGTTAGTTATCTTAGGAGTGGGCTTGTATTAAAAGAAAGTTCAGCCCCTTTTGCTCTCTTTCTTTCTCAAAGTCTTGCTCTGCTGCCTTCAGCCATGAGATAACACAGCAAGAAGGCCCTCACCAGATGCAGACCCCTGATCCTTGGACTTCCTAGCTTCCAGAACTCTAAGAAATAAATTTCCTTTATTTATAGATTCCCTAGTCTTTGGTATTCTGTTATAGCAGCACAAAATGGGTTAAGATGTCCCATTACATGGAGAGTGCTGATCCACAGGGTTGAGATCATTGACTTAGAAATTGGAGTCTTATACAACATCCCTACAGGAGTTGGCCTCCATATTCCGTAACTTCCAGGAATCTCAAATGGTGATCTCAGACCAAAATATAGCCCAGGTATTCTGCGTTTGGCAATATTGCCCAATTTTCCACTTTATCGTGGCAGCTTTGATGTGTTCACTTCTATGATCCCTAAAAGGATATGAGTCCAAGATCCTGCTATGTTACAATCCAAGGATAGGAGAACCTAGACAAGAGTCTCATCACCTGGATGATCAGTGCAGAGATATGTCACAAAACCCCCGTAGACAGAGCCTAGACAAGAGTTACATCACCTGGGTGATAGGCAAACAACAACGGCAACTTATTTTCATCCCCACTTCAGTCTTTGAGGTTAGACAGACCTGGATTCAAATCCAAGCTCCACCCCTCGCTGTGTGACCTTGTTCATGCTGCTAAACTCTCTGAGACTTGACTCTTCATTTGTGAAATGAGGATAAAGCCCCTTCTCTCAGGGGCTGTGCCAAGGATGAGATGAGTCATGCATTGGTCAGGACAGGTGATGCAGTGTGACAAAAAAGTCCCCAAACCTCAGTGGCTTCAACAGCAAAGTTGACTTCTTTTCTTTTCTTTTTTTTTCAGGGAGTGGGGTGCGGTGGATGGAGTCTCGTTCTGTGGCTCAGGCTGGAGTGCAGTGGTGCAATCTCAGCTCACTGCAACCTCCGCCTCCTGAGTTCAAGAGATTCTCCTGCCTTAGCCTCCTGAGTAGCTGGGACTACAGGCGCCTGCCACCACGCCCAGCTAATTTTTTGTATTTTTAGTAGAGACTGGATTTCACCATATTAATCAGGACGGTCTTGATTACCTGACTTCATGATCTGCCTGCCTCAGTCTCCCAAAGTGCTGGGATTACAGGCGTGAGCCACCGCAACCTGCCTTGACTTCTCAATTGATTTCACATCCATCACGGGTCAACAAGAGGCCTCTGGTGGTCGTAGTCATTCAGAGACTCAGAAAGATAGACCCTTATCCCAGAAGATGCTCCCACAGTTCCAGAAACAGAACAAAGAAAACACAATCAGCCATGAGCCACTTCTTAAATCCCATGCCCGGAAGGGATACACATTTTTTCTGTCACAGCTGTTGCCCAAAATGTCTCAGGCGGCCGGGCCCAGTGGCTCACATCAGTAATCTCAGCATTTTGGGTGGCAGAGTTGGGCAGATCACCTGAGGTCAGGAGTTCAAGACCAGTCTGACCAACATGGAGAAACCCTATCTCTATTAATAATACGAAAATTTTCCAGTCGTGGTGGTGAGTGCCTGTTAGCCCCAGCTACTCTGGAAGCTGAGGCAGAAGAATCTCTTGAACCCGGGAGGTGGAGATTGCAATGAGCCGACACCAGGCCACTGCACCCCAGCCTGAGTGACACAGTGAGACTTCATCTAAAAAAAAAAAAAAAAAGTCTCAGGCTATGTCTGAACTAGTAGGGAAAAAAAATCGTCATTTTGGTTGCCACAAACCATCGAAACAAAGATGCAGATTGTTGATGTAAAATTACAGTTAGTTCTTTCCCACTCCTTTTCAGCTTCTCTTCGTTGCTATGAGCCAGCGTCTCCAGTGTCAGTTTTCAGTCTGTTTCCTCCCAGCTCATAGTGCACCTTTCAATATGTGCACTGTGATAAACTGGGAAATACTATTCAATATACCCTCTGGAAGTGAACATTCTGCAGGCATCTAGGTAGAGGATGGAGAGACTGCAGGGGGCAGGAGCTCTCTGCCTGGGCCTTGATCATGTTCAAGCCCCAACAACAGACCTAGGCCTGGTCCCTCAGCCACCTTGTAGCCTTGGCTTGCAACATCTTGACATGGAAACCAAAACGTAGCAGGGCCCATGTGGTCTGAAAGTTCCTGAAAAGTTTCCCAGAACCCCTCTTGTACCCCTTGTACAACCTGCACACAGTGACCTGTATTCTAGAGGGTCCGCACAGAGCTGCCATTCCTTCTGCCAGACCCTGCGGGACTCAAGCATTCTGGAGACTTCCTGCCCTACAAAGGCAGCCAGACTCCCGCCATGCGTCCCTGCACCAACGGCTTACGGCCAGCTCCCTCACCTGCACTCCAGTGGCTCATGGCCAGCTCCCTCACCTGCCCCAACAGCTCACGGCCTGCTCCCTCCCCTGCACACCAGTGGCTCATGGCCGGCTCCCTCCCCTGCATTCCAGTGGCTCACGACCGGCTCCCTCACCTGCACTCCAGTGGGTGGCCTAGTGCTTGTGCAAAAGCTGCTGACGAGCTCCAGCCTGCCCAAATCCACAAACGTCTCTTATGTGGTGGCTGAAACACATTTTATGACATCCGAACACCTTTCAAATCTGTGCTTCCTTGGGTACCTCCCTCTGCACTAGGGCACCAGGCAGAATTGCTTTATGTCTTACAGTGACTCTTTTATCATAGTTGCAATCCTTTATACTACACTTCCCCGTTAGACCCACTATGTGGCTTCTATCTCTTGATGGGACCCAGGCTGCTACACAACTTAACCCATGCACATTGCACTTCATTAGTTCTTCACCATTGGCCCAAGATCATGCTCCACCACCCCTCTCTGCCCCCTGGCTTTCTTTCCTTAAGTGAAACCCCTAAATGCCCTCTTTGGGCCCAAAGCTTACCTGCTCTTCCTTCCCTATATCCTTGGCCAGACATAAAAATCTGATGCTCCGGCAAATGCAGAAATGGGGAGAAGGCAGGGGAATCATTTCTCCTCCCTTAAGTAAGTACTGAGGGTTATGTTATTCCATTGTGTGAGGAATAAAACATGAGGCATAGAGAGCTGCCATGATTTGCCTGGACCAAGGAAGTTGTCCTGGCAGAAGTGGAACAAAGTTTTAGGTGTCCCAAATGTCAGTCCAGCTCCTATGCCTTCAGAACGTGCCGTGGAGGGAGACACTGGGGGACCCCACTCATGCTGAGAACTCAGGGGTACCCAGGTGCTGAGAGTGGGGACGTGACAGGCTGAGATGACTCTGTCCAGTCCTCCTACACCAAATAAGGATGGAAACCCTCACATAATAGAAGTTAAGAGAGGGAACGAAGTCAGGAACTATTAAGAGGCTGATGCCTGGAAGGCCTGGGCAGAATGACAGGGAGATTGGAGCAGAACAGAGGCCACAGATGGGGACAAGGGGAAGGAAGTGGCGTCAGTGGCCAAATGGCACCTTCCATCTAGTCTTTGTGAACTACAATCATTCTGCCATATGGTTCAACGAGTCCTGGAGAAAATGTGTTTTCTGCAGTCTGGGGAGGTGAGAATAAAACAATTCAGCCTTAAGAAGTTGAAAGCCCAGGAAATCATAGCACATGGAGATGGGATTCATACTTAAACTTCCTGCCCTTGACTTCTGGTTTGGCCACGTGACTCACTTTTGCCAATGGATGTGGTAAAGTGATAGTCTGCCCATTCTCAGCCTGTGTAGTAAGATAAGAGACCTTCACATTTCCCTTTGTTCTTTGCACTCCTGCCATTGTCATGAGAAGAAGGCACCCTGGCAGGCCCCAAACCCAGGAGGATCAGAGACACTTGGAGTAGATCCAGCTCAGCCACCACAGTTCGAGCTGAAACCTCCCAAGAAACCCATGCTCAGGAGTGAGAAATGGTGGCCTATCGTCATAGGCCTCTGAGGTGTGGGGTTACTTGTTACCAAGCAAGAGTTAACTGATAGAGATTTCTACCTCACATCCCTACGAATCAAAGAACAAAGGAAATAAAGCAGAATGTGAGAAACAGATTTCCAATTTTTAGAAGAAAACAGAGGACAGATTTTATGACACTAAGCAAAGAAAAACTTTCTTTAATATGACAAAAAACACGGACACCATAAAAGAAATTAGTGAAAAATTCAATCGTATTAAATGTAGAAGTTTTGATCTGACAAAAAAGGCAATGAATAAAGTTAAAAGACAAAGACAGTGCATGATATGGTTTGGCTGTGTGTTCCCACCCAAATCTCACCTAGAATTGTCCTCCCATAATTCTCCTGTGTCGTGGGAGGGACCTGGTGGAAGATAATTGAAATCATGGGGTCGGTTCCCCCATACTGTTCTCCTGGTAGTGAGTAAGTCTCATGAGATCTGACGGTTTTATCAGGGGGTTCCACTTTTGCATCGTCCTCATTTTTCTCTGGCCACTGCCATGTAAGAAGTGCCTTTCACCTCCCTTTATGATTCTGAGGCCTCTTCAGTCATGTGGAACTGCAAGTCCAATTAAACCTCTTTTTCTTCCCAGTCTGTGGTATGTCTTTATCGGCAGTGTGAAAATGGACTAATACAGTGCACCAATAGGGAAAACATATTTGTAAGGTATTTGGCCAAAAAAGCATTGATATCCAGATCATTAAAATCAAAATTGGCCAGACCTGGTGGCTCATGCCTGTAATCCCAGCACTTTGGGAAGCTGAGATGGGTGGATCACCTGAGGTCGGGAGTTCGAGACTAGTCTGACCAACATGGAGAAACCCTGTCTCTACTAAAAATACAAAATTAGCCGGACGTCGTGGCACTTACCTGTAATCCCATCTACTCAGGAGGCTGAGGCAGGAGAATCGCTTGAATCCGGGAGGCAGAAGTTGTGGTGAGCCGCGATCATGCCATTGCACTCCCACCTAGGCATCAAGTGCAAAACTCCATCTAAAAAAAAAAAAAAAAAAAAAAAAAAAAACACTTACAAGTCAGCAAGGAGAAACCAAAGACCCAACAGACGTATGGGCCAGGAGCTATTCACAGAGGAGGAGACCCGAAGGGCTGGGAAACACAAGGCACGCATTCAGCTGCACAGCAAAATCTAGGAACAATATCAGAAAGTGTGATAACAAATATTGATGAAGATGAATGAAGATGGATGTGGGCACTGCTGGCGAGGGGCATAGTGAGGTCTCCAGCCCCAAGGTCATCTGACTGTGCTTCCTAAGAAGGAAGGGCTGACAACAGACCTGTCCCAAGACCCCAAGCCTCACCAGGCTATGTGCAGGCCTTGGACCAGAACATCAGCATCACCTTGGGGTGGGGGTTGAAGGGGGCGTTGCGCATCCTCTGCTCACCAGAAATGCAGGATTCTAGATTCATCTGGAAGATATTGTTGAAGGAAAAAGCAACTTTCAGGAGAGTATGTACAGACTGATATTTGTATAAAATTGCAAAAAACAGACCAAAGAGCACTATCCATTCTTCATGGACAGGCACACTAGGTATTAATCATGGATGGGAAGACACATATTGACTTCAGAATGGTGGGGAGAGAGGCGGTAGCTGGACTAGAAAAGGGACATATAACTCGAGTGTCAGCATGAACATTATGGCTGAATCCGTAATTTTCTTCCCTTAAACTCCGGAGCAAATGCATCCAAAAGCTACCACGTTTGAATTTTAACTGGGAGGTACATGAAAGTTTGATGTCATTATCCTCTACATAGTCCTGTGTGTTTGTAATATTGAGCCATATTTTTTAAACACTTGACACAGCATGAAAGGAAGCTTGCCTACATGGTAACAATGGTTATCTTTAGGTAGCAGAATTCAAGACTGCTTCTTTTTCTTTTTTTTCGTGCTTGTATATTATCTCTATTTCCCTGTGTGAGGATTTAAGACTGTTGTTTTGAAAAGGCTAGTATTCTAACTCCATGCATCATAAGCACACACCGTGCCCTGGCTGGCAGGACAGGGAAGAGGGAGCATGTCTATTCACCTGGCCAACCCCAGGCAACTCTGCAGAGAAAGACACAGTCACTTCCCCTCTGCAGCCAAAGAGTTAAGAAGGCTTGATGTGAAATGAATCATTCCAGGGGAGCTAAATCCCGGCCTTATCTAATTCTGTATCCTGAGGCTGACTAATTTAAACTCAAAAATAAAATAAACATCATCTTTAAATAGGGATTAAATACTCAGCGGGGTCCCTAGTTGAACAAACTCACATACATTTTATGGTATGGATTCAGGGGCCCCGGGGTGGGGCGAGGGGTATCTGTGGGGATGCTCTCTGAGCTAAGGTGAGAAAATCGCCAGTGCTCCTGGATTCTGGAGTGCATTCACCTTTAGCTTCTTTTCTGGATACCCGCAGAAAACCAAAGGGCCACCCTGTGGCAGGATCTTCACACAGGAAGTGGGCTTGTGCCCTGTGTCCCTGAGGGAGTGGGGATTAGTGGAGGGAGTAGGTGAAGAGTTTGGAGGAAGTCCCTGATGTTCTTAGAAAACAGTAGGAAAGAGATTCCCTTGCCTGGGCATTGTTCCCAAATAGGAGACAAGAGCATGAATTAAAAACAGAGACTCCCGGCTTCCTCCATGTTCCCTGAGTTCAGAAGGGAACCCAGGTAGGTGAGGCAAGGAAAAATTTGAGGGGCTGACATGTGCCTGGAGGGACCCACGAACCTGAGTCAGGCATGAGAGTGGGCAGCTGGTGGATTCTTCCAGGCCTGCATCACAAAGCCATGCTGACGTCCCAAGAACAAGCCATGTCTACAGAGGCCTCTACTGCATCCCTGCCTCATGGGCAAAATGTCACAGAACAGAATTACGTCATGTGGGAGACCATGGGCAGTGTGGTTGTCATAATGGAGCTGGACCCAGAAGGTCCCAGACCCAGGTACAGCTATGTCTCTGCTATAGTCAATGTTTTTGTGCCCCTAAAATCCATGTGTTGAAACCTAACCCCTGATAGGTTAGGTTTGAATTAGGAGGCAAAGACTTTAGGAAGCGATTTCATCATGAAAGCAAAGACCCCATGAATGGGATAAGTGGCCTTGTAAAAGGGAGCCAAGGGAGCTTGTTCTCTCCTTCCACCATGTGAGGACACAGCTAGGAGGTGCCTTCTATAAGGAACAGGCCCTCAACAGACACTACCTTGACCTTCCACTTGCCAGCATCCAGACCTATGAGACATACATTTCTGCTGCTTATAAGCCCCCTAGGCTAAGATATTTTGTTACGGTGGCCCAAATGGAATAAGACAGCCTCTGATCATCTTGAGCAACTCACTCACTTATCTGCTGAACTCTCCACAGATTTAACTGTGATGAAATCCCTTCAACAGATGTATATTGAACACCTACTGTGTATAAGGACACACTGTGTTATTGGATAGGGTATAAAGCAAGTCACAGTTCCCCAGAGGTAGGCCCTGCAATAGCTGAAGAGCAAACCCAAGTTGCTGTGGCCAATGCCGGAAGGGGTGGGTGTCAGAGAAGAAGAGAACATGCTAGAGTCCATGTCTGCAGCAATATTGGAACGTCTAATGGATGGTTACCAAAGTGGTGACTTCTCATCTTCTTACAAAAACTCATAGTTGTCCCTGTGTAAAGACTTCCCAGAAGTGCAGGGCAGTTGAGAATATGCAGATCAGAAAAGAGAAGAGGACAGACAGAACACATTGTTGGCATCAGCAGCCACGGACTTCTTGCAGAAAGGAAAGCATTTCTCCTGGATCCCTGGGTAGCAGATGAACGTACTGAAATACATTTGTTGGCTATTTGATACATGGACTTTGAACATTTGCAGACCGAGAGGCTGAGAATCTTCTCCAACCAGATGGTGTGGGGCGTGGAAGTACAGAAAGGGATCAAAGGAGGAGGAAAACAGAGCAATGAGAAGGGAGCTCTCAGCATGACCAATACAGAGGCCTGGGTCTCTGCTACCAACAATACAAGCTAATGTATAATGATTGCAGGTCTGCAAACAGCAGGCGTTCCATATCACATGTGACAAGCTCTGATGACAAACCTGTGTGACAGGTACTGTTGTCAGAGGCAGAGAGTTGCTAAATAATCATCCTCAACTGGTGGAATGCCGGAGAGTTTGGTTTTAATTGGTCATCTTCCTTTTTGCTTTCTATTTGTGTCATCTATAGTTTCTTCTCCTTTTCTTCTTTCTATGACTTCTTTTGAATTTGTTGAGTATTTTTATTTCATTTAATCTTCTTTTTTGACCTTTTACATCTAACTATTTTTGCTTCATTTGGTTTTGAGTTTTAATCATTGCTCTATGGTTTATGGTATATCATATGGTTTGGATCTGTGTCCCTACCCAAATCTCATGTGGAAATGTAATCCCCAATGCCAAACGTTGGGCCTGGAGGGATGTGATTGGATCATGGAGCCAGTTTCTCATTGTTTAACACCATCCCCGCTTGGTACCACATAGAGAGTGAGTTCTCACAAGATCTGGTTGTTTAATAGTGTTTGGCAACTCCCCCTCTCTCTCTTCCTCCTGCTCCAGTCACATAAGATGCGCCTGCTTCCCCTTTGCCTTCTGTCATGATTGTAAGCTCCCTGAGGCCTCCCCAGAAGCCGAGCAGATGACAGAATCACGTTTCCTGTGCAGACTGCAGAACTGTGAGCCAATTAAAACTATTTTCATCATAAATTCCCCAGTCTCAGACATTTTTTTTTTGGGACGTAGACTCACTCTGTCTCCCAGGCTGCAGTGCAGTGGTGTGATCTCTGCTCATTGCAACCTCCGCCTCCCTGGTTCAAGTGATTCTGCTGCCTCAACCTCCAAAGTAGCTTAGCTGGGACTACAGGCATATGCCACCAAGCCCACCTAATTTTTTTTTGTATTTTTAGTAGAGACAGGGTTTCACCATATTGGCCAGGATGGTCTCAATCTCTTGAACTCATAATACACCCGCCTCAGCCTCCCAAAGTGCTGGGATTACAGGCATAAGCTACCATGCCCAGCCTCAGTCTCAGACATTTCTTTTTTTAAATTTATTTATTATTATTTTTAAATTATTATTATTATACTTTAAGTTTTAGGGTACATGTGCACAACGTGCAAGTTTGTTACATATGAATACATGTGTCATATTGGTGTGCTGCACCCATTAACTCGTCATTTAGCATTAGGTATGTCTCCTAATACTATCACTACCCCTTCCCCCCCAACCCACAACAGTCCCTGCTGTGTGATGTCCCCCTTCCTGTGTCCATATGTTCTCATTGTTCAATTCCCACCTATGAGTGAGAACAGGAGGAGTTTCGTTTTTTGTCCTTGCGGTAGTTTGCTGAGAATGATGGTTTCCAGCTTCATCCATGTCTCTGCAAAGACATGAACTCATCACCTTTTATGGCTGCATACTATTCCATGGTGTATATGTGCCACAATTTCTTAATCCAGTCTATCATTGTTGGACAGTTGTGTTGACTCCAAGTCTTTGCTATTGTGAATAGTGCCACAATAAACATATGTGTGCATGTGTCTTTATAGCAGCATGATTTATAATCCTTTTGGTATATACCCAGTAATGGGATGGCTGGGTCAAATGGTATTTCTAGAAGAATCGCCACACTGACTTCCACAATGACTGAGCTAGTTTACAGTCCCACCAACAGTGTAAAAGTGTTCCTATTTCTCTACATCGTCTCCAGCACCTGTTGTTTCCTGACTTTTTAATGATTGCCATTCTAACTGGTGTGAGATGGTATCTCATTGTGGTTTTGATTTGCATTTCTCTGATGGCCAGTGATGATATTGTGGTTTTGATTCACATTTCTCTGATGGCTAGTGATGATGAGCATTTTTTCATGTGTTTTTTGGCTGCATAAATGTCTTATTTTGAGAAGTGTCAGACATTTCTTTATAACAGTACAAGAACAGACTAATACAGTATATGTATTTAAATTAGCATTGTCTGCCATCAACATTATACCACTTCACATAGAGGATAAGAACCTTAAAACAGTGTCCATTCATTTCCCTCCTTTTGGGTTTTGTGTTATTGTTTTCATGCATTTTACTTTTATAAGTGTTGTAAACTCACATTAACTTGTTATCATTTCTTGCCTTAGACCGTCAATTGTCTTTTAAAAATGCTTTTTAATGTTGTATTTTTCTCACACATTTGCCATCTCTGGTGCTCTACATTCTTTTATGTACATCTGGACTTCCATCTGGTTTCACTTTCCCTCTGCCTGAAGGATTTCCTTTAATATTCCTTGCAGTGAGGACTTGCTGGTAATGTATTCCTCAAGTTTTCAATGTCTGAAAGTCTTTATTGCACTATCATCTTTGAAAGATATTTTTGCTGGGTGTAGAATTGTAGACTGACAATCATTTCATCCTTAAGTATTTTATAGAAGTCTCTCTTACCATCTTCTGGTTTGCATTGTTTCTGTTTTTTTTTTTTTTTTTTTTTTTTTTTTTTGAGACAGGGTCTTGCTCTATCACCCAGGCTGCAGCGCAGTGGCATGATTGCAGCTCACTGAAACCTTTACTTCCTGGGTTCAAGATATCCTCTCACCCCAGCCTCCCAAGTAGCTGGGACTACAGGCATGTGCCAACACACCCAGCTAAGTTTTGCATTTTATGTAGAGGCCAGGTTTTGCCATATTGTCCAGGCTGGTCTAGAACTCCTGGGCTCAAGTGATCATCCTGCCTTAGCCTCTCAAAGTGCTGGGATAACAGGCATGTGCCATCACATCTGGCCTTCCATTGTTTCTAACCAGATGTCTGCCATCTTTTTTTTTGAGACAGAATCTCACTCTGTTGCCCAGGCTGGAGTGCAATGGCACCATCTCAGCTCACTGCAACCTCCGCCTCCCGGGGTCAAGCGATTCTCCCTGCCTCAGCCTCCTGAGTAGCTGGGGTTACAGATGCGTGTCACCATGCCCTGCTAATTTTTGTGTTTTTAGTAGAGACGGGGTTTTGCCATGTTGCTCATGCTGGTCTTGAACTCCTGGGCTCAAGTGATCATCCTGCCTCAGCCTCCCAAAGTGCTGGGATTACAGGTGTGTGCCACCACACTCAGCCCATTTTCATCTTTGTTCCTCTCTGTATAATGTCCTTTTCCCTTTGGTAACTTTTCAGATTTTCTCTTTGTCACTGGTTTGGGGCAATTGGATTATGATGTGCTTCAGTGTGTCATCCTTATGTCTCTTGTGCTAAGGGTTCCTTGGTTCTTAGATCTCTGGGATTACAGTTTTTCTCAAATTTAAATTTTTTCAGCCACAGTTTTTTGAAATATTTTTTCTTCTACTCCTCCCCACCTTCTTCAGGAATTCCAGTTACACATATATTAGTCCTGTTGGTGCTGATTTTCTGTTCAATTTTTTCCATTATTTTCTCCATGTTCCATTTTTGATAGTTTCTACTGCTACATCTTCCAGTTGACTAATCCTCTTTTGTATAACATTTATTCTATTTTAAATGCCATTTAGTATATTTTTCATCTCAGACATTGTATTTTTCATCTCTAAAAGTTCAAGCTGGGTCTTCCATGTCTCTACGTCCATGTTCTAGCTTCCCTTTACTTCCTTCTTGTGGAATGTTATCATTACAATAACTGTTTTAATATCATTGCTTACTAATTCCATCTTATTTGCCATTTCTGCATCTATTGATCAAGTTTCCTTCTCATTATTGAGACATTTCCTTTTTCTTCACATGCCTTGTAATTTTCAGCTGGATGGCAGACAACATGAAATATATCTTATTGTTTGTTGGATATTGTTGGGTTCCTATAATATTAGTGAGCTATGTTCTAGGATGCAGTTAAATTATCTGGAAAGATTTTGGTTCTTTGACGGTTTTCTTTGAGGTCTTGTTAATTAGGACCTTAGCAGCCTCGGCCTAGATCTAGTCTTCCGCACTGCTGAGGCAATTCTTTTCTGAGTGTTCCATCCAATCGTCTGGAAAGTATAAGATTTGTCCACTGTTGCTGGTGGGAACACCAAATATGCCTGGTTCTGTGGGAGGTTCAAGCATTTTTCTTTCTGTTTCCTTCAGGTATTTTTTCCCCCAGACTTTTAGCTTACACACATACATGTGCTGATCAGTATTTAACTGAAGACTGGAGAGTTTTTGTTTTGTGATTTTGTCCTTTTCATGCCCTGAATACTCTGCCCTGCAGAGTTTATCTGAGCTTCTTTGGTCTCCCTGGAATCCAGCTTCATCTACTCAACACGGGACAATCACCAGGCTCAGCCTGGGTTCTCCACCCCTGAGCTGTGGCCTAGAAATGGTCTCCACTCCCTGATTCCTTTCTGTTCACTGCACCTGGGCAGCCCAGAGTCACGAGAAACTCTAGGCCATGTGGCAGAATGCCCACTAGCCCCACTTCACCACTCTGTACTCTCTCCATCCAGTGCTAGCTGCAGCCACGCTGTCTCGCAGTCCAGAATGCTAGCCAGAGACCAAGCTTTCTTCAGTGCCTTGGCTGGGGCCCACAGATAAGGATGGCCAAGCAGTGCTCCCAGGAACCAGCAGATTCCATCAATCGGTTTTACATCCACCAGGCACTGAGAATCTCTGGACACCAGAAGTTTCCTCTGTTGCCAGAGCTGAACTCTCAAGTGAAGACTCCAGAAGGCCCTGAAATGTGGGCAGGCTTCCATCATTGTCTATAAGTGGCCACAAGGACAAACACTCTTTCCATGGCTGGTGAGATGTCCAGCACACTTTTGACTCTGGAAAGCCCCTTTTCAACTTTATGCCTTAGCTGGGCTCTCCATTTACCTCAGGCCAGGCAGTGCACATTATGGGGTACACCACTGGGTGCTGGGATGAGAAAGGCACTTGGCATGTGAGCTAGGTTTGAGAGCCCACTCCTCTCTTCCCCCACCAGGCAGTGGCCTGTTACCATCTCTGGCTTCTGTCCCCTTACCAGCCTCCTCTGCTACAATTGCATTTCTGGCAGGCAGTGGATCAGGAAAGCACTGGCAGTTGAGAACCATGTGGAGAACCACTACTGGCCAAGCATTCCAAACCTGAGAGCAGAACAGGAGTACAGCAGTGCTGAGGTGAACTTGACAGAGAACTTTGAGACCATGAAGGCAGCCAACACTTCCAACTTACCACAACCTGCCTCTCCCATAGATTTATTGTAGACCAACTCAACCATCTCCATGTCAACAAGAAATGGTCCTCACTCTAAGCCATCACCCTTGGATTTAGATCATGGGACTGTCCTGTCTTTGGTATGGAAATGAAAAGCTTTAATATCCACAAAAATGTAAGGTTTTGGGCTACAGCCTTATTAAAACAAAGAAATATGAGCATATTGGTCTACAGATGGAATATCTGGGGCTCTAAACAAACTGCTACTTGAAAGTATAATCACTGTCTTTTTGTCTGTTTCTTTAGCGTGGTAGGAAAATATCAGAAATTTCTTTGGTCATAGGGAATATAAACCATAGTTTGAACAAAAGCAGCAATAAAGCTACAAACTATTTTTTGGTGTATTTGCTTAAGTATAAGATAGCTGATTGGGGCTTTATCATGTAATGTTAGTTTGCTTAGTTTTCATTAAGTTTGTTAAACTTGAATTGTGAATAAATATATGGCTGATTCATATTGTAATTAAACTGCACATTGACATAAACTGTACATTAAAAGTTGCTGCACATTGTCATCCAAAATAATACTTAGGTAAAACCAAAAATACTATAAACCAATGTCAAGGAATCTACCCTAAAATAAAAATACAGTTAACACGGAATTGCAAAACCAGAATGGGAGAAATATTTACCCATAAAACCTTGTTTGCAACATTGATATAACACTAGAAAATAATTTTTCTAAATAACTACAATGTTCAACTGTGACTGTGCATCTGTGAAGACCAGGCGTTTTGAATCATTGCCCTGTAGTGAGTGGCAGTACAATTTTACAGATATACACTACAATAATTAATGAAATTCTCTAATGGGAAGATTTAAGTGAATAAGTATTTACACTATAAATATTTGTAATATTGGTGCTATTATTTCACAAAATAAAAAAGCTGTATTACAGCCTTTAAAAGCAAATAATAGCATTACATTTCTAAATAAAAAAGATAAATTTTATGAAATATGGTTAAAAGTAATTGATAAAATAAAAATTGGGGCACATATTATATGATAGTTTGGACAGAGGTTGAAAAAAGTGGATGAAAATTTTAATGAGCCCTTTTTTGCCTGCACTAAAGTTAATCTTATAGGAGAACATTATAATATATATAGGGTTCCTACTGGCTATCTAATTTACTTTTCACACAATGTATAAATCCTAGCCTATTGGTCTTAATATTTGAACCTAAAATAACACATAAACATACAATAGAACAAAATAAGGAAGAAATGTATGGAGATAGTGACATTATCAAGGTGGTGGAATAGGGGGTCCCTACTTTTGTATTCCCCTGCAGCAATAAAAACTAGTCAGCCATCCATCAACCAAAGTAACTTTATGAGAGATCCAGGCACACTGGCTCATAACAGTAATCTCCTCCATTTAAGAGCCTGAGGCAGGAGGACTGCCAGGCCAGGAGTTCAAGAACAGCCTGGGCAATATAGTGAGCTTTGGGATACAGGGCCTTATGAAACCTTGCTAAAACCCAAGATTGAAAAGGGTCATTTTGAGAAGGCAGGCCCTTTGGTTAATAAGGGGTCATATTATCCAAAGCAATCTGTAAGTTAACTCAAATCCCTATCAAGATCCCTGTCCCAATTTTTATAGTAATAGAAAATGTAAGCCTACAATGTAGGCTGAATGGCCAAACCAATCATGAGGAATAAGAAAAAAGCTGGGGACATCATACTCGTGACTCACACAAAACAGTTCAAAAGTCACTGTTTGTAGATAAACTGGGGAAACCCTGTTAGGTACTCAGTGGAAGCCACACTCACCAACACATCTGCCATTAGGCCCAGCATATAGCAGAACGTGTCCTAGTGCCTGCTCCACAGAACAAAGCCCTGAAGACAATCTAGCCTGCCAAAAAACATGACAGAACTCACAGCCACACGTGCTCCTGGCAACAAGCCCACTAAAGGTAAAACTCACTCCAGATTCGAAAGCGACCTTGTGATGCAGCTACAAGCCTTTTTACTGCAAACCCAGTAAAGATCTCATCAGCCTTGAGACCCAAAAGATGAAGATCTTTACCTACTAAAACCAGTTTATAAAAATGAAAAGAGGTGGCTGAGCACGGTGGCCCAAACCTGTAATCCCAGCATTTTGGGAGGCCGAGGTCAGGCGTTCAAGACCAGCCTGGACAAGATAGTGAAACACTGTCCCTACTAAAAATACAAAAATTAGCCGGGCATGGTTGTTGGCGCCTGTAGTCCCAGCTCCTCGGGATGCTGAGGCAGAGAATTGCTTGAACCCAGGAGGTGAAGGTAGCAGTGAGCCAAGATCGTGCCACAGCACTCCAGCCTGGGTGACAAAGCGAGACTCCATCACAAAAACAAAACAACAACAACAAAAAAAAAAATGAAAAGAGGTGTTTGCTCCTTCAAATGCACAAACACCAATGCAAGTCTATATTATGCCCATTCTAACGGTTCTATTTTAACATAGAACTGGAAGTCCTACATAGAATAATTAAGTCCTACGTCAAAAAATTAAGCAAGAGAAGCTAAAAGATCCTAATTGAAAAGAAGAAATAACGTCACTGTTTGTAGATGACATAATATTATATATAAAAAACATAAATAATACATTTAAATAGTGCGTTTAATTCATCTATATATAAATAGTGCATCTAATAAATGCACTCAGTAAAGAAGCAGAATATACAATTAATATACAAATATCAGTTTTGTTTCTGTATGCTAGCAACAAACCAATAAAAAAGAAAAAAATCTCATTTACAATAGCAACAAACTAATAGATTTCTTAGCAATAAATGTAAACAATGTGGTGAAAGATCTTTACAATAAAAAATAAAATATATTGATGAAAAAATTTTTAAAAATACAAATAAATGTAAATATATTATATGTTTATGGATTAGAAGAATATTGTCTAAAAGCCATATTATCCAAAGCAATCTGTATATTAATTCAACTTCCTATCAAAATTTCTGTGCCACTTTTTACAGTAATAGAAAATAAATTCTGCAATGTATGTAAAACTATAAGAAATATTGAAAGGCCAAAGCAATCATGAGGAATAAAACGAAATCTGGGGACATTATACTTTATTATTTAAAACTACATTTCAAGACTACAGTAAACATAATAGAATGGTATGTTTATAGGAACCCACACAAAAACCAATGGAACAGAATACAGAGACCAGAAGTAAATCTGTGCATCTAAAGTTAATGTTTGACAAGGGCACTATGAATACACAATACAAAAAGTGTAGCCTTTTCAATACTTAGTGCTGGGAAAACTGGATACTCACAAGCACAATAATAAAACTTGATCATATTTCTTACGCCAGACAGAAAAATTGACTTAAGACAAATTTAATACATAAATTCTTAAAAGAAAATCTTTAAAAAAGCATAGGAAAAGCCTCCATGACACTGGCCGTGGCAATTTTTTTAAATATAATATCAAAAGTATAGAAATAAAACCAGACATCAAGTTGTAGTGTATTAAACTATTGTGCACAGCAAAAAAAAGAAAACATTTAAGATGGGATAAAATATTTGAAAATCATATATGATAAAAGGACAGTATTCAAAATATAGCAGAAACTCATACAAATCAGAAGCTAAACAATAATAATTATAATACCCAACTAAAAAATAGGCAAAAGACTAAACATTGTTTTTTAATATTATTATACTTTAACTTTTAGGGTACATGTGCACAAGGTGCAAGTTTGTTACATATGTATACATGTGCCATGTTGTTGTGCTGCACCCATTAACTCGTCATTTAGCATTAGGTATATCTCCTAATGCTATCCCTCCCCACTGACCCACCCCACAACAGTCCCCGGTGTGTGATGTTCCCCTTCCTGTGTCTATGTGTTCTCATTGTTCAATTCCCATCTATGAGTGAGAACATGTGGTGTTTGGGTTTTGTCTTTGAGATAGTTTGCTGAGAATGATGGTTTCCAGCTTCATCCATGTCCCTACAAAGGACATGAACTCATCATTTTTCATGGCTGCATAGTACTCCATGGGCTATATGTGCCACATTTTCTTAATCCAGTCTATCGTTGTTGGACATTTGGGTTGGTTCCAAGTCTTTGCTATTGGGAATAGTGCCGCAATAAACATGTGTGCATCTGTCTTTATAGCAGCATGATTTACAATCCTTTGAGTATATACCCAGTAATGGGATGGTTGGGTCAAATGGTATTTCTACTTCTAGATCCCTGAGGAAATGCCACACCAACTTCCACAATAGTTGAACTAGTTTACAGTCCCACCAACTGTGTAAAAGTGTTCCTATTTCTCCACATCCTCTCCAGCACCTGTTGTTTCCTGACTTTTTAATGATCGCCATTTTAACTGGTGTGAGATGGTATCTCATTGTGGTTTTGATTTGCATTTCTCTGATGGCCAGTGATGATGATCATTTTTTCATCTGTTTTTTCGCTGCATAAATGTCTTCTTTTGAGAAGCGTCTGTTCATATCCTTTGTCCACTTTTTGATGGGGTTGTTTGCTTTTTTCTTGTAAGTTTGTTTGAGTTCATTGTAGATTGTGGATATTAACCCTTTGTCAGATGAGTAGATTGCAAAAATTTTCTCCCATTCTGTAGGTTGCCTGTTCACTCTGATGGTGGTTTCTTTTCCTGTGCTGAAGCTCTTTGGTTTAATTAGATCCCATTTGCCAATTTTGTCCTCTGTTGCCATTGCTTTTGGTGTTTTAGACATGAGGTCCTTGCCTATGCCTGTGTCCTCAATGGTATTGGCTAGGTTTTCTTCTAGTGTTATTATGGTTTTAGGTCTTACATGTAAGTCTTTAATCCATCTTGAATTAATTTTTGCATAAGGTGTAAAGAAGTGATCCATTTTCAGCTTTCTACATATGTCTAGCTAGTTTTCCTAGCACCATTTATTAAATAGGGAATCCTTTCCCCATTGCTTGTTTTTCTCAGGTTTATCAAAGATCAGATAGTTGTAGAACTGTGGCATTTTTTCTGAGGGCTATATTCTGTTCCATTGGTCTATATCTCAGTTTTGGTACCAGTACCATGCTGTTTTGGTGACTGTAGCCTTGTAGTAGAGTTTGAAGTCAGGTAGCGTGATGCCTGCAGCTTTGTTCTTTTCGCTTAGGATTGACTTGGTGATGCGTGCTCTTTTTTGGTTCCATATGAACTTTAAAGTAGTTTTTTCAATTCTGTGAAGAAAGTCATTGTTAGCTTGATGGGGATGGCATTGAATCTATAAATTACCTTGGGCAGTATGGCAATTTTCACAATACTTATTCTTCCTTCCCATGAGCATGGAATGTTCTTCCATTTGTTTGTATCCTATTTTATTTCATAGAGCAGTGGTTTTTAGTTCTCCTTGAAGAGGTCCTTCCCATCTCTTGTAAGTTGGATTCCTAGGTATTTTATTCTCTTTGAAGCAATTGTGAATGGGAGTTCACTCATGATTTGGCTCTCTGTTTGTCTGTTATTGGTGTATAGGAATTCTTGTGATTTTTGCACATCGATTTTGTATCCTGAGACTTTGCTGAAGTTGCTTATCAGCTTAAGGAGGTTTTGGGCTGAGATGATGGGGTTTTCTGGATATACAGTCGTGTCATCGCAAACAGGGACAGTGTGACTTCCTCTTTTCCTAATTGAATGCCTTTTATTCCCTTCTTCTGCCTAATTGCCCTGGCCAGAACTTCCAACACTATGTTGAATTGGAGTAGTGAGAGAGGGCATCCCTGTCTTGTGTCAGTTTTCAAAGGGAATGCTTCCAGTTTTTGTCCACTCAGTATGATATTGGCTGTGGGTTTGTCATAGATAGCTCTTATTATTTTGAGATACGTCCCATCAATACCTAATTTATTAAGAGTTTTTAGCATGAAATGTTGAATTTTGTCAAAGGTCTTTTCTGCATCTATTGAGTTAATCATGTGGTTTTTGTCTTTCGTTCTCTTTATATGCTAGATTACGTTTATTGATTTGCGTATGTTGAACCAGCCTTGTATCCCCAAGGTTGAAGCCCACTTGATCATGGTGGGTAAGCTTTTTGATGTGCTGCTGGATTCGGTTTGCCAGTATTTTATTGAGAATTTTTGCATCAATGTTCATCAAGGATATTTGTCTAAAATTCTCTTTTTTGGTTGTGTCTCTGTCCGGCTTTGGTATCAGGATGATGCTGGCCTCATAAAATGAGCTAGGGAGGATTTCCTCTTTTTCTATTGATTGGAATAATTTCAGAAGGAATGGTACCAGCTCCTCCTTGTACCTCCGGTAGAATTCGGCTGTGAATCCATCTGGTTCTGGACTTTTTTTGGTTGGTAATCTATTAATTATTGCCTCAACTTCAGAGCCTGTTATTGGTCTATTCAGAGATTCAACTTCTTCCTGGTTTAGTCTTGTGACGCTGTATGTGTCAAGGAATTTATCCATTTCCTCTACATTTTCTAGTTTATCTATATAGAGGTGTTTATAGTATTCTCTGATGGTAGTTTGTATTTCTGTGGGATCCGTGGTGATATCCCCTTTGTCATTTTTTTTTTGTTTGCGTCTATTTGATTCTTCTGTCTTTTCTTCTTTATTAGTCTTGCTAGTGGTCTATCAATTTTGTTGATCTTTTCACAAAACCATCTCCTGGATTCATTGATTTTTTGAAGGGTTTTTTTGTGTCTCTATTTCCTTCAGTTCTGCTCTGATTTTAGTTATTTCTTACCTTCTACCGGCTTCTGAATGTGCTTGCTCTTGCTTCTCTAGTTCTTTTAATTGGGATGTTAGTGTGTCAATTTTGGATCTTTCCTGCTTTCTCTTGTGGGCATTTAGTGCTATAAGTTTCCCTGTACACACTGTTTTGAATGTGTCCCAGAGATTCTGGTATGTTGTGTCTTTGTTCTCGTTGGTTTCAAAGAACATCTTTATTTCTGCCTTCATTTCGTTATGTACCCAGTAGTCATTCAGGAGCAGGTTGTTCAGTTTCCATGTAGTTGAGCGGTTTTGAGTGAGTTTCTTCATCCTGAGTTCTAGTTTGATTGCACTGTGGTCTGAGAGACAGTTTGTTATGATTTCTGTTCTTTTACATTTGCTGAGGAGTGCTTTACTTCCAAGTATGTGGTCAATTTTGGAATATGTGTGGTGTGGTGCTGGAAATAATGTATATTCTATTGATTTGGGGTGGCGAGTTCTGTAGTTGCCTATTAGGTCCGCTTGGTGCAGAGCTGGGTTTAATTCCTGGGTATCATTGTTAACTTTCTGTCTCTTTGATCTCTCTAATGTTGGCAATGGGGTGTTAAACTCTCCCATTATTTCTGTGTGGGAGTGTAAGTCTCTTTGTAGGTCACTAAGGACTTGCTTTATGAATCTGGGTGCTCCTGTATTGGGTGCATATATATTTAGGATAGTTAGCTCTTCTTGTTGAATTGATCCCTTTACCATTATGTAATGGCCTTCTTTGTCTCTTTTGATCTTTGTTGGTTTAAAGTCTGTTTTATCAGAGACTAGGATTGCAACCCCTGTCTTTTTTTTTACCATTTGTTTGGTAGATCTTCCTCCATCCCTTTATTTTGAGCCTATGTGTGTCTCTGCAGGTGAGATGGGTTTCCTGAATACAGCACACTGATGGGTCTTCACTCTTTTCCAATTTGCCAGTCTGTGCCATTTAATTCGAGCATTTAGCTCATTTACATTTAAGGTTAGTATTTTTAAGTGTGAATTTGATCGTATCATTATGATGTTAGCTGGTTATTTTGCTCGTTAGTTGATGCAGTTTCTTCCTAGCCTTGATGGTCTTTACAATTTGGCAAGTTTTTGCAGTCACTGTTACCAGTTGTTCCTTTCCATGTTTAGTGCTTCCTTCAGGAACTCCTTTAGGGCATTTCTGGTGGTGACAAAATCTCTCAGCATTTGCTTGTCTGTAAAGGATTTTATTTCTCCTTCACTTATGAAGCTTAGTTTGGCTGGATATGACATTCTGGGTCCAAATTCTTCTCTTTAAGAATGTTGAATATTGGCCTCCACTCTCTTCTTCCTTGTAGAGTTTCTGCTAAGAGATCTACTGTTAGTCTGATGGGCTTCCCTTTGTGGGTAACCCGACCTTTATCTCTGGCTGCCCTTACCATTTTTTCCTTCATTTCATCTTTGGTGAATCTGACAATGTTGTGTCTTAGAGTTGCTCTTCTCGAGGAGTATCTTTGTGGTGTTCTCTGTATTTCCTGAATTTTAATGTTGGCCTGCCTTGCTTGATTTGGGAATTTCTCCTTGATAATATCCTGCTGATTGTTTTGCAACTTGGTTCAATTCTCCCGGTCACTTTCTGGTCCACCAATTAGACGTAGATTTGGTCTTTACACATAGTCCCGTATTTCTTGGAGGCTTTATTCGTTTCTTTTTATTCTTTTTTCTCTAAACTTCTCTTCACACTTCATTCCATTCATTTCATCTTCCATCACTGATACCATTTCTTCCAGTTGATCGCGTTGGTTACTGAGGCTTGTTTATTCATCACGTAGTTCTGGTGTCATGGTTTTCAACTCCATCATTTCCTTTAAGGACTTCTCTGCATTGATTATTCTAGTTATCCATTTGTCTAATTATTTTCAAGGTTTTTAACTTCTTTGCCATTGGTTTGAACTTCTTCTTTTAGCTTGGAGTAGTTTGATCTTCTGAAGTCTTCCTCTCTCAACTCATCAAAGTCATTCTCTATCTAGCTTTGTTCCATTGCTGGTGAAGAGCTGCGTTCCTTTGGAGGAGGAGAGGTGCTATGATTTTTAGAGTTTCTGGTTTTTCTGCTCTGTTTTTCCCCATCTTTGTGGTTTTATCTACCTTTGGTCTTTGATGATGGTGATGTACAGATGGGTTTTTGGGGTGGATGTCCTTTCTGTTTGTTAGTTTTCCTTCTAACAGTCAGGACCCTCAGCTGCAGGTCTGTTGGAGTTTGCTAGACGTCCACTCCAGATCCTGTTTGCCTGGGTATCAGCAGCGGTGTTTGCAGAACAGCAGATATTGTTGAACCAAAAATGCTGCTGCCTGATCGTTACTCTGGAAGTTTTTTCTCAGAGGACTACCCAGCCATGTGAGGTGTCAGTCCAACCCTAGTGGGAGGTGCCTCCTAGTTAGGCTACTCGGGGTTCAGGGACCCACTTGAGGAGGCAGTCTTCCCATTCTCAGATCTCCAGCTGCATGCTGGGAGAACCACTACTCTCTTCAAAGCTGTGGGACAGGGACATTTATATCTGTAGAGGTTATTGCTGTCTTTTGTTTGTCTGTGCCCTGCCTCCAGTGGGGGAGCCTACAGAGGCAGGCAGACCTCCTTGAGCTGTGATGGGCTCCACCGAGTTCGAGCTTCCCAGCCACTTTGTTTACACACTGATGCCTGAGCAATGGCAGGCGCACATCCCCCAGCCTCACTGCCACCTTGCAGTTTGATCTCAGACTGCTGTGCTAGCAATGAGTGAGGTTCCATGGGCATAAGTACCTCTGAGCCAGGTGCAGGATATAATCTCCTGGTGTGGTGTTTGTGAAGCCCATTGGAAAAGCGCAGTATTAGGGTGGGAGTGACCTGATTTTCCAGGTGCCTTCTGTCACCCCTTACTTTGACTAGGAAAGGGAATTCCCTGACCCCTTGCAGTTCCCCAGTAAGGCAATGCCTCGCCCTGCTTTGGCTTATGCGTGGTGTGCTGTACCCACTGTCTGGTACCCACTGACTGGCACTCCCCAGTGAGATGAGCCTGGTACCTTAGTTGGAAATGCAGAAATCACCCATCTTCTGTGTCACTCAAGCTGAGATTTGTAGACTGGAGCTATTCCTATTTGGCCATCTTGGCTCCAACGACCAAGACTAAATATTTTTTACAAACATATTCAAATATCCAACAGGTGTGTAGAAAGATGCTAAACATTACCATTCATGAGAAAATTGCAAATGAAAAGATACCACTTTACAGCAGTTGGAATGGCTAATATCAAAAAAAAAGAGATATGACAAGTGTTAACAAGGATGTGACAAAATATTTCTGTACAGTCTTAATGAGTTGTAAACTGGAAGAGTCATTATGAAAATTAGTATGCAGGTATTTTTAAAAAATTGAACTATCGTACAATGCCAAAATTCCACTTCTGTCTATAAACAAAATAAAATCAGCATCTCAAAAATAATCTGCACCCCTGTATTCAATGCAGCGTTATTCACAACTGTCAAGAGTACTTTTTTAAAAACATGACTTATATGTAGATGCTGAATGGATAAGGAAAATGTGGTAAAATAGACAACTGAATATTATTCACCCATAAAAAAGAATGAAATTCTGCTATTTCAACAACATGAATGGACCTGGGTACATTATGCTATGCAAAATAAGCTGGGCACAGAACAACAAACACTGTATGTTCTCACTTAAATTGAGAATTTGAAAAGCCTGAACTCACAGAAGCAGAGAGTACAATGGTAATGACCAAGCCTGGAGGTAGAAAAAATGATAAGGTGTTCAAAGAGTAAAAACTTCCAGTTATAAGATAAATAAGTTTTGGGGGTCTAATGTATAGCTTTAAAATGTAGTTAATAACAGTGTTTTGTATGCTTAAAATTTGCTACAACAATAGGAGACCTCAAATGCTCTCACTACAAAATCATAACCATGTGAGGTGATATAAATGTTCATCAACTTAATTGTATTAAACATTTTACAATATATATCTATGAAATTATAATGTAGACAATGCATAATTATGCAATTTTTATTGGTCAAAAAATTAATGTTATGTACACATGCATATATTCACATAAGTGTGTATATACACATATATAAAACGTATAGATATATATCAATTACATATGTTGTTATATATATACTTGTGTGTGTGTATATATATATACACACACTTACATATCAATGACAAAATCCTAGTAAGCTTCAAACTAAACAAGACAAAATTATAAAATGATAACTGTTAAAAAATCAGGAAACAAATGGGTATTTAATACATGCTCAGCAATATTCTAAGTTACTCAATGGCAAAGTACATGTTTTAAATGTAGAAAGTAGATACATTAAACCATATTACAGTTTAGGAATTATGGCACAGAGTGTTTACAGTTTTAACGTCAATACATACCAAAAACTTAAAATTTTGAAGTAAAATAACTTTAGGTTTTATTATATGGGGCAGAGGCTTAATGTTCTGATAAAATTATTGAGTATGAATTTCCGTAGAATCACATTTGAAACCTTCACAGGATATGAAGTTATAAAGCAGAAAACATACGACATCTGGATGTGGTGTTTCTGCGATTTCTAAACCAAATCCCAATATCTCCACTACTCACACATTTTAGACAAGACTCAAAATGGAAATTAGAAAATGTTTAACATAGAGTTCCTTAAAAATCACAGACGGTCCCATGTCCTCAAAAGCAATAAAAGAGCAAGCAGCCAGGTCCTCCAGTCGCTTGCAAGCCATGCAAAGGGTTTGATTTTATTTGTAACTTAGATGAATGATCGTTGAAGGGGAAGTCCAGTCCTAGAAAACTGAAGAGCATGGGGCAGAAGATGTCTGTCTCTAATAAAAGCAAGAGAAAGAAACCAGAGCTTCTCAGAAAAGATCTCCATTGGAGTATAGCTTCGCAAACCACACTTTAAGATCTGGCTTTCTCCTTGACCTTTGAACATCTCATCTGTGTCATCTGCCTTATTCACTCCCACCTCTTTGGATGTTTGGCTACTGCCTCCTGTCTCCTCACATTCTGGGGCTTTTTCTTTTTCTCAATGTAGGTGATCAGGTTTAGCTTAGAGAACAGCCAAGGACTCTGTATTAGAAAAAGTAATATGACTTATGCTGTGATTTTCCAATTACTACTTAGTACTGTGTTCAGTGGAAAAAAAAAGAGCATTATAAAAGAGTCTAAAAATGTAATAACAAATACTATTTCCTCACAGAAATGTTATGATATTTAAAAACTTTTCTAAATTTGTGGGTCCTTAGCTTCATGACCCAGTGCTGCTGAATCAAAACTTGGTGGTGGTTGGCTGGGCATGGTGACCCACACCGCTGATCCCAGCACTTTGAGAGGCCAAGGCAGGCATATCACTTAAGCCCGGGAGTTTGAGGTCAGCCTGGGCAACATGGCGAGACCTAGTCTACGGGTTGAGGGTGGTGAGGAGGGGGAAAGTTGATGGTAATGGGAGGTGGTAATGCGATTATAAGGTGTGGGCAATCATATTTTGTACCTCTAAGTTTGTGGAGTTACCACTAATCTAAAAGTAAGGATACCTATCATCTGAAGAAAGAAAAACATTTATGTCGAGATGAAACCTCCTCGTGGAGGTCCGCAGCTGCAATACCGCCAGGCGGCAGCATCCCACCTCTTCTGCCTGGCTGCAGCCCCACCAGAAGCCCGGCTCCAGCTGGGACGCTGTGGCAGGTACTAGACCACAAAGGCGCAGGCTAGGGTTTCCTGCCCTCCGGGGTGTCTTCCCACTCCCCGGACCCCAGGCAATTCAATTCATTCATCAAGTGCCACTGCAACTGTCCAAGCTGGGGCAGCAGGTCCCACAGTCACCAGCCAAGACCTCCGCTCCAGAACATGTGGGCTGCTTTCCCCAGGGGAAGGACATTGATTTCGCCAGCCACGAATAAATCCGTCGCTGTGCACCCTGTTTCCCATTGCCACTGACTTCGTGTAAACTCAAGTCCTGAGGACACAAGAGAGACCCAGGCCTGGCCCTGTGGACACGCTTGGTGCCACAGCTTCCACCTGATGGACTGGTGCACTCTACAAATCTCAGGGACCACCACACCTAGGAGACAGAAGGACCCTATGAAACGCACCCCCAAAGCAACCAACCAATCCAAGAAAAAAAAAAAAAAAAAAAAAAACACGTCTCAAGGCTCCGTTGGTTTTCCCACTTGGGCGGTCCTGACCCCCTGTTCTAGCCTGGCCCAAGCACCCTCCACCTCACCCCGGCCTACTCAAAGTTGCCCTGTCTACCTGAGCAGAGCCTCCTTCTCCAAGGCTCTGTCTCTCTTGCTCTACAACTCCCTCGCTGTCTCCCTTTCTCTATTTCCCCCTCCACCTCTCGCTCTTCTGTCACCTTCTGTCTCTCTCCTCCTCCACCTTTCTCTCTCTCCCTACATTTCTATCTCTCCATCCCAGTCTCCCTAGCTCTCTTTCAAGCTGTGTCTGTGTCTTTGCCTGTATGTCCTTGTGTGTGTGTCCGTGTGTGTGATTGTGTGCCTGTGTGCGTGCACCCGTGCGTATCTGTGTGTGTGTCGGGGTGGGTTTGCTCGTGGTGTTGGTGTGGTGTGTCTGGATGTCCGTCAGCCCCTCTTTCCCGGGATCAGGCTGCCGGGGCTCTAGTGCCAGCGTGGGGCAGATCAGGGCCTTCCCTTCCCTTTGGCCATGGGCGGTTACTCATCGGGACAAGCGACGATGGTGTGGGCGTTGTGAGAAAAAGGGCTGGGCAGGCTGTTCGCCCCTGGGCAGCCCTGGCGGCTCTGGGTGTGTGGGGCAAGAGGGGGCCTTGTAGGAGGGGCAGCGAGGGATCCAAAACAATTTTTCCGCGGTAAGGCAGAGGACTGGAGGGGATCCCAGAACTGTGGGTGCCGGGCCCAGATGCCTCCGAGCACACCCTGTCCTGAGCCGGCGCAATGTGTTGGAAGCTCGGGAGCTCGTGAGCCGGGGGAAGGCCTCGAGTGTCAGCAAAAGGGAGGCCTCCCGGTGGACCTGGAGCCAGGGCAGGGGACTGAGGCATCACAGCCTGATGATGCATTCCTGTTTCCTGCAACATGGGGAGTCTCCAAAATGGCCTGTTTGGAAACTGCAAAGGAGAGCAAAGACACAATGCCGCTTTTCCACGCTTCGCTGGAGGTTTCTGCGTCCCCACAGAGCTCGGGAAACAAGCAGTCCACATGGTCACGCTTTCGGGGGCCAGAGAGCAGTGAGCAACAGGCCACCTTGCAGAGGGCAAAGGAACGTGGAATCCGGAATCATGGTTCACTCGGCTTGAGTGTGACTCCTGTGTAGATGGGAGTATCTGCCTCGTGCTCTGTTGCAGGCTTAGCATGGGGATAGGCTATCTGTGAGCCATGTGGATGAAAAACAGAAAACCATTTGAGTCTCGGCTCTGCTCTTTGGGGAATTCGCTCATTCCTTGGGAGGTAGAATTCATCTGAATCGCTCCCAGATGAAGTAACCCAGGCTGACAATCCCGAGGGCCGGTGAGGGCACCGTCGGCCTACACAGCCTTTGGCCGAGCACTCAACCTGCACTGGGCACCCAACATTTTCCCAGAGTTCGAGGTCCTGCTGGTCCTGGAGGCAGAAGACAGCTTTTCTCTTTGCCCTCCCTTCTCTGTTTCTTGCTCCTTTTCTCCCTCTGTCCATCCTTCCCTCTAATCTTCCTTCTCTCCCTCTCTCCCTCCCTCTGTTCTTCTCTCCTTCCCTCTCTCCCTCCATCCATACCTCCATTTCTCCCTCCTTCTCTCCCTCCATTCTTCTCTTTTTCTTTCCCTCCCTCCCTCCATCCCTTCCAAGGTCCCTCCGTTCATCCGTCCTTTCCTCCCTCTGTCACTCCCTCTCACTTTGTCTCCGTTCCTTTCCCCATCTCTGCCTGGCTTCCCTCCCGCCTAGAAAGAGCAGAACCACAGGTTGTGAGAGATCTCGGGGTCTACATTTAGTTGCCAGGCACTCCACGTGATGCCAGGGAGTGTGGCTGGGCACGGGTGCTAGAGTGATGGTAGAGCGGGGAGGCAGTGGAGTTGAGCCACGGAAAAGAGAGCAGGCCTGGCCACTGCCCCAGCTGGTGTTTCCTGGGGTGGAGGTCTCCGCCTACACCACTGAAGAACGCGGGCGCGGGGGGGTACAAGACGTAGGGGAGCTGGGGAAGGGATGAGAGCCCTGCCTGGGCTGGTCCCAAACCCTAGCCGGCTGCCCGCCGACCCACGCATGGGCAGTAGACGGCCTATCTCTGAGTACCTGTGCTGGCTCTGAAATCCCTGAGATGCTCAGAAAAGAATGACAGCCCTCCTTTCTGTGGAGTCTCTTGCCGGACCTGGACTCAGGAATCTTAGACAGGTCAGCTGGAAGGGAAGACACAGGTCTCCATACCGAGCCAGAGGTTCACCGCGAAAGAAGGGCCACCCCCCTGTCCCCATCCTTTCCCAACCCTGCGTCCTAAAGCTCCTCCAACTGAGCCCAGTGTTCTTCCTGGGTGAGGAGTGGTTCCAGAAAAGTGGGCTCTTCCACGTCCTTCAACTCCTCCAGTGGCTCCGTTGCTAGGAAAGGCTGTGCCTTTTGCTGAAATTCTGGGGTCGACAGGAGTTCATATAGCTGGGTGGATGTGAGTGCAGATGAACGCTCCAGCTCCTGGAGCGGTTGGGAGGGTGTCTGGATGGCTTACATCTGCTTCTGACACGCAGAGGCCTCCATGGGCACGAGCTGCAGAGGTAGATGTGCCTCGGCTTAGCATCCCCACGTGCCCTGGTGACTTGGAGACCCTGGCCCCAGCCCCAATACAGACTCATGTGGGACGTGTGCGGTGCAAGCACAACTTGCTCCTGTGACTCAGCCTGAGCAGCTCAGGTTGTCCCACTGAGCAGGTACCCAGAAGGCTGCCTTGTTGTGGGTCCTGGTCCCCCTGCCATCTGTTTGATTCAGCATGAGCGGCCCAAGCTGTCCCATTGAGCACACACCCAGAAGGCCACCGTAGTGTGGATCCTGGTCCCCCTGCCATCTGTTTGGGTGCTGAGGTCACCCAGGTGTCTGAGGGTGGGTCAGCGCCACTTCCGAAGGAGCCAGGATAGCAAACCCAAAATCCCCGTGTCCCACGGCAGGTTGGGAGATTCCGTCTGCCTGGGAATCCTCGCTGGGCTGCAGCAGAGGGGTGACCCTTGCTGCCTGGCTAAGGAAAACCCCCTGTACCCCACGCCCTGGTGGGGGTGAAGGCGACCAAGGAGGGAGGGTGGCACCCTTGATGGCCACATTGCACAGGCAGTCTGTGTGCGTGGGTTCCCTGCCACCATGGCTTGGATGCCTGAACCTTCGATTCTGACAGAAATCTGAATCCTGGACTGTAAAAGGCAGGTATCTCTGGCCAGTTCAGGTAAGGGTTCCACTCAAAGCATGCTGGCAGGGCACCTTTTTCGTTCAGGTTACAAAGGATTCCCTTTGCTGTCCTCGTCCTCAGGCTTCCGCAGGGAAAGGGCTGTCAGAAGGTGTCGGGAGAGCCATCGTGGGATCACCTGGCCGGAATTTCACGGAGAGACAAGGGCAGAGAGTGGCCGGCAGCTCCCATGCACCTCAGTTGGCCTTTGTGCTGCACGCAGGTCCAGTCAGGAGTCCGACCCCGCCAGTGGCACTTATAAAGACCCAGCAGCTTCACCCCTTCACGAATATGCATGAGTACCCAAGGGCCCTGGATAATCCGCCCTCTGAAGCCAGAGACCACAGACACAGGTCCATGTGTGTTAGGTGAAGGTGGGGTCAGATCGGCCAGGAAAGGGGGGCTTCCGGGGCTGTCTCTCTGAGTTCTCCAGAATTCTATGGAAACTGGAAGTTTCTCTCTGGGCTCACACACGATTTCAGGTAGAAACCACCTTGGAAGGGTGGAGTGTAGAACTGAACATCCATGAGAGTCTTGGGTTTTCCATGCCCTCTCCGTGAAGGTGGCAATGCCTGTGGGTGTCGCTGTTGCCGTGATAGTCTCACACACGCAGGTGTGTGGATCACATTCATTTTCGTTTTTTTTTAATTTTATTTTTTTATTTCTGCCTCTTAAAGTCAATAATAAAGTCACAAGTGTAAAATGAATGCATTTAAAAACATAAAAATACATTTCAATGACAAGAAGTATGCAATGATCATGAAAATCTACTGTACACTTTGCCAAAGTCAAAGAATGAAAGACATTATGGAAAACCGAATCTTCAAATATATCCTTAACAAAAACTCTCTCCTGCATAGTAAAAGCATCATCTAAACAGCAGTTCCAACCGAGAAAAAAAAAAACAGCAGGGTAGATGGGACAGACAACTTTCCCCAGGTTTTCCAGATAAAAACATGTGGTCACCAGGAATTCAAGGTAACTTCAAAAGCCATATTTAATTCAGAATAAAATGAACATTTCTGACAGATTACAACAGTATGATACTGATTTTTTTCTTTCCTAGATACAAATCATATGGGGCATTTCTTAGCAGTTTAGTAATCATCTAAGAATAACTGTAGAAATAACCCCAATTCCACCATCCTAGCCACTGGTATAAAACAAATAACCTTCCATTGATACTGCCTTTCACATAACTAAAATATCCTCACTTACTTGGAACAATTTCATGCTTACACATGATCACAAACACTTGTTTTCAGATGTTGTGGAATTATAGGGGCTGAGATTTTTGAAACAATATCTTAATCTTAGCAGAGAGATAATAATCCTTTCACTATAATTTGATTTGGCTCCTTAACCAAATCTGAGCAACTACTGTAATAATAATCCTGGTGGTAATCCAAGATACTCTCAAATTTTTCCCTTTAAGAAATATATAATCCATGTAACTCTAGCAAATATGTTACATTGCACACTTCCTTAATAAGGAATGGCTGTTTTCAGGCCTTATTAGGAAAACAAACAAGGAAACAATGACAATTACTACCTGTCTTTTATCACTGGTAAGCTACAATAAAGCTCAAATATGGACAGTTTAATTGTGTGATATTAAGTAAAAAATGAAAACCATTATAGTTTTACCAAAAGAAACATAAAAAATATGGGAAGAAGTCAAATGAACATGGCATGAGTCCCAAAGATTACACTATGATTCTGAACAGGATTTTCCAAACAAAAGGTATCTAGATACAATTTCTGTGAATATTTCTTGTACTAGAAAGATCCAAAGCAAGTGTAGGCTCAGCCCTACCTTGTCAAGGATAAATATTCAGGTAAACTAGAAGCTCCATCTGCTATAGTGCATCCGCTGACCAGGTCTACCATGGCCCTGCTACTTACAGACATCTAAGAAAGTGGTCTCACTCATGCTCATTCACTTGTTCTGTGGCCTATCAAGAGTCACACATAACGATGATTTTGCTTTTTTTAAAAAACCAAATACTTTATACAGTGAACTATAGAAAAAACAATTCCAAATATAATTTAAAAATTCTAGAGAGTGGGTGCAGCCAAGATAGCCGAAAAGGAACAGCTGCAGTCTACAGCTCCCAGCATGACTGATGCAGAAGATGGGTGATTTCTGAATTTCCAGCTGAGGTACTGGATTCATCTCACTAGGGAGTGCCAGACAGTGGGTGCAGGAGAGTGAGTGCAGCGCACCATGTGCAAGCCGAAGCAGGGCTAGGCATTGCCTCACTCGGGAAGTGCAAGGGGTCAGGGAGTTCCCTTTCCTAGTCAAAGAAAGGAGTGACAGATGGACCTGGAAAATCGGGTCACTCCCACCCTAATACTGCACTTTTCTGACGGGCTTAAAAAACGGCACACCAGGAGATTATATCCCACACCTGGCTCGGAGGGTCCTACACCCACGGAGTCTCACTGATTGCTAGCACAGCAGTTTGAGATCAAACTGCAAGGCGGCAGCGAGGCTGGGGGAGGGGCGCTGCAATTGTCCTGGCTTGCGTAGGTAAACAAAGCAGCCGGAAACTTTGAACTGGGTGGAGCCCACCACAGCTCAAGGAGGCCTGCCTGCCTCTATAGGCTCCACCTATGGGGGCAGGGCACAGACAAACAAAAAGACAGCAGTAACCTCAGCAGACTTAAATGTCCCTGTCTGACAGCATTGAAGAGAGCAATGGTTCTCCCAGCACGCAGCTGGAGATCTGAGAACAGGCAGACTGCCTCCTTAAGTGGGTTCCTGACCCCTGAATTCCAAGCAGCCTAAGTGGGAGGCACCCCCCAGTAGGGGCAGACTGATACCTCACACGGCCGTGTACTCCTCTGAGTCAAAACTTCCAGAGGAATGATCAGACAGCAGCATTCGTGGTTCATGAAAATCTGCTGTTCTGCAGCCACCGCTGCTGTTACAAAGGCAAACAGCGTCTGGAGTGGACCCCTAGCAAACTCCAACAGACCTGCAGCTGAGGGTCCTGTCTGTTAGAAGGAAAATAACAAACAGAAAGGACATCCTCACCAAAAACCCATCTGTACATCACCATCATCAAAGACCAAAAGGAGATAAAACCACAAAGATGGGGAAAAGCAGAGCAGAAAAACTGGAAACTCTAAAAAGCCGAGTGCCTCTCCTCCTCCAAAGGAATGCAGTTCCTCATCAACAACGGAGCAAAGCTGGAGGGAGAATGATTTTGACGAGTTGAGAGAAGTCTTCAGATGATCAAACTACTACGAGCTACAGGAGGAAATTCAAACCAAAGGCAAAGAAGTTAAAAAACTTCGAAAAAAAAATCAGACGAATGTATAACTAGAATAAACAATACAGAGAAGTGCTTAAAGGAGCTGATGGAGCTGAAATCCAAGGCTTGAGAACTACGTGAAGAGTGCAGAAGTCCCAGAAGCCAATGCAATCAACTGGAAGAAAGGGTATCAGTGATGGAAGATGAAATGAATGAAATGAAGTGAGAAGGGAAGTTTAGAGAAAAGAGAATAAAAAGAAACGAACAAACCCTCCAAGAAATATGGGACTATGTGGAAAGACCAAATCTACTTCTGATTGGTGTACCAGAAAGTGACGGGGAGAATGGAACCAAGTTGGAAAACACTCTGCAGGATATTATCCAAGAGAACTTCCCCAATCTAGCAAGGCAGGCCAACATTCAGATTCAGGAAATACAGAGAACACCACAAAGATACTCCTCGAGAAGAGCAACCCCAAGACACATAATTGTCAGATTCACCAAAGTTGAAATGAAGGAAAAAATGTTAAGGGCAGCCAGAAAGAAAGGTCGGGTTATGAACAAAGGGTAGTCATTCAGACTTACAGTGGATCTCTCAGCAGAAACTCTACAAGCCAGAAGAGAGTGGGGGCCAATATTCAACATTCTTAAAGAAAAGTATTTGGACCCAGAATGTCATATCCAGCCAAACTAAGCTTCATAAGTAAAGGAGAAACAAAATACTTTACAGACAAGTAAATGCTGAGAGATTTTGTCACCACCAGACCTGCCCTAAAAGAGATCTTGAAGGAAGCACTAAACATGGAAAGGAACAACTGGTAACAGCAACTGCAAAATCATGCCAAATTGTAAAGACCATCGAGGCTAGGAAGACACCGCATCAACTAACGAGCCAAATAACCAGCTAACTTCATAATGACAGGATCAATTTCACACATAACAATATTAACTTTTAATGTAAACGGACTAAATGCTCCAATTAAAAGACATAGACTGGCAAACTGGATAAAGAGTGAAGACCCATCAGTATGCTGTATTCAGGAAACCCATCTCACATGCAGAGACACACATAAGCTCAAAATAAAAGGATGGAGGAAGATCTACGAAGCAAATGGAAAACAAGAAAAGGCAGGAGGTGCAATCCTAGTCTCTGATAAAACAGACTTTAAACCAACAAAGATCAAAAGAGAGAAAGAAGGCTATTACATAATGGTAAACGGATCAATTCAACAAGAAGAGCTAATTATCCTAAATATATATGCACCCAATACAGGAGCATCCAGATTCATAAAGCAAGTCCTGAGTTACCTACAAAGAGACTTAGACTCCCACACAATACTAATGGGAGACTTTAACACCCAATTGTCAACATTAGACAGATCAACGAGACAGAAAGTTAACAAGGATACCCAGGAATTGAACTCAGCTCTGCACCAAGTAGACCTAATAGACATCTACAGAAGTCTCCACTCCAAATCAACAGAATATACATTTTTTTCAGCACCAAACCTATTCGAAAATTGACCATATAGTTGGAAGTAAAGCTCTCCTCAGCAAATGTAAAAGAACAGAAATTGTAACAAACTGTCTCTCAGACCACAGTGCAATCAAACTAGAACTCAGGATGAAGAAACTCACTCAAAACTGCTCAACTACATGGAAACTGAACAACCTGCTCCTGAATGACTACTGGGTACATAACGAAATGAAGGCAGAAATAAAGATCTTCTTTGAAACCAATGACAACAAAGACACAACATACCAGAATCTCGGGGACAAATTTAAAGCAGTGTAGAGGGAAATTTATAGCACTAAATGCCCACAGAAGGAAGCAGAAAAGATCCAAAATTGACACCCTAACATCAGAATTAAAAGAGCTAGAAAAGCAAGAGCAAACACATTCAAAAGTTAGCAGAAGGCAAGAAATAACTAAAATCAGAGCAGAACTGAAGGAAATAGAGACACAAAAAACCCTTCAAAAAATTAATGAATCCAGGAGCTGGTTTTTTGAAAGGACCAACAAAATTGATAGACCGCTAGCAAGACTAATAAAGAAAAAAAGAGAGAAGAATCAAATAGATGCAATAAAAAATGATAAAGGCGATACAATCTCCAATCCCACAGAAATACAAACTACCATCAGGGAATACTACAAACACCTCTATGCAAATAAACTGGAAATTGTAGAAGAAATGGATAAATTCCTCGACACATACACCCTCCCAAGACTAAACCAGGAAGAAGTTGTATCTCTGAATAGAAAAATAACAGGCTCTGAAATTGAGGCAATAATCAATAGCTTACCAACGAAAAAAAGTCCAGGACCAGATGGATTCACAGCCGAATTCTACCAGAGGTACAAGGAGGAACTGGCACCATTCCTTCTGAAACTATTCCAATCAATAGAAAAAGATGGAATACTCCCCAACTCATTTTATGAGGCCTGCATCATCCTGATACCAAAGCTGGGCAGAGACACAACCAAAAAAGAGAATTTTAGACCAATATCCTTGATGAACATTGATGCAAAAATCCTCAATAAAATACTGGCAAACCAAATAAAGCAGCACATCAGAAAGCTTATCCACCATGATCAAGTGGGCTTCATCCCTGGCATGCAAGCCTGGTTCAATATACACAAATCAATAAATATAATCCAGCATATAAACACAATGAAAGACAAAAACCACATGATTATCTCAATAGATACAGAAGAGTCCTTTGACAAAATTCAACAACCCTCCATGCTAAAAACTCTCAATAAATTAGATATTGATGGGACATATCTCAAAATAATAAGTGCTATCTATGACAAACCCACAGCCAATATCATACTGAATGGGCAAAAACTGGAAGCATTCCCTTTGAAAACTGGCAGAAGACAGGGATGCCTTCTCTCACCACTCCTATTCAACATAGAGTTGGAAGTTCTGGCCAGGACAATTAGGCAGGAGAAGGAAATAAAGGGTGTTCAATTAGGAAAAGAGGAAGTCAAACTGTCCCTGTTTGCAGATGACACGATTGTATATCTAGAAAACCCCATTGTCTCAGCCCAAAATCTCCTTAAGCTGATAAGAAACTTCCGCAAAATCTCAAGATACAAAATCAATGTACAAAAATCACAAGCATTCTTATACACAAATAACAGACTAACAGAGCCAAATCATGAGTGAACTCCCATTCACAATTGCTTCAAAGAGAATAAAATATCTAGGAATCCAAATTGCAAGGGACATGAAAGACCTCTTCAAGGAGAACTACAAACCACTGCTCTTTGAATTAAAAGAGGATAGAAACAAATGGAAGAACATTCCAAGCTCATGTGTAGGAAGAAAAAATATCGTGAAAATGGCCATTCTGCCCAAGGTAATTTATAGATTCAATGCCATCCCCATCAAGCTACCGATGACTTTCTTCACAAAATTGGAAAAAACTACTTTAAAGTTCATATGGAACCAAAAAAAGAGCCCTCATAGCCAAGTCAATCCTAAGCCAAAAGAGCAACGCTGGAGGCATCACGCTACCTGACTTCAATCTATACTACAAGGCTACAGTAACCAAAACAGCATGGTACTCGTATCAAAACAGAGTCATAGATCAGTGGAACAGAACAGAGCCCTCAGAAATAATGCCGCATATATACAGCTATCTGATCTTTGACAAACCTGAGAAAAACAAGCAATGGGGAAAGGATTCCCTATTTAATAAATGGTTCTGGAAAACTGTCTAGCCATATGTAGAAAGCTGAAACTGGATCCCTTCCTTACACCTTATACAAAAATCAATTCAAGATGGATTAAAGACTTAAACATTAGACCTAAAACCATAAAAACCCCAGAAGAAAACCTAGGCATTACCACTCAGGACACAGGGATGGGCAAGGACTTCATGTCTAAAACACGAAAAGCTATGGCAACAAAAGGCAAAATTGACAAATGGGATCTAATTAAACTAAAGAGCTTCTGTACAGCAAAAGAAACTACCATCAGAGTGAGCAGGCAACCTACAAAATGGGAGAAAATTTTCACAACCTACTCATCTGACAAAGGGCTAATATCCAGAATCTGCAATGAACTCAAACAAATTTACATGAAAAAAAAAACAACCCCATCAAAAAGTGGGCGAAGGACATGAACAGACACTTCTCAAAAGAAGACATTTATGCAGCCAAAAAACACATGAAAAAATGCTCACCATCACTGGCCATCAGAGAAATGCAAATCAAAAACCCAATGAGATACCATCTCACACCAGTTAGAATGGCAATCATTAAAAAGTCAGGAAACAACAGGTGCTGGAGAGGATGTGGAGAAATAGGAACATTATTACACTGTTGGTGGGATTGTAAACTAGTTCAACCATTGTGGAAGTCGGTGTGGTGATTCCTCAAGGATCTAGAACTAGAAATTCCATTTGACCCAGCCATCCCATTACTGGGTATATACCCAAAGGACTATAAATCATGCTGCTATAAAGACACATGCACAAGTATGTTTATTGCGGCACTATTCACAATAGCAAAGACTTGGAACCAACCCAAATGTCCAACATTGGATTAAGAAAACGTGGCACATATACACCATGGAATACTATGCAGCCATAAAAAATGATGAGTTCATGTCCTTTGTAGGGACATGGATGAAATTGGAAATCATCATTCTCAGTAAACTATCCCAAGGACAAAAAGCCAAACACTGCATGTTCTCACTCATAGGGGGGAATTGAACAATGTGAACACACGGACACAGGAAGGTGAACATCACACTCTGGGGAATGTCGTCAGGTGGGCGGAGGGTGGAGGGATAACTTTAGAAGATATACCTAATGCTAAATGTCGAGTGCGAAATGGTTGCAGCACACCAGCATGACACATGTATACATATGTAACTAACCTGCACATTTTGCACATGTACCCTAAAACTTAAAGTATAATAATAATAAAAAAATTCTAGAGAGTTAAGATAACCTCATTTTTTAAAATACTGAAAATGTAAAGGGTCCATATAAAAAGTTGTGTTAAGTACATACGTCCTATTTTAATAATTCTCTTGCTTTGCTCTTAAAATCTCTATGAGAGAAGTTGATATTTTACTCATGTCTTTTGGAAAGAGATTCAAAACAAAAGTAGCTGTGCTGTGAAATTTCATAAAATTTGTGGGATTTTTACAAGCTAAATTATTCAGTATTTTGTATTGTTATTACAGTCATATATTGCCCGGAATGTATATACAGCAACCCTGCAACAGTGATTGCAACAAAATTAAGGTAAATAGGTCTACAATCATTTGATTTCGTTATTAGATAAATGAAGTTTTCATAGAGGAAATGCAAATTCAGATCCGGTTACATAAGTTTAACTATTATTTAAACCTTATATAAAATTAAATCTAACCCTCACAACTGCAAGTCTGTAAGGAATCACTGTCAGGAATCTACAGGACTTGGCTCGTATTTACATTCGACTCACACTTAGAAATTTCATAAATGATGAGATGCAGGCCAAGGGGATTCCTCAAAGGGCTCCACCCAAAAGGAAAGGAAAGAGAGTTAAACAGAGAATTACCACTTATGTATCTGTGGGTAATCAGCTTATTCCTCAGCCTCTAGACACCGAAGAGTATGAAAAAATGGAAGAAGATAACAAAGAAGAGGAAGAAAAAGATCACAGTGAAGCGATGAAGCCAGAGGAGTAACCTTAAAATTTACTGAGAGAAAAAATCATGAAACTGCCCCTCCCTGAATCTTTAAAAGCTTACTTGACATATTTTAGAGACAAATAACTTAGATCAAGAAGAAAGAATGCCTACTGGTAATTCCTTTAGTCCTGAAAATGTAGCATTTGTGAGGAGTTAAAAGAATTATTTCTTTCATCAGAGCAAATTATAGTGGAAAAAATATCACTCGTTACTCTCAGTAACTTAAATTATGTATTGAGTGAATAAAAGAATCCCTTTTATAAAATCTATTTTTCTTTAAATCTTGGAAAACTGTTGTTTTAGCTCAAAGTGATTTCAAAGTGGAATGCAACAGTAGTCAAGACTTGTGTACCATAAATTCTTTTCTAATTCCTTACGAATCTCGTTCATTTTCATGTAGAAAACGAGAGCGAAACTACAGAGAAAAGAAACGCCCGGTGCATCACGGCCTGACGATGGTTTCCTGTTTCCTAAGAAATGGGGAGTCTCCACTATGACCTGTTTCCAAAGAGGAAACTGGAAAGGAGAGCAAAAACACGATGCTGCTTTTTCACTATTCTCTGGAGGTTTCTGTGTCCCCACAGAGCTCGGGAAAGAAACAGTCAAAATGGTCACGCTTTCGGGGACTAGAGACACATGAGCAACAGGCCCCCTTGCAGAAGACAAAGGAATGTGGAACCCAAAACCATGCTTCAGTCGGCCTGAGTGTGACTCCTGTGTGGGCGGGACTATCCACCTCACGCTCCGTTGCTGGCTCAACGTGGGGCTATCTCATCTGTTAACCATGTGGATGAAAAATGGACAATCACCCGAGTCTGGGCTCATTGCTCTCTGTGTAATTCGCTTATTCCTTTGGAGACGAAATTCGTCTGAATCGCTCCCAGATGAAGTAACCCAGGCTGGCGATCCAGAGGGCCGATGAGAGCCCTGCAGGCCGACGCGGCTGTGGGCCGAGCACTTAGCCTGCCCTGGGCACCCAACATTTTCCCGGAGTGCAAGATCCTGCTGGTCCTGGAGGAAGAAGACCGCTTTTCTCTCTGCCTTCCCCTCTTTGTTTCTTGCTCCCACCCTCCCTCCCTCTTTCCCTCCATCCCTCCCTCAGTTCCCCCCTTCCTCCCTCCCTCCCTCCTTCCCTCTCTCCCTCCTATCCCTCCAAACCTTCCATGGTCCCTGGGTCCATCTGTTCTTTTCTCCCTCCATCGCTCCCTCCCTCTCTGTCTCCATTCCTCTCCCCATCTCTGCCTCAGTTCCCTCCCGCGTATAAAGGGCAGCACCCCGGTTTGCGTGGGGTCTCGGGTCTGCATTTAGCTGTCAGGCACTCCATGGTGATGTCGAGGAAGCTGGCTGGGCAAGGGTAGGCGAGTGATGGTGGGGGGGGGACAGAGGTAGCGAGACGCGGAAAGAAGAGTAGGCTTGGCACCTGCCCAGGCCAGTGTTTCCCGGGATGGAGGTCTCCGCCCGTCCCACTGAAGAACGCGGCGGGGATACAAGAGGGAAGGTATGAGAGCTCCGCCTGAGCTTCTTAGAAAACCTAGGCTGCTGCCTGCTAACCCACGCATGAGCAGTAGACTCTCCACCTCCCGGTACCTGGACGGGCCCTGGGATCCCCGGGATGCTCAGGAAAGAATGACAGCCCTCCTCTGAGTGGAGTCTCTCATGGGACCTGGAACTCAGAGATCCTAGGCAGGTCAGCTGGAAGGGAAGACACGCCTCTCCATACCGAGTCAGAGGTTCACCGCTAAAGAGAGGCCGCCGCCCTGCCCCCACCCCGCCCCAACCCCACGTCCTAAAGCTTCTCCAGCAGAGCCCGGTGTTCTTCCTGGCTGAGGAGTGGTTCCAGCGGAGTGGGCTCTTCCACTTCCTTCAGCTTCCCCAGTGGCGCTGGACCTAGGAAAGGTTGTGCCTTTTGCTGAAACTCTGGGGTTGACAGGAGCTCATCTAACAGGCTGGAGGTGAGTGTAGATGAGCGCCCCAGCTCCTGGAGCAGTTGAGAGATGCCTGGATGGCTTGCATCTGTGCTTGATGTGGAGGCCTCCAGGGTCGCTAGCTTCAGAGGTGGAGGTGCCCCGTCTTTGGTTTCCCACCCCGCCCTGGCGACCTGGGGCTCCAGACCCACCGCGGACTCCGGTGGGACGTGGGTGGTGCAAACACACCTTGCCCCTGTGACTCAGCTTGAGGGGGCCCAAGCTGTCCCACTGAGCATGCGCCCAGCAGGCCATCGTGCTGCGGATCCTCATCCTCCTGGCATTTGTTGGGGTGCGGAGGCCACCGAGGTGTCTGAGGGTGGGACAGTCCTACTTCCAGAGGAGCCAGGGCATTGAACACAAAAATTCCCACGTGCAATGGCAGGTTGAGAGATTCCTTCTGCCTGCACAGCCTGGCTGGGCTGGAGCGGGGGGACGGCCCTTGCTCCCTGGCTCATGAAAACCCCCTGTGGGAGAGCCCCAGGCATGCAGGGCGTGTGTGGTGCAGAAAGTCCCATTCCCCATGCAGAGATGTGGGTGAACTCGATTGAGGAGGGAGGAGGATGACACCCACTGGGGGTTTTAATTAGTAACCACAGTGGCCTCAAAGAGCTCAAATGGAAGGAAGAATTGCACGTCTCTCACTTTAAGTAAAAAGCTAGAAATGATTAAGCTTACTGAAGATGTAATATTTTCATCGCTAGAGAGACGTCAACACTTGGCTTCAAAACTTCAAAGGATGGGCTGACTGTCTTTGAGGACCACTGCAGTTGGTGACTTTAAGTTACAGCCAATGCTCATTGACCACTCTGAAAATCTCAGGGCTCTTAAGAATTATTCAAAATCTATTCTTTCTGTGCTCTATAAATGGAACATCACAGTCTGTGTGACAACACAACTGTTAACAGTATGGTTTACTGAATATTTTAATCCCACTATTGAGACCTACTGCTCAGAAAAAAACAAACAAACAAAAAAAAAACGAGTCCTTTAAAGGGATTGCTGCTTGGCCTGGTTCAGTGGCTCACACCTGTAATCCCTGCACTTTGGGAGGCCGAGGTGGTTGGATCGCCTGAGGTCAGAAGTTGGAGACCAGCCTGGCGAAAATTATGAAACCCCATGTCTAATAAAAATACAAAAAAATTAGCCGGGCATGGTGGTTGTACTTGTAATTTCAGCTGCTTGGGAGGCTGACACAGAAGAATGGCTTGGACCCTGGAGGTGGAAGTTGCAGTGAGCCAAGACCACACCACTGCCCTCCATCCTGGGCAACAAGAGGGAAACTATATAAAGGAGAAAAAAAAAAAAAGGAAAGAAAAGAAAAAAGGAAAAAAGATTGCTGCTTATTAATAATTCTCCTAGCTACCCAGAAGCTTAGATGGAGATGTACTTGAAAATTAATGTTATGTTCATGGCTGCTAATACAATATATACCCTTCAGCCTGTGGATCAAAGACTGGTTTTGACTTTCAAGTGTTTTATTAAATAATAAATGCATTTTGTAAAGGTATAGCTGTCATAGATAGTAATTTCTTTGATGAGTCTGGATAAACTGAATTGAAAACCTTTTGGAAAGGTTTCACCATTAATCCCTTCATGATATTTCAAACTCCTCCCGTGAATCACAAATGTCCTTAATAGCAAATGCCATTAAGAACATTTGTGCTTGATGGGAGGAGGTTGAAATATCAACATTAACAGGAGTTTGGAAGAAGTTGATTCCAGACGTTATGGATGGCTTTGAGGGCTCAGGATGTCAGTGGAGGAAGTCCCTACAGATGTGATAGAAATCGCACGACAATCAGAATTAGAATTAGGGCCTTAAGATGAGATTAAATTGCTGTAAACTCATGATGAAACTTGAACAAGTGGGGAGTTGCTTCTTATGGATGAGCACAGAAAATATTTTCTTGAGATGGAATCTACTCCAGGTGGAGATGCTATGAACATTGTTGAAATAACAGCAAAGGATTTAGAATATTCCATAAACCTAGTGGATAAAGCAGCAGCAGGGTTTGAGAGGGTTTACTCCAATTTTGAAGGGAGTTCTACTGTGGATAAAATGTTATCAAACAGCATCACATGCTACAGGGAAATCTTTTGTGAAAGGAACACTCTTCATTGTTTTAAGAAATTGACACAGGTACCCAAACTTCAGCAGCCCCCATACTGATCAGTCAGCAGCCATCAACATAGAGGCAAGACCCTCACTGTAGAGAAAAGAAAGAGAGATCAGACTGTTACTGTGTCTATATAGAAAGAAAAGGCATAAGAGACTCCATTTTGAAAAAGACTTGTACTTTAAACAATTGCTTTGGTGAGATGTTGTTAATTTGTAGCTTTGCCCCAGCCGCTTTGCCCCAGCCACTTTGCCCCAGCCACTCAGACCCAACCTGGAGCTCACAAAAACATGCGTTGTATGAAATCAAGGTTTAAGGGATCTAGGGCTGTGCAGGACGTGCCTTGTTAACAAAATGTTTACAAGCAGTATACTTGGTAAAAGTCATCGCCATTCTCTAATCTTAATAAACGAGGGGAAAAATGCACTGCAGAAAGCCGCAGGGACCTCTGCCCTTGAAAGTGGGATATTGTCCAAGGTTTCTCCCCATGTGAAAGTCTGAAATATGGCCTCATGGGATGAGAAAGACGTGACTGTCCCCCAGCCCGACACCCGTTAAGGGTCTGTGCTGAGGTGGATTAGTAAAAGAGGAAAGCCTCTTGCAGTTGAGATAGAGGAAGGCCACTGTCTCCTGGTTGCCCCTGGGAACTGAATGTCTCAGTATAAAACCCGATTGTACCTTTGTTCAATTCTGAGATAGGAGAAAATCCGCCCTATGATGGGAGGGCAGATATGTTTGCAGTAATGCTGCTTTGTTATTCTTTACTCCGCTGAGATGTTTGGGTGGAGAGAAACATAAATCTGGCTTCCGTGCACATCCAGTCATAGTACCTTCCCTTGAACTTAATTGACATAGATTATTTTGCTCACATGTTTTTGCTGACCTTCTCCTTATTATCACCCTGCTCTCCTACTACATTCCTTTTTGCTCAAATAATGAAAATAATAAGCAATAAAAACTTCTCCTTATTATCACCCTGCTCTCATACTACATTCCTTTTTGCTCAAATAATGAAAATAATAAGCAATAAAAACTTCTCCTTATTATCACCCTGCTCTCCTACTACATTCCTTTTTGCTCAAATAATGAAAATAATAAGCAATAAAAACTGAGGGAACTCAGAGGCCGGTGCCTGTGCAGGTCCTTGGTATGCTGAGTGCTGGTCTCCTGGGCCTACAAGTGCTTCTCTATACTTTGTCTCTGTGTCTTACTTATTTTCTCAGTCTCTCGTCCCACTTGACTAGAAATACCCACAAGTGTGGAGGAGCAGGCCACCCCTTCACTCACCAGCAAATGATTATGACTTGGTAAAGTTCAGATATTCATTAATATTTTTCAGCAATGAGGTATTTTAAGTTAAGGTATGTACATGGATTTTTAGACATAATGTGATTACTAATTAATTAATTAATAATTATTAATTACTCATTAGACTACAACACGGTTTAAGCATAACTTTTATAAGTACTGGGAAACAAAATGTTTATGTGACTAATTTGATTGTAACATTTGCCTTATTGTGGTTGTCTGGAACCAAACCTACACTATCTCTGAGTATTCTTGAAAGTTTTTGGTTGTTCTTTGTTTTGAGAAGGGGTTTCGCTCTGTCACCCAGGCCAGAGTGCAGTGGCATGATCATAGCTCACTGCAGCCTCAAACTGCTGGGTGAAGTGATTGTTCTACCACAGCCTCCTGAGTAGCTGGGACTACAGGCATGCAGCACTATGCTTAGATATATATATATTTTTTTTGAGATGGAGTCTCGCTCTTTAGCCCAGGCCAGAGTGTAGTGACTCTATCTCGGCTCACTGCTAGCTGTGCTTCCCGTGTTCATACCATCCTCCTGCCTCAGCCTCCTGAGTAGCTGGGACTACAGGTGCCCACACCAGGCCCAGCTAATTTTCTGTATTTTTAGTAGAGATGGGGTTTCACCATGTTAGCCAGGATGGTCTCGATCTCCTGACCTCGTGATCCACCCGCCTCAGCCCCCCGAAATGCTTGGATGACAGGAATGAGCCACCGCACCCGGCCTGTCTTTTCTTTCTAGTGGCACAAGCCCCAGGGAGTGTGGTGCGTCTGATCTAAGATGCTTTTGAGCAGTGTAGAAAGTGTTGCTGTCTGTATATAATTTTTTCCTACATGTATGGCCGCGATCGATCACAAGATCAATAAGCCCTTCTCCTTATTCTACTTCCCTTTCTAGCAATGGAGAACTTTGATTGGATTTTTCCTGCCTACAGGCAGGAATGAGTCTGCTGTTTTCTTTTTTAAACCCGAGGGGACTGAGCCTGAGGGCCTGGAGCACGGCCACCCTCCCCCAACCCCAACTGGTGATTGTGGTGGTGGTGGTGGTGGTTTTGTATTCCAGCTTCTGTTCTGTTGTTGTTGTTGTTGCTGCTGCTGCTGCTGGTGCTGTCGTCGTTGTTTTGGTATTTTACAGACTTAGGGGGTGTACCTGCTTGTTTGTCACATCAGCATACTACTGCCTCCGGATGTAGAAGTGGACCTCCAGTGTATCCAATACCCACGTGGCAAACGTTGTCTCTGACTGGCGATTTATTCATCCCTCGTCCCCCTGTTGTCCTCCTCCTCCCTTTTGGAGTGTCTGTTATTTCCATCTTGATGACCTTGTGCGTACCCACTGTTTACCTCCCACTTTTAAGCAGAAGGCGGTTCACTGGGTACATACTTGCTTCCAGCTCTATCCATGTTGTGGGAAAAGACGTGAAATCACTCTTTTTTGTGCCTACACCATTAGAGAATTTTAACTTTCTTGGTGATTGTTTTTCTTTTTTCTTTTCTTTTCTTTTCTTTTCTTTCCTCCTCCTCCCCCTATTTTTTCATTTTTTTCAGCTGGGCTCTCCTACTTGTGTTGCTCAGTTGATCAGGTTGGTCTCCTGGCCTTGACACTTCTTCTGTCACATCCACCGCCTGGTTGTTGAAATGAGCATCTCTTGTAAAATGGAAAAGACAAAAAAAAAAAAGAGAAAGACAAAAAGTATGGGGTGAACATTTCTCTTGCCGCCTCCCAGGGTGTACCTTGGACCCGATAGGAGGGAGGGAGCTTGCCTGGGTGGGTTTTCTGTGCTAAATCCTCCCGGGGGCCTCCTTCCCTCTCCCCCTTGTCCCTGCTTCTCCCCCAACCAAGGCTCCCACCGCCGCTGTGGGATTTTCCGTGGGAGAGGTATGGGAGAGGACTGATGCACCTTCCAGATCTATATCCTGCCAGATGTCTCTGACTCAGCGTCCACCACCGGCTGCCTGCCACCTTCCAGCGAGTTCTGAGGCTGATGCCCCGCCCCCCTTCTTGTCCCACCACACTTCCCCTGCTGGCCGTTGCCTGGTGACCCCAAGGGAACTGCGATGACGCTTTCTTTTTTCTTTTTTTAAAATTTTATTATTATTATACTTTAAGTTTTAGGGTACATGTGCACAATGTACAGGTTTGTTACATATGTATACGTGTGCCATGTTGTTGTGCTGCACCCATTAACTCGTCATTTAGAATTAGGTATATCTGCTAATGCTATCCTTCCCCCCTTCCCCCACCTCACAACAGTCCCTGGTGTGTGATGTTCCCCTTCCTGTGTCCATGTGTTCTCATTGTTCAATTCCCACCTATGAGTGAGAACATGCGGTGTTTGGTTTTTTGTCCTTGTGATAGTTTGCTGAGAATGATGGTTTCCAGTTTCACCCATGTCCCTACAAAGGACATTGACTCATCATTTTTTATGGCTGCATAGTATTCCATGGTGTCAAATCCTACAGTGAAGACTTCCAACAGATGCCCCAGGTGGGCCGAATGGGATGAGAGTGGACCACCCTGGACCATGCTGTTCTTGGGGGTATGTTGACATACAGGGTGGACTGGCAGCCCCAGTATTGTAAAGGGTGTCCAGGTATGGAAATGTCACATAGGATGTCCTCCGTCCCGTCAGCCTGCCTTCAGCTTCCTCAGGCATGAAGACAACTTCCCATCAGAACCTCTTTTCTTTCCTTTCTCCACCACACACATGAGACGCATGAGAGGGAGAAACAGCTCAATAGATACTGCTGACCTTCATTTGTGGAATCTTCAGTCATCTACACACAGACAGGTGAATAGACAGGTACCCAAATCAAACAGCATTTCCGTGTCCTCATGGTGGGATTGGTCTCTCTCTCTCTCACACACACACACACAATTTCCACATCTAGTTCACAAACCACACTAATTTACCGTTTTCACAGTACGCAGTCTGAGTAAAACCCACCCCACCCTCCACCCGGCGGTTGACAAAACTCCTTCTCTACAATTTATAAAAAAGATCATCTGGGCTGGGCACAGTGGCTCACTCCTGTCATTCCAGCACTTTGGGAGGCCAAGGTGGGTTGATCACTTGAGGCCAGGAATTCAAGACCAGGCTGGCCAACATAGTGAAACCCCATCTCTATGAAAAATAGAACAATTACCAGTTCTGATGGCATAGGCTTGTAATCACAACTACTCAGGAGACTGAGGCAGGCGAGTTGCTTGAATTAGGGAGGCCGAGTTTGCAGTGAGCTGAGATCATGCCATGGCAATTATTGAGACAGAGCGAGACTCTGTCTCAATAATAATTATAATATTATTATAAGATTAGTTTTGCGTGGTAATACCTGCCTGTAGTCGCAGCTACTCGGGAGGCTGAGATAAGGAGAAGAACACTTGAGGCCCCACAGGTCGAGGCTTCAGTCAGCTGTATCCTGGGCAGTTACCAGTCAAGGAGATATGCCCCTCCCCGTTTTCTTTTCTTTTCTTTTTCTTCTCTTTTCTTCTCTCTTCTTCTCCCTCCCACCCTCCCTCCCTTTCTTTCTTTCTTTCTTTCTTTCTTTCTTTCTTTCTTTCTTTCTTTCTTTCTTCCTTCCTTCCTTCCTTCCTTCCTTTCCTGCCTGACTGCCTTCCTGCCTTTCTTCTTCCCTCCCTTCCTCCCATCCTTCTTTCCTCCTGCCTCAGCCTCCCAAAGTGCCGGGATTACTGGAGTGAGGCACCATGCCTGCTTGGCGTAAAGCTACACCCTTTGAAAGTAAGACACAGAGAGCGCCTTCCAGTGATTTGATTGATTGATTGACTGATTTAGAGGCAGCGTCTCACTCTGTCACCCTGGCAGTGGTGCCATCATAACTCACTCACTGCAGCGTGGATGCTCCTGGACTCAAGCAATCCTTCCACCTCAGCCTCCAGAGTAGAGTACCTGGGACCACAGGCACACGCCACCGTGCCCAGATAATTTTTATTTATTTATTTATTTTTTTCCCAAGACAGAGTTTCTCTCTGGTTGCCCAGACTGGAGTGCAATGGCGTGATCTTGGCCCACCACAACCTCTGCCTCTTATGTTCAAGCGATTCCCCTGCGTCAGCCTCCCCAGCATCTGGGACTGCAGGCATGCGCCACCACATCTGGCTGATTTGGTATTTTTAGTGCAGACGGGGCTTCTCCATGTTGGTCAGGCTGGTCTTGAACTCCCGACCTCAGGTGATCCGCCCTCCCCAGGCTCCCGAAGTGCTGGGATAGCAGGCATGAGTCACCGAGCCTGGCCTTCATTTTTCAATGTTTTTCCACAGATAGGGTCTCATCATTTTTTTGCAACCCTCCTGACCCGGTGCCTCAAATTGCTGGCGTGACAGGCGTGAGCCACTGCGCCTGGACTCCGGGGAATGATTCACGACCACGACCACTGTACTGATTCTTTCTTTATTTTTTCTTTCTTTCTTTCTTTCTTTCTTTCTTTCTTTCTTTCTTTCTTTCTTTCTTTCTTTCTTTCTTTCTTCCTTTCTTCTTTCTTTCTATCTTTCATTGATGATTATTTTATTATTGATTGATTGATTGATTGATTTTGAGATGGAGTCTCGCTCTAGGCGAGGTGAGGCGAGGCAAGGTGCAATGCTTTGGAAGCCGCAGCACCGCCTTCTAAAGCCCCATTCAAATGCACAAAACCCTATTCGCTTCCTGGACTTGGAGCTGATGCCTTCCTTTGCCTTGTGTTTCTCTCCATTCAGAAGCTTTTACAGGCACAACCCCACCCAAAGGCTGGCTACGGCTGAGGATTACGGAATGTGGTGGGGCTGGAAACTCTTTCCCCCATTGTTGCAAGCTCAGCCAAGATATCCCCCGACCCTCATCACTCGCTCGCCCTTTGAGATCCCCTCCCTCCACCACCTTGGAGGCTGACTTCTTACTTTACTTTCTGTCTTTCTTCCTTTCCTGCGTTTGAGGAGTGTGTGCAGGAATGAGGGTGTGTAGGGGGAGGGGGTGTGGGGTGGGGACAGAGGGGAACGTCCTAAGGGTCGATTTAGTGTCATGCCTCTTTCACCACCACCACCGAAGATTAAAGCAACAATCAGTTAAATACCATGTGTTCTCATCCATAAGTGGGAACTTATAAGTGAGAGTTCTGCGTGGGCAGAACGAGGGACACGAGAGACGCGGGAGCCTACTTGAGGGAGGAGGGGTGGAAAGAGAGAGAGCGTCAGGAGAAACCAAAACTAAACGAAACATGAAAACTGTCGAGTACTGCGCTCAGTGTCTGGGTGATGAAATCATCTGCACACTGAACCTCCCATCAGAAGTTTACCTATGTAACAATCTTGCACATATATGCTTGAACAAGAAATGAAAGTTAGAGGAGAAAGAGAGAGAGAGGGAGAGAAGGAAAGAGAGAGAGAAAGAAGTGAAACGAAACACCATCTCCTTGACCTGAGTCAGGGGGTTTCCAGCCTTTTGGGGGAACATTCATTGACAATGTAGTATTTGGGCCTGTTCTTTCTTTTTTTCTTCGTTTCTTTTTTTTTGGACTGAGTCTCTCTCGCTCTGTCACCCAGGCTGCAGTGCAGTGGCACTCTCTTGGCTCACTGAAACCTCTGCTTTCCGGGTTCCAGTGATTCTTCTTCGGTAATTGGGATTACAGACGCGCACCACGACAGACGGCTAATTTTTCTATTTTTAGTGGAGATGGGTTTTCTCCATGTTGGCCGCGTTGGTACTGAACTCCTGACCTGAAGTGATTTGCCCTCCTGGGCCTCCCAAAGTGCTGGGACGACAGGCCTGAGCCGCAGGGATTTCAGCCTTTAAAAGCACCGGCCCTGCCACCTTTTGCTGTGGCCCTTACACTCAGAATGACATGTCCTCTCTGCCATAGGTTGACTCTTTGACTCCCCTATGCTATTGCACTCTAGCCTGGGCAGCAAGAGAGAAACTCCGTGCCCCCACCTTCCCGTGCAAAAAATAAATAAATAAATAAGTAAATAAATAAATAAATAAATAAAATATCTACACATGACCTATAAGTGTGTGTTCCCATGAGTGATTTCTAATAAATGGCACTGTACACTGAAAGCAGTGGCTCACATCTGTCATCCCAGCACTTTGGGAGGCTGAGTTGGGTGGGCCACGAGGTCAGGAGTTCAAGACCAGCCTAGCCAACATGGTGAAACCCCGTCTCTACTGAAAATACGAAACTGAGTCGGGCGCGCTGGGGCAGGCACCTGTAATCCCAGCTACTCGGGAGGTTGAGGCAGGATAATCACTTGAACCAGGCAGGCGGAGGTTGCAGTGACCTGGGATTGCGCCACTGCACTACAACCTGGACGACAGAGTGAGATTCGGTCTCTAAATAAATAAATAGAAAGAAAGAAAGAAAAGAAAAGAAAGAAAAGAAAAGAGAAGAGAAGAAAAGAAATAAAGAAAAGAAAAGAAAACCAGAAAAGAAAGAGAAAATGAAAGAAAAGGCACTATATCGCTACTCGGCTAGGACCTTCTCTCTTTCTGTGTTTCTCTCTGTCTCTCTCTGTCTGTCTTTGTCTTTCTCTATCTGTCTCTTTCTCTGTCTGTCTCTTTCTCTCTATCTCTGTCTCTCTCTCTCTGCCAGTCTCACTGTGTCTGTCTTTTGTCTAACTCTCTTTCTCTGCCTATCTCTCTCTGTCTCCCTCCCTGTCTGTTTCTCTCTCTCTCTGTCTCTCTCTTTCTGTCTGTTTTTCTCTGTCTCTGTCTGTCTCTGTTTCTCTCTGTCTCTCTCTGTCTGTCTCTGTTTTTCTCTGTCTGTCTCTCTCTTTCTTTTTCTGAGTCTCTCTGTCTGTCTCTCTCACTCTCTCTCTCTCTCTCTGTACCTATCTTGTCTTACTGTCTTTCTCTACCCGTCTGTCTCTCTCTCTCTGTCTGTCCCTCTTCCTCCCTTTCTGTCTCTCTCCCTCTCTCTCTCACTCTCTGTCTGTCTGTCTCTCTTTCTGTCTGTTTCTGTCTCTCCCTCTCATCTCTGTCAGTCTCTCTTTCTGTCTGTCTGTGTCTGTCTCTCTCTGCCTGTCTCTCTCACTGTGTCTGTCTTCTGTCTTGCTCTCTTTCTCTGCCTGTCTCTCTCTCTGCCTGCCTTTCTGTTCTCTCTCACTCTGTCTCTCTTTCTGTCTGTTTCTCTCTGTCTGTCTCTTTCTCTGTCTGTCTGTCTGTCTCTCTCTTTTTTTTTTTTTTTCCCATGGAGTCTCACTTTGTCGCCAAGGCTAGAGTGCAGTGGCACCATCTCGGCTCACTGCAAACTCCACCTCAGAGGTTCACGTCATTCTCCTGCGTCAGCCTCCTGAGTAACTGGGACTATAGGCGCCCGCCACCAAGCCCGACTAATTTTTTGTATTTTTAGTAAAGACGGGATTTCACCGAGTTAGCCAGTATGGTCTCGATCTCCTGACCTCCTGATCCACCCTCCTCAGCCTCCCAAAGTGCTGGGATGACAGGAATGAGCCACCGCGCCTGGCCTGTCTCTCTCTTTCTTTCTTTCCTCTCTCTCTCTCTCTGGGTGCCTATCTTCTGTCTTACTCTCTTCTCTGCCTGTCGGTCTCTCTCTCTGTCTGTCTCTCTCCCTTCCTGTCTGTTTCTCTCTCTCTGTCTCTCTCACTCTCGCTGTCTCTGTCTCTCTCTCTTGCTGTTTCTCTCTGTCCATCTCTGTCTGTCTGTTTCTCTGTCTGTCTCTCTGTTTCTTTCTCTCTGTCTCTGTCTCTCTCTCTCTCTGCCTGTCTCTCTCACTGTGTCTCTCTTCTGTCTTACTCTCTTTCTCTGCCTGCCTGTCTCTCTCTCCCCCTCTCTTTCTGTTTCTCTCTCTATATCTCTCACTCTCTCCGTCTCTCTCTGTCTGTTTCTCTCTGTCTCTGTCTTTCTCTGTCTGTCTCTGTCTCTCTCCCTCCCTGTCTGCCTGTTTCTGTCTCTTTCTCTATCTCTGTCTCTCTCATTCTGTTTCTCTCTGTCCATCTCTGTCTTTCTCTGTCTGTCTCTTTCTCTGTATGTCTCTCTCTTTCTCTCTGTCTCTTTCTCTCTCTCTCTGCCTGTCTCTCTCACTGTGTCTGTCTTCTGTCTTGCTCTCTTTCTCTGCCTGTCTGTCTGTCTCTCTCTCCCTCTCTTTCTCTCTCTCTCTGTCTCTCTCTTTCTGTTTCTCTCTGTCTCTGAGTGTCTGTCTGTTTCTCTCTTTCTCTGTCTCTCTCTCTGTTTCCTCTCCATCTGTTTCTGTCTGTCCCTCTCTCTCTGTCTCTCTCCCTCCCTGTCTGTCTGTTTCTCTCTGTCTTCGTCTCTGTTTCTCTGTCTTTCTGTCTGTTTCTCTCTGTCTATCTCTGTCCATCTCTGTCTTTCTATGTCTGTCCCTTTCTCTGTCAGTCTGTCAGACCCCCCATGATGGAGAGGGCCTTGCCCCTTCCACGAAAGTGAGAAGGGCCTGCTTAGAGAGGCCGAGAGGAATCCAGACAGACGGGCCTTGCTATGCTTCACCACTCAGTGTACGACTTTGGGAGGTCGAGGCCGGGTCCCCACTTAGATGGAAGGGACATTTTCAGACTTTTCTCTCTGTCACGTGTGGCTTCCCTACTTCTCGTATTTCCCTGATAAGCTCCTCAACTCAAAAATACATGGTTAAGGCCGGGCATGGTGGCTCACGTCTGTCATCCCAGAACTTCTGGAGGCCGAGGCGGGGGATCACGTGAGGTTGGGAGTTCGAGACTAGCCTTGCCACCACGGTAAAACCCCGTCTCTACAAGAAATACTAAACTGAGTCGGGCACGGTGGGGTATGCACCTGTAATGCCAGCTGCTCAGGGGGCTGAGGTGGGAGAATCACTTGAACCTGGGAGGCGGAGACTGCAGTGAGCCGAGATCATGCCACTGCACTACAGCCTGGGCTGTAGAGTGAATAGGACTCTGTCTCTAAATAAATAAATAAATAAATAAATAAATAAATAAATAAATAAATGAATGCATTATTTTCCATGCTGACTGACACTTGCAGGCATCGGTTGTCTTCGGGCATCATCTAGCGGCCACTGTTATTGAAAGTCTAGGTGACATAGAGGGAGGTCTTGCTTACTTCACTAAGCCTGGGCAACGGGTTTCTCTCTCTCCCTTCTGGAGGTCCCTCCCTCTCTCCCTGGTTGCCTAGGGAACCTCCGCCCTGGCGGGTGCCCTACTGTTCTTTTATCAGCGCTTTAGTTTTCTTTGTGTGTTGGTTTCTTTCATGTGCATAGACTCTTCTACTTGGGTTTTAGGAGGGGTCACTTTAATTTTCAAGTCCCCCCCCAGCTCCCCCCACTACCCAAGTCCCTTTATCTTTATTTAGTGAGTCAATTAGGCGGGTTCCCCACAAAACCCCCACCTCCCGCCTCCCAACACCCTGCTTGGAATCGTTCGGGAGCCACCCTGGTGGGCCTCCCTCTTCTCTCCCCTTCCCCTACTCCTTACCGGCGATCTCATTCTTGCCAGGATGACATTTGCAACGATGGTCATCAGGCCTCACTCAGTGGCCACCGTTTTTGAAGATGGGGGTGGCACTGTCACACTTCCCTGGAGGGAGCTCAGGCCGATGGCATAGCCCTTGACCCGCGTGGGAAAGCGGGCGGGTCTGCTGTTGTGGGGTCTTTTCCTCTCACTTCCCTCCTCAGGCCTCCCTCCCTAGGAAAGCTTCACCCTGGCTGGGTCTCCATCACCTTTTATCATGATGTTTTAGTTTCTCCGCCCTCCAGCCAGTATAGTTTCACAATGGGAATGGTGTCACAGCTCTAGTCTGGGCGTTCTTAGTATTTGCCCATAATAGAAACGTTTTCTGAAAACTAATACTTTGCTCACTTAAGATTTCCAGGGATGGTGCCTTGGCCCGTGTTTGTTGTTTTGTTTTGTTTTGTTTTTTTCGTGTTTTTCCTTTTTCGTATGTATTTCTTTTCAGGTGAAGTAGAAATCCCCAATTTTCAGGAAGACGTATCTTTTCCCCAAGACATGTTAGCTGCTGTTTTCTCCTGTTGTTAACTAGCGCTTTTGTGAATCTCTCAACGTGTAGTGAGAGCCGGTTGTTGTTTACTTCAGAATATCTTATTTTCTAGAAATCCATAAGTGAATGCTGCTGCTGTTCTTGCTGCTGCTTCTGCTGCTCTTGTTGCTGTTGTTGTTGTTTTCAAAGCACACCCCGGCCACACTTTACAGAATCAAAAGCGTTGTAAAATATGTGTAATTATTTCCTGACCACGCCATTCCTCCTCTTCTCTCTGTCTCTCTGTCTCTCTTTCTCTGTCTCTCTCTCTCTGCCTGTCTATTTCTCTCTCTCTCTCTCTTTGCCTGTCTCTCTCACTGTGTCTGTCTTCTGTCTTACTCCGTTTCTTTGCCTTTCTGTCTCTCTCTGTCTGCCTGTCTGTCTGTCTCTCTCTCTCCCTGTCTGTCTGTTTCTCTCTGTCCATCTCTGTTTTTATCTCTGTCTCTTTCTCTCTGTCTCTCTGTCTCTGTGTGTTTTTCTCTCTGCCTGTCTCTCTCACAGTGTCTGTCTTCTTTCTTTCTTTCTTTCTCTGCCTGCCTTTCTCTCTCTCTCTTTCTTTCTCTCTGTCTCTCTCTGTCCATCTCGCCTTTCTCTGTCTGTCTCTTTGTCTGTCTGTCTGTATCTCTCTTTCCTTCTTTGTCTCGCTGTCTCTGTCTCTCTCTCTGTCTCTCTCACTGTGTCTGTCTTGTCTTATTCTCTTTCTCTGCCTGTCTGTCAGTATCTCTCTCTCTCTCTCCCTGTCTGTCTCTCTCTCTCCCTGTCTGTTTTTTTCTCTGTCTTTGCCTGTCTGTCTCTCTGTCTCTGTCTCTCTGTCTCTCTCTCTGTGTGTCTGTCTTCTGTCTTACTGTCTTTCTCTTCCTGTCTGTCTGTCTCTCTCTCCTTGTCTGTTTCTCTCTGTCTCTGTCTCTGTCTGTGTCTCTCTCTGTCTGTTTCTGTCTCTCCCTCTGTCTGTCTCTTTCTCTCTCTGTCTCTTTCCCTCTGTCTGTCTCTCTCTTTCTTTCTCTCTGTCTCTCCAACTGTCTCTGTCTCTCTGTGTGTGTATGTCTGCTTTCTGTCTTACTCTCTTTCTCTGCCTGTCTGTCTGCCTGTCGGTCTGTCTCTCTCTGTCTATCTCTCTCTCTTTCTGTCTCTGTCTCTCTTTCAGTTTCTCTCTGTCTCTTTCCATCTTTGTCTTTCTCTGTGTCTTTATCTCTCTGTCTCTGTATTTCTCTCTTTGTGTATCTTTGTGTCTCTCTGTCTGTCTCTCTGTCTCTGTCTCTGCATCTCTCTCTCTCTCTTGCTCGCTCACTCTCTGGCTCTCTCTATCTCCCGCCCTCTCTTTCCTGGCAAAATAATTTCAAGTACTTCTAATCTAATCCATTACCACGGCCTGAATTCTTAACTTTAGACATCCTAGATTTGATCTCCCTACAAAATGCTCTACAGAACTGGAGAGTTGATTTCTGGACTTGGATACGTCATAGATACTACATGTTAATAAAGATCCAACCCTAAAATCTGGGGTTGCATCTAGCTCGACTGTCTCAAAAAATCATACCTCTGTTCACCTAGGATGCTGGGAGGGTTTTCTCAATGTGCATCTGTTCATGTCCTTCATGACCTATGACCAAGCCCTGTCCGTTCTGTCTGAAACATGTATCTGCAAACACTTCTCTCCATTTCCACAACTACCCATGGCCCATTGTGGAACCACTGGCTCTTTGAAAAAAAATCCCAGAAGTGGCTTTGGCTTTTTGGCTAGGAAGTCTAAACCTGCTGAGAACTTTCCTGCCCAGGATTCTGTGGGAACAAGTGCTTCCGCTGGGAGATGGGATCCTCGGGACCATGCTTGCTAGCACTGGATGAGTCTCTGGAAGAATGCTCGGGACTCCACAAAGCTGACCTGTCACACCGAGGTCAAATGGATACCTCTGCATTGGCCCGAGGCCTCCAACTTACATCACTGTCACCAACCGTTACCTTCAGCATCCTTGTGAGCCTGCCAAAGGCCCTGACTCTGGCGAGACTCTTGGGTGCCCGGCCTTCCTCGGCTAATGTCCAAAGGGATGGTGACTTCCACACACAAGGTCCCCACTGAACTGCAAAGATGTGGAGCGTAGGTCAGAGAGGGGACCAGGAGGGGAGACGTCCTGACAGGCAATGAGTTCCCTAGGCTCTGGCCACCCCATTCACGTCCCATGTACTGGGCACCCATGGGACACCACCACTTTATCCCCTCCTCTGTCCACAGCCGCCCCAACCCCACCGCGCAACCCAGGCACACATGCTGGAGGTTACAAAACCACACGGCCTGAATAGAGCCTGATGGAGCGAGAGCTCATTTCACGAAGCGGGGTGTGGGTTGGGGTGGGGTGGGGTGGGGTTTGGGGGTCTGTAGAGAGCCTGATTCTCCCTCGTGGGTAGCTACAGGATACAAATGAATATCGCTTCTTGGGCGGAGGGGCTTCTTTAGGCCATCACGTTTGTGGGACTGTCTCTCAAACCCTTCCTTGAGGCCACAAAATAGATTCCACCCCACCCATCAACGTTTCCCCAGGTGCTGGATGTATCCTGTCAAGAGACCTGAGCCTGACACGTTGTGTTAAACACCTTTATTGGCTTTCTGTGTTTGTTTGCTTCTGAGAGGGAGTCTTGCTCTGTCCCCCCATGGCTGGAGTACAGTGGCGTGATCTCAGCTCACTGCAACCTCTGTCTCCTGGGTTAGAGTGATTCTCCTGCCTCAGCACCACCACGCCTGGCTCATTTTTTTATTTTTAGTAGACAAGGGATTTGACCCTGTTTCATTGGTTTTCACTGGAGATTCCAGATTTGAGTCACACCTCATTGTGTGCCATATAATGACTTCTTTTTTTTTTTTAAAGCACAATATATCTGCTTTATTTGAGTGGCTTTGTATATCATTATAATTGTGTTATAGATGAAGAAAAGGTATTAAACATGGTGCTAATGATAGTGAAAGTGAAAAGAAAAGAAAAGCTATCTATTTTGTAGATAGAATAAAGTTGCTCAGTATTTAGAGTTACCTAAATACGTCAGCATTTAAACTCCTCCTACTAAAAGCGTGCCAGTCTGAATAATCCTCCTTTAAACACAATTTTTGATATGGTTAAGGTTTTTAAGAATGTGACTCCTGCAGAATAGCTGGACAGACAATACACATTTAAAAAAGAACAGCACAAGGATCCACCAGACTTGGGAAAAAATCAAAAACAACACAAGCCTTATGAAGAACTGAGTTCTTAAAATATTATGGAGAACATAGCTATTGGAAGAGATGGCAATATTGGCAAGTTGATTCTTACATTGGTCAGCAATAGCTAGCACTATTTTTTTGGCAATCTTTCAGGCACTGCAACTACTACTGCAAAATGATATATAATCCATTAAACAACATAATCACAAATCAAAAGATATTTTAGTAATATAATGCTTCAGATTTAGAAGCAAATCAATTGTTAAAACTCAACTGCTATATTAACTAACCCCAAAGATAACTGTATCTGACAAAAAAGCTTCCACAGAGTTACTACTTCAGAATTATAATTTCTCGATATTTATTTTATTTTATTTTATTTTATTTTTATTTTATTTTTTTCTTGAGACAGCGTCTCACTCTGTCGGCCAGGCTGGAGTGCAATGGCAAAATCTTAGCTCACTGCAACCTCCACTTCCCAGGTTCAAGCAATTATCCTTCCTCAGCCTCCTGAGTAGCTGGGACTACAGGCGCCTGCCACCATGCCCAGCTAATTGTTATACTTTTAATATAGGCGGTGTTTCACCATATGGTCTTGGTCTCTTGACATTGTGATCTGCCCGCCTTGGCTTCCCAAATTGCTGGGATGATAGGCATGAGCCACCATGCCTGGCCTTCTCTTGATATTTAAACTTTTAAGTCAGTCCAGAGAAATACAATAAATGTCAACAGTAAGTATGGTGTTGAGGCAGAAGTAGGACCAAACTTTTTCATATGTTATTCAGTTGAGAACAATATGACCTGGGTAGTAATTTCCTATGTGTCTACTTATACACAAATACAAAAAAGTAAAACAGAGATACTGCTAAATAAAGGATACATTAAGTTATTAATAGTAACTCAATAAACTGGAACATTGTCAAAAAGCAACTAGTGAACTTTTTCAGTGTTTTTTTCTATTATCCAATAAGTGAATTATGCTATTCCTTTCCAATTTCCCAAGCACTTTTTGTCCCAATCACCATTTCTGCGTTTGAAGAAAAAGTAACAAATCAAGTAACAAAACTAAACAAGCAAACAAACAAAACACAACTGCAGTATCTGCAAAAGTTTTGTAGAAGACTGAAACTGTTGAGTATAAGCATCTCGTATTCTATTATCATTAGTTAACTGAAGAGTTTGTTAAAGACATACATTTCATAAAAAAAGTTAGTTTGAAGTTATTGACCAGTATGTACCATTCCTAAGTATTAGTAACCAAATTCATGACAATAAAGAGCTATCGAACAAGAAAAATTTAGTGACTACCAGCACCATCAACAAGACTTTGTCTTTACAATTCATTACCACTTACCATGCATTGTGATGTCTAGGATTGACTCTGATAGCATTTTGAAAACAAGCTAACGCTTTGTCCAATTCTTTAGTAAGACAAACTCTCGCCCTAATAAAGTATAGGCATAAGCATAATTTGGATCCACTTGGATAGATCTCTGGAAGAATTTAATTGCAATATCGTGTTCCTGTTGCAGACTGAAACAGTTCCCTGCAGCACACCAGGCCTCTGACGAATTTTTATCCATGTCTGTTAAGTCTTTTGACAGAAATGAAAGAGTGACATCTTTTTGAATATGCCAAAGTGTTGTAGATTTCCATGCCTTCGACTCTATAATTCTCAATCCTTCTAACCTCTGAGAATATTCTTTCAGCTTGCATGTACTCTGAAAGTTCAAAATAGGACCTTCCAATTTGGCACAGTACCCAACCAGTATTGTAGTGGTGAGAACGTAGATGGCTCAAAATATTTATAGCTTCTTTGCAGTGGTATGAACATAAAGCTAAATAACCTTTCCCCCTTTCATGAAGAAGGCTCATCAAGCCTTCTGCTGCTGCTTTTTGTAGATTAAAAGCCTGAATCTGAGGTGTGATTGTGGATATTTCCTCTTCTGAATTGATGGAAGAGTCCAATTTTGTAATTTCCAGGTTGTCATTTATATTAGATTGAGTTATTCCTCCTTTATTAGTTTTACTTTTTGTTTTTCTGTTTGGGATTTTAGGTGGAAACTTCATTTTTAATTTCTTCCTATTCTCCTTGGTTGTGGAACTGTCACTAGTAAAGAGTCATGAACTTCTTCGATGCAGTGCATTTGGGGGAGATGTCATAGTGGGGCTCATTACCTGAGGTGTTGTAGTTATTTATGGACCAGAACTTTCTGTTAGTGAAAGAATTGGAGTTACCTCTCGGCTATTTCCACTCTGCGAGAAGATAGACTTTGCTCCAGTTTGGCCAATTCTGGCAACAGACTTTTTTGAAGGGGCTCCGGTGGATGGCACATCAATTACAGAAGGTGTATTAGTGTAGTTTTGTAAATAAGATCCATCTCCAGGACTTGGGGTTTCTAATGGCAAAATCCCAAAACTTGGGGTAAATGGACTAAGAGCTGTTGGTCTTGTTAATAAACTTCGACCAGTTTTTGGTTTATTTTGAACCTGTTTAGATAATATGGAAGTTCCTGTTCCCAGTGGGACAGTTTCAGGTGAAATTACAGCTGAATCAATAAAAGACACTGGGGAATCTGTATTCAAGGAGTACTTTGAATTGGAAGATTCTAAATTGACTCTGTTTAATTCAGTTGTGTCCTAGGGTGTTTCCATAAGAATGGTCTCAGGCTGTCTGTGACATAAACTGTGATTAGGTACTTGTGTTGTGCAAGAGTTGGGCAGACAGTTGCTAAAGTTCTGTAAAGATGTGAATTTAAATGTTTGGTCAGGATCTGGCTTTTCACCTATTTCACATAATGATTCAAAGGGATACCAGAGGAAAGGATTTAAACTAAGTCTTTTTTGGTAACATTCTTATCCTTTAGCAAGCCCATCTGTCTTGCAATATACACGTCCCAACAATGGAAGGGGAAAGCAAACTGAATCACCAAACTCAGTAACAATATCATCATGGCTTTTCTGCTTATTAAACACTCCACCAGATAAGATTTGTTCCCAGTCTGCAAGCTTACTGAGATCAACACAACATTTTGCAAGCAGGTATTTGCATTGTGGTGTAGGACAACTGTGTCTTTGCAAGAGTCTATATGCTTTATAGGCCTTTCCTGGGAGGTAAGAACAGGTCGCCATTAAAAACAAGGCTTCTTCTGAGTGTACTTCTGCATAAAGGCTTTCTGTGAGGAAAACCCCATCTCGGTAAGCATAGTGGTTTAGTGCTTGCCATATAGCAGCCTGGACGGGTTCCTGCAGCACTGTCATCCTCAAGGCAAAGGCCCAATTTCTGCAGTGCCTCAGGAAACCCCCACCCCACCCACCCCCCTCCCCCCTGTAGCGGCTCCAGCCCGGCCAGCCTCGGCTCATTTAAATTCACCAGTTACCGGGGGATGGGGGTGGCCGAGCCAGAATGACTTCTTTATCCTGCCATCTCTGGAAAGCCCGGCCCCTTGTGATCCATTGTGAAGCGAAAGTCACCTCATGTTTGGGGAACAGATCCACTCCCAAGTTCAGTGGAGGGATGTGGCATTTAGGATGAAGGACTCTCCTCCTTCTGATTTGGTCTGCACAGTGGGGCCTAGGGCTGGAGTCCTCTCTGTGAGGACTGCTGAGTCCCTTTACCGTGGGTTCCATTGGCCCCACCCTGGGACATGTGCCTTGGCAGATTCTGGACCTTCCTGGCCCTTGAGTTGCTGTCAGAAACCCCATCTCGTGTTCGGATGCCCCGAATAACTGTGGCTCGTGCCTCTCTGTAAACATTGGAAATCTATCCTCTACACATGGTCACCTAAAACCCCAGGAGCTCGGGACACACGTCTGCCATCCACCTCACTGCTTTCAGGAGAGAATGCTGAGAGTCTCTTGCCAACTCTCTCTTGACTTGAGTTCTTCATGGGTGTGTGGTTAAGACGTAGTGAGACCAGATGTATTAACTCAGGCCGGGTGCTGGTGGCTCACGCCTGTAACCCCAACACTTTGGGAGGCGGAGGCTGTAGGATCCCTTGAGGAATAGCCTAACACTGGGGAGGTTGAGGCTGCAGTGTGTGAGCCATAATGGTGTAATTTGGATCCAGCAGTTTTCTAAACAGTCATTTTGTAGAATCTGCAAAGAGATATTTCTGAGACCATTGAGGCCTATGGTGAAAAGGGAAATATTTTCAAATAAAAAGAAAACAGAAGCCTTCTGAGAAACTTCTTTTTGATGTGTGTATTCATCTCACAGTGTTGAAACTTTTTTTATTGAGCAGTTTGGAAACAGTCTTTTTGTAAAATCTGCAAAGGGATATTTCTTAGCCATTTGAGACCTAAGGTGAAAAAGAGATATCTTCACATAAAAACTAGACAGAAGCATTCTGAGAAAGTTCTTTCTGATGTGTGCATTCATCTCACAGAGTTGAACCTTTCTTTTCTTTGAGCAGTTTGGAAACAGTCTCTTCTTAAAATATGCTAATGGATATTTGTGAGCCCTTCACAGCCTATGATGAAACAGGAAATACCTTGACATAAAAACTAGACAGAATCTTTCTGAGAAAATGCTTTGCAATGTGTGCTTTCATGTCACAGAGTTGAACTTTTCTTTTGATTGAGCAGTTTCAAAACAGTCTTTTTGTAGAATCCACAAATGGATATTTGCAGCGCTTTTAGGCCTATGGTGAAAACGGAAATATTTTCACAAAAACACTAAAAAGCAGCTTTCTGAGAATCTTCTTTGTGATGCCTGGATTCATATCACAGAACAGAACCTTTCTTTTGATTGAGCAGATTGGAAACAGTATTTTTGTACAATCTGCAAATGGATATTTCTGAGCCTTTTGATGCCTGTAGTGAAAAATAATTATCTTCACATAAAAACTAGACAGAATCATTCCGAGAAACTTCTTCCTTATGTGTGCATTCATCTCACAGTGTTGAACCTTTCTTTTCATGGAGTAGTTTGGAAACAGTCTTTTTGTAGTATCTGCAGAGGGATATTTGTGAATTGTTTAAGGACTATGGTGAAAAAGGAAATATCCTCACATAAAAACTAGACAGAAGCATTCTGAGAGACTTCTTTCCTATGTGTGCATTCACCTCACACAGATGAATCTTTCTTTTCATTGAGCAGTATGGAAAGAGTCTTTTGGTTCAATCTGCAAAGGGATATTTCTGAGCAGTTTGAGGCCTATGGTGAAAAAGTAATATCTTCACATAAAAACTAGACAGAAGCATTCTGAGAAACTTCTTTTTATGTGTGCATTCACCTCACAGGGTTGAAACTTTCATTTCATTGAGAAGTTCAGAAACACTCTTTTTGTAGAATCTGAAAGGGATATTTTTGAGTCCATTGAGGCCTGTGGTGAAATAGGAAATATCGTTACATAAAAACTAGACAGAAGCTTTCTGAGAAACTTCTTTGTGATGTGTGCTTTCATCTCACAGAGTTGAACCTTTGTTTTGATAGAGCAGCTTGGAAACAGTCTTTTTGTGGAATCTGCAAATGGATGTTTGGAGTGCTTTGAGGCCTATGGTGAAAAAAGGAAATATCTTCACATTAAAACTAGACAGAAGCATTCTGAGAAACTTCTTTGTGATGCGTGCATTCATCTCACGTTGTTGAGCCTATCTTTTGATTTAGCAGATTGGAAACAGTCCTTTTGTTGTATCTCCAGAGGGATAGTTGTGAACGGTTTGAGGCCTATGGTGAAAAAGGAAATACCTTCACATACAAAGTAGACAGAAGCATTCTGGAAAACTTCCCTGTGATGTGTGCATTCAACTCACAGAGGTGAACCTTTCTTTAGATTGAGCAGTTTGGAAGCAGTTATTTTTTAGAATCTGCAAAGGGATATTTCTGAACTCATTGGGGCCTAGGATGAAAAAAAAAATCTTCACATAAAACTGAATAGATGCATTCTGAGAAACTTCTTTGTGATGTGTCCATTCATCTCACAGAGTTGAACCTTTCTTTGGGTTGGGCAGTTTGGAAACAGTCTTTTTGAAGTATCTGCAAAAAATATTTGTGAGCTCTTTATGGCCTATGGCGAAATAGGAAATATCTTCAGATAAAAACTAGACAGAAGCTTTCTGAGAAACTACTTTGTGATGTGTGCTTTCATCTCACAGAGTTGAACCTTTCTTTTGAATGAGCAGTTTGGAAACACTCTTTTTGTAGAGTCTGTAAATGGATATTTGGAGCACTTTGAGGCCCATGGTGAAAAAGGAAATATCTTCACATAAAAACCAGACAGGAGCATTCTGAGAAACTTCTTTGTGATGGGTGTATTCATCTCACAGAGTTGAACATTTCTTTGGATGCAGCAGTTTGGAAACAGTCTTTTTATAGTATCTGCAGAGGGATATTCATGAGCAGTTTATGACCTATGGTTAAAAAGGTTATATCTTCACAAAAAAAACTCGACAGATCCGTTGTGAGAAACTTCTTTGAGATGTATGCATTCAACTCACAGAGGTGAACCTTTCTTTGGATTAAGCAGTTTTCTAAACAGTCCTTTTGTAGAATCTGCAAAGGGATATTTCTGAGCCCATTGAGGCCTATGGTGAAAAAGGATATATCTTCACATGAATGCTAAACAGAAGCTTTCTGAGAAACTTCTTTGTGATGTGTGCATTCATCTCACAGTGTTGAAACTTTCTTTTGATTGAGCAGTTTGGAAACAGTCTTTTTGTACAAGCTGCAAATGGATATTTCTGAGCCATTTGAGGCCTATGGTGAAAGAGAAATATCTTCACATAAAAATTAGACAAAAACATTCTGAGAAATTTCTTTGTGATGTGTGCATTCATCACACATATTTGAACCTCTGTTTTGATTGAGCAGTTTGGAAACAGTCTTTTTTTAGAATATGCAAAAGGATATTTGTGAGCCTTTTCAGGCCTATGGTGAAATAGGGAAAATCTTCAAATAAAAACTGGACAGAAGCTTTCTGAGAAACTTATTTGTCATGTGTGCCTTCATCTCACAGAGTTGAACTTTTCTTTTGATTGAGCAGGTTGGAAACAGTCTTTTTGTAGAATCTGCAAATGGATATTTGCAACGTTTTATGCCTATGGTGAACAGGAAATATTTTCACATAAAAACTAGACAGAAGCATTCTGAGAAACTTCTTTGTGATGTGTGCACTCACGTCACACGGTTGAAACTTTCCTTGGATTAAGCCATTTGGAAAGAGTCCTTTTGTAGAATCTGCAAAGGGATATTTGTGAGCCCATTGAGGCCTATGGTGAAATAGGAAATGTCTTCACATAAAAACTAGACAAAAGCTTTCTGAAAATCTTCTTTGTACTGTGTGCTTTCATCTCAAAGAGTTGAACCTCTCTTTTGGTTGAGCAGTTTGGAAACACTCTTTTTGTAGAATCTGCAAAGGGATATTTGGAGTGCTTTGAGGCCTATGGTGAAAAAAGGAAATATCTGCACATAAAATCTAGACAGAAACTTCTGAGAAACTTCTTTGTGATGCGTGCTTTCATCTCAGATTTGGACCTTCCTTTTCATTGAGCAGTTTGGCAACAAGTCATTTTGTAGAATCTGCAAAGGGATATTTGTGAGCAGTTTGAGGCCTATGGTGAGAAAGTAAATATCTTCACATAATACCTAAACAGAAGTATTTTGAGAAAACTCTTTGTGATGTTTGCATTCATCTCACTGAGTTGAAACTTTCTGTTCATTGAGCAGTGTGGAAACATACTTTTTGTGCATTCTGCAAAGGAATATCTGTTTGCGGTTTGAGACCTATGGTGAAAAAGTAATATCTCCACATAAAAACAAGACAGAAGCATTCTGAGAAACTAATTTTTTATGTGTGCATTTATCTCACAGAATTGAACCTTTCCTTTAATGAAGCAGTTCGGAAAGAGTTTTTTGTAGAATCTGAAAAGGGATAGTTGTGATCCCTTTGAGGTCTAAGGTGAAATAGGAAATATCTTCACATAAAAACTAGACAGAAACTTTCTGAGAAACTTCTTTGTGACGTGGGCTTTCATCTCAAAGATTTGAACCTTTATTTTGATTGAGCATTTGGAAAGACTCTTTTTCTAGTATCTGCAGAGGGCTATTAATGAGCAGACTGAGGCCTATAGTGAAAAAGGAAATGGCTTCTCAAAAAAACTAGACAGAAGCATTATGAGAGACTTCTATGTAATGTGTGCATTCATCTCACCAAGTTAAATCTTTCTTTTGATAGAGCTGTTTGGAAACACTCTTTTTTGTAGCATCTGGAAGGGTACACTTCTGAGCCCTTTGAGGCCTATTTTGAAATATGAAATATCTTCACATATAAACTAGACAGAAGGTTTCTAAGAAACTTCTTTGTGATGTGTGCTTTCACCTCACAGAGCTGAACCTTTCTTTTGATTGAGCAGATTGGAAACACTCTTTTTATAGAATCTGAAGCGGATATTTGGAGTGCTTTGAGGCCCATGGTGAAAAAGGAAATATCTTCACAAAAAACTAAACAGAAGTTTTCTGAGAAACTTCTTTGGGATGTGTGCATTCATTCCACACATTTGAACCGTTCTTTTGATTGCTATGGTGAAAAAGGAAATTTCTTCACATAAAACTATACAAAAGCATTCTGAGAAACTTCTTTGTGATGTGTGCTTTCATCTCACAGAGTTTAACCTTTCTTTTCATTGTGCAGTTTGGAAACAGTCTTTTTGTAGAATCTGCAAAGGGATGTTTGTGAGCAGTTTGAGGCCTATGGTGAAAAAGGAAATACCTTCACATAAAAACCAGACAGAAGCTTTTGGAGAAACTTCTTTGTGATGTTTGTATTCATCTCCCAGAGCTGAATCTTCCTTTTCATGGAGCTGGTAAGAAACAGTCTTTTTGCACAATCTGTAAAGGGATATTTCTCAGTGGTTTGAGGCCTATGGTGAAAAAGAAATATCTTCACATAAAAATCAGACAGAAGCATTCTGGGAAACTTCTCTGTGATGTGTGCATTCATCCCACAGATTTGAAACTTTCATTTCATTCAGTAGTTCGGAAAGGGTCTTTTCATAGAATCTGCAAAGGGATATTTCTGAGCCCTTTGAGACCTATGGTGAAATAGGAAATATCTTCACATAAAAACTAGACAGAAGCTTTCTGAGAAACTTTTTTGTGAGGTGTCCATTCATCTCACAGAGTTAAACCTTTCTTTTGATTTAGCAGTTTGGAACATGTATTTTCTTAGAATCTGCAAATGGATATTTGTGAGCCCCTTATGGCCTATGTTGAAATATGAAATATCTTCACATAAAAACTAGATAGAAGCTTTCTGAGAAACTTCTTTGTGATGTGCACTTTCCTCTCACAGAGTTGAACCTTTCTTTTTATGGGGCGGTTTGGAAACAGTCTTTTTGTAGAATCTGCAAATGGATATTTGGAGCGTTTTGAGGCCTATAGTGGAAAAGGAAATATCTTCACATAAAAACTAGACAGTAGCTTTTTGAGAAAACTATTTGTGACATTTCCATTCATCTCTAATAGTTGACCATTTCTTTTCTTTGAGCAGTTTCGAAACAGTCTTTTTGTACAAATTGCAAAGGGATATTTCAGAGTGGTTTGAGGCCAATGGTGAAAAATAAATATCTTCACATGAAAACTAGACAGAAGCATTTTGAGAAACTTCTTTGTGATGTGTGCATTCATCTCACAAATTTGAACGTTTCTTTTGATTTAGCAATTTGGAGAAAGTCTCTTGGAAGTATAAGCCGAGTTATGTTTGTGAGCAGTTTAAGGCCTATTGTGCAAAAGGAAATACCTTCATATAAAAAGTAAACAGAAGCTTTCTGAGAAACTTTTTGTGATGTGTGCTTTTGTCTCAAAAAGTTTCACCTTTCTTTTGATTGAGAAGTTTGGAAACAGTCTTTTTGTAGAATCTGCAAATGGATATTTGGAACAATTTGGGTCCTATGGTGAAAAAGGGAATATGTTCACATAAAAACTAGACAGAAGAATTCTGAGAAACTTCTTTGTGATGCATCCATTCATCTCACAGAGTTGAAACTTTCTTTGATGGATCAGTTTGGAAACAGTCTTTTTGTAGTATCTGCAGAGGGATATTTTTGAGTGGTTTAAAGACTATAGTGAAAAAGGAAATATCTTCACGTAATAACTAGACAGAAGCATTTTGGGAAACTTCTTAGTGATGTGTGCATTCACCTCACAATGTTGAACGTTTCTTTTGATTTAGCAATTTGGAGAAAGTCTCTTGGAAGTATAAGCAGAGTTATATTTGTGAGCAGTTTAAGGCCTATGGTGCCAAAGGAAATACCTTCATATAAAAAGTAGACAGAAGCTTTCTGAGAAACTTCTTTGTCATGTGTGATTTCATCTCACAGAGTTGCCCTTATCTTTTGATTGAGCAGTTTGGGAACATTCTTTTTGTAGGATCTGCAAATGGATATTTGGAGCAATTTGAGTCCTACGGTGAAAAAGGAAATATGTTCACATAAAAACTAGACAGAAGAATTATGAGAAACTTCTTTGTGATGAGTCCATTCATCTCACAGAGTTGAAACTTTCTTTGATGGACCAGTTTGGAAATAGTCTTTTTGTAGTATCTGCAGAGGGATATTTTTGAGTGGTTTAAAGACTATGGTGAAAAAGGAAATATCTTCACATAATAATTAGACAGAAGTATTCTGAGAAACTTCTTTGTGATGTGTCCATTCATCTCACAGAGTTGAACCTTTCTTTTGATTGAGCACTTTGGAAACAGTCTTTTTGTAGAAACTTCAAAGGAATATTTGTGAGCCCTTTATGGCCTCAGGTGAAATGGAAATATCTTCACATACAAACTAGAGAAAAGCTGTCTGAGTAACTTCTTTGTTATTGTGCTTTCATCTCAGAGAGTTAAAAATTTGTTTTGATTGATCAGTTTGGAAACAGTCTTTTTGTAGAATCTGCAAATGGATATTTGGATCACTTTGAGGCCAATGTTGAGAAAGGAAATATCTTCACATAAAAACAAGACACAAGATTTCTGAGAAACTTCTTTGTTATATGTGCATTCATCTCACAGGGTTGAACCTTTCTTTTGATTGAGCAGTTTGGAAACAGTCTTTTTGTAGAATCTACAAAGGGATACTTCTGAACGGTTTTATGCCTATGGTGAAAAAGAAATATCTTCACATAAAAACTAGACAGAAGCATTATGAGAAATTAATTTATTATTTGTGCATTCGTCTCACAGAGTTGAAATTTTCTTTTCATGGAGCAGTTCAAAAACTGTCTTTTTGCAGGGTCTGCAAAGGGATATTTGTTAGCCCTTTGAGGCTTATATTGAAATAGAAAATATCTTCACAAAACAAGTAGACAGAAGCATTTTGGGAAACTTCTTTGTGATGTGTGCTTTCATCTCTCAGATTTGAATCTTTCTTTTCATTGAACAGTTTGGAAACTCTCTTTTTGTAGATTCTGCAAAAGGATATTTGGAGGGATTTGAGGCCTATGGTGAAAAAGGAAATATTTTCACTTAAAAACTAAACAGAAGCTTTCTGAAAAACTTCTTTGTGATGTGCATATTCATGTCACAGAGTTGAAACTTTCTTTTCATTGAGCAGTTTGGAAACCATCTTTTCGTACAATCTGCAAAGGGATATTTCTGAGTGGTTTGAGGTCTGTGGTGAAAAAGAAATATCTTAGCATAAAAACTACACAGAGGCATTCTGAGAAACTTCTTTTTCATGTGTGCATTCATCTCCCAGAGTTGAACATTTCATTGAGAAGTTCAGAAACAGTCTTTCTGTAGAATCTGCGAAAGGATATATGTGAGCCCATTGAGGACCATGGTGAAATAGGAAATATCTTCACAGAAAAACTAGACAGAAGCATTCTGAGAAACTTCTTTGTGATGTTTGCATTCATCTCACAGAGTTGAAACTTTCTTTTGATTGATCCGTTTGGAAACAGTCTTTTTGAAGAATCTGCAAATTGATATTTGGAGCGCTTTGTGGCTTGTGGTGAAAATCTAAATATTTTCACATAAAATTTAGTGAGAAACATTCTGAAGATCGTCTTTGTGATGTGTGCTTTTATCCCACAGAGTTGAACTTTCTTTTCATTGAGCAGTTTGGAAGCAGTCTTTTTGTATAATATGCAGAGGGATATTTGGGAGCAGTTTAAGGCCTATGGTGAAAAAGTAAATATCTTCACATAAAAACTAGATAGAAGCATTCTGAGAAAGTTCTTTGTGATGTGTACTTTCATCACACAGAGTTAAAAATTTCTTTTGATTGAGAAGTTTGGAAACAGTCTTTATGTCCAATCTGCAAAGGGATATTTCTTAGACGTTTGAGGCCTATGGTGAAAAAGAAATATCTTCACATAAAAACTAGACAGAAGCTTTCTGAGAAACTGCTTTGTGATGCATCCATTAATCTCATACAGTTGAAATTTTCTTTTGGTGGAGCAGTTTGGAAAGTGTCTTTTTGTAGATTCTGTAAAGGGATATTTGTTATCCCTTTATGGCCTAAGGTGAAATAGGAAATATCTTCCCATGAAAACTAGACAGAAGCTTTCTGAGAAACTTATTTGTGATGTGTGATTTCGCCTCACAGAGTTGAAACTTTCCTTTGTTAGAGCAGTTTGGAAAGAGTCCTTTTGTAGGATCTGCAAAGAGATATTTTTGAGCCCACTGAAGCTTATGGTGAAAAAGGAAATATCTTCACATTAAAACTAGAAAGAAACCATCTGAGAAACTTGTTTGTGATGTGCACTTTCATTTCACATGTTGAACGTTTCCTTTGATTGAGCAGTTTGGAAAGAGTCTCTTTGGACAATCTGCAAAGGCATATTTCTAAGCCCATTGAGGCCTATGTTGAAATATGAAATATCTTCACATAAAAACTAGACAGAAGCTTTCTGAGAAACTTCTTTTTGATGAGTGCTTTCATCTTGCAGAGTTGAAACCTTCTTTTGATTGAGCAGTTTGGAAACAGTCTTTTTGTAGAATCTGCAGAGGGATATTTGTGAGCAGTTTAAGGCCTATGATGAAAAAGGAAATATCTTCACATAAAAATTAGACAGAAGCATTCTGAGAAACTGCTTTGTGATGTTTGCATTCATCTCACAGAGTTTAATCTTTCTTTTGATTGAGCAGTTTGGAAACACTCTTTTTGCAGAATCTACAAATGGATATTTGGAGTGCTTTGAGGTCTATGGTGAAAAAGGAAATATCTTCACAGAAAAACTAAACAGAAGTGTTCTGAGAAACGTCTTTGTGATGTGTGCATTCACCTTAGTGTTGAACCTTTGTTTTGACTGAGCAGTTTGGAAACTGTCTTTTTGTACAATCTGCAATGGGATATTTCTGAGTGGTTTGAGGCCTACGGTGAAAAAGAAATGTCTTCACATAATAACTAAACAGATGAACTTTGAGGAACTTCTTTGTGATGTGTCCATTCCTTGCACAGAGTTGAACCTTTCTTTTCATTGATCAGTTCAGAAACCGTCTTACTGTAGAATCTGCAAAGGGATATTTGTCAGCCCTTTGAGGCCTAAGGTGAAATAGGAAATATCTTCACATAAAAACTAGACAGAACATTCTGAGAAACTTCCTTATGATGTGTGCTTTCTTGTCACAGAGTAGAAGCTTTCTTTTTATTGAGCAGATTGGAAACAGTCTTTTTGTAGTATCTGCAGTGGGATATATCTGAGCGTTTTGAGGCCTATGGAGATAAAGAAATATCTTCACATAAAAAATAGACAGAAGCAGTCTGAGAAACTTATTTCTGACTTGTGTATTAATCTCACAGAGTAGAACCTTATGAATGCACAATTCAGAAACAGTCTTTTTGTACTATCTGCAGAGGGATATTTGTGTGCAGTTTGCATCCTATGGTGAAAAAGTAAATATCTTCACAGAAAACTAGACAGAAGCATTCTGAGAAACTTCCTTATGACGTGTGCTTTCTTCTCACAGAGTAGAAGCTTTCTTTTGATTGATCAGTTTGGAAGCAGTCTTTTGGTAGAATGTGCAAAGGGATATTTTTGAGCCCTTTGAGGCCTATGGTGAAATAGGAAGTATCCTCATATGAAAACTAGACAGAAATTTTTTGAGAAACTTCTTTGTGATTTTTTCCATTCATTTGATGGAGTTGAACCTTACTATTCATAGAGCGGTTTGGAAACGGTATTTTTGTGGAATCTGCAAAGGGATAGTTTTGAGCCCTTTGAGGACTATGGAGAAATAGGGAATATCTTCACATAAAAACTATACAGAAGCATTCCGAGAAAGTTTTTTGTGATGTGTGCATTTATCCCAAAGAGCTTAACCTTTCTTTTGATTGAGCAATTGGAAACAGTATTTTTTTGGAATCTGCAAAGGGATATTTGTGAGCCCTTTGAGGCCTACGGTGGAATAGGAAATATCTTCACATAAAAAGTAGACAGAAGTTTTATGCGAAACAACTTTGTGATGTGTGCATTCATCTCACAGAGTTGAACTTTTCTTTTGATTGAGCAGTTGGGAAACAGTCTGTTTGTAGAATCTGCAAAGGGATATTTTTTTCTTATTTTTTATTTATTTTTATATTTATTTTTATTTTGTTATTATTATAATTTAAGTTTTAGGGTACATGAGCACAATGTGCAGGTTAGCTACATATGTATACATGTGCCATGCTGAGGTGTTGCACCCATTAACTTGTCATTTAGCATTAGGTATATCTTCTAATGCTATCCCTCATCCCTCCCCACACCCCACAACAGTCCCCAGAGTGTGATGTTCCCCTTCCTGTGTCCACGTGTTCTCATTGTTCAATTCCCACCTATGAGTGAGAATATGCGGTGTTTGGTTTTTTGTTCTTGCGATAGTTTACTGAGAAAGACGATTTCCAATTTCATCCATGTCCCTACAAAGACATGAACTCATCATTTTTTATGGCTGCATAGCTTCAAGGAGAATAAAATACCTAGGAATCCAACTTACAAGGGACATGAAGGACCTCTTCAAGGAGAAATACAAACCACTGCTCAATGAAATAAAAAAGGATATAAAGAAATGTAAGAACATTCCTTGCTTATGGGTAGGAAGAATCAATATCATGAAAATGGCCATGCTGTCCAAGGTAATTTACAGATTCAACGCCATCCCCATTAAGCTACCAATGACTTTCTTCACAGAATTGTAAAGGGATATTTGAGAGCGCTTTGAGGCCTATGGTGAAACAGGAAATATCTTCATATAAAAACTAGACAGAGGCTTTCTGAGAAACTCCTTTGTGGTGTGTTCTTTCATTTCAGAGAGTTGAACCATTCTTTGGATTAAGCAGTTTGGAAACAGTCTTTTCGTATAATCTTCAAATGGATATTTCGTGGGCTTTGAGGCCTATGGTGAAAAAGGAAATATCTTCACATGAAAACTAGACAGACGCTTTCTGAGAAACTTTTTTGTGATGTTTGCATTCACCTCACAGAGTTGAAACTTTCTTTTCATTGAGTAGTTAGGAAATAGTGTTTTTGTTCAATATGCAAAGGGATATTTCTGAGCGGTTTGAGCCCTATAGTGAAAAAGAAATATCTTCACATGAAACCTAGATAGAAGCATTCTGAGAAACGTATTTGTGATGTGTTCATTTATCTCACAGTGTTGAAACTTTCTTTAGACAATGGAGCTTGGGAAAAGTCTTTTTATAAAATCTGCAAAGGGATATTTGCGAGCACTTTGAGGCCTACGGTGAAATAGGAAATATCTTCACATAAAAACTAGACAGAAGAATTCTCATAAACTTCTTTGTGATGTGTGCTCATCTCATGGAGTTAAAACTTTCTTTTCACTGAGCAGTTTGGAAACAGTCTTTTTTTAGAATATGCATAGGGATATTTCTGAACCCATTGAGGCTTATGTTGAAATAGGAAATATCTTCACAGAAAAACTAGATAGAAGTTTTCTGAGAAACTTCTTTGGGATGTGTGCTTTCCTCTCACAGAGTTGAAACTTTCTTTTGATTGAGCAGTTGGGAAACTGTTTTTTGTAGAATCCAGAAAGGGATATTTGTGAGCCCTTTGAGGTTTATGGTGAAACAGGAAATATCTTCACATAAAAACTAGACAGAAGCTTTCTGAGAAACTTCTTTGTGATGTGTGCATTCATCTCACACAGTTGAACTTTCCTTTGATTTAGCCGTTTAGAAGCAGTATTTTTGTAGAATCTGCAAGTGGATATTTGCAGCACTTTGAGGCCTATGGTGAAAAACAAATATCTTCCCATAAAAATTAGACAAAAGATTTCTAAGAAAATTCTTTGTGATGTGTGCATTCATATCACGAAGTTGAACATTTGTTTTGATTTTGAGCAGTTTGGAAACAGTCTATTCATAGAATATGCAAATGGATATTTGTAGTACTTTGAGGCAAGTGGTGAAAAAATTCCTCTCACAGAGTTTAACCTTTCTTTTGATTGAGCAGTTTTGAAACAGTCTTTTTGTAGAATCTGCAAGGGGCAATTCTGAGCACTTTGAGGCCTATTCTGAAAAAGGAAATATCTACACATAAAATTAGACAGAAGCTTTCTAAGAAATTTTTGTGATGTGTGCTTTCATATCACAGAGTTGAGCCTTTCTTTTGATTGAGCAGTTTGGAAACAATCTTTTTGTGGAATCTGCAAATGGATATTTGGAAGGATTTGAGGCCCATGGAGAAAAAGGAAATATCGTCACATAAAAACAAGACAGAAACATTCTGAGAAACTTCGAGGGATGTGTGCTTTCGTCTCACACAGTTGAAGGTTTCTTTTCATTGAGCAGTTTGCAAACAGTGTTTTTGTAGAATCTGCAAAGGGATATTTGTGAGCAGTTTGAGGCCTATGGTGAAAAAGGTAATATCTTCACATAAAAACTAGACCAAGGCATTCTGAGAAACTTCTTTGTAATGTTTTCATTCACGTCACAGAATTGAAGTTTCTTTTCATTAAGCAGTTTGGAAACAGTCTCTTTGTGTGATCTGCAAAGGGATATTTCTGAGTGGTTTGAAGCCTATGCTGAAAAAGAAATATCTTCACATAAAAACGAGACAGAAGCATTCTGAGAGTCTCCTTTGTGATGTGTGCATTCATCTTACAGATTTAAACATTTTTTTTGATTGAGGAGTTTGGAAAAAGTCTTTTTGTATAATCTGCAAAGGGATGTTTGTGAGCCCTATGAGGCCTATGGTGAAAAAGGAACTATCTTCACATAAAAACTAGACACATATTTCTGAGAAACTTCTTTGTGATGTGCACTTTCATCTCACAGAGTTGAAACTTTCTTTTGATTGAGCAGTTTGGAAAAAGTCTTTTAGTAGAATGTGCAATTGGATATTTGGAGCACTTTGAGGCCTATGGTGAACAAGAAAATATCTTCACATAAAAACTAGACAGAATCTTTCTGAGAACCTTGTTTGTGATGAGTGCATTCATCACACAGAGCTGAATGTTTCTTTTGATTGAGCAGTTTGTAAACAGTCTTTTTAAAGATTCTGCCAAAGGATATTTGAGAGCCCTTTCAGGCTTATGGTGAAAAAGGAAATATCCACTAATAAAATCTGGACAGAATCTTTCTGTGACACTACTTTGTGATGTGTGCATTCAACTCAAAGAGTTGAACCATTATTTTCATTGAGCAGTTTGGAAACAGTCTTTTTGTAGAATCTTCAAAGGGATATTTTTAAGTGATTTATGGCGTAAAGTGAAAAAGGGATTATCAACAAATAAAATCTAGACAGAACTTACTGAGACACTTTTTTGTGATGTGAGCATTCATCTCACAGAGTTGAAACTTTCTTTTGATTGAGCAGTTTGTAAATTGTCTTTCTGTAGAATCTGCAAGGGGATATTTTTAAGCAGTTTATGGCTTATGGTGAAAAAGGAAATATCCACAAATAAAATCTAGACAGAAGATTTCTGAGACACTTTTTTTCTTTGATGTGAGCATTCATATCACAGTGATGAAAGTTTCTTTTGATTGAGCAGTTTGTAAAGTGTTTTTTTGGAAAATCGGCAAAGGGATATTTGTGAGCGGTTTGAGGCCTAAGGTGAGAAAGTAAATATATTCAGGTAAAAACTAGACAGAATCTTTCTGAGAAACTTCTTTGTGATGTCAGCATGCATCTCACAGTTTGGAACTGATCTTTAGATTGAGCAGTTAGGAAACAGTCTTTTTGTAAAATCTGCAAAGGGACATTTGTGAAAGCTTTGAGGCTAATGGTGAAAAAGGAAATACATTCACATAAAAACTAGACAGAAGCTTTCTGAGAAACCTCTATTTGATGTGTGCATTCATCTCAAGAGTTGAACCTTTCTTTTAATTGAGCTGTTTGGAAAGAGTCTTTTGTAGATCAATAAATGGATATTTGTGAGCGGTTTGAGCCCTATGGTGAGAAGGGAAATGTCTACAAATACATACTAGAAAGAATCTTCCTGAGAAACTTCTTTGTGATGTCTGCATTCATCTCACAGAGTTGAACCTTTCTTTTGATTGAGCAGTTTGGAAACAGTCCTTTTGTAGAATCTTCAAAATGATATTTGTTAACGATTTGAGGCTTATGTTGAAAAAGGAAATATCTTCACATAAAAAATAGACAGAAACTTTCTGAGAAGCTTTTTTGTGATGTGTGCATTCATCTCACAGATTTCAACGTTACTGTTGATTGAGCAGTTTGGAAACGGTCTTTTTGTAGATTCTGCAAAGGGATATTTGTGAGCAGTTTGAGGCTTATGGTGAAAAAGGAAATATCTACAAATAAAATCTACACAGAAACTTTCTGAGAAACTTCTTTGTCATGTGTGCATTCATTTCACAGTGTTGAACTTTTCTTTTGATTGAGCAGTTTGGAAACCATCTTTTTGGAGTATCTCCAAAGGGATATTTGTGAGTGTCTTAAGGCATATGGTGAGAAAGAAAATATATTCACATAAAAACTAGACAGAATATTTCTGAGAAACTTCTTTGTGATGTGTGCCTTCGTGTCACAGAGTTGAACCATTCTCTTGATTGAGCAGATTGGAAACAGTCTTTTTGTAGAATCTGCAAAGGGATATTTGTGAGTGATAGGAGGCCTATGGTGACAAAGGAAATATCTTCACATAAAAACCAGACAGAAGATTTCTGAGAAACCTCTTTGTGATGTGTGCATTCATCTCTCAGAGTTGAACCTTTCTATTCATTGAGCAGTTTGGAAACACACTTTTTGTAGAATCTGAAAACTGATATTTCGGAAGGCTTTGAAGCTTATGTTGAAAAAGGAAATATCATCCCATAACAACTAGACAGAAGCTTTCTGAGAAACTTCTTTATGATGTGTGCATTTACCTCACAGATGTGAACTTGCCTTTTTATTGAGAAGTTTGGAAACCGTCTTCTTGTAGAATCTGCAAAGAGACATTTGAGAGAGCTTTGAGGTCTATGGTGAAAAAGGAAATATCTTCACATAAAAACTAGATAGAAGCTTTCTGAGAAACTTTTTTGTGATGTGTTCATTCTTCTCACTGAGTTGAACCTTCTTTTGATAGAACAGTTTGGAAACAATCTTTTTGTAGAATCTGCAAGTGGATATTTGGAGCGCTTTGGGGCCTATGGTGGAAAAGGAAATATCTTCATATAAAAACTAGAGAGAAGATTTCTGAGAAACTTCTTTGTGATGTGTGCATTCAATTCACAGAGTTGAACCTTTCTTTTGATTGAGCAATTTGGAAACAGTCTATTTGTAGAATCTGCAAGGTGATATTTGTGAACACTTTGATGCTTACAGTGAAAAAGGAAATATCTTCAAATAAAAAATAGACAGAAGATTTCTGATAAACTTCTTGGTGATATATGCATTCATCAAACAGAGCTTCACCTTTCTTTTGATTGAGCAGTTTGTAAACAGTCTTTTTGAAGTATCTGCAAAAGTATATTTGTGGGCAGTTTGAGGCCCATGGTGAGAAAAGAAATATATTCACAGAAAAGTTGACAGAAGTTTTCTGACAAACTTCTTTGAGATGTGTACATTTGTCTCACAAAGTTGAATCTTTCTTTTGATTGAGAAGTTTTGAATCAATCTTTTTGTAGGATCTGCAAAGGGATATTTGCAATCCATTTTTGCCTACAGCGAAAAAGGAAATGTCTTCACATAAGAACTAGACAAAAGTATTCTAAGAAACTTCTTCATAATGTGTGCATTCATCTCACAGAGTGGAACCTTTCTTCTGATTGAGCAGTTTGGAAGCAGGCTTTTTGAATAATCTGCAGAGGTATATATGTAGGAGGTTTGACATCTATGGTGAAAAATGAAATGTCTTCACATAAAAACTAGACAGGATCTTTCTGAGAATCTTCTTTGTGATGTGTGCATTCATCACACAGAGTTGAAACTTTCTTTTGATTGAGCAGTTTGTAAACAGTCTTTTAGTAGATTCTGCCAAAGGATTTTTGTGAGCCTTTCAGGCTAATTGTGAAAAAGGAAATATCCACTAATAAAATCTGGACAGAATCTTTCTGTGAAACTTCTTTGTGATGGGTGCATTCATCTCATGGGTTTGAACGTTTCTTTTCATTGAGCATTTTGGAAACAGTCTTTTGGTAGAATCTGCAAAGTGATATTTCTGGGCGCTTTGAGGCATATGGTGAAAAAGGAAATACATGCACATGAAAACTAAACAGAATCTTTCTGAGAAACTTCTTTGGTGTGTATGCATTCATCTCATGCATTTGAAGCTTCCTTTTGATTCAGAATTTTTGGAGCAGTCTTTTTATAGAATCTGCATAGGTATATTTGTGAAAATGTTGGGGCATATGGTGAAAAAGGTAATGTATTCACAAAAAAACTATAGAGAAGCATTCTGAGAAACTTCTTTGTGATGTGTGCTTTCATCTCACAGAGTTGAACCTGTCTTTTGATTGAGCTGTTTGGAAACGTCTCTTTGGAGAATCTGCAAAAATATATTTGTGAGCAGTTTGAGGCCTAAGGTGAAAAAGGAAATATCCACAAATAAAAGCTAGAAAGAAGCTTTCTGTGAAACTTCTTTGTGCTGTGTGCATTCATCTCACAGGGTTGAACCTTTGTTTTGATTGAGCAGTTTGGGAGCTTTTTGTATAATCTGCAAAGTGGTATTTGTGAACAATTTGAGGTTTATCGTGAAAAAAGAAATATCCTCACAAAAAAACTAGACAGAAATTTTCTGAGAAACTTCTTTGTGATGTGTTCTTTCATCTCACAGAGTTGAAGCTTCCTTTTGATTGATCCGTTTGGAAGCATTCTTTTTGTAGAATCTGCATAGTGATATTTCTGAACCCTTTGAGGCCTATGGTGAAAAAGGAAATATCTTCATACAAAAACTAGACAGAAGCATTCTGTGAAACTTCGTCATGTTGTGTGCTTTCGTCTCACTGAGTTGAACCTTTCTTTTCATTGAGCAGTTTGCAAACAGTCTTTATGTAGAATCTGCATAGGGACATTTGTGAGCGATTTGAGGCCTATGGTGAAAAAGGAAATATCTTCACATAAAAACTAGACAGAAGCATTCTGAGAAACTTCTTTGGGATGTGTGCATTCGGCTCACAGTGTTGAACCCCTCTTTAGATTGAGCAGGTTGGAAACAGTGTTTCTATAGAATCTGCAAAGGGATATCTGTGAGCCCTTTGAGGCCTATGGTGAAAAAGGAAATAGCCACAAATAATATCTAGACAGAAGGTCTCTGAGAAACTTCTTTGTGATGTGTGCATTCATCTCACAGAGTTGAATCTTCCTTTTGATTGAGTAGTTTGGAAATAGTCTTTTGTAGAATCTGCATAGGGATATTTGTGAGCCCATTGAGGCCTATGTTGAAAAAGGAATTATCTTCACATGAAAACTAGACAGAAGCTTTCTGAGAAACTTCTTCGTGATGTGTGTGTTCATCTCACAGAGTTGAACCTCTCTTTTGATGGAGTAGTTTGGAAAAAGACTTTTTTAGAAACTGCAAGGAATATTTGTGAGCAATTTGAAACCTATGGTGAAAAAGGAATTATCTACAAATAAAATCTAAAAAGAAGCTTTCTGAGAAACTTCTTTGTGATGTGTGCATTCATCTCACATAGTTGACCTTTTGTTTTGATTGAGAAGTTTTTAAATAGTCTTTTTGTACAATCTGCAAAGAGATATCTGTGAATGCTTTCAGGCTTATGGTGGAAAAGGAAATATCTTCACTTAAACCTACAAAAAAGGTTTCTGAGAAACTTCTTTAGGATGTGTGCATTCATCTCACAGAGTTGAACATTTGTTTTGATTCACCAGTTCAAAAACAGTATTTTTGTAGAATCTGTAAGGAGACATTTTTGAGATCTTTGAGGCCTATTGTGTAAAAGGAAATATCTTTTTTTTTTTTTTTTTTTTTTTTCGGTTCTTATTTTTTTTTTTTTTTTTTTTTTTTTTCTTTTATTATTATTATTATTATACTTTAGGTTTTATGGTACATGTGCACAATGTGCAGGTCAGTTACATATGTATACATGTGCCATGCTGGTGCGCTGCACCCACCAACTCGTCATCTAGCATTAGGTATATCTCCCAATGCTATCCCTCCCCCCTCCCCCCACCCCACAACAGTCCCCGGAGTGTGATGTTCCCCTTCCTGTGTCCATGTGTTCTCATTGTTCAATTCCCACCTATGAGTGAGAATATGCGGTGTTTGGTTTTTTGTTCTTGCGATAGTTTACTGAGAATGATGATTTCCAATTTCATCCATGTCCCTACAAAGGACGTGAACTCATCATTTTTTATGGCTGCATAGTATTCCATGGTGTATATGTGCCACATTTTCTTAATCCAGTCTATCATTGTTGGACATTTGGGTTGGTTCCAAGTCTTTGCTATTGTGAATAATGCGGCAATAAACATACGTGTGCATGTGTCATAAAAACTACACAGAAGCTTTCAAAGAAATTTCTCTGAGATGTGTGCATTCATCTCACAGAGTTTAACCTTTGTTTTGATTGAGCAGTTTGGGAAGAGTCTTTTTGTATAATCTGTAAAGGGATATTTGAAGGCGTTTTGAGGCATATGGTGAAAAAGGAAATACCTTCACATAAAAAGTAGACAGAAGCTGTCTGAGAAACTTCCTTGTGATGTATGCATTCATCTCACAGAGTTGAAACTTTCTTTTGACTTATCAGGTTGGAAACAGACTTTTTGTAGAATGTGCAGAGGGATATTTATGAGTGGTTTGAGGTCTACAGTGAAAAAGGAAATATTTTCACATAAAACCTAGAGAGAAGCATTCTGAGAAACTTCTTCATGATGTGCGCATTCGTCTCAGAGAGTTGAACCTTTCTTTTCATTGGGCATTTGGAAACCGTCTTTTTGTAGAATCTGCAAAGTGATGTGTTTCACTGGTTTGAGTCCTATGGTGAAAACGGAAATATCGAAAAATGAAACGTAGACAGCAACTTTCTGAAAAAGTTCTTTGTGATGCGTGCATTCGTCTCACAGGGTTGAAACTTTCTTTTCACTGAGCAGTTTGGAAACAGTCTTTTCATAGAACCTGCAAAGTGATGTTTGTGAAGGCTTTGAGGCTTATGGTGAAAAAGGAAATGTCTTCACATAAAAACTAGACTCATGTTTTCTGGGAAACTTCTTTGTGATGGGTGTATGCATCTCAAAGAGTTGAATCTTTCTTTTGATTGAGCAGTTTGGAAACAGTCTTTTTGGAGAATCTGCAAAGGGATGTTTTTGAGTGGTTTGAGGCATGTGGTGAAAAAGGAAATATCTTCATATAAAAACTAGACAGAAGTATTCTGAGAAACCACTTTGTGATGTGTGCATTCATCTCACACAGTTGAATTTTCTTTCATTGAGTAGTTTGGAAGCAGTCTTTTTGTAGAATATGCAAAGGGATATTTGTGAGCTTTTTGAGGCCTGTTGTGAAAAAGGAAATATCCACAAATAAAATCTAGACAGAAGCCTTCTGAGAAAATTCTTTGTGATGTGTGCATTCACCACACAGAGTTGAACCTTTCTTTTGATTGAGCAGTTTGGAAACAGTCCTTTTGTAGAATCTACAAAGGGTTATTTATGATCAGTTTGAGGCCTACGGTGAAAAAAGGAGTATCGACAAACAAGAACTAGATAGAAACTTTCTGAGAAACTTCTCTGTGATATGTGCATTCATCTCACAGAGTAGAAAGCTTTCTTTGATTGAGCAGTTTGGAAACAATTTTTTTGTAGAATCTGCAAAGGGACGTATGTAGGTGATTTCAGGTCTATGGTGAAAATGGAAATATCTTCACATAAAAACTAGACAGAAGCTTTCTGAGAAAATTCTTTGTCATGTGCTCATTCATTTCATAGATTTGAAGTGTTCTTTTCATTGACCAGTTTGGATAGAGCCTTTTTGTAGAACATGCTTTGTGATATTTGTGAGCTCTTTGAAGCCTATGGTGAAAAAAGAAATATCTTCACACAAAAACTAGACAGAAGCTTTCTGAGATACTTCGTTGTGATGTGTGCATTCATTCTGAAGAGTTGAAACTGTCTTTGGATTGAGCAGTTTTGAAACAGTCCTTTTGTAGAATGTACAAAGGGATATTTGGGATCCCTTTTTGGCCTATGGTGAAAAAAGAAATGTCTACACATAAAAACTAGACAGAAGCATTCTATGAAACTTCTTTTTGATGTGTACTTTCTTCTCACAGCTTTGAACCTTTCTTTAGATAGAGCAGGTTGGAAAATGTTTTTGTAGAATCTGCAAAGTGATAATTTGAATGCTTTGAGACTTATGGTGAAAAAGGAAATACCTTCAAATAAAAACTGGACAGAAGCTTTCTGAGAAACTTCTTTGTGATGTGTGCATTCATCTCAAAGAGTTGAAGCTTTGTTTTGGTTGAGCAGTTTGGGAATGGTCTTTTTGTAAATTCTGTAAAGGGACACTTGTGAGCACTTTGAGGCCTATATTGAAAAAGGAAACATCGTCAAATAAAAACTAGACAGAAGCTTTCTGAGAAACTTCTTTGTGATGTGTGCATTCACCTCACAGAGTTGAACCTTTCTTTTGATTGAATAGTTTGGAAACAGTCTTTTTGTAGAATCTGCAAAGGGTTATTTATGAGTGGTTTGAGGCCTATGGTGAAAAAGGGAGTATCAACAAATAAAAAGTAGACAGAAACTTTCTGAGAAACTTCTCTGTGATGTGTGCATTCATCTCGCAGAGTGGAAACTTTCTTTGAGCCGTTTGGAAACAGTCTTTTTGTAGAATCTGCAAAGGGATATATATATAGGCAGTTTGAGGTCTATGGTGAAAAGGGAAACATCTTCACATAAAAACTAACTGCTCAATAGGAGTAAACTTTTATTTCTGTGTGATGAATGCACATGTCAGAAAGGAGTTACTCAGAAAATTTATTTATACTATTTATGTGAAGATATTTCCTTTTTCACCATATGCCTCAACGTGTTCCCAGATATCCCTTTGCAAATTCTATGAAAAGAATGTTTCCAAACTGCTCAATAAACAGAGTGGTTCAACACTGTGAGACGAATGTGCACATCACAAAGAAGTTTCTCAGAAAACCTCCTTCTCGTTTTTATGTGAAGATATTCCCTTTTTGAACATAGTCCTCAATGCGTTCCCAAATATACCTTTGCAGAATCTACAAAAAGACTTTCCAAACTGCTCAATCAAAAGAAAGTTTCAACTCTGTTAGATGAATGCACACATCAGAAAGTAGTTTCTCAGCAAGCTTCTCACTAGTTTTTATGTGAAGAGAGTCCCTTTTTCAATGTGGGCCTCAAAGCACTCAAAAATATCCCTTTGTAGATTCTAGAATAACAGAGTTTACAAACTGCTCAATGAAAAGAAATGTTTACCTCTGTGAGATGAATACACATATCTTAAAGCAGCTTCTCAGAATGCTTCTTTCTAGTTTTTATGTGAAGATAATTCTTTTTTCACCATAGGCCTCAATGCACTCCTAAATATCCCTTTGCAGTTTGTACAAAAAGACTGTTTTCAAACTGCTCAATCTGAAGAATGTTTCAACTCTGTGAGATGAATGCACACATCATGAAGAAGTTTCTCAGAAACTTTCTTTATAGTTTTTCTGTGAAGATATTTCCTTTTTCACCATAGGCCTCACCTCAAAGCCCTCAAAAATGTCCCTTTGCAGATTCTACAAAAAGACTGTTTCCAAACCGCTCAATAAAAAGAATTATTGAACACTGTGAGATGAATGCACACATCTCAAAGAAGTTTCTCAGAAACCTTCAGTCTAGTTTTTATGTGAATATATTTCCTTTTTCACCATAGGCCTCAAAGCACTCCAAATATCCATTTGCAGATTCTACAAAAAGACTGTTTCCAAACTGCTCAACCAAAACAAAGGTTTAACTCTTTGTGATGAATGCACACATCACAAGGAAGTTTCTCAGAATGCTTCTGTCTAGATTTTAAGTGAAGATACTTGCTTTTTCACCATTGGCCTCAAAGTACTCACAAATATCCCTTTACAGATTCTACAAAAATACTTTTACCAAATTGCTCAATCAAAAGAAAGGTTCAACTCTGTGAGATGTATGCACACCACAAAGAGGTTTCTCAGAAAGCTTCTCTCTAGTTTTTATGTGAAGATATTTCCTTTTTCACCATAGGCCTCAAAAGGTTCACAAATATCCCTTTGCAGATTCTACAAAAAGACTCTTCACACACTGCTCAATCAAAAGAATGTTTCAACTCTGTGAGATGAATGCTCACATCACCAGAATGTTTCTCAGAAAGCTTCTGTGTAGTTTTTATGTGAAGATATTTCCTTTTTCACCATATGCTTCAAAGGGCTCATAAATATCCCTTTGGAGATTTTACAAGAAAAGAGTTTCAAATCTTCTCAATGAAAAGAAACAGAAACATCTGGGAGATGAGTGCACATATCACAAAGCAGTCTCTCAGAAACATTCTGTCTAGTTTTCATGTGAAGGTATTTCCTTTTTCACCACTGGATGCAAAGTGCTCAAAATTGTTCCTTTGCAGATTCTACAAAAAGTCTGTTTCCACACTGCTCATCAAAAGACAGTTTCAACTCTGTGAGATGAATGCACATGTCAAAAATAAGTTTCTCAGAAAGCTTCTATTAAGTTTTTATGTGAGTATTTCCTTTTTAGCCATAGGCCTCAATGCCCTCACAAATATCTCTTTGCAGATTCTGCAAAAAGACTGTTTCCAAACTGCTCAATAAAAATAATTATTGAACTTTTTGAGATGAATGCACACACCTCAAAGAAGTTTCTCAGAAACCTTCAGTCTAGTTTTTATGTGAATATATTTCCTTTTTCACCATAGGCCTCAAAGTGCTCCAAATAGCCTTTTGCAGGTTCTACAAAAAGACTGTTTCCAAACGTCTCAAAGAAAAGAAAGTTTCAAATCTGTGAGATGAATGCACACATCACTAAGAAGTTTTGCAGGAGGCTTCTTTCTAATTTTTATATGAAGACATTTCCTTTTTCACCATAGGCCTCCATCTGCTCACAAATATCCCTTAGCAGATTTTACAAGAACAGAATTTCCAGACTGATCAAAGAAAACAAATGTTTTCATCTGTGAGATGAATGAACACATCACAAAACTCTTTCTTAGAAACCGTCTTTATACTTTTTATGTGATGATATTTTTTTTCTCCCTAGGACTCAAAGCACTCAAAAATATCCCTTTGCAGATTCTACATAAAGATTGTTTCCAAACTGCTCAATCAAAAAATAGTTCAACTCCATGAGATGAATGCATACATCACAAAGAATTTTATCAGAAATCTTCTTTATAGTTTTAATGTGAAGGTATTTCCTTTTTCACCATAAGCCTCAAAGTGCTCAGCAATATCCCTTTGCAGATTCTGCAAAAAGACTTCTTCCCAACTGCTCAACCAAATAAATGTTTGAACTCTGTGAGATGGATGCACACATCACAAAGAGGTTTCTCAGAAATCTTCTGTCCATTGTTTATGTGAAGATATTTCCTTTTTCACCATAGCACTCAAAGTCCTGAAAAATATCCCTTGCAGATTCTACAAAAAGGCAGTTTCCAGACTCCTCAATCAAAATAATGGTTGAACTCTGTGAGATTATTGCACACATCACAAAGAAGCCACTAAGAAAGCTTTTGTCTAGTTTTTATGTGAAGATATTTTCTTTTTCACCATAGGCCTCAAAGCACTCACAAATATCCCTTTGCAGATTCTAAAGAACAGAGTTTCCAAACTAATCAGAGAAAATAAACATTTACCTCTGTGAGATCAATGCACACATCACAAAGCTGTTTCTGAGAAACCTTCTTTATACCTTTTATATGAATACATTTCCTTTTTTACCATTGGCCTCAAAATGCTCATAAATATCCCTTTGCATATTTCACAAACAGATAGTTTCCATACTGCTCAATCAAAAGTAAGTTTCATCTTTGTGAAATGAATTCCCACATCACAAAGACGTTTCTCAGAAAGCCTCTCTCTAATTTTTATGTGAAGATATTTCTTTTTTCACTGTAGGCCTCAAAAGACTCATAAATATCCCTTTGCAGACTCTACAAGAACAGTTTCCAGACTGACCAGAGAAAAGAAAAGTTTACCTCTGTGAGATGAATGCTTACATCACAAAGCTGTTTCTGAGTAACCTTGTTTATACTTTTTATGTGAATATGTTTCCTTTTTCACCATAGGCCTCAAAGCACTCATAAATATCCCTTTGGAGATTCTACAAAAAGACTGTTTTCAAACTGTTCAATCAAAAGAATGGTTGAGCTCTATGAGATGAATGCACACATCACAAAGTAGTTTCTTGGGAAGCTTCTGTCTAGTTTTTATGTGAAGATATTTCCTATTTCATCATAAGCCTCAAAGCTCTCAAAAATATGACTTTACAGATTCTACAAAAATACTGTATTCAAATTGCTCAATCCAATGAAAGTTTCAAATCTGTGAGATGAATGCACACGTCACAAGGAGGTTTCTCAGAAAGCCTCTCTCTAATTTTTATGTGAAGATATTTCTTTTTTCACCATAGGCCTCAAAGGACTCATAAATATCCCTTTGCCGACTCTACAAGAACAGTTTCCAGACTGACCAGAGAAAAGAAAATTTCACCTCTGTGAGATGAATGCTTACATCACAAAGCTGTTTCTGAGAAATCTTGTTTATACTTTTTATGTGAATATATTTCCTTTTTCACCATAGGCCTCAAAGCACTCATAAATATCCCTTTGTAGATTCTACAAAAAGACTGTTTTCAAACTGTTCAATCAAAAGAACGGTTGAGCTCTATGAGATGAATGCACACATCACAAAGAAGTTTCTTGGGAAGCTTCCGTCTAGTTTTTATGTGAAGATATTTCCTATTTCATCATAAGCCTCAAAGCTCTCAAAAATATGCCTTTACAGATTCTGCAAAAATACTGTATCCAAATTGCTCAATCCAATGAAAGGTTCAAATCTGTGAGATGAATGCACACATCACAAGGAGGTTTCTCAGAAAACTTCTCTCTAGTTTTCATGTGAAAATATTTTCTTTTTCACCATAGGCATCAAAGCATCACAAATATCCCTTTGCAGATTCTACCAAAATACTGTTTACAAACTGCTCAATCAAAAGGATGTTTCAATTCTGTGAGATGAATTCTCGCATCTCCAAGATGTTTCACAGAAAGCTTCTGTCCAGTTTTTACATGAAGATAATTCCTTTTTCACCATAGGCCTCAAAGCACTGACAAATATCCCTTTGCAAATTTTACAAGAACAGAATTTCCAATCTGCTTAATGAAGAGAAATGGTTAACTCTGTGGGATGAAATCACACATCACAAAGCAGTTTCTCTGAAATAATCTGTCTAGTATTTATGTAAAGATAATTCCTTTTTCAACATAGGACACAAAGTGCTAACTAATAAACATTTGGAAATTCTACAAAATACTGTTTCCAAACTGCTCATCAAAAGAAAGGTTCACCTCTCTGGGATGAATACACATATCAAAAAGATGTTTCTCAGAAAGCTTCTATCTTGTTTTTATGTGAATGTGTTTCCTTTTTCACCACGGGCCTCAAAGTGCTCAAAAGTATCCCTTGCAGATCCTAAAAAAAGACTGTTTCCAAACTGCTGAGTCAAAGGAATGGTTCAACTCTGTGAGATGAATGCACACATCACAAAGAGGTTGTTCACAAACCTTCTTTATAGTTTTTATGTGAAGATATTTCCTTTTAACCATAGACCTCAAAGTGCTGACAAATATACCTTTGCAGATTCTACAAACAGACGGTTTCCCAACTGCTCAATCAAAAGAATTGCTGAAATATGTGAGATGAATGCATACATCACAAGGCAGTTTCTCAGAATTCTTTAGTCTAGTTTTTATGTGGACATATTTTGTCTTTCACCATAGGCCTCAAAGTGCTCAGAAATATCCCTTTACAGATTCCACAAAAAGATGTTTCCAAACTGCTCAATCAAAAGAAAGTTTCAATTCTGTGAGATGAATGCACACATCACTAAGAAGTTTCTCAGTAGGCTTCTGTCTAGTTTTTATGTGAAGAAAACTCCTTTTTCACCATAAGGCTCTATGCACTCACGAATATCCCTTAGCAGATTCTAAAAAAACAGAGTTTCCCAACTGATCAAAGAAAAGAATCATTTACCTCTGTGAGATGAATGAAGATATCACAAAACAGTTTCTCAGAAACCTTCTTTATAGTTTTCTTTGAAGATGCTTCTTTTTCTGCATAGGCCTCAAAGTGCTCAAAAATATCCATTTGCAGATTCTGTAAAAATACCATTTCCAAACTGCTCAATCAAAAGAGAGGTTCAACTCTGTGAGATGAATGCACATATCTCAAAGAAGTATCTGAGAAACTTTCTTTTTACTTTGTATGTGAAGATATTTCCTTTGTCAACGTAGGCCTCAAAGTGCTCAAAAATACCCCTTTTCCGATTGTACAAGAACAGATTTTCCAGACTGAACAGAGAAAATAAACCCTCATCTCTGTGAGATGAATGCACACGTCACAGGCTGGTTTTAGGAAACCTGCTTTACAGTTCTTATGTGAAGATATGTCCTTTTCCACCATAAGCCTCACAGCACTCCATATATCCACTTGCAGATTCTACAAAAAGAGTGTTTCAAAAATGTTCAATCAAAGGAAAGGTTCAACTCTGTGAGATGAATGCAAACAACAGAAAGAAGTTTCTCAGAATCCTTCTTTCTAATTTCTATGTTGAGGTATTTCCTTTTCCACCATAGGCATCAAAGTGCTCTAAAAATCCACATGCAGATACTACAAAAAGTCTGTTTCCAAACTGCTCAGTCAAAAGTGTGGTTTAACTCTGTGAGATGAATACACACATCACTAAGAAGTTTCTCAGAATGCTTCTGTCTAGTTTTTATATGAAGATATTTCCTTTTTCAAAAAAGGCCTCTAATAACAACAAATATCTACTTACAGATTCAACCAAAGAGTATTTCAAAACTGGTCAATAAAAAGAAAGTTTGAACTTGGTGAGATGAGTGCACACATCACAAAGCAGTTTCTCAGAATGCTTCTGTCGAGTTTTTATGTGGAGATATTTCCTTTTCCACTGGAATCTGCAAAGCGCTCAAAATATCCAATTTCAGATACCACAAAAAGAGTGTTTCAAAACTGCCAAATCAAAGGAAATGTTCAAATTTGTGAGGGAAATGCAGACATCACAAAGAAGTTTCTCAGAATGCTTTTGTCCAATTTTTACATGAAGATATTTCCTTTTCCACCACAGGCTTTAAACCCCTCCAAATATCAATTTGCAGAAACTACAAAATGACTATTTCCAAACTGCTCAAACAAAACAGTTGTTCAACTCTGTGAGTTGAATTAACGCATCAGAAACAAGTTTCTCAGAATGCTTCTGTCTAGTTTTTATGTGAAGATATTTCCTTTTCCATCGTAGGCCACCAATCGCTCCAAATATACACTTGCAGATTCTACAAAAAGAATGTTTCAAAACTGCTTAATCAGAAGAAAGGTTCAACTCTGTGAGATGAATGCAAACATCACAAAGAAGTTTTTCAGAATGCTTCTGTCTAATTTTTATGTTAAGGTACTTCCTTTTCTACCATAGGCCTCAAAGCGCTCCAAATGTCCACCTGCAGATTCTACAAAAAGAGTGTTTCAAAACTACTCAATCAAAAGAATGCTTCAAGTCTGTGAGAAAAATGTATCCATCACAATGAAGTTTCTCAGAATGCTTCTGTCTAGTTTTTATGTGAAGATATGTCCTTTTGAACGTAGGCCTCAAAGCACTGCAAAATCCAATTGCAGATTCTACAAAAAGAGTGTTTGAAAATTGCTGAATCAAAAGAAACGTTCAACTTGGCTAGATGAACGCACCCATCAAAAAGAAGTTTCTCAAAATGTTTCTGTCTAATTTTTATGTGAAGATATTTCCTTTCCCAGAAGAGGCTGCCAAGCTCTCCAAATATCCACTTGAAGATTCTACAGAAAGAGTGTTTCGAAACTGTTCAATGAAAAGAAAGGTCCAATTCTGTGGGATGAATGCACACATCACACAGAAGTTTCTCAGAATGCTTCAGTCTAGTTTTTGTGTGAAGATATTTCCTTTTCCACCATTGGCCACAAAGCACTCCAAATATCCACATGCAGACACTACAAAAAGATTGTTTCCAAACTCCTCAATCAAAAGAGTCTTTCAACTCCCCCAGATTAATGCACACATCACTAAGAAGTTTCTCAGAATGCTTCTGTCTAGTTTTTATGTGAAGATATTTCCTTTTCAAATATAGTCCTCTAAGCGTTCCAAATATACATTTGTAGTTGCTACAAAAAGAAAGTTTCCAACTGCTCAATCAAAAGGTAGGTTCAACTCTGTGAGTTGAATGCACACATCTCAAAGAGGTTTCTCAGAATGCTTCTCTCTAGTTTTTATGTAAAGATATTTCCTTTTCCACCAGAGGCCGCAAAGCACTCCAAATATCCATTTGCCAATTCTGCAAAAAACTGTTTCCAAACTGCTCAATCAAAAGTAAGTTTCAGCTCTGTAAGAAGAAGGCACACATCACAAAGAAATTTCTCAGAAAGTTTCTGTCTATTTTTTATGTGAAATTATTTTCTGTTTCCCTAGAGGCCACAAAGGGCTCCAAAATATCCCTTTGCAGATTCTAGAAAACGACTTATTTGAAACTTTTCAAAATAAAGAAAGTTTCAGCTCTGTGAGATGAATGCACACATCACAAAGAAGTTTATCTGAATGCTTCTGTCTAGTTTTTACGTGAAGATATTTCCTTTTCAACTATAAGCTGCAAAGCACTCCAACTATCCACTTGCAGATTCTATAAAAAGAGTGCTTCAAAACTTCTCAATCAAAAGAAAGTTTCAACTCTGTGAGATGAACACACACAACACAAGGAGGTTTCTCAGAATGTTTCTGTCTAGTTTTTATGTGAAGATATTTCCTATTGTCCCAGAGGCCTCAATAGGTTCACAAATGTCCCTTTGCAGATTGTACAAAACGACTGTTTCCAAACTGCTCCATCAAAAGAAAGGTTTACCTCTGTGATATGAATGCACACATCACAAAGAAGTTTCTCAGAATGCTTCTGTCTAGTTTTAATGTGAAGATATTTCCCTTTCCACTGTAGGGAAATATCCAAAGCCCTCCAAATATCCACTTGCAAATTCTACAAAAGGAATGTTTCCAAACTGCTCAATCAAAAGAAAGATTCAATTCTGTGAGATGAACACACAAGTCACAAGAAGTTACTCAGAATGCTTCTGTCTAGTTTTTACGTGAAGTTATTTCTTTTCCACTTTAGGCTACAAAGCGCTCCAAATATACACGTGCAGCTTCTATAAAAAGAGGGTTTCCAAACTGCTCAATCAAAAAAAAGGTTGAACTCGGTGAGATTAATGCAAAAATCACAGAGAAGTTTCTTAGAATGCTTCTGTCTAGGTTTTAGGTGAAGATATATCCTTTCCTCTATAGGTCCAAAACACTACAAATATCCACTTGTAGATACTACAAGAAGAGTGTTTCAAAACTACTCAATCAAAAGAAAGGTTCAACACTGTAAAATGAATGCACACATAAAAAAGAAGTTCCTCAGAATGCTTCTGTCAAGTTTTTATGTGAATAAATTTCCTTTTTCAATGAATGCCTCAAAGCATTCCAAATATCCATTTGCAGATAGTACAGAAAGAGAGTTTCCAAACTGCTCAATCAAAAGAAAGGTTCAACTCTGTGAGATGAATGCACACATCGGAAGGCAGTTTCTCAGAATGTTTCTGTCTAGTTCTTATCTGAAGATATTTCCTATTTCCCCAGAGGCTTCAGTGGTCTGAAAAATATCCCTCTACAGAGTCTACAAAACGACTGTTTCCAAACTGCTCAATCAATACAAAGGTTCAAGTCTGTTAAATGAATGCACACTTCAAAAAGAAGTTTCTCAGAATGCTTCTGTCTATTTTTTGTGTGAAGATATTTCTTTTTCACCATAGGTCTCAAAGTGCTCCAAATATCCACTTGCAGATTCTATGAAAAGACTGATTCCAAAGTGCCCAATCAAAAGAAAGTTTCAACACTGTGAGATTAAAGCACACATCAGAAATAACTTTCTCAGATATTTTCTGTTTAGTTTTTATGTGAAGATATTTCCTATTACCCCATAGGCCTCAAAGGGCTCACAAATACCCCTTCACAGATTCTACAAAACGACTGGTTCCAAACAGTTCAATCAAAAGAAAGTTCAACTCTGTGAGATGAATGCACACATCACAAAGAAGTTTCTTAGAATGCTTCTGTCTAGTTTCTGTGTGAAGATATCTCCTTTTTGACTATAGGTCACAAAGCGCTCCAAATATCCACTTGCAGATTCTACAAAAAGAGTTTCTCAAAGCTGCTCAATCAAAAGAAAGGTTCAACTCTGAGATATGAATGCACACATCACAAAGTAGTTTCTCAGAATGCTTCTGTCTAGTTTTTATGTAAAGATATATTCCTTTCCACCACAGGTGGCAAAGCACTCAAAATATCCACTTGCAGAATCTACAAAAAGAGTGTTTCAAAACTGCTCTGTCAAAAGAAATCTTCAACTCTGTTAGTAGAATGCAGACATCAAAAAGAAGTTTCTCAGAATGCTTCTGTGTAGTTTTTATGGGAAAATATTTCCTTTTCCACCATAGGCCTCAAAGCGCTCTAAAAATCCCCTTGCAGGTTTTACAAAAAGAGTGTTGCAAAACTGCTCAATAAAAAGAAAGGTTCAACTCTGTGAGATAACTGCACATATCACAAAGAAGTTTCTCATAATGCTTCTTTCTAGTTTTTATGTGAATATATTTCTTTTCAACCATAAGCCGCAATGCGCTCCAAATATCCACTTGCACATTCTACAAAAAGAGTGTTTCAAAACTGATCAATCAAAAGATAAATTCAACTCTGTGAGATGAATGCACACATCACAAAGAAGTTTGTCAGAATTCTTCTGTCTCTTTTTTATGTGAAGATATTACCTTTTCCAACATAGGTCTCAAAGTACTCTAAATATCCAATTGCAGTTTCTACAAAAACAATGTTTCACAACTGCTCAATCAAAAGAAAGGTTCAACACTGTGAGGTGAATGCATACATCACAAAGAAGTTTCTCAGAGTGCTTCTGTGTACTTCGTATGTGAAGATATGTCTTTTCCACCATAGGCCTCAAAGCGCTCCAAGTATTCACTTGCAGATTGTACAAAAAGAGTGTTTCAACAATGGTCAATTAAAAGAAAGATTCAACTCTGTGAGATGAATGCAAACATCACAAAGAAGTTTCTCAGAATGCTCCTGCTTAGTTTTTATGTGAAGATATTTCCTTTTCCACCATAGGCCCCAAGGCTCACAAAACATCCCCTTGCAGATCCTCCAAAAGGACTGTTTCAAAACTGCTCAATCAAAAGAAGGGTTCAGCTCTGTGAGTTGAATGCACACATCAAAAAGAAGTTTCTCAGAATGCTTCTGTCAAGTTTTTATATGAAGATACTTCCTTTTCCACCATAGGCCTCAAAGTGCTCCAAATATCCATCTGCAGATTCTACAAGAAGAGTGCTTCAAAACTGCTTAATCAAAAGATAGTTTCAACCCTGTGAGTTAAATACACACATCACAAATAAGTTTCTCAGAATGCTTCTTTCTGGTATTTATGTGAAGATATGTCGTTTTCCACTATAGGCCTCAATCTCCTCCAAATATCCGTTGGCAGATACTACAAAAAGAGTGTTTCAAAACTCCTCAATCAAAAGAAATGTTCAACTCTGTGAATTGAATGTACACATCAAAAGGGAGTTTTTCAGAATGCTTCTGTTTAGTTTTTCTGAAGATATTTCCTTTTCCACCATAGGCCCCAAAGAACTGCAAACATCCACAGGCAGATTCTGCAAAAGAGTGTTTCAAAACTGCTCAATCAAAAGAAAGTTTTAACTCTGTGAATTGAATACACTCATCACAAATAAGTTTCTCAGAATGCTTCTGTCTAGTATCTATGTGAAGATATGTCCTTTTCCACCGTATGCCTGAATCCGCACCAAATATACATTTGAAGATGCTACAAAAAGAGTGTTTCAAAACTGATCAAAGGAAAGGTTCCATTCTGTGAGTTGAATGCACACATCACAAAGAAGTTTCTCAGATTATTTCTGAGTAGTTTTTATGTGAAGATATTTCCTTTTCCATCATAGGCCCCAAAGTTCTCCAAACATCCAAAGGCAGATTCAACAAAAAGAGTGTTTCAAAACTGTTCTACCAAAAGAAATCTTCAACTATGTGAGATGAACATACACATCAGTAAGAAGTTTCTCAAAATGCTTCTGTCTAATTTTTATATGAAGATATATCCTTTTCCACCATTGACCTCAAGGTGCTCCAAATATCCACTTGCAGATTCTACAAATAGAGTGTTTAAAAACTGCTCAGTCAAAAGGAAGGTTAAATTCTGTGAGATGAATGCACACATCACAAAAAAATTTCTTAGAATACTTCTGTCTAGTTTTTATGTGAAGATAATTGCTTTTCCTCCATGGGCCTGAAACGCTCCAAATATCCAATTGCAGATTCTACAAAAAGAGTGTTTTAAAACTGCTCAATCAAAAGAAAGGTTCAACACTGTGAGATCAATGCATACATCACAAAGAAGTTTCTCAGAATGCTTCTGTCTTGTTTTTATGTGAAGATATTTCCTTTTCCACTGCAGGACTCAAAGCGATCAATTTATGCACTTTCAGATTCTACAAAAAGAGTGTTTCAAAACTGCTCAATCAAAAGAAAGTTTCAACTCTGTGAGATGAATGTACACATCACAAAGAACTTTCTCAGAATGCTTTTGTCTAGTTTTTACGTGAAGATATTTCCTTTTGCAACATAGGCCTCAAAGTGCTCCAATCACCACTTGCAGATTCTACAAAAAGAGTGCTTCAAAACTGCTTAATTAATAGAAAGGTTCAACTGTGTGAGATGAATGCACACATCACAAAGTAGTTTCTCTGAATGCTCCTGTCAAGTTTTTATGTGAAGATATTTCCTTTTCCAGTAAATATTGCATATCATGCAAACTATCCACTTGCAGATTCAACAAAAACTGTGTTTTAAAACTGCTCAATCAAAATAAAGGTTCAACCTTGTGGGTTGAATGCACACATCACAAAGAACTTTCTCAGAAAGCTCCAGTCTAGTTTTCACGTGAAGACATTTCCTTTTCTACCATAGACCTCAAAGCACTCCAAATATCCACTTGCAGATTGTAGAAAAAGAGTGTTTCAACACTGCTCAATTAAAAAAAAGATTCAACACTGAGAGATGAATGCAAATATCACAAAGAAGTTTCTCAGAATTCTCATGTTTAGTTTTTATGGGAAGATATTACCTTTTTCACCATAGGCCCTAAGGTGCTCCAAACATCCACTTCTGGATTGTACAAAAGGATTGTTTCAAAACTGCTCAATCAAAAGAAGGTTTCAACTCTGTAAGATGAATGCACACATCACAAAAAAGTTTGTCAGAATGCTTCTGTCAAGTTTTTACGTGAAAATATTTCCTTTTCCACCATAGGCCTCAATCCACTCCAAATATCCATTTGCAGATACTACAAAAAGACTGTTTCAAAACTGCTCCATCAAAAGAAAGTTTCAACTCTGTGAGTTGAATGCGAACAGCACAAAGAAGTTTCTCAGATTACTACTGTGTAGTTTTTATTTGAAGATGTTTCCTTTTCCACCATAGGCCCCAATGCGCTCCAAACATCCACCTGCAGATTCTACAAAAAGAGTGTTTCAAAACTGCTCTATCAGAAGAAAGGTTCAATTCTGTGAGATGAATGCAAACATCACAAAGAAGTTTCTCAGAATGCTTCTGTCTAATTTTTATGTGAAGATATTTCCTTTTCCACCAAAGGGCTCAAAGTGCTCCAAATATCCACTTGCAGATTCTAAAAAAACAGTGTTTCAAACTGCTCAATAAATAGAAATGGTCAACTCTTTGGGATGAATGCACACAAGAAAAAGAAGTTTCCCAGACTGCTTCTGTCTGATCTTTATATGAAGATATTTCCTTTTTCAGCGTTGACCTCAGAGATCTTCAAATATCCACTTGCAGATTCTTCAAATAGATTGTTTAAAAACTGCTCAATCAAAAGAAAGGTTCGACTCTGTGAGATGAAGGCAAATATCACGTAGATGTTTGTCCAAATGCTTTTGTCTAGTTTTTATGTGAAGATATTTCCATTTCCAACATAGGTCTGAAAGCTCTCCAAATATCCACTTGCAGATTGTACAAAAAGAATGTTTAAAAAATGCTGAATAAAAAGAAATTTTCAAATTGGTGAGATGAATGCACACATCAAAAAGAAGTTTCTCAGAATGCTTCTGTCCAGTATTTATGTGAAGATATTTCTTTTTCCACCTTAGGCCGCAAAGTGCTCCTCATATCCACTTGCAGAGTCTACAAAAAATGTGTTTCAAAACTGCTCAAACAAAAGAAAGTTTCAACTCTGTGAGTTGAAACCAGACATCACAAAGTAGTTTCTCAGAATGCTTCTGTCTTGTTTTGATGAGAATATTTTTCCTTTTCCACAATAGTCCGTAAAGTGCTCCAAATATCCACTTGCAGATTCTACAAAAGGAGTGATTCAAAACTGCTCAATCAAAAGAAAGATTCAACTCTGAGAGATGAATACACACATAGCAAAGTAGTTTCTCAGAATGATTCTGTCTAGTTTATTGGGAAGATATTTCCTTTTCCACCATAGGCCCCAAAGGGCTCCAAATATCCACTTTCAGATTGCACAAAAAGTGTGTTTCAAAACTGCTCAATCAAAAGAAAGGTTGAACCCTGTGAGATGAATGCACACATCACAAAGAAGCTACTCAGAATGCTTCTGTCTAGCTTTTATGTGACGGTATTTCCTTTTCCACCAGAGGCCCAAAATCACTCAAAATATCTGCTTGCAGGTACTACGAAAAGAGCGTTTCAAAACTGCTCAAACAAAAGAAAGGTTCAACTCTGTGAGGTGAATGCACACATCACAAAAAAGTTTCTGAGAATGATTCTGTCTGGTTTTTACGTGAAGGTGTTCCCTTTTCCACCATAGGCCTCAAAGGGCTCCAAATATCCAATTGCAGATTCTACACAAAGATAGTTTAACAACTGTTCAATCAAAAGAAAAGTTCAACTTTCTGAGATGAATGCACACATCACAAAGAAATTTGTCAGAATGCTTCTCTCTAATTTTTATGTGAAAATATTTCCTTCTCCACCATAGGCCTCAAAGCGCTCCAAATATCCACTTGCAGATTCAACAAAAAGAGTGTTTGAAAACTTCTCAATCAAAAGAGAGGTTGAAATCTGTGAGATGAATGCATACTTCACAAAGAAGTTTCACAGAGTACTTCTGTCTACCTTTTATTTGAAGAAATTTCCTTTTCCAACATAGGCCACAAAACGCTCCAAATATACAGTTGCAGACTCTAAAGAAAGAGTGTCTCAAGCTCCTCAATCTAAAGAAAGGTTCAACTCTGTGAGTTGAATGCACTCATCAGAAAGATATTTCTTATAATGCTTCTGTGTCATTTTTAAGTGAAGATATTTCCTTTTCTACCATAGGCCTCAAAGCACTCCAAATATCCACTTGCAGATTCTACAAAAAGAGGTTTCAAAACTGCTCAATCAAAAGAAAGGTTCAACACTGTAAGATGAATGCACACATCACAAAGGAGTATCTCAGAATGCTTCTGTGTAGTTTTTATGTGAAGACATTTCCTTTTCCACCATAGGACTCAAAGAATTCTGAATCTCCAATTGCAGATTCTACAAATAGAGTGTTTAAAAGCTGCTCAATCAAAAGAAAGTTTGAACTCTGTGAGATTAAAGTGCACATCATGGAGAAGTTTCTCAGGTTCTTCTGTGAAGTTTTTATGTGAAGATATTTCTTTTCCACCATAGGCCTCAAAGCCCTCCAAATATCCACTTACAGATTCCACAAAAAGAGTGTTTCAAAACTGTTCAATGAAAAGAGAGGTTCAATTCTGTGAGATGAATGCACACATCACAAAGAGGTTTTACAGAATGCTTCTGCCTAGCTTTTATGTGAAGATAGTTCCTTTTCCACAATAGTCTACAAAGCGCTCCAAATACACATTTGCAGATTCTGCAAAAAGAGTTTTTCAAAACCACTCAATCAAAAGAAAGGTTCACCTCTGTGAGATGGATGCACACATCACAAAGAAGTTTCTCAGAAAGCTTCTGTGTAGTTTTTATGTGAAGATATTTCATTTTCCACCATTGGCCCCAAAGCGTTCCAAATATCCCCAGCAGATTCTATAAAGAGTGTTTCAAAACTGCTCAGTCAAAAGAAATCTTCAACTCTGTGAGATGAACACACACATCACAGAGCAGATTCTCAGAATGTTTCTAATTTTTATGTGAAGATATTTCCTTTTCCACCATAGGTCTCAATGCCCTCAAAATATCCACTGGCAAATTCTACAAAAAGAGTATTTCAAAACTGCTCAATCAAAAGAAAGGCTCAACTCCATGAGATGAATGAATACATCACAAAAAGTTTCTCAGAACGCTTCTGTCTAGTTTTTATGTGAAGATATTTCCTTTTCCACCATAGGCCTCAGAGCACTCCAATTATCAATTTGCAGATTCTACAAAAAGAGTGTCTCAAAACTGCTCAATCAAAAGAATGGTTTAAATCTGTGAGATAAATGCACACATCACAAAGAAGTTTCTCAGAATGCTTCTGTCTAATTATCATGTGAAGATATTTCCCTTTCCACGAGAGGCCACAAAGAACTCCAAATATCCACTTGCAGGTTCTACAAAAAGAGTGTTTCAAATCTGCTCAATCAAAATAAAGGTTCAGCCCGGTGAGATGAATGCACACATCACAAAGTTGTGTCTCAGAATACTTCTGTCTGGTGTTTATGTGAAGATATTTCTTTTGCACCTTAGGCCCCTATCTACTTGCAGATTCTACAAAAAGAGTGTTTCAAAACTGCTGTATCTAAAGCAGTGTTCAACGTTGTGAGATGAATGCACACATCACAAAGAAATTTCTCAGAATGCCTCTGTCTTGTTTTTAAGTGAAGATGTTTCCTTTTCCATCATAGGCCTCAAATCGATCCAAATATCCACTTGCAGACCCTCCAAAAAGAGTGTTTGAAAACTGCTCTGTCAAAAGGAAGTTTCAACTCTGTGAGATGAAGGCACACATCACAATGAAGTTTCTCAGAATGCTTCTGTTTAGCTTTTAAATGAAGATATTTCCTTTTACACCATAGACCTCAAAGCACTTGAAATATCCACTTGCAGATTCTACAAAGGAGTGTTTCAAAACTATTGAATCAAAAGAAAGTTTCAACTCTGAGATGAATGCACACATTACAAAGAGGTTTCTCAGAATGCTTCTGTCTAGTTTATATGTTAAAATATTTCCTTTTTCACCATAGGCTGCAAATCTCTCCAAATATCCACTTGCAGTTTCTAAAAAAAGAGTGTTTCTAAACTGCACAATCAAAAGAAAGGTTCAACTCTGTGAGTTGAATGCACATATCACTAAGAAGTTTCTCAGAACACTTTTATCTGGTTTCTGTGTGAAGTTATTTCCTTTTCCACCATACGCCACAAATCGCTAAAAATATCAAGTTGCAGATTCTACAAAAAGAGTGTTTCAAAACTACTCAATCAAAAGAAAGGTTCTACTCTGTGAGATGAATGCACACATCACTAAGATGTTTCTCAGAATACTTCTATCTAGTTTTTATGTGAAGATATTACCTTTTCCCCCTTAGGCCTCAAAACGCTCCAAATCTCCACTTGCAGATTCTACAAAAATAGTGTTTGAAAACTGCTCAATCAAAAGTAAGGTTCCTCTCTGTGCAATGAATGCACACATCACAAACAAGGTTCTGTGAATGCTTCTGTCTAGTTTTTATATGAAGATATTTCTTTTCCACGTTAGCACTCAAAGCGCTGCAAATATGCTCTTTCAGACACCACAAAAGGAGTGTTTCAAAACTGCTCAATCAAAAGAAAGGTTCAACTCTGTGAGATGAATGTGCACATCACAAAGAAGTTTCTCAGAATGCTTCTTTGTAGTAATTATGCGAAGATATTTTGTTTTCCACTAGAGGCCACAAAGTGCTCCAAATATCCACTTGCAGATTCTACAAAAAGAGTGTTTCAAAACTGCTCAACCTAAAGAAAGTTTCAACTCTATGAATTGAATGCACACTTCACAAAGAAGTTTCTCAGAATGCTTCTGTCTAGTTTTTATGTGAGGATATTTCCTTTTCCACCATAGGCCTCAAAGCGCTCCGAGTATCCAGTTTCAGAAACTACCAAAAGATTGTCTCCACACTGCTCAATCAAAAGAATGGTTCAACTGTCATTTGAATACACACATCACAAGGAAATTTCTCAGAATGCTTCTGTCTTGTTTTTATGTGAGGATATTTCCTTTTCCACCATAGACCTCAAAGCCCTCCAAGTATCCACCTGCAGGTTCTATAAAAAGAGTGTTTCAATACTGCTTAAACAAAAGAAAAGTTCAACTGTGTGAGATGAATGTATACATTAAAACAAGCTTCTCAGAAATCCTCTGTCAAGTTTTTATATGAAGGTATTTCCCTTTCAACTGTAGGCCTCAAATCGCTCCAAATATCCACTAGCAGATTCTACAGAAAGTGTGCTTCAAAACTGCTCAATCAAAAGAAAGTTTCAACTCTGTGAGTTGAATGCGCAGATCAGAAAGAAGTTTCTCAGATTACTTCTGTGTAGTTTTTATGTGAAGATGTTTCCTTTTCCAGAATAGGCCCCAATGCAGTCCAAACACCCACGTGCAGATTTTACAAAAAGAGTGTTTCAAAACTGCTCAATCAAAAAAAAAGGTTCAACTCTGTGAGATGAATGCAAACATCACAAAGAAATTTCTCAGAATGCTTCTGTCTAATTTTTATGTGAAGATATGTCCTTTTCCACCAAAGGGCTCAAAGAGCTCCAAATATCCACTTGCAGTATCTATGAAAAACGTTTTCAAAACTGCTCAATCAAAAGAAAGTTTCATCTCTGTGAATTGATTGCATGCATCACAAAGAAGTTTCTCAGAATTCCTCTGTCTAGTTTTTATGTGAAGATATTTCATTTTCCTCTATAGGCCTCAAAGCACCGCAAATAACCATTTGCATATACTACAAAAATACTGTTTCCAAACTACTAAATCAAAAGAAAGGTTTAACCCTGTGAGTGGAATGCACACATCATGAAGAAGTTTCTCAGATTTCTTCTGTCTAGTTTTTATGTGAAGTTATTTCTTTTTCCACCATAGGTTTCAAAGCTCTCCAAGTATCCAATTGCAGATTCTACAAAAAGAGTGTTTCAAAAGTCCTCAAACCAAATAAATGTTGAATTCTTTGAAAGGAATGCAGACATCACATGGTATTTTCTCAGAATGCTTCTGTCTAGTGTTTATGTGATGTTATTTCCTTTTCCACCATGGGACTCAAAGTGCTCCAAATGACCTCTTGCGGATTCGACCAAAAGAGTGTTTCAAAACTGCTCTGTCAAAAGAAAGGTTTACCTCTGTGAGATGAATGCTCACATCACAGAGAAGTTTCTCAGAATGCCTCTATCTAGTTTTTATTTGAAGATATTTCCTTTCCCACCATAGGCCTCAAAGCTCTCCAAATATCCATTTGCAGATACTACAAAAGACTGTTTCCAAATTGTGCAATCAAAGGAAACGTTCAACTCTGTGAATTGAATGCACACATCACAACGAAGTTTCTCAGAATGCTTCTGTCTAATTTTTATGTGAAGATATTTCCTTTTCCACTATAGGCTTCAAAGCACTCCAAATATCCAATTGCAGATACTACCAAAAGACTGTTTCCAAACTGCTCAATCAAAAGAAATGTTCAACTCTGTGAGATGAATGCACACATCACAAAGAAGTTTTTCAGAATGCTTGTGTCTAGTTTTTAAGTGAAGATATTTCCTTTTCCATCCTAGGCCTCAATGCGCTCCAAATATCCACTGGCAGATTCCACAAAAAGAGTGCTTCAAAACTGCTGAATCAAAAGAAAGTTTCAACTCCGTGAGATGAATGCACATATCACAAAGAAGTTACTCTGAATGCTTCTGTGTAGTTTTTATGTGAAGATATTTCCTTTTCCACTATAGGTCGCAAATCTGTCCAAATATCCACTTGCAGATTCTACAAAAACAGTGTCTAAACTGCTCAATAAAAAGAAAGTTTCAAATCTGTGAGATGAATGCACACATCACAAAGAAGTTTCTCTGAATCCTTCTGTCTAGTTTTTATGTGAAAATATTTCCTTTTAAACTGTAGGCCTCAAAGCGCTCCAAATATCCATTTACAGATAGTACAAAAAGACTGTTTTCAAACTGCTCAATAAAAGGAAAGGTTCAACTCTGTGAGTTGAATGCTCACATCAGAAAGAAGTTTCTCTGAATGCTTCTGTGTAGTTTTAATCTGAAGTTATTTCCTTTTCCACTATAGGCTGCAAAGCACCCCAAATAGCCACTTGCAGATTCTAGAAGAGTATATCAAAACTGCTCAATCAAATGAAAGGTTCAACTCTGTGCGTTGAATGCACACATCATGAAGAAGTTTCTCAGAATGCTTGTGTCTAGTTTTTAGGCGAAGATATTTCCTTTTCCACCATAGGCCACATAGTGCTCCAAATATCCAATTGCAGATTCTGCAAAAGGGGTTGTTCAAAACTGCTCAATCAAAAGATTTCAACTGTGTGAGATGAATGCAAACATCACAAGGAAGTTTCTCAGAAGGCTTCTGTCTAGTTTTTATGTGAAGATATTTCCTTCTCCACCATAGGCCTCAAAGCACTCCAAATATCAAGTTGCAGATTCTACAAACAGAGTGTTTCAAAACTGCTCAATCAAAAGAAAAGTTCAACACTGTGATTTGAATGCACACATCAAAAAGTAGTTTCCATGGTTTTAGGTCTAACGTTTAAGTCTTTAATCCATCTTGAATTAATTTTTGTATAAGGTGTAAGGAAGGGATCCATTTTCAGCTTTCTACATATGGCTAGCCAGTTTTCCCAGCACCATTTATTAAGTAGGCAATCCTTTCAGCTTTGCTTGCTTTTCTCAGGTTTGTCAATGATCAGATATTTGTAGATATGCAGTGTTATTTTTGAGGACTCTGTTCTGTTCCATTGATCTATATCTCTGTTTTAGTACCAGTACCATGCTGTTTTGGTTACTGTAGTCTTGTAGTATAGTTTGAAGTCAGGTAGCATGATGCCTCCAGCATTGTTCTTTTGGCTTAGGATTGACTTGGCGATGCAGGATCTTTTTTGATTCCATGTGAACTTTAAAGTAGATTTTTCCAATTCTGTGGAGAAAGTCATTGGTAGCTTGATGGGGATGGCATTGAATCTATAAATTTCCTTGGGCAATATGGCCATTTTCACGATGTTGATTCTCCCTACCCATGATCATGGAATGATATTCCATTTGTTTGTTTCCTCTTTTACTTCATTAAGCAGTGGTTTGTAGTTCTCCTTGAAGAGTTCCTTCACGTCCCTTTTAAGTTGGATTCCTATGTATTTTATTCTGTTTTAAGCAATTGTGAATGGGAGTTCACTCATGATTTGGCTCTCTGTTTTTCTGTTATTGGTGTATAAGAATGCTTGTGATTTTGGTACATTGATTTTGTATCCTGAGATTTTGCTGAATTTGCTTGCCAGCTTAAGGAGATTTTGGGCTGTGACAGTGGGGTTTTCTAGATATACAATCATGTCCTCTGCAAACAGGGTAATTTGACTTCCTCTTTTCCTAATTGAATACCCTTTATTTCCTTCTCCTGCCTAATTGCCCTGGCCAGAACTTCCAACATTATGTTGAATAGGAGTGGTGAGAGAGGGCATCCATGTCTTGTGCCAGTATTCAAAGAGAATGCTTCCAGTTTTTACCCATTCAGTATGATATTGGCTGTGGGTTTGTCATAGATAGCTCTTATTATTTTGAGATACGTCCCATCAATACCTAATTTATTGAAAGTTTTTAGCATGAAGGGTTGCTGAATTCTGTCAAAGGCCTTTTCTGCATCTATTGAGATAATCATGTGGTTTTTCTCTTTGGTTCTGTTTATATGCTGAATTATATTTATTGGTTTGCATATATTGAACCAGCCTTGCATCCCAGGGATGAAGCCCACTTGATCATGGTGGATAAGCTTTTTGATGTGCTGCTGAATTCTGTTTGCCAGTATTTTATTGAGGATTTCTGCATCAATGTTCATCAAGGATATTGGTCTAAAATTCTTTTTTGTTCTGTCTCTGCCATGCTTTGGTATTAGATTGATGCTGGCCTCATAAAATGAGTTAGGGAGGATTTCCTCTTTTTCTATTGAATGGACTAGGTTCAGAAGGAATGGTACCATTTCCTCCTTGTACCTCTGGTAGAATTCGGCTGTGAATCCAAACCATAAAAACCCTAGATGATAACCTAATGAATACCATTCAGGATATAGGCATGGGCAGGGACTTCATGTCTAAAACACCAAATGCAATGGCAACAAAAGTCAAAATTGACAAATGGGATCTAACTAAACTAAATAGCTTCTACAGAGCAAAAGAAACTACCATCACAGTGAACTAGCAACCTACAAAATGGGAGATAATTTTCACAACATGCTCATCTGAGTAAGGGCTAATATCCAGAATCTACAATGAACTAAAACAAATTTACAAGATAAAAAGAAACAACCCCATCAAAATGTGGTCAAAGGACATGAACAGACAGTCTCAAAAGAAGACATTTACGCAGCCAAAAAACGTGAAAAAATGCTCACCATCCCTGGCCATCAGAGAAATGCAAATCAAAACCACAATGAGATACCATCTCACACCAGTTAGAATGGCATTCATTAAAAGGTCAGTAAACAACAGGTGCTGCAGAGGATGTGGAGAAATAGGAACACTTTTACACTGTTGGTGGGACTGTAAACGAATTCAACCATTGTGGAAGTCAGTGTGGCTATTCCTCGGGGATCTAGAACTAGAAATACCATTTGACCCAGCCATCCCATTACTGGGTATATATGCAAACGAATATAAATCATGCTGCTATAAAGACACATGCACACATATATGTTTATTGTGGAACTATTCACAATAGCAAAGACTTGGGACCAACCGAAATGTCCAACAGTAATAGACTGGATTAAGAAAATGTAGCATATATACACCATGGAATACTATGTAGCCATAAAAAATGACGAGTTCATGTCCTTTGCAGGGACATGGATGAAATTGGAAATCATAATTCTCAGTAAACTATTGAAAGGACAAAAAACCAAACACCGCATGTTCTCACTTATAGGTGGGAATTGAACAATGAGAACACAAGGACACAGGAAGGGGAACATCACACTCTGGGGACTGCTGTGCGGTGGGAGGAGGGTGGAGGGATAGCATTAGGAGATATACCTAATGCTGAGTGAGGACTTAATGCGGGCAGCACAACAGCATGGCACATGTATACATATGTAACTAATCTGCACATTGTGCACATCTACCATAAATCTTAAAGTACAATAAAAAAAAGAAGTTTCTCAGAATGCATCTGTCTACTTTTTATGTGAAGACATTTCCTATTCCACCCAAGGCCTCAAAGCACTCCAAATATCCACATGCAGATCCTAGAAAAGGAGTGTTTAAAAACTGCTCAATCAAAAGAAAAGTTCAAATCTATGAGATGAATGCACACGTCACAAAGAAGTTTCTCAGAATGCTTCTGTCTAATTTTTATGTGAAGATATCTCCTTTTCCACTATAGGCCTCAAAGCGCTCCAAATATCCATTTGCAGATACTGCAAAAAGATTGTTCCCAAACTGCTGAATGAAAAGAAATGCTCAACTCTGTGAGTTGAATGCACATATAACAAAGAAGTTTCTCAGAATGCTTCTGTCTAGTTTTTATGTGAAGATATTTCCTAGCCCAACAAAGATCTCAAAGCATTCAAAATATCCACTTGAAGATTCAACAAAAAGAGTGTTTCAAAACTGCTTATTCAAAAGAAAGGTTCAAATCTGGAAGATGTATGCACACATCACAAAGAAGTTTCTCCAAATGGTTCTGTCTAGATTTTATGTGAAGATACTTCCTTTTCCACCATAGGCCACAAAGTGCTCTGAATATCCACTTGCAGTTTCCACAAAAAAGTGTTTCCATACTGCTCAATCAAAAGAAAATTTAAACTCCACAAGATTAAGGCACACATCACAAAGAACTTTTTCAGAAAGCTTCTGTGTAGTTTTTATGTGAAGATATTTCCTTTTCCACAATAGACCTCAAAGCACTTCAAATGTCCACTTGCGGATTCTACAAAAAAGTTTTTCAAAACTACTCAATCAAAAGAATGGTTCAAATCTGTGGGATGAATGAATACCTCACAAAGAAGTTTCTCTGAATGCTTCTGTGTAATTTTTATGTGAAAATATTTCCCTTTCCACCATAGGCCTCAAAGCGCTCAAAATATCCACTTGGAAGTTCTACAAAAAGAGTGTTTCAAAACTGCTTAATCAAATGAAAGTTACAACTCTGTGAGATGAATGCACACAACACAAGAAGTTTCTCAGAATGATTTTGTGTAGTTTTTATTTGAAGACAAATCCTTTTCCACAGTATACCTCAAAGTGCTCCAAATATCCACTTGGGGATTCTACAAAAAGAGCGTTTAAAAACTGCTCCACAAAAAGAAAGTTTCAACTCTGTGAGATGAATGCACACATCAAAAAGAAGTTTCTCAGAAAGCTTCTGTGTAGTTTGTATGTGAAGATATTTCCTTTTCCACCATAGGCTGCAAATGGCTCCAAATATCCACTTGTAGATTCTGCAAAAAAAGAGTTTCAAAACTACACTATCAAAAGTTAGTTTCAACCTGTGAGTTGAATGCTCACATTACAAAGAAGAGTCTCAGAATTCTTGCGTGTAGTTTTTTGTGAAGATATTTCCTTTTCCACAATAGGCCTCAAAGTGCTCCAAATATTGACCCGCAGATTCTACAAAAAGAGTGTTTCAAAGCTGCTCAATCAAAAGAAAAGTTCCACTCTGTGAGATGAATGCACACATCACAAAGGAATTTCTTATAAAGCTTCTGTGTAGTTTTCATGTGAAGATATTTCCTCTTCCACAATGGGCCTCAAAGAGCTCCAAATATCCACTTCTGGATTCTCCAAAATAATGTTTCAAAACTGCTCAATCAAATGAAAGCATGAACTCCGTGAGATGAATGCCCACATCACAAAGATGTTTTTCAGAATGTTTCCGTAGAGTTTTCATTGGAAGATATTTCCTTTTCCACAATAGGCTGCAAAGGGTTCCAAATATCAACTTGCAGATTCTACAAAAAGAGAGTTTCAAAACTGCTGTCAAAAGATAAGTTCAACTCTGTGAGTTGAATGCACATATCTCAAGGCTGTTTCTCAGTATGCTTCTTTGTAGTTATTCTGTGAAGATATTTCCTTATCCACCATAAGCCTCAAAGCGCAGCAAATATCCACTTGCAGATTCTAAAGAAAGAGTGTTTCAAAACTACTCAATCAAAAGAAATGTTCAACTCTGAGATGAATGCACACATCACAAAGATGTCTCTCAGAATGCTGCTGTGCAGATTTATGTGAATATATTTCCTTTTCCACAACAGGTATTTAAGCATTCCAAATATTCACTTGCAGATTCTACAAAAAGAGTGTTTATAAACTGCCTAATCAAAAGAAAAATTCAACACTTGGAGATGAATGCACATATAAAAAGGAGTTTCTCAGAATGCTTCTGTGTTGCTTTTATATAAAGAAATTTCGTTTTCCACCATAGGCCTCTAAGTGCTCCAAATATCCACTTGCAGATTCTACAAAAAGAGTGTTTCAAAACTGCTTAATCAAAAGAAAAGTTCAACTCTGTGAAATGAATGCACACATCACAAGGAAGTTACTCAGAATGTTTCTTTGTAGTTTTAATGTGAAGATATTTATTGTTCCACAATATTCCTCAAAGCGCTTCAAATATCCACTTGCAGATACTAAAAAAAGAGTGTTTCAAAACTGCTCCATCAAAAGAAAAGATCAACTCTGTGAGAAGAATACACACATCACAAAGAAGTTTCTCAGAATGCTTCTGTGTAGTTTTTATGTGAAGATATTTCTGTTTCCATCATAGGCCTCAAAGTGCTCCAAATATCTACTTGCAGGTTATACAAAAACAGTGTTTCAAAACTGATCAATCAAAAGAAAACTTCAACTCTGTGGATGAATGCACACCTCACAAGGAAGTTTCTCAGAATGCTTCTGTGTAGTTTTTATGTGAAGATATTTCCTTTTCCAGAGTAGGCCTCAAAGCCCTTCAAATATCCACTTGCAGATTCTATAAAAAGGATGTTTCAAAACTGCTCAATCAAAACAAAGTTTCAACTCTCTTAGATGAATGCACACATCACAAAGAATTTTCTCAGAATGGCTCTCTGTAGTTTTTATTTGAAGATATTTCCTTTTCCACAATAGAAATCAAAGAACTCCAAATATCCTATTGCGGATCCTACATAAAGAGGGTTTCCAATTTCCTCAATCAAAGGAAACGTTCAACTCTGTGAGATGAATGCTGATATCATGAAGAAGTTTCTCAGAATGTTTCTGTGTAGTTTTTATGTGAAGATATTACTTTTTCCCGTTAGGCCTCCAACTGCTCCAAATATCCTCTTGCAGATTCTACAAAAAGAGTGTTTCAAAACTTCTCAATCAAAAGAAATGTTCAACCCTGTTAGATGAAGACACACATCACAAAGAAGTTTCTCAGAATGCTTCTGTGTAATTTTTATGTGAATATATTTCCTTTTCCCTATAGCCCTCAAATCGCTCCAAATATCCACTTGCACACTCTACATAGAGTGTTTCCAAAATGGTCAATCAAAAGGAAGGTTTAACTCTGTGAGATGAATGCACACATCACAAAGAAGTTTCTCAGAATGCTTCTGTGTAGTTTTTATGGAAGAAAATTCCCTTCCAAAATAGGCCACAAGGGCTCTAGTTATCCACTTGCAGATTCTACAAAAAGAGAGATTCAAAGCTGCTCAATCAAGAGAAAGTTTCAATTCTGTGTGATGAAGGCACACATCACAGCAAGTTTCTCAGAATGCTTCTGTGTAGTTTTTATGAGTAGATAATTCCTTTTCTACAATAGGCTTCAAAGCACTCCAAATATCCAATTGCAAACTCTACAAAAAGATTGTTTCAAAACCGCTCAATCAAAAGAAAGCTTTAACTCTGTGAGACGAATGCACACATCACAAAGAAGTTTCTGAGAATGCTTCCATGTAGCTTTTATGGGAAGATATTTCCTTTTCCACTGTAGGCCTCAAATTGCTTAAAATATCCCCTTCCAGATTCTATAAAAGGAGTGCTTCAAAACTGCTCAATCAAAAGAATATTTCAACTCTCTGAGATGAATGTACACATCACAAAGGAGTTTCTCAGAATGCTTCTGTGTGGTTTATATGTGAAGATATTTCAATTTCCGAAATAGTCCACATAGGGCTCCAAATATCCTCTTGCAGATTCTACAAAAAGAGAGATTCAAAACTGCTTAATCAAAAGATAGGTTCAACAATGTGAGTTGATTGTACACATCACAAAGAAGTTTCTCAGAATCATTCTGTGTAGTTTCTATGTGAAGATATTTTCTTTTAGACATTAGGCATCAATGTGCTCCAAATATCCACTGGCACATTCTACAAAAAGAGTGTTTCCAAACTGCTGAATCAAGAGAAAGGTTCAACTCTGTGAGATGAATGCACACATCACAAAGAAGTTTCTCAGAATGCTTCTGTGTAGTATTTATTTAAAGATATTCCTTTTCCACAATAGGCCTCAAAGAGCTCCAAATATCTACTTGCAGATTCTGTAAAATAGTGTTTCCAAACTGCTTAATCAAAAGAAAGGTTCAACTCAGTGAGATAAATGCACACATAACAAAGAAGTTTCTCAGAATGCTTCTGTGTAGTTTTTATAGGAAGATATTTCCTTTTTGGCAATAGGCCTCAAAGAGCTCCAAATATCCACTGGCAGATTCTACAAAAAGAGTGTTTGAAAACTGCTCATCAAAAGAAAATTAGAACTCTGTGAGATGAAGGCATAGATCACAAAGGTGTTTCTCAGAATGCTTCTGTGTAGTTTTAATATGAAGATATTTCCTTTTTCACCATAGGTCACAAAGGTCTCCAAATATCCTCTTGCAGATTATACAAAAAACAGAGTTTCAAAACTGTTCATTCCAAAGATAGGTTCAACTCCATCAATTGAATGTGCCCATCACAAAGAAGTTTCTCAGAATGCTTCTGTGCAGCTTTTGTGTGAAGATATTTCCTTTTCTAACATAGGCCTCAAAGCGCTCCAAATATCCACGTGCATATTCTCCAAAAAGAGTGTTCCCAAACTGCTCAATCAAAAGAAAGTTTCAATTCTGTGAGATTAGTGCACACATTGAAAAGAAGTTTCTCAAAATGCTTCTGTACAGTTTTTATGTGGAAATATTTCTTTTTCCACAACAGGCCACAAAGTGCTCCAAAAATTCACTTGCAGATTCTGCAAGAAGGATGTTTCAAAACTGCTCAATCAAAAGAAAGATTGAACTCTGTGAGATGAATACACACATCATAAAGTAGTTTCTGAGAATGCTTCTGTGTAGTTTTTATGTGAAGATATTTCCCTTTCCAAAATAGGCTGCAAAGGACACCAAATATCTACTTGCAGATTCTACAAAAAGAGTGATTCAAAACTGCTCAATTGAAAGATAGTTTCAACTCTTTGAGTTGAATGCAAACATCACAAAGAAGTTTCTGAGAATGCTACTGTGTAGTTTTTATGTGAAGACATTTCCATTTCTACTATAGGACTCAAAGTGCTTCAAATATCCACTTGCAGATTCTACAGAAAGAGTATTTCCAAACTGCTCAATCAAAAGAAAGGTTCAACTCTGTAAGATGAATGCACACATCACAAAGAAGTTTCTCAGAATGCTTCTGTGTAGTTTTTATGTAAAGATATTTCCTTTTCCACCATAGGCCACAAAGGGCTCCAAATATCCACATGTAGATTCTATAAAAAGACGGTTTCAAAATTGCCCAATCAGAAGAAAGTTTCAAAAAAAGTTTCTCAGAATATTTCTGTGTTGTTTTTATTTAAAGATATTTCCTTTTCCACCATAGGCTGCAAAGGGCTTCAAATATCCACATACAGATCCTGCAAAAAGAGAGATTCAAAACAGCTCTATCAAAAGATAGGTTCAACTCTATGAGTTGAATGCAAATATACAAAAGAAGTTTCTCAGAATGCTTCTGTGTAGTTTTTATATGAAGATATTTGCTTTTCCACAGTAGTCCTCAAAGGGCTCAAAATATCCACATGTAGATTCTGCAAAAAGAGAGATTCAAAACTGCTCAATCAAAAGATAGGTTCAGCTCTGTGAGTTGAATGCACACATCACAAAGAAGTTTCTCAGAATACTTCTGTGTAGTTTTTATGTGAACGTATTTGATTGTCCACATTAGGCATCACAGCACTCCAAATATCCACTTGCAGATTCTACAAAAAGAGAGATTCAAAACTGCTCAATGAGAAGATAAGTTCAACTCTGAGAGTTGAATGCACACTTCACAAAAAGTTTCTCAGAATGCTTCAGTGTAGTTTTTACATGAAGATATTTCCTTTTCCACAATAGGCCTCAAAGCTCTCCAAACATCCACTTGCAGATTCTGAAAAAAGAGAGATTCAATACTGCTCAACTGCTCAATCAAAAGATAGATTCAACTCTGTGAGTTCAGTGCACACATCCCAAAGTAGTTTCTCAGAATGCTTCTGTGTAGATTTTGTGAGAACATATTTGATTTTCCTCAGTAGGCTTCACAGCACTCCAAATATCCACTTGCAGAGTCTACAAAAAGAGAGATTCAAAACAGCAAAATCAAAAGATAGGTTCACCTCTGTGAGTTGAATGCATACATCACGAAGATGTTGCTGAGAATGCTTCTGGGTAGTTTTTATCTGAAGATATGTCCTTTTACACCATAGGGTGCAAAGGGACTCCAAATATCCACTTGCAGATTGTATAAAAAGAGTGTTTCAAAACTGCTCAATGAAAAGATAAGTTCAACTCTGTGAGTTGAATGTAGACATCAAAGGAGATTCTCATAGTGATTCTGTATAGTTTTTACGTGAACATATTTAATTTTCCACAGTAGGCCTCACAGCACTCCAAATATCCACTTGCAGATTCTAAAAAAGAGAGATTCTAAACTGCTCAATCAAAAGATAGGTTCAACACTTTGAGTTGAATGCACACATCACAAAGAAGTTTCTCAGAATCTTTCTGTGTAGTTTTTGTGTGAAGATATTTCCTTTTCCACAATAGGCCTCAAAGCTCTCCAAACATACACTTGAAGATTCTGAAAATGAGAGATTCAAAACTGCTCAATCAAAAGATAGGTTCAATTCTGTGAGTTGAATGCATACATCACAAAAACGTTTCTCTGAATGCTTCTGTGTAGTTTTTATTTGAAGATATTTCCTTTTCCACAATAGGGTGTAAGGGTTCCAAATATCCACTTGCAGACTCTACAAAAAGGGAGATTCTAAACTGCTCAAACAAAAGATAGGTTCAACTCTGTAAGTTGACTGCGCACATCACAGAGAAGTTTCTCAGAATGCATCTGAGTAGTTTTTATATGAAACTATTTTTTTTAAATAGGCTTCAAAGGGCCCCAATTATCCACTTACAGATTCTACAAAAAGAGTGTTTCGAAACTAGTCAATCAAAAGAAAGATTCAACTCTGTTGGATGAATGCGCAGATCACAAAGAAGTTTCTCAGAATCTTTCAGTGTAGTTTTCATGATGATATTTCCTTTTCCACAATAGGCCTCAAAGGGCTCCAAATATAAATTTGCAGATTCTAAAAAAACAGAGTTTCTAAACTGCTCCCTCAAAAGTAATGTTCAACTCTATGAGATGAATGAACACATCACAAAGAAGTTTCTCAGAATGCTTCTGTGTATTTTTAATCTGAAGATATTTGCTCTTCCACGGTAGGCCTCAAAGGGTTGCAAATATTCACTTGCAGATTCTACAAAAAGAGATATTCAAAACTGCCCAATCATAAGATAGGTTCAACCCTGTGAGATGAATACACATCACAAAGAAGTTTCTCAGAATGCTTCTGAGTAGTTTTTATTTGAAGATATCTCCTTTTCCACAATAGGCCTCAAAGGGCTCCAATTATCCACTTTCAGATTCTACAAAAAGAGTGTTTCAAAACTGCTAGATCATAAAATAAGTTCAAACTTGTGAGATGAATGCACACATCACAAATAAGTTTCTCAGAATGCTTCTGTGTAGTTTTTATGTGATGATATTTCCTTTCAACAATAGGCCACAAAGAGCTCCAAATATGTACATACAGATTCTACCAAAAGACTGTTTCAAAATTGCTCAATCAAAAGAAAGTTTCAACACTGTGAGATGAATCCACACATCAAAAAGAAGTTCTCAGAATGTTTCTGGGTTGTTTTTATTTGAAGGTATTTCCTTTTCCACCATAGGCTGCAAAGGGCTCCAAATATCCACATGCAGATCCTGCAAAAAGAGAGATTCAAAACTGCACAATCAAAAGATTGGTTCAACACTATTAGTTGAATACACACATCATGAAGAAGTTTCTTGGAATGCTTTTGTGTAATTTTTATGTGAAGATATTTGCTTTTCCACAGTAGGCCTCAAAGGGCTCAAAATATCCACCTGTATATTCTGCAAAAAGAGAGATTCAAAACAGCTCAATCAAAAGATAGGTTCAACTCTGTAAGATGAATGCACACATTGCAAAGAAGTTTCTCAAAATGTTTCTGTGTAGTTCTTATTTGAAGATATTTCCTTTTCCACCATAGGCCAAAAGGGGCTCCAAATATCCATTTGCACATTCTGCAAAAAGAGAGATTTAAAACTGCTCAATCAAAAGATAGGTTCAGCTCCCAGTTGAATGCACACATCACAGTGAAGTTTCTCAGAACGCTCCTGTGTAGTTTTTATGAGAACATATTTGATTTTCCACATTAGGCCTGACAACGCTCCAAATATCCACCTGCAGATTCTACAAAAAGAGAGATTCAAAACTGCTCAATCAAAAGATGGATTCAACTCTGTGGGTTGAATGCACACATCACAGAGATGTTTTTGAGAAAGGTTCTGTCTAGTTTTTATTTGAAGATATTTCCTTTTCTGCCACAGGGCAAAAAGCACTCCAAATATCCACTTGCAGATTCTAGGAAAAGAACGTTTCAAAACTGCTCAATCATAAGATAGGTTCAACCCTGTAAGATGAATGCATGCATTCTAAAGGAGTTTCTGAGAATGCTTCTGTGTAGTTTTTATCTGAAGATATTTGCTTTTCCACGGTAGGCCTCACAGCGCTCCAAATATCCAATTGTAAATTCTTTAAAAAGAGTGTTTCGAAAGTGCTCAATCTTAAGATAAGTTCAACCCTGTGAGATGACTACACACATCACAAAGAAGTTTCTCAGAATGTTTCTGTGTAGTTTTTATTTGAAGATATTTCCTTTTCCACCATAGGCCGCAAAGTTTTCCAAATATCCACTTATCTGCAAAAAGAGAGATTCAAAACTACCCAATCAAAGGATACGTTCAACCCTGTGACATGAATGCACACATTACAAAGAAGTTTCTGAGACTTATTCTGTGTAGTTTTTAGGTGAAGATATTTGCTTTTCCACAGTAGGCCACAAAGGGCTCCAAATATCCACCTGCAGATTCTGCAAAAAGCGAGATTCAAAACTGCTCAATCAAAAGACAGATTCAACACTGTGAGTTGAATACACACATCACAAAGAAGTTTCTGAGAATGCTTCTGTGTAGTTTTTATTTGAAGACATTTCCTTTTCCACCATAGGGTGCAAAGTGCTCCAAATATCCACTTGCTGATTCTACAAAAGAGATATTCAAAACTGCTCAATGAGAAGATAAGTTCAACTCTGTGAGTTGAATTCACACTTCACAAAGAAATTTCTACGAATGCTTCTGTCTAATTTTTAGGTGAAGATATTTTCCTTTCCAAAGTAGGCCTCAAAGGGCTCCGAATATCCACTTGCAGATTCTACAAAAAGAGTATATCCAAGCAGCTCAATGAAAAGAAAGTTTCAAACCTGTGAGATGAATGCACACATCACAAAGATGTTTCTCAGAATTTTTTCTGTAGTTTTAATTGGAAGATATTTCCTTTTCCACCATAGGCTGCAAAGGGTGCCAAATATCCACTTGCAGATTCTGCAAAAAGAGAGATTCAAAATTGCTCAATCAAAAGATAGGTTCAACTCTGTGAGTTCAATGCACACCTCACAAATAAGTTTCTCAGAATGCTTCTGTGTAGTTTTTATTTGAAGATATTCCCTTTTCCACAATAGGAATCCGAGATCTCTGAACATCCACTTGTAATTTCTAAAAAAAGAGAGATTCAAAACTGCTCAATCAAAAGATTGGTTCATCTCTGTGTGCTCAATGCACACATCACAAAGAAGTTTGTCAGAATGCTTCTGTGCAGTTTTTATGTGAACATATTTGATTTTCCAGTTAGCCTCACAGTGCTCCAAATATCCACTTGCTGATTCTACAAAAAGAGAGACTCAAAACTGCTCAATCAAAAGATAAATTCAACACTCTTAGTTGAATGCACACATAATGAAGAAGTTTTTGAGAATGCTTCTGTTAATTTTGTTATTTGAAGATATTTCCTTTTCCACCATGGGCAAAAAGCACAAAAAAATACCACTTGCATGTTCTATAAAAAGTGTGAACTGAAGATGGCCGAATAGGAAAAGCTCCAGTCTACAGCTCCCAGCATGAGCTATGCAAGACAGGTGATTTCTGCATTTCCATCTGAGGTACCAGGTTCATCTCACTAGGGAGTTCCAGACAGTGGGCGCAGGTCAGTGGATGCATGCACCGTGCGTGAACTGAAGAAGGGCAAGGCATTGCCTCACTCGGGAAGTGCAAGGGGTCAGGGAGTTCCCTTTCCTACACAAAGAAAGGGGTGACAGACGGCACCTGGAAAATCGGGTCACTCCTATCCGAATACTGTGCTTTTCTGAAGGGCTTAAAAAACGGTGCACCAGGAGATTGTATCCTGCACCTGGCTCAGAGGGTCCTACGCCCACGGAGTCTCACTGATTGCTAGCACAGCAGTCTGAGATCAAACTGCAAGGCGGCAGCGAGGCTGGGGGAGGGGCGCCCACCATTGCCCAGGCTTGCTTAGGTAAACAAAGCAGCTGTGAAGCTCGAACTGGGTGGAGCCCACCACAGCTCAAGGAGGCCTGCATGCCTCTGTAGGCTCCACCTCTGGGGGCAGGGCACAGACTAACAAAAAGAGAGCAGAAACCTCTGCAGACTTAAATGTCCCTGTCTGACAGCTTTGAAGAGAGCAGTTGTTCTCCCAGCACGCAGCTGGACATCTGAGAATTGGCAGACTACCTCCTCAAGTGGGTCCCTGACCCCTGACACCCGAGCAGCCTAAGAGGGAGGCACCCCCCAGTAGGGGCAGACTAACACCTCACAAGGCCGGCCGGGTACTCCAACAGACCTGCAGCTGAGGGTCCTGTCAGTTAGCAGGAAAACTAACAAACTGAAAGGACATCCACACCAAAAACCCATCTGTACATCACCATCATCAAAGACCAAAAGTAGATAAAACCACAAAGATGGGGAAAAAACAGAGCAGAAAAACTGGAAACTCTAAAGAGCAGAGCACCTCTCCTCCTCCAAAGGAATGCAGTTCCTCACCAGCAATGGATCAAAGCTGGATGGAGAATGACCTTGACGACCTGAGAGAAGAAGGCTTCAGACAGTCAAATTACTCTGATCTATGGGAGGATATTCAAACCAAAGGCAAAGAAGTTGAAAACTGAAAAAAATTTAGAAGAATGTATAACTAGAATAACCAATACAGAGAAGTGCTTAAAGGAGCTGATGGAGCTGAAAACCAAGGCTTGAGAACTACGTGAAGAATGCAGAAGCCTCAGGAGCTGATGTGATCAAATGGAAGAAAGGATATCAGTGATGGAAGATGAAATTAATGAAATGAAGTGAGAAGGGAAGTTTAGAGAAAAAAGAATAAAAAGAAACGAGCAAAGCCTCCAAGAAATATGGGACTATGTGAAAAGACCTAATCTATGTCTGACTGGTGTACCTGAAAGTGACGGGCAGAATGGAACCAAGTTCGAAAACACTCTGCAGGATATTATCCAGGAGAACTTCCACAATCTAGCAAGGCAGGAAAACATTCAGATTCAGGAAATATGGAGAATGCCAGCACCACACCACACCTATTCCAAAATTGAAAACATACTTGGAAGTAAAGCTCTTCTCAGTAAATGTAAAAGAACAGAAATTATAACAAACTATCTCTCAGTTCACAGTGCAATCAAGCTAGAACTCAGGATTAAGAATCTCACTCAAAACCGCTCAACTACATGGAAACTGAACAACCTGCTCCTGAATGACTACTGGATACATAACGAAATGAAGGCAGAAATAAAGATGTTCTTTGAAACCAACGAGAACCAAGACACAACATACCAGAATCTCTGGGATGCATTCAAAGCAGTGTGTAGAGGGAAATTTATAGCACTAAATGCCCACAAGAGAAAGCAGGAAAGATCCAAAATTGACACCCTAACATCACAATTAAAAGAACTAGAAAAGCAAGAGCAAACACATTCAAAAGCTAGCAGAAGGCAAGAAATAACTAAAATCAGAGCAGAACTGAAGGTAATAGAGACACAAAAAACCCTTCAAAAAATTAATGAATCCAGGAGCTGGTTTCTTGAAAGGATCAACAAAATTGAAAGACCACTAGCAAGATTAATAAAGAAAAAAAGAGAGAAGAATCAAATAGATGCAATAAAAAATGATAAAGGGGATATCACCACCGATCCCTCAGAAATACAGACTACCATCAGAGAATACTACAAACACATCTACGCAAATAAACTAGAAAATCTAGAAGAAATGGATAAATTCCATGACACATACACTCTCCAAAGACTAAACCAGGAAGAAGTTGAATCTCTGAATAGGCCAATAACAGGAGCTGAAATTGTGGCAATAATCAATAGCTTACCAACCAAAAAAAGTCCAGGACCAGATGGATTCACAGCCGATTTCTACCAGAGGTACAAGGAAGAGCTGGTACTATTCCTTCTGAAACTATTCCAATCAATAGTAAAAGAGGGAATCCTCCCTAACTCATTGTATGAGGCCAGCATCATGCTGATATCAAAGCCGGGCAGAGACACAACCAAAAAAGAGAATTTTAGACCAATATCCTGGATGAACATTGACGCAAAAATCCTCAATAAAATACTGGCAAATCGAATCCAGCAGCATATCAAAAAGCTTATCCACCATGATTAAGTGGGCTTCATCACTGGGATGCAGGGCTGGTTCAATATACACAAATCAATAAATGTAATCCAGTATATAATCAGAACCACAGACAAAAACCACATGATTATCTCAATAGATGCAGAAAATACCTTTGACAAAATTCAGCAACGCTTCATGCTAAAAACTCTCAATAAATTAGGTATTGTTGGGGCGTATCTCAAAATAATAAAAGCTATCTATGACAAACCCACAGCCAATATCATACTGAATGGGCAAAAACTGAAAGCATTCTCTTTGAAAACTGGCACAAGACAGGGATGCCCTCTCTCACCACTCCTATTCAACATAGTGTTGGAAGTTCTGGCCAGGGCAATTAGGCCGGAGAAGGAAATAAAGTGTATTCAATTAGGAAAAGAGGTAGACAAATTGTCCCTGTTTGCAGAAGACATGATTGTATATCCAGAAAACCCCATTGTCTCAGCCCAAAATCTCCTTAAGCTGATAAGCAATTTCAGCAAAGTCTCAGGATACAAAATCAATGTACAAAAATCACAAGCATTCTTACACGCCAACAACAGACAAACAGAGAGCCAAATCATGAGTGAACTCCCATTCACAATTGCTTCAAAGGGAATAAAATACCTAGGAATCCATCTTACAAGGGAAGTGAAGGAACTCTTCAAGGAAAACTACAAACCACTACTCAAGGAAATAAAAGAGGATACAAACAAATGGAAGAACATCCCATGCTCATGGGTGGGAAGAATCAATATCGTGAAAATGGCCATACTGCCCAAGGCAATTTACAGATTCAATGCCATCCCCATCAAGCTACCAATGACTTTCTTCAAAGAATTGGAAAAAACTACTTCAAAGTTCATATGGAACCAAAAAAGAGCCACATCACCAAGTCAATCCTAAGCCAAAAGAACAAAGCTGGAGGCCTCACACTACCTGACTTCAAACTATACTACAAGTCTACAGTTACCAAAAGAGCATGGTACTGGTACGACAACAGAGATATAGATCAGTGGAACAAAATAGAGCCCTCAGAAATAATGCCGCATATCTACAACTATCCGATCTTTGACAAACCTGAGAAAAACAAGCAATGGGGAAAGATTCCCTATTTAATAAATGGTGCTGGGAAACTGGCTAGCCATATGTAGAAAGCTGAAACTGGATCCCTTCCTTACACTTTATACAAAAATCAATTCAAGATGGATTAAAGACTTAAATATTAGACCTAAAACCATAAAATCCCTAGAAGAAAACCTAGGCATTAACAATCAGGACATAGGCATGGGCAAAGGCTTCATATCTAAAACACCAAAAGCAATGGCAAGAAAAGCCAAAATTGACAAATTTGATCTAATTAAACTAAAGAGCTTCTGCACAGCAAAAGAAACTACCATCAGAGTGAACAGGCAACCTAGAAAATGGGAGAAAATTTTCGCAACTTACTCATCTGCCAAAGGGCTAATATCCAGAATCTACAATGAACTCCAACAAATTTACAAGAAAAAAACAAACAACCTCATCAAAATGTGGGCGAAGGATATGAACAGACACTTCTCAAAAGAAGACATGTATGCAGCCAAAAAACACATGAAAAAATGTTCACCATCACTGGCCATCAGAGAAATGCAAATCAAAACCACAATGAGATACCATCTCACACCACTTAGAATGGCAATCCTTAAAAAGCCAGGAAACAACAGGTGCTGGAGAGGATGTGGAGAAATAGGAACACTTTTACACAGTTGGTGGGACTCTAAACTAGTTCAACCATTGTGGAAGTCAGTGTGGCAATTCCTCAGGGATCTAGAACTAGAAATTCCATTTGACCCAGCCACCCCATTACTGGGTATATACCCAAAGTACTATATATCATGCTGCTATAAAGACACATGCACACGTAACCAACCCAAATGTCCAACAATGATTGACTGGATTAAGAAAATGTGGCACATATACACCACGGAATCCTATACAGCCATATACAATGATGAGTTCATGTCCTTTGTAGGAACATGGATGAAATTGGAAATCATCATTCTCAGTAAACTATCGCAAGAACTGAAAACCAATCACTGCATATTCTCACTCATAGGTGGGAATTGAACAATGAGAACACACGGATACAGGAAGGGGATCATCACACTCTGGGGACTGTTGTGGTGTGGGGGGAGTGGAGAGGGACAGCATTGGGAGATATACCTAATGCTAGGTGAGTAGTTAGTGGGTGCAGCGCACCAGCATGGCACATGTATACATATTTAACTAACCTGCACATTGTGCACATGTACACTAAAACCTAAAGTATAATAATAATAAATTAATTAATTAAAAAAGTGTGAAGTGCTGAATCATGAGATAGCTTCAAACTTGTGAGATGAATGCACACATCACAAAGAAGTTTCTCACAATGTTTCTGTGTAGTTTTTTTTTTTTGAAGATATTTCCTTTTCCAGCGTGGGCCACAAAGGGCTCCCAATATCCACTAGCAGATTCTGCAAAAAGAGAGACTCAAAACTGCTCAATCAAAAGATAGGTTCAACAGTGTGAGTTGAATTCACACATCCCAAAGGAGTTTCTCAGAATTCTTCTGTGTAATTTTTATGCGAAGGTATTTGGTTTTCCACCGTAGGCCTCAAAGGGCTCTAAATAGCCACCTGCAGATTCTACAAAAAGAGAGATTCAAAACTGCTCAATCACAAGATAGTTTCAACGCTTTGAGTTGAATGCATACATCACAAAGATGTTTCTCTGAATGCTTCTATGTTGCTTTTATTGGAAGATATATTTTTTCTATCCACTTGCAGATTCTACAAACAGGGAGATTCAAATCAGCTCAATGAGAAGATAAGTTCAACACTGAGTTTTGAATTCACACCTCACAAAGAAGTTTCTCAGAATACTTCTGTTTAGTATTTAAGTGAAGATATGTCCTTTTCCACAATAGGCCTCGAAGCTCTCCAAACATCCACTTGCTGATTCTGCAAAAAGAGATTGAAAACTGTTCAATAAAATGGTAGGTTCAATTCAGTGAGTTTAATGCAAACATCACAAAGGAGTTTTTCAGAATGCTTCTGTGTACTTTTTCTGTGAACATATTTGATTTTCCTCAGAAGGCCTCACAGCACTCCAAATATCCACTTGTAGATTCTACGAAAAGAGAGATTCAAAACAACTTAATCAAAAATTAGGTTCAACTCTGTGAGTTGAACGCACACATCAGGAAGAAGTTTCTGAGAATGCTTCTGTGTAGGTTTTATTTAAAGATATTTCCTTTTCCACCACAGAGTGCAAAGGGCTCCAAATATACACTTGCAGATTCTACAAAAAGAGAGATTCTAACCTGCTCAATCAAATGATATTTTCAACTCTGTGAGTTGAATGCACACATCACAAAACCTTTCTCAGAAGTCTTCTAAGTAATTTTTATGTGAAGATATTGCCTTTTCCACAATAGGCCTCAAAGGGCTGCAATTATCTACTTGCAGATTCTACAAAAAGGATGTTTCAATACTGCTCAATCAAAACAAACTTTCAACTCTGTGAGATGAATGTATACATCATAAAGTAGTTTCTCAGAATGCTTCTATCTGGTTTTTATGGGAAGATATTCCCTTTTCCACAACAGGCCTCAAATAGCTGCAAATATCCACTTGCAGTTTCTACAAAAAGAGAGTTTCAAAACTGCTCAATCGAAAGAAAAGTTCAGCTCTGTGAGATGAATGCACACATCACAAAGAAGTTTCTCAGAATGATTCTGTGTAGTTTTTATCTGAAGATATTTGCTTTTCCACAGTAGGCCTCAAAGTGCTCCAAATATCCACTTGCAGATTATACAAAAAGATTGTTTCAAAACTGCTCAATCAGAAGATAGGTTCAACCCTGTGAGATGATGGCACACATCCCAAAGAAGTTTCTCAGAATGTTTCTGTGTAGTTTTTATTTGAAGATATTTCCTTTTCAACCACAGGCCACAATGGGCTCCAAATATCCACTTGCAGATTCTGCAAAAAGAGAGATTCAAAACTGCTCAATCAAAAGATAAGTTGAACCCTATGAGATGAATGCACACATGCCAAAGAAATTTCTCAGAATTCTTCTGTGTAGTTTTTATGTGAAGATATTTGGTTTTCCACAGTAGGCCTCAAAGGGCTCCAAATATCCACCTGCAGATTCTGCAAAAAGAGTTTCTAAACTACTCAATCAAAAGAAAGGTTCAACTCTGTGAGTTGAATGCACACATCAGAAAGAAGTTTCTCAGAATGCTTCTGTCTACTTTTTATGTGAAGATATTTCCTTTTCCACAATAGGTCAAAAAGGGCTCTAATTATCCACTTGCAGATTCTACAAAAAGAGTGTATCAAAACTGCTCAATCAAAAGAAAAGTTCAACTCTGAGATGAATGCACACATCACAAAGGAGTTTCTCAGAATGCTTCTGTGTAGTTTTTATCTGAAGATACTGGCTTTTCCATGGTAGGCCTCAAAGCGCTCCAAATATCCCCTTGCAGATACTACAAAAAAAGTGTTTGAAAACTGATCAATCATAAGATATGTTCAACCCTGTGAGATGAATGCACATATCAGGAAGTAGTTTCTCAGAATGTTTCTGTGTAGTTTTTATTTGAAGATATTTCCTTTTCCACCATTGGCTGCAAAGGGCTCCAAATATCCACTTGCAGATTCTGCAAAAAGAGAGATTCAAAACTGCTCCATGAAAGAAAGTTTAAAATCTGGGAGTTGAATGCACACATCTCAAAATAGTTTCTCAGAATGCTTCTGTGTAGTATTCATGTGAAGATGTTTGCTTTTCCACCATTGGCCTCAAAGTGCTCCAAATATCCAACTGCAAATTCTGCAAAAAGGGAGATTCAAAACTCATCAATCAAAAGATAAGTTCATTTCTGTGAGATGAATGCATACATCACAAAGAAGTTTCTCTGAATACTTCTGTGTCGATTTTATTTGAAGATATTACCTTTTCCACCATAGGGCGCAAAGGGCTCCAAATATCCACTTGTAGATTCTACAAAAAGAGAGATTCGAAACTGCTCAATGAGAAGATAAGTTCAACTCTGTGAGCCGAATGCACACATCACAAAGAGCTTTCTTAGAATGCTTCTGTATTGTTTTTATGTGAAGATACAGCTTTTTCCACAATAGGCCTCATAGCTCTCCAAACATCCACTTGCAGATTCTGCAAAAAGAGAGATTCAAAACTGCTCAATCAAAAGAAAATTTCAGCTCTGTGAGTTGAATGCACACATCACAAACAGGTTTCTCAGAATGCTTCTGTGTAGTTTTTATGTGAGCATATTTGATTTTCTACAGTGGGCCTCACAACGCTCCAAATATCCACTTGCAGATTCTACAAAAAGAGAGATTCAAAACTGCTCAATCAAAACATAGATTCAACTCTGTGAGTTGAATCTACACATCACAAAGAAGTTTCTCAGAATGCTTCTGAGTAGTTTTTATATGAAGATATTTCCTTTTCTGCAATAGGCTTCAAAGGTCTCCAATTATCCACTTGCAGATTCTACAAAAAGAGTGTTTCAAAACTGCTAAATCAAAAGAAAGGTTCAACTCTGTGAAACGAAAGCACACATCACAAGGAAGTTTCTCTGTATGCTTCTGTGTAGCTTTTATTTGAAGATATTTCCTTTTCCACCACAGGGTGCAAAGGGCTCCAAATATCCACTTGCATATTCCACAAAAAGAGAGACTCAAAACTGCTCAATGAGAAGATAAGTTTAACTCTGTGAGTTGAATGGACACCTCACAAAGGAGTTTCTCAGAATGCTTCCATGTAGTTTCTTTGTGAAGATATATCCTTTTACACAATAGGCCTCAAAGATCCCCAAACATCCACTTGCAGATTCTGCAAAAGGAGAGATTCAAAACTGCTCAATCAAACGATAGGTTCAACACTTTGAGATGAATGAACACATCAGAAAAAGTTTCTCAGAATGCTTCTGTGTAGCTTTTCTGTGAACATGTTTGATTTTCCAAAGCAGGCCTCACAACGCTCCAAATATCCACTTGCAGATTCTACAAATAGAGCGATTTGAAACTGCTCAATGTGAAGATAAGTTCAACTCTGTGAGTTGAATGCGCGCCTCACAAAGAAGTTTCTTAGAATGCTTCTTTTTAGTTTGTATGTGAAGATATTTACTTTTCAACAATTGGCCTCAAAGCTCTTCATACATCCACTTGCAGATTCTGCAAAAAGAGAGATTAAAAACTGCTCAATCAAAAGATAGGTTCGACTCTGTGAGTTGAATGCACACATCACAAAGGAGTTTATCAGAATGATTCTGTGTAATTTTTATGTGAATATATTTGATTTTCCCTAGAAGCCCTCACAGCACTCCAAATATCCACTTGCAGACTCCACAAAAAGAATGTTTCAAAACTGCTCAATCATAAGATAGGTTCAACCTTGTGAGATGAATACACATCACAAAGAAGTTTCTCGGAATGCTTTTGAGTAGTTCTTATTTGAAGAAATTTCCTGTTCCACAATAGGCTGCAAAGGGCTCCAAATATCCACATGCAGATCCTGCAAAAAGAGAGATTCAAAACTGCTCAATCAAAAGATAAGTTCAACTCTGTAAGTTGAGTGCTCGCATCCCAAAGAAGTTTCTCAGAATGCTTCTGTGTAGTTTTTATGTGAAGATATTTCCATTTCCACAATAGGCCTCAAAACTCTCCAAACATCCACTTGTTGATTTTGCAAAAAGAGAGATTCAAAACCGCTCATTCAAAAGAGAGGTTCAAATATGTGAATTGAATGCACACATCACAGAGAAGTTTCTCAGAATGCTTCTGTGTGGTTTTTAGCTGAAGATATTTGCCTTTCCATGGTAGGCCTGAAAGCGATCCAAATATCCACTTGCAGATTCCACAAAAAGAGTGTTTCAAAACTGCTCAATCATGAAATAGGTTCAACCTTGTGAGATGAATGCACACATTACAAATAAGTTTCTCTGACTGCTTCTGTGTAGTTTTTATGTGAAGATATTTCCTTTTCCACAATAGGCCTCAAAGGGCTCCAAATATCCACTTGTAGATTCTAAAAATGAGTGATTCAAAACTGCTCAATCAAAAGATATGTTGAACTCTGTCAGTTGAATGCATACATCACAAATAAGTTTCTCAGAACGCTTCTGAGTAGTTTTTATGGTAAGATATTTCCTTTTCCACAATAGGACTCAAAGGGCTCCAATTATCCACTTGCAAATACTAGAAAAAGAGTGTTTAAAAACGGATCAATAAAAAGAAAGTTTCAACTCTCTGAGATGAATGCACACATCAATGAGAAGTTTCTCAGAATGCTTCTGTGTAGTTTTTATGTGAAAATATTTCCTTTTCCACAATAGTCCTCAATAGGCTCCAAATATCCACTTGCAGATTTTACTAAAACAGTGTTTCAAAACTGCTCAATCAAAAGAAAGTTTCAATTCTGTGAAATGAATGCACGCATCACAAAGAGGTTTCCAGAATGCTTCTGTGTAGTTTTTATCTGAAGATATTTGCTTTTCCACAGTAAGCCTCAAAGCGTTCCGAATATCAACTTGCAGATTTTACAAAAAGAGTGTTTCAAAACTGCTCAATCGTAAGATAGGTTCAACCCTGTGAGATGAATGCACACATCACAAAGAAGTTTCTGAGACTATTTCTTTGTAGTTTTTATTTGAAGATATTTCCTTTTCCACCTTAGGCTGCAAAGGGCTCCAAATACCCACTAACAGATTCTGCAAAAAGAGAGATTAAAAACTGCTCAATCAAAGCATAGATTCAACTCTGTGATTTGAATGCAGACATCCTAAAGAAGATTCTCAGAATGTTTCTGGTTAGTTTTAATTTGAAATATTTGCTTTTCCACAGTAAAGCTCAAAGGGCTCAAATTATCCACTTGCAGATTCTACAAAAAGAGTGTTTCAAAACTGCTCAATCAAAATAAATTCTCAACTCTGTGAGAAGAGTGCACACATCACAAAGAAGTTTCTCAGTATGCTTCTGTGTAGTTTTTATGTGAAGATATTTCCTTTTCCATAATAGGCTTCAAAGCTCTGCAAACATCCACTTGCAGATTCTTCAGATTCTTCAAAAAGAGAGATTCAAAACCGCTCAATCAAAAGATGGCTCAATCCTGTGAGTTGAATGCAGACATCACAAAGAAGTTTCTCAGAATGCTTCTGTGAAGTTTCTATGTGAACATATTTGATTTTCCACCGTAGGCCTCACAGAGGTCCAAATATCCACTTGCAGTTTCTACAATAAGAGAGATTCAAAACTGGTCAATCAAAAGGTAGGTTCAACTCTGTGAGTTGAATTCACACATCAAGAAAAAGTTTCTGAAAATGCTTCTGTGTACTTTTTATTTGAAGATATTTCCTTTCCCACCATAGGGTGCAAAGGAATCCAAATACGCACTCGCAGATTCTACAAAAAGTGAGATTCAAAACTGTTCAATCAAAAGATAGGTTCAACTCTGTGAGTTGAATGCACACATCACGAAAAAGTTTCTGGGTTTATTTGGAGATATTTCCTTTTCCACCATAGGGTGCAAAGGGCTCCAATTATCCACTTGTAGATTCTACAAAAAGAGTGTTTCAAAACAGCTGAATCAAAAGGAATGTTCAACTCTGTGAGATGAATGCACACATCACAAATAAGTTTCTCTGACTGCTTCTGTGTAGTTTTTATGTGAAGATATTTCCTTTTCAACAATAGACCTCAAAGGGCTCCAAATATCCCCTTGCAGATTCTACAAAAATAGTGTTTCAAAACTCCTCAATCAAAAGAAAAGTTCAACTTTGTGAGATGAATGTACACATCACAAAGTAGTTTCTCAGAATGCTTCTGTGTAGTTTTTATCTGAAGATATTTGCTTTTCCAAGGTAGGCCTGAAAGCGCACCAAATATCCACTCGCAGATTCTGTAAAAGGAGTGTTTCAAAACTCCTCAATCATAAGATAGGTTGAACCCTATCAGATGAATGCACACATCACAAAGAAGGTTCTCTGAATGTTTCTGTGTAGTTTTTAATTGAAGATATTTTCTTTTCCACCATGGGACCCAATGGACTCCAAATATCCTCTTCCAGATTCTGCAAATAGAGAGATTCAAAACTGCTCAATTAAAAGATAGGTTCAACTCTGTGAGTTGAATGCACACGTCCCAAAGTAGTTTCTTAGAATGCTTCTGTGTAGTTTTTATGTGAAGAGATTTGCTTTTCCACTGTAGGCCTCAAAAGGCTCCAAATATCCACCTGCATATTCTTCAAAAGGAGAGATTCAAAACTGCTCTATCAAAAGATAGGTTCAACTCTGAGTTTTGATTGCATACATCACAAAGAAGTTTCTCTAAATACTACTGTGTAGTTTTTATTTGAAGATATTTCCTTTTCCACTATGGGGTGCCAAGGTCACCAAAAATCCACTTGCCGATTCTACAAAAGGAGAGATTCAAAACTGCTCAATGAAAAGATGGGTTCAGCCCTGTTAGTTGAATGCCTACATAACAAAGAAGTTTCTCTGAATTCTTCTGTGTAGTTTTCATTTGAACATATTTCCTTTTCCACCATAGGTCACAATGGGCTCCAAATATCCACATGCAGATTCTACAAAAAGAGAGACGCAAAACTGCTCAATTGGAAGATAAGTTCAACTCTGTGAGTTGAATGCACACCTCACAAAGAAGTTTCTCAGAATGCTTCTGTGTAGTTTTTATGTGAAGATATTTCCTTTTCCACAATAGTCCTCAAAGCCCTCCAAACATCCAACTGCAGATTGTGCAAAAAGAGAGTTTCAAAACTGCTCAATCAAAAGATAGGTTCAATTCTGTGAGTTGAATGCATACATCACAAAGTTTCTCTGCATGCTTCTGTGTAACGTTTATTTGAAGATATTTCCTTTTCCACCATAGGGTCCAAAGGGCTCCAAATATCCACGTGCAGATTCTACAAAGAGAGAGATTCTAAAATGCTCAATCAAAAGATAGATTCAACTCTGTGAGTTAAATGCACACATCACAAAGAAGTTTCTTAGAATGCTTCTGAGTAGTTTTTATCTGAAGATATTTCCTTTTCCACAATAGGCCACATAGGGCTCAAATTATCCACTTGCAGATTCTAGGAAAAGATTGTTTCAAAACTGCTCAATCAAAACAAAGTTTCAACTCAGTGAGATGAATGCACACATCACAAAGAGGTTTTTCAGAATGCTTCTGTGTAGTTTTCATCTGAAGATATTTGGTTTTCCACGGTAGGCCTCAAAGGGCTCCAAATATTCACTTGCAGATTCTACAAAAAGAGTATTTCAAAACTTCTCAATGATAAGATCAGTTCAACCCTGTGAGATGAGTGCACTCCTCAAAAAGATTCTCAGAATGTTTCTGTGCAGTTTTTATTTGAAGATATATCCATTTCCACCATAGGCCACAAAGGGCTCCAAATATCCTCTTGCAGATTCTGCAAAAGAGAGATTCAAAACTGCTCAATCAAAAGAAAGGTTCAACTCTGTGAGTTGATTGCACACATCCCAAAGAAGTTTTTCTGAATGCTTCTGTGTAGTTTTTATGAGAAGATATTTGCTTTTCCACAATAGGCCTCAAATGTCTCCAAATATCCACCTGCAGATTCTGCAAAAAGAGTGATTCAAAATGGCTAAATCAAAAGACAGGTTCAGCTCTATGAGTTCAATGCATACATCACAAGGAACTTTCTCTGAATGATTTTCTGTACTTTTTATTTGAAGATATTTCCTTTTCCACCATACGGCACAAAGGGCTCCAAATATCCACTTGCAGATTCTCCAAAAAGAGAGATTCAAAACTGCTCAATGGGAAGATAAGATCAACTGTGTGATTTGAATGTACACCTTGCAAAGAAGTTTCTCAGAATGTTTCTGTGTAGTTTTTATGTGAATATATTTCCTTTTCCACAAAGCCTCAAAGCTCTCCAAACATCCACTTGCAGATTCTCCAAAAAGAGAGATTCAATACTTCTCAATCAAAAGATTGGTTCAACTCTGTGAGTTGAATGCACACATCATAAAGAAGTTTCTCAGAATGCTTCTGTGTGGTTTTATTGGAAAGTATTTTATTTTCCACAGTAGGAGTCACAGCGCTCCAAATATCCACTTGCAGATTCTATGAACAGAGAAATCCAAATGGCTCAATAGAAAGGTAGGTACAACTCATTGAGTTGAATGCACACATCACGAAAAGTTTCTTAGAATGCTTCTGAGTAGTGTTCATTTGAAGATATTTCCTTTTCCACAGTAGGCCACAAAGGGCTCAAAATATCCAGTTGTTGATCCTTCAAAAAGAGATTCAAAACTGCTCAATGAGAAGATAAGTTCAACTCTGTGAATTGAATGCACACATTTCAAAGAAGTTTCTGAGAATGCTTCTGTGTAGTTTTTATTTGAAGTTATTTCCTTTTCCAACAGGGCACAAAGTGGTCTAAATATCCACTTGCAGATTCTACAAAAAGAGAGATTCTAAACTGCTCCATCAAAAGATAGATTCAACTCTGTGAGTTGAATGCAAACATCACAAAGAAGTTTCTCAAAAATGCTTCTGAGTAGTTTTTATGTGAAGATATTTCCTATTCCACAGCAGGCCTCAAAGGGCTTCAATTATCCACTTGCAGATTCTACGAAAAGAGTGTGTCAAAACTGCTCAATCAAAAGAAAGTTTCAATTCTGTGAGATGAATGCACACATCACAAAGAAGTTTCTCAGAATGCTACTGTGCAGTTTTCATGTGAAGAGATTTCCTTTTCCACCGTAGGCAACAAAGGACTGCAAATATTCACTTGCAGCTTCTACAAAAAGAGTGTTCCAAAACTGCTCAATCAAAAGAAAGTTTCAACTCTGTGAGATGAATGCACGCATCCCAAAAAGTTTCTCAGAATTCTTCTGTGTAGTTTTTGTCTGAAGATATTTGTTTTTCCACTGTGGGCCTCATAGCGCTCTAAATATCCACTTGCAGACTGTACAAAAAGACTGTTTCAAAACTGCTTAAGCATAAGTTAGCTTCAACACTGTGAGATGAATGCACCTATCACATTGAAGTTTCTCCGAAAGTTTCTGTGTAGTTTTTATTTGAAGATATTTCCTTTTCCACCATAGGCCACAAAGGGCTAAAAATATCCACTTGCATATTCTGGAAGAGACAGATTTAAAACTGCTCAATCTAAAGATGGGTTCAACTCTGGGAGTTGAATGCATGCATCACAAAGAAGTTTCTCAGAATCATTCTGTGTAGTTTTTATGTGAAGATATTTGCTTTTCCACTATAAGCCTCAAAGGGCTCCAAATATCCACCTGCAGATTCTGCAAAAAGAGAGATTCAAAACTACTCAACCGAAAGACAGGTTCAACACTGTGAGCTGAATGCACACATCACAAAGTTGTTTCTCTGATTGTTTCTATGTAGTTTTTATTTGAAGATATTTCCTTTTCCACCATATTATGCAAAGGGCTCCAAATATCCACTTGCAGATTCTACAAAATGAGAGATTGAAAACTTCTCAATGAGAAGATAAGTTCAACTCTATGAGTTGAACGCACAGCTCACAAAGAAGTTTACAGAATGCTTCTGTGTAGTATTTATGTGAAGATATTTCCTTTTCCACAGTAAGATTCAGAGCTCTCCAAACACCCACTTGCAGATTCTGCAAAAAGTGAGATTCAAAACTGCTCAATAAAAAGATAGGCTCAATTCTTTGAGTTGAATGAACACATCCCAAAGAAGTTTCTCAGAATACTTCTGTGTTGTTTTCATGTGAAGATATTTCCTTTTCCATCACAGAGGTCAAAGAGCACCAATTATCCACTTGCAGTTTCTACAAAAAGAGTGTTTCAAAACTGCTCCATTAAAAGAAAGTTACAACTCTGTGAGTTGAATGTGCACATCACAAAGCAGTTTCTGAGAATTCTTCTGACCAGATTTTATGTGAAGATAATTCCCTTTCCACGAAGGCCTCAAAGCGCTTCAAAAGTCCACTTGCATATTCTACAAAAGGAGTGTTTCAAAACTGCTCAATGAAAAGTTATGTTCAACTCTGTGAGTTGAAAGCACACATCACAATGAATTTTCTGAGAATGCTTCTGTTAGGTTTTATGTGAAGATAATCCCATATCCAATGAAGGCCTCAAAGTGGTCCAAATATCCACTTGCAGATCCTACAAAAAGAGTGTTTCACAACTTCTCTATGAATAGGTATGTTCAACTTTGTGAGCTGAATGCAAACATAACAAATAAGTTTCTGAGAATGCTTCTGTCTAGTTTTTATAAGAAGATATTACCTTTTCCACCATAGCCCTCAAAGCACTACAAATGTACATTTGCAGATTCTACAAAAAGAGTGTTTAAAAAGTGCTCTATCAAAAGAAATGTTCAACTCTCTGAGTTGAATGCACACATCACAAAGTAGTTTCTAACAATGCTTCTGTCTAGTTTTTATTCCAAGATATTTCCGTTTCGAATGAGGGCTTCAAAGGGCTTCAAATTTCCACTTGCAGATTCTACAAAAACAGAATTTCAAAACTGCTGTATGAAAAGTTATGTTCAACTCTGTGAGTTGAATGCACACAACAGAAATAAGTTTCTGAGAATGCTTCTGTCTAGATTTTATGTGAAGATATTTCCTTTTCAACCGAAGTCCTGAAACTGCTCAAAATGTCAACTTGGAGATCCTACATAAAGTTTATTTCAAAACTGCTCTATCAAAAGGAAGGCTCAACTCTGTGAGTTTACTGCAATCAAAACAAAGAAGTTTCTGAGAATGCTTCTGTCTAGTTTATATGTGAAGATATTCCCGTTTCCAACAAAGGCTTCAAAACAACCCATGTAACCAATTGCAGATTTTACAAAAAGAGTATTTCAAAACTGCTCTATCAAAAGAAAGGTTCAACTATGTGAGTTGAATGCACACATCACAATGAAGTTTCTGAGAATGCTTCTGTCTAGTTTTAATGTGAAGATATTTCCTTTTCCACTGAAGGCCTCAAAGCTCTCCAAATGTCTACTTGAAGATTCTACAAAAAGAGAGTTTCAAAACTGCTCTACTAAAATGAAGGTTCAATTCCATGAGTTGAATGCACCCATCACAAGGAAGTTTCTGATAATGCTTCTGTCTAAATTTTATGTGAAGATACTTCCTTTTCCACCATAGGCCTCAAAGCGCTCCAAATATCCACTTTCAGATTCTGCAAAAAACTGTATCAAAACCGCTCTATGTAAGGGAATTTTCAATTCTGTGAGCTGAATGCGCACATCGCAAAGAAGTTTCTGAGAATGCTTCTGTCTAGTTTTTATGTGTAGATATTCTCGTTTACAAGGAAGACCTCAAATCAGTCCAAATATCCACTTGCGGTTTCTTCAAAAACAGCGTTTCCCAGCTGCTCTATGAAACGGTGTGTTCAACTCGGTGAGTTGAATGCAAACATCATAAAGAAGTTTCTGAAAATGCTTCTTTCTGGTTTTAATTTGAAAATATTTCCTTTTACACCAAAGCCCTAAAAGTGCTACAAATGTCCTCATTCAAATTCTACAAAAAGAGTGTTCCAAAGCTGCTTTATTAAAAGACAAGTTCAACTCTGTGAGTTGAATGCACACATCACAACGTTGTTTCTGAGAATGCTTCTGTCTAATTTTTATTTGAAGATATTCCCATTTCCAACGAAGGCTTCAAAGCACTCCAAATATTCATTTGCAGATTCTACAAAAAGAGTTTTTCAAAAGTGCTCTATCAAAATGTAGGTTCAATACTGTCAGGTGAATGCACATATCACAGAGAAGTTTTGGAGAATGCTTCTGTTTAGTTTTTATGTAAAGATATTTCCATCTCTACAATAGGCCTAAAAGTGCTCCAAATATCCACTTGCAGACTCTACAAAACGAGTGTTTCAAAACTGCTCTATCAAAAGGAAGTTTCAAATCTGTGCGTTAACTGCACACATCACAAAGAAGTTTCTGACAATGTTTCTGTCTAGTTTTTATGTTTAGATATTCCAGTTTCCAAAGAAGCCCCTAAGTTTCCAAAGAAGTCCTAAGTTTCCAAAGAAGTCCAAATATGCCCTTGCAGATTCTACAAAAAGAGCGTTTTAAAACTGCTCCATGAAAAATTATGTTCCACTCTGTGAGTTGAATGCACATATCACAATGTTGTTTCTGAGAATGCTTCTGTCTGGTTTTTATGTGAAGATATTCCTGTTTCCAATGAAGGCGTCAAAGCGGTCCAAATATCCAGTTGCAGATTCTACAAATAGAGTGTTACAAAACTGCTCCATGAAAATTTATGTTCAACTCTGTGAGTTGAATGCACACATCAAAAAAAGTTTCTGAGAATGCTTCTGTCTAGTTTTTATGTGAAGATATTTCCTTTTCTAAAAAAGGCCTCAAAACGCTCAAAATGTCCACTTGCAGAATCTATTAAAAAGTATCCCAAAACTGCTCTATCAACAGAAAGGTTCAACTCTGTGAGTTGCATGCACACATCCCAAAGAAGTTTTTGAGAATGCTTCTGTCTAATTTTTTTGTGAAGATATTTCCTTTTCTACCATAGGTCTCAAAGAGCTCCAAATATCCACCTGCAGACCCTACAAAAAGAGTGTTTCAAAACTGCTCTATCAAAAGGAAGGCTGAACTCTGTGAGTTGAATGCACACATCACAAAGTAGTTTCTGAGAATGTTTCTGTTTAGTTTCTATTTGAAGATATACCCGTTTCCAACAAAGACACCAAAACGGTCTAAATATCCCCTTTCAAATTGTACAAAAAGAGAGTTTCAAAACTGCTCTATCAAAAGGAAGGTTTAACTCTGTGAGTTGAATGCACACATCACAAAGAAATTCTGAGAATGCTTCTGTCTAGTTTTTTTGTGAAGATAATTCCTTTTTCACTGAAGGCCTCAAAGCACTCCAAATGTCCTCTTGTGTATTCTACAAAAAAAGTGTTTCAAAACTCCTCTATCAAAAGGAAGGTTCAACTCTGTGAATTGAATGCACACATCACAAGTAAGTTTCTGAGAATGCTTCTTTGTAGTTTTTATGTGAATATATTCCCGTTTCCAACGAAGGCCTCAAAGCGCTCCGAAGATCCACTTACAGATTCTACAAAAAGATTGTTTCAAAACTGCTCAATGAAAAGTTATGTTGAACTCTGTGAGTTCAATGCACACATCACAAAGAAGTTTCTGAGAATGCTTCTGTCTATTTTTTTGGTGAAGATATTTCCTTTACTACCATAGGCCTCAAAGCGCTCCAAATATCCATCTGCAGATACTACAAAAAGAGTATTTCAAAACTGCTCTATCAAAAGAAAGTTTGAACTCTGTGGTTTGAATGCACATATGAGAAAGTAGTTTTTGAGAATGCTTCTGTCCAGTTTTAAATTGATGATATTCTCGTTCCCAACGAAGGCTTCAAATATCTCCAAATATCTCATTGCAAATTCCTAAAAAAGAGTGTTTCAAAACTGCTATATGAAAAGGAAGTTTTAACTCGGTGATTCGAATGCATGCATCACAAAGTACTTTCTGAGAATGCTTGTTTCTAGTTTTTATTTGAAGGTATTCCCATTTCCAAAAAGGCTTCAAAGTACGCCAAATATCCACTTGCAGATTCTACAAAAAGTGTGCTTCAAAACTGCTCTCTGAAAACAAAGGTTCAACTCTGTGATTTGAATGCACACATCACAAAGAAGTTTCTGAGAATGTTCTGTCTGGTGGTCATTTGAAGATATTCCCGTTTCCAACAAAGTCTTCAAAGCACTCCAAATATCCACTTGCAGATTCTACAAAAAGAGTGTTTTAAAACTGCTCTATGAAAGGTTATGTTCAACCCTCTGAGTTGAATGCCAACATCACAAAATGTTTCTGAAAATGCTTCTGTCTAGTTTTTATGTGAAGATATTCCGGTTTCCAATGAAGGCCTCAAAACGGTCCAAATAACCACTTGCAGGTTCTTCAAAAGGAGTGTTTCACAACTGCACTAGGAAAACGTATGTTCAACCCTGCGAGTTGAATGCAAACATCACATAGAAGTTTCTGAGAAAGCTTCTGTCTAGTTTTCATTTCAAGATATTTCCTTTTCCACCATAGCCCTCAGAGCCCTTCAAATGTCCTCTTTCAGATTCTACAAAGATTATTTCAAAACTGCTCTATCAAAGGAAAGGTTCAACTCTCTGAGTTGAATGGACACATCACACGGTTGTTTCTGAGAAGGCTTCTGTTTGTTTTTTATTTCAAAATATTCCCGTTTCCAATGAAGGCTCAAGCGCTCCAAATATCCACTTTCAGATTCTACAAAAACAGTGTTTCAAAACTGCTCTATGAAAAGTTATGTTCAGCACCCTGAGTTGAATGTACACATCATGAAGAAATTTCTGAGAATGCTTCTGTTTAGTTTTTGTTAAGATATTCGTGTTTCCAAGGAATGCCTCAAATTGGTGCAAATATCCACTTACAGTTTCTTCAAAAAGAGTGTCTGACAACTGCTCTATGAAAAGGAAATTTCAACTCTGTGAGTTGAATGCACACATCACAGAGAAATTTCTGAGAACGCTTCTGTCTAGTTTTTATTTGAAGATAATTCTTTTTCCACGCCAGTCCTCTAAAAGTTATAAATGTCCACTTGCAGATTCTACAAAAGTAGTGTTATAAAACTGCTCTAACAAAGGAAATGTTTAACTCTGTGTGTTGAATGCACATATCACAAAGTAATTTCTAAGAATGCTTCTGTCTAGTTTTTATTTGAAGATATTCCCACTTCCAATGAAGTATTCAAAGCGCTCTAAATGTCCCCTTGCAGATTCTACAAAAAATGTGTTTCAAAACTGTTACATCAAAACGAAGGTTCAACTTTGTGAGTTGAATGCACACATCACAAAGAAGTATCTGACAATGCTTCTCTTTAGTTTTTATATGAAGATATTCCTGTTTCCAAAGAAGGCCTCAAAACGGTCCAAGTATCCCCTTGCAGATTGTACAAAAAGAGTGTTTCACAACTGCTCAATCAAAAGTTATGCTAAACTCCATGAGTTGAATGCACACATCAAAAAGACGTTTCTGAGAATGCTTCTGTCTAGCTTTTATGTGAAGATATTCCCATTTCCAATGTAGGCCTCTAAGCAGTCCAAATATCCACTTGCAGGTTCTTCAAATAGAATGATTCACAACTTCTCTATGAAAAGGTATGTTCAACTCTATGAGTTAGATGCACACATCACAAAGTAGATTCTGAGAATGCTACTGTCTAGTTTTTAGTTGAAGGTATTCCCGTTTCCAACAAAGTCTTCAAAACCCTCCAATTATCCACTTGCAGATCCTACAAAAAGAGTGTTTCAAATCTGCTCTATCAAAAGGAAGGTTTAACTCTGTCAGTTGAATGCACACATCACAAAGAAGTTTCTGAGAATGTTTCTGTCTTGTTTTTATGTGAAGATATTTCCTTTTTTGCCGAAGGCCTCAAAGAGCTCCAAATGTCCACTTGCAGATTCTACAGAAAGAGTGTTTCAATACTTCTCTACCAAAAGGAAGTTTCATCTCTGTGAGTTGAATCCACTCATCACAAAGAAGTTTCTGAGAATGCTTCTGTCTAGTTTTTATGAGAATTTAATCCGGTTTCCAACCAAGGCCTCAAATCGCTCCAAATAACCACTTGCAGATTCTACAAAAAGAGTGTTTCAAAACTAATCTATCAAAAAGGAGCTTCAACTCTGTCAGTTGAATGCACACATCATAAAGACGTTTCTGACAATGCTTCTATCTAGTTTTTATTTCATGATATTTACCTTTGGAGCACTGGCCTCAAAGTACTCCCAATATTCACCTGCAGATTCTATAAAAAGAGTGTTTCAAAACTGCTCTATCAAAAAAAGTTCAAATTTGTTAGTTGAATGCACTCATCAAAAAGAACTTTCTTAGAAAGCGTCTGTCTAGATTTTAGGTGAAGATATTTACTTTTAGAGCATTGGCCTCAAAGCGCTCCAAATATTCACTTGCAGATTCTACAAAAATAGTGTTTCAAAACTGCTCTATCAAAAGGAAGGTTCAACTCTGTGAATTCAATGCAGACATCACAAAGAAGTTTCTGAGAATGCTTCTGTCTAGTTTTTAAGTGAAGATATTTCCTTTTCCAGCATAGGCCTCAAAGTGCTCCAAATATCCACTTGCAGATTCTAGAAAAAGAGTGTTTCACAACTTCTCTAACAAAAGGAATGTTCAGCACTGTGAATTGAATGCACTCATCACAAAGAAGTTTCTGAGAATGCTTCTCTATTGTTTTCATGTGACGATATTCCCTTTTCCAGTTTAGGCCTCAAAGTGCTCTAAGTATTCACACGCAAATACTACAAAAAGAGTGTTTCAAAGCTGCTGTATCAAAAGGATGGTTTAACTCTATATGTTGAATGCACGCGTTACAAATAAATTTTTGAGAATGTTTCTATCTTGTTTTTATGTGAAGATATTTCCTTTTCCAGCATAGTCTTCAAAGCACTCCATATATACACGTGCAGATCCTCTAAAAACAGTGTTTCAAAACTGCTCTATCAAAAGAAAGTTCAACTCTGGGGGTTGAATGCACCCATCACAAAGAAGTTTGAGAAAACGCTTCTCTCTAGTTTTTAAGTGAAGATATTTCCTTTTCCAGCATAGGCCTCAAAGCGCTGCAAATAACCAATTGAAAATTCTACCAAAAAGATGTTTCAAAACAGCTCTATAAAACAGAAGGTAGAAGTCTGTGAGTTGAAAACACACACCAAAAATTAGTTTCTGAGAAGGCTTCCGTCTAGTTTCTATATGAGGATATTTCCTTTTCCACCAGAGGCACAATCGCTCCAAATATCCACTTGCAGATTCTACAAAAAGAGTGTTTCAAAACTGCTGTATCAAAAGGAAGGTTCAACTCTATGACTTGAATGTAGACATCACAAAGAAGTTTCTGAGAATGCTTCTGTCTAGTTTTTATATGAAGATGTTTCCTTTTCCAGCATGGGCCTCCAAGCGCTCCCAATATTGACTTGGAGATTCTGCAAAAAGATTGTTTCAAAACTGCTCTATCAAAAGGAAGATTCAACTCTGCATGTTGAATGCACACAGAACAAAGAAGTTTGTGAGAATGCTGCTGTCTAGTTTTTATGTTAATATAATTCCTTTTGCAGCATTGGCCTCAAAACACTCCAAATATCCACTTGCAGATTCTACAAAAAGAGTGTTTCAAAACTGCTCTATGAAAACAAAGTTTTAACTTTGTTAGTTGAATGCACACATCAAAAAGAAGTTTCTTAGAATGCTTCGGTCTAGTTTTAAGGTGAAGATATTCCCTTTTCCAGCATAGGCCTCAAAGCGCTCCAAATATTCACTTGCAGATTCTACAAAAATAGTGTTTCTAAATTGCTCTATCAAAAGGAAGATTCACCTCTGTGAATTGAATGAAGTCATCACAAAGAAATTTCTCAGAATGCTTCTGTATAGTTTTTAAGTGAAGATATTTCCTTTTCCAGCCTAGGCCTCGAAGTGCTTTAATATCCACCTGCAGATTCTAGAAAAAGAGTGTTTCAAAACTGCTCTATCAAAAGGAATGTTCAGCACTGTGAATTGAATGCACACATCACAAAGAAGTTTCTGAGAATGCTTCTCTCTTGTTTGTATGTGAGAATATTCCCTTTTCCAGCTTAGGCCTCAAAGCGCTCCAAATATCCACTTGCAGATTCTGCAAAATGAGTGTTTCAAAACTGCTGTATGAATAGGGTGGTTCAGCTCTGTGAGTTGAACGCGAACATCACAAAGAAGTTTCTGAAAATGCAGCTCTCTAGTTTTTATGTGAAGATATTTCCTTTTCCAGCTTAGGCATCAAAGTGCTCTAAGTATTCACATGCAACTTCTTCAAAAAGAGTGTTTCAAAGCTGCTGTATCAAAAGGACGGTTTAACCCTATAAGTTGAATGCACATGTCACAAAGAAATTTTTGAGAATGCTTCTGTCTTGTTTTTATGTGAAGATATTTCCTTTTCCAGCATAGTCCTCAAAGCGCTCCATATATACACTTGCAGATCCTCTAAAATCAGTGTTCCAAAACTGCTCTATCAAAAGAAAAGTTCAACTCTGGGAGTTGAATGCACACAACACAAAGAAGTTTCTGAAAACATTTCTCTCTTGTTTTTATGTGAAGATATTTCCTTTTCCAGCATAGGCGTCAAAGCGCTGTAAATAACCAATTGAAAATTCTACAAAAAAAGGTGTTTCAAAACTGCTCTACAAAACAGAAGGTACAAGTCTGTGAGTTGAAAGCACACACCACAAATTAGTTTCTGAGACGGCTTCCGTCTAGTTTCTATATGAAGATATTTCCTTTTCCACCAGAGGCCGCAGTCGCTCCAAATATCCACTTGCAGATTCTACAAAAAGAGTGTTTGAAAACTGCTCTATCAAAAAGAAGGTTCAACTCTATGAATTGACTGCACATATCACAAAGAAGTTTCTGAGAATGCTTCTGTCTAGTTTTTTATGTGAAGTTGTTTCCTTTTACAGCATAGGCCTTAAAGGGCTTCAAATATTCATTTGCCGATTCTACAAAAAGAGGGTTTCAAAACTGCTCTATCAAAAGAAAGGTTCAACTCTGTGAGTTGAATGCACACATCAAAAAGAAGTTATTGACAATGCTTCTCTCTACTTTTTATGGGAAGTTATTTCATTTTCCAGCATAGGCCTCAAAGCATTCCACATATATACTTGCAAATTCTGCAAAAAGAGTGTTTCAAAACTGCTCTATCAAAAGGAAGGTTCAACTCTGTGAGTTGAACGCACGCATCACAAAGAAGTTTCTGACAATGCTTCTGTCTAGTTTTTAGGTGAAGACATTTCCTTTTCCAGGTTTGGCCTCAAATTGCTCCAAATATCCACTTGCAGATTCTAAAAAAAGAGTGTTTCAAAACTGCTCTATCAAATGAAGTTTCAACTCTATAACTTGAATGTAGAAATCACAAAGAAGTTTCTGAGAATGCTTCTGTCTAGTTTTTATGTGAAGATATTCCCTTTTCGAGCATTGGCCTCACATTGCTCCAAATATCCACTTGCAGATTCTACAAAAAGCGTGTTTCAAAACTGCTCTATCAAAAGGAAGGTTCAACACTGTGAGTTGAATGCACACATCACAGACAAGTTTCTGAGAATGCTTCTGTCTTGTTTTTATGTGAAGATATTTCGTTTCCCTGCAAAGGCCTCAAAGCGCTCCACATATACCCTTGCAAATACTACAAAAAGAGTGTTTCAAAACTGCTCTATCAAAAGGAAGGTTCACGTCTGTGAGTTGAATGCAAACATAAGAAAGACGTTTCTGAGAATGCTTCAATCTAGTTTTTATGTGAATTTATTTCCTTTTCCAGCATAGGCCTCAAAGCACTCCAAATATCCACTTGCAGATTCAACAAAAAGAGTGTTTCAAAACTCTTCTATCAAAAGGAAGGTTCAACTTTGTTAGTTGAATGCACTCATCAAAAAGAAGTTTCTGAGAATGCTTCAGTCTTGTTTGTATGTGAAGATATTTCTATTTCCATCATAAGCCACAAATCGCTTCAAATATCCAATTGTAGATTGTACAGAAAGGGTATTTCAAAACAGCTCTATCAAAAGGAATGTTCAACTCTGTAAGTTGAATGCACACATCACAAAGAACTTTCTGAGAATGCTTCTGTCTACTTATGATGTGAAGATATTTCGTTTTCAAGCATAGGCCTCAAATCACTCTAAATATCCACTTGCAGATTCTACAAAATAGTGTTTCAAAACTACTCTATCAAAAGGAAGTTTCAAGTCTGTGAGTTGAATTTATGAGGCACAGAGAAGTTTCTGAGAATGCTTCTGTCTAGTTTTTATGTGAAGATATTCCCTTTTCCAGCATTGGAGTCACATCGCTCCAAATATCCACTTGCAGATTCTACAAAAAGGGTGTTTCAAAACTGCTCCATCAAAAGGAAGATTCAACACTGTGATTTGAATGCACACATCACAAAGAAGTTTCTGAGAATGCTTCTATCTTGTTTTTATGTGAAAATATTTCGTTTCCCTGCATAGGCCTCAAAGCGCTCCACATATACCCTTGCAAATTCTACAAAAAGAGTGTTTCAAAACTGCTCTATCAAAAGGAAGGTTCACGTCTGTGAGTTGAATGCACACATAAGAAAGACGTTTCTGAGAATGCTTCAATCTAGTTTTTATGTGAATTTATTTCCTTTTCCAGTATGGACCTCAAATGGGCTCCAAATATCCACTTGCAGATTCCACAAAAAGAGTGTTTCAAAACTCTTCTGTCAAAAGGAAGGTTCAACTTTGTGAGGTGAATGCACTCATCAAAAAGAAGTTTCTGAGAATGCTTCTGTATAGTTTTTATGTGAAGATATTTCCTTTTCCGGCATAGGCTTCAAAGCGCTCCAAATATCCACTTGCAGATTCTACAAAAAGAATGCTCCAAAACTGTTCTATCAAAAGGAAGGTTCACATCCGTGAGTTGAATGCTCTCATCACAAAGAAGTTTCTGAGAATGCTTCTGTCTATTTTTTATGTGAAGATATTTCCTTTTCCAGTGTAGGCATCAAAGCGCTCCAAGTATCCACTTCCACAATCTACAAAGAGAGAGTTTCAAAACTGTTCTATCAAAAGGAAGGTTCAACACTATCAGTTGAATGCACTCATCACAGAGAAGTTGCTGAGAATGCTTCTGTCTAATTTATAATGAAGTTATTTCCTTTTCCATCATAGGCCTGAAATCACTCCAAATATCCACTTGCAGATTCTACAAAAATAGTGTTTCAAAACTGTTCTATCAACAGGAAGGTTCAACTGTGTGAGATGAATGCACTCACCACTAAGAAGTCTCTGAGAATTCTTCTGTCTAGTTTTTATGTGAAGATATTTCCTTTTCCAGCACAGCGCTCAAACACCCCAAATATCAAATTGCAGATACTACAAAAAGAGTGTTTCAAACCTGAACTATCAAAAGGAATGTTCAAGACTGTGAGATGAATTCATAAAGCACAGGGAAGTTTCTGACAATGCTTCTGTCTAATTATGATGCGAAAATATCTCCTTTTCCAGCATAGGCCTCAAGCACTCCAAATACCCACTTGCCGATACTACAGAATGGGTGTTTCAAAACTGCTCTATCAAAAGGAAGGTTCCACACGGTGAGTTGAATGCATACATCACAAAGAAGTTTCTGAGAATGCTTCTGTCTACTTTTTATGTGGATATATTTCCTTTTCCAGTATAGGCCTCAAATTGCTCCAAACATCCACTTGCAGATTCCACAAAAAAGTGTTTCAAAATTGCTCTATCAAAAGAAGGTTCAAGTCTTTGAGTTGAATGCACTCATCAGAAAGAATTTTCTAAGATTTTTTCTGTCTAATTTTTATGTGAAGATATTTCCTTTTCCAGCATAGGCCTCAAAGCCCTCAAAACATCCACTTGCAGATTCTATAAAAAGAATGTTTCAGAACTGTTCTATCAAAAGGAAGGTTCAATTCTGTGAGTTGAATTCATTCATCACAAAGAAGTTTCTGAGAGTGCTTCTGTCTAGTTTTTATGTGAAGATATTTCCTTTTCCACTGTTGGCCTCATAGTACTCCAAATATCAACTTGCAGATTCTACAAAAGGAGTGTTCCAAAACTGCTCTATCAAAAGGAAGTTTCAAGTCTGTGAGTTGAAGGCACTCATCACAGATATTCCCTTTTCCATCATAGGCCTCAAAGCGCTCCAAATATCCACTTGCAGATTCCATAAAAAGAGTGTTTCAAAAGTGTTCTGTCAAATGGAAGTTTCAACACTGTGATTTGAATGCACTCATCACCAAGAAGTTTCTGAGAATGCTTCTGTCTAGTTTCTATGTGACGATATTTCCTTTTTCAGCATAGAACACAAAGCGGTACAAATATCCACTTGCAGATTCTACAATAACAGTATTTCAAAACTGCTGTATCAAAAGGAAGGTTCAAGTCTGTGAGTTGAATGCATAAATCACAGGGAAGTTTCTGTGAATGCTTCTTTAATATTTTTATGTGAAGATTTTCCCTTTTCTGGCATAGTCCTCAAATATCGCCAAATATCCACTGGCAGATTCTACAAAAATTGTGTTTCGAAACTGCTCTATGAAAACGAATGTTCAACTCTGTGAGTTGAATGGACACATTACAAAGAAGTTTCTGAGAATGCTTCTGTCTAGTTTTTATGTGAGGATATTTCCTTTTACAGCATGGTTCTCAAAGGACTCCAAATATCCCCTTGAAGATTCTACAAAGAGAGTTTTTCAAAACTCTTCTATCAAAAGGAAGGTTCGTCTCTGTGAGTTCAATGCACTCATCACAGGGAAGTTTCTGAGAATACTTCTGTCTAGTTTTTATTTGAAGATATTTCCCTTTCCAGCATAGGCCTCAAAGCGCTCCAAATATCCACTTGAAGATTCTACAAAAAGTGTCTTACAAAACTGTTCTATGAAAAGGAAGGTTCAAGTCTGTGAGTTGAATGCACTCATAACAAAGAAGTTTCTGAGAATGCTTCTGTCTAGTTTTTATATGAAGATATTTCCTTTTCCATAGTAGGCCTCAAAGCGCCCAAATATCCACTTGCAGATTCTACAAAGGGAGTATTTCAAAACTGTTCTATGAAAAGAAACGTTCAACTCTGCGAGTTCAATGCACTCATCACAAAGTACTGTCTGAGAATGCTTTTGTCTATTTTTTATGTGAAGATATTTCCCTTTCCAGCATAGGCCTCAAAGCACTCCAAATATCCAATTGCAGATTCCACAAAAGGAGTGTTTCAAAACGGCTCTATCAAAAGGAAAGTTCAAGTCTGTCAGTTGAATGCACTCATCATGAAGAAGTTTCTGAGAATTCTTCAGCTTAATTTTTATGTGAACATATTACCTTTTCCAGCATACGCCTCAAAGCGCTCCAAATATCCACTTGCAGATACTACAAAACGAGTGTTTCAAAACTGCTCTATCAAAAGGAAGTTTCAAATCTGTGAGTTGAATGCACTCATCTCAAAGAACTTTCTGAGTATGCTTCTGCTTAGCTGTTATGTGAAGATGTTTCCTTTTCCTGCATAGGTTTCTAAGCGCTCCAAATATCCACTTGCAGATTGTACAAAAAGAGTGTTTCAAAACTGTTCTATAAAAGGGAAAGTTCAACTCTGTGAGTTCAATTCTCTCATCACAGAGAAATTTCTGAGAATGCTTCTGTCTAGTTTTTATATGAAGATATTTCCTTTTCCATCATAGGCCTCAAAATGCTCCAAATATGCACTTGCAGATTCTACAAAAAGAGTGTTTCAAAACTGTTTTATCAAAAGTAATGTTCAACTCTGTGAGATGAGTGCACTCATCATAAAGAAGTTTCTGAGAATGTTTCTGTCTAGTTTTTATGTGAAGATATTTCCTTTTCCAGCATAGGCCTCAAATCGCTCCAAATATCCACATGCAGATCCCACAATAAGAGTTTTTTGAAACTGCTCTATCAAAAGGAAGGTTCAAGTCTGTGAGTTAAATGCCTAAAGCAAAGTGAAATTTTTGAGAATGCTTCTGTCTTCATTTTATGTGAAGATATTCCCTTTTCCAGCATAGGCCAGAAAGCACTCCAATTATCCACTTGCAGATTCTACAAAAAGTGTGTTACAAAACTGCTCTATCAAAGGAAACTTCAAGTCTGTGAGCTGAATTCATAAAGCACAGGGAAGTTTCTTAGAATGCTTGTCTAGTTTTTATGTGAAGATATTCCCTTTCCCAGCATAGGCCAGAAAATGTTCCAAATATCCACTTGCAGATTCTATAAAAAGTGTGTTTCAAAACTACTCAATCAAAAGGAAAGTTCAAGTCTGTGAGTTGAATTCATAAAGCACAGGGAAATTTCTTAGAATGCTTCTGTCAAGTTTTTATGTGAAGATATTTCCTTTTCCATCATAGGCCTCAAAGCGATTCAAATATCCACTTTCAGATTCTACAAAAAGGGTGTTTCAAAACTTCTCTACCTAAAGGAAGGTTCAACACTGTGAGTTGAGTGCACACATCACAAAGAAGTTTCTGAGAATGCTTCTGTCTAGTTTTTATGTGAAGACACTTCCTTTTCCAGCATAGGCCTCAAAGCGCTCCAAATATCCAATTGCAGATTCAAAAAAAAGAGTGTTTCAAAACGGCTGTATCAAAAGGAAAGTTCAAGTCTGTCAGTTGAATGCACTCATCATGAAGAAGTTTCTGAGAATGCTTCAGCTTAATTTTTATGTGAAGATATTACCTTTTCCAGCATAGACCTCAAAGCGGTCCAAATATCCACTTGCAGTTTCTTCAGTAAGAGTGTTTCAAAACTGCTCTACCAAAGGGAAGGTTCAAGTCTGTGAGTTGAATTCATAAAGCACAGGGTAGTTTCTGAGAATGTTTCTGTCCAGTTCTTATGTGAAGATATTTCCTTTTCCAAAATAGGCCTCAAAGCTCTCCAAATATCCACTTGCAGATCCCATAAAAAGGGTGTTTCAAAACTGCTCTATCAAAAGGAAGGTTCAACACTGTTAGTTGAATGCACACATCACAAAGAAGTTTCTGAGAATGTTTCTGTCTAGTTTTTATGTGAACATATTTCCTTTTCCAGCATAGTCCCCAAAGCTCTCCAAATATACACTTGCAGATTCTACACAGAGAATGTTTCAAAACTGTTCTCTCAAAAGGAAGGTTCAACTCTGTGAGTTGAATGAACTCATTTCAGAAAATTTTCTGAGAATGTTTCTGTCTTGTTTTTATCTGATAATATTTCCTTTGCCAACATCGGCCTCTAAGTGCTCCACATATCCACTTGCAGATTCTACAAAAACAGTATTTCAAACCTGCTCTATGGAAAGGAAGGTCCAAGCCTGTGAGTTTAATGCACTCATCAAAAGATGTTTCTGAGAATGCTTCTGTCTAGTTTTTATGTGAAGATATTACCTTTCCCAGCATCGGCCTCAAAGCCCTCCAAATATCCACTTGCAGATTCTACAAAGAGAGTTTTACAAAACTGTTCTACCAAAACGGAGGTTCAACTCTGTGAGTTGAATGCACACATCACAAAGAAGTTTCAGAGAAAGCTTCTACTTAATTTTTGTAAGAAGATGTTTCCTTTTCCAGCATAGGCCTCAAAGTGCTCCAAACATGCACTTGCAGATTCTACAAAAGGAGTGTTTCAAAACTGCTCTATGAAAAGTTAGGTTCAAGTCTGTGAGTTGAATGGACACATCACAGATACTTCCTTTTCCATCATAGACCTCAAAGCACTCTATATATCCACCTGCAGATTCTTTAAAAAGAGGGTTTCAAAACTGTTCTATTAAAAAGAGGGTTCAACTCTGTGAGTTGAGAGCACTCATAACAAAGAATTTGATGAGAGTACTTCTGTCTAGTTTTTATGTGAAGATATTTAATTTTCCAGCATAGGCCTCAAAGCGCTCCAAATGTCCACTTGCAGACTCTACAAAAAGAGTGTTTCAAAACTGCTCTAACAAAAGGAAGGTTCAAGTCTGGGAGTTGAATGCACTCATCACAAAGAAGTTTCTGAAAATGCTTCTGCTTATTTTTCATGTGAAGATATTTCCATTTCCAGCATAGGCCTCAGAGTGCTCCAAATATCCACTTGCAGATTGTACAAAAACAGTCTTTCAAAACTGTTCTTTCAAAAGGAAGGTTCAGCTCTGTGAGTTGAATGCACTCATCACAGAGAAGTTTCTGAGAATGCTTCTATCTAGTTTTTATGTGAAGATATTTCCTTTTCCATTGTAGGCCCCAAAGTGCTCCAAATATCCACTTCCAGATTCTACAAAAAGAGTATTTCAAAACTTTTCTATCAAAAGGAAGTTTCAACTCTGTGAGTTGAATGCACTCATCACAAATAATTTTGTGAGAATGCTTCAGACTAGTCTTTATGTGAAGATATTTCCTTTTCCAGCATAGGCCACAAACAGCTCAAAATATCCACTTGGAGATTCTAGAAAAAGAGTGCTTCAAAACTGTTCTATCAAAAGGAAGGTTCAAATTTGTGAGTGAAATGCACTCATCACAAGGTAGTTTCGGAGAATTCTTCTGACTAATTTTAATGTGAAGATGTTTCCATTTCCAGCATAGGCCTCAAAGTCCTCCAAATATTCACTTGCAGATTCTACAAAAAGAGTGTTTCAAAACTGCTCTATCAAAAGGAATGTTCAAGTCTGTGAGTTGAATGCACTCATCACAAAGGAGTTTCGGAGAATGCTTCTGTCTATTTTTTATGTGAAGGTATATCCTTTTAAAGTATACACCTGAAAGCGCTCCAAATATCCACTTGCAGATTCTACAAAGAGAGTGTTTCAAATCTGTTATATCAAAAGGAAGGTTGAACTCTGTGAGTTGCATGCACTCATCACAGAGAAGTTTCTGAGAATGCTTCTGTCTGGTTTTTATGTGAAGATATTACCATTTCCATCATAGGTCTCAATGCACTCCAAATATTCATTTGCAGATTCTGCAAAAATAGTGTTTCAAAACTGCTCTATCAAAGGGAAGGTTCAAATCCGTGAGTTGAATGTGCACATCACAAAGAAGTTTCTGAGAATGCTTCTGTCTAGTTTTTATGTGAAGATACTTACTTTTCCAGCCTAGGCATCAAAGCACTCCAAATATTCACTTGCAGATGCTACAAAAAGAGTGTTTCAAAACTGCTCTATGAAAAGGAAGGTTCAAATCTGTTAGTTGAATGCACTCATCATAAAGAAGTTTCTGAGAATGCCTCTGCTTAGTTTTTATGTGAAGATATTTCCCTTTCCAGCATAGGCCTCAAAGCACTCCAAATATCCACTTGCAGATTGTTCAAAAGAGTGTTTCAAAACGGTTCTGTCAAAAGGAAGGTTCAACTCTATGAGTTGAATGCAGTCGTCACGGAGAAGTTTCTGAGAATTCTTCTGTCTAGTTTTTATGAGAAGGTATTTCCTTTTCCATCATAAGCCCCAAAATTTTCCAAATTTCCACTTGCAGATTCTACAAAAAGAGTGTTTCAAAACTCCTCTAACAAAAGGAAGGTTCAAGCCTGTGAGTTGAATGAACACATCCCAAAGTAGTTTCTGAGAATGCTTCCATCTAGTTTTTATGTGAAGTTATTTACTTTTCCAGCACAGGCCTCAAAGCGCAACAATATCAACTTGCAGATTGTACAAAAAGAGTGTTTCAAAACTGTTCTATCAAAGGAAGGTTGAATTCTGTGAGTTGAATGCGCACATCACAAAAAGTTTCTGAGAATGCTTCTGTCTAGTGTTTATGTGAAGATATTTCCTTTTGCAGGATAGGCCTCACAGCACTGCAAATATTTACTTACAGATTCTACAAAAAGAGTGTTTCAAAACTGTTCTATCAAATGGAAGGTGCAACTCTTTGAGTTGAATGCACTCATCACAGAGAAGTTTCTGAAAATCCTTTTGTCTATTTTTTATGTGAAGATATTTCCTTTTCCAGCATAGGCCTCAAAGCCCTCCAAATATCCACTTGCAGATTCTACAAAAAGAGTGTTTGAAAACTGATCTATCAAAAGGATGGTTTAAGCCTGTGGTCTGAATTCACTCATCACAAAGAAGTTTCTTAGAATGTTTCCGTCAATTTTTTGTGTGAAGATATTTCCGTTTCCAGAATAGACCTCAAAGTGCTCCAAATATCCACTTGCAGATCCTACAAAAAGAGTGTTTCAAAACTGCTCTATTCAAAGGAAAGTTCAAGTCTGTAAGTAGAATGCATAAAGCACAGTGAAGTTTCTGAGAATGATTCTCTCTAGTTTTTATATGAAGATATTTCCTTTTCCAGCATAGGCCTCAAAGTGCTCCAAATATTCAGTTACAGATTCCACAAAAATGGTGTTTCAAAACTGCTATATCAAACGGAAGGTTCAACTATGTTAGTTGAATGCACTCATCACAAAGATGTTTCTGAGAATGCTTCTGTCTAGTTTTTATGTGAAGATGTTTCCTTTTCCAGCATAGGCCCGAAAGCGCTCCAAATATCCACTTGCAGATTTTAAAAAAGGTTGTTTCAAAACTGCTCTATCAAAAAGAAGTTTAAACTCTGTGAGTTGAATGCACTCATCTCAAAGAAGTTTCTGAGAGTGCTTCTGTCTAGTTTTTATGTGAAAATATTTACTTTTCCAGTATAGGCCTCAAAGCGCTCCAAATATCCACTTGCAGATTCTACAAAAGGGTGTTTGCAAACTGCTCTATCAAAAGTATGGTTCAACTCTGTGAGTTGAATGCACACATCACAAAGAAGTTTCTGAGAATGCTTCTGTTTAGTTTTTATGTGAATATATTTCCTATTCCAGCACAGGCCTTAAATTGCTCCAAATATCCACTTGCAGATTCTACAAAAATGGTGTTCCAAACTGCTCAATCAAAAGGAAGATTCAATCTGTGAGTTGAATACAATCATTACAGAGAAGTTCCTTGGAAAGCTTCTTTCTAGTTTTTTGTGAAGATATTTCCTTTTCCATCATAGGCCTTAAAGCGCTCCAAATATCCACATGTAGATTGTACAAAAAGAGTGTTTCAAAACACTTCTATGAAAAGGAAGGTTCAACTGTGTGAGTTGAATGCACTCATCACAAAGAAGTCTCTGAGAATGCTTCTGTCTAATTTTTGTGTGAAGATACTTTCTTTTCTAGCATAGGCCGCAAAGCCCTCCAAATATAAATTGCTGATCCTACAAAAAGTGTGTTTCAAATCTCTTCTATCAATAGGAAAGTTCAACTCTGTGAGTTGAATGCACTCATCACAGAGAACTTTCTGAGAATGCACCTGTCTAGTTTTTATGTGACGATATTTCTTTTTCCATCATAGGTCTCAATGCGTTCCAAATATAAACTTACAGATTGAACAAAAAGACTGTTTCAAACCTGTCCTATCAAAAAGAAGATTCAACTCTGCGAGTTGAATGCACTCATCACAAAGCAGTTTCTGAGAATGTTTCTGTCTAGTTTTTGTGTGAAGATATTTCCTTTTCCAGCATAGGCCCCAAAGCACTCCAAGTATCCACTTGCAGATTCTACAAAGAGAGTGTTTCCAAAGTATTCTATCAAAAGGAAGTTTCAACTCTGTCAGTTTAATGCACTCTTTCTGAGAATGCTTCTGTCTAGTTTTTATGTGAAGATATTTCCTTTTCCCGCATAGACCTCAAAGCGCTCCAAATATCCACTTGCAGATTGTACGAAAAGGGTGTTTCGAAACTGCTCTATCAAAAGGAAGGTTCAATTCTGTGAGTTGAATGCACACATCACAAAGAAGTTTCTGAGAATGCTTCTGTCTAGTTTTTATGTGAAGATATTTCCTTTTCCAGCATTGGCCTCAAAGCGCTCCAAATATCCACTTGCAGATTCTACAAAAAGGGTGGTTCAAAACTGCTTTATCAAAAGTAAGCTTCAATTCTCTGAATTGAATGCACACATCACAATGAAGTTTCTGAGAATGCTTCTGTTTAGTTTTTATGCGAAGATATTTCCTTTTCCAGCTTAGGCCTCAAAGCATTCAATCTATCCACTTGCAGAATCTACTAAAAGTGTGTTTCAAAACTGCTGATTCAAAAGCAAGGTTCAACTCTGTGAATTGAATGTGCACATCACAAAGAAGTTTCTGAAAATGCTTCTGTCTAGTTTTTATGTGAAGATATTTTCTTTTATAACATAGGCCACATAGCGCTCCAAATATCCACCTTCAGATTCTACCAAAAGAGTTTTTCAACTGCTCTATCAAAAGGAAAGTTCAACTCTGTGAGTTGAATGCACTCATCACAAAGATGTTTCTGAGAATTCTTCTGTATAACTTTTATGGGAAGACATTTCGTCTTCCAGCATAGGCCTCATAGTGCTCCAAATATCCACTTGCAGATTCTACAAAAAGAGTGTTTCAAAACTTTTCTATCAAAAGAAAATTTCAACTGAGGGAGTTCAATGCACTCATCACAGAGAAGTTTATGAGAATGCTTCTGTCTAGTTTTTATGTGAAGGTATTTCCTTTTCCATTATAGGCCTCAAAGCACTCCAAATATCCACTTGCAGATTCTACAAAAAGAGTGGTTCAAAACCGTTCTATCAAAAGAAAGGTTAAACTCTGTGTGTTGAATGCACTCATCAAAAAGAAGTTTCCGATAGAGCTTCTGTCTTGTTTTTATGTGAAGATATTTCCTATTCCAGCATAGGCTTGAAAGTGCTCTAAATATTGACTTGCAGATTCTACAAAAAGAGTGTTTCAAATCTGCTCTATCAAAAGGCAGGTTCAAGCCTGTAAGCTGAATGCACACATCTCAAAGAAGTGTCTGAGAATGCTTCAATCTAGTTTTTATTTGAAGTTGTTTCCTTTTCCAGCAAAGGCCTCAAATCACTCCAAATAATAACTTGGAGATTCTACAAAAAGAATGTTTCAAAAGTGTTCTATCAAAAGGAAGGTTCAGCTCTGTGAGTTGACTGTGCACATCACAAAGAAGTTTCTCAGAAGGCTTCTGTGTAGTCTTTATTTGAAGATATTTCCTTTTGCACCATAGGTCTCAAAAAGCTGCAAATATCCACGTGCATATTCTATAAAAAGAGTGTTTCAAAATTGTTGCATGAAAAGAAAAGTACAACTCTGTAAGTTGAATGCACTCATCATAGAGAAGATTCTGAAAATGCTTCTGTCTAGTTTTTATGTGAAGATATTTCCTTTTCAATCATAAGCCTCAAAGTGCTCCAAATATCCACTTGAAGATTCTAAAAAAAGAGTGTTTCAAATTTCCTCTATCAAAAGGATGGTTCAAGTCTGTCAGTTGAATTCAGTCATCACAAAGAAGTTTCTTAGAATGCTTCCATCGAGTTTTTCTGTGAAGATATTTTCTTTTCTATCTTAGGCCTCAAAGCGCTCCAAATATCCACGTGTAGATTCTGCCAACAGAGTGTTTCAAAACTGCTGCATCAAATGGAAAGTTCAAGTCTGTGAGTTGAATGCATAAAGCAGAGGGAAGTTTCTGAGAATGCTTCTCTCTAGTTTTTATGTGAAGATATTTCCTTTTCCAGCATAGGCCTCAAAGCACTCCAAATATCCACTTGCAGATTCCACAAAAATGGTGTTTCAAAACTACTGTATCAAATGGAAAGTTCAACTCCATTAGTTGAATGCACTCATCACATAGAAGTTTCTGAGAATGCTTCCGTCTAGTTTTTATGTCATGATATTTCCTTTTCCAGCATAGGCCTCAAAGCGCTCCAAATATCCACTTGCAGATACTACAAAAAGGGTGTTTCAAAACTGCTCTATCAAAAGTAAGGTTCAACCCTGTGAGTTGAATGCACACATCACAAAGAAGTTTCTTAGAATGCTTCTGTTTAGTTTTTATGTGAAGATATTTCCTTTTCCAGCATAGGCCTCAAAACATTCCAAATATCCACTTGCGGATTCTACAAAAAGTGTGTTTCAAAACTGCTGTTTCAACACTAAGTTTCAACTCTGTGAGTTGAATGCACACATCACAAAGAAGTTTCTGAGAATGCTTCTGTCTACTTTTTATGTGAAGATATTTCCTTTTCTTGCATAGGCCTCATAGAGCTCCAAATATCCACTTTCAGATTCTGCCAAAAGAGTGTTTCAAAACTGCTCTATTAAAAGAAAGTTCAAGTCTGTGAGTTAAATGCATTCATCATAAAGATGTTTCTGTGAATTCTTCCGTCTAGCTTTTTGTGAACATATTTCCTTTTCCAGCTTAGGTCTCAAAGGGCTACAAATATCCACTTGCAGTTTCTACAAAAAGGGTGTTTCAAAACTGCTCTGTCAAAAGGAAGGGTCGATTCTGTTAGTTGAATGCTCACATTACAAAGAAGTTTCTGAGAATGCTTCAATCTAGTTTTTATGTGAAGTTATTTCCTTTCCCAGGATAGACCTCAAAGAGCTCAAAATATCCAACTGTAGATTCTACAAAAAGAGTGTTTCAAACCTGCGCTATCAAAGGGAAGGTTCAACTCTTTGATTTGAATGCATAAAGCATGAGGAAGTTTCTCAGAATGCTTCTGTCAAGTTCTTATGTGAAGATATTCCTTTTTCCAGTGTAGGCCTCAAAGCACTCCAAATATCCACCTGCAGATTTTACAAAAAGTGTGCTTCAAAACCGCTTTATCAAAACGAAGGTTCAAATCCGTGAGTTGAATGCACTCATCACTAAGAAGTTTCTGAGAATGCTTCACTCTACTTTTTATGTGAAGATATTTTCTTTTCCAGCATAGGCCTCAAAGCGCTCAAAATATCCACTTGCTGATTCTGAAAAAAGGGTGTTTCAAAACTGCTCCATAAAAAATACTGTTCAACTCTGTGAATTGAATGCACACATCACAAAGAATTTTCTGAGAATCCTTTTGTTTAGTTTTTATGTGAAGGTATTTCCTTTTCCAGCATAGGCCTCAATGAGCTCCAAATATTCACTTGCAGATTCTACAAAAAGTGTGTTTCAAAACTGCTCTATCAAAAGGAAGGTTCAACTCTTTGACTTCAGTGCACTCATCACAGAGAAGTTTCTGGGCATGGTTCTGTCTAGTTTTTATGTGAAGATATTTTCTTTTCCATCATAGGCCTCAAAGCTCTCCAAATATCCACTTGCAGATTCTACAAAAAGAGTGTTTCAAAACAGTTCTATGAAAAGGAAGGTTCAATGCGTTAGCTGAATGTTCTCATCACAAAGAAGTTTCTCAGAATACTTCTCTGTAGTTTTAATGTGAAGATATTTCCTTTTCCAGCTGAGGCCTCAAAGAGCTACAAATATCCACTTGCAGATTCTACAAAAAGGGTGTTTCAAAACTGCTCTATCAAAAGTCATGTTCAACTCTGTGAGTTGAGTGCACACATCACAAAGAAGTTCCTGATAATGCATCTGTTTAGTTTTTATGTGAAGATATTTCCTTTTCCATAAAAGGCCTCAAAGCGCTCCCAATATCCACCTGCAGATTCTACTAAAAGTGTGTTTCAAACTGCTGTTTCAAAAGGAAGGTTCAACACTGTGAGTTGAATGCACACATCACAAAGAAGTTTCTGAGAATAATTCTGTCCAGTTTTTATGTGAAGATATTTCCTTTTCCAACAAAGGCCTCATAGCACTCCAAATATCCACTTTCAGATTCTACCAAAAGATTGTTTCAAAACTGTTCTATCAGATAGAATGTTCAAGTCTGTGAGATGAAAGCACTCATCACAAAAAAGTTTCTGAGAATGCTTCTGCTCATGTTTTATGGAAAGATATTTCCTTTTCCGGCACAGGCGTCAAAGCGCTCCAAATAATCTCTTGCAGATTCTACCAATAGAGTGTTTCAAAACTGTTCTATCTAAAGGAATGTTGAACTCTGTGTCTTAAATGCAATCATCGCAGAGAAGTGTATGAGAATGCTTCCGTCTAGTTTTTATGTGAAGATATTTCCTTTTCCAGCATAGGCCTCAAAGTGCTCAAATATCCACTTGCAGACCCTACAAAACGGGTGTTTCAAAACTGTTATATCAAACGGAAAGTTCAACTCTGTGAGTTGAATGCACTCATCACAAAGAATTTTCTGAGAATCCTTTTTTCTAGTTTTTATGTGAGGATATTACCTTTTCCAGCATAGGCCTCAAAGCCTTCCTAATATCCTTTTGCAGTTTCTACAAAAAGTGTTTCAAATCTGCTCTTTCAAAAGGAAGGTTCAAGTCTGTGAGTTGAATGCATAAAGCACAGGCAAGTTTCTCAGAATGGTTCTGTCTAATTTTTATGTGAAGATATTCCTTTTTCCAGCATAGGTCTCAAATCCCTCCAAATGTTCACTTGCAGATTCTACAAAAAGAGTGTTTCAAAACTGCTCTATCAGAAAGAAAGTTCAAGTCTGTGAGTTGAATGCACTCCTCACAAAGTTGTTTCTGAGAATTCTTCTATCTAGTATTTATGTGAAGATATTTCCTTTTCCAGCATAGACCTCAAAGAATTAATATATCCACTTGCAGATTCTACAAAAAGAGTGTTTCAAAACTGTTCTATCAAAAGGAAATTTCAACTCTGTGGGTTGAATGCAGTCATCACAAAGACATTTCTGAGAATGCTTCTATCTAGTTTTTATGTAAAGATTTTCCCTTTTTGCAGCATAGGGCTCAAATCGCTCCAAATATCCACTTGCAGATTCTACAAAAAGAGTGTTTCAAAACTGTTCTATCAAAAAGAAGGTTCAACTCTTTTAGTTGAATGCACACATCACAAAGAAATTTCTGTGAATGCTTCTGTCACTTTTTTTGTGAAGATATTCCCTTTTCCCGCATAGGCCTCAAAGTGCTCCAAATATCCACTTGCAGATTCTACCAAAAGAGTGTTTCAAAACTGCTCTTTCAAAAGGAAGGTTCAAGTCCGTGAGGTGAATTCACTCATCACAAAATGTTTCTGAGAATGGTTCTGCTTAGTTTTTATGGGAAGATATTTCCTTTTCCAGCACAGGCCTCAAAGCACTCCGAATAATATCTTGTAGACTCTACAAGGAGAGTGCTTCAAAACTGTTCTATGAAAAGGTATGTTGAACCCTGTGAGTTGAATGCAATCATCACAGAGAAGTGTCTGAGAATGCTTCCATCTAGTTTTTATGTGAAGATATTTCCTTTTCCAGCATAGGCCTCAAAGCGCTCAAATATCCACTTGCAGATTCTACAAAAAGAGTGTTTCAAAACTGTTCTATCAAAAGGAAAGTTCAACTCTGTGAGTTGAATGCACTCATCACAAAGAAGTTTCTGAGAATGCTTTTGTCTAGTTTTTATGTGAGGATATTTCCTTTTCAAGCATAGGCTTCAAAGCCCTCCAAATATCTACTTGCAGATACTGCAAAAAGAGTGTTTCAAATCTGCTCTTTCAAAAGGAAGCTTCAAGCCTGTGAGTTGAATGCATAAAGTGCAGGGAAGTTTCTCAGAATGCTTCTGTCTAGTTTTTATGTGAAGACATTCCTTTTTCCAGCATAGGCCTCAAATCTCTCCAAATGTCCACTTGCGGATTCTATAAAAAGGGTGTTTCAAAACTGCTCTATCAAACGGAAGGTTCTACTCTGTTAGTTTAATGCAGTCATCACAAAGAAGTCGCTGAGGATGCGTCCGTCTAGTTTTTATATGAAGATATTTCCTTTTCGAGCATAGGCCTCAAAGCCTTCCAAATATCCACTTGCAGATTCTACAAAAAGAGTGTTTCAAAACTGTTCAATCAAAAGGATGGTTCAATTCTGTGAATTGAATGCACTTATCACAAAGAAGTTTCGGAGAACACTTCCATTTAGATTTTATGTGTAGATATTTCCTTTTCCATCGTAAGCCTCAAAGAGCTCCAAATATCCACTTTCAGATTCTACAAAAAATAGTGTTTCACAACTGTTCTATCAAAAGGAAGGTTCAACACTGTGAGCTGAATGCATTCATCACAAAGAAGTTTCTGAGAGTGCTTCTGTCTAGTTTTTAGGTGAAGATATTTCCTTTTTCATCATAGGCCTCAAATCTCTTCAAATATCCACTTGCAGATACTACAAAAAGAGTGTTTCAAAACTGACCAATCAAAAGGAAGGCTCATGTCTGTGAGTTGAATGCATAAAGCATGGGGAAGTTTCTGAGAATGCTTCTGTCTAGTTTTTATGTGAAGTTATTCCCTTTTTGCAGCATAGGCCTCAAATCGCTCCAAATATGCACTTGCAGATTCTACAAAAAGAGTGTTTCAAAACTCTTCTATCAAAAGGAAAGTTCAACCCTGTGAGTTGAATGCACTCATCACAAAGAAATTTCTGAGAATGCTTCTGTCTAGTTTTTATGTGAAGATATTTCCTTTTCCAGCATAGACCTCATAATGCTCCAAATATCCACCTGCAGATTCTACAAAAAGACTGTTTCAAAACTGTTCTATTAAAAGGAAAGTTCAACTCAGTGAGTTAAATGCACTCATCCAAAGAAATTTCTGAGAATGCTTTTGTCTAATTTATCTGTGAGGATATTTCCTTTTCCATCATAGGCCTCAAAGCGCTCCAAATATGCACTTCCAGTTTCTACAAAAAGAGTGTTTCAAATCTGATCTTTCAAAAAGAAGGTTCAAGAGTGTGAGTTGAATGCAAAAGGCACAGAGAAGTTTCTCAGAATGCTTCTGTCTAGTTTTTATATGAAGATATTCCTTTTTCCAGCATAGGCCTCAAATCGCTCCAAATGTCCACATGCAGATTCTATAAAAAGTGTGTTTCAAAACTGCTCTATCAAAAGGAAGGTTCTACTCTGTGAGTTGAAATAATAAAACACAGAGAAGTTTCTGAGAATTCTTCTGTCTAGTTTTTATGTGTAGATATTCCCTTTTCCAGCACTGTCCTCAAAGATTCAAAAATACCCACGTGCAGATTCTAAAAAAAGAGTGTTTTGTAACTGCTCTTTCAAAAGGAAGGTTCAACTCTGTGAGTTGAATACACACATCACAAAGAAGTTTCTGAGAATGCTTCTGTCTTGTTTTTATATGATGGTATTTCCTTTTCCAGCATAGGCCTCAAAGCGCTACAAATATCCACTTGCAGGTACTACAAAAACAGTGTTTCAAAACTGCTCAATCAAAAGGAAGGCTCAAGTCTGTGTGTTGAATTCCTAAAGCACAGGGAAGTTTCTGAGTATGCTTCTGTCCAGTTTTTATGTGAAGATATTCCCTTTTCCAGCCTAGGCCTCAAAGTGCTAAAATTATCCACCTGCAGATTCTACAAAATGGTGTTTCAAAACTGCTTTATCAAAACGAAGTTTCAAGTCTGTGAGTTGAAGACACACATCACAAAGATGTTTTTCAGAATGCTTCAATATAGTTTTTATGTGAAGTTATTTCTCAATGCAGCATAGGCCTCAAGTGCTCCAAATATCCACTTACATATTCCACAAAAATATTGTTTCCAAACTGTTCTATCAAAAGGAAGTTTCAACCCTGTGAGTTGGATGCCCTCATCACAAAGTAGTTTCTGAGAATACTTCTGTCTAGTTTTCAGGTGAAGATATTTCCTTTTCCAGCATAGGCCTCAAAGCCCTCCAAACATCCACTTGCAGATTCTACAAAAAGTGTGTTTCTAAACTAGTCTATCAAAATGAAGGATCAACTCTGTTGGTTGAATGCACTCATCCCACAGAAGTTTCTGAGAATGTTTCTGTCTAGTTTTTAGGTGAAGATATTTCCTTTTTCATCATAGGCCTCAAATCACTCCAAATATCCAATTGCAGATCCTACAAAAAGAGTGTTTCAAAACTGCTCTATCAAAAGGAAGGTTCAAGAGTGTGAGTTGAATGCATAAAGCACAGGGAAGTCTCTGAGAATGCTTCTGTCTAGTTCTTACGCTCAGATATTCCCTTTTTGCAGCATAGGCCTCAAATCGCTCCAAATATAAACTTGCAAATTCTACAAACAGAGTGTTTCAAAACTGTTCTATCAAAAGGTAAGTTCAACCCTGTGAATTGAATGCACTCAACACAAAGAAATTTCTGAGAATGCTTCTATCTAGTTTTTATGTGAAGATATTTCCTTTTCCAGCATAGACCTCAAAATGCTCCAAATATCCAGTTGCAGATTCTACAAAAAGACTGTTTCAAAACTGTTCTATCAAAAGGAAAGTTCAACTCGGTGAGTTAAATGCACACATCACAAAGAAATTTCTGAGAATGCTTTTGTCTAATTTTTCTGTGAGGATATTTCCTTTTCCATCATAGGCCTCAAAGCGCTCCAAATATGCACTTGCAGCTTCTACAAAAAGAGTGTTTCAAATCTGCTCTTTCAAAAAGAAGGTTCAAGAGTGTGAGTTGAATGCACAAAGCGCAGGGAAGTCTCTCAGAATGCTTCTGTCTAGTTTTTATATGAAGATATTCCTTTTTCCAGCATAGGCCTCAATGAGCTCCAAATAATCTCTTGTAGATTCTTCAAAAAGAGTGTTTCATAACTGACTCATCACAGATAAGTTTCTGAGAATGCTTCCGTCTAGGTATTATGTGAAGACATTTCCTTTTCCAGCATAGGTCTCAAAGCACTCCAAATATCCACTTGCAGATTCTACGAAAAGAGTGTTTCAAAACTGTTCCATCAAAGGAAAGTTTCAACTCTGTGAGCTAAATCCATTCATCCCAAAGAAGTTTCAGAGAATGCTTTTGTCTCATTTTTATGTGAGGATATTTCCTTTTCCAGCATAAGCCTCAAAGCGCACCAAGTATCCACTTGCAGATTCTACAAAAAGAGTATTTAAAATTTGCTCTTTCAAAAGGAAGTTTCGAGTCTGTGAGTTGACTGCATAAAGCACAGGGAAGTTTCTGAGAATGCTTCTATCTAGTTTTTATGTGAAGATATCCCCTTTTTCACCATAGGCCTCAAATCGCTCTAAATATCCACTAGCAGAGTCTACAAAAAGGGTGTTTCAAAACTGATCTATCAAAAGGAAGGTTCAAGTCTGTGAGTTGAATGCATGAAGCATGGGGAAGTTTCTGGGAATGCTTCTGTCTAGTTTTTATGTGAAGATTTCTCTTTTTGCAGCATAGGCCTCAAATCGCTCAAAATATCCAGTTGCAGATTCTACAAAAAGAATGTTTCAAAACTGTTCTATCAAAAGGAAAGTTCAACCCTGTGAGTTGAATGCACTCGTCACAAAGCAATTTCTGAGAATGCTTCTGTCTAGTTTTTATGTGAAGATATTTCCTTTTCCAGATTAGGCCTCAAAGCACACCAAATATCCACTTGCAAATTCTACAAAAGGAGTGTTTCAAAACTGCTCTATCAAAAAGAAAGTTCAAGTCTGTGAGTACAATGCGCTCATCATAGAGATGTTTCTGAGAATGCTTCTGTATAGTTTTTATGTGAAGATATTTCCTTTTACAGCGTAGGCCTCATAGCGCTCCAAATATTCACTTGCAGATACTACAAAAAGAGTGTCTCAAAACTGGTATATCAAAAGGAAGGTTTAAGTCTCTGAGTTGAATGCACTCATCACTAAGAACTTTGTGAGTATGCTTCTGCTTAGTTTTTATGAGGACATATTTCCATTTCCAGCATAGGCCTCAAAGCGCACCAAGTATCCACATTCAGATTCTACAAAGAGAGTGTTACAAAACTGTTCTAAAAAAAGGAAGTTTCAACTCTGTGGGCTCAATGCACTCATCACACAGAAGTTTCTGAGATTGCTTCTGTCTAGTTTTTAGGTGAAGATATTCCCTTTTTCATCATAGGCCTCAAATCACCCCAAATATACAATTGCAGATTCTACAAAAAGAGTGTTTCAAAACTGCTCTATCAAAAGGAAGGTTCAAGTCTGTGAGTTGAATGCATGAAGCATGGGGAAGTTTCTGGGAATGCTTCTGTCTAGTTTTTATGTGAAGATTTCTCTTTTTGCAGCATAGGCCTCAAATCCCTCAAAATACCCACTTGCAGATTCTACAAAAAGAATGTTTCAAAACTGTTCTATCAAAAGGAAGTTCAAGTCTGTGAGTTGAATGCACTCATCACACAGAAATTTCTGAGAATGCTTCTGTCTAGTTTTGATGTGAAGATATTTCCTTTTCCAGCATAGACCTCAAAGCGCTCCAAATATCCACTTGCAGATTCTACAAAACAAGTGTTTCAAAACTACTCTATCAAAAGGAAGGTTCAAGTCTGTGATTTGAATGCCCTCATCACAAAAATATTTCTGAGGATGATTCTGCTTAGTTTTTATGGGAAGATAATTTCTTTTCCAGCATAGGCCTCAATGAGCTCTAAATAATCTCTTGTAGATTCTACAAAGAGAGTGTTTCATAACTGTTCTACCAAAAGGAAGGTTGAACTCTGTGAGTTGAATGCACTTATCACAGAGAAGTTTCTGTGAATGCTTCCGTCTAGTTATTATGTGAAGATATTTCCTTTTCCACCGTAGACCTCAAAGCACTCCAAATATCCACTTGCAGATTCTACAAAAAGAGTGTTTCAAAGCTGTTCCATCAAAGGGAAGGTTCAACTCTGTGAGGTGAATGCATTCATCACAAAGAAGTTTCGGTGAATGCTTTTCTCTAATTTTTATGTGGGGATATTTCCTTTTCCTGCGTAGTACTCAAAGCGCTCCAAATATCCACTTGCAGTTTCTACAAAAAAAGTGTTTCAAATCTGCTCTTTCAAAAGGAAGTTTTAAGTCTGTGAGTTGAATGCATAAGGCACAGGGAAGTTTCTGAGAATGCTTCTATCTCGTTTTTATGCGAAGATATCCCATTTTTCACCATCGGCCTCAAATCGCTCCAAATATCCACTTGCAGATTCTACAAAAAGGGTGTTTCAAAACTGCTCTATCAAAAGGAAGGTCTACTCTGTTAGTTTAATGCACACATCACAAAGAAGATAGGAGAATACTTCTGTCCAGTTTTTATGTGAAGATATTTCCTTTTCCAGCTTAGCCCTCAAATCGCACCAAATATAAACTTGCATATTCTACAAAAAGACTGTTTCAAAACTGCTCTATCAAAAGGAAATTTAAAGTCTGTGAGTACAATGCACTCATCACAAAGAAGTTTCTGAGCATGCTTCTGTCTAGTATTTATATGAAGAAATTTCCTTTTCGAGCATAGGCCTCAAAACATTCCAAATATCCACTTGCAGATTCTACAAAAAGAGTGTTTCAAAACTGTTCAATCAAAAGGTTGGTTCAACTCTGTGATTTGAACTCACTCATCACAATGAAGTTTCTGAGAATACTTTCGTCTAGGTTTTATGTGAAGATATTTCCTTTTCCATCATAAGCCTCAAAGAGCTCCAAATATCCACTTTCAGACTCTACTAAAAGAGTGCTTCACCACTGTTCTACCAAAAGGAAGATTCAACCCTGTGAGCTGAATGCGTTCATCACAAAGTAGTTTCTGAGAAGGCCTCTGTCCAATTTTTATATGAAGATGTTTCCTTTTGCAGCATAGTCTTCAAAGCGCTCCAAATACCCACTTGCAAATTCTACAAAAGGAGTGTTTCAAAACTGCACTATCAAAAGGAAGGTTCAACTCTGTGAGTTGAAATCATAAAACATAGAGTAGTTTCTGAGAATGCTTCTGTCTAGTTTTTATGAATACATATTTCCATTTCCAGCATTGGCCTCAAAGCGCCAAAAATATCCACCTGCAGATCCTACAAAAAGGGTGTTTAATAACTGCTCTTTCAATAGCAGGGTTCAACTCTGTGAGTTGAATGCACACATCACAAAGAAGTTTCTGAGAATACTTCTGTCTACTTTTTATGTGATGGTATTTCCTTTTCCTGCATAGGACTCAAAGCGCTCCAAATATCCACTTTCAGATTCTACAAAAATTGTGTTTCCAAACTGTTCTATCAAAAGGAAGGTTCAAGTCTGTGAGTTGAATTCATAAAGCACAGGGAAGTTTCTGAGAATGCTTCTGTCCAGTTTTTATGTGAAGATATACCCTTTTCCAGGCTAGGCCTCAAAGTGTTAAAACTATCCACTTGCAGATTCTACAATATGGGGTTTCAAAACTCCTTTATCCAAAGGAAGTTTCAATTCTGTGAGTTGAAAGCACACATCACAAAGATGTTTTTGAGAAGGCTTCAATATAGTTTTTATGTGAAATTATTTCTTACTCCAGCATAGGCCTTAAGTGATCCAAATATCCACTTGCAGATCCTACAAGAAGATTGTGTCAGAATTGTTCTATCAAAAGGAACTTTCAACCATGTGAGTTGAATGCACTCATCACAAAGAAATTTCTGAGAATGCTTCTGTCTAGTTTTTAGGTGGAGATATTTTCTTTTCCAGCATAGGCCTCAAAGCCCTCCAAACATCCACTTGCAGATTCTACAAAAAGGGTGTTTCAAAACTGCCCTATCAAAAGGAAGGTTCTACTTTGTTATTTGAATGCACACATCACAAAGAGGTTTTGGAGAATGTTTCTGTCTAGTTTTTACATGAAGATATTTTCTTTTGCTGCATAGGCCTCAAAGCACACTAAATATCCACCTGCAGATTCTACAAAAAGAGTGTTTCAAAACTGCTCTTTTGAAAGAAAAGTTAAAGTCTGTGAGTTGAATGCACTCATCAAAAAAGAAGTTTCTGAGAATGCTTCTGTCTAATTTTTATGGGAAGATATTTCCTTTTCCAGTGTTTGCCCCCTAACAATCCAAATACCCACTTGCACATTCTAGAAAAAGAGTGTTTCGAAACTGCTCTACGAAAAGGAAGGTTCAACTGAGTGAGTTGAATGCGCACATCAGAAAAGGTTTCTGAGAATGCTTCTGTCAAGTTTTTAAGTGAAGATAGTTTCTTTTCCAGCATAGGCCTCAAAGCGCTCCAAATAAACACTTGCAGAATCTCCAAAAAGAGTGTTTCAAAACTGTTCTGTCAAAAGGAAGGTTCAACTCTTTGAGTAGAATGCACTCATCACAAAGAGGTTTCTGAGAATGCTTCGGACTAGTTTTTATGGGAAGAAATTTCCTTTTCCAACATAGGCCTCAAAGCGCAGAACTATCCACTTGCAAATTCTAAAAAAGAGTGTTTGAAAACTATTCTATCAAAGGAAGCTTCAACTCTGTGACTAGAATGCACTCATCACAAAGAATTTTCTCAGAATGCTTCGGTCCAGTTTTTATGGGAAGATATTTCCTTTTCCAACGTAGGCCTCAAAGCGCTTCAAATAAACACTTGCTGATTCTTTAAAAAGAGTGTTTCAAAACTGTTCTATCAAAAGGAAGGTTCAACTCTGTGAGTAGAATGCAATGGAATGGAATGGATTGGAATCTCCCATCCACTCTACACTGTTTTCATTGAATCTGCAAGTGTTTATTTAGAGCTCTTTGAGGCCTAGGTTAGAAAAGGAGTGTTTCAAAACTGCGCTTTCAAAAGGAAGGATCCTCTCTATGACTTGAATGCATAAAGCTCAGGGAAGTTTCTGAGAATGCTTCCATCTAGTTTTTATGTGAAGATATTTCCTTTTCCAGTGTTGGCCTCTTAACACGCCATATATCCACTTGCAGATCCTACTGAAAGAGTGTTTCAAAACAGCTATATCAAAAGGAAGCTTCAACTCTGTCAGTTGAATGTGCACATCACAAAGAAGTTTCTGAGAATTCTTCTCTGTATTTTTCAGGTGAAGATATTTCATTTCCCATCAAAGGTGTCAAAATGTTTAAAATATCCACTTGCAGATTCTACAAAAAGAGTGTTTTCAAAACTGCTCTTTCAAAACGAAAGTTAAAGTCTGTGAGTTGAACGCACTCATCACAAAGAAGTTTCTGAGAACGCTTCTGTCTAGTTTTTATGGGAAGATATTTCGTTTTCCAGCATAGGCCTCAAATCGCTCCAAACATCCACTAGCAAATTCTACAAAGAGAATGTTTCAAAACTGCGCTTTCACAATTAAGGTTTCTCTCTGTGACTTGAATGCATAAAGCACAGGGAAGTTTCTGAGAATGATTCTATCTAGTTTTTATGTGAAGATATTTCCTTTTCCAGCATATGCCTGAAAGCATTCCAAATGTCGACTTGCAGATTCTATAAAAAGAGATTTTCAAAACTTTTATATCAAAAGGAAGGTTCAACTATGTGGATTGAATGCAGAAAGCACAGGGATGTTTCTGAGAATGCTTCTGTCTAGTTTTTATGTGAAGATATTTCCTTTTCCAGTGTTGGCCTCATAGCACTCCAAATATCCACTTGCAGATTCTACTGAAAGAGTGTTTCAAAACTGCCCTATCAAAAGGAACGTTCAACTCTGTGAGCTGAAAGCAGTCATCATGAAGCAGTTTCTGAGAATGCTTCTGCCTAGTTTTCATGTGATGTTATTTCCTTTTCCAGCATTGCCATAAAACCCCTTCAAATATCCACTTACAGATGCTATTAAAAGAGTGTTTCAAAACTGCTCTATCAAGAGGAAAGTTCGAGTCTGTGAGTTGAATGCACGCATCATGCAGAAGTTTCTGAGAATGCTTCTGTCTCGTTGAAGATATTTCGTTTTCCATCACAGGCCTCAAAGTGCTCCAAATAAACACCTGCAGATTCTACAAAAGGAGTGTTTCAAAACTATTCTATCAAAAGGAAGGTTCAAGTCCGTGAGTTGAATGCACTCATCACAGAGAAGTTCCTGACAATGCTTCTGTCTAGGGTTCCTGTGAAGATATTTCCTTTTGCAGTATAGGCCTCAAATTGCTCCAAATATCCACTTGCAGATTTTACAAAAAGGCTGTTTCCAAACTGCTCTATCAAAAAGCATGTTCAACTCTGTGAGTTGAATGCACACATTGCAAAGTAGTTTCTGAGAATGCTTCTGTGTTGTTTGCAGGTGAAGATATTTCATTTCCCAGCAAAGGCCTCAAAACGCTCCAAATATCCACTTGCAGATTCTACAAAAAGAGTGTTTCAAAACTGCTCTTTCAAAATGAAGGTTAAAGTCTGTGAGTTGAATGCACTCATCACAAAGAAGTTTCTGAGAATGCTTCTGTCTAGTTTTTATGGGAAGATATTTCGTTTTCCAGCATAGGCCTCAAATAGCTCCAAACATCCACTAGCAAATTCTACAAAAAGAGTGTTTCAAAACTGCACTTTCAAAAGCAAGGTTCCTCTCTGTGACTTGAATGCATAAAGTACAGGGAAGTTTCTAAGAATGCTTCCGTGTAGTTTTTATGTGATGATATTTTCTTTTCCAGTATTGACCTCTTAACACTCCAAATATCCACTTGAAGATTCTACTAGAAGAGTGTTTCAAAACAGCTATATCAAAAGGAAGCTTAAACTCTGTGAGATGAATGCGCACATCACAAGCAAGTTTCTGAGAATGCTTCTATCCAGTTTTTATGTGAAGATATTTCCTTTTCCAGCATAGGCCTCAAAGCGTTCCAAATGTCAACTTGCAGATTTTATGAAAAGAGTTTTTCAAAACTGTTCTATCAAAAGGAAGGTTCAACTATGTGAGTTGAATGCAGAAAGCACAGGGAAGTGTCTGAGAATGCTTCTGTCTAGTTTTGATGTAAAGATATTTCCTTTTCCAACATAGGCCTCAAAGCGCTCCAAATAAACACTTGCAGATCCTACAAAAGGAGTGTTTCTGAACTGTTCTATCTAAACGAAGGTTCAAGTCTGTGAGTTGAATGCACTCATCACACAGAAGTTCCTGAGAATGCTTCTGTCTAGGGTTTCTGTGAAGATATTTCCTTTTGCAGCATAGGCCTCAAATCGCTCCAAATATCCACCTACAGATTTTACAAAAGGCTGTTTCCAAACTGCTCTATCAAAAGGCAGTTTCAACTCTGTGAGTTGCATGCACACATCACAAAGCAGTTTCTGAGAATGTTTCTGTGTACTTTTCAGGTGAAGATATTTCATTTCCCAGCAAAGGCCTCAAAACGTTCAAAATATCCACTTGCAGATTCTACAAAAAGAGTTTTTCAAAACTGCTCTTTCAAAATGAAGTTTCAAGTGTGTGAGTTTAATGCGCTCATCACAAAGAAGTTTCTGAGAATGCTTCTGTCTAGTTTTTATGTTAATATATTTCGTTTTCCAGCATAGGCCTCAAATCGCTCCAAACATCCACTAGCAAATTCTACAAAAATAGAGTTTCAAAACTGCGCTTTCAAAAGGAAGTTTCCTCTCTGTGACTTGAATGCATAAAGCACAGGGAAGTTTCTGAGAATGCTTCCGTCTAGTTTTTATGTGAAGATATTTCCTTTTCCAGTGTTGGCCTCTTAGCACTGCAAATATCCACTTGCAGATTCTACTGAAAGAGTGTATCAAAACAGCTATATCAAAAGGAAGCTTGAACTCTGTGAGTTGAATGCACACATCACAAATAAGTTTCTGAGAATCCTTCTATCTAGTTTTTATGAGAAGATGTTTCCTATTCCAGCATAGGCTACCAATCGCTCCAAATATAAACTTGCAGACTCCACAAAAAGAGTGTTTCAAAACTGTTCTATCAAAAGGAATGTTCAACTCTGTGAGTAGAATGCACACATCATAAAGGAGTTCCTGAGAACGGTTCTATCTAGTCTTCATCTGAATGTAGTTCCCTTTCCACTAGATGCCGCAGCGCACCAAATATCCACTTGCAGTTTCCACAACAATAATTTTCCAGAACTGCTCTATGAAAAGGAAGGTTCAACTCTGTGAGTTCAATCCCCAAATGACAAAGAAGTTTCTGAGAATGTTTCTGTCTAGGGTTTATGTGGAGATATTTCTTTTTGCAGCATAGGTCTCAAATCGCTCCAAATATCCACTTGCAGATTTTATAAAAAGGCTGTTTCCAAACTACTCTATCAAAAGGCAGGTTCAACTCTGTGAGTTGAATGCTCACAGCACAAAGAAGTTTCTGAGAATGCTTCCGTCTAGTTTTTATGGGAAGATATTTCGTTTTCCAGCATAGGCCTCAAATCGCTCCAAACATCCACTAGCAAATTCTACAAAAAGAGTTTTTCAAAACTGTGCTTTCAAAAGGAACGTTCTTCTCTGTGACTTGAATGCATAAAGCACAGGGAAGTTTCTGAGAATGCTTCCGTCTAGTTTTTATGTGAAGATATTTCCTTTTCCAGTGTTGGCCTCTTAGCCCTCCAAATATCCACTTGCATATTCTACTGAAAGAGTGTTTCAAAACAGCTATATCAAAAGGAAGCTACAACTCTGTGAGTTGAATGCCACATCACAAAGAAGTTTCTGAGAATGCTTCTGTCTAATTTTCAGGTGAAGATATTTCATTTCCCAGCAAAGGCCTCAAAACGCTCAAAATATCCACTTGCTGATTCTACAAAAAGAGTGTTTTCAAAACTGACCTTTCAAAAGGAATGTTAAAGTCTGTGAGTTGGATGCACACAGAACAAAGAAGTTTCTGAGCATGCTTCTGCCTATTTTTTATGGGAAGATATTTCGTTTTCCAGCGTAGGCCTCAAATCGCTCCAAACATCCACTAGCAAATTCTTCAAAAAGAGTGTTTCAAAACTGCGCTTTCAAAAGGAAGGTTCCTCTCTCTGACTTGAATGCATAAAGCACAGGGAAGTTTCTGAGAATGCTTCCGTCTAGTTTTTATGTGAAGATAATTCCTTTTCCAGTGTTGGCCTGTTAACACTCCAAATATCCACTTGAAGATTCAACTGAAAGAATGTTTCAAAACAGCTATATCACAAGGAAGCTTCAACTCTGTGAGTTCAATGTGCACATCACAAACATGTTTCTGAGAATGCTTCTATCTAGTTTTCATGTGAAGATATTTCCTTTTCCAGCATAGGCCTCAAAGCGTTCCAAATGTCGACTTGCAGATTCTACGAAAAGAGATTTTCAAAACTTTTCTATCAAAAGGAAGGTTCAACTATGTGGGTTGAATGCACAAAGCACAGGGAAGTTTCTGAGAATGCTTCTGTCTACTTTTTATGTGAAGATATTTCCTTATCCAGTGTTGGCCTCTTAGCACTCCAATTATCCACTTGCAGATTCTACTGAAAGAGTGTTTCAAAACTGTTCTATAAAAAGGAACCTTCAACTCTGTGAGTTGAATGCACTCATCATGAATAAGTTTCTGACAAAGCTTCTGCCTAGTTTTATGTGATGATAATTCCTTTTCCAGCATTGCCATAAAAACGCTTAAAATATCCACTTACAGATGCCACTAAAAGGGTGTTTCAAAACTGCTCTATCAAAAGGAAAGTTCAAGTGTGTGAGTTGAATGCACTCATCACACAGAAGGTTCTGAGAATGCTTCTGTCTCGTTTTTATGTGAAGATATTTCGTTTTCCATCATAAGCCTCAAAACGCTCCAAATAAACACCAGCACATTCTACAAAAGAAGGGTTTCAAAACTGTTCTATCAAAAGCAAGTTTCAAGTCCATGCGTTGAATGCACTCATCACACAGAAATTCCTGAGAATGCTGCTGTCAAGGGTTTCTGTGAAGATATTTCCTTTTGCAGCATAGGCCTCAAATCGCTCCAAATATCCACTTGCAGATTTCACAAAAAGGCTGCTTCCAAACTGCTCTATCAAAAAGCAGGTTCAACTCTGTGAGATGGATGCACACATCACAAAGTAGTTTCTGAGAATGCTTCTGTGTAATTTGTAGGTGAAGATATTTCATTTCACAGCAAAGGCCTCACAACGATCCAAATATCCACTTGCAGATTCTACAAAAAGAGTGTTTCAAAACTGCTCTTTCAAAATGAGGTTCAAGTCTGTGAGTTGAATGCACTCATCACAAATTAGTTTCTGTGAATGCTTCTGTCTAGTTTTTATGGGAAGATATTTCGTTTTCCAGCATAGGCCTCAAATCGCTCCAAACATCCACTAGCAAATTCTACAAAAAGAGTGTTTCAAAACTGCGCTTTCAAAAGGAAGGTTCCTCTCTGTGACTTGAATGCATAAAGCACAGGGAAGTTTCTGAGAATCCTTCCGTGTAGTTTTTATGTGAAGATATTTTCTTTTCCAGTGTTGACCTTTTAACACTCCAAATATCCACTTGCAGATTCTACTAAAAGAGTGTTTCAAAACAGCTATATCAAAAGGAAGCTTAAACTCTGTGAGTTGAATGCGCACATCACAACCAAGTTTCTGGGAATGCTTCTATCTAGTTTTTATGTGAAGATATTTCCTTTTACAGCATACGCCTCAAAGCGTTCCAAATGTCAACTTGCAGAATCTAAGAAAATAGTTTTTCAAAACTGTTCTTTCAAAAGGAAGGTTCAACTATGTGAGTTGAATGCAGAAAGCACAGGGAAGTCTCTGAGAATGCTTCTGTCTAGTTTTTATATGAAGGTATTTCCTTTTCCAACATAGGCCTCAAAGCCCTCCAATTAAACAGTTGCAGATCCTACAAAAGGAGGGTTTCAAAACTGTTCTATCAAAAGGAACTTTCAACTCTGTGAGTTGAATGCACTCATCACGAAGTAGTTTCTGAGATTGCTTCTGCCTGGTTTACAAGTGATGATATTTCGTTTTCCAGCATTGGCATAAAATCCCTTCAAATATGCACTTACAGATGTTACTAAAAGAGTGTTCCAAAACTGCTCTATCAAAAGGAAAGTTCAAGTGTGTGAGTTGAATGCACTAATCACACAGAAGTTTCTGAGAATGCTTCTGTCTCGTTTTTATTTGGAGATATTTCCTTTTCCATCATAGGCCTCAAAGCGCTCCAAATAAACACTTGCAGATTCTACAAAAGGAGTGTTTCAAAACTGTTCTATCAAAAGGAAGGTTCAAGTCCGTGAATTGAATGCACTATTTACCCTGAAGTTTCTGAGAATGCTTCTCTCTAGGGTTTCTGTGAAGATATTTCCTTTTGCAGCATAGGCCTCAAAACCCTCAAAATATCCACTTGCAGATTTCACAAAAAGGCTGTTTCCAAACTGCTCTATCAAAAGGCAGGTTCAACTCTCTGAATTGAATGCACACATCCCAAAGTAGTTTCTGATAATGCTTCTGTGTAGTTTTCAGGTGAAGATATTTCATTTTCCAGCAAAGGCCTCAAAACGCTCAAAATACCCACTTGCAGATTCTACAAAAAGAGTGTTTCAAAACTGCTCTTTCAAAATGAAGGTTCAAGTCTGTGAGTTGAATGCACTCATCACATAGAAGTTTCTGAGAATACTTCTGTCTAGTTTCTACGGGACGATATTTCATTTTCCAGCATAGGCCTCAAATCGCTCCAAACATCTACTAGCAAATTCTACAAAAAGAGTGTTTCAAAACAGTGCTTTCAAAAGGAAGGTTGCTCTCTGTGACTTGAATGCATAAAGCACAGGGAAGTTTCTGAGAATGCTTCTGTCTAGTGTTTATGTGAAGATATTTCCTTTTCCAGTGTTGGCCTCTTAACACTCCAAATATCCACTTGCAGATTCCACCGAAAGAGTGTTTCAAAACAGCTATATGAAAAGGAAGCTTCAAATCCGTGAGTTGAATGCGCCCATCACAAAGAAGTTTCTGAGAATGCTTCTGTCTAGTTTTCAGGTGAAGATATTTCATTTCCCAGCAAGGGCCTCAAAGCGCTCGAAATGTCCACTTGCAGACTCCACGAAAAGAGTGTTTCAAAACTGTTCTACCAAAAGGAAGGTTCAACTCTGTGAGTAAAATGCACACATCACAAAGAAGTTTCTGAGAATGGTTCTACCTAGTTTTCATATGAATGTATTTCCTTTTCCACAAGATTCCGCAATCGCACCAAATATCCACTTGCAGTTTCCACAAGAGTGTTGCGGAACTGCTCTATGAAAAGGAAGGTTCAACTCTGTGAGTTCAATGCCCAAATGAGAAAGGAGTTTCTGAGAATGCTTCTGTCTAGGGTTTATGTGGAGATATTTCTTTTTACAGCATAGGTCTCAAATCGCTCCACATATCCACTTGCAGATTTTACAAAAATGCTGTTTCCAAACTACTGTATCAAAAGGCAGGTTCAACTCTGTGAGTTGAATGCACACAGCACAAAGAAGTTTCTGAGAATGCTTCCATCTCGTATTTAATGTGAAGATATTTCCTTTTCCATCATAGGCCTCAATGTGCTCCAAATAAACACTAGCAGATTCTACAAAAGGAGTGTTTCAAAACCGTTCTATCAAAAGGAAGGTTCAAGTCCGTGAGTTGAATGCACTCATCACACAGAAGTTCCTGTGAATGCTTCTGTCTAGGGTTTCTGTGAAGATATTTCCTTTTGCAGCATAGGCCTCAAATCGCTCCAATATCCACTTGCAGATATTACAAAAAGGCTGTTTCCAAACTGCTCTATCAAACGGCACGTTGAAATCTGTGAATTGAATGCACACATCACAAAGAAGTTTCTGGGAATGCTTCTGTGTATTTCTCAGGTGAAGATATTTCATTTTCCAGCTAAGGCCTCAAAACGCTCCAAATAGCCACTTGCACATTCTACAAAAAGAGTGTTTCAAAACTGCTCTTTCAAAATGAAGTTTCAACTCTGTGAGTTGAATGCAGTCGTCACAAAGAAGTTTCTGAGAATACTTCTGTCTAGTTTTTATGGGAAGATATTTCGTTTTCCAGCATAGGCCTCAAATCACTCCAAACATCCACTAGCAAATTCTACAAAAAGATTGTTTCAAAACTGTGCTTTCAAAAGGAAGGTTCCTCTCTGTGACTTGAATGCATAAAGCACAGGGAAGTTTCTGAGAATGCTTCCGTCTAGTTTTTATGTGAAGATAATTCCTTTTCCAGTGTTGGCCTGTTAACACTCCAAATATCCACTTGAAGATTCAACTGAAAGAATGTTTCAAAACAGCTATATCACAAGGAAGCTTCAACTCTGTGAGTTCAATGTGCACATCACAAACATGTTTCTGAGAATGCTTCTATCTAGTTTTCATGTGAAGATATTTCCTTTTCCAGCATAGGCCTCAAAGCATTCCAAATGTCGACTTGCAGATTCTCCAAAAAGTGATTTTGAAAACTGTTCTATCAAAAGGAAGGTTCAACTATGTGGGTTGAATGCAGAAAGCACAGGGAAGTTTCTGAGAATGCTTCTGTCTAGTTTTTATGTGAAGATATTTCCTTTTCCAGTGTTGGCCTCTTAGCACTCCAAATATCCACTTGCAGATTCTACTGAAAGAGTGTTTCAAAACAGCTATATCAAAAGGAAGCTTCAACTCTGTGAGTTGAATGAGCACATCACAAAGAGGTTTCTGAGAATGCTTCTATCTAATTTTTAGGTGAAGATATTACCTTTTCCAGCATAGTCTTTAAAGCTCTCCAAATATCCACTTGCAGACTCCACAAAAAGAGTGTTTCAAAACTGTTCTATCAAAAGGAAGGTTCAACTCTGTGGGTTGAAAGCAGAAAGCACAGGGAAGTTTCTGAGAATGCTTCTGTCTAGTTTTTATGTGAAGATAATTCATGTTCCAACATAGTCCCCAAAGCCCTCCAAATAAACAGTTGCAGATCCTACAAAAGGAGTGTTTCTAAACTCTTCTATCAAAAGTAACGTTCAACTCTGTGAGTTGAATGCACTCTTCATGAAGAAGTTTCTAAGAATGCTTCTGTCTAGTTTTTATGTGATGATATTTCGTTTTCCAGCATTGGCATAAAAACCCTCAAAATCTCAACGTACAGATGCTACTAAAAGAGTGCTTCAAAACTGCTCTATCAAAAGAAAGGTTCAACTCTGTGAGTTGAATACACTCATCACACAGAAGTTTCTGAGAATGCTTCTGTCTCGTTTTTATGTGAAGATATTTCCTTTTCCATCATAGGCCTCAAAGCGCTCCAAATAAACACTTGCAGGTTCTTCAAAAGGAGTGTTTCAAAACTGTTGTATCAAAAGAAAAGTTCAAATGCGTGAGTTGAAGGCACTCATCACACAGATGTTTCTGAGAATCCTTCTGTCTAGGGTTTATGTAGAGATATTTCTTTTTGCAGCATAGGTCTCAAATCGCTCCAAATATCCACTTGTAGATTTTACAAAAAGGCTGTTTCCAAACTTCTCTATCAAAAGACAGGTTCAACTCTGTGAGTTGAATGCACACACCACAAAGAAGTTTCTGAGAATGCTTCTGTCTAGTTTATATGGGAAGATATTTCGTTTTCCAGCAGAGGCCTCAAACAGCTCCAAACATCCACTAGCAAATTCTATAAAAAGACAGTTTCAAAACTGCGCTTTCAAAAGGCAGGTTCCTCTCTGTGACTTGAATACATGAAGCACAGGGAAGTTTCTGAGAATGCTTCCATCTAGTTTTTATGTGAAGATATTTCCTTTTCCAGTGTTGGCCTCTTAGCACTCCAAATATCCACTTGCAGATTCTACTGAAAGAGTGTTTCAAAACAGCTATATCAAAAGGAAGCTTCAACTCTGTGGGTTGAATGTGCACATCACAAAGAAGTTTTTGAGAAAGGTTCTATCTAGTTTTCATCTGAATGTATTTCCTTTACCACTAGATGCCACAATCGCACCAAATATCAACTTGCAGTTTCCGCAACAAGAGTGTTGCAGAACTGCTCTATTAAAGGGAAGGTTGAACTCTGTGAGTTCAATCCCCAAATGACAAAGAAGTTTCCGAGAATGCTTCTATCTAGGGTTTATGTGGAAATATCTCTTTTTGCAACATTGGCCTCAAATCGCTCCAAATATCCGCTTGCAGATTTTACAAAAAGGCTGTCTCCAAACTACTCTATCGAAACGCAGGTTCAATTCTGTGAGTTGAATGCACACAGCACAAAGAAGTTTCTGAGAATGCTTCTCTCTAGTTTTTATGGAAGATATTTCGTTTTCCAACATAGGCCTCAAATCGCTCCAAACAACCACTAGCAAATTCTACAAAAAGAGTGTTTCAAAACTGCGCTTTCAAAAGGAAGGTTCCTCTCTGTGACTTGAACGCATAAAGCACAGGGAAGTTTCTGAGAATGCTTCCGTCTAGTTTTTATGTGAAGATATTTCCTTTTCCAGTGTTGGCCTCTTAACACTCCAAATATCCACTTGCAGATTCTACTGAAAGAGGGTTTCAAAACAGCTATATCAAAAGGAAGCTTCAACTATGTGAGTTGAATGTGCACGTCACATAGTAGTTTCTGAGAATGCTTCTGTCTACTTTTCAGGTGAAGATATTTCATTTCCCAGCAAAGGCCTCAAAACGCTCAAAGTATCCACTTGCAGATTCTACAAAAAGACTGTTTCAAAACTGCTCTTTCAAAAGGAAAGTTAAAGCCTGTGTGTTGAATGCACTCATCACAAAGAAACTTCTGAGAATGCTTCTGTCTAGTTTTTATGGGAAGATATTTCGTTTTCCAGCATAGGCCTCAAATCCCTTGAAACATCCACTAGCAAATTCTACAAAAAGAGGGTTTCAAAACTGCGCTTTTGAAAGGAAGGTTTCTCTCTGTGACTTGAGTGCATAAAGCACAGGGAAGTTTCTGAGAATGCTTCCGTCCAGTTTTTATGTGAACATATTTACTTTTCCAGTTTTGGCCTCTTAACACTCCAAATATCCACTTGAAGATTCTGCTAAATGAGTGTTTCAAAACAGCTATATCAAAAGGAAGCTTAAACTCTGTGAGTTGAATGTGCACATCACAAAGAAGTTTCTGAGAATGCTTCTATCTAGTTTTTATGTGAAGATATTTCCTTTTCCAGCATAGGCCTCAAAGCGTTCCAAATGTCGACTTGCAGATTCTATGAAAAGAGATTTTCAAAACTGTTCTATCAAAAGGAAGGTTCAACTATGTGGGTTGAGTGCAGATAGCACAGGGAAGTCTCTGAGAATACTTCTGTCTAGTTTTCATGTGAAGATATTTCCTTTTCCAACATAGACCTCAAAGCGCTCCAAATAAACAGTTGCAGATCCTACAAAAGGAATGTTTCAAAACTGTTCTATCAAAAGGAACGTTCAACTCTGTGAGTTGAATGCACTCATCACGAAGAAGTCTCTGAGAATGCTTCTGCCAATTTTTATGTGATGATATTTCTTTTTCCAGCATTGGCATAAAAGCCCTCCAAATATCCACTTACAGATGCTACTAAAAGAGTGTTTCAAAACTGCTCTATCAAAAGGAAAGTTCAAGGGTGTGAGCTGAATGCACTCATGACACAGAAGCTTCTGAGAATGCATCTGTCTCGTTTTTATGTGAAGAGATATCCTTTTCCATCATAGTCCTCAAAGCACTCCAAATAAACACTTGCAGATTCTACAAAAGGAGTGTATCGAAACTGTTCTATCCAAAGGAAGGTTCACTTCCTTGAGTTGAATTCACTCATCACACAGATGTTCCTGAGACTGCTTCTGTCTAGTGTTTCTGTGAAGAGATTTCCTTTTGCAGCATAGGCCTCAAATGGCTCCAAATATCTATTTTCAGATTTTACAAAAAGGCTGTTTCCAAACTGCTCTATCAAAAGGCAGGTTCAACTCTGTGAGTTGAATGCACACATCACAAAGTAGTTTCTGAGAATGCCTCTGTGTAGTTTTCAGGTGAAGATATTTCATTTCCCAGCAAAGGCCTGAAAACGCTCAAAATATCCACTTGCAGATTCTGCAAAAAGAGTGTTTCAAAACTGCTCTTTCAAAATGTAGGTTCAAGTGTGTGAGATGAATGCACTCATGACAAAGAAATTTCTGAGAATGCTTCTGTCTAGTTTTTATGGGAAGATATTTCGTTTTCCAGCATAGGCCTCAAATCACTCCAAACATTCATTAGCAAATTCTACAAAAAGTTTGTTTCAAAACTGCACTTTCAAAAGGAAGGTTCCTGTCTGTGACTTGAATGCATAAAGCACAGGGAAGTTTCTGAGAATGCTTCCGTCTAGTTTTTATGTGAAGATATTTCCTTTTCCAGTGTTGGCCTCTTAGCACTCCAAATATCCACTTGCAGAATCTACTGAAAGAGTGTTTCAAAACAGCTATATCAAAAGGAAGTTTCAACTCTGTGAGTTGAATGTGCACATTACAAAGAAGTTTCTGAGAATGCTTCTATCTAGTTTTTATATGAAGATGTTTCCTTTTCCACAATACGCTTCAAAGCGCTCCAAATATCCAGTTGCAGACTCCACAAAAAGAGTGTTTCAAAACTGTTCTATCAAAAGGAAAGTTCAACTCTGTGAGTCGAATGCACACATCACAAAGAAGTTTCTAGAGAACGGTTCTATCTAGTTTTCATCTGAATGTATTTGCTTTTCCACTAGATGCAGCAATCGCACTAAATATCCACTTGCAGTTTCCACAACAAGAGTGTTGCAGAACTGTTCTATGAAAAGGAAGTTTCAACTCTGTGCGTTCAATCCCCAAATGACAAAGAAGTTTCTGAGAATGCTTCTGTCTAGAAAATATCTTCACATAAAAACTTCTTTGGGATGAGTGCATTCCACATTCCATTCCATTCCATTCCATTCCACATTCCATTCCATTCCATTCCACTCCACTTGACATTCCATTCCATTTCATTCCGTTCCACATTCTATTCTATTCCACATTCCATTCCATTCCATTCCACATTCCAGTCCATTCCATTCCACATTGCATTCCACATTCCATTCCACATTCCGTTCCACATTCCATTTCACATTCCATTCCATATTCCATTCCATTCCATTCCACATTGCAGTCCACATTCCATTCCACATTCAGTCCACATTACATTTCATTCCATTCCATTCCACATTCCATTCCATTACGTTCCAGATTCCTCTCCATTCCATGTCACATTCTATTCCATTTCATTCCATTCCACATTCGATTCCATTGTACATTCCATTCCACTCCATTACACATTCCATTCCAATCCATTCCATTCCATTCCATTCCATTCCACATTTCATTCCATTCCTTTCATTCCATATTCTATTCCATTCCATATTCCGTTCCATGCCATTCCACATTCCATTCCATTCCATTCCATATTCCATTCCTTTCCATTTCACATTCCATTACAATTCATTCCAATCCACATTCTATTCCATTCCACATTCCATGACAAACCATTCCATTCCATTGCATTTCACATTCTAATCCATTACACCTTCCATTCCATTCCATTCCATTCCACATTGCATCCCATTCCATTCTACATTGCATTCCATTTCATTGCATTCCATATTCTATTCCATTCCACATTACATTCCATTCCATTCCACATTCCATTCCATTCCACATTCCATTCCATTCCACATTCCATTCCATTCCACATTCCATTCCATTCCAATCGATTCCATTCCACATTCCATTACATTCCATTAAATTCCATATTACATTCCATTCTATTCCACATTTCATTCCATTCCATTCCACATTCCATTCCATTCCATATTACAATCCATTCCATTCAACATTGCTTTCCATTTCATTCCAAATTCCATTCCATTCCATTACACATTCCATTCCACATTACCTTCCACAATCCATTCCAATACATTCCACATTCCATTCCATTCCATTCCATATTCCATACCACATTACATTCCATTCTATTCCACATTTCATTCCATTACATTGCACATTCCATTCCACATTTCATTCCACGCTCCATTCCATTCCATTCCAAGTTCCATTCAACGTTCCATTAGACGTTCCATTCCATGTTCCATTCCACTTTGCATTCCATTCCATTCCACGTTCCATTCCACATTCCATTACATTATATTCCATAATGCATTCCAATCCATTCCATTCCACATTCCATTCCATTCCATTGCACATTCCATTCCATTTCATTCCATTCAATTACACATTCCTGTCCACATTCCATTCCATTCCATTCCACATTCCATTCCATTCCATATTCCATTCCATTCCATTCAATTCCCTTTCCATTCCGTTCCATTCCATTCCATTTAACATTCCATTCCATTCCACATTCCATTCCATTCCATATTCCATTCCATTCCATTCAATTCCCTTTCCATTCCGTTCCATTCCATTCCATTTAACATTCCATTCCATTCCACATTCCATTACATATTCCATTGAACTGCATTCCAGATTCCATTCCGCATTCCATTCCATTCCATTCCACTTTGCATTCCACATTCCACTCCATTCCATTCCACATGCCATTCCACATTCCGTTCCATTCCATTCCTTTGCACATTCCATTCCACATTCCCTTCCATTCCATTTCACATTCCAATCCATTCCCTTCCATTCCATTGCTTTCCACATTCCATTCCACAATACATTTCTTTCCATTTGACATTCCTTTCCATTCCATTCCACATTCAATTCCGCATTCCCTTCCCTTCCATTCCACATTCCATTCCACATTCCATTGCATTCCATTCCACATTCCATTCCATTCATTCCACATTCCATTCGATTGCATTCCACGTTCCATTCTAATCCATTCCACGTTCCATTCCATATTCCATTCCACGTTCCATTCTACGTTCTATTCCACATGCCATTCCATTCCATTCCAAGTTCCATTACGCTTTCCATTCCATTCCATTCCACATTCCATTCCTTTCCAATCCACTCTACAGTATGCATTCCATTCCACATTCCAGTCCACATTCCCTTCCTTTCCATTCCACTTTTAATTCCATTCCATTCCATTCCACATTCCTTTCCGTTCCATTCCACATTCCATTCCAATCCATTCCATTACATTCCATTAAAATTTCCGTTCCATTCCATTGCATTACTCAATCTATTCCATTCCTCATTCCTTTCCATTCCATTCCACGTTCTATTTCATTCCATTACATTCCACTCCACATTACATTAAATTCCGTTCTACATTTCATTCCATTTCATACCATTTCGCATCCTATTCAATTCCACAATCCATTCCATTCAATTCCACCTTCCATTCCGTTCCATTACTTTCCATTACACATTCCAACACATTAAATTCCAATCCACATTACATTCCAAACTATTCCACATTCCATTCCATTCCATTCCATTCACTTCCACATTTCATTACATTCCAATCCATTCCATTCTACATTCCATTTCATATTCCATTGCTTTGCATTCCACATTGCATTCCACATTCTATTCCATTCTATTCCATTCCACATTCCATTCCATTCCATCCCATTCCATTTCACATTCCATTCCATTCCATTCCACTCCATTCCATTTCATTCCATTCCATTGCACATACCGTTCCACATTCCATTCCATTCCATTCCACTCCACATTCCATTCCATTCCACATTCCATTCCATTCCATTTCACATTCCATTCCGTTTCATTCCATTCCACATTCTATTCCATTCCACATTCCATTCCATTCCATTCCACATTCCATTCAATTCCATTCCATTCCATTCCCCATTCCATTCCATTACATTCCATTCCATTCCACATTCCGTTCAACTCCATTGCATTCCATTCCCCATTCCATTCCATTCCTTTCTATTCCACATTCTATTCCATTTGACATGCCATACCATTCCATTCCACACTTCATTCCATTCCATTCCATTCCACATTCCATTCCATTCCATTCCACATTCCATTCCACTTCATTCCATTCCACATTCTATTCCGTTACACATTCCAATACATTCCATTCCCCTTTCCATTCCATTGCATTCTATTCCATTCCATTCCACATTCCATTCCTTTCCATTCCATTCCACTTCCCTTTCCGTTCCATTCCACTTTACACTCCATTCATTTCCACATTTCATTGCATTCCATTCCATTCCATTCCACATAGCATTGCATTCCACATTTCATTCCACATTCCATTCCACGTTCCATTCCACAAACCAATCCATTCCATTCCCCATTCCATTCCATTCCACTCCACATTCCATTCCACATTCCATTCCATTCCATTCCACATTCCATTCTATTCAATTCCACGTTCCATTCCATGTTCAATTCCATTACATTCCACAGTCCATTCCGCATTCCATTCCATTCCATTCCACATGCCATACCATTCCATTCCATTCCATTTCACAATCCCTTCCATTCCATTCCATTCCACAATCCATTCCATTCCACAATCCATTCCACATTCCATTCCATTCCATTCCACGTTCCATTCCATTCCATTCCACAGTCCTTTCCATTGCATTCCACTTTCCATTTCACTTTCCATTCCACGTTCCTTTCCGCATTCCATTCCTCGTTCCATTCCACAATCCATTCCACATTCCATTCCACGTTCCTTTCCATTCAATTCCACGTTCCATTCCACATTCTATTCAACTCCATTCCATTCCACTGTCTTTTCCACATTCCACTCCACTTTCCATTCCACATTACAATGTGTTCCATTCCACATTCCATTCCAAAATCCATTCCACATTCCAGTAAATTCCATTCCACTTTCCATTCCACATGCCACTCAACATTCCATTCCACATTCCATTACATTCCATTCCACATTCTATTAAACATTCCATTCCATTCCATTCCACATTGCATTCCACATGCCATTCCATTCCATTCCACATTGCATTCCACATTTCATTCCATTCCATTTAGCATTCCATTACACATTCGATTCCACTCCATTCCACATACCATTCCACATTCCATTCCAGGTTCCATTAGACGTTCTATTCCATGCTCCATTCCATGTTCCATTCCGTTACATTCCACTTACCATTTCATTCCACCTTCCATTCCATTCCATTCCACATTCCATTCCACAATCCATTGCATTCCGTTCAGCATTCTGTTCCATTCCATTACACATTTCTTTCCACATTCCATTCCATTGCATTCCACATTCCATTCCACATTCCATTCCAACTTCCATTCCATGTTCCATTCCAGGTTTCATTGCATGTTCCATTACATTCCATTCCGCGTTCCATTTCATTTATTTCCACATTTCATGCCACATTCCATTTCACATTCCATTCCATATTCCATTTCACCTTCCATTCCATTCCATTCCATTCCACATTCCATTCCATTCCATACCACATTCCACTGCATTCCATTACACAGTGCATTCCACATTCTATTCCTCATTCCATTGCTCATTCCATTTCATTCCATTCTATTCCACATTCCATTCCATTCCATTCCCTTCCATATTCCATTCTACAATCCATTTCTTTCCATTTGACATTCCTTTCCATTCTATTCTACATTCCACACCGCATTCCTTTCCATTCCATTCCATTCCACATTCCATTCAACATTCCATTTCATTTCATCCTACATTCCCTTCCACATTCCCTTCCACATTATATTACATTACATTCCGCATTCCATTACACATTCCATTCCACTACATTCCACGTTCCATACCACTTTCGATTCCATTCTCTCCCACATTCCATTCCATTCCATTCCACATTCCATTCCACATGCCATTTCACATTCCGTTCCATTCCATTCCAAGTTCCATTCCACCTTCCTTTAGATGTTCCTTTCCACGTTCCATTCCATGTTCCATTACATTGCATTCCACGTTCTATTCCACATTCCATTCTATTCCATTCCATATTGCATTCCATTCCATTCCACATTGCATTTCATTCCATTCCACATTCCCTACCATTCCATTCCTTTCAATTGCACATCCAATTCCACATTCCATTCCATTCCATTTCACATTCCATTCCATTCCACATTCCATACCATTCCATTCCATACACTTTCCTTTTCACTCCATTCAACATTCCATTCCATTCAACATTCCATTCCATTCCATTCCTTTCCCTTTCCATTCTATTCCATTCCACATTCCTTTCCATTGCACATTCCATTACATTCCATTCCACATTCCATTACATTCCATTCCACATTCCATTCAATTCCATTCCATTCCACATTCCATTCCATTCCATTCCACATTCCTTTCCATTTCACATTCCATTCCATTCCGTCCCATTACACATTGCATTCCACATTCCGCTCAACTTTCCATTCCACGTTCCATTCCAAGTTCCATTCCACATTCCAGTCTGATCCATTCCACATTCCTTTCCATTCCATTCCACATTCCGTTCCATCCCATTCCATTCCACTTTCCTTTACATACCATTCCAATCCATGTTCCATTCAACGTTCCATTCCATGTTCCATTCTACATTTCTTTCCACGTTCGATTCCACATTCCATTCCACATTCCCTTCCATTCCATTCCTTTTTCCGTTCCACATTCCATTCCACATTCCATTCCACATTCCATTCCACATTCCATTCCATTCCATTCCACATTCCATTCCATTCCATTCCACTTTCCATTGCATTCCATTACATTCCACATTCCATTCGATTCCATTCCATTCAACATTCCATTCCACGTTTGATTCCATTCCATTCCACATTGCATGGCACATTCCATTCCATGCCATTCCTCATTCCATTCCACATTCCATTCGTCCTTCCATTCCACATTCCATTCCGTTCCATTCCACCTTCCATTCCACATTCCATTCCGTTCCTTTTGACATTCCATTCCACATTACTTTCCATTCTATTCCATTCCACATTCCATTCTATGCCATGCCACATTCCATTCCACATTGCATTTCACATTCCATTCCATCAGTTCCACACTCCATTGCACATTCCATTCGACATTCCATTTCATTCCATTCGACATTCCATTCCACATTCCATTCCATTGCATTCCACATTCCATTCCATTCCATTCCATTCCACTTTCCATTCCACATTCAATTCCATTGCATTCCATATTACAATCCATTCCATTCAACCTTGCATTCCAGTTCATTCCACATTCCGTTCCATTCCATTCCACATTCCATTCCACATTCCATTCCACATTACCTTCCACATTCCATTCCACATTACCTTCCACATTCCATTACATTACATTCCACATTCCATTCCATATTCCATACCACATTCCATTCCATTCTATTCCACATTCCATTCCATTCCATTCCACATTCCATTCCACATTTCATTCCATGCTCCATTCCGTTCCATTCCAAGTTCCATTCAACGTTCCATTAGACGTTCTATTAAACATTCCATTCCACTTTGCATTCCATTCCATGCCACGTTCCATTCCACATTCCATTACATTATATTCCATAATGCATTCCAATCCATTCCATTCCACATTCCATTCCATTCCATTGCACATTCCTGTCCACATTCCATTCCATTCCATTCCACATTCCATTCCATTCCATATTCCATTCCATTCCATTCAATTCCCTTTCCATTCCATTCCATTCCACTCCATTCCACATTCCATTCCATTCCACATTCCATTTAATTCCATTCCATTTCCTTTCCATTCTATTGCATTCCACATTCCTTTCCATTCCACATACCATTCCTTTGCAATCCCCATTCCATTGAATTCCATTCCATTCCACTTTCCATCCCATTGCATTCCACTTTCTATTCCATTCCACATTCCATTCCATTCCATTCCATTGCATTCCACATTCCACTGCAATTTCCATTCCACATTCCATTACACGTTGCATTCCACATTCCATTCCATTCCATTCCAAATTCCTTTCCGTTCCTTTCTATTCCACTTTCCATTAAATTCCATTGCATTTCACATTCCATTCCACGTTCCATTCCACTTTCCATTCTGTATTCCATTCCACCTTCCATTCCATTCCATTCCTCTTTCAACTCCGCATTCCATTCCATTCCAGTTTCCATTGCAATCCATTCCACATTCCATTCATCATTCCATTCCATTGCATTCCACATTCCATTCCACCTTCCATTCCATTCCATTCCTCTTTCCATTCCATTCTATTCCATTCCACATTCCACTGCATTCCACATTCCATTCCATTGCATTCCACATTCTATTCCATTGCATTCCACATTCAATCCACATTTCATTCCACATTCCATTCCATTCCATTCCACATTCCATTCCATTCCATTCCATTCCATTCCACATTCCAGTCCACATTCCATTCCACATTTCCATTCCATTCCATTCCACATTCCATTGCATTCCATTCCACATTCCATTGCATTCCATTCCACATTCCTCTCCGTTTAACATTCCTTTCCACATTCCGTTAAATTTCATTCCACATTCCATTCCATTCTACCTTCCATTTCATTCCACATTCCATTCCATTCCATTCCATTTCAGATTCCATTATATTACTTTCCACATTCCATTCCATTCCACTTTCCATTCCATTCCATTCTACCTTCCATTCCATAGCATTCCATTCCTTTCCACATTCCTTTCCTTTCCATTCCATTCCACATTCCTTTCTACATTCCATTCCACTTTCCATTCCTTTCCATTCCACTTTCCATTCCTTTACTTTCCACCTTCTAATACTTTCCATATTCCACTTCACGTTCCATTCCACATTCCATTCCATTCCATTTTACGTTCCATTCCACATTCCATTCCGCATTGCATTCCACTTTACATTCCGTTCCATTTTACATTCCATTCCACACTTGACTCCACATTCCATTCCACACTGCATTCCGTTCCACTCCACATTGCATTCCACAATCCATTCCACATTTCATTTCACATTCCATTCCATATTCCATTCTACATTCCATTCCATTCCATTACACATTCCATTCCACATTCCATTCCATTCCATTCCATTCCAGATTCCATTCCACATTCCATTCCATTCCATTCCACATTCCATTATTTTCCATTCCATTCCCCTTTCCATTCCACATTCCAGTCCATTCCTTTCCATTCCATTCCACATTCCATTCAACATTCCATGGCACATTCCATTCCATTGCGTTCCACATTCCATTCGGCTTTCAATCCCATTCCACTTTCCACTCTGCATTCCATTCCATTCCACATTCCATACAAAATTCTATTCCATTCCATTCCACATTCCATTGCACTGCATTCCACTTTCCATTCTAATCCATTCCACGTTCCATTCCACGTTCCATTCCTAGTTCCATTCCACGTTCTATTAACCATACCATACCATTCCACTCCACGTTCCATTACACATTCCATTCCAATCCATTCAACATTGCAGTCAACTTTCCATTCCACATTCCAGTCCACATTCCATTCCATACCATTGCATTTCACATGCCTTTCTATTCCATTCCAGTTTCCATTCCATTCCATTTCACATTCCATTACACTTCATTCCACTCCAAATTGAATTTTATTCCATATTCCATTCCATTCCATTCCACATTACATTCCAATCCATTCCGTTCCATTCCATTCCAAATTCCGTTCCATTCCATTTCATTTCACTTTCTATGCCATTCCACATCCCGTTCCATTCCATTCCACATTCCGTTCCATTCCATTCCACATTCCATGCCATTCCCTTACACATTCCATTACACATTCCATTTCACATTCCACTCCACATTCCAGTTCACTTTCGATTCCATTCCATTCCATTCCATTGCAAATTCCATTTCATTCTATTCCACATTCCATTTCATTCCATTCCACTTTCCATTACATTCCATTCCATATTCCATTCCACATTTCATTCCACATTTCATTCCAATTTACATTCCATTCCATTCCATTCCACATTCCATAACATTCCTTTCCAAAGTCCATTTCATTCCATTAAACATTCCTTTGCATATTTCGTTCTATTCCATTCCATTCCACCTTAAATTCCACATTCCATTCCATTGCATTCCACATTCCATTCCACATTCCATTCCGTATTCCATTCCCCTTTCCATTCCACGTTCCATTCCATTCCATTCCACGTTCCATTCTACGATCCATACCATTCCATTCCACGTTCCTTTAGATTCCATTCCAGGTTCCATTCCAAATTCCATTTCAAATTTCATTCCACCTTCAATTCCTTTCCATACCCCATTCTATTCCAAATTCTATTACATTCCATTCCACTTCCCATTCCGTTGAATTACACATTCTTTTCCAATCCATGACTTTCCATTCCGAATTACATTCCATTCCATTTCATATTTCATTCCATTCCATTCCATTCCACATTCCATTCCATTCCATTGCATTCCATTTCATTTCAATCCGTTCCACATTAAATTCCACATTCCATTCCGTTCAATTTCCCATTCCATTCCATTCCAATCCACATTCCTTCCATTCCATTCCGCATTCTATTCCATTCCATTCCATTCTATTCCATTCCACACCCCATTCCACATTCCTTTCAACATTCCATTCCATAGCATTCCACATTCCTTTCCATTCCATTCCACATTCCATTGCACATTCCATTCCATTCCATTCCATACCACATTCCATTCCACCTTCCATTCCGTGTTCCGTTCCACATTCTATTGCAGATTCTATTTCACATTCCATTCCACATTCCATTTCACCTTCCTTTCCATTACATTCCATTCCACATTCCATTCCATTCCATTGCAAATTCCATTCCATTCCATTACACATTCCATTCCACATTCTATTTCACATTCCATTCCATTACCTTCTATTCCACATTCCATTCCATTCCATTCCACATTACATTCCACATTCTATTCCACATTCCATTCCACTTTCTATTTCATTGCATTCCACATTCCATTCCTTATTCCATTCCACATTCCATTCCACATTCCATTCCATTCCATTCCACGTTCCATTCCCCATTCCATTCCACATTTCCTTTCCTTGATCCATTCCAAGTTCCATTCCATGTTCCATTCCAATCCATTCCACGTTCCATTGCACTTTCATTTCCATTCAGTTCCACATTCCATTCCACATTCCATTGCACATTCAATTCCACGTTCCATTGCACAATACTTTCTACGTTCCATTCCACGTTCAATTCCACATTCCATTCCAAATTCCATTCAGTTCCATTTCACGTTCCATTCCACATTCTATTCCACATTCCATTCCATTCCATTACACATTCCGTTCCACATCCCATACCACATTCTATTCCATTCAATTTCACATTCTATCCCACATTCCACACCATTCCATTCTATATTCCATTCCACATTCCATTCCATTCCTTTCCATTAAACTTTCATTCCAAACCATTCCACGTTCCATTCCACATTCCATTCCACATTCCATACCATTCCATTCCACATTCCATTCTTTCCATTGCACATTAAATTACACATTCCATTCCACTTTCCATACCACATTCCATTCCATTCAATTCCACATTCCAGTCCACATTCCAATCCATTCCATTCCACATTCCATTCCATTCCATTACACATTCCTCTCCATTACATTCTACGTTTCATTCCACATTCCATTTGGCATTCCATTCCACATTCCATTCCACATTCCATACCATTCCATTCCACATTCCATTCCGCATTCAATTCCTTTCCATTACACATTCAATTTCACTTTCCATTCCACGTTCCATTCCACATTCCATTCCATTTCACATAATATTCCATTCCACTTCATTCCATTCCACATTCTATTCCATTCCACATCCCATTCCGTTGCGTTCCACGTTCCATTTCACATTCCATTCCACATTCCATTCCACATTCCACTCCATTCTATGCCACATTCCATTCCACGTAGCATTCCACATTCCATACCATTCCTTTCCACGTTCCATTCCACACTCCATTCTTTTCCATTACACATTCCATTTTACTTTCTATTCAACATTACATTCCACTTTCCATTCCATATTCCATTCCACATTCCATTCCACAATCCATTCTACATTCCATTCCACATTACATTCCATTCCATTCCAAATTCCATTCCATTCCATACCACATTCCATACCAAATTCCATTCCATTTCATTCCACATTCCATTCCACATTCCATTGCACAATACCTTCCACATCCTATTCCATTGCATTCCACATTCCTTTCCATTCCATTCCAAATTCTTTCCACATTCCATTCCATCTCATTCCACATTACATTCCTCATTCCATTCCAAATTCTTTCCACATTCCATTCCATCTCATTCCACATTCCATTCCTCATTCCATTCCACATTCCCTTCCAAATTCCATTACGTTACATTCCACATTCCGTTACATATTCCATTCCTTTCCATTCCACATTCCATACCACAATCCATTCCATTCGATTCCACTTTCCATACCATTATATTCCACATTGTATTCCACATTACATTCCACGTTCCATTCCATTACATTCCAAGTTCCTTTCCAGCTTCCATTAGACGTTCCATTCCACATTCCATTCCATGTTGCCTTCCAATCCATTCCACGTTCCTTTACACATTCCATTCAATTCCATTCCATATTTAATTCCATTCCATTTCATTCCATATTCCATTCCATTCCATTCCACATTCCATTCCATTCCATTCCCTGTTACTTTCTATTCCATTCCACATTCCTTTCCACTCCATTCCATTCAATTGCACATTGCATTCCACATTCCATTCCCTTGCATTCCGCATCCCATTCCATTGCATTCCATTCCACATTCCATTCCCTTCCATTCCACATTCCACTCCATTGCATTCCACATTCCATTCTATTCCATTCCACATTGTATTTCATTCCATTCCACATTCCATTCCACAATCTTTTGCATTGTATTCCACATTCTATTCCTCTCCATTCCACATTCCATTCCACATTCCATTTCATTCCATTCCACATTTCCTTACAAGTTCCATTCCATTGCACTCCACATTCATTTAAACATTCCTTTCCACGTTCCGTTCACCGTTCCATACCAGGTTCGATTCAACGTTCCATTTCATTCCATTCAACCTTCTATTCCATTCCATTCCACATTCCATTTCTTTCTGTTCCACATTCCATTCCTTATTCCATTTCACATTCCATTACACATTCCATTTCACTTTCCATTCCATTCCATTCCATTCCATTTCACATTCCATTCCATTCCATTTCACATTCCATTGCATTCCATTCTGCGTGCATTACATTCCATTCCACATTCCATTCCACGTTCCATTCCATATTCCATTCCATGTTCCATTCCATTCCATTCCATTCCACATTCCATACCATTCCTTTCCACTTTCCATTCCATTCCATTCCATATTCCATTGCACATTCCGTTCCACTCCATTCCATTTCACCTTCAATTCCACATTCCATTCCATTGCATTAAACATTCCATTCCACATTCCATTCCACATTCCATTCCACATAACATTCCACGTTCCATTCCACGTTCCATTCCATTCCTTTCCACGTTCAATTCCACGGTCCACACCTTTCCATTCCACGTTCCATTCCATTCCATTCCCTGTTCCATTTCATTCCATTCCGCGTTCCATTCCATTCCATTACATTCCATGTTCCATTCCACATTCCATTTCACATTCCATTCCCTTTCCATTCCTTTCCATTCCGCATTCTATTACCAATTACTTTCCATTCCAGTCAACTTCTCATTCCATTCAATTCCACATTCCATTCCATATCATTACATTCCATTCCACATTCAATTCCATTCCATTCCACAGGGAATTCCATTCCATTCCGCCTTCCATTCCATTCTATTCCATTCCATTCCACTTTCTATTAAGTTCCATTCCACATTCCAATCCATTCCATTACTCATTCCATTCCATTTCATTGCATTCCACGTTCCATAACATTCCATTCCATTATATTTTCTATTCCATTCCATTCCACATTCCATTCCAATCAAATTCATTCCATTCCATTCCACATTCCATTCCACCTTCCACTCCCTTCCACTACACAATCCATTCCATTCCATTCCATTCCACATTCCATTCCATTCAATTCCATTCCTTTCCATTTCAATCCATTCCACATTAAATTCCACATTCCATTCCTTTCCAATGCACATTCCATTGCATTCCATCCAAGCTCCTATTCCATTAAATATTCCATTACATTACATTCTACATTCGACTCCATTAGATTCCACATTCCATTAGATTCCACTCCACATCCCATTCCTCATTCCATTCCATATTCCATTCCATTCCACATTCCATTCCATTCCATTCCATTCCATTCTAGATTCCATTCAACATTCCATTCCATTCCATTCCATTCCATTCCAGATTCCATTCCACATTCCATTCCACGTTCCTTTCCATTCCACTCCACATTGCATTCCATTCCAATCCACATTCCATTCCATTGAATTCCACATTTAATTCAATTCCATTACATTCCTCATTCAATTACATACCATTCCGCCTTAAATTCCATTCCATTCCCTTCTATTCCACATTCCATTCCATTCCATTCCACATTCCATTCGATTCCATTCCACATTCGATTCCATTAGTTTCCACATTCCATTACCTTCCATTCCACATTCCATTCAACATTCCATTCCACATTCCATTCCATTCCATTCCACATTCCATTCCATTCCAATTCATTCAATTCCAGATTCCATTCCACATTACATTCCACTCCACATTGCATTCCATTCCAATCCACATTCCATTAAATTGAATTCTACATTTAATTCAATTCCATGGCATTCCACATTCAATTAAATACCATTCAGAATTAAAATCCATTCCATTCCCTTCTATTCCACATTCCATTCCATTCCATTCCACTTTCCATTCCTTTCCATTCCACATTCCATTCCCCATTTCATTCCACATTCTATTCCATTCCATTCCACATTCCATTCCACGTTCTATTCCATTCGATTCCACATTCCATTCCATTCCATTCCACATACAATTCCATTCAATTGCTTACTTCTTTCGATCCCTTTGCATTCCACTTTCCGTTCCATTGTTTTCCAATTCCATTGCACACCATTCTATTCCAATCCACATTCCATTCCATTCCATTCCACATTCCATTCCATTCCATTCCACATTCCATTCCACATTCCATTCCACAATCTATTCCACTTTCCATTCCATTTCATTACACATTCCTTTACTTTCCAGTCCACTTGCCATTCTATTTGATTCCACATTCCTTTCCACATTCCATTCCACATTCCATTCCATTGCATTCCACGTTCCATTCCACATTTCATTCCATTACATTCCACATTCCAATCCACATTCCATTCCATTCTATTCCACGTTCCATTCCATTCCATTCCATTCCACTTTCCACTCCATTCCATTGCAATCCACATTTCTTTCCATTCCATTCTGCTTTCCATCACATTCCATTGCATTTCATTCCACATTCCTTTCCATTCCATTCTATTCCAGATTGCTTTTCATTCCATTACAACTTCCATTGCGTTCCATTCCAATTTCGATTCCATTCCATTCCACATTCCATTTGATTCCATTCCATTCCATTTCACATTCTATAGCATTCCATTCCTTTCCACATTCCATTACCTTCCGTTCAGTATTCCATTCCATTGCATTCCACATTCCATTTCACATTCCTTTCCATTCCATTACACATTCCATTCCACGTTCCATTCTCCATTCCTTTCCACGTTCCATTCTACGTTCCTTTCCTCATTCCATCAAATATTCCATTCCATTCCTTTCCATATTACATACCATTCCATTGCATTCCATTCCACATTACATTCCATTATATTCCACATTCCGTTCCATATTCCATTCCATTCCATTTCACATTCCATTCCAAATTCAATTCCATTCCATTACACATTCCATTCCGTTACATTCCACATTCCATTCCACATTCCATTCCTTTCCAATCCACATCCCTTTCCATTCCATCCAAGCTTCCATTCCATTCCACATTCCAATCCATTCCATTACACATTTCATTCCATTAAATTCCACATTCCATTCCATTCCATTCCACATTCCATTCCCCATTGCATTCCATTCCATTCCACATTCCATTCAATTCCATTCCATTCCATCCCAGATTCCATTCCACATTCCATTCCACATTCCATTTCACGTTCCATTCCATTCCACTCCACATTGCATTCCATTCCATTCCACATTCCATTCCATTGAATTCCAAATTTCTTTCAATTCCAGGGCATACCACATTAAATTATGTACCATTCCACCTTAATTTCCTTTCCATTCCCTTCTATTCCACGTTCCACTCCATTCCATTCAACTTTGCATTCGATTCCATTCCATTCCACATTCCTTTCACCATTGCATTCCACATTCTTTTCTGATTTCCATTCCATTTCATTCCACATTCCGTTCCTTTCCATTCCACATTCCTTTCCACATTCTATTCGATTCGATTCCACATTCCATTCCATTCCATTCCATATTCCATTCCATTCAATTGCTTATTTCTTTCTATTCCATTGCATTCCACTTTCCATTCCATTCCATTCCAATTCCATTCCAGTCAATTCTATTCCAATCCACATTCCATTCCACATTCCATTCCACATTCTATTCCAAGTTCCATTTGATTTCAATCAATATTCAGCTACATTCCATTCCACATGCCATTCCATTCGATTCCACATTCCTTTCCACATTCCATTCCAGATTCCATTCCATTCCATTCCATGTTCCATTCCACATTCCATTCCATTCCACTTTCCTTTCCACATTCCATTACACATTACATTCCTTTCCATTCCACATTCCATTCCACTTTCCATTCCACATTCCATTCCATTACATTCGACATTCCATTCTATTCCACACTCAATTCCATATTCCATTCCGTTCCATTCCACATTCCATTCCACAATCCATTCCAAGTTCCATTCCACATTCCATTCCTATCCATTCCTCATTCCATTGCACTGCATTCCACATTCCTTTCCGCTTTCTACTCCACTCCATTCCCCGTTCCATTCCATTCCATTCCACGTTGCATTCCACATTCTATTCCACATTCCATTCCACCTTCTATTCCATTCCATTCCACGTTTCATTCCACCATCCATTACACATTCCATTCCACTTTCCATTCTACGTTCCATTCCATTCCATTGCACGTTCCGTTCCAAATTCTATTCCACATTCCATTCAATTCCATACCGTTCGATTCCACATTCCATGCCATTACTTTCCACGTTCCACTCCTTTCCATTGAACATTCCATTCCACATTCCATTCCAATTTCTATTCCGCATTCCGTTCCACATTCAAATCCACGTTCCGTTCCATTCCGCCTTCCATTCCACTTTCCCTTTCATATTCCATTCCACGTCCATTCCAAGTTTCATTACAAGTTCCATTCCACCTTCCATTCCACATTCCATTCCATTCCATTACACTTTGCATTCCACATTCCATTCCATATTGCATTCCACATTCCGTTACGTTCCTTTCCACATTCCATTTCACTTTCCATTCCACATTCCATTCTATTTTCCATTACACATTCCATTCCGTTCTATTCCGCATTCCATTCCACATTCCTTTCCACATTGCATTTCACATTCCATTCCATTCCATTCCACGTTCCATTCCACGTTCCATTCCACGTTCCTTTCCATTCCATTCCACGTTCCTTTACACATTCCGTTGCACATTGCATTCCACGTACCTTTCCGTTCCATTCAACGTTGAAGCCCAATTTTCATTCCGTTCCATTCCACGTTCCATTACACATTCCATTGCACATTCCATTTCACATTCCACTCCATTCCATTCCACTATCCATTCCACATGCCTTTCCACGTTCCATTCCACATTGCTTTCCACTCCATTCCACGATCCATTCCACATTCCATTCCACGTTCCATTGCCCATTCCATTGCCCATTCCATTCCGTTAAATAGCACGTTCCTTTCCACATTGCTTTCCACATTCCATTCCACGTTTCATTCAGTTCAATTCCACATTCCACTCCACATTCCATTCCACATTCCATTCCACCATCCAGTCCTCATTCCATTCCATTCCACATTCCATTCCACATTCCATTCCATTCCATTGCATTTCATTCCACATTCAAATCCACATTCCATTCCACGTTCCATTCCATCTTCCATTCCATGTTCCATTCTGCATTCCATTCCATTCCATCCCACTTTCCATTCCACTTTCCATTCCACATTGCATTTCATGTTCCATTCCATTCCATTCCATGTTCCATTCCATTCCGTTACACATTCCATTTCACTCCATTCCACTATCCATTCCACATTCCATTCCACAATCCTTTCCATTCCATTCTACTTTCCATTCCACATTCCATTTCATGTTCCATTCCATTCCATTCTACGTTCCATTCCATTCCGTTACACATTCCATTTCATTCCATTCCATGATCCATTCCACATTCCATTCCACAATCCTTTCCATTCCATTCTATTCCACATTCCATTACATTCTATTAAACCATCAATTCCACATTCCATTCCACAATTTTTCCATGTTCCATTCCATTCCATACCACATTCCAATCCATTCCATTCCACATTCCATTCCATTCAATTCCACATTCCATTCCACTTTCCAATCCATTACATTCCACATTACATTCCACATTCCTTTCCATTCTATTCCACATTTCTTTCCACATTCCATTCCACATTCCTTTCCACATTCCATTCCGCATTCCATTCCACATTCCATTCCATATTGCATTCCGCATTCCATGCCATTCCATTCCATTTCATTCCACATTCCATTCCATTCCATTAATTTCCACATTCCATTCCATTCCATTCCCCTTACCATACCACATTCCATTCCATTCCATTCCACTTTCCGTTCTCATTCCATTGCACTACATTACACATTCCATTCCACATTCCATTCTATTCCATTCCACATTTCATATCGCACTCCATTCCATTCCATTCCACATTCCATTCCACATTCCATTCCTCTTTCCACTCCATGATCCATTAAACGTTCCATTTCACTTTCCATTCCATTCCATTCCACGTTCCATTCCATTCCATTCCTCGTTCCATTTCATTCCATTCCACATTCAATTACACATTCCTTTCCACATTCCGTTCCACATTCTGTTTCACTATCCATTCCATTCCATTCCATTACACCTTCAATTCCATTCCATTGCACATTCCATTCCATTCCATTCCACCATCCATTCCGCATTCCATTGCACATTCCATTCCATTCTAAACTATTCCACATTCCATTCCGTTCCATTAATCCATCCATTCCACATTTCATTTCACAATCCATTCCACGTGCCATTCCATTCCTTTACACCTTCCAATCCATTCCATTCAACATTCCATTCCATTCAATTCCACATTCCATTCCATTCCATTCCACATTCCTTTCCATTCCATTCCACATTCCATTCCATTCCATTCCATTCCCTTCCACACCATTCCACATTCCAATACATTGCATTCTACACTTCATTCAATTCGATTCCATTCCATTCCACATTTAACTCCATTCCACTCCATTCCACATTCCATTCCACATTCCATTCCTTTGCATTTCACATTCCATTCCATTCCATTCCACATTCCATTCCACGTTCCATTCGACCTCGAAATTCATGTTCCATTCCACATCCCATTGCACTTTCCGTTCCTTTCCATTTCACATTCCATTCCATTCCCTTCCATATTCCATTCCATTCCATTCCACATTCCATTCCACGTTCCATTCAATTTCTTTCAATGATGCATTGCATTCCATTCATCGTTGCATTCCACATTCCAATCCCCATTCCATTCCACATTTTATTCCAAGTTCCATTCCATTGCATTCCACATTCCATTCATTGTTCCATTCCACGTTGCATTCCCTGTTCCCTTCCACGTCCCATTTGACGTTTCATTCCTTTCCATTCCACATTCCATTGCATTCCATTCCACATAACATTCCAATCAATTTCACATTCCATTCCAAGTTCCATTCCACTTCATTCCACGTTCAACTCCACCTTCCATGCCACATTCCATTCCACATTGCATTCCAAGTTTCATTCCATTTCTTTCCACATTCCTTTCCATTCCATTCTACGTTCCATTCCACTTTCCATTCCAGATTCCATTCCACATTCCAATCCAAGTTCCATTCCATTCTTTCCGAGTTCCATTCCACTTATCTTTCCATTCCATTCCATGTTCCCGTCCACATTCCATTGCCCTTTCCATTCCACAATAAATTCCTCGTTTCATTCCATTTTCATTTCACATTCCATTCCACATTCCATTCCATCCCATTCCACGTTCCATTCCAAATTCCATTCCATTCCATTCCACTTTCCTTTCCATATTCTGTTCCTTATTCCATTCGATAACATTCCACATACCATTCCACATTACATTCCATTCCATTCCGCGTTCTATTCTACATTCCATTCCATTCAATTTCACGTTCCATTCCATATTCCATTCCACATTCCATTCCACTTTCCACTTCACGTTCCATTCCATTCTCCATTCCTCATTCTGATTCACGATACATTGCACGATCCATTCCACATTCCATTCCAATACATTCCGTTACATTCCACATTCCTGTCCACATTCCATCCCACATTCCATTCTACGTTCCGTTGCACGTTGCTTTCCACGTTCCATTCCATGTTCCATTCTGCGTTCCTTTCCATTCCATTCCACGTTCAATTCCATGTTCCATTACACATTCCATTTCACATTCCATTCCATTCCATTCCACCTTCCATTCCACATTCCATTCCATTCCACTTTCCATTCCACATTCCATTCCACACTCCATTCCATTCCATTCCACATTCCATTTCACATTCCATTGCATTCCATTTCATATTCCATTCCACATTCCACTCTCCTTCTGTTGCATTTAATTCCACATTCCATTCCACATTCCATTCCATTCCACATTCCATTCCACTTTCCAATCCATTTTGCATTCCACATGCCGTTTCACATTCCATTCCACGTTCCATTCAAAATTCCTTTGCACGTTCTAATCCATTCCACTCCACGTTCCTTTGCACATTCCATTCCATTCCATTCCACTTTCTATTCCACATTCCATTCCACATTCCATTGCACATTCCATTCCGTTCCATTCCACATTCCATTACGTTCCATCCCATATTCCATTCCACTTTCCATTCCATTCCATTCCGTATTCCATTCTACAATCCATTCCATTCCATTCCACATTCCATTCCACATTGCCTTGTATTCCATCCCACATTCCATTCCATATTATATTCCACACTCCATTACCAAAAATTCCATGTTAAACTCCAAGTTCCATTCCATTCCATTCCATTCCATTCCACATTCGATTCAACATTGCATTCCATGTTCGATTCCACTTTCCATTCCACGTTCCATTCCATCCCATTCCACATTCCATTCCATTCCATTCCACATTCCATTTCACATTCCATTCCACCTTCCATTGGATTCCATTCCATTCCATGCCACATTCCTTTGCTTTCCTTTCCACTTTCAATTCCATTCCATTCCACATTCCATTCTATTCTATTCCTTACTCCATTCCATACCATGGCACATTCCATTCAATTCCATTGCATTCCACCTTCGATTCCATTGTATTCCACTTTCCATTCCATTCCATTCCACATTCCATTCCATTCCACATTCCATACCATTCCATTCCACATTCCATTCATCCTTCCATTCCAAATACCATTTCATTTCATTCAACTTTCCATTCTATTCCATTCCACATTCCAGTCCATTACACATTCCATTCCACATTCCATTCCCTTCCATTTCACCTTCCATTCCATTCTATTTCACATTCCATTCCACGTTCCATTCCAAGTTCCATTCCACGTTCCATTCCATTCCATTCCATTACACCCTCCATTACACATTCCATTCCCTTCCATTCCACATTACTTTCCATGGCATTCCACATCCCATTCCACGTTCCAGTCCACGTTCCATTCCTCGTTCCATTCTATTCCATTCCATGCCATTCCATTCCATTCCATTCCTTACCATTCTGGATTCCTTTCCATTCCATTCCACTTTATAATCGACTTTCCTTTCCATTCCTTTCCACATTGCATTTTATTGCATTCCACATTCCATTCCTTTCCATTCCACGTTCCATTCCACATTCCATTCCATGTTCTTTTCTACGTTCCACTCCATTTCATTCCATGTTCCATTCCACGTTCCATTACACATTCCATTCAACGTTTCATCCCACGTCCCACTCCATTCCATTCCACCTTCCATTCCAAGTTCCATTCCACGTTCCATTCCATTCCATTCCACTTTCCATTCCACGTTCCATTCCATAACATTCCACATTCCATTCATTTCCATTCTATTCCATTCCATTCCATTCCACATTCCAGTCCACATTCCATTACCTTACATTCCACAATCTTTTCCATTCCATTCCATTTCATTCCACATTCGATTCCAGATTCCATTACCTTCCATTCCACATTTTTTCCATTCAATTCCACGTTCCATTCCACATTCCGTTTCCTTTTCAATTCCATTCCATTCCATTCCGGATTCCATTCCATTACATTTCTCATTCTATCACACATTCCATTCCATTCCATTCCACATTTCATTACGCATTACATTACATTCGATACCACTTTACACTCCATTCCATTCCACTTTGCATTCCATTCCATTCCAGATTACTTTCCGCATTCCATTCTGCAATCCATTCCACATTCCATTCCATTCCATTCCAAATTCCATTCCATTCCATTCCACATTCCATTCCACTTTCCATTCCACATTACAGTCCATTCCATTCCACATTCCATGCCATTCCATTCCACGTTCCATTCCAGATTCCATTCCACACTCCATTCCATGTTCCATTCCATTCCACATTCCATTCCACTTTCCATTAAATTACATTCCAATTTCCGTTCTACATTCCATTGCCCATGCTATTCCAGGTCCCATGCCACATTGCATTTCATGTTCCATTCCACATTCCATTCCAACTTCCATTCCATGCCATTCCACTTTCCATTCCACATTCCATTCCGTTCCATTCCACGTTGAATTCCGAATTCCATTCCACATTCCATTCCATTCCATTCCGCTTTCTATTCCACATTCCATTCCACTGTCCACTCCACCTTGCATTCCATTCCATTCCACATTCCATTCCATTCCTTTCCACATTCCATTCCATTCCATTCCACATTCAATTCCACATTGTAATCCACGCTGCATTCCACATTCCATTACACCTTCAATTCCATGTTCCATTCCAAGTTTCATTGCACGTTCCATTCCATTTCATTCCATGTTCCATTGCACATTCCATTCCATTCCACTGTCTATTCCACATTCCATTCCACATTCCATTTCAAATTGCATTCCGTTCCATTCCACATTCCATTCCATTCCATTCCACATTCCATTCCATTGCATTCCACATTCCATTCCACCTTGCATTGCATTCCATTCCACATTCCATTCCACATTCCGTTCCACGTTCAATTCCAATCCATTCCACTTTCCATTTCACCTTTCATTCCACATTCCATTCCACATTCCATTCCAAGTTACCTTCCATTCCAATCCATATTCCACTCCACTTTCCAATCGTTTCCATTCCACGTTGCATTTCACATTCCATTCCACGTTCCCTTATATGTTCCATTCCACGTTCCATTGCATTCCATTCCACGTTCCATTCCTCATTCCATTCCATTGCATTCCACGTTCCATTCCATACCTTTCCACAATCCATTCCACTTTCCATTCCACATTCCATTCCACAATCCATTCTGTTCCATTCCATAGCATTCCACGTTCCATTCCACATTCCATTCTACATTACATTCCAAATTCCATTCCACATTCCATTCCATTACATTCCACGTTCCATTCCTGTTTCCATTCCACATTCGATTCCATTCCATTTCATTTCACTCCACATTCCAATGGAATGGGGAATGGAATGCGGAATGCAATGAGGAATGGCACGTGAAATGGTATAGAATGGAATGTGGAATTGAACGTGGAATGGAATGGAATAGATTGTGGAATTTAATGGAATGGAATGTGGAGTGGAATGTGAATTGGAATGCAATGGAATGTGGAATAGAATGTGGAATGGAAAGGAATGGAATGTGGAATGGAATGGAATAGAATGTGGAATGGAACGTGGATTGCAATGGAATGGAACTTCGAAAGGAACGTGGAAAGCAACGTGAAATGGAATGTGGCATGGAAAGTGGAATGCCATGGTCAATTAAAACTGGAATGGAATATGAAATGTAATCTAATGGAAAGTGGAATGGAATGTGGAATGGAATGGAATGGAACGTGGAATGGAAAATGGAATGGAATATGGAATGGAACGTGGAACGAAACGTGGAATGCAAAGGAATGGATTGTGTAATGGAATTTAATGGAATGTGGAAAGGAATGTGGTATGAAACGTGGAATGAAACGGAATGGAATTTGTAATAGAATGGAATGGAATGTTAAATAGAAGGTGGTACATAATGTGGAATGTAACGTGGAATGGAATGGAATGGTATGTGGAATGGAATGGAGCAAAATGTGGAATTCAATGGAATGGAATGTGGAATGCAGCGTAGAATGGAATGGAATGTGGAATAGAATGTGGAATGGAAAGGAATGGAATGTGGAATGGAATGGATTGGAATGGAATGGAATGGAACACGTAAAAGAACGTGGAATGCAACGTGGAATGGAATGTGGAATGGAATGGAAAAGAATGTGGAATGGAAGGTTATGGAATGTGGAACGGAATGTGGAATGGAATGCAATGGAATGGGATGTGGAATGGAATGGAAAAGAATGTGGAATGGAAGGAAATGGAATGTGAAATGCAATGTGGAATGGAATGGAATGGAATGGAATGGAACGCGTAAAAGAACGTGGAAGGCAACTTGTAATGGAATGTGGAATGGAATGGAAAAGAATGTGGAATGGAAGGTAAAGGAATGTGGAACGGAATGCGGAATGGAATGGAATGGAATGGGATGTGGAATGGAATGGAAAAGAATGTGGAATGGAAGGAAATGGAATGTGAAATGGAATGTGGAATGGAATGGACTTGAATGGAATATGGACTGTTATGGAATGGAACATTGAAGGGAATGGCATGGAATCTGGAATGGGACTTGGAATGGAATATGGAGTGGAACGTGTAATGGAATGTGGAATGGAATGGAATGGAATGTAGAATGGAAAGTGGAATGGAATGTGGAATGAAACGTGGAAAGGAAAGTGGAATGTAAGTTGGAATGGAAAGGAATGGAACGTAAAATGAAATGGAAAGAAATGTGGAATGAAATGGTATAGAATGTGGAATGGAATGGAATGGAATGTCGAATATAATTTGGAATGGATAGGAAAGGAATCCGGAATGGAATGGAATGGAATAGGATTGAATGGAATAGAATGGAATGGAATGGAACGTGGAATGGAATGTGGAATGGAATTTGGAATGGAATGGAATGGAATGTGGAATGGAAGGGAATGGAAAGTGCAATGGAACGTGTAATGGAATGGAATGGAATGGAATGGAAAATGGAATGGAATGGAATGGAAAATGGAATGGAATGGAATGGAAAATGGAATAGAATGGAATGGTATGAGGAATGGAATGGAATGGAATGTGGAATGCAATTGAATGGAATGTGAAATGGAATGCGGAATGGATTGGAATGGTCTGGAATGTGGAATGGAGTGGAATGGAACGTGGAATGGAATGCAATGGAAGGTGGAATGGAATGCAATTGAAGGTGGAATGGAATGGAATCGAATGTGTAATGGAATACCAAGGAATGCAGAATGGTACAGAATACAATGTGGAATGGAATGGAATGGAATGCAATGGAATGTGGAAATGAATGGATGTAAACTGGAATGGAATGGAATGGAAAGTGGAATGGAATGGAATTGAATGGAATGGAGTATAGAATGGAACGTGGAATGGAATGGAATCGAAAGTGGAATGGAACGTGCAATGGAACCTCTAATGAAATGTAGAATGGAAGGTGGAATGGAATGGAATGGAACGTGTAATGGAAAGTAGAATGGAACGTGGAATGGAATGGAAAGGAACGTGTAATGGAATGAGGAATAGAATGTGGAATGAAATGGAATGGAATGGAATGTGGTATGGAATGTGGAATGGAAAGGAATGGAATGCTGAATGCAATGTCGTATGGGATGTGGAATGAATAGGAATGGAATGTGGAATGGATTGTGGAATGGAATGGAATGGAATGGAATGAAAAAGGGAATGTGGTATGCAATGTGGAATGCAATGAGGAATGGGATGTGGAATGAAATGGAATGGAATGGGGAATGCAATGAGGAATGGAAAGGAATAGAAAGTTGAATGCAGTGTGGAATGGAATGGAATGGAATGTGGAGTGGAATATGGAATGTAATGAATGGAATGTGGAATGGAATGAGGAATGCATTGTGGAATGGAAAGTGGAATGGAATGTGGAATGGAATGTGGAATGGATCGTGGAATGTAATGGAATGGAACATGTAATAGAACGTGGAATGGAATGTGGAATGCAACGTGGAATGGAATAGAAAGGAATATGTCATGGAACTTGGAATGGAATGCAATGGAAAGAGGAATGGAATGTGGAATGAAACTTGGAATGCAAAGTACAATGGAAAGTGCAATGGAACGTGGAATGGAATGAAATGGAAAGTGGAATGGAACGTTGAATGGATCGTAGAATGGAATGTGGAATGGAAATTGGAATGTAAAGCACAATGGATTGTGGAAAGGAAAGTGGAATGTAATGGAATGGAAAGTGGATTGGAAAGTGGAATGGAATGGAATGGAACGTGGAATTGAATGTGGAATTCAATGTGCAATGGAACGTGGAATGGACGTGGAATGGAACATGGAATGGAATGGACCAGAATGTGGAATGGAATGTGGAATGGTATGGAATGGAAGATGGAATGGAATGTGGAATGGAATGTGGGAGGGAATGTGGAAGGGAATGCAAGGCAATGTGGAATGGAATGTGAAATGGAATGGGATGGAATGTGGAATGGAATGTAATGGAATGTGTAGTGGAAACTGGAATGGAATGTATTGGAATGGGAATGCAACACAATGCAATGTGGAATGGAATGTGGAAAGAAATGTGGCATACAAAGTGGAATGGAATGGAATGGAATGTGCAACAGAACGTGGAATGGAATTGAATGGAAGGTGGCATGGAATGTGGAATAAAATGTAGAGTGGAAAGAAATGGAATGTGGAATGGAATGGAATGCAATGTGGAATGGAATGTGGAACGGAATGGATTTGAGTGTGGAATAGAATGTGAAATAGAATGGAAAGGAGTCAGGAATGGAATGGAACGGAATGGTATGGATTGCGGAATGGAATGGAATGGAACGTGGAATGGAAAGTGGAATGGAACGTGGAACGGAAAGTGGAATGGAATGTAATGGAATGTGGAATGGAAGGGAATGGAATTTGGAATGGAAGGTGAAATGGAATGTGGAATGGAATGTGGAATGGAAGGTGAAATGGAATGTGGAATGGAATGTGGAATGGAATGGAATGGTATGGAATGTGGACTGGAATGGAATGGAATAGATTGGAATGTGGAATGGAAAGGAATGGAATGGAATGTGGAATGGAATGCAGTGGAGTATGGAATGAACGGAATAGAATGGAATATGGAATGGAATGGAATGGAATGGAATACGCAATGGCATGGAATGGAATGGAATGGAATGGAATGGATTCAGGAATGGTATTGAATGGAACATGGAATGGAAACTAGTGCCATGGAATGGAATGTAGTAGAATTGAATGTGGAATTGAACGGAATGGAAAGTGGAAGGGAATGGAAAGGTATGTTGAATGGAAAGGAATGGAATGGAATGGAAAGTGGAATGGAATGTGAAGTGGAATGTGGAATGAAACGTGTAGTGGAAAGAAATGGAACATGGAATGGAATGCAAAGTGGAATGGAATGGAATGGAATGTGGAGTGGAATGGAATGGAATGTGGAATGCAAAGTGGAATGCAACTTCCAATGGAAAGTGGAATTTAACGTGGAATGGAATGGAATGGAAAGTGGAATGGAATGTCGAACGGAATGTGGATCGGAATGGAATGGAGTGTGGAATAGAATGTGAAATAAAATGGAAAGGATTCCAGAATGGAATGGAATGGAATGGTATGGAATGGATTATGGAGTGGAATGGAATGGAATGGAATATTGCATGGAATGGAATGAGGAATGCTATGCAATGGAATATGGAATGGAAAGTAGTGCAATGGAATGGAATGGAATAGAATGGAATTTGGAATTGAATGGTATGGAAAGTGGAATGGAATGGAATGGAATGTGTAGTGGAAAGGAATGGAATGGAATGGAAGGCGGAATGGAATGTCAAATGGAATGTGGAATGGAACGTGTAATGGAATGAAATGGAACGTGGAATGGAATGGAAAGCGGAATCGAATGGAATGGAATGAGGAATGGAACATGGAATGGAAAGTGTAATGGAATGTGGAAAGCAACGTGGAATGGAATGAAATGAAACATGGAACGGAATGGAATGGAATGTGGAATGGAATGGAATTGAACGTGGAATGGAATGTGGAATGGAACGTGGAATGGAACGTGGATTGGAACATGGAAAGAAATGGAATGTTGAATAGAATGCAATGGAATGTTGAATGGAATGGAATGGAATATGGAATGTAACGTGGAATGGAAAGAAACGGAACGTGGAATGGAACCACTAATGTAATGTACAATGGAATGTGGAATTGAATGGATTGGAACGACTAAAGGAAAGTAGAATGGAACATGGAATGGAATAGAATGGAACGTGGAATGGAATCTGGACTGGAATGGAATGCAAAGGGGAATAAAATGGAATGGAATGTGGAATGGAATGGAAGGTGGAATGGAATGGAATGGAATGGGAAAGGGAATGTGGAATGCAATAAGGAATGAAATGTGGAATGGAATGTGGAATGAAATGGAATGGAAAGTGGAATGGAATTTGGAATGGAATGGAATGGAATGTGGAATTGAATGTGGAATGCAATGAAATGGAATTTTGAATGGAATGGAATGGAATGTGTAATGGAAGGTTGAATTAAATGTGGAATGTAACGTGGCATGGAACGGAATGGAATGTGGAATGGAATGCAGTGAAATGTAGAAAGGAATTGAATGGAATGTGGAAAGGAATGGAATGGAATGTGGAATGGATTGTGGAATGCAATATGGAATGGAATGTCGAATGGAATCTGGAACGGAATGGAATGGAACGTGTAATGCAATGGAATGGAAAGTGGAATGGAATGGAATGGAATGTGGAATGAAAAGTGGAATAGATCTTGGAATGCAATGGAATGGAACGTGGAGAGGAACGTGGAATGGATCTTGGAATGGAACGTGGAATTGAATATGGAGTGGAAAGTGGAATGGAATAGAAATTAATGTGGAAAGGAATGAGGAATGTAATGGAGTGGAATGCGGAATGGAATTCAATGGAATGTGGAATGGAATGGAATGGAATGTGGAATGGAATAGAATGGAATATAGAATGGAATGTACAATGGAATGTGGAATGGAATGTGGAAGGGAATGCAAAGGAATGTGGAATGGAACGTGGAATGGATCGTGGAATGGAATGGAATGGAACATGGTGTGGAACGTGGAATGGAACTTGGAATGGAAAGTGGAGTGGAATGTGGAATGGAAAGTGGAATTGAAAGTGGAATGGAATCGAATGAAATGTGGAATGGAATGTGGAATTGAATATAAAGGAATGCGGAATACAATGTTGAATGGAATGGAATGGAATGCAGAATGGCAGGAAATGGAATGGTGTGGAATGAGGAATGGAATGTGGAATGGAACGTGGAATGGAATGGAATGGAACATGGAAAACAATGTGGATTGGAATGTGGAAGGTAAAGTGGAATGCAACTTGGAATGGACTGGAACGGAATGTGGAACGGGAAGTGGAATAGAATGGAATGGAATGTGGAATGGAATGGAACGGAATTTTAGGTGAAATGGAATGTGGAAAGGAATGGAATGGAATGTTTAAATAGAATGGAATGGAATGTGGAATGCAATGTGCACTAGAAAGGAATGCAATGTGGAATGGAATGTGGAATGGAATGGAGTGGAATGTGGCATGGACTGTTTAATGGAAAGTGGAAAGGAATGTGGAATGGATTGTGCAATGGAATTTGGAATGGAATGTGAAATGCAATGTGGAATGGAATGTGGAATGTAACGCAATGGAAAGTGGAAGGGAATGTGGAATGGAGTGTGGAATGGGACGTGAAATGGAACGTGGAATGCATTGCAATGGAATGTGGAATGGAATGTGGAATGGAAGTTGGAATGGAACGTGGAATGTAATAGAATGGAACATGGATTGGAATGTGGAATGAAAAGTGGAATGGAATGGAATGGAAAGTGCCATGGAATGTGGAATAAAATGTGCAGTGGAAAGAAATGGAGTGTGGAATGGAATGGAATGGAATGTGGAATGGAATGTGGAACGGAATGGAATTGATCATGGAATGGAATGTGGAAGGGAACGTGGAATGGAACATGGAATGAAATCGAATGTTGAATGGAATGGAATGGAATGTGGAATGGAATGGAATGGAATGTGGAATGGAATGGAATGGAATGGAATGGAATGGAATGTGGAATGGAATGGAATGGATTGGAATATGGAATGTAACGTGGAATGGAAAGAAACGGAACGTGGAATGGAATGGAATGGAAAGTCGAATGGAATGGAGTGGAATGTGGAATGGAATTGAATGGAATGTGAAATGGAATGTGGAATAGAATGTGGAATGCAATGTGGAATGGAATGTGGAATGGAACCTGGAATCGAATGGAATGGAACGTGTAATGAAATGGAATGGAAAGTGGAATGGAAGGTGGAATGTAATGAAATGGAATGTGGAAAGGAACGTGGAATGGATCATGGAATGCAATGGAATGGAACATGGAGTGGAACGTGGAATGGATCTTGGAGTGGAACGTGGAATGGATTGTTGAATGCAACGTGGAATGGAATGGAATTTAATGTGGAAAGGAATGAGGATTGGAATGGAGTGGAATGTGGAATGGAATAGAATGGAATGCGGAATGGAATGGAATGGAACGTGGATTGGAAAGTGGAATGGAACGTGGAATGGAATGTGGAATGGAATGAAATGGAATGTGGAAAGGAATGGAATGGAATGTGGAATGAAATGGAATGGGTTATGGAATGCAACGTGGAATAGAATATGGAATGTAACAAGGAATGGAATAGAATGGAATGGAACGTGGAATGGAATGTGGAATGAAACGTGGAATGGAATGTGGAATGGAATGGAATGGAATGGCATGGAAGTTGGAATTTAACAGGGAATTGTTGGGAGTGGAATGTGGAATGGAATGTGGAATGGAATGGAATGGATTGTGGAATGGAATATGGAAAGGAATGGAATGGAATGTGGAATGGAATATGGGATGGAACATATTGGAATGTGGAATGGAACAGAAAGGAATGTGGAATGGAATGTGGAATCGAATGTGGAATAGAAAGCAGAATGGAATGCAATGGAATGTGCAGTGGAACGTGGAATGGAATGGAATGGAACGTGCAAAGGAATTTGGAATGGAATGTGGAACGGAATGTGAAACGGAATGTGGAAAGCAACGTGGAATGGAATGTGGTATGCAATGGAATGGAATTGAATGTGGAATGGAATGGAATGTGGAATAGAATGTGTAATGGAAAGGAATGGAATGTGGAGTGGAATGTGGAATGGAATGGAATGGAATGTGGAATGGAAAGTGGATTGCAATGGAATGGAACACCGAAAGGAATGTGGAATGCAACGTGAAATGGAATGTGGCATGGAACGTGGAATGCCATGGGCAATGGAATCTGGAATGGAACGTGAAATGTAATCGAGTGGAAAGGGGAATGGAATGTGCAATGGAACGGAATGGAACGTGGAATGGAAAGTGGAATGGAATATGGAATGGAATGTGGAATGAAAAGTGGAATGCAATGTAATGGATTGTGTAATGAAATGCTATGCAATGTGGAATGGAATGTGGAATGGAACGTGGAATGGAATGGAATGGAATTTGTAATAGAATGGAGCAGATGGAATAGAATGGAATGGAATGATATAGAACGTGGAATGGAATGGAAAGTGGAATGGAATGGAATGGAATGTGGAATGGAACACGGAACGGAAAGTGGAATGGAATGTGGAATGCAACGTGGAATGGAATGAAACGAAAATGGAATGGAATGGAATGGAACGTGGAATGGAATGGATTTGAACGTGGAACGGAATGTTGAATGCAACGTGGAATGGAACGTGGAATGGAACGTGGAATGAAATGGAATGTTGAATGGAATTTAATGGAATGTGGAATGGAAAGGATGGAATGTGGACTGTAATGTGGAATGGAAAGAAACGGAACGTGGAATGGAAAGTGGAATGGAACTTCTAATGGAAGATAGAATGGAAAGTGGAATGGAATGGAATGGAACGTGTAATGAAAAATAGAAAGGAAAGTGGAATGGAAAGGAATGGAACGTGGAATGGAATGTGGAATGGAATGGAATGAAATGTGGAATGGAATATGGAATACAAGGAGGAATGGAATGTGGAATGGAATGTGGAATGGAACGGAAAGGAATGTGGAATGGAATGGAGAGTGGAAGGGAAAGTGGAATGGAACGTGGAATGGAACATGGAATGGAATGTGGAATGGAATGGATTAGAATATGGAATGGAAAGGAAAGGAATGTGGAATGGAATTTGGAAAGGAATGGAATGGAAAGTGGAATCGAATGTGGAATGGAATGGAGTGGAATGTGGAATGGAATGTGGAATGGAATGGATTAGAGTGGAATGTGGAATGGAATGGAATAAAATGGAATGTGGATTGGAATAGAGTGGAATGGAATGGAATGTGGGGTGGAATGGAATGGAATGTGGAATGGAATGTGGAAGGGAATGAGGAATGCAAAGTGGAATGGAACGTGGAATGGAACGTGGAATTGAACGTGGAATGGAATGTGGAATGGAACATGGTATGGAACTTGGAATGGAACGTGGAATGGAAAGGAATGGAATGCGGAATGGAATGGAATGAAATGGAAAGGAATGTGAAATGGAATGAAAGGCAATGTTGAATGGAAAGCAGTGTGATGTGCAATGGAATGTGGAATGGAATGCGGAATGAAAAGGAATGGAACGTGGAATGGAACTTGGAATGGAACGTGGAATGGAACTTGCAATGGAACGTGGAATGGAATGTAAGGGAATGTGTAATCGAATGGAACAGAATGGAGTGGAATTGAATGGAATGTGAAACGGAATGTAGTGGAATATGGATTGGAATGGAATGGCATGTAAAATGGAATGGAATCTAATATTTGATGGAATATGCAATGGAATTGTATGGAATGTGGGATGGAAGAGAATGGGATGTGGAATGGATTTGAATGGAATGGAACATGAAATGGAAGGTAATAGAATGGAATGTGGAATAGAATGTGGAATGGAAAGGAATGGAATGTGGAATTAAACGAAATGGAACGTGGAATGGAAAGTGGAAAAGAATTTGGAATGGTACGTGAAAGGAAAGTGGAATGGAACGCGGAAGGCGAAGTGTAATGGAATGTGGAAGGGAATGTGGAATGGAATGGAATGCCATGTGTAATGGAATGCAATGAAATGTGGAATGGGATGGAATGGAATGTGGGATGCAATTTTGAATGGAAAGGAATGGAATGTGGAATGGTATGCAATGCAATGTGGAATGGAATGCAATGAAATGTGGAATGGGATGGAATGGAATGTGGGATGGAATGTTGAATGGAATGGAATGGAATACGGAATGGAATGCAATGTGGATTGGAATTCAATGGAATGTGGAATGGAATGTGGATTGGAATGGAATGGAATGTGGAGTGGAATGGAGCGGTGTGGAATGTTGAATAGATGGTAATGGAATGTGGAATGGAATGCGAAATGGTATGGAGAAGAATGATTAAAGGTATGTAGAATGGAATGGAGTTGTATGTGGGTTGCAAAGGAATGGAATGTGAAATGGAATGCGGAATAGAATGGAATGGAACGCGGAATGGAACATGGAATGTAACCTGGAATGGAACGTGGAATGGAACGTGGAAAGGAACGTGGAATGGAAAGTGCAATGGAACGTGGAAAGGAATTTGGAATGGAATGTGGAATGGAATAAAATATAATGTGGAATGGAATGCAATGAAATGTGTAACGGAATGGAATGGAATGTGGGATGGAATGTGGAAAGGAATGGAAGGTGGAATGGAATGTTGAATGAATTGGAATGGAAAGTGGAATGGAATGTGGAATGGAACGTGGAATGGAATGGAATATGGAAGGGAATGGAATGGAATGGAATGTGGATTGGAATGCAATGGAAAGTGGAATGGAATGGAATGGAATGGAATCGAATGGAATGGAATTTGGAATGGAATGTAACGGAATGGTATGGAATTTGAAATGGAATGGAATGGAATGTGGAATGGAATGGAATGCAATGTGTAATGGAATGTGTAATGAATGGAATAGAATGTGGAATGGAATAGAATGGAATGTGGAATGGAATGGAATTGAAGGTGCAATGGAATGGAATGGAATGTGGAATGGAATGTGGAATGCAATGGAGGGGAATGTGGAAAGGAATGGAATGGAATGTGGAATGGAATGTAGAATGGAAAGGAATGTGGAATGGAATGGATTGGAATGTGGAATGGAATAGAATGGAATGGAATGTTGAATTGAATGGAAACAAATTGAATGTGGAATGGAAAGTGGATAAGAATGTTGAACAGAATGCAATCGAGGGTGAATTGGAATGTGGAATGGAATGGAATGGAAAGTGGAATGGTATGGAATGTAGAATGGAATGGATTTGAATGGAATGGAATGTGGAATGGAGTGGAATGTGAAATGGAATGGAATGCCGTGTTAAACGGAATGTAATTGAAGGTAGAAAGGAATGGAATTGAATGTGGAATGGAATGGAATGGAATGGAATATGGAATGGAATTTAATATGAAATAGAAAGTGGAAAGTAATGGAATGGAATGTGGAATGTACTGAATTGGAATGTGGTATGGAATGGGATGCAATGGAGTGGAATGTGGACTGAAATGCAATGGAATTTAGTTTGGAATGGAATGGAATTGAATGGAATGAGGACTTGAATGGAATGGAATGGAATGAAATGTAGAATTGAAAGGAATCGAATGTGGAATTAAAAGGAATTGAACGTGGAATGAAATGGAATGGAAACTGGATTAGAAAACGGAATGGAATGGAATGGAAGGTGGAATGGAATGCAATGAAATGTCGAATGGAATGGAGTAGAATGGAACGGAATGTGTAATGGAAATGAATGGAATGGAATGTGGAATGGAATGTGGAATGCAATGGAATGGAATTTGAAATAGAATGTGGAATGCAATGGAATGGAATGTTGAATGGAATGTGGAATGGATTGGAATGGAATGGAATATGGAAAGGAATGTGGAATGGAATGTTCAATGGAATGTGGAATGGAAAGGAATGGAATGGAATGTTGAATGGTATGGGGAAGGGAATGGAATTGAATGGAATGCAATTTGGAATGGAACGTGGAATGGCATGTGCAATGGAATGTGGATTGGAATGAAATGGAATGTGTAATCAAATGTGTAATGGAAGGTGTAATGGAACGTGGAATGGAACACTGAATTGAAAGTGGAACGGAATCTGGAATGGAACGTGGAATGGAATGCGTAATGGAAATGAATGGAATGTGTAATGGAATGGAATGTGTAATGGAACATGGAATGGAATGGAGTAGAAATTGGAATGGAATGGAATGGAACGTGGAATGAAATAAAATGGAACATGGAATGGAGTGGAATGGAATGCGGAATGGAATATGGAATGAAGCGGAATGGAATTGAATCTGGAATGGAATGGAATGGAATGAGGAATGGAATGGAATGGAATGTGGAAGGGATTGTGGAATGGAAAGAATAGGAATGTGGAATGGAATGGAATGGAATGTGGAATGGAATGGAATGGAATGGAATGGAATGAGGAATGGAACGGAATGGAGTTGAATGTGGAATGGAATGGAATGGAAAGTTGAAAGGAATGTGGAATGGATTGGAATGGAATGTGGAATGCAATGGAATGCAATGTGGCATGCAATGTGGAATTGAATGTGGAATGCAATAGAATGGAATGCAATGTGGAATGGAATGGAATGGAATGTGGAATATAATGGAATGGAATATGGAATGGAATAGAATGGAGTGTGGAATGCAATGTGGAATGGAATGTGGAATGGAACTTGCAATGTAACGTGGAATGGAATGGAATGGAAAGGGGAATGGAACATGGAATGGAACATGGAATTCATCGTGGAATTGAATGGAATAGGATGTGGAATGGAAGATGGAATGGAACATGGGGTGTAATGGAATGGATCGTGGAAAGGAACATGGAATGGAAAGTGGAATGGAACGTGGAATGAAACATGGAATGGAATGGAATGGAAAGTTGAATGTAATGGAATTGTACGTGGAATGCAATGGAATGGAATGTGCAATGGAATCGAATGGAATTTGTTATGGAATGGAATGGAATGTGTAATGGAATGGAATGGAATGCAATGTGGACTTGAATGGAATAGAATGGAATGAAATGTGGATTGGAATATAATGGAAAGTGGAATGGAATGTGGAATGACACGGAATGGAATGTGGAATGGAATGGACTGGAATGTGAAATGGAAATTGAAATGGAATGGAGTGGAATATGAAATGGAATGGAATGCAATGAAATGTGGAACGGAATGAAATGGAATGGAAACTGGAATGGAATGTGGAATGGAATCGAATGCAATGTGGATGGAACGTGGAATGGAATAGAATGGAACGTGGAATGGATAGAATGGAACGTGGAATGGAACACGGGATGGTACGTGGAACATAACGTGGAATGGAACGTGGAATGGAATGTGGACTGTAGAATGGAAAGGAATGTAAAGTGGAATGGAAAGGAATGGAATGTGGGTTGGAATGGAATTGAATGTGGGAAGGAATGGAATGTAATGTGGAATGGAATTGAATGGAATGTGGAATGGAATGTGGAATGAAATGGAATGTGGAATGGCATGGATTGGAATGGAATGGAATATGGAATGGAATGGATTGGAATGGAGTGTGGACTGGAATGCATTGGAAAGGATTAAAATATGGAATGGAATGGAATGGAAAGTGGAAAGGAAAGTGGAATGAATTGGAATGGAAAGTGGAATGGAATGGAATGGAATATGAAATGGAATGTGCAATTGAATGTGGAATGCAATGGAATGGAATGTGGAATGGAACCAGGAATGGAATGGAATGGAAAGTTGAATGGAGCGTTGAATGGAATGGAATGGAAAGTGGAATGGAATGGAATATGTAATGAAATGGAATGAGGTATGGAATGGAATGGAATGTGTAATGAATGGAATGGAATGTGAAATGGAATAGAATGGAATGTGGAATGGAATGGAATTGAAGGTGCAATGGAATGGAATGGAATGTGGAATGGAATGTGGAATGCAATGGAGGGGAATGTGGAAAGGAATGGAATGGAATGTGGAATGGAATGTAGAATGGAAAGGAATGTGGAATGGAATAGATTGGAATGTGTAATGGAATGGAATGGAATGGAATGTGGAATGGAATGGAATTGAATGCAATTAAATGTGAAATGGAAAGGAATGGAATGTGGTATGCAATTGAATGGAATGTGCAATGAAATGGGATGAAATGTAGAAGAGAAAGTGGAACTAAATGGAATGGGATGTGGAATACAATGAATTGGAATGTGGAATTGAACGGAATGGAATGTAGAATGGAATATGGAATGGAATGGAAGGTGGAATGGAATGTGGAATGGAATGTGAAATGGAATGGAATGGACAGTGGAATGGAATGGAATGGAATGTGGAATGGAACGTGGAATGGGAAGGAATGGAACATGTAATGGAACGGAATGGAACATGGAATGGAATAGAATGGAAAGTGGAAAGGAATGGAACGGAATGGAATGGAATGTGGAATGGAGTATGAAACGGAATGGAATGAAATGTGGAATGGAACGCGGAATGGAAAGTTTAATACAACGTGAAATGGAATGAAATGAAAAGTGGAATGGAACATGTAATGGAACGTGGGATTGAAAGTGGAAAGGAATGTGGAATGGATTGTGGAATGAATGGAATAGAAAATGTTCTGGAATTGATTGTAACGTGGAATGGAATGGAATGTGGAATGGAATGTGGAATGGAATGTGGAATGGAATGGACTAGTACTTGGCATTGAATGGAATAGAATGGAATTTTGAATGGAATGGAGGAGAATGGTATGGAAGGTGGAATGGAATTTAATGGAATGTGGAATGGAATGGACTAATGGAATGGAATCGAATGTGGAATGGAATGTGGAATGGCATGGAATGGAATGGGGAATGGAATGGAATGGAATGTGGAATAGAATGTCGAATGGAATGGAATGGAATGTGGAATGGAATGGAATGTGGAATGGAATGTGGAGTGGAATGGAATGTGGAGTGGAATGGAATGGAATGTGGAATAGAATGGAAAGGATTGTGGATTGAAATTTATTGGACTGGAGTGAGGACTGGAATGCAATGTATCGGAATGGAATGTGGAATGGAATGGATTTTAAAGTTTAATGGAAATTGGAATGGAATGGAATGGAAAGGAATGAAATGTGGAATGGAATTTGGAACGGAACGGAGAGGAAAGTGAAATGGAATGTGGCATAGGATGGAATGGAATGTGGAAAGGAATGTGGAAAGCAAGGCAATGGATGAGGAATGTAATGGAATGGATTGTGGAATGGAATGGCATGATATTTGGAATGGAAAGTGGAATGGAATTAAATGGAAGGTGTAATGTAATGAAATGAAATGAGGAATGGAATTGAATGGAACATAGAGTGGAACGTGGAGTGGAATGGAATGGAACATGCAATGGAATGGAATGGAACGGAATGTGGAATGGAATGGAATGTGGAATGGAATGGAATTGAATTGAATGGAATGGAAGGTGGAATGGAATAGAATCGAATGTGGATTGGAATGGAATGGAATGTTGAATGGAATTGAATGGAATGTGGAATGTAATGTGGAATGGAATTGAATGGAATGTGGAATGGAACGGGGAATGGAATGGAATGCAATGTCAAATGGAATGTGAAATGGAATGTAATTGAATGAAAGGAATGTGGATAGGAAAGGAATGGAGAGTGGAATGGAATAAAATGTGGAATGGAATGGAATGTACAATGGAATGTGGAATGGAATGGAGTGGAATATGGAATGGAATGTGGAATGGAATGGAATGGAATGTGGAATGATATGGAATGGAATGTGGAATGGAATGGAATGAAATGGAATGTGGAATTGAATGGAATGGAATGTAGAGAGGAACGGAATGGAATGTGGAAAGGAATGTGGTATGGAATGGAATGGAATATGGAATGGAATGTGGAATGGAATGGAATTTAATGAGGAATGGAATGTGGAATGGAACGCGGAATGGAAAGGAGAATGGAAAGGAACGGAATGTGGAATGGAATGTGGAATGGAAGGTGGAATGGAAAGGAAAGGAATTGAATGGAATGGAATGGAATGTGGAAAGGAATGAATTGCAATGGAACGTGGAATGGAATGTGGAATGGAATGTGGAATGGAAGGTGGAATGGAAGGTGGAATAGAATACGGAATGTAATGGAATGGAATGTGGAATGGAAAGTTGAATGAAATGAGGAATGCAATAGAATGGAAAGTGGAATGAAATGGAATGGAACTTGGAATGGAATGTGGAATGGAACGTGGAATGTGGAATGGAATGGAATATGGAAAGGAATGGAAAGCAATGTGGTATGGAAAGGAATGGAATATGGAATGAAATGTGGAATGGAATGGAATACAATGTGGAATTCAATGTGGAATGGAATGGAATCTGGAATGTAATGTGTAACGGAATGGAATGGATATTGTAATGGAAAGTGGAATGGAATGGAATACAATGTGGAATGGCATGTGGAATGGATTGGAATGGAAGGAAAATTAGCGTGGAATGGAACGGAATAGAATTTGGAATGGAATGGTATGCATATTGGTATGAAATGGAATTTAATTGAATGGAAGCTGGAATGGAATGGAAGGGAATGTGGATTGGAATGGAGTGGAAGTTGAATTGGAACTGAATGCAACGTGGAACGGTAGGTGCAATGGAATTGAATGGAATGTGAAATGGAATGTAGAATGGAATGGAATGCAATGTGCAATGGAATGTCAAATTGAATGGAATGGAAAGAAGAAAGGAACGTGTAATGGAACGTGGAATGGAAAGGAATGGAAAGTGGAATGGATAGAAATTGAAGGGAATGTGGAGTAGAATGCATTGGAATGTGGAAAGGAATGGAATGGAATGGAATGCAAAGGAATGGAATGGAATTGGAATAGGAATGGGATGGAATGTGGAATGGAACGGAATGGAATGGAATGGAAAGTACAATGGAATGCAATGGAATGCAATCTGAAAAGGAATGGAACGGAAAGTGGAATGGAATGGAATTGTATGTGAAATGGGTCAGAATGGAATGGAATGGAAAATGGAATGGAACGTGGAATGGAATGGAATGGAACGCGGAATGGAACGTGGAGTGGAAAGGAATGGAAACTGGAATGGAACGTGGAATAGAACATGTAATGGAATGGAATGGAACGTGGAAGGGTACGTCGAATGGAATGTAGAAACGAACGTGGAATGGGAAGTGGAATGGAATGTGGAATGTGGAATGGAATGGAATGGAATGTATTATGGAATGGAATGGAAAGTGGAATCGAATGTGGAATGGAAAGGAATGGAAAGTGGAATGGAATGGAATGGGAAGTGGAAGAGAAGGTGCAATGGAATGTGTAATGGAAAGTGGAATGAAATGGAATGGAAGATTGTATGGAATGTGGAAAGTAATGTGGAATGGAACTCAATGGAATGTGGAATGAAATCGAATGGAATGTGGAATGGAATTTGTAATGGAATGATTTATGCAATGGAATGGAATGCAATAGGGAATGCAATGGAATGGAATGCGGAATGGAATGGAATGGAATGTAGAAAGGAATGGAATGTTATGTGGAAATCAATGTGAAAGGGAGTGGAATGGAATGTGGAACGGAATGTGGAATAGAATATGGAATGGAATGGAATGGAATGTGAAATGGAATGTGGAATGTAATGGATTAAAATGTGGAATGCAATGGAATGTTTAATAGAATGGAATGGAATGGAATAGAATGTGGAATGGAATGAAATGGAATGTGGAATGTAATGTGGAATGAAATTGAGTGGAAAGTGGAATGGAATGTGGAATGGAATGGAATGGAATGTTAAATGGAATGTGTACCGGAATGGAATCGAATGTGGAATGAAATGTGGAATGGAATGGAACGTGGAATGGAATGCAATGGAATGTGGAAAGGAATGTGGAAAGGAATGGAATGGAACGTTGAATGGAACATGGAAAGGAACGTGGAAAGGAACGTGGAGTGGACCGTGGAATGGAACTTGGAATGGGACGTGGATTGGAATGTGGAATGCAATGTGGAATGGTATGTGGAAAGGAATGGAAGGGAACGCGGAATTGAATGTGGAATGGAAAGTGGAATGCAATGAGGAATTGAACGGAATGGAATGTGGAATGGAATGTGGAATAGAATGGAAGGCATCGTTGAATGGAATGTGGAATGGGATGTGAAAAGGACAATAACGGAAGGTGGAATGGAACGTGGAATGGAATGTGGAAAGGAACGTGGAATGGAACTTTTAATGGAATGTGGAATGGAATGTGAAATGGAAAGGAATGGACTGTGGAATGGAATGGAATGGAATGGAAAACAATGAGAATGGAATGTGGAATGGAATGGAATGGAATGATAATGGAATGTGGAATGGAATGGAACAGAATTTCGAATGGAATGGGGATTGGAATGGAATTGAAGGCAACGTGGAATGGAAATGAATGCAAAGTTCAATGGATTGGAATGGAATTTGGAATGAAATGGAATGCAATGTGGAATGGAAAGGAATGGAATGTGGAATGGAATGTGGAATGGAATGGAATGCAATGTGGAATGGAAGGTTGAATGGAAGGGAATGGAATGTGGAATGGAATGTGGAATGGAAAGGAATGAAACGTCAAAAGGAATGTGCAATGGAATGTGGAATGGAATTTGGAATGGAATGTGGAATAGAATGGAATGGAAAGTGGAATGCAATGTCAAATGGAATGGAAAGGAATGTGGAATTGAATGTGGAATGGAATGTGAAATCGAATGGATTCAAATGAGTAATGGAATGTGGAATGGAATGGAATGGAACCTTGAATGGAATGTGGAAAGGAATGTGGAATGGATTGGAAAGGAAGGTGGAATGGAACATGGAATGGAATGTGGAATCGAAGGTGGAATGGAATTTGGTATGGAAAGTAGAATGGAATGGAATGGAATGTGGATTGGAATGTGGAATGAAATGGAATTGAATTTGGAATGGAATGTAGAATAGAATGCAATGCAACGTGGAATGAAACGAAATGCAATTTGGAATGGAATGTAATAGAATGTGGAATGTAATGGAATGGAATGTGGAACAGAAAAGAATGGAATGGGGAATGGAATGTAGAATAGAATGGAATGTGGAATGGAATGTGGAAGAGAATGGAATGTGGAATGGAATGGAATAGTATGGAATGTGGAATGGAAATTATTGGAATGTGGAATGGAATGGAATGGAATTTGAATTGGAATGGAAAGGAATGTGGAATTTTATGGGATGGAATGGAATGGAATGTGAAAGGGAATTGAATGGAACATGAAACTGAATGTGGAATGGAATTGAATGTGGAATGGATTGGAATGGATTGGAATGGAATGTGGAATGGAATGGAATGGAATGGAATGGAATGTGGGACGGAATGGAATGGAATGGAATGTGGAATGGAACGGAATGGATTGCAGAATGGAATGGAAAGGAATGTAACATGGAATGGAATGGAATGGATTGGGGAATGGAAAGTGGAATGGAATGGAATGTGGAATGGAATGTGCAATTGTTTGGAATGGAATGGAATGGAATGTGGAATGGAATGGAATGGAATCGAATCGAAAGTGAAATGGATTGGAATGGAATGGAATGGAATGTGGAATGGAATGGAATGGAATGGAATGAAATGGAATGGAATGTGGAATGGAATGTAATGGAATGGAATGTGGAATGGAATGGAATGGAATAGAATGTGGAATGGAATGGAATGGAATGGAATGGAACCTGGAATGGAATGGAATGGAATGGGGAATGGAAAGTGGAATGGAATGGAATGTGGAATGGAATGTGTAATGGATTGGAATTGAATGGAATGGAATGTGGAATGGAATGGAATGGAATGGAATGTGGAATGGAATGGAATGGAATGTGGAATGGAATGGAATGAATTGCGGAATGGAATGAAATGGAATGGAAAGTGTAGTTCAATGTGGAATGGAATGGAAAGGAATGCAGAAGGGAATGTTGAATGGAATGGAGTGGAATGTGGAAGGGAATTGAATGGAGTGGAATGTGGAATGGAATGGAATGAAATGTGGAATCGAATGTGGAACAGAATGTACAGTGCAATGTGGAATGGAATGGAGTAAAATGTGGAATGTAATGTTGAATGGAATGGAATGGAATGTGGAATTGAATGGAGTGGAATGTGGAATGGGGTAGAATGAAATGTGGAATGGAATGTGGAATCGAATGTGGAATGGAAAGGAATGAGGAATGGAACTTCGAATGGAATGTGGAATGGAACTTGGAATGGAACATGGAATGGAAAGTGGAATGGAACGTGGAATGGAACGTGGAATGGAATGTGGAATGTAACTTGGAATGGAACGTGGAATGGACCGTGTAATGCAACGTGGATTACAACGTGGAACGGAAAGTGGAATGGAAAGTGGAATGGAATGGAATGCAATGTGGAATGCAATGGAATGGAAGGTGGAATGAAATCAAATTGAATGTGAAATGTAATGCGATGGACTATGGAATGTATTGGAATGGAAAGTGGAATGGAACGGAATGGAATTTGGAAAGGAATGTGGAATGAAATGGTATGGAATGTGGATTGGAATGTGTAATGGAATGCAATGAAATGTGGAATGGAATGTGGAATGGAAAGGAAAGGAAAGTGGAATGGAATCTGGAATGGAAAGTGGAATGGAAGGAGGAATGGAATGGAATGGAATGGAATGGATAGTGCAATGGAATGTGCAATGGCATGGAGTGAAACGTGGAATGGAATGTGAAATTGAATGGAGTGCAATGTGGAATTGAACGGAGTGGAATGTGGAATCGAATGGAATGGAACGTGGAATGGAATTGAATGGAACGTGGAATGGAACTTGGAATTCAACGTGGAAAGGAACGTTAAACGGAACGTGGAATGGAACGTGGAATGAAATGTGGACTGGAATGTGGTATGGAATGTAATGTGGAATGGAATGTGGAATGGTTCGTGGACTTTAACATGGAATGGAAAGTGGAAGGGAAAGTGGAATGGAAAGTGGAATGGAATGGAATGGTAGGTGTAATGGAACGTAGAAGGGATCGTGGAGTGGAATGGAATGCATTGTGGAATGGAATGCAAAGGAAGGTGTAATGGAATGGAATGGTTGGTGGAAAGGAATGGAATGGAATTGAAAGTGGAAAGGAATGTGGAATGGAATGTGTAATGGAATGGAATGGAACATGGAATGGATTGTGGAATGGAGTGCAATGGAATGTGGAAAGGAATGTGAAATGGAATGTGGAATCGAATGGAATGGAATGTGCAATGGAATGTGGAATGGAATGGAATGGAAAGTGGAATGGAAAGTGGAATGGAATGTGGAATGGAATGTGGAATGGAATGGAATGGAGTTTGGAATGGAATGTGGAATGGAATGTGGAACGGAATGTAATGTAAGGTGGAATGTAAAGGAATGGAATGTGAACTGGAATGGAATGGAATGTGGAATGGAATTCAATGGAATTTGGAATGGAATGGAATTGAATGTTGAATGGAATTGTAAGGAATGTGGAATGGAAAGTGGATTGGAATGGAACGGAAAGTGGAATGGAATGGAATGGATTGCGGAATGGAGAGGAATGGAATGGAATGGAATGTGGAATGGAATGGAATGGAAAAGAATGGAATGGAAAGCGGAACTGAATGCAGTGGAATTTGGAATGGAATCGAATGGAATGGAATGAGGAATGGAATTTGATGCGGAATGGAATGGAGTGGAATGTGCAATGGAACGTGAAATGGAATGGAATGAAATGTGGAATGGAATGAAATGGAATGCGGAATGGAGTGGAATGTGGAATGGAAAGTGGAATGGAATGCAATGGAATGTGGGATGGAATGGAATCGAATGGGATTTGTAATGCAATGGAATGGAGTGGAACGTGGAACGGAATGGAATGGAATGGGGAATGGAATGTAGAATGTAACGTGGAATGCAAAGTGGAATGGAATTTGGAATGGAAAAGAATGGAATGTGGAATGTAGTGGAATTGTGTGTGAATTGGAATTATATGGAATGGAATGGAACGTGAAATGGAATAGAATATATAATGGAATTCAATGTAATTTGGAATGAAATGGAATGGAATATGGAATGGAATGGAAATGAATGTAGAATAGAAAGTGGGATAGAATGGAATTGAAAGTGGAATGGAATGGAATGGATTGCAGAATGGAATGGAATGTGGAATGATATGGAATCGAATCGAATGGAATTGAATCTGGAATGGAACGCAATGGAATGTGTATTGGAATGGAAAGGAGCATGGAATGGAACGGAACGGAATGTGGAATAGAATGGAATGGAAAGCAATGGAATGTGGAATTTAATGAGGAATGGAAAGGAATGGAAAGTGGAATGGAATGTGGAATGGAATGGAATAGAATGTGGAATGCAAAGGAATGGAACGTGGAATTGAATGAAATGGAATATGGAATAGAATGGAATGTGGAATGGAATGTAGTGGAATGGAATGTGGAAAGTAATGGAATGGAATCGAATGGAATGTGGAATGGAATGGAAGGGAATGTGGAATGGAATGGAATGGAAAGGAATGGAATGTGGAATGGAAAGTGGAATGGAATGGAATGGAATGGAAACGAATGGAATGGAATGTGAAATGGAATGTGGAAAGGAATGTGGAATGGAGTTGAGTGGAATGTGGAATGCAATGGAATGGAATGTCAAATGGAATGTGGAAAGGAATGGAATGGAATTTGGAATGGAATGTGGTATGGAATGGAATGGAATGTTGAATGGAATGGAAGGGATTGTGGAATGGAAAGGAATGGAATGGAATATGGTATGGAATGGAATATGGTATGGAATGGAATGGAATTTGAATTGCAATGGAATGCAATGGTGTGTGGAATTCAATGGAAAGGAAAGGAATGGAATGGAATGGAATGGAAGGGAACACGGAATGGAATGTGGAATGGAATGGAAAGGAATGTGGAATGGAATGGAATGGAATGGAATATGGAATGGAATGTGGAGTGGAATGGAAAGGAATGCGAAAAGGAATGGAATTGAATGTGGAATGGAATGGAATAGAAAGTGAAAAGGAGCCGAATGGAAAGTGTATTGGAATGGAATAGAATGTGGAATAGAATGGAATGGAATGTGGAATGGAATTTGTAATGGAATGGAATGGAACGTGGAATGGAATGGAAAGGAAAGTGGAATGGAAGGTGGAATGGAATGGAATGGAACATGGAATGGAATGGAACGGAATGTGGAATGGAATGGAATGAAATGTGGAATGGAATAGAATGGAATAGTATGGAAGGGAATGGAATTTGAAATGGAATGGAATGGAATGTGGAATGAAATGGAGTGGATTACCGAATGGAATGGAAGGGAAGGGAATGCGGAATGGGAAGGAATGGAATTAAATGGAATGGAAAGGAATGTGGAATGGAATGTAACGGAATGGAATGAGGAATGGAATGGAATGGATTTTAGAAAGGAATGGAGCGGAATGGAATGTGGAATGGAACGGAATGGAAAGGAATGGATTGCAATGTTGTTTGGAATGGAATGGAATGTATAACGGAATGGTATGGAATTTGGAATGGAAAGGAATGGAATGTGGATTGGAATGGAGTGGACAGGAATGCAATGTGGAATGGAATGGAAGGGAAAGTTGAATGGAAAGTGGAAGGGAATGGAATGGAATGCGGAATGGAATGGAATGGTATCTGGAATGGAATGGAATGGAATGGAATGGAATGTGGAATGGAATGGAACGGAATAGAATGTGGAATGAAATGGAATGGAATGCAGTTTAAAGGTATATGGAATGGAATGTGGAATGGAATGGAATGGAATGAGAAAAGGAGTAGAATGGAATGTGGAATGGATTGGAAAGGTATTTGGAATGGAACTGAATGTAATAGAATGTGAAGTGGAATGGAATTGAATGGAATTGAATATGGAATGGAAAAAGGAAGGGAATGGAATGAAATTTGGAATGGAATGGAATATAATGGAATGTGGAGTGGAATGGAATGGAATGGAATTGAATATGGAATGGAAGTTGGAAGGGAAAGGAATGGAATTTGAAAAGGAATGGAATCAAATGTGGAATGGAATGTAATGGAATGTGGAACGGAATGGAATGGAGTATGGAACGGAATGGAATGAAGTAGAAGGTGGAATGGAATGGAATGGAATGTACTATGGAAAGTGAATTGGAATGGAATGGAATGGAATGTGGAATGGAGGGTGGAATGGAATGTAACGGAATGTGAAATGTCATGGAATGGAAAGTGGAATGCAATGGAAGGGAATGTGGAATGGAATGGAAAGAAGTGGAAAGTGGAATGGAATGGAATGGAATTTGAAATGGAATGCAATGGAATGTGGAATGGAATGTGGAATGGAATTGAGTGAATGGAGAAATGGAATGGAATGGAATGGAATTTGGAATTGAATATGGAATGCAATGGAATGGAATGTGGAATGGAATGTGGAATGGAATGCGATGGAATGGAATGGAATGTGGAATGAAATGTGAAATGGAATGGAATGAAATGTGGAATGGAATGGAACGTGGAATGGAATGTGGAATGGAACAGAATGGAAGGAGAAGTGAAATGGAATGGAATTTGGAATGGAATGGAGTGAAATAGAAGGTGGAATGTAATGGAATTGAGTGGAATGTGGAACGTAATGTGATGGAATGGAGAGGAAAGCAGCCTGGAATGTGGAATGGAATGGAATGGAATGTGGAATGCAAAGTATTGGAATGCGGTATGGAATGGAAAGGAATGGATGTTGATTTCAATGAACTGGAATGTGGAAAGTAATGTGGAATAGAATGCTATGGAATGTGGACTGGAATGTGGAATGGAATGGAATGGAATGGAATGTGGAATGGAATGGAATGGAAAGTGGAATGCAATGGAATGGAGTTGAATGCAGAATGGAATGGAATGGATGTGGAATGGAATGAAATGGAATGTGGAAAGGAATGGAATGGAATGTGGAATGGAATGTGAAATGGAATGGAATGGAATGTAGAATGGAATTTAATGGAATGTTGAATGGTATTTGCCATGGAGTGGAATGGAATGTGGAATGGAATGTAATGGAGTGGAATGTGGAACGGAATGGAGTGGAATAGGGAACGGAATGGATAGGAATATGGAATGGAATTGAATGGAATGTGGAATGCAATTGAGTGGAATGTGGAGTGGAATAAGAAATGGAATGAGGAATGGAATGGAATGGAAAGTAGAATGCAAAGTGGAAAGGAATGGTATGGAAAGTGGAATGGAATCTGGAATTGAATGCAATGGAAGGTGGAATGGAACGCGGAATGGAACGTGGAATGGAATGTGGTATGGAATAGAATGGAATGCTGGATGGAATGGAACACAATGTGGAACGGAATGGAACACAATGTGGAACGGAATTTAATGCAATGTGGAATGGAATGTGGAATGGAAAGTAATGGAATGGAATAGGGAATGGAATGGAATGGAATGGAATGGAATGTGGAATGGAATGGAATGGAAAGGAATGGAATGTGTGACATAATGAAATGGAATGAGTAAAGGAATGGAATTAAATGGAATGTGGAATGGATTGGAATGGAATGGAAAGCGGAATGGAATGGAATGGAATGCGTAATGGAAGGAAATGGAATGTGGAATGCAATGGAATGGAATGTGGAATGGAATGCAATTGAATGTGTAATGCAATCGAATGTAATGGATAGTGAACTGGAATTGAATGAAATTCGGAATGGAATGTGGAATAGAATGGAATGGAGTTTGAAATGCAATGTGGAATGGAATGTGGAATGGAATGTGGAATGGAACGGAATGGAATGTGGAATGGAAAGTGGTATTGAATGTGCAATGGAATGGAATGGAATGTGGATTGGAAGGCAATTCAGTGTGTAATGGAATGGAATGGAATGAAAATGGAAATAATGGAATTGAATGGAAAGCCGAATTTAATGTAGAATAGAAGGGAAGGGAATTTCGAATGGAATGTGGAATGGTATCTGGAATAGAATGTGGAATGGAAAGAAATGGATTGCGGAATGGAATGGAACAGAATGTGGAATGGAATGGAATAGAAAGTGCACTGGAATGTGGAATGGAAGGGAATAGAATGTGGACTGGAATGTGGAAAGTAATGGAATGTAATGTGGAATGTAATAGAATGGAATGTGGACTGCAAAGGAATGGAATTGAATTTAATGTGAAATGGAATGTAATGGAGTGTGGAATGGAAAAGAATGGAATGTGGAATGGAATGGAAAGGACTGTAGAATGGAATGGAATGGAATGTGGAAGGGAATGTGTATGGAATGGAATGGACTGTGGAATGGAATGGAATGGAAAGTGGACTGGAATGGAATGGAATGGAATGTGAAATGGAATGGAATGGATTGTGGAATGGAATTGAATGGAACGTGGAATGGTATGGAACGGAATGTAGAATGGAATGTGGAATGGAATGGAATGGAATGGAATGGAATGCGGAATGGAATGTGGTATGGAAATGAATGAAATTTGGAACGGAATGGAATTGATTGTGGAATGGAATGGAATGGAAAGGAATGGAATGGAACGTGAAATGGAATGGAATGGAATGGAATGAGGAAAGGAATGGAATGGAATGGAACGTGGATTGGAACATGGAATGCAATGGAAGGGAATGTGGAATGGAATGTGGAATGCAATGGAATATGACGTGGAATAGAACATGGAATGGAAAGCGGTATGGAAAGTGGAAAGGAACGTGGAATGGAATGTGGAATGGACAGTGGAATAGAATGGGGAATGGAATGGAATGGAATGTGGAATTTAATCTTGAATGGAAAGCAAAGGAATGGAAGGGAATGTAGAATGTAGTGGAATGGAATGTGGAATGGAATGGAACGGAATGGAATGGAATGTGTAATGGAATATGGAATGGAATGGAACGGAATATGGATTGGAAGGTTTAATTGAATGGAATTGAATACGGAATGGAATGTGGAATGGAGTGTGGAATGCAATGAAATGGAAAATGGAATGGAATGTGAAATAGAACGGGGAATGGAAAGTGGAATGGAATATGGAATGGAAAGTGCAATGGAATGGAATTGAATTTGCAATGGAATGTGGAATGGAAGGTGTAATGGAATGGAATGGAACGTGCAATGGAACGTTGAATGGAAAGTGGAATGGAAAGTGCAATGGAATGGAACAGAATGGAATGTGGAATGGAATTGAATGGAATGTGGAAAGGAATTCAATTGAAGGTGGAATGGAATCGAATGGAATGCAATGTGAAATGGAATTGAATGGAATGCGGAATAGAATGCGGAATGGAATAGCATGGAATATGGAATGGAATGAGGACTAGAATGTGGAATAGAATGGAATGGATTGTGAAATGGAATTCAATTCAGTGTGGAATGGAATGCAATGGAATGGAAAGTGAAACTGTATTGAATGGATTGCGGAATGGAACGTGGAATAGGATGGAATAGAATTTGGAATGGAATGGAATGTGGAATGGAATGTGTAATTGAATCTGTAATGGAATGTAATGGAATGTGGAATGGAATGTGGAATAGAATAGAATGTAATATGGAAGGGAATGGAATGGATTGTGGACTGGAATGGAATGGAATGAGGAATGGAATTGAATGGAAGGTGGAATGGAATGGAATGGAATGTAGAAAGGAATGTGGAATGGAATGGAATGGAATGTGGAATGCAATGTGGTATGGAATGGAATGGAATGTGGAATGGAATGGAATGGATTGTGGCCTGGAATGGAATGGAGTGGAATGGAATGTGAAATGAAATGGAATGGAATATGGAATGGAATAGAATGGAATGTGGAATGGAATGGAATGTAATGTACAATGGAATATGGAATGGAATGGAATGGAATGTGGAATGGAATGTGGTATGGAATGGAATGAAATTTGGAAAGGAATGGAATAGGATGTGGAATGGAATGAAATGGAATAGAGTGTCGAATGGAACGTAATGGAATGGAAACTGGAATGGAAAGGAAAGGAATGTGGAATGGAATGCAATGTGGAATGGAATGGAATGTGGAATGGAATGGAATAGAATGTGGAATGGAACGTGGAATGCAATGAAGGGAAAGTGGAATGTAGTGAGGAATGCAATGGAATTTGATGAGGAATGGAACCTGAAATGGTACGTGAAAAGGAAAGTGAAAAGAAAGTTGGAATGCAACGTGGAATGGACCGTAGAATGGAATGGGGAATGGAATGTAATGGAATGTCTAATGGAAAGGAATGGAGTGGAAGGGAATGTGGAATGGAATGGAATAGAAAGTGGAGTGGAATGTGGAATGGAATGGATTGTGGAATGTAATGGAATGGAATGTGGAATGGATTGTGGAAGGCAATGAAATGGAAACTGGAATGGAGTGCGCAATGGAACATGGAATGGAACGTGGAGTGGATTATGGAATTGAATGTGAAATGGAATGGAATACAATGTGGAATGGAATATGGAATGGAATGTGGAATGGAATACGAAATGGAATGGAGTGGAATGTGTAATGGAATGGAATGGAATGAGGAATGGAATGTAGAATGGAATGAGGGATGGAATACGGAATGGAATGGAGTGGAATGTGGAATGGAATGGAATGGAATGGAATGTGGAATAGAATTTGGAATGGAATGGAATTGAATGTGGAATGGAATGTGGAATGGAACGTGGAATGGAATGTGGAATGGAACGTTCAATGGAATGTGGAATCGAATGGAGTGGAATGTGGAATGGAATGGAGTGGAAATTGGAATGGAATGTGGAATGGAATGCAAAGGAATGTCGAATGGAATGTGGAATGCAATGTAGTGGACCGTGAAATGGAACGTGGAATGGAATGGAATAGAATGTGGAATGGAACATGGAGTGGAATGTGGAACAGAATGGAATGGAATGTGGAATGGAAGGTGGAATGGAATGGAATGGAACATGGAATGGAAAGTGGAATCCAACGTGGATAGGAACGTTGAACGGAACTTGGAATGGAACATGGAATGGAACGTGCAATGGAATGTGAAATGGAATGACTTGGAACGTGGAATGGAATGTGGAATGCAATGTGGAATGGATGATGGAAATTAAAGTGGAATGGAAATTGGAATGGAACGTGGAATGGAGGGTGGAATGGAAGGTGGAATAGCATATGGAATGGAATGTGGAATGGAATGGAATGGAATGTGGAATGGAATGTGGAAAGGAATACACAATGCAATGGAGTGGAATGTATAATGGAATAGAATGGAAGGGAATGTGGAATGGAATGTGGAATGGAAAGGATTTGAATGTGGAACGGAATGTGGAATGGAACATGTAATGGAATGGAATGGAATGTGGAATGCAATGTGCAATGGAATGTGGAATGTAATAGAGAGAAATGAGGAATGGAATGTGGAATGGAATGGAGTGGAATGTGGAATGGAATGGAGTGGTATGTGGAAAGGAATGTGAAATGGAATGGAATGGAATGGAATGTGGAATGGAATGTGGAATGGAATTTAATGGAACGTGAAATGGAACATGGAATGGAATGGAATAGAACGTGGAATGGAACGTGGAAAGGAATGTGGAATGGAATAGAATTTAATGTGGAACGGAAGGTTGAATGGAATGGAATGGAACCTGGAATGGAACGTGGAATGGAATATGGAATGGAATGTCAAATGAAACGTGGAATGGAACGTGGAAAGGAATATGGAGTGGAACGTGGAATGGAACATGGAATGGAATGTGGAATGGAATGTGGAATGGAATGGAATAGAATTTGGAATGGAATGTGGAAGGGAATAGAATGCAGCGCGGAATGGAATGGAATGCAATGTGGAATGGAATGAAATGGAATGTGGAATGGAATGGAATGGAATGTGGAATGGAATGGAAAAGAATGTTGAATGGAACGGAATGGAATGTGTTATGGAATGGAATGGAATGAGGAATGGAATGGAATAAGGAATGGAATGGAAGGGAATGTGGAGTAGATATAATGGAATGATGAATGGAACGTGGAATGGAATGGAGTGGAAAATGTAAATGAAAGTGGAGTGGGCCATGGAATGGAACGTGGAATGGAACATGGAATGCAATGTGGAATGTGGAAAGGAATGGAATGGAGTGTTTAACGGAATGGAATGGAATGTGGAATGGAATGGGGAATGCAATGGAATGGAAAGGAATGTGGACTGGAATAGAAATTAATGGAATGTGTAATGTAAAGGAATGGAATGGAAAGTGGAATGGAAAGCGGAATGGAATGGAATCTGGAATGGAACGTGGAATGGAACATGGAATGGAACTTGGAATTGTATGGAATGGAAAGTGGATTGGAACGGAATGGAACGTGGAATGGAATGGAAAGGAATATTGAATGGAATGGAATGGAATGTGCAATGCAATGGAAAGGAATGTGGTATGAAATGGAATGGTATGGAATGTGGACTGAAATGAAAAGGAATGTAATGGAAAGTGAAATGGAATGGAATGGAACGTTTTATAGAATGCAATGGAATGGTATGGGATGGAATGGCATGAGGAATGGAATGGAATGCGGAATGGAATGGAATGGAAAGTGGAATGGAATGCAATGGAAGGTGGAATGGAATGGAATTCAATCTGGATTGGAATGGAATGTGGAATGGAATGGAAGGGAATGTGGAATGGAATGGAATGGAACGTGGAATGGAATGGAATGGAATGGTATGGAATGGAATGGAATGAGGACTGGAACGGAATGTGCAATGGAATGGAATTGAATCTGGAAATGAGTGGAATGGACTGTGGAATGGAATGGAATGTGGAATGGAATGGAATGGAATGTGGAATGGAATGGAATGGAATGTGGAATGGAATGGAATGGAATGTGGAAGGGAATGCAATGGAATGAAAGGGAATGTGGAATGGAAGTGTGTGGAAAGGAATGTGGAATTGAATGCAGAAAGGAAATGAATGGAATGGCATTGAAAGTGGAATGGAATGGAATGCGGAATGGAGTGGAAAGGATTGTGGAATGGAATCGAATGGAATGGAACGTGGAATGGAATGCGGAAAGGAATGTGTAATGGAATGGAACGGAACGTGGATTGGAATGGAATGTGGAATGCAATTGAATGGAATGTGGAATGGAATGGAATGGAATCTGGAAAGGAAAGGAATGGAATGTGGAATGGAAAGTGGAACGGAATGGAATGGAAGGTGGAATGGAATGGAATGGAATGGAATTTGGAATGGAATGGAATGGAACTTGGAATGGAATGGAATGGAACGTGGAATGGAATGGAATGGAATGGAATCTAAAGGAATGTGAAATTAAATGGAATGGAATGTGGAATGAAATTTGGCATGGCATGGAATAGAATGTGGAATGGTATGCAACGGAATGTGGAATGGAATGGAATGCAATGTGGAATGGAATCGAATGGAATGTGGAATGGAATGGAATGGAATGGAATGTGTAATGGAATGCAATGGGATGCGGAATGTAATGGAATGGAATGGGATATGTAACGGAATGCAGAATGGAATGTGGAATGGAATCGAATGGAGTGTGGAATGCAATGGAACTGAATGAAAAGAGGAATTTAATGGAGTGGAATGGAATGTGGACTGGAATGTAATAAAATGGAATGGAATGTGGAATGCAATGTGGAATGGAATGGAATGGAACATGGAATGGAATGTACAATAGAATGTGGAATGGAATGAAATGGAATGTGGAACAGAATGGAATGGATCTTGGAATGGAAGGGAATGGAAAGTGGAATGCAATGGATTGGAACGTAGAATGGAATGGAATGGAACGTGGAATGGAATGGAATGAAATGGTATGGAATGCACTGGAATGAGGAATGGAATGGATTGTGCAACAGAATGGAATGGAATGTAGAATGGAATGGAATTGGATGTGGAATGGAATGGAATGCCATATGGAAACGAATGGAATGTGGAATGGAATGGAATGCAATGTGGAATGGAATGGAATGGAATGGAATGTGGAATGGAATGTGGAATGGAATGGAATGGAATGTGGAATGGAATGGAATGGAATGTGGAATGGAATGGAATGGAATGTGGAATGGAAAGAAATGTGGAATGGAATGCAATGGAATGTGGAATGGAATGCAATGGAATGTGGAATGAAATGGAATGGAATGTAGAAGGGCATGGAATGGAATGTGGAATGGAAAGGAAAGTGGAATGGAATGGAATGGAATGCGTAACGGAATGGAATGGAGTGTGGAATGGAAAGGTATGGAATTTGGAATTGAATGTGGAATGGAATGGAATGAAATGGAATGTGGACTGGAATGGAATGAAATGTCATGGAATGTGGAAAGGAATTTGGAATGGAATGGAACGGTACATGGAATGGAATGTACAATGGAATGGATTGCAATTTGGAATGGAATATGTAATGGAATGGAATGGAATGTGGAATGGAATGGAATGGAACTTTGAATAGAGTGGAATGGAACGTAGAATGGAATGGTATGGAATGGAAGAGAATGAGGAATGGAATAGAATGCGGAATGGAATTGAATGGAATGTGGAATGGAAAGCAATGGAATCTGGAATGGAACAGAATGGAATGTGGAATGGAATGCAGAATGGAATGGAATGGAATGTGGAATGGAATGGAATGGAATCAAATGGAATATGGAATGAAATGTGGAATGTCATGGAATAGAATGTGGAATGGTATGGAATGGAATGTGGAATGGAATGGAATGGAATGTGGAATGTAATCGAATGGAAACTGGAATGGAATGGAATGTAATGTGGAATGTAATCGAATGGAAAGTGAAATGGAATGGAATGTAATGTAATGTGGAATGGAATGGAATGGAATGCGGAATGCAATGGAATGGAATGGAATGTGGAATTTCATGGAATGGAATGGAATGTGGAACAGAATGGAATGGAATTGAATGTGGACTGGAATGGAAAGGAATGTTAAGGGAATGTGGAATGGAATGGAATGGAACGTGGAATGGAATGTAGAATGGAATGGAATGGAATGTGGAATGCAATGTGGAATTTAGTGGAATGGAATGTGGAATAGAAGTGAATGGAACTTGGAATTCAATGGAATGGAACGTGGAATGTAATGGAATTGTACGTGGAATGGAATGGTTTGGAATGGAATGGAATGTGGAATGGAATGGATTGGAATTTGGAATGGAATTGAATGCAATGTGGAATGGAATGGAGTGGAATGGAATGTGGAATGGATTGGAATTGAATGTGGAATGGAATGGAACGGAATGTGGAATAGAATGGAATGGAAAGTGGAATTGAATGGAATGGAATGTGGAATGCAATGTAATTGAATGTGGTATCGAATGTGGAATGGAATGGCATGTAATGGAATGGAATGTGGAATGGAATGGAATGTGGAATGGAATGGAATGTGGAATGAAATGGAATGTGGAATGGAAAGGAATGCAATCTGGAATGGAATGGAATGTACAATGGAATGGAATGGAACGTGGAGTGGAATGGAATGCAATGTGGAATGGAATGGAATCGAATGTGCAATGGAACGGAAGGGAAATTGGAATGGAATGGAATGGAATGGAAAGGAATGTGGAATGGAATGGGATGGAAAGTGGAATGGAATGGAATGGAATGTGGAAAGCAATGGAATGGAATGTGGAATGCAATGTGGAATGGAACGGAATGGAATGGAATATAATGGAATGTGGAATGGAATGGAATGGAATGTGGAATGGAATAGAGTGGAAATTGGAATGAATTGGAATGGAATGTGGAATGGAATATGGAATGGAATGGAAAGGAATGGAATGTGGAATTGAATGCCCTGGAGTTTTGTATGGAATGCAATGGAAAATGGAATGGAATGGAATGGAATTGAATGTGGAATACAATGTGGAATGGAATGCAATGGAAAGTGGAATGGAATGGAATGGAATATGGAACGTAATGGAATGTCGAATGGAATGGAATGAAATGTGTAATGAAATGGAATGTGGAATGGAACGGAATGCCATCTGGAATGGAATAGAATGTGGAATGCAATGGAAGGTAATGTGGAATGGAATGTAATATAATGGAGTGGAATGGAATGTGGAATGGAATGACATGGAAAGTGGAATGGAATGGAATGGAATATTTAATGGAATGTAATGGAATATGGAATGCAATTGATTGCAATGTGAAATGGAATGGGAAGGAATATGGAATGGAATGGAATAGAATGTGGAATGGAATCAAATGGAATGTGGATTGGAATGTGGAAAGAATTTGTTATGGAATGGAATGGAATGTGGAATCGAACATGGAATGGAAATGAATGGAACATGGAAAGAATGTGAAATGGAAAGGAACGGAATGTGGAATAGAATGTGGAATGGAATGAAATGGAATGTGGAATGGAATGTGGAAAGGAATGGAATGGAATATGGAATGGAATGTATAATGGAATGCAAGGGAAGTTGGAATGGAATGCAATGAAATCCGGAATGGAATGTGGAATGGAATAGAATGGAACGTGGGATACAATGTAGAATGGAATTGAATGGTATGTGGAATGGAACGTGGAATGGAAAGTGGAATGGAACGTGGAATGGAATGTGTAATGTTGAGTGGAATGGAATGGAATGTGGAATGGAATAGAATGGAATTGAATGAGGAATGGAATCGAACGAAATATGGAATGTATTGGAGAGGAATGTGGAATGGAATGTGGAATGACATGGAATGGAATGTGAAATGGAATGGAATGGAATCTGGAACGGAATGTGGAAGGGAATGGAATGGAATGGAATGGAATGTGGAATGGAATGGAATGGAATGGAATGTGGAATGGAATGGAATGGAGTTTGAATGGAATGGAATGGAATGTGGAGTGGAATGGGGAATGGAATGGAATGTAATGTGGAATGGAATGGCGTGGAATGTGGAATGGAACGCGGAATGGAACGTGGAATGGAATGTGGAATGGAACTTGGAATGGAAGTACTTGCATTGATGGCCTATTCCTAGCGGACGCGTCTTACTTCAATATCCTCCCCATCTTCCTGCTACAGGAGGAGCTTCCTGAGCAGCTGACCGGTTCTGAAAATCCCATGAAAGCTTCCTCTGCAAGGTACTGTCGGCGCACACGGGCCAAGCCATCTCACTCACTTTGTGAATTTTTGTTTGTTTGTTTTGTTTTGAGATGGAGTCTCATTCTGTCACCCAGGCTGCAGTGCAATGTTGCGATCTCAGCTCAATGCATCCTCCGCCTCCCGGGTTCATGACGTTCTCCTGCCTCAGCCTTCCCATTAGCTGAGACTACAGGTGCCCGCCACCACGTCAGGCTAATTTTTTAAATATTTTTAGTAGAGACGGTGTTTCACCGTGTTAGCCGGGATGGTCTCGATCTCCTAACCTCGTGATCTGCCCACCTCAGCCCCACAAAGTGCTGAGATTACAGGTGTGAGCCAGTGTGTCCGGCCCTAAGTGTCTTATATATTAAAATTAACGCATTTCAGAGAGGCATAGTTTGCAAATACGGTTCCTCTTTTTTTTTTGAAATGGAGTCTCGCTCTGTCGCCCATGCTGGAGTGCAGTGGCCCAATCTCAGCTCACCTCAATCTCCTCCTCCCAGGTTCCAGCGATTCTCCAGCCTAAGGCTCCCAAGTAGCTGGGATTACAGGTGTGCACCACCACGCCCGGCCAATTTTGTATTTTTGGTAGAGATGGGGTTTCTCCATGTTGGGCAGGCTTGTCTCGAACTCCTGACCTCAGGTGATCCGCCCACCTTGGCCTCCCAAAGTGCTGGGATTTCAGGCGTGAGCCACTGTGTCCAGCCCACTTTTTATTTTTCTTTGTTTATGTTTTGAGTCTAACAATCCTGGCAGGTGCACAAGGATGATTCTAAACCATCATTTCCTGGGAAGACGCGGATGTAGCTTTAGTGATGCTGGTTCAGCTCCTGGCTGCTTCCTTGACTCACATTCTAGGCTTGAGAGAGTTGGTCTTGCTCAGGAGACAGCTGCCCCCAAAGACTGAATGAAACAACTGTGGGTCTTGCTAAGTGTGGACAGGAAGGTGACAGCCATGCAGAGATCTAGAGGGAGAGCATCCCGAGCTCAGGGAGCAGCTCCTGGGCAGGAAAATGTGTACCACATGGAGGAAGAGTGAGAAGCTGTGGATGGTGGAGAGGAGCGAATGCAGACAAAGCCCCCAGGCAGCTGCAGGGATAAGCAAAGAATGCTGTGGGCTCCATCCCAGTGTTACCCACCCTCTTGCCCTGGCTCCATGTTCCGAAGCCCCTCTTCACATCTTCACCTGTTTTCACGTGAGCACTTTCCTCCCTTGCTGAGTGGATGAGAATGGGGTCCACACGGCAGGATGAGGTGGTGTGGACAGGACCAGCATGCAGGAGAAACAGAAAGAGAGAGAGAGAGAGAGGGACACAGAGAGAGAGAGATGAGGGAGCGGAGAGCAAAGATCATTTCACATTGCACCATTCGGCCACCAGGTGGGCACACCTGGTGAAAGGTAAGACCCCAGAGGTGGTGACACAGGAGGACCACCTTGCTCAACGCCCACAGGGTCTCTGGCAGATAAGGACACTGGAGACAGCACAAGACACTCTGCAGAGGATGGAACTGTGTCCTCTCCAAAATTCGCATCCACTCAGAATCTCTGATCATCACCTTCTTTGGAAATACACTCTTTGCAGTTTTAGTCAAGTTAAGGTGAGGTCATATTGGATTAGGGTGGACTCTAAATCCAATGACAGCTGTCCCCATAAGAGACAGAAGAGGAGACACAGACACAGAGGAGAAGGTCTCATGGAGACAGAGGCAGAGACTGGAGTGATGGGACCACAAGGCCAGGGATGCTGGATCCCCCAGGAGCTGGGAGAGCCAGGAAGGATCCTCCCCTAGAGCCTCCAGAGGGAACTGGATACAATTGTACTGGATTGAACAGTGGCCCCCAGAAAGATCTGTCCACATCTGAAAGCCCAGAACCTGGAGTGAGAACTTATTTAGAAATAGGGTCTCTGTAGATGTGATAAAGTGAAGGGCCTTGAGATGAGATCATCCTGGGGTAGAGTAGGGTAAGCCCTAAATGCAATGACAAGTGTCTTTTCAAGAGACAGAAGAGGAGACACAAACACACAGGAGAAGGCCACCTGGAGACGGAGGCAGAGACTGGAGTGATGCATCCACAAGCTCAGGGACTCTGGATCCCCTAAGAGCTGGGAGAGGCAGGAAGGATCCTCCCTAGAGCCTCCAGAGAGAACTAGATACATTTGAAGTGGATTGAACTATGTATCCCAAAAAAGATATGTTTCATATTCTAACCCAAAAACCTGTGAGTGGAGGTAGAGACTGGAGTGATGAGGCCACAGCCCAGGGATGCCATTCCAGACCCCCCAGAGAGGGAGGAGGCCTGGAGCCCCCAGGAAAGGATTTATGCTAAACAAGGGGTGGATAATTCATGGCTCCCCTTTTTAGACCATATAGGGTAATTTCCTGACATTGCCATGGCATTTGTAAACTGTCTTAGTGCTGGTGGGAGTGTAGCAGTGAGGACGACCAGAGGTCACTCTCATTGCCATCTTGGTTTCGGTGGGTTTCATTCAGCTTATTTACTGAAACCTGTTTCATCAGCAAGGTTTTTGTGACCTGTGTCTTGTGCAAACCTCCTAACTCATCCTGTAGCTTAGGATGACTTATCCATCTGGGGATGCAGCCCAGTACGTCTCAGCCTCATTTTACCCAGCCCCTATTCAAGCTGAAGTTGTTCCAGTTCCAGTGCCTCTGACAATACCTAAAGGCTGGAGTTCATCTTGGGGACACATCCAGAGTACAATTGCTGGGCTGGGGAACCCGTGTTTCTCAACTTTAAGATGAGGCCAAACCCCTTTCCAAAATGGTGGTCGAGACAGACATTTTGCCCTACAATGTTGAGGAAAGCCAATCTCTGGCACCTACGGCAACATCTGCAACCGTCAGAATGCTTCATTTTTAACATTTTTGCCAATCATATCGTTACGGGCAGGTCTTTGGTCTTAGAGCTCCCAAGATGGGGACAGACCACTCCCAAGATGGGAGTGGGCCACTCCCAAGATGGCAGCCGCCCACTCCCAAGATGGCTGCAAGTCTTTTCTTCTCTGAGCTGGGGTTCTTGGCCTCATGGATTCCAAGAATGGAACCTTGGGCCATGCAGTGAGTGTTGTAGTTCTATTAGAAGCCATGGGTCACGGAAGAGAACCCTGGAACCCAGCGACTGGTGTTCAGCTCCATTAGGACAAACTTGGGCACTTAGCCACGCAGGAACAATGATTGTGAGTGGCAGGGGGTGCCTTGCTGGATCAGAAGCACAGCAGATACCCTGCCCTATCCAGAGGGGTGGAAGTCAACGGTGGGTCTGCAACGGCAGCGTTCAGCAGTGGTGGACGGCGAGCGAAAGCTCAGCTCGAGCCGGAACAAACATGCACCAGAAGGGTGTGCAGTTGCAAGATCTAACAGCTTGAAAACAGAGCTCTGATACAATGGGAGGGGACCCAAAGGGGGTTGCCCCCTCCCGGCTCAAATACCTGGGTTTATATTCCAATAATTGTCCCTCCCCCTGTGCTCTCAGGTAATAGATGATTTGACTATTTCTTTACCTCCTGCTTTTAGCCTAATTTGTATTTTAGTGAGCTCCCTCTTTGCTACCCGATTGGTTGGGTGTGAGCTGAGTTACAAGGTGGGTGCAATCACCTTCCCCACCTAGACTTAGGAATTCCGAGTTGGCCTAGGAAATCCAGCTAGTCCTGTCTTTCAATATTGGTGTGAAAAGCGTGTCTCACGGCAGTCTTGATTTGCCCATCAGGTAACATGTCTAAAAATGTTTACAGTAGCTCTGCCCCAAAATACCCCATAGAAATATTCCTATTTCCATTTCCTGTTTCTACGAGGAAATAACCTAATGCCCATAGGCAGAAGGACGCATCCATAAGTTGTGGAATATTCACCTGCTGGGATATTACGGAGCCACCAAAATGAAGACACAGCAGAAATCCAGTATGGATGAATCTTTGAAATGATGTTTTCAGTGAGAAATGCTGGTCTCAAAAAATTACATAGAGCATGATATACACTTTTCATAAAGTTAGAGACAATTAAAATAGAGAAAAGCAATAAAGTGAAGTATCAAAGGAAATTCAGAAAATGAAGGATACCAAACTCCACACAGGGTCACCTTGGGTTGTGGGTAGCGTCGCAGAGGGCTGGATGGGGTGGGAGAAGCGATGGGTGTCCGTTATTCTTAATGTCTCTGTTTATATATTTGTGACGGTTGGACAGATTGCATTAGAGTGTTAAAAGGGACCTCTACCTAACCCCCATAAAAAAAATCAACTATAAAATTGTGTTGGGGTATTAAGAATACCTAACTAACATCTTAAATATATATGTAACTATTAAGATAAAAGTGAAGGCAAAAATTAAGGCTCAAGAGCCGAGAGTCCTAACGGCAGAGCCTGGGAGGACAAATTAAAATAAGGACAACGATAAAGAAAAATGCCCTGATTTGGGGGGTACCTGCTTTGTTTGGAGAAATAATAACATTCCCTTTGATTCTGTCTTCATACAACCCCCTTTCTGCTATTCCCGTTAAAGATGCCCACAACCACACCTCTAAGCATTTGCAAGTATTGATCCCTCCCCACAAACTCTCCTAAATCTCCCTGGCAAACTCCTATGCAGTCTGCAAAACCCCATTTACCTGATCCCTCGTGAATCACATTGGTCACCCTTGCAGAAATAAGGCTGAGCTCTCCCTCCTGTGTTTCTGTTTGTTTGTTTGTTTCTGTTTTCGTTTGGGGGATGGTGTTTTGCTCTGTTGCCCAGGCTGGAGTGCAGTGGCATGATCTCAGCTCACTGCAACCTTCACCTTCTGGGTTCAAGTGATTTTCCTGCCTCAGCCTCCACAGTAGCTCGTATTACAGGCACCCGCCACCATGCCTAGCTAATTTTGCATTTTTAGTAGAGATGGGGTTTCTCCATGTTGGCCAGGCTGCTCTCGAACTCCTGACCTCATGATCCTCCTGCCTTAGCCTCCCAAAGTGCTAGGATTACAGGTGTGAGCTACCGTGCCCAGCCGTTATCTCCTTTCTGTATCTGTCCCGTGTTGGATTAGCCTAGTAGGGACATGAGTTTTCAGAGGTCAAATCATTCATTCTTCCTCACAACGTGCCGCTCAGAGCTTTGCACATAGTAGGATCTCAGTAAACAGCCTCCAACACAATGATGGGCGTCCACTCTGCGGCTTCACCTGGTCCTCCAAGGCATAAGCACAGAAATATTTATTTCCCTCCATCAGGCAGAACACGATATAAAATATATCATGCCTCTTTTGAGTCCAAAGGTGTTTTTCTTTTTTTTCCCTGCTTAGCCTTACTTTACTTAACAAGTTAACATTTATCCTGAAAAAATGGTTTTAAACAGTACCTGGAATCAATGATTTGAGAACTGAACAAAACCTTTGGTGATGCTGAAGGCGGAGACTTCACCACGCACAATATCCGTGGAGCAAAACTGGAAATGGAACCCGTAAATCTACACAAATTAAAATTAAAATGTAAAAAAATCCAAAGGAAAGTACTGATCGTCCTTGACTCCATGGACTAGTCGCCCTTGAGTCCAACCAGCGTTAAAATACTTACAAAAGAAATGCCGGGTGGGGTGGCTCACACCTATAATCCCAGCAATTTGGGAGGCTGAGGTGGGTGGATCATTAGAGGTCGGGAGTTTGAGACCAGCCCGGCCAACATGGCGAAACCGCGTCTCTACTAAAAATATAAAATTAGCCGGGCATGGTATCAGGTGCCTCTAGTCCTAGCTACTTGGGAGGCTGAGGCAGGAGAATCACTTGAATTGGGGAAGCAGAGGTTGCAGTGAGCTGAGATCACCCCACTGCACTCCAGCCTGGGGAAGAGAGCAAGACTCTGTCTCAAAAAAAAAAAAATCATATGTGAACCATAATTCCTAAGGAGTTTGTGTGTGTGTGTGTGTGTGTGTGTGTGTGTGTGTGTGTGTGTGTGTTTTGAGGAAGATAAGCAGGGTCTTGCTCTGTTGTCCATGCTGGAGTACAGCAGCATTATCACAGCTCACTGCAGCCTCAACCTCCTGGGCTCCAGTGATTCTCCTCCCTCAGCCTCCCGAGTAGCTGGAACCACAGGCACTTACCACCATGCCCAGCTATTTTTTCATTTTTTGTAGAGACAGGACCTCACTGTGTTGCCTAGGCTGGTCTTGAACTTCGAGTCTCCAGTAATCCTCCTGCCTCAGCCTCTCAAAGTGCTTTGATCGTAGGCGTGAGCAGCCACGCCCAGCCTGCTATGAGGTTTGACAAGGGACAGGGTCTGCTTCAGGCCCAAAGAGGAGGGCAGAGTTTAGAGGGAGATGGTCAGGTTTGTACCAGGCCAGGAAAACACCAAGCCACATTTGCTTTGAGCTAAGGCCTACAGAAGATGTGACAACTGTCACACTGGCTTATTTGCTGGTGACCGAAGGTGACAACTGGCTCAATTTCACCCTGACAGAATTTGTCAACAGTCATTTGGTGCCACCAACTCCCAGGAAAAGCGACGTTTTTGTCAAAGCCTTCCCAGACTTGGCCGGGCATGGTGGCTCACGCCTGTCATTCCAGCACTTTGGGAGGCTGAGGTGGGTGGATCACCTGAGGTCGGGAGTTCGAGACCAGCCTGGCCAACATGGTGAAACCCCGTCTCTACTAAAAATACAAACATTAGCCAGGCATGGTGGCGGGTGCCTGTAATCCCAGCTACATGGGAGGCTGAGGCAGGAGAATTGCTTGAACCCTGGAGGCGGAGGTTGCAGTGCGCCGAGATTGTGCCACTGGACTCCAGCCTGGGCGACAGAGAAAGACTCTGTCTCAAAGAAAAAAAAAATTAGCTGGGCCAGGTGCAGGGGCTCACGCCTGTAATCACAACACTTCAGGAGGCTGAGACGGGCAGATCACCTGAGGTCAAGAGTTCGAGATTAGCCTGGCCAACATGGAGAAACCCCATCTCTACTAAAAATATAAAAATTAGCTGGGCGCAGTAGCACATGCCTGTAGTCCCAGCTACTCCTGAGGCTGAGGCAGGGGAATGGCTTGAACACGGGAGGCGGAGGTTGCAGTGAGCCAAGATCGTGCCATTGCACTCCAGCCTGGGAGACAGAGCAAGACTCCATCTCAAAAAAATAAAAAATAAAAAATAAAAAAATAAAATAAAATTAGTCGGGCTTGGTGGCGTGTGCCTGTAATCCCAGCTACTCGGGAGGTTAAGGCAGAAGAATTTCTTGAACCCCAGAGGTGGAGTTTGCAGTGAGCCGAGATCACACCATTGCACTCCAGCCTGGGTGACAGGGTGAAAGTCCGTCACAAAAACAAACAAACAACAAACAAAAACAGCAAAAGTTTCCCAAACTCCTTCTTTACCCACATGATTCTGTATCATTGCATAATTCTCCAGGCATCCCAGCCAGAGAATGTCAAATCGTTTCTGCCATTTCTCTTCTGGCCTTTGTTAAACTGAGATTTCTCTACAAGGTCTCCAGCAGCACAGAAATGAATATCAGGGCTCCCCACCAAAACATCTTAGACTCTTAATGGGGCCAAAGTGAACACCAGCATTCTGGGCTGTGATGACGGCTCTGAACTTCATTTTGTTTTGTTATGGCTTTTTGAGCGATACCTTCACAGAAACCGTGGACTCATAATGGAATATTACGCAGCCTGGAAAAGGAACAGGTTTCTGACAAAGACAGCAATGTGAATGAAACACATTGTGTAAATAAAATTTTATTTTATAAATAAATAAATAAATAAAAATTATAAATAAAATGTGTTTCAAGTTAGAGTGCCAATTACGGGTTAGAGTATCAATTATGCCAGTGGACGCCCCCAACCCTTCCCTAATTACAACGGCATTCAGCACAAACCACTTTAATGCCGGCACCCTTTGGACATCTAAGTGTGAAACCACATAAATCGTTCTGGGTATGATGAAAATAAGTAAGTAAAAATGGAAGTTCAACTCCATTACACCAATCACACTTTATAAGTGGTGATTGTGGCCAGCTTCAGCTTGTATGTTTGGATTGCATTCGAGAAAAAAAAAAAAAAAAAAGGATGGATTCTAGGTCAACCAGCAAAAGTGACATAGCGTGTGGAGAAGGCAAGCATTCTGGAAGTTTTCTTTTTTTTTTTTTTTTTTTTTTAGACAGAGTTTTTGCTCCGTCCTCCAGGTTGGAGTGCAGTGGCACAATCTTAGCTCACTGCAACCTCTGCCTCCCAGGTTCAAGCGATTCTGCTGCCTTAGCCTCCCAAGTAGCTGGGATAAAGGCGTGCACCACCACACCCGGCTAATTTTTTTTTATATTTAGCAGAGACGGGGTTTCGCCATGTTGGCCAGGCTAGTTTTGAACTTCTGACATCAGGTGATCTGCCCACCTTGACTTCCCAAAGTACTGGGATTTCAGAGGTGAGTCACCATGTCCGTCCATTCTGGAAGATTCTTTACCCAACCTCTCACCTGTTAAAAAAGAAAATTCGGAATGTACACTCTTTTTTATGATGACAAAATACAAATATATAAAATTCAGCATTATAACCGTTTTAAACTCAATGAGTCAGTGATATTTAGTGCATTCACAATGTTGTACAACCATCACCAATCTCTAGGTCCAGAAATTTCTCATCACCCCCAAAAGCGCACCCTGTACGCATTAAACAGTCACTTCCATTTCTCCTTCCCAGGCCCTGGCACCCACAAATCCACTATCTTTCTCTAGGAGTTTACCTGTTCAGCACGTTTCATTAAAAGGGAATCATACACTACGTGTGCTTTTGTGTTTGTGCCTGGCTTTTCTCCCTGAGCATGATGTCCTCAAGTTTCATTCACGTTGCAGTCTTTGTCAGAGCCTTGTTCCTTTTCCAGGCTGTGTAATATTCCATTATAATATTCCATTGCATGGATGAACTATGCTGTGTTTCTCCATTCCTTCATGGATGGACAGTAGAGCTGTTTCCAAAATTCATCAACATTGCAGCCTTTTGTCAGAGCCTTGTTCCTTTTCAAGGCTGCATAATATTCCATTATAATATTGCATTGCACGAATGAATCACGTGATGTTTATCCATTCATTCACAGATGGGCAGTATGGCTGTTTCCAAAATTCATTGACATTGCAGTCTTTGTCATAGTCTCATTCCTTTTCCAGGCTGCATAATATTCCATTATAGGATTGCATTGCACAGATGAAAAACCCTGTGTTTATCATTCATTCATAGGTGGGCAGTAGGGCTGTTTCCAAAAATTCATTCACATTGCAGCCTTTTGTCAGAGACTTCTTCATTTTCCAGGCTGCATAATATTCCATTATAATATTGCATTGCATGGATGAATCACATGTTGTTTATCATTCTTTCATAGATGGGCAGTAGGGCTGTTTCCAAAATTCATTCATGTTACAGCCTTTGTCAAAATATTGTTCCTTTTCTAGACTGCATAATATTCCACTGCATGGATAAACGACGGTGTGTTTGTCATTCCTTCATAGATGGGCGGTAGGCCTATTTCCAATAATTCATTCACGTTACCGCCTTTGTCAGAGCCTTGTTACTTTTCCAGGCTGCATAATATTCCATCATAATATTGCATTGCCTGGATGAACCATATTGTGTTTATCATTCTTTCATAGATGGGCAGTAGGGCTCTTTCCAAAAATTCATTCACATTGCAGTTTTTGTCAGAGCCTTGTTCCTTTTCCAGGCTTCATAATATTCCATTATAATATTGCATTGCATGAATGAACCATACTGTGTTTATCATTCTTTCATAGACGGACAGTAGGGCTGTTCCAAAAATTCATTCATGTTGCAGATTTTGTCAGAGCCTTGTTCCTTTTCAAGGCTGCATAATACTCCATTGCATGGATGAACCATGCCGTATTTATCATTCCTTCATAGATGAGCAGTAGGGATATTTCCAAAAATTCATTCATGTTGCAGCCTTTGTCAGAGCCTTGTTCCTGTTCCAGGCTGCATAATGTTCCATTATAATATTGCATGGCATGGATGAACCACATTGTGTTTATCATTCATTCATAGATGGACAGTAGGCCTGTTTCCAAAAATTCATTCATGATACAGTCTTTTGTCAGAGCCTTGCTCCTGTTCTAGGCTGCATAATATTCCATTATAATATTGCATTGCCTGGATGAAGTGCATTGTGTTTATCATAATTTCATAGATGGGCAGTAAGGCTGTTTCCAAAAATTCATTCACATGGCAGTTTTTGTCAGAGCCTTGTTCCTTTTCCAGGCTGAATAATATTCCATTGCATGGAGGAATCACACTGTGTTTATCATTCCTTCATAGATGGGCAGTAGGGCTGTTTCCAAAAATTCATGCACATTGCAGTCTTTATCAGAGCCTCCTTCCTTTTCAAGGCTGCATAATATTCCATTATAATATGGCATTGCATGGATGAACCACATTGTGTGTATCATTCATTCATAGATGTGCAGTAGGGCTGTTTCCAAAAATTCATTCACATTGCAACCTGTCTCTGCCTTTGTCAGAGCCTTGCTCCTTTTCAAGGCTGCATAATATTCCATTGCATGGATAAACCATACTGTGTTTATCATTCATTCAAAGATGGACAGTAGGGCTGTTTCCAAAAATTCATTCACATTGCAGCCTTTGTCAGAGCCTTGTTCTTTTTTTTGGCTGCATAATATTCCACTGCATGGATGAACTATGCTTTATTTATCCATTGCTTCATAGATGGGTGGTAGGGCTGCTTCCAAAATTCATTCATGTTGTAGTCTTCTGTCAGAGCCTCGTTCCTTTTCAAGGCTGCATAATATTCCATTATAATATTCCATTGCATGGATGAACCATGCTATGTCTATCCATTCATTCATAGATGGGTAGTCGGGTTGTTTGGGTTGTTCCAAAAATTCTTTCATGTTGCAGCTTTTGTCAGAGCCTTTTTCTTTTTCCAGGGTGCATAATATTCCATTGCATGGAGGAATCACATTGTGTTTATCATTCCTTCATAGATGGGCAGTACGGCTGTTTCCAAAAATTCATTCACATTGCAGCCTTTGTCAGAGCCTTGTTCCTGTTCCAGGCTGTGTAATATTCCATTATAATATTGAATTGCATAGATGAACTATGTTGTGTTTTTCCATTCCTTTATAGATGGGAAGTAGGGCTGTTTCCAAAATTCATATATATTGCAGTCTTTTGTCAGAGCCTTATTCCTTTTCTAGACTGCATAATATTCCATTGCATGGATAAAGGATGCTGTGTTTATCACTCCTTCATAGATGAGCATTAGGGCTATTTCCAAAAATTCATTCACATTGCAGCCTTTGTCAGAGCCTTGTACTTGTTCCAGGCTGCATAATATCTCATTATGATATTGCATTGCATGGATGAACCACATTGTGTTTATCATTCTTTCATAGATGGGCAGTAGGGCTGTTTCCAAAATTCATTCCTGTTACAGCCTTTGTCAGAACATTGTTCCTTTTCCAGACTGCATAAATATTCCATTGCATGGATAAACAACGCTGTGTTTATCATTCCTTCATAGGTGGGCAGTAGGGCTGTTTCCAAAAATTCATTTACAATGCAACCTTTGTCAGAGCCTTGTTCCTGTTCCAGGCTGCATAATAGTCCATTATAATATTGCATTGCATGGATGAATCATGTGATATTATCCATTCATTTATAGATGGGCAGTAGGGCTGTTTCCAAAATTCAATCATGTTGCAGCCTTTTGTCAGAGCCTTATTCCTTTTCCAGACTGCATAATATTCCATTGCATGGATAAACGATGCTGTGTTTATCATTCCTTCATGGATGAGCATTAGGGTTATTTCCAAAAATTCATTCACATTGCAGCCTTTGTCAGAGCCTTGTTCCTGTTCCAGCTGCATAATATTCCATTATAATATTGCATTGCATGGATGAACCACATTGTGTTTATCATTCATTCATAGATGAGCAGTAGGACTGTTTCCAAAAATTCATTCATGATACAGTCTTTTGTCAGAGCCTTGTTCCTGTTCCAGGCTGCATAATATTCCACTATAATATTGCATGGATGAACCACATCGTGTTTATCATTCTTTCATAGATGGGCAGTAGGGCTGTTTCCAAAATTCATTCATGTTACTGCTTTTGTCAGAACATTGTTCCTTTTCCAGACTGCATAATATTCCATTGCATGGATAAATGACGGTGTGTTTGTCATTCCTTCATAGATGGGCAGCAGGGCTGTTTCCAAAAATTCATTCACATTGCAGCCTTTGTCAGAGCCTTGTTCCTTTTCCAGACTGCATAATATTCCATTATAATATTGCACTGCATGGATGAACCACGTGGTGTTTTTCCATTCATTCACAGATGGGCATTGGGCTGTTTCCAAAATTCATTCATGTTGCAGCCTTTGTCAGAGCCTCATTCCTTTTCCAGGTGGCATAATATTCCATTGCGTTGATGAACCATGTTGTGTTTATCCGTTCATTCATAGGTGAGCAGTAGGGCTGTTTCCAAAATTCATTCATGTTGCTGCTTTTGTCAGAGCCTTGTTCCTTTTCCAGCCTGCATAATATTCCACTATAATATTGCATTGCATGGATGAACCATATTGTGTTTATCATTCCTTCATAGATGAGCAGTAGTGCTGTTTCTAAAAATGCATTTATGTTGCAGCCTTTTGTCAGAGCCTTGTTATTTTCCAGGCCGCATAATATCCCATTATAATATTGCATCACATGGATGAACCATGCTGTGTTTATCCATTCTTTCATAGATGGGCAGTAGGGCTGTTCCAAAGATTCATTCCTGTTGCAGCTTTTGTCAGAGCCTTGTTCCTTTTCAAGGCTGCATAATATTCCATTGCATGGATGAACCACATCGTGTTTATCATTCCTTCATAGAAGGTCAGTAGGGCTGTTGCAAAAATTCATTCATGTTGCAGCCTTTTGTTAGAGACTTCTTCCTTTTCCACGCTGCGTAATATTCTATTATAATATTGCATTGCATAGATGAGCTATGCTGTGTTTATCCATTTCTTTATAGATGGGCAGTAGGGCTGTTTCCAAAAATGCATTCATGTTGCAGCCTTTTGTTAGAGCCTTCTTCCTTTTCCCGGCTACATAATATTCCATTATCATATTGCATTGCATGGATGAGCCACATTGTGTTTACCCATTTATTCATAAATGGGCAGTAGGGCTGTTTCTACTTTTTGGCTACTGTGAATACCACTGCTATGAATATCACTGTACAAGTTTTTATTTGATAATTGTGACTATTTTACACAAACTTGTGAGTGTGAGACATGTGACAAGCTTTTTTAAAAATAGAGATAAGATTCACATCACATACCTCTGTTTTTTAAAAAGCTTGTTGCATACCCCGTACTCCCACGTTTGTGTGAAATACTCACAATTATCAAATAAAAACTTGCACACATCAGATAACCGGGCACAGTGGCTCACACCTGTCATCCCAGCACTTTGGGTGGCCGAGGTGGGTGGATCACTTGAGGTCAGGAGTTCGAGACCAGCCTGGCCAACATGGAGAAACCCCATCTCTGCTAAAAATACTGGTGTGGGGGCTGGTGCCTGTAATCCCAGCTACTCGGGAAGCTGAGGCAGGAGAATCACTTGAATCTGGGAGGCGGAGCTTGTAGTGAGCCAAGATCGCACCATTGCATTCCAGCCTGGGTAACAGAGCAAGATTCTGTCTCAAAAAAAAAAATTACATCAAGTTAGTTATTTTAAATTATACGAACGGGGCATTTAGTACATTCACCGTGCTGTACAACCACCAGTTCTATGTAGTTTGAGAAAATCTTCATTCCCTTTAAAAGGAAACCGCCATTCCCATCAAGCAGTCACTCCACATCCCCCTCCCCAACCTCTGAGAGTCACAAATTCACTTCCTCTCTGTGGATTTGCCTGTTGAGCACGTTTCATAGAAATGGAGTCAGACATCAGTTACTTCTGTGCAGAAAAAAGCCCTGTCGCCTGGCCTTTCTTCCCTTGCTGCTGGGATTTAGGATGTTCCCCTCAATGTTTAGGCTTCTCTCCCATAATCACACCTTCCTTTGTTTTTCTTTTCCTTTTTTTTTTTTTTTGAGATACAGTCTCGCTGTGTCTCCCAGGCTGGATTGCAGTGGCATGATCTCAGCTCACTGCAGTCTCGGCCTCCCGGGTTCAAGCGACTCTCCTGCCTCAGCCTCCCAAGTAGCTGGGATTATAGGCACAAGCCACCACGCCTGGCTAATTTTTGTATTTTTAGTAGAGAAGGGGTTTCGCCATGTTGACCAGGCTAGTCTCAAACTCCTGATCCCAGGTGATCCACCTGCCTCAGCCTCCCAAAGTGCTGGGATTACCGCCGTGAGCCACCGCACCCTGCCAAAAAGATATCTTAAAAGATCTGAGCATCTCAGCTCACTGCAACCTCCGCGTCCTGGGTTCAAGTGATTCTCCTGCCTCAGCCTCACAAGTAGCTGAGATTACAAGCGCCCACCACCACGCCCAGCTAATTTTTGTATTAATTAGTAGAGACGGGGGTTTCACCCTGTTGACCAGGCTGGTCTCGAACTCCTGACCTCAGGTGATCCGCCTGCCTCAGCCTACCAAATTGCTGGGATTGCAGGCATGAGCCACCGTGTCCGGCCGGAGAGTCATTTTTGATAAGCACCGAATGATTTTTCTCACGTAGTTAGGAAAACAATTGCGTGTGTGTGTGTGTGTGCACATATGTACATTCGATTCTGTGTTCTACGCCTCGCTCTGTGTGTTTAGGGGCAATGACAGTGACCTTAAACGCTGTTGGACCATGTATTTTAAAAAAATGCAACCCACAGTCTATGTGAGAAACCCACGTGATAATCATCAATGATCCCAGCCCCAGCATTGAGATTGGACATTTTGATTTGGTGCAGAAGGCACAAGGAGGAAGAGATCCCTCAGAAAACAGGGGCATCTTCACCCTTGGAGGTAAATTCAATGGGAATCATTGGGACCATGGACAGCTGATGGTGATTCATTATAAATATATTGATTACAGATTCCTAGAGGTATTCACTAAGGGTCAGACAGGAGTGAAGGCACTACCCAGAAAGACGTAGACTAGTCAAAGTCAATAGGAGAGTAGTTCATTTTATTCATTTATGTATTTATTTATTTGAGATGGAGTCTTTCTCTGTTACCCAGGCGGAATGCAGTGGCATGATCTCGGCTCTTAGGAGTTGAACAGCACCTCACTGTGCCTGGCGCTGGAACAAATGAATGCAGGAGGTATGCTGGGTTTTTTTTTTCTTCCTTTCTTGTTTCTTTTCTTTCTTTCTTTCTTTCTTCTTTCTTTCTTTCTTTCTTTCTTTCTTTCTTTCTTTCTTTCTTTCTTTCTCTCTCTCTCTTTCTTTCGTTCTTTCTTTCTTCTTTCTCTCTCTCTTTCTTTCTTTCTCCATCTTTCCTTTCTTTCTTTCTCCTTCTTTCCTTTCTTTCTTTCTCTTTCTTTTTTTTTTTTTTGAGATGGAGTCTTTCTCTGTCGCCCAGGCTGGGGTGCAGTGGCATGATCTCGGCTCTTAGGATTTGAACAGCACCTCGTTGTGACTGGTGCTGGAACAAATGAATGCATGAGATATGCTGGGTTTTTTTTCTTTCTTTCTTCTTTCTTTCCTTCTTTCTTTCTTTCTCTTTCTTTCTCTCTCTTTCTTTCTTCCCTTTCTCCTTCCTTTCTTTCTTTCCTTCTTTCTTTCTTTCTTTTCTTTTCTTTCTTTCTTTCTTTCTTTCTTTCTTTCTTTCTTTCTTTCTTTCTTTCTTTCTTTCTTTCTTCCTTTCTTTCTTTCTTTCTTTCTTTCTTTCCTTTCTTTTTTTCTTTCTTTCTTTTGAGATGGAGTCTTTCTCTGTCGCCCAGGCTGGGGTGCAGTGGCATGATCTCGGCTCTTAGGATTTGAACACCACCTCATTGTGCCTTGCACTTAAACAAATGAATGCAGGAGGTATGCTGGGTTTTTTTTTTCTTTCCATTCCTTCCTTTCTTTTTCTTTCATTCTTTCTTCTTTCTTTCTCTTTCTTTCTTTCTTTCTTTTCCTTCCTTCCTTCCTTTTCTTTCTTTCTTTCTTTTTCTTTCTTTTATCTCTTTCTTTTTTTTTTGAGATGAAGTCTTTCTCTGTCGCCCAGGTTGGGGTGCTGTGGCAAGATGTTGGCTCACTGCAACCTCTGCCTCCCAGGCTCAAGTGATCCTCCTGCTTCAGCCTCCTGAGTAGCTGGGATTACAAGTGCCCGCCACCACACCAGGTTAATTTTTGTATTTTTAGTAGAGACAGTGTTTCACCATGTTGGCTAGGATGGTCTCGAACTCGTGACCTCAGGTGATTCACCCACCTCGGCCTCCCAAAGTGGTGGGATGACAGGCGTGAGCCACTGCACCTGGGCTAAAAGGTTTAAAATATAAATCTATCAAATATTTAAACACACTTGTAAAAATGCTAGCGTTAAAGACAAATGGAAAATGATTGCATTTAAAAAAATCAGTCATGACATGGCTAAATGTCAAAGAATTCTTTTGTAATTTTTTTTTCCATTCTGAATGCCAGCATCGTCTTTTATGATTGCTGTCTGCATCATGGTAAATGGAATTCTTGCAAAATGGTCTGAGTTTCCAACATGCATAAAACAAAGGAAATCATGTACAATGTGAAAAAAACAGAGAGAGAGAGAGAGAGAGAGAGATCCTAAAAGAGCCAAGACTGCTAGAGGAAAAATGCATTTAAAATCCGGCATAAATGACATTGGACAGCGTTCAGTAGAGCAGCTCTGGGTTGCAGAGGTGACGGGCTGCTGCAACAGGCTGAGAGTGTTACATGATTACAAACATATGTTATGGGAGCAGAAGGAAGATGGTTGCGTTGGAAAGAATGATTGGAGACACAGCCTTGATGGAAGCCTGTGTTATTAGCAGATGCTTCAGAACTTGAAAGGGTTTCTGAGAAGCTGCTTAAGTGAGTAGCTGGCTGATGCACATTGGAAAAAAAAAGACCCCCTTACAGAAACTGGAAGGAAAAGAGGCGCTGGTCTAGACAAGAATGCACACAAGATGTCAGCATTGTGGTCGCCTAAGAAAAGGTAATTTATGAGCTACCTAATAAAACATAAGTCGGCATCTCTTCTTTGCCGGAAGATAAATAACTTAGGATTTTAACAGCACCTCATTTTGCCTGGCGCTGGAACTAATGAATGCAGGAGGTATTTTGTGTGTTTTTTCCCTCCCTTTCTTTTCTTTTCTTTCTTTCTTTCTTTTCTTTTCTTTCTTTCTTTCTTTTTTTCTTTCTTTCTTTCTTTCTTCTTTCTTTCTTTCTTTATTTCTTTCGTCTTTCTTTCTTTCATCTTTCTTTCTTTCTTTCGTCTTTCTTTCTTTCTTCTTTTCTTTCTTTCTTTTCTTTCTTTCTTTTCTTTCATACTTTCTTTCTTATTTGTTTCCATTTTTTTTTTTTTGAGATGGAGCCTTTCTCTGTCACCCAGGCTGGGATACAGCGGCAAGATGTTGGCTCACTGCAACTTCTGCCTCCCGGGTTCAAGGGATTCTTCTGCCTCAGCCTCCCAAGTAGCTCGGTCTACAGGTACGTGCCACCACACCTGGCTAATTTTTCTATTTTTAGTACAGACAGGGTTTTACCATGTTGGCCAGGCTGATCTCAAACTCCTGACCTCAGGTGATCTGCCTGCCTTGTCCTCCCAAAGTGCTGGGATTACAGGCGTGAGCTGCTGCACCTGGCCAGTATGCTGTTCTTTAGAAGAAGTTGGAGGAATGTAAATCTTAAAAAGGGCTTGATGACCCATACGCCCTCATGCATGAACTTCATTAGCTACTCTGTATGGCTACACTTAGGCAGGTGATTTTCCCACTCCTTTCCTAGAGATGAAAAGTACCAAACAGAAGTACTACGAGGAATGCCTCTTCCAGGTACCTGCTGGAGCCTGGGGAGAAGGAATATTCCTTACTACAGACCTATCATCACAGCAGCACAAATAGCTGGGAGGCATTGAGGAGACGTGAAGTGAGAATATTTCTTGCTCTTGCCAAAGTCCCATAGAGTGTTTGCTGCAGTGATGCAGGCAGAGAAATCTAGGCCGTTTGTACAAATAAAGAACAGAGTGTAGTGCAAATAAAGAACAGGTAATGCAAATAAAAGAACAGTAATGCAAATAAAGAACAGGTAATGCAAATAAAAGAACAGTAATGCAAATAAAGAACTGGTAATGACATCCTCCTGCATGGTAACGCCTCACAGTCTGAAAGTGTGCCTCATAGTCACAAAGCAGCTGCTGGAGCTCTGAATGTCCTGCCCTCAAAAGAGCATTCCTAGCAGGAAGCAAAGGCATGGGCACAACACAGTTTTCACATTCTTACAAAGTGGCTGCTGAAGCTCTGGACATCACGCCCTTAAGAGAGCATTCCTAGCAGGAAGGGAGGCCATGGGCACAAGAGAGTTTTCTCAAAATCACAAAGTGGCTACTGAAGCTCCGTGCATCATGACTTCAAGACAGCATTGCTAGCAGGAAGGAAGGGCATGCACACAACAGAGTTTTCTCATACTCACAAAGTGGCTGTTGAAGCTCCAGACATCACATCCTCAAGAGAGCATTCCTAGAAGGAAGGGAGGCCATGGGCACAACAGAGTTTTCTCATACTCACAAAGTGGCTGCTGAAGCTCCAGACATTACACCCTCAAGAAAGCATACCTAGCAGAAAGTGAGGGCATGGGTATGGCAGAGTTTTCTCATAGTCACAAAGTGGCTGCTGAAGCTCTGGACATCACACAATCAAGAGAGCATTCCTGGTAGGAAGGAAAGGCATGGGCACAGCAGTTTTCTCATAGTCACAAAGTGGCTGCTGAAGCTCCAGACATCACATCCTCAAGATAGCATTCTTAGCAGAAAGGCAGGGCATAGGCAAAGATAGTTTTTCCCCTGTTCCTCTTTTCCTTGCTTGTCCCACACCCTTTATCAAGTATGAAGCTTGGCCAGCAGAAATGGGGAACAGATTGACTTGCCTGGTTCATCCCCTGGGTTGGGGCAGGATCCTGTAAACGAAATCAGGGTCTTATTAAAGAAGGGAGGGGGCGGGGCACGGTGGCTCACGCCTGTAATCCCAGCACTTTGGGAGGCTGAAGAGGGTGGATCATGAGGTCAAGAGATCAAGACCATCCTGGCCAACATGGTGAAACCCCGTCTCTACTAAAAATACAAACATTAGCTGGGCATGGTTGTGTGTGCCGGTAGTCCCAGCTACTCAGGAGTCTGAGGCAGGAGAATTTATTGAACCTGGGAGACAGAGGTTGCAGCTAGCTGAGATCACACCACTGTACTCCAGCCTGGGCAACAGAGTGAGACTCTGTCTCAGAAAAAAAAAAAAAAAAACAAGAGAGGGCAAATGGCTTTTTAAAAGTTAAGGAGAATGGCCGTTGTGGAGGAAAGACAAACAAAGTCACAAATTTCAAGAGACTTAGTGTGGGGAGAGGAAATGGGCATGAGTGATAATGGGTGCAGGATCTCCTTGGGTTGAAGAGAGTGTTCTAGAAGGAAATAGACTGATGGTTTCACAGCATGGTGAAAGTGTTAAATACCATTGAGCTGTTCTCTGCAAGATAGTTAAGGGGAATTTCATGGTATGCGAATTTTATCCCAATAAAAAAAAAGTTTAGGCCAGGTGCGGTGGCTCACACCTGTAATCTCAGCACTTTGGGGGGCTGAAGTTGGCGGATCACCTGAGGTCGGTAGTTTGAGACCAGCCTGGCCAACATGGGGAAACCCCATCTCTACTGAAAATACAAAAAATTAGCCAGGGGTGGTGGGTGCCTGTAATCCCAGCTACTCCAGAGGCTGAGGCAGGAGAATGGCATGAACCTGGAAGGCGGAGGTTGCAGTGAGCCAAGATCGCACCACTGCACGCCAGCCTGGGCGACAGAGCAAGACTCCGTCTCAAAATAAAAAAACAAAAGTTTACCTTTTGGTGGAGGAAGGCAACTGCATATGTACACAAGTACAGACACACATGCCCACATACATATGTGCATATACAGACATGCAGTTTCTTTTCTTTTAACTAATAAGCTTTCTTATTGGTAAGACAGAGCATTTTCATGTAAATGATCATATTTTTATAATTAGAAAATGTGATTTGTAGGTTTTTTTCTGTTTTTTGAGCAGTTCTCCTATCTAGTAAAGTTTGATTTTTTCTTTTTTTTTTTTTTTGAGATAGAGTCTCGCTCTGTCGCCCAGGCTGGAGTGCAGTGATGGGGTCTCAGCTCAATGCAAGCCCTGCCTCCTGGGTTCAGGCCATTCTCCTGCCTCTGCCTCCTGAGTAGCTGAGACTACAGGTGCCTGCCACCACGCCTGGCTAATTTTTTGTATTTTTAGTAGGGATGGGGTTTCACCATGGTCTCCATCTCCTGACCTTGTGATCTGCCCAGCTCGGCCTCCCAAAGTCCTGGGATTACAGGCGTGAGCCACCGCGCCTGGCCAAGTTGGATTTTTTTTAGTTGCCAACTTCCTATTTATTTATTTACTTTTAATTTTTTAATTTTCTTAGGCAGAGTCTTGCTCTGTCACCCAGGCTGGAGTGCAGTGGTGTGATCTTGGCTCACTGCAACCTCTGCCCCCAGGTTCAAGTGATTCTCCTGTCTCAGCCTCCCGAGTAGTTGGGATTACAAGCACCCATCACCATGCCTGACTAATTTTTGTATTTTTAGTAGAGATGGGGTTTCTCCATGTTGGCCAGGCTGGTCTCAAATTCCTGACCTCAGATAATCCACCAGCCTCAGCCTCCCAATGTGCTGGGATGACAGGCATGAGCCACTGTGCCTGGCCTGTTTTCTCTCAGAAAGAGTCTGTGTTGAAGGGTTCAGAACACAAGCTGGGACTGGGCATGGTGTCTCATGCCTGTCATCCCAGCTACTCGGTGGGGCCTGTCACCCAGGAGGTGGAGGTTGCAGTGAGCTGAGGTTGCACCACTGCACTCCAGCCTGGGTGACAGAGTGAGACTCCGTCTCAAAAAATAAATTAAAATAAATAAAATAAAATAAAATAAAATAATAAAATAAAATAAAATATTAAATAAAATAAAATAAAATAAAATAAAGCTCTCAAAGGTACAGATACCAGGACACCCAATCCCATGTCTTGAGGTGGTGTCCATCATGTCCTGATACTGCCCGTTAGCTGGGGTTTGACATCAGACAGTCCCAGCAAACTTTGTTCCCGATCTTTTACTTTCTTTGTACCTGCTGTGGGAGATCAGTATCTCTCTGTGCTACCAGGGGGACTCTTGGGATGGTCCAAATTGACCTTCAGTGAGGAACTCGTCACCTGAGTGTTCCAGCTCTGCCTCAGATCGTGCACAGATGGTCTTCAACAACAATCACTGGGTCCTGTTCTCTTCACAGCTACAACTTCCCCCTCAATGGTGCCAGTTCTCCCCGATACAGTCACATTAACTGGAGGGGTTCATGGCTGCACCCACAGACCTCACCAGAAGCTCCCATTCCTCAGCCCTCTGTCTTCTGCATGGTCCGGCTGTGATACATAAGATAGACGGATGGATGGATGGATGGATTGATAGATGGATAGGTGAATGGATGAATGGGTGGATGGATGGATAGATGGATGGATGGATGGACAGATAGATGATAGATAGACGGATAGATAGACAGATTGACAGACACAAGAATGGACAGAAGAATGGATAGATAGATAGATAGATAGATAGATAGATAGATAGATAGATAGACAGATAGATAGAGACAGATAGAGATAGATAGATAGACGGATGGACAGATGAATGGACAGAAGAATGGATGGATAGATACAGATAGAGAGAGAGATAGATAGAGATCGATAGAGAGCTAGATAAAGACATAGAAAGATGGATGATAGATAGAGATAGATAAAGATAATAGATGGGTAGATAGATGGACAGATAGATAGATTAGATAAAATAGATAGGCAGGTAGGTAGGTAGATAGATAGATGGATAGATAGAAGAATACATTGATAGATCAATTGGATAGATGAATGGAGATACATAGAGAGATAGATAAATAGAAGGATAGACTGATAAGTTGATAGGATAGATGCGTAGAGATGGACAGATAGATGGAGGATAGATTGATACATCAATAGGATAGATGGATAGATAGATCAATTGATATGATAGATGGATGGAGATGGATAGATGGATGGATAGATAGAAGGATAGATTGATAGATACATAGATAGATAGACCAATAGATAGATAGATAGACCAATAGATAGATAGATAGATAGACAAATAGATACATAGATTGACAGATAGATAGATAGACCAATAGGTAGATAAATAGATAGATGATAGATAGATATATAGATAGATACACAGATAGATAGATAGACCAATAGATAGATAGATAGATAGACACATAGATAGACAGACAGATAGATAGATCGATACACAGATAGATAAATAGACACATAGATAGATAGATACATAGATACACACATAGATAGATAGATACATAGATAAACAGACAGACAAACAGATAACTACATAGATTGACACATAGATAGAGAGATAGATAGATAGATGGATAGATGATAGCTAGACACATAGACAGACAGAGATAGATATATAAAAATAGATGAGACCTTTTACTGACATTCAATATATTTTCAGCTGCAAAAGAAGGAGGCTGATCAAAGATCCTCATGTCTTCTTCTTATAAAGGTTCTTAGAGAGGTGGCGCTGGATCACGGGAGGGCCACAAGGGTTTGGGTTCCAAGAGAGGTGTGATATCCTCCCAAGGAGCCAAAAGGCTGTGGAATTAGCCGTGGTCCCAACAGGCTAGTGAAACATGAGCCTGTGGTGTTCCTCTCTAGACCTCAGAAGTCCAACCTTGGGTTTGGGAGCACTCCCAGGACAGCCCCAGAGATCTTGGCTGGCTTGGCTGTATTGCCTAAAGCCCTGGTAAGTTGGCTTCTACAGCAGATCTCACACCTTGTTTAGAAGAAGCCCACGTCTCCCGCCTCCCTGCCCGGCCTCTGCCCTAATCCGTCTACCTCTTCATCGTCTTGCTTTCATGATTTGAGTCTTTAGGGCAGATGGAAAAGGCAACTGTAAGAAAAATAACACAAAGCAATCAGACAAGGAGCTAAACCACAGGCCAGATAGGTAATGATGCAGGAGCTTGAGGGAATCAAAGAACAGTTAAGATTGGGAACAGATAAGATTGTGTTCATGCAGTTTTTCCAAGGGGCAAAGAATGAAGGAATCAGAGAAACCTGGTTAATTGTACAAAAACCCCTTACTAAGCGTGGAGAAGGCATGTGACAATCGGAGCCTAGGACAAAGCCCACACTTCCTGGGCCGCCAGATTTGAAGTGCAAGAAACAAAAAGACCATCAAAGGGAAAGTTCATATGATGAGGTGCCCAAGTTTTGAGGATGGAGCAAGGACCGAAAGAGAAATCTCACTCCTTCCTTGTGGACAGTCAGGACACATGTTAGTGACCTTGGAGAATGAGCTACAGATGAGGCAGTGATTTGGAAATTGTTCAGACAATAGACAAACACAGGGCAGGCTACCTTTACCCAGGCACCATGATCAGAACCGGGTGGACATGGGGAGAAATTGAGACAGTGGTTTATCTCAGACAGAGCCTGCTATCAGCTCTTCTGTAGACTTTAGATGTGGTCTCTGGTCTGTTGAGTCAGGGTGGTTTCTAAGGAAAGGAGCCTCGGGTTGATGAACCATTGGAGCCCTGTCCATCAGTCACGTCCAAGTGGCCACAACAACTTCTCCACTGGTCACACTACTTTCATATACATCCATTGATATATTCTCCAAACCATGTTCAGAGCAACTTGAAGGTGGAGGTCAACTTGGAGGTTGGAGGTCAATTTGGATGGTTGGAGGTCATCTTGGAGGTGAAGGCCAACTTGGAGGTTAGAGCCAGCTTGGAGGTAGAGGCCAGCTTGGAGGTGGAGGCCACTCAACTTGGCAGTGGAGGCCACTTATCTTGGCGGTGGAGGCCAATGTGGAAGTGAAGGTGAACTTGATGGTGGAGGCCAACTTGGAGGCATAATAAGATATAATAGGCAGATTGATATAATATGCAGATTGATAATCTCCCAGTTGGTAAATTAGCTAACTTGCAGGTGGTGGCTAACTTGGAGGTGGAGGCCAGTTTGGATGTTGGAGGCTAACGTGAACGTGGAGGCCAGTTTGGAGGTTGGAGTCCAAGTTGGAAGTGGAGGCCAACATGTAGGTTGGAGGCCAACTAGGAGGTACAGTCCAGTTGGTGGGAGACTGGAGGCTAACTTGAAGGTGGAGGCTAACTTGGAGGTGGAGGCCAATTTGGAGGTTGCAGTCCAAGTTGGATGTGGAGGCCAACATGTAGGTTGGAGGCCAGCTAGGAGGCTAGATTCCAGTTAGAAGATTGGAGGTTAATTTCAAGGTGGAGGATAAATTGGAGGTGAGGTCAATTTGGAGGTGGGAGGATAACTTGGAGGTGGAGGCCAATTTGGAGGTTGGAGTCCAAGTTGGATGTGGAGGCCAACATGTAGGTTGGAGGCCAGCTGGGAGGTAGAGTCCAGTTAGGAGATTGGAAGCTAATTTCAAGGTGGAGGCTAACATGGAGGTGAGGTCAATTTGGAGGTGGGAGGCTAACTTGGAGGTGGAGGTCAATTTGGAGGTTGGAGTCCAAGTTGGATGTGGAGGCCAACATGTAGGTTGGAGGCCAGCTAGGAGGTAGAGTCCAGTTAGGAGATTGGAGGCTAATTTCAAGGTGGAGGCTAACATGGAGGTGAGGTCAATTTGGAGGTGGGAGGCTAACTTGGAGGTGGAGGCCAGTTTGGAAGTTGAGTCCAAGTTGGTTGTGGAGGCCAACTAGGAGGTAGAGTCCAACTGGGAAACTGGAGGCTAACTTGGAGGTGGAGGCCAATTTAGAAGTTGGAGACTAACTTGGAGGTGGAGGCCACTTGGAGGTGAAGGCCTACTTGAAGGTGGGGGGCACTCCTGCTAACATTTCCCAGCTGCTGAAGAACATGCAACACCTTCCCTGTTGCTGTTGAAAGAAAGACAAAACTACAGCTCAGGCCCACAAGGACAGCACAGCAGCTCTCAGCTTCTTTTTCTCTTCTTTACAATGCATTCCAGCTAAAATACTTAATGGACCTCCTGTCTCAGGGCTGAGAATGGACCTGCAACATCTACTCACTGCTTGCCTTCTCTGGAATGCCTTCCACCATCTATCTCCTATATAAGGTCACCACCCTCTTTTTTTTTTTTTTTTTTTTTTTTTTAGAGTTTTGGGTCTTGCTTTTCCTCCCAGGCTGGAGTGCAGTGGTGTGGTCATAGCTCACTGCTGCCTCAAACTCCTAGACTCAAACAATCCTCCTGCTTCAGCCTTCCAAGTAGCTCTTTCTACAGACATATGCCAACAGACTTGGCTAATTAGTTTAAAAATTTTTATTTTTTAGAGACAGAGTCTTGCTATGTTGCCCAGGCTGGCCTCAAACTTCTGGGCTCAAGCAATCCTCCTGCCTCAGCCTCCCAAAGTGCTGGGATTACAGATGTGAGCCACTGCACCCAGCCAGCATGCCTTTTACTTATTTAAATAATGGTTAGTATAAGTAGAGGAACCATGGAGCTGGCCATATAATTTCTGTCTGATATGGTTTGAACGTATTTCCTTCAAAATGCAAGTGTTGAAATTTGATGGCCAAAGTGATGGTATTAACAGGCCTTAAAGAGGTGATTAGACCATGATGGCTCCTCCCTCATAGGGGGGATTAGGGCCTTATAAAGGGGCTTCATACAGCATTTAGCTTTCTCTTGCTCATCTGCCTTCTGCTATGTGAGGACATAGCATTCCTCCCCGCAGGGGAAACACTGACAAGTTTTCATCTTGGAAGCAGACAGGAACCCTCACCAGACAACGGAATCAACTGATGCTTGGCTACTTGGTTCTTGGACTTCCCAGCCTCCAGAACTGTAAGAAATACATTTTTGTTCTTTTAAAATTACCCAGTCTTTGTTGTTTTGTTACAGCAGCCCAAACAGATAATGACACTGTTCTACTCATTACTGCAAGGAAAGGGGCTGTTACATTGTAAGACTGAAAGTTTCAAGTGCTGATGCTTTTACGTCTTAGAGCCTCAGGAGACCCCAAATCCTAACCAAGAGTTTCTCTGTTCTCATAAGATATGCCCCCTAGTCAACAGGAATGGCTCCCTATGTGGCGAGTTCTCCCATCAACTAGAACAGCTAGAATAGATAAGATACAGGGAGAGAGAGAGAGAGAGAGAGAGAGATGACAGGTAATTGATAGATACATGATAGATACATAGATAGATAGATGATAGATACATAGATAAATAGACAGATAATAGCTAGATAGATAACAGATAGATAGATGATAGATAGCTACATAGATGATAGAAAGATACATAGATGATAGCTAGCTAGCTAGCTAGATGATGGATGATAGATAGATAGATAGATAGATAGATAAATAGATGACACATAGATAGATGATATATAGGTATATAGATAGATAGACAGATGATAGATAGATGATAGACAGATTGATGATAGACAGATGATAGATGATAGATATATGTAGACAGATGATAGATTAATATATAGATGATGGATAGATAGATGGATAATAGATTGATAATGGAAAGACGGATGTATAGATACATGGATAGAGGATAGATTGATAGATGATAGACAAATGAATATATAGATGATGGATAGATGGATAATAGATAGATAATGGAAAGATAGATGGATAGATACATGGCTAGAGGATAGATAGATAGATGATAGATAGATGATAGATGAATATATGGATAATGGATAGATGGATAGATAGATGGATAATTGATGATGGGAAGAAAGATTGATAGATACAAGGATAGAGGATAGATAGACAGACAGACAGACAGATAGACAGATAGATAGAATAGATAAAATAGAACTCACCGGGTGGGGAGCCATTCCTGTTGAGCAGGGGGCATACCTTATGAAAACTTTTCAAACTCATGGATTTTCCCTCCCACCGAGCCCATAAAATTACTCAAACTGAATCTGTCGGGACCTCGATCTGCCACTTCTCAGCCTCCAGAACTGTAAGAAATAAATGGCTGTTCTTTCTGAATTGCCCAGTCTTGGATATTTTGTTATAGCTGCACAAACACTCTTTTACTCATAGCTGCAAGGAGCCAATCACGTCTTCTCACGGGAACCAGGGGGCACCACACCCTCTTGTGACTACAAAGTCTACTTCCTACAACTTCTGCTGGTTCACTCTGCTCTCAAATGCAACCTTCCCAGGGTCCTGCATGGCAGACGGTGTCCTCTTACTCCAGCAGTAACCTTCTATGACTAGTAAACTGTGGATAGATCTCAATCTCACCTATGCAGTGTTGGGTGTGGTGCATCTGGCTATCGGATACTATTTAGGGTAGGAGATCCCTCCCTCCCTCACTCATGGGGCATCAAGGGGGTTATCAAGACAGATCTTTAATTTTTTTTTTTTCTGGGATGGAGTCTCGCTCTGTCACCCAGGCTGGAGTGCAGTGGTGCGATCTTAGCTCACTGCAATCTCCACTTCCCGGGTTGAAGGGATTCTCCTGCCTCAGCCTCCTGAGGAGCTGGGACTACAGGTATGGGCCACCATGCCCAGCTAATTTTTGTATTTTTAGTAGAGATGGGGTTTCACCATGTTGACCAAGACAGTCTTGATTTCTTGACCTTGTGATCCAATCTTTACTTTTTTTCTTTTTTTTTTGAGATGGAGTCTCTCTCTGTCACCCAGGCTGGAGTGCAGTGGTGTGATCTTGGCTCACTGCAAGCTCTGCCTCCCAGGTTCATGCCATTCTCCTGCCTCAACCTCTTGAGGAGCTGGGACTACGTGTATGGGCCACCATGCCCAGCTAATTTTTGTATTTTAGATAGAGGTGGGGATTCACTGTGTTGACCAGGATGGTCTCGATCTCTTGACTTTCTGATCCGATCTTTAATTTTTTTTTTTTGAGATGGAGTCTCACTCTGTCACCCAAGCTGGAGTGCAGTGGTGTGATCTCGGCTCACTGCAAGCTCCGCCTCCTGGGTTCACGCCATTCTCCTGCGTCAGCCTCCCGAGTAGCTGGGACTACAGGCGACCGCCACCACGCCCAGCTAATTTTTTGTATTTTTAGTAGAGATGGGGTTTCACCGTGGTCTCAATCTCCCGACCTCGTGATCCGCTTGCCTTAGCCTCACAAAATGCTGGGAATACAGGTGTGAGCACCTGCGCCCAGCCCAATCTTCAGTGTTTTAATGCACAAATGCTATACTACAAGGTTAGTTAAGTAAGTTAAGGTCATGCATCATTGCTGTGGAAGGAAACTACCACATGTATTAATTTCCAGGGTCATGTGGCAAAGGATTTGTCTTGCCCAGTGAAATATTTGGCACTTGATTGGCTTCTGGGAGGTAGCTTTAAAACCCTTGTTGGATAAGAGTATCTTTGCTTACCCAATCCCTTAGGGCCATGCCAGAGAGTCCATGTTAACAATGCAATTGGTTGGGCGCAGTGTCTCATGCCTGTAATCCCAGCACTTTGGGAGGCTGAGGTGGGTGGATCACCTGAGGTCAGGAGTTCGAGACCAGCCTGGCCAACATGGTGAAACCCTGTCTCTACTAAAAATACAAAAATTAGCCTGGCATGGTGGTGGGCACCTGTAATCCCAGCTACTTGGGAAGCTGAGGCAGGAGAATCACTTGAACCCGGGAGGCGGAGGTTGCAGTGAGCCGAGATTGTGCTGTTGCACTCCAGCCGGGCAACAAGAGCAAAACTCCATCTCAAACAAAAACAAAATGAAAACAGAATGTAATTGATGGTGGGGGACCTGCACCCTCCTATATCAGGTTGACCTCTGGAGAGGCTGGAGACAGATTAGTCACACTGGTGACCAACCATACCTGTGACTGACCTTCAATGAAAACTGGATATCAAACTCATGGGAGCCTCCCTGATTGGAAATACTCCAGGAGTGTATTAGAAGAACCTAGGAGAGTCTTAGAAGAACTAATCACCATCTGCATGCTTTCACCAAGAGGGGACACTGGGAATCTCATACCTGGAGTCTCCTGGACTCCACCTTGTAAGGCTTTAGTCTTTGCTGACTTTAGCCTGTATTCTTTTGTTGTAATAAACCATAACCATGAGTCTAACAGCTGTTCTGAGCTCTGCGAGTCTCTCTAGCACATTTTTAGACCTGTAGGTGACCTTGAAGACCTCCTGAACTGCACGGACAGAGTTAATATTACAAAAAAAAAAAAGGTGTGTTTGCTTTGGTGATGTGGACGTCTAAGAAATCAGCAAACATGAAAGCCATCCTCCCAGGAGCAGAAGACTCTGTGGTGCCATCATCTGTGGTTGGAATAAATCAATGTTCTCCAAGTTGAAGACCTCCTGATCTCACAGCCGTTGGGTGGAGGTAGGGGAAGGACAGGAGCAAAGAGGACGAGAGGAAGAAAGTCTGGGAAGAGATCTACTCAATGGGAAAAATGGGAAAAGATGTTTTTCAGATTATCTTGCAACCCCATGTGGGTGTGACCCTGTATTAATTCGTTTTCATGCTGTTGTTAAAGACAAGCTCAACACTGGGAAATTTACAAAAGAAAGGCGTGTAATGGCTGGGCATGGTGGCTCATGCTTGTAATCCCAGCACTTTGGGAGGCTGAGGCGGGTGAATCACAAGGTCAGGAGTTTGAGACCAGCCTGGCCAACATGGTGGAACCCCGTCTCTACTAAAAATACAAAAAATTAGCAGAGCGTAGTGGCGGGCACCAGTATTCACAGCTACTCGGGAGGTTGAGGCAGGAGAATCGCTTGAACCCGGGAGGTGGAGGTTGCAGTGAGCAGAGATCATGCCACTGTACTCCAGCCCAGGCGACAGAGTGAGACTCTGTCTCAAAAAAAAAAAAAAAAAAAGAAAAGCGTGTAGTGGACTCACAGTTCCAAGTGGCTGGGGAAGCCTCACCATCATGGCAGAAGGGGAAAAACATGTCTTCCATGGTGGCAAACAAGAGGAGAGAAGGAGAGCCAAGAGAAAGAGGTTCCCCTTATCAAAGCATCAAACCTCGTGAGACTTATTCACTATCACAAGAACAGCACGGAAAAGACTCAACCCCGTGATTCAATGATCTCCCACTGTGTCCCTCCCACAACACGTGGGAATTATGGGAGCTACAATTCAAGGTGAGATTTGGGGGGGGACACAGCCAAACCATATCAGATCCAAAGATGGAACTTTGTGGTGGCCACTGACATCCACCCCTGTGTCCACTTTAGCACAAGCTAGAGTCACATGCCCTTCTGTGTGGTTACCTGTGTATTGTCCAACACCCTGTAAAGACCATGGGCTCCATGTAGGCAAGGAATGTATCTCTTGGTTTTACACAATGTGCACAGAGTTCCTAGTTATGAAACTCTTCAACATTTTCTGAATAAATTGATTCATCTGTTTTCTAATTATGAAACTTATACCCATTTTTTTTTTTTTTGAGACGGAGTCTCGCTCTGTCGCCCAGGCTGGAGTGCAGTGGTGCAATCTCGGCTCACTGCAAGCTCCACCTCCGGGGTTCACACCATTCTCCTACCTCAGCCTACCAAGTAGCTGGGACTACAGGCCCCCGCCACTACGCCCGGCTAATTTTTTGTATTTTTAGTTGAGACGGGTTTTCACCACGTTAGCCAGGATGGTCTCAATCTCCTGACCTCGTGATCCGTCTGCCTCGGCCTCCTAAAGTGCTGGGATGACAGGCGTGAGCCACCGTGCCCGGCCACCCATTTTTATTTTTTGTTTTACTTGCTATAATGCAAAGGGATGAGAAAATAACTTTAAGAACCAAAGACAAGAACAAGACAGAATTTTAATCCCCAAAGAACTCACAGGCTAACTGCAAGTGTTAAGGTTGTGGATGACATTAACCACCACACAAGACAGTGTTCTCTGCAAGAAACGCGTGAGGGGAGAAGAAAAGACACACACAATACCCTGAAGGGGTAAACAACCTTTATCCCATGTCAATGGCAATGCAGATATAATAAGCAAATAATAGGCCGGGCGCAGTAGCTCACACCTGTAATGCCAGCACTTTGCGGGGCTGAGGCGGGCGGATCATGAGGTCAGGAGATAGAGACAATCCTGGCTAACATGGTGAAACCCCGTCTCTGCTAAAAATACAAAAAATTATCGGGGCATGGTGGTAGGTGCCTGTAGTCCCAGCTACTCGGGAGGCTGAGGCAGGAAAATGGTGTGAGTCCGGGAGACGGAGCTTGCAGTGAGCTGAGATTGCACCACTGCACTCCAGCCTGGGCGAGAGAGCAAGACTCTGTCACAAGAAAATAATAATGACAGTAATAATAACAATAAGCAAATAATTAAGCAAATGATAGAATAATAATCAAATGATATAATAAATAGATGGACACAATAAGCAGATTGATATAATAAGCAAATTGTAATGAGAAGCGAGAAGGGAAAAGATAGCTACACTCACCAGACTATGGAGGATTCACCACCAGACTGGGAAGCAACAGCTCCAGATTCGGCCAGTCATCCATGCACAGATGAGGAGAGGTCTCATGAAGCTTCAGCGTGGTGTGGGACCCTAGCTCTTTTTGTAACTAGTTGTTTGGCATGAGGCCCCATCATAAGGGCCCCTCTCGACTTTGCTCAAGGAACAGAAGAAGGTCAACTTGTTTTTGTGATTGTCTGTTGTTTTTCAATAACTGATGTATAGGAATAGATTGAAATAGAGATTTCTCCAAAATAGCCTTGGATGAACGCCTCAAGTGGGCTCACGCAACCTGTTCCGGGACTTGGTGACCATTGTTTGTGTCCACATTCAACTGAGTTCGAATCTATTTATTTCTTTATTTATTGAGATGGAGTTTTGCTCTTGTCGCCCAGGCTGGAGTGCAATGGCTCAATCTCCACCTCTCGGGTTCAAGTGATTCTCCTGTCTCAGCCTCACGAATAGGTGGGATGACAGGCACCTGCCACAACCACGCTTGGCTAATTTTGTATTTTTAGTAGAGACGGAGTTTCTTCATGTTCGTCAGGCTGGTCTCGAACTGCCGACCTCAGGTGATCCATCCGCGTCGGCCTCCCAAATTGCTGGGATGACAGGCGTGTGAGCCACTCTGCCCAGCCGAGTTCAAATTTAATATTTAACTTTTCCTCCACAGACGGGCACAACCCCAAACCCCAAATTGTTCACCAAAGAAGCTGTGAGAAAGAATCGAAAGTCACCAGTAACGCATGTTAGAGCAATTTGGCTGAAATATTTACAACACCAGAAAGAGTGCTCGGCATGTAAAGCAAAATATTTTTTCAGTGCCATGCATCTAATAGAGTCTGTACAAAATGCAGTTTTCGAGCAAAAACGAAAACCTGTGGAGAAATCTGTGAGTCTTTCTGGGGAGATCTGTGAAGAAAGGACACCTGTTTTGGGGATGACTCTATATGTGAATGCAGATCAGAAAAGCATTATGGCTCTATTACTCGATTTTTGTGAATGGCAAATTGGACTTGAAAAGTGCTGTTATGTGGTAACGAACAAAAGAAGCCTCTGATGTCAACTAAAACTAACTTTGGGTTGTAAGGAAAGATGGCTGGGTTTGCTTTGGACGATCTAGAGAGAAATCACAGGATCGGTTTTCTTGATAGTTCTCACTGACATGTCTCCATCACTATTTAAGGATATTAATTACTGTACTAGTCTGTTTTCATGCTGCTGATAAAGGCATGCTGCAGACTGGATAGTTAATAAAGGGAAGAGGTTTCATTTCTTTGTTTTGAGACGGAGTCTCACTCTGTCACCCAGGCTGGAGTGCAGTGCGTAATCTCGGCTCAATGCAAACTCCACCTCCCAGTTCAAGTGATTCTCATGCCTCAGCCTCCCGAGTAGCTGGGACTACAGGCGTCCGCCACAGTACCCAGCTATTTTTTGTGTTCTTAGTAGAGACGGGGTTTGGCCATGTTGGTCAGGCTGGTCTCGAACTCCTGACCTCAGGTGATCCACTTGCCTCGGCCTCCCAAAGTGCTGGGATTACAGGCGTGAGCCACTGCACCTGGCCAAGAGTAATTCACTATCATAGGAACAGTATGGGGGAAACTGCCCCCATTATTTGATTATCTCTCACTAGGTCCCTCCCACAACACGTGGAAATTATGGCAGCTACAATTCAAGATGAGATTTGGGTGCGGACGCAGCCAAACCATATCAATCACTCTAAGAGATAATGTGTCTATATATTTTGAATTACATTTGTGACATTGTCCTTGCGGCTGGATTTTTTTATTTTTTCTGTAAAAGACTCTATTTTATTGCTACTTCTTGCAATTTCTGGATCTGTCCAATGAGATATTCAAAGGAGTCCTCTATGGAGATTGATTTCATAATTTCTTTATATTTAACATTCTGCAAAATTTTGTTTGTTTGTTTGAGACAGGGTCTCACTCTGTCACCCAGCCTGGAGTGCAGTGGTGCAATCTTGGCTCACTGCAACCTCTGCCTCCCAGGTTCAAGTGATTCTCCTGCCTTAGCCTCCCAAGTAGCTGGGACTACAGGTGTGTGCCACCACTCCCAGCTAATTTTTTTTTTTTTGTATTTTTATTACAGACTGTGTTAGCCAGGACGGTCTCAGTCACCTGACCTTATGATCCACTTGCCTTGGCCTCCCAAAGTGCTAGGATTACAGGTGCGAGCCACCACACCCGGCCACATTCTGCAACATTTTTTCTAGCCCAAAAGGTAGGACAGAGAGCATCCTCGTGTTTTGTAGATGTGGGAATTTCTTGTACATCATAGGCAGAGGGAAATTCCTGTTTTGTGTTCCTTTGAGTAACTGTAGGTCATGCTTCTGTGATAACACCCCTCTCTGGCTTACAGGAAAGAAGGCTGGCTTCCCCCATCTCCTTGATGACATTTTCTTAGCGAAGATTTCAGATAGTCTCAGGGAGGTCCCAGGCAACATTGCCCAGAACACAGGTAATGACATGACTTTGTTCCTTTTGGGGTAACTTGAGGTGTTGTGGACACAGGCTTGCTTCCATCCACGCTTGGAATAAACACCTTGCATTCCTCTTCATGGGTGTGTCCTCCAAGCCTTCTCCTTGGCCCAGGCCCTCAATGATGGCTCTTCTTTGGTGCAGACAAACCCCTGTTTTGCTGCCTGCAAGAACTGCCTTTCCTGCCAGGGCCTGTGGCTCACCAGGGCCCACATCTGCAAGTGATCAGAGACTGGACCCAGGGGATCATTATAAATGACCAGGACTCCAAACTCTCTGCCAGCAATAATTCTGCAGTAGGAGAAAAACCACCTCCCTGTAAGATTCCACACCAAAGTCTGGTAGGCGACAAATGACTCACTCCCTGTTATATGTAAAATGTTTATTTATATATATATGATATATACATAAAATATAAAATATTCCTAATGGAAATACATACATATACAATATATAAACAATATATGATATATATATATAAACTATAAAATATTCCTAATGGAAATACATATATATATACAATATATAACACAATATAAGATATACATAAAATATAAAATATTCCTAATGGAAATACATATATAAACAATATATAATACAATATATAATATATATAAAATATAAAATATTTCTAATGGAAATACATATATAAACAATATATGATACAATATATGATATATATATAAAATATAAAATATTCCTAATGGAAATACATATATATACAATATATAATACAATATATGATATATATAAAAGATATAAAATATTCCTAATGGAAATACATATATATATACAATATATAATACAATATATGATATATATAAAATATAAAATATTCCCAATGGAAATACACATATATACAATATATAATACAATATATGATATATATATATAAAATATAAAATATTCCTAATGGAAATACATATATATACAATATATAATACAATAATATATATATAAAATATAAAACATTCCTAATGGAAATACATATATATACAATATATAATATATATAATACAAAATATTTGTAATGGAATATTTATAGCTATTCCATATATAATATTATATAATATAGAATACAAATATTTCTAATGGAATATTTATATATAAAAGTGAATATATTCATTACATATAACACTTTTTTTTTTACACAGGGTGGAATGTTAGAGTTCATTGACCAAAAAATGTTGGTGACCACTTTGGGCAGGTTACAGAAACAGATCAAAAACGTGCTTCGGGGTGTCAAGTACTTAGAAAGAGAAGACAGATGAAAACGTACAACTCAATCCAAGTGAAATTAGTATTTCTGAGGAGACACCAGGGATGCTATGGGACCCACTTAGAAACTCACAAGGTAGAATAGAAAGTCAAGGTTATTAGAGAAAACGAGTTAACAAATCTACGAAACACCAGGGGAGAACGGCAAAGATTCATCTGTCTAGAACTGAGATGTCAAAACATTTTTGGGTGATGGGAACAAAGATTCTCTTAAGCACCTAATGTGGAACAGGCTAGCCAGCACCTCACCATTTATGAAACCTCCAGGAAAAGAAAAAAAAAAACCCACAAGGTAAAGGGAGTTGAAATGAAATTATTTAAGGTGAAAACATTGTATATTTAATATGCCTTGGGGGTGCCATTCATCTGATTCTGAATGGATGTTTTGGACTAAAAGGAACAAATTAGCCAATTATTGGACAGATGAAGTCAATGAATATCCACATTGCTCTCATTCCAGTTTACAAAACCAGAAAACAAACACACAAACAAACAAACAAACAAAAAAAACCAACCTGACCGGGCACGGTGGCTCACGCCTGTCATCCCAACATTTTGGGAGGCTGAGGTGGGTGGACCACCTGAGGTCAGAAGTTCGAGACCAGTCTGGCCAACATGGTGAAACTCCGTCTCTACTAAAAACACAAAAATTAGCCATGAGTGGTGGCGGGCGCCTGTAGTCCCAGCTACTTGGGAGGCTGAGGCAGAGAACTGCTTCAACCTGGCAGACACAGGTTGCAGTGAGCTGAGACGGCATCATTGCACTGCAGCCTGGGCGACACAGTGAGACTCCATCTCAAAAAAAAATTACCAAATACGGTCAAAAGAATAACTGTGCCTTTTTCAGACAATGATTTGATAATGTTTCTTTTTGGAAAATTAGCAAGATTTGAATACGGGGTTTAGATTTGCTCAAGAATAATATTATGGAAGGTTCTGGACATTTCAATTGAAAGAGGTTCCCATGGACCTACCAAGAAAATTCATGTGAATAGAAGGAAGAAAGAAAAATTTGTGGAAGGGAATGTGCAAACAAGAAATATAGTACTTTGGGAGGCTCAGGCAGGAAGATAACCTGAACCCAGAAATTCGAGACCTGCCTGGGCAAAACAGTGAGACCCCATCTCTAAAGAAAAATAAATAAATGAATAAAAATTAATTTAAGAAAAGGAAAACCAGGGCCAGGTGCGGTGGCTCACGCCTGTCATCCCAGCACTTTGGGAGGCCAAGGTGGGTGGATCACCTGAGGTCTGGAGTTTGAAAACCAGCCTAGTCAACATGGTGCAACCCCCTCTCTACTAAAAAATATAAAAATTAGCCAGGCGTGGTGGTGGGCACCTGTATTTCCAGCTACTGAGGAGGCTGAGGCAGGAGAATCACTTGAACCTGAGAGGTGGAGGTTGCAGTGAGCTGAGTTTGTGCCACTGCATTCCAGCCTGGGTGACAGAATGAGACTCTGGAGAATGTCTCCTCAAAGTTTCACCTCCTTTTTATTTATTTATTTTTATTTTACTTTAAGTTCTGGGATACATGTGCAGAATGTGCAGGTTTGTTACACAGGTATACATGTGCCAGGGTGGTTTGCTGCACCTGTCACCCTGTCATGTAGGTTTTAAGCCCTGCATGCTTTAGGTATTTGTCCTAATTCTCTTCCTCCCCTTGCCCCCCAGTCCCTGACAGGCCCGGGTGTGTGATGTTCCCCTCCCTGTGTCCATGTGTTCTCACTGTTCAACTCCCACTTATCAGTGAGAACATGCAGTGTTTGCTTTTCTGTTCCTGTGTGAGTTTAGTGAGGATGATGGTTTCCAGCTTCATCCACATCCCTACAGAGGACATGAACTCATCCTTTTTCATGGCTGCATAGTATTCCATGGTGTCTATATGCCACATTTTCTTTATCCAGTCTAGCATTGATGGGCATTTGGGTTGGTTCCAAGTCTTTGCTGTTGTAAATAGTGCTGCAATAAACAACTCCTCTTTTCATAAGAAGCCCAGAGCTATTGCATGGGGGTTCATGCTCATGAATTCGTCTTTACTTGATTATACCTCTGAAGATCCTCTTTCCAAATAAGGTTATACCCACGAGTATGGGACACGATTCAATCCAGAACAGGTGGTCATAGCTGCATGAGTCAGAGAGAATGTGACTCACTGTTTTAATGTGTTTTCCATGCAGCGTGCCTGATTATCTATTTCTTTCTCATTGGCAGGCGTCTCATGGTGCTGCATTGTTTTAATTAATGTATTTATTTTTTGAGACGGAGTCTCACTGCAACCTCTGCCTCCTGGGTTCAAGCAATTCTCCTGCCTCAGCCTCCCCAGTAGCTGGGTTTACAGGCACCCACCATCACACTTTGCTAATTTTTGTATTTTTGGTAGAGAAGGGGCTTCAGCATGTTGGCCAGACTGGCATCAAACTACTGATCTCAAATGATCCGCCCACCTGGGCCTCCCAAAGCGCTGGGATGACAGGCGTGAGCCACCGTGCCCAGACTATATATGGTATTCTTAATGGAATACTTACATATATACATATATAAATAAAGGGGAGTTTACTAAGTATGAACTGACATGATCACAAGGTCCCACCATAGGCCGTCTGCTGGCTGAGAAGCAAGGACAGCCAGTCCGAGTTTCAAAACTGAAGAACTTGGAATCTGATGTTTGAAGGCAGGAAGCATCAAGCACAGGAGAAACAGGCTGTGAGAAGGATGAACAGAGTTTTGGAAGATGCACATTTTTATAAAGCTAACTCAGATAGACATCACTCCGTCCTCACGCCCTGCCAGTACCTTTAGTTTTAAAAGAGGAAGAAGGATGCAATGTCTCTTCTCCCCAACAGATAATGCTGGGTGCTCTGTACACACGGTGACATTTAAAAAATTAAAAAATTAAAGAGTAAGGAAGGAAACACCATCTCTTCTCCCCAACAGATAATGTCGGGTGCTCTGTGCACAGGGTGACATTATCCATTCATTCCTCTCTCGGGTGTGGGACTGCGGGTAGGCGGATCATGGCAATGACGGCCTTTGCCAGGGACCTCTCCAAACACGACTCCCGGCCACCCAGGGCTGACAAAGGATGCAGTTTAAGATGGGCTAGTGGGGCCGGGCATGGAGGCTCACGTCTGCCATCCCAGCTCTTTGGGAGGCCGAGGCAGGCGGATCCCCGGGTCAGGAGATCGAGACCCTCCTGGCTAACACAGTGAAACCCCGTCTCTACTAAAAATACAAAAAAATGGGCCGGGCGTGGTGGTGGGTGCCTGTAGTCCCAGCTACTCGGGAGGCTGAGGCAGGAGAATGGCGTGAACCCGGAGGGTGGAGCCTGCAGTGATCCCAGATTGCCCCACTGCACTGCAGCCTGAGCGACAGAGCGAGACTCCTTCTCAAAGAAAAAAAAAAAGATGGGCTGGTGTGTGTCTCCTTGTGCATCTACTTGCTTCCGTTTCTGAGAGTTGGCTGAGAAAATGCAAAAAGCAAAATGCAGGGAGATTGTTGCACTGGTTTCCCGGGGTGGCCATCACCAACTATCACACACTGGGGGGCTTTGAAAGATAGAATACTCTCCTCTCACTCTTTCAGAGAACAGAAGCCTCCAGCGAAGATGCTGGCAGGGCTGGATCCTGCTGAGGTCCCTCTCCTGGGCTTGGAGATGCCGTCTTCTTCCTGTGTCCTCACAGGGTCGCCCTTCTGTGTGTGTCTGTGTCCTCATCTCCTTTTCTTATGGGATGTCTTAGTCCATCTCAGGCTGCTATCACAGAATACGATAGACTGGGTGGATTGTAAACAACAGACATTGATTCTCCCAGAGTCCTGGAGGCTGGAGGTCCGAGATCCAGGTATGGGCAGGGCTGGTTCCTCCTGAGGCCTCTCTCCTGGGCTTGGAGACTTCATCTTCTCCCTGTGTCCTCACAGGGTCATCCCTCTGTGTGTGTCTGTGTCCTCATCTCCTCTTCTTATGAGAAGTCTTAGTCCATTTCAGGCTGCTATCACAGAATACCATAGGCTGGGTGGCTTAGAAACAACAGACATTGATTCTCCCACAGTCCTGGAGGCTGGACATCTGAGATCAGGGTATGGGCAGGGCTGGTTCCTCCTGAGGCCTCTCTCCTGGGCTTGGAGACACCGTCTTCTCCCTGTGTGCTCACAGGGTCGTCCCTCTCTGTGTGTGTCTGTGTCCTCATCACCCTTCTGTTTTTTTTTGTTTGTTTGTTTCTTTATTTTGTTTATTTTTGTTTTTTCAGATGGAGTTTCACTGTTGTCGCTCAGGCTGGAGCGCAATCGCGTGATCTCGGCTCACCACAACCTCTGCCTTCTGGGTTCAAGCGATTCTCCTGCCTCAGCCTCCTGAGTAGCTGGGATTACAGGCACGCCTCACCACGCCTGGCTAATTTTACATTTTTAGTAGAGACGAGGTTTCTCTATGTTTGTCAGGCTGGTCTTGAACTCCCGACCTCAAGTGATCCCCCAGCCTCAGCCTCCCAAAGTGCTGGGATTACAGGCGTGGGCCACCGTGCCCAGCTCATCTCCTCTTCTTAGAAAGACACCAGTCCTATTGCATCAGGGCCCACCCTGCGGATATCATGTTAACTTTCCAAATCAAAGACCCTGTTGCAAATCAGGTTACGTTCACCAGAGTCTGGATTTCAACACGCTTTCCAGGGGAGACACCGTTCAGCCCACGGTTTTCAGATTGTGGAGGATTCCTTTACATTTACAGCCAATCGACTCCCTTTCAAGCGATTCTCCTGCCTCAGCCTCCCTAGTAGCTGGAATTCCAGGCACCCGCCACCACGCCTGGCTATTTTTTTTTTTTTTTTTTAGTAGAGAGGGAGTTGCTAAAGGTCCAGATCCTGCCATAATACTTTTCTTGAGCAAATCCAAACCCCATCCTCAAATCTTGCTAATTTTCCAAAAAGAAGCATCAAATCGTTATCTGAAAAAGACATAGCTATTCTTTTGACACTATTTGGTAATTTTTCTTTCTTTGAGATGGAGTCTCACTCTGAGATTATCGATTTGGCTAAAGTGGATGTAAAACGCACCCACCCGGTGTCTGCTGGATAACTCAATACTTCCTTACTTGGAATTCCAGGGGATCCTTTTTATGGAGCGTGAACTGCGTAACTACACGTGCAGGGTGTTCCCTGGGGGACCCCTGTCTAGAATCTTTGGGATATTTCTCAAATGCATTTTCCCTGGGTGTTTTTCCTCAGCTTCTCTGAGCCTGTTAGAGTCAGCCCTGTCTGAACCATTCCCAGCCAGAGGGTATTTTGCAGCTCATAAAGGGCTAACGGGGACCCCGGCCACTCCACTCAGCAGCACCCTAGATCTGGCAGCTCTGACACGCAGTACTTTCCATTACTCCCGGTTTTATTTCCCGTAAACTGTTTATTTTTTTGGCGAGATTGATGCTGTTAATATTGGCTTTCAAAATGACAGATTAACATCGCCAGTTAATCAGGGCTATTAGCAGATAAATATCTGTAATTCGATCACCAGAGTAATTTCTTTTCCAATAATGCGATTTACAAATGCGAGTGATTAAGTAATTACCTTCCATCTCCACGGATTACCAGCTCCCCAACGCCTCCCCTTATGGATAATTCGGGGTGATTAGTGGCAGTTTGGCCTCCTCGGAATGCTTCGGAGCCGAAGCTTGCGTTCCTCCAGGGTTCAGAGCACGTCTTGGAGCATTCTTTCCTTCCTACAAGAGCTTGACCCCCCTAGCCGTGCAGACCTGCCTTTCCTGGAGAGTGCAGAAGCAAGCTTGCTCTCCCTAAATTCCTTCTTGTGGACATCACACTTCTATAGAAGAGTCAGGAGTGTTGCAGAACAATTTCACATGCCCATTAAGAAAGAAAAGAAACGGGTGTGAGATGGCTTACACTTGTCATCTCAGCACTGTGAGAGGCCAAGGCGGGCAGATTACCTGAGGTCAGGAGTTCAAGACCAGCCAGGCCAACATGGTGAAACCCCGTCTCTACTAAAAATACAAAAAAATAGAAAAAAAATGAGCTGGGCGTGTTGGTGGGCACCTGTCATCCCAGCTACTCGGGAGGCTGAGGCAGGAGAAACGTTTGAACCCGGGAGGCGGAGGTTGCAGAGAGCCGAGATTGCACCACTGCACTCCAGCCTGGGCAACAGAGTGAGTCTCCATCTCAAAAAAAAAAATGTGGTGTATATACACCATGGAATACTACTCAGCCATGAAAAAGAACAAAATAATGTCATTTGCAGCAACTTGGATGGAGCTGGAGATGACTTTCCCAACTAGAGTAACTCAGGAACAGAAAAAAAAAAAGCACATGTTTTCATTTATAAGAAGATGCTATGCTCTGGGTACCCGGGGACATATAGTATAGACTAGTGGACATGGGAGACTCAGAAGATGGGATGACAGGAGGGGACTGAGGCATGAAAAATTACCTCTGGGTTTCAATGTACACTACCCTGTGAACAGGTGCACTAACAGCCTAGACTTTACCAACCAACCATCCAATCAAAAAACATTTAGGCCGGGCGTGGTGGCTCACGCCTATAACTCCAGCACTTTGGGAGGCCGAGGCTGGCAGATCATGAGGTCAGGAGATTGAGACCAGCCTGGTCAACATAGTGAAACCCCATCTCTATTAAAAACACAAGAAATTAGCCAGGCGTGGTGGCAGGCACCTGTATTCCCGGCTACTCGGGAGGCTGAGGCAGGAGAATCACTTGAACCTGGGCGGCGGAGGTTGCAGTGAGCCACGATTTTGCCGCTGCACTCCAGCCTGGGTGATGGAGTAAGAACTTGTCTCAAAACAAACAAACAAACAAAAAATTTGTACTGCTGCAGTGATCCCCACGTTGTGTTTTTGCAGTGAGCTTTTGGGAAGGAACTGTGAGTCCATTCAACCTCTTTTTCTTTCTTTTTTATAAATTACCCACTCTCGGGTAGGTCTCTTTTTTTTTTTTAAGGCGGAGTCTTGCTCTGTCGCCCAGGCTGGAGTTCAGTGGTGCGATCTCGGCTCACTACAACCTCCGCCTCCCAGGTTCACTCCATTCTCCTGACTCAGCCACCCGAGTAGCTGGGACTACGGGTGCTCACCACCATGCCCAGCTAATTTTTGTATTTTTGGTAGAGACGGGTTTCACCATGTTGGCCAGGATGGTCTCAAACTCGTGACCTCAGGTGATCCACCCACCTCGGCCGCCCAAAGTGCTGGGATGACAGGCGTGAGCCACCGTCCCCAGCCTCGGTTGTATCTTTATCAGCAGCATGAAAACAGACTAAGACAATCAATAATCATCAGGGAAAAGCAAATGAAACACACATCGGTCTATTCTGTATGTTTCCCCTTGTGAATAGTGTGGGGATCTTCATCAGAGTGCCTCTGTGTTTTTGATAAATTTTTGAAAAATATTCAAACAGATGCAATGATGTCGCAGATGAAGAGTCAAAAGGCTGAAGAACAAACCAGCCTTGGTCTCCAACTCTGTGTCTTTGCCTCCCCTAAGTCATCATAGAACGTTTGCAGAGAGAGCTTCAGTGGCAGGTGCATGGATCAGAGTATCCCACCAAGCCCATCAAACAGACACAGATGTTGGCCTTCTCACAAACAGAGGTCCCCAGGAGTGCTTGGAAATCGCTGAGGAAACAGAGTCACTGTGCTCTTCCTCCTGGAAAACCCGCCCCAGGTAAGTCAGTCTGGACAGGGCCGGTTGGTGCTGCTACAAGGTAATACCACACGACAGCTCCCTGAGATGAAGCTTCCGACGCCCTCGCCTTTCAAAGCCTCCAGCTCAAGCCACAAACGCTGACTTTTCGGAAAGATCAGACAGCGATGTACCTTGCACCGTGTCCAGACAGACATCCGTCCCCCCTTTCCTACAGACATGACGTCCCGGTTCAACACGACCACTGGGGCAGATATCAGCCGTGACGAGCCACTGCCAGGAGCCCCAGTTCTGCGTGTATCCGTCTGGGTAAGGGGCTGCCAGCTCCTGCCTGGCTGCTGATTAATATGAGGCTCCACGTGCCTGGGTGGAGAGGCCGTCCCTGAGCGTCTGAGCTTGTCCCCTGGTTTCCCTGGTAACCGCCTCCAAATGCACCGAGCTGGGCTCTGCTCCTCCTTCCCTGCGCTGGTGGACCAGGCCCAGGCGGGCCATGTGGGTAACCCCGAACCTCACCTGTCAGCACCGGCGGACACACCATTTGATCACGCCAGCCTCCTCTCCCACCAAGACCATTCATCCAGTGATCACAGGGCCGTGCTAATGCAGTCAGCTCTGGCGACCCTGGGGGAGTCATATCCTGAGATCTGCCAGGGAGTCTCTGATTTTCTTTTTTCTTTCTTTCTTTCTTTCTTTTTTTTTTTTTTGAGATGGAGTTTTGCTTTTGTTGCCCAGGCTGGAGTGCATTGGCACGATGTTGGCTGATGGCAACCTCTGCCTCCCGGGTTCGAGCGATGCTCCTGCCTTAACCTCTGGAGTAGCTGGGATTACAAGCATGCACCACCACGCCTGACTAATTTTTGTATTTTTAGTAGAGACAGGGTTTCTCCATGTTGGTCAGGCTGGTCTTGAACCCCTGACCTTAGGTGATCCGCCCACCTCGGCCTCCCAAATTGCTGGGATGACAGGCATGAGCCATTGTGCACAGCCAGGATTTTTTATTCCTCTCTCTGCAGCTCCTGCTCTGTAAAACTCTCCAAGTGTGGTTTCAGGAATATGTCTTTAGAAAGATGGAAACAGGTGTTTTTCCTACAGGGGATGTTACAGCTAAAATAAAGACTAGGAAATCTGGGTGAAAGAATGTTAACTTTTTCTTTTTGAGATGGAGTCTCACTCTGTTCCCAAGCTGGAGTGCAATGGTGCGATCTCAGCTCACTGCAACCTCTGACTCCCGGGTTCAAGCAATTCTCCTGCCTCAGCCCCCCAAGAAGCTGGGATTACAGGCACCCACTACCATGCCCGATTAATTTTGTTTGTATTTTTAGTAGAGACGGGGTTTCTCCATGTTGGCCAGGCTGGTCTGGATGTCCTGACCTTAGGTGATCCGCCGCCTCAGCCTCCCAAAGTGCTGGGATTACAGGTGTGAGCCACCACGCCTGGCCATTTCTTCCTCTTTTTTTGAGATGAAATGTCACTCTGTCACCCAGGCTGGAGTTCAGCAGCATGATATTTGCTCCCTGCAACCTCTGCCTCCCAGGTTCAGGCAGTTCTCCAAACTCAGCCTCCCGAGTAGCTGGGACTACAGGTCCCCACAGCTGTGCCCAGCTAATTGTATTTTAGTAAAGACGGGGTTTCACCATGTTGGTCAGGCTGCTCTTGAACTCCTGACCTCAGGTGATCCACCCACCTCAGCCTCCAAATTTGCTGGGATGACAGGCGTGAGCCACCACACCTGGCCCCGATTTCATACTTTCTTTTGGGTCTTTCCTAGTCTGCAAAGTTTTGAGTCAGACATTGGGTTGGTGGAGGTATTCCTGGCGTGATCTCGTCTTGCAGAATAGTGATGGAAATTCAGTGCTGAACATGAGGGCTGGTGATGTGGGCCCGTTGGAGGCAGATCCTAGGTAACCACACTCCAAATTGGTCTGATTTCAGATTTCATTTGAAAAAATTAGACTCACAATTTAGCAACCTCTGGGTAAGAAAAATCAAGGTGATTTTTTTTTTGACCACATTCCTTTACTTTGACTTCACCCACTGGGACTCCAAAGACCACCTAGCCCTTTCTGACTTTCAATATTAAAAATTCCGCCTCATAAAACGTGGATCCAGCCGGCATCAAAGACTCACATTCCATCATGAAGGAAAACGCAAAAGCCACACACAGCTCCTCACCTTCTGCGCCCCAGGCAAGACTGTTCATCGCAAACCTTTTTATCCCACAAATGTGAGCGGCCTCCATTAGCACCTCTAGAGAAATCCTGGGCTGCAGCCGGGGGACGATTCATGAATACTTGTATCTCTGTGTTTATGATCAGCAGTGTGCGCAGCGTTCTGGAAGTTAGACTTCAACAACAGACTCATACAGTGTGCTGGTGTTTCTATCAGGTCATAGAACAAATTTGATTGAGATTCATAATTCTGCCAACCTCACTGCCTGCCTTGATCCTTGGACACACAGGAGAGAAATTCAGACCGAGGTGCACTGGCCATTTTTCCAGCCAAACGGCTGCTTAATAAATGTGCCTGGCTCATCTCGCAGGAGGAGCTGACGTCAACGTGTGGGCTGGTGTTTTTTGAGGACACCTCTTTCTTTTCTGTGTTTCCAGGAAGAGCTTGGAGGATGGACTTTCTGCCATTCTTTCAGCTCATCCTTCATTTTCCCCTAAGTATAAACTGGCCGATTGTCTCTAGAAATGAAAGGCTGGAAGGTTACTGTGCTCTTTGCAAATCCTGAGATGCATAATTAAACCATTAACTAAGAGGCCCAAACCTTCATTTTTCAACAACTTTTCCCAGGATCACCAAGCCGGTCCTTAATCATTTTAATAAAATCTTCCCTGCCAAAGTATGAGACTGGGCTTGGCGGATGCCTGAGAGTTTCTACGCTTCCTCCATCAGGCTCACTGTGTGGCCTTTGCTGACACGGGTCTCTGAGGTCCAGGTGAAAACTGGCACACACGTTTACCATCCACCTTCCTACCTACCTCACAGCCAGGCTGTGTGGGGAAGTTAATTTATGCTCGGAGAGCCCTCAGTACCAGGTCAGGCCTTACATAATCGGCTCATCTTTTATTTTTTTCCAATTGGCTGAAGCTGGCACAAGATGAGGCCCTCCCAAGCCCGCTGGACAGCGTGTTCTGTTCACCCAGCATTTCCCGGACAGAGTTCTGTGTACAGCCAGGTGCTTACAAAGCATGTGGTCTGGTGAAGACCTTTCTGCCCCAAGCAATCCTATTCCAGAGTGTTTTGGTCGTTTTCCTGCTGGAAGACATCTCAAGTTGTCTCATAATAAACCTTGTTCCCAGTGACCCCTGATCCTTTCTCCGGGACGGATAGAGAATCCAGCCACTCACTCGTGTTGGGATATGACTCTACCCTTGGTTATCACAGCCTTTGGAAGATTGTGATTTTCCTTTACTTCTTCTACTTTTACGCAGACTGTCATGTGACCGGCTCATGTACAACAGCCTTAATGTAGCTTCAGGCTACCTTTGCAAAGGCATCCCCATAAAAAGCAAATTTAGGACTGGGCAGGGTGGTTCATGTAATGCAAGCATTCTATGAGTCCGAGGCGGGTGGATCTCTTGAGGCCAGGAGTTTGAGGCCACCCTGGCCAACATGGTGAAACCCCGTCACTACTGAAAATATTAAAAAATTAGTTGGGTGTGGTGGCGAGTGCCTGTAATCCCAGCTACTCAGGAGGCTGAGGCAGGAGAATCACTTGAACCCGGGAGGCAGAGGTTGCAGTGAGCTGAGATTGTGCCAGTGCACTGTAGCCTGGGTGACAATCAGACTCTGTCTTGAAAGGAAGGAAAGAAGGAAGGAAAGATTGAAGGAAGGAAGGAGAGAGGAAGAAAGAAAGAAGAAATAAAGAGAAAGAAAGGAAGGGAGAAAGAAAGAAAAGAGAGAGAAAGAAAGGAAGAAGAAAGGGAAAGAAAGAAAAAAGAAAGAGAGAGAAAGAAAGAGAAAGAGGAAGAAAGAAAACAGAAAGAAAGAAAGGAGAGAGATAAAGAAAGTAAGAGAAAGAGAAAGAAAGGAGAAGGAAAGAGAGAAAGACAAAGAAAGGAGAGAGAGAAAAAAGAGAAAGAAAGAAAAAAGAAAGAAGAGAGAAAGAGAAAGAAAGAGAGAAAGAAACAGAAAGAGAAAGAAAGAAAAGAGAAAGAAGAAAAGAAAGAAAAGAGACAGAGAGAGAAATAGAAAAGAGAAAGAAAGAAACGAGAGAAAGAGAGAAAGAAAGAAAAGAGAAAGAAGAAAGAAAGAAGAGAGGGAGAAAGAAAAAAGAACAAAGAAGAGAGAGAGAAAGAGAAAAGAAGAAAGAAGAGAGGTAGAAAGAAGGAGAAAAGGGAGAAAGAAAGAGAAAGAAAGGAAAGAAAGAAAGAAAGAAAAGGCAAATTTAGCAAAACAACAGTTGTATTTGCTTAAGACTAGAAGTAGGGGACACAATAACAGCCTTCCTGTGGGGCCCATAAGCACAGTGAGAGGGCATGGAGCATCCCGGTCGGGGTATGGGTTTGGGGGGAAAACGTTTTCTATGACACAGGCCACAAGATGTGTGACACACAAAACAGAACAGTCTTCAGCCTGGAAAAACAAGATGAACCTGGAGGACGTGACGTTGAGGGAAATAAGCCAGGCTCAGACAAACAAATACCACGTGCTCTCACCTCTACGTGGAATGTAAAAAAGTGTAATCCGAGGCAGGTGGATCACGAGGTCTGGCCTTCGAGACCAGCCTGGGCAACACAGCAAATCCCAGTCACTACTAAAAACAGAAAAATTAGCCGGGCGTGGTGGCAGGTACCTGTCATCCCAGCTACTCGGGAGACTGAGGCAGGAGAATTGGTTGAACCTAGGAGGCGGAGGTTGCAGTGAGCTGAGATCAGGCCACTGCACTCCAGCCTGGGTGACAGAGTAAGACTCTGTCTAAAAAGAAAGGAAAAAAGAAAAGAAAAGCAAGAGGAGATGAGAGGAGAGGAGATGGGAGTGGAGGGGAGGGGAAGTCATAGGTGAGGGGAGGGGAGGAGAGGGGAGGGGAGGGGAGGAGAGGGGAGGGGAGGGGAGGAGAGGGGAGGGGAGGGGAGGAGAGGGGAGGGGAGGGGAGGAGAGGGGAGGGGAGGAGAGGAGAGGGGAGGGGAGGGGAGGAGAGGGGAGGGGAGGGGAGGGGAGGACAGGGGAGGGAGGGGAGGGGAATGGAGGAGAGGGGAGGGAGGAGAGGGGAGGGGAGGGGAAGTCAGAGGTGAGGGGAGGGGAGGGAAGAGAGGGGAGGGGAGGGGAGGAGAGGGGAGGGGAGGGGAGGGGAGGGGAGAGGCAGGGAGGGAGGGGAGGGGAATGGAGGGGAGGGGAGGAGAGGGGAGGTGAGGGGAGGGTGGAGAGGGGAGGTGAGGGAAGAGAGGGGAGGGGAGGGAGGAGAGGGGAGGGGAGGGGAGGGAGGAGAGGGGAGGGGAGGGGAGGGAGGAGAGGGGAGGGGAGGGGAAGGAGGAGAGGGGAGGGGAGTGGAGGGAGGAGAGGGGAGGGGAAAGGGAGCGAGGAGAGGGGAAGAGATAGGGGAGGGGAGGTAGGAGAGTGGGGAGAAGGGAGGGGAGGAGAGGGGAGGGAGGGGAGGGGAGGGGAGGGGAGGGAGGAGAGGGAAGTGGAGGGAGGAGATTGGAGGGGAGGGGAAGGCAGAGGGGAGGGGAGGGGAGGAGAGGGGAGGGGAGGGGAGGAGAGGGGAGGGGAGGGGAGGGGAGGGGAGGAGAGGGGAGGGGAGGGGAGGGGAGGGGAGGGGAGGGGAGGGGAGGGGAGGGGAGGGAGCAGAGGGGAGGGGAGAGGAGGGGAGGGGAGGAGAAGGGAGGGAGGAGAGGGGAGGGGAGGGGAAGTCAGAGGTGAGGGGAGGGGAGGGAAGAGAGGGGAGGGGAGGGGAGGAGAGGGGAGGGGAGGAGAGGGAGGAGGAGGAGGGGGAGGTGGAGGAGGAGGAGGGGGAGGTGGAGGAGGAGGAAGAAGAAGAAAAAAAGGGGGAAACATTGGTGAAATGATACAAAGTTTCAGTCTGACAGAAAGGATGCATTCTAGTGACAGAAGAAAACATTCTAGCCCAGCATGGTGGCAACAGTTAATAGATGATGTATAATTCAAAACTGATAAAAGAACAGATTTTACATGTTTTTACTCAAAAAAGATTAAGCAGTTGAAGTGACAGATACGTGAATTAACATGATGTAATTATTCCACAGTGATACATATATCAAAACGTCATCTTGTGCACCTTAAAAATATGCAATTATTAGTTGCCAATTTTTTGTAAAATAAAAAGTTTTTAAAAGCACACATAGAACATCTTTGTTCCCGAGCTGGAGTTGTTGCCATTTAGCATTAAGTATATCTCCTAATGGTATCCCTCCTCCCTCCCCCCACCCCACAACAGTCCCCAGAGTGTGATGTTCCCCTTCCTGTGTCCATGTGTTCTCATTGTTCAATTCCCATCTATGAGTGAGAACATGCGGTGTTTGGTTTTCAGTCCTTGTGATAGTTTACTGAGAATGATGGTTTCCAATTTCATCCATGTCCCTACAAAGGACATGAACTCATCCTTTTTTATGGCTGCATAGTATTCCATGGTGTATATGTGCCATATTTTCTTAATCTAGTCTATCGTTGTTGGATATTTGGGTTGGTTCCAAGTCTTTGCTATTGTGAATAGTGCCACAATAAACGTACGTGTGCATGTGTCTTTATAGCAGCATGATTTATAGTCCTTTGGGTATATACCCAATAACAGGATGGCCGGGTCAAATGGTATTTCTAGTTCTAGATCCCTGAGGAATCACCACACTGACTTCCACAAGGGTTGAACTAGTTTACAGTCCCATGAACAGTGTAAAAGTGTTCCTATTTCTCCACATCCTCTCCAGCACCTGTCGTTTCCTGACATTTTAATGATTGCCATTCTAACTGGTGTGAGATGGTATCTCATTGTGGTTTTGATTTGCATTTCTCTGATGGCCAGTGATGATGAGCATTCTTTCATGTGTCTGCTGGCTGCATAAACTCTTAAATGTGTGAGTCACTTCTCTTTGTACAGAAAACCTTCCTATTTACCAGCCTTTTCCAAACAGCTCTCTTCATTTACTGGCAACATCCAATTCCGTATTTGTCATGCATAATCCGTGCATTTCAACGAGGACCATCTTTCTCCCCTAGAACGCCAGTTGTCTTTCTAAAACAGCCTTTCCTTCTGGAATCAGAAAAGGTTTTTAAAACATTAATTTCCAATGTTTGCCTTGGGAGAATGTCTTTCGATCAGCACGGTAAATTTCTGCCTGGCAGGCTGAAGTTATCACAGGTGTTGGATATTATTGACCTAATATTGACACGGTTATTAGGCTGAGAAATACCCTCGCCAAGACAGCCTCGGAAAAGACACAGATCGCTGTATTAGAACCCAGGGTGCAGTTTTTCCTGTGTATAAAAGCGGGAAGTTCTTTCGCCTGAGGATTAGACGCCCGCTTCAGACTCGGTGGGGGGTGCCTCCCGAAAAAGCAGACCCCAGGCTTGTGCACTAACGGGGGATCGCACGTGTTGGATCAGGACAGAGCTGGCTTGATCCTCCCCACCGGTTCTGCAGACACAGGAATTACTTGACATAAATAAAACAGGGCAGATCAAAGGTTTGGAAAAGATCCCCTCCAGAAGAGATTATCCGAGGTCTGCAGGAACCTGAATGCGAGCTGAGTAGAAAAGAGCCGGGATGAACAAGCTTTCTCTGCAGAGAGCTCATGAACACAGCAAGAGGCCAGACGGATTTGTTGTGAAAAATGAGGACGGGTGCCTTTAGCACAGATGGTTCCCATTCCATCGTGGTGCCTCCAACAGACGGAACACAACCAGGGACTTCTTTCCAAACGTTAAAAAAGTTCGGGTGATTTTTTCTGGCCGGATGCGGTGGCTCACGCCTGTCATCTCAGCACTTCGGGAGGCCGAGGCGGGTGGATCACGAGGTTAGGAGTTTGAGACCAGCCTGGCCAACGTGGTGAAACCCCCGTCTCTACTACAAAATACAAAAATTAGCCGGGTGTGGCGGTGTGGCACTTGTAATCCCAGCTACTCGGAAGGCTGAGCCAGGAGAACTGCTTGAACCCGGGAGGCGGAGGTTGCAGTGAGCCAAGATCGTGCCACTGGACTCCAGCCAGGGTGACAAGAGCAAGACTCTGTCTCAGAATAAATAAATAAATAAATAAAAAGAGTTCAAGCGATTTTAAAGACATATTTTACGGGTGCCCAAAACACAGGGCATGGTTCGTAAGGCAGAAATGTCCTACCTTGATGGAAGGACTAGCCGACAAGAAAGAAATGAAAGCGTAGGCTGCAGATTCTGATAGAAGGGAAATTATGGACTATGTTTTTAATTGACTGTTGAATTCAGAGTAGGATATTATGTTATTTTTTGAGACGGAGTCTCACTCTGTCTCCCAGCCTGGAGTGCAATGGCGCCTTCTCAGCTCAGTGCAAGCTCCGCCTCCTGGGTTCACACCATTCTCCTGCCTCAGCCTCCCGAGTAGCAGGGATTCTAGGCACCAGCCATTGTGACCGGCTAATTTTTGTATCTTTAGTACAGATGGGGTTTTGCCAAGTTGGTCATGCTGGTCTCGAACTCCTGACCCCAGGTGATCCACCTGCCTTGGCCTCCCAAAGTGCTGAAATCACAGACATGGACCACCGCACTCCCAGCCTTGAAAAGGTGAAGATGCAAATTATACCAGCCCTGTTTCCACTTAGCTGTGACAATCACACATCACTTTTGTGACTCAAATAGTCTCTGTCTTATTCTCTAGTTAATGACTATGAAAATAATTATGCTTTTTTTCTTTGTACTATGTAAACTTTTTTAAAAATGTTATTTTAAGCTCTGGGGTGCCAGGCACAGTGGCTCACGCCTGTTATCCCAGCACTTTGGGAGGCCGAGGCAGGCAGATCACGAGGTCAGGAGATCGAGACCATCCTGGCTGATATGTTGAATCCCTATCTCTCCTAAAAACACAAAAATTAGCCGGGTGCGGTGGCAGGCACCTGTAGTCCCAGCTACTCAGGAGGCTGAGGCAGGAGAATGGCGTGAACCTGGGAGGTGGAGCTTGCAGTGAGCTGAGATCGCGCCACTGTGCTCCAGGCTGGACGACAGAGTGAGACTCCATCTTAAAAAAAAAAAAAAATTAAGCTCTCGGGTATGGGGGAAGGGTGGGCAAGTTTGCTACATAGGTAAACACATGCCATGGTGGTCTGCTGCACCTGTCAACCTGTCACCTAGGTATAAAGCCCACGATGCATTAGTTATTTTTCCTGTTGCTCTCCCTCCCACTCCTCCACCCCTGGAAGGCCCCAGTGTGTGACGTTCCCCTCCCTGTGTCCATGTGTTCTCATTGTTCAGCTCCCACTTATGCGAGAGAACATGCAGTGTTTGGTTTTCTGATCCTGTGTTTGTTTGCTGAGGATAATGGCTTCCAACTCCATCGACGTCCATGCAAATGACATGATCTCATGGGTGAACATATTTTTTTCATCTCCAAATTTTCCTAGAAAAACAGATCACACTGCTATACACAAGTTCATAGTGTCATGACTCACAACAGTTCAAACATGGAAGCAACAGAGGCGCCCATCAGTGGATGAACACGTAAACAGAATTTGCTCTGGGAACACAATGGAATACTATACAGCCAGGAAAAGGAATGAGGGTCAGACGCAGGCTGCAGCATGGATAAACCTCGAAGACCTCAGGCCCAGTGAGAGAAGAGACACACTATGGAATACTACACAGCCAGGAAAAGGAATCAGGGTCAGACGCAGGCTGCAGCATGGCTGAAACTTGAAGACACCAGGCTCAGTGAGAGAAGGGACACACGATGGAATACTATACAGCCAGGAAAAGGAATGAGGGTCAGACGCAGGATGCAGTGTGAATGAACCAGGAATACATCAGGCCCAGTAAGAGAAGAGACACACAATGGAATACCATATGGCCAGGAAAAGGAATGAGGGTCAGATGCAGGCTGCAGTGTGAATGAAACTTGAAGACCTCAGGCCCAGTGAGAGAAGAGACACACAATGGAATACTACACAGCCAGGAAAAGGAATGAGGGTCAGACACAGGCTGCAGCACGGGTAAACCTTGAAGACCTCAGGCCTAGTGAGAGAAGAGACACACAATGGAATACTATACAGCCAGGAAAAGGAATGAGGGTCAGACTCAGGCTGCGGCATGGGTGAACATTGAAGACATCAGGCCCAGTGGGAGAAGAGACACACAATGGAATACTATATGGCCAGTAAAAATGAATGAGTGTCAGAAGCAGGCTGCAGTGTGAATGAACCTGGAAGATCTCAGGCCCAGTGAGAGAAGAGACACACAAAGGAATACCATACAGCCAGGAAAAGGAATGAGGGTCAGACATAGGCTGCAGCATGGGTGAACTTTGAAGACATCAGGCCCAATGGGAGAAGAGACACACAATGGAATACTATACAGCCAGGAAAAGGAATGAGGGTCAGATGCAGGCTGCAGTGTGAATGAAGCTGGAAGATCTCAGGCCAACTGAGAGAAGAGACACACAATGGAATACTATAAAGTCAGGAAAAGGAATGAGGGTCAGATGCAGGCTGCGGCATGGGTGAACCTTGAAGACATCAGGCCCAGTGGGAGAAGAGACACTCAATGGAATACCATAGAGCCAGGAAAGGGAATGAGGGTCAGACACAGGCTGCGGCATGGGTGAACCTTGAAGACATCAGGCCCAGTGAGAGAAGAGACACACAATGGAATACTATACAGCCAGGAAAAGGAATGAGGGTCAGATGCAGGCTGTGGCATGGGTGAACATTGAAGACATCAGGCCCGGTGGGAGAAGAGACACGCAATGGAATACTATATGACCAGCAAAAAGGAATGAGGGTCAGATGCAGGCTGCAATGTGAATGAACCTGGAAGATCTCAGGCCCAGTGAAGGAAGAGACACACAATGGAATACCATACAACCAGGAAAAGGAATGAGGGTCAGAAGCAGGCTGCGGCATGGGTGAACATTGAAGACATCAGGCCCAGTGAGAGAAGAGACACACAATGGAATACTATACAGCCAGGGAAATGGATGAGGGTCAGACGCAGGCTGCGGCATGGGTGAAACTTGAAGACATCAGGCCCAGTGGGAGAAGAGACACACAATGGAATACCATACAGCCAGGAAAAGGAATGAGGGTCAGACGCAGGCTGCGGCATGGGTAAACCTTGAACACATCAGGCCCAGTGGGAGAAGAGACACACAATGGAATATCATACAGCCAGGAAAAGGAATGAGGGTCAGACGCAGGCTGCGGCATGGGTAAACCTTGAAGACATCAGGCCCAGTGGGAGAAGAGACACACAATGGAATACCATACAGCCAGGAAAAGGAATGGGGGTCAGACACAGGCTGCGGCATGGGTGAACCTTGAAGACATTAGGCCCAGTGGGAGAAGAGACACACAGTGGAATACTATACAGCCAGGAAAAGGAATGAGAGTCAGATGCAGGCTGCAGTGTGAATGAACCTTGAAGACATCAGGCCCAGTGAGAGAAGAGACACACAATGGAATACTACACAGCCAGGAAAAGGAACGAGGGTAAGAAGCAGGCTGCAGCATGGATGAACCTTCAAGACCTCAGGCCTAGTGAGAGAAGAGACACACAATGGAATACTACACAGCCAGGAAAAGGAATGAGGGTCAGACAGAGGCTGCAGTGTGAGTGAACATGGAAGACATCAGGCCCAGTAAGAGAAGAGACACACAATGGAATACTATACAGCCAGGAAAAAGAATGAGGGTCAGACGCAGGCTGCAGTGTGAATGAAGCTTGAAGGCATCAGGCCCAGTGAGAGAAGAGACACAAAATGGAATACTATATAGCTAGGAAAAGGAATGAGGGTCAGATGCAGGCTGCAGCGTGAATGAACCTTGAATACATCAGGCCCAGTGAGAGAAGAGACACACAATGGAATACTACACAGCCAGGAAAAGGAATGAGGTTCAGACGCAGGCTGCGGCATGGGTGAACCTTGAAGACATCAGGCCCAGTGAGAGAAGAGACACAATGGAATACTATACAGCCAGGAAAAGGAATGAGGGTCAGACACAGGCTGCGGCATGGGTGAACCTTGAAGGCATCAGGCCCAGTGAGAGAAGAGACACACAATGGAATACCATACAGCCAGGAAAAGGAATGAGGGTCAGACACAGGCTGCAGTGTGGATGAACCTTGAAGACACCAGGCCCATTGAGAGAAGAGACACACAATGGAATACTATACAGCCAGGGAAATGGATGAGGGTCAGACGCAGGCTGCAGCATGGGTGAACATTGAAGACATCAGGCCCGGTGGGAGAAGAGACACACAGTGGAATACTATATGGCCAGCAATAACGAATGAGGGTCAGATGCAGGCTGCAGTGTGAATGAACCTGGAAGATCTCAGGCCCAGCAAAGGAAGAGACACACAATGGAATACCATACAGCCAGGCAAAGGAATGAGGGTCAGAAGCAGGCTGCGGCATGGGTGAACATTGAAGACATCAGGCCCAGTGAGAGAAGAAACACAGAATGGAATACTATACAGCCAGGTAAAGGAATGAGGGTCAGATGCAGGCTGCAGTGTGAATGAACCTTGAAGACATCAGTCCCAGCAAGAGAAGAGACACTCAATGGAATACTATACAGCCAGGAAAAGGAATGAGGGTTAGACGCAGGCTGTGGCATGGGTGAACCATGAAGACATCAGGCCCAGTGGGAGAAGAGACACACAACGGAATACCATATAGCCAGGAAAAGGAATGAGGGTCAGACGCAGGCTGCGGCATCGGTGAACCTTGAAGACATCAGGCCCAGTGGGAGAAGAGACACACAATGGAATACCATACAGCCAGGAAAAGGAATGAGGGTCAGACACAGGCTGTGGCGTGGGTGAACCTTGAAGACATCAGGCCCAGTGGGAGAAGAGACACACAATGGAATGCTATACAGCCAGGAAAAGGAATGAGGGTCAGATGCAGGCTGCAGTGTGATTGAACCTGGAAGATCTCAGGCCCAGTGAGAGAAGAGACACACAGTGGAATACTATATGGCCAGGAAAAGCGATGAGAATCAGATGCAGGCTGCAGTGTGAATGAACTTTGAGGACATCAGGCCTAGTGAGAGAAGAGACACACAATGGAATACTACACAGCCAGGAAAAGGAATGAGGGTCAGACGCAGGCTGCGGCATGGGTGAACCTTGAAGACATCAGGCCCAGTGAGAGAAGAGATACACAATGGAATACTATACAGCCAGGAAAAGGAATGAGGGTCAGACGCAGGCTGCGGCATGGGTGAACCTTGAAGACCTCAGGCCCAGTGAGAGGAGAGACACACAATGGAATACTATACAGCCAGGGAAATGGATGAGGGTCAGACGCAGGCTGCGGCATGTGTGAAACTTGAAGACATCAGGCCCGGTGGGAGAAGAGACACACAATGGAACACTATACAGCCAGGAAAAGGAATGAGGGTCAGACGCAGGCTGTGGCATATGTGAACCTTGAGGACATCAGGCCCAGTGAGAGAACCCAGACAGGAAAGACCCCATAGTGTATGACTCCACTTATCTAAAATGCCTGGAACAGGCAAAGATTTCATAGAGTCAGAAACTAGAACTACGGGTGGCAGAGGCTGGGGGGTGAAATGGGGAATTGGTGTTTCATGGGGAGAGAGTTTCTGTTTGGGAAGATGAAAATATTCTGGAGGTGGTTAGTGACAATGGTTGCACAATTATTTGAATGTACTATTTTTTTTTGAGGGGTATAGAGTTTTGATCTTGTTCCCCAGGCTGGAGTGCAATGGCGCGATCTCAGCTCTCTGCAACCTCCGCCTCCCGGGTTCAAGTGATTCTCCTTCCTCAGCCTCCTGAGTAGCTGGGAGTACAGGCATCTACCACCAGGCCCAGCTAATATTTTGTATTTTTAGTAGAGACAGGATTTCACCATGTTGGCCAGGCTGATCTCGAACTTCTGATCTCTGGTGATCCACCCACCTCAGCCTCCCAAAGTGCTGGGATTAGAGGCACGCAGCACCACACCCGGCTAATTTTTGTATTATTAGTAGAGACGGGGTTTTGCCATGTTGACCAGGCTTTTCTTGAACTCCCAACCTCAGGTGATCCACTCGCCTTGCCCTCCCAAAATGCTGGGATTACAGGCTTGAGCCACCATGCCTGGATGAATTGTACTCTTTAAAATGGCTAAAATAGTAGACATTATATTATGTGTGCTCCCCCACAATTAAAAAAATATATATTGCTATGGACAGGAAAAGAAGCTTTCTTTTCAGGAAAAGGATACATTCAGTTGGCAACAATGAACATTGCACAATATTTAATTTTTTTTCTTTTTTTTGAGATAGAGGCTCACTCTTGTTGCCCAGGTTGGAGTGCAGTGGTGCAATCTCAGTTTACTGCAACCTCTGCCTCCCGGGTTCAAGTGATTCTCCTGCCTCAGCCTTACGAGTACCTGGGATTACAGGCATGTGCCACTACGTCTGGCTAAATTTTGTATTATTAGTAGAGACAGGGTTTTGCCATTTTGGCCAGGCTGGTCTTGAACTCCTGACCTCATGTGATCCACCCACCTCGGCCTCCCAGAGTGCTAGGATAACAGGCACACACCACCACACCCGGCTAATTTTTGTACTATTAGTAGAGACAGGGTTTTGCCATGTTGACCAGGCTTTTCTTGAACTCCCAACCTCAGGTGATCAACCCGCCTTGCCCTCCCAAAGTGCTGAGATTACAGGCATAAGCCACCACGCCCGGCCAAATTATACTCTTTAAAATGGCAAAAATTGCAGAGATTGTATTATGTGTGCTCTACCACAATTTTTAAAAAGTATATATTGCTATAGACAGGAAAAGAAGCTTTCTTTTGAGGAAAGGGGTACATTCGGTTGGCAACAATGAACATGGAAGAATATTTAACTTTTTTTCTTTTTTTTTTTTTTTTCAGATGGAGTCTCACTCTAGTTCCCCAGGCTGGAGTGCAGTGGCGCGATCTTGGCACACCGCAACCTCCACTTCCTGGGTTCAAGCAATGTCCCTACCTCAGCCTCCCGAGTAGCTGAGACTACAGGTGCACACCACAGTGCCCGGCTAATTTTTTGTATTTTAGTAAAGACAGGGTTTCACGATGTGGGCCAGGATGGTCTCAATCTCCTGACCTGCTGATCAGCCTGCCTTAGCCTCCCAAAGTGCTGGGATTACAGGTGTGAACCACCATGCCCGGCCAAATTGTACTCTTATTTACAATGGCTAAAATAGCAGAGATTATATTATGTGCTCTCTACCACGATCTTAAAAAATTTTATTGCTATACACAGGAAAAAAAAATGCTTTCTTTTGTGGAAAAGGGTACATTTGGTTGGCAGCAATGAACATTGCACAGAATTAAATTTTAAAAATGCAAAAAGTTGTTCTCAGCGTGGTACAGTGGCTCACACCTGGATTCCCAGCTACTTGGGAGGCTGAGGTTGGAGGATCCGTTTAGCCCAGGAAATGGAGGCTGCAGTGAGGTGTGATCACGCCACTGCACTCCAGCTTGGGCAAAAAGACAAGATCCTGTCTTGGCCAGGCACAGTGGCTCACGCCTGTCATCCCAGCATTTTGGGAGGCCGAGGCAGGCAGACCACGAGGTCAGGAGATCGAGACTATCCTGGCTAATACGGTGAAACTCAGTCCCTACTAAAAATACAAAAAATTAGCCAGGCGCGGTGGCGGGTGCCTGTAGTCCCAGCTACATGGGAGGCTGAGGCAGGAGAATGGCATGAACCTGGGAGACAGAGCTTGCAGTGAGTGGAGATCGTGCCACTGCACTCCAGCCTGGGCGACAAAGGAAGACTCCATCTCAAAAAAAAAGAAAAAGAGAAGACCCTGTCTCTAAAAAACACAAGAAAACAACCACAACAAGACACAAAAGAGTGGTCTCAAGAAGAAGAAAAACAGTTAAAATGGTGCATATGACATTATACGTATTTTGCCATAATGAAAAAGAATGGTGTAGGGAACAGCAGAATCTTTTAGAAAGTAATCCTGGGGTTCAGCACTTCACAAAAACAAAAGGAAAGCAAGTTCTCAAGCTATCGAGTTAGAAAAAGCTTTGCTGGGCGTGGTGGCTCACATCTGTAATTTCAGCACTTTGGGAAGCCGAGGCAGGTGGATTACATGAGATCAGGAGTTCGAGACCAGACTGGCCAACACGGTGAAACCCTGTCTCTACTAAAAATACAAAAATTAGCCAGTCGTGGTGTCGCACGCCTGTAATCCCAGCTACTTGGGAGGCTGAGGCAGGAGGATTACTTGAACCCAGGAGGTGGAGGTTACAGTGAGATGAGATGCTGAGATCTTTTAAGATATCTTTTTGGCTGGGTGCGGTAGCTCACGGCTGTAATCCCAGCACTTTGGGAGGCTGAGGTGGGCAGATCACCAGAGATCAGGAGTTCGAGATCAGCCTGGCCAACATGGTGAAACCCCTCTCTACTAAAAAGTAGAAAAATTAGCCAGGCATGCTAGCGCATGCCTGTAATCCCAGCTACTCGGCATGCCGAGGCAGAAAAATCAGTTGAACCTGGGAGATGGAAGTTGCAGTGAGCCGAGATCGTGCCACTGCACTCCAGCCTGGGCGACAGAGCGAGACTCCATCTCAAAAACAACAGCAACAAAATACCCGTAATTTGGGAGGCCCAGGCAGGTGGATCACCTGAGGTTAGAAGTTCGAGACCATCCTGGCCAACATGGTGAGACTGCGTCTTTACTAAAACTACAAAAATTAGCCAGGCGTGGTGGCAGGTGCCTGTAATTCCAGCTACTCGGGAAGCTGAGGCAGGAGAATCGCTTGAACCCAGGAGGCGGAGGTTGTGGTGAGCCGAGATCACGCCACTGCACTCCAGCCTGGGTGACAGAGCGAGACGCTGTTTCAAAAGAAAAAAGAGAGAGAGAGAAATAGAGGATAGGAAAATAGAAATGAAACAAAGAATGATATAGAAAAGACAAAATAAAACATGACTAATATGGCGAAGAGCCCAAGAAGACGATAGGGGGCGTGAAAGAACAAAAAAACCAAAAAATAAAAAACAAATTGCAGAAAATTGTGCAGAGATCAAAATTTGAAGTTGAAGAAAGAATAGACATAGAGAATTCACCCAGAATAAATTAAAAGAATGCAAGACCACTAAATCATCAAATAAAGTGAGACGCAACTTCTAGCAACCGTAAAATTATAAAACCAGTATTTCGCTGAATTTATCAGTAACCAGTAACAATGGAAAATAAGGCGATGCTCATGAGTGACTATTTTTATTTTTTCAGACAGTCTCGCTGTGGCCCAGGCTGGAGTGCAATGGCGCCATCTCAGCTCACTGCAACCTCGGCCTCCCAGGTTCAAGCGATTCTCCTGCCTCAGCCTCCCAAGTAGCTGGGATGACAGGTGCCCGCCACCACGCCAGGCTAGTGTTTGTATTATTAGTAGAGACGGAGTTTCACCATGTTGGCCAGGCTGGTCTCCAACTCCTGACCTCAGGCGATCTGCCCTCCTCGGTCTCCCAAAGTGCTGGGATGACAGGCGTGAGCCACGGCGCCCGGCCTTATTTCAGAGTTTGAGCCACGGCGCCCGGCCTCATTTCAGAGTTTGCTTTCAGATGCGCCATATAAAGAAGTCATCAGGCACTCCTTAGCGAGGAAAGCAGCAGTAACATGTAAATTATACTCACAGGATTTTCCCCACTTCAACACATCCAGAAGTTGAAAGGAAGAGATAAATGGACATTTCAAAGCTGAGTCTCTAACAACAACTAAAACCTGTTCGGTGGGGCTTGATTTGGCAAGAGTAAATGAACTCGAATCAAATTCAATTACCCTGTCTACGTTAACCATAATACGTGCTTAACATTTTACAAAAAGATCTGATTTTCTGGTACTTGTTTATTTTTAACCGCAATAAAAAGTCAAAATTTGGTGGAAAGCATTTAACGTGTGTTTTCTGTAGCACTCATGAGCGGTGCAATGGTGCTGTTATTTAAAAAAAGGAAAAGAAAAAAAGTGGCCGGGTGCGGTGACTCACGCCTGTAATCTCAGCACTTTGGGAGGCCGAGGCGGGTGGATCACTTGAGGTCAGGAGTTTGAGACCAGCCTGGGCAACATGGTGAAACCCTGTCTGTACCAAGAAAAAAAAAATTATCTGGATGTGGTATGTATGCCTATAGTCCCAGCTACTTGGGAGGCTGAGGAAGGAGGATGGCTTGAGCTCAGAAGGTGGAGGCTGCAGTGAGCTGAGATTGCACCACTGCACTCCAGCCTACGCAACAGAGCAAGATATTGTCTCAAAAACAAAATAAAACAAAACACAAACACTAAAAAAACAGATTGAGAATCCTTGGCACCCACCTCTTACCAGCTCAGTCACAATTGCAAACCAGAGGCCTGGCACGGTGGCTCACGCCTGTAATCCCAGCACTTTGGAAGGCCAAGGTGGGCGGATCACCTGAGGTCAGGAGTTCGAGACCAGCCTGACCATCATGGTGAAAGCCTGTCTCTACTAAAATACAAAAATTAGCCGGGCGTGGTGGCACGTACCTGTAATCCCAGCAGTTTGGGAGGCCGAGGCGGGCGGATCACCAGATGTCAGGAGTTCCAGACCAGCCTGACCATCATGGTGAAACCCCATGTCTACTAAAATACAAAAATTAGCCAGGCGTGGTGGCACGTACCTGTAATCCCAGCATTTGTGGAAGCCGAAGCAGGTGGATCACCAGAGGTCAGGAGTTCTAGACCAGCCTGACCATCATGGTGAAAGCACGTCTCTACAAAAAATACAAAAATTAGCCCGGCATGGTGGCAGGTGCCTGTAATCCCAGCTACTTGGGAGGCTGAGGCAGGAGTATCGCTTGAACCCAGGAGGCGGAGGTTGCAGTGAGCTGAGATTGTACCACTGCACTCCAGCCTGGGCAACAGAGCAAGACTCAGTCTCAAAAAGAAACGAAACAAAACACTAACCTAAAAAATTGGATTGAGATTCCTCAGCCCCCACCTCTTACCAAATCAGTCAAAATTGCAAACCAGAATGTATTCAACTGCTTTGAATACCGAGGATAGATGTCATTTCATCTATGACCCTGTGTGCAGCAGGAAAGCAATATTGCCCACCTGTATTATCAAATTGGGCTCATTCAGCTAATTAATCCTATCAGCAAGATATGCAAACTGGAGGCTGGGCACGGTGGTTCACACCTGTAATACCAGCACTTTGGGAGGCCGAAGAAGGCAGATTACTTGAGGTCAGGAATTTGAGGCCAACGTGGCCAGCAAGGTAAAACCTGGTCTGTACTAAAAAAAAAAAAAAAAGAAAAAATACAAAAATTAGCCGGGTGTGGTAGCGGGCACCTGTAATGCCAGCTACTCAGGAGGCTGAAGCCAGAGAATCGTACTTACGAGGTGGAGTTTGCAGCAAGCCGAGATCATGCCATGGCACTCCAGCCTGGGTGACAGAGTGAGACACTGTCTCAAAAAAACAAAAGATATGCAAACTGGAATAACCAGGCTATATTATTCAAGGGATACTTTGATTTGAGAATTTCTTAGTCAGCAGGAAAAATCATAATTTCTTGCCTTGTCTGAGGTATGAGTACTTGCATCTGGGGTACATGTGACTTAAGAATTTGGAAAAATTGCACTGGGCGCCGTGGCTCATGCCTGTAATCCCAGCACTTTGGGAGGCCGAGGCGGGTGGATCACCTGAGGTCAGGAGTTCAAGACCAGCCTGGCCAACATGACTAAACCTGGTCTCGAGCAAAAAAACAAAAATTTGCTGGGCGTGGTGGCAGGCGCCTGTAATCCCATGTACTCGGGAGGCTGAGGCAGAAGAACTGCTTGAACCCGGGAGGCAGAGGTTGCAGTGAGCTGAGATCACGCCACTGCACTCCAGCCTGGGCAACAGAGCAAGAATTTGTCTCAAAAAAAAAAAAAATTGGAGCAGTTTGAAAGCTAAAGGGTGGGCTTTCCTCATCTTCTTCATCAAATGTTATTTCCATGTCTTTTTTTCTTTTTTTGAGACAGGGTCTCCCTCTGTTACCCAGGCTGGAGTGCACTGGTGCGATCTCAGCTCACTGCAGCCTCAACCTCCTGGGCTCAAGCAATTCTCCCATCTCAGCCTCCCGTGTAGCTGGGATAACAGACATGCACCAAAACACTGTTTGCATCTTCTCAGCATTTAGGAGAGCTTCGCATCACATACCCCGACCTCGAGAATGAATTCAAGAAATTCTTTTTTTTTTTTTGAGACAGAATCTCATTCTGTTCACCCAGGCTGGAGTGCACTGGCCCGATCTCAGCTCACTGCAAGCTCCACCTCCAGCGTTCAAGCTATCCTCATACCTCAGTCTCCCAAGCAACTGGGATTGCAGGCACGTGCCACCACACCTGGTAATTTTTGCATTTTTAGTAGAGACGAGGTTTCACCATGTTGGCCAGGCTGGTCTTGAACTCCCAACCTCAAGTGATCCGTCCGTCTCAGCCTCACAAAGTGCTGGGATGACAGGCCTGAGCCACCGCACACCAGGTCCAAGCAACTGATTTAGATAAAGTTTCCCCCGGCTCTCCTTCTCTCTGACCCTGTTTTATTTCTTTATTTTTGTTTTCTTTGCCGTCCTAGAGTGGGAAACGCTGATTTAAGCACCCATCTTTGCAACTGTTACAGAATTGTCAGGTATTTAACGAAACAATGAACGGATCCCGTATTTGCCAACAAGAACATATTATACAAATATAGACAAAGTGGCATAATTTACATCCCTCGTTTCAAGTAGACACACGATGAATTTTTCATATTCTCTCAGCTTTGAAGTCTGTTATTACGGCTGGAAACAATGATTTGTATTCTTCTCTGAAGTCTGTTTTCTGACAGCCCCAGTCAGATATTTAGAAGAGGGCTGGTTTTGACAATTTCATGGGGATCGTCCTAAAACTGTTTTTTTTTTTTTTTTAATTTTTCTCTCCCACTGTGGGTGAGGTAGCGATGGACGCTGTATGACTATAAATTGTCTAATTTACATTGTGTTGATCATATATTTTATTTTATTATTATTATTTTTTGATCATATATTTTTGAGATGGAGTTTTGCTCTTGTCGCCCAGGCTGGAGGGCAGTAGCACAAGCTCAGCTCACTGCAACCTCCACCTCCCAGGTCCGAGCGATTCTCCTGCCTCAGCCTCCCGAGTAGCTGGGTTACAGGCACCTGCCACCATGCCTAGCTCACTGCAACCTCCGCCTCCCAGGTTCAAGCGATTCTCCTGCTTCAGCCTCCCAAGTAGCTGGGATTACAGGCACCCTCCACCATGCCTGGCTAATTTTTGTATTTTTAGTAGAGATGGGGTTTCACCATGTTGGTCAGGCTGGTCTTGAACTCCTGTCCTCAGATGACCCAACTGTCTAGCCTCCGAAAGTGCTGGGATTACAGGCTTGCGCCACCGTGCACAGGCTGTGGTGTCATCTTTCTTTCTTTCCTTTCTTTCTTTCTTTTCTTTTCTTTCTTTCTTTTCTCCTGTGCTCATGCTTTGTTACAGGAGACATCGTCTGTCTCCTGGCTGTCTCACCTTCCACACTCACTTCCCACTGATCACCAGAGCATGCCCCACCAATGGTGAATGCTTCAGACTCCGTCACAATCCAGGCCTGTGAAAGTGGGGTCCCCAGGTCACCTCGGTGTGGGCACCTGGCAATGAGAGGGAGGGATACTGGGGGGGGTCCCCTGACATCAAAACATATGGCTGGATCAGCTGTGAAAGTTGTGAGATGTGGAAAATGTTGAGCAACATTTAATATATATGCATATACCTATATTTTAATTAAATAATTAATAATTGATATTTAATTATTAATATTAAACATTCATGATTATTATTAGATATTAATTAAATATTTAATTAAAATATAAACATGCATATATCTATATATCCATATATTTGCATTTATCCATATATTTGTATATGCATATATAGCTATGCATATATATCTATGCAATAGATATGCATCTATATGCATATTGCAATATATGCAATATAAAACAGAAATATAAGTCAATAGAAATATTGATTAAATATTGATTAAATATAAATTAAATATTTAATCAATATTTAATTTATTTAGCATCACTTAATAGCTATATAATATATATAATATATATTATTAAATATAAATTAAATATTTAATTTATATTTAATAATTATTATTTCATATTTAATGATAACAATAATAATGTTTGATAATATTGACGAACACCGGTGAGGGTTGATGGACATGGTTGCAGGTAAAAAGACACATGATTCATCCACGTGGCGGTGACTCATGCCTGTGAGTACTTTGTGAGGCTGAGGCAGGAGGATGGCTTGAGGCCAGAAGTTCGAGACCAGCCTGGGCAATATGGTGAGATTCCCCCCTCCGCTATCTCTACAAAAAATAAAAAAATACAGAAAGAGGCAAGATTCATGAAGCATGGAGTGAGGGCTCTGTGATGTTCCAATGGCCTCAGCAATTCTGTGTTGAGCATTTGCAAGGAGAAGGGATTGTCAGTCAGTAGCTCAAACTATAGGGCAGAGGAGATGCATGCTTCCCTGAGGATGTCTTTATGTTCTTTTTTATTTTTTATTTTATCAGTATTATTATTATTATTATTTTGAGATGGAGTCTCGCTTTGTCACCCAGGCTGGAGTGCAGTGGCACAATCTCAGCTCACTGCAACCTCCACCTCCCAGGTTCAAGCGATTCTCCTGCCTCAGCCTCGCAAGTACCTGGGACTACAGGACCCCGCCACCATGACCAGCTAATTCTTTTTTTTTTTTTCTTTTTTTGAGATGGAGTCTCGCTCTGTTGCTCAGGCTGGAGTGCAGTGGTGCAATCTTGGCTCACTACAACCTCCGCCTCTTGGGTTCACACCATTCTCCTGCCTCAGCCTCCTGAATAGCTGAGACTACAGGCACCTGCCACCGCACCCGGCTAATTTTTGTATTTTTAGTACAGACGGGATTTCACCATGTTAACCAGGATGATCTTGATTTCCTGACCGCTTGATCCGCTCGCCTCGGCCTCCCAAAGTGCTGAGATTACAGACGTGAGCCACCGCGCCCAGCCTAATTCTTGTATTTTTAGTAGACACAGAATTTCACCATGTTGGCCAGGCTGGTCTTGAACTCCTGACCTCAGGTGATCCGTTGGTCTCCTCCTGCCAAAGTGCTGGGATCACAGGCGTGAGCCACCGCGCCTGGCCAGACATCCTTACGTTCTAAAGATCTGCTGTACAGTGCCATGCCTACAGCCAGCAATATTGTCTCCTGCACTTAAAAATATGCTAGGAAAGGAGAGCTCACGGACACTCCTTAAAATAATGAGAATAGAAGTACCATTACGTCCAGCAATTTCACGACTGGGTATCTACCAAAGGAAAAGCAGTCGTTATGTGGAAAAGACACTTGCACAGGCACATTTATAGCAGCAGAGTTTGCAACTGCAAAATCATGGAACCAGCCCCAAGACCCATCCAGCAACGAGTGGATAAAGAAAATGCTGTGCAGGCTGCGAGCGGTGACTCACCCCTGTAATCCCAGCACTTTGGGAGGCTGAGGTGGGTGGATCACCAGGTCAGGAGTTCAAGACCAGCCTGACCAATATGGTGAAACAGCATCTCTACTAAAAATGCAAAAATTAGCCAGGTGTGGTGGCAGGCACCTGTAATCCCAGCTACTGGGGAGGTTGAGACACAAGAATCGATTGAACCCGGGAGGTGGAGGTTGCAGTGAGCTGAGATCACACCACTGCATTCCAGCATGGGCGACAGAGTGAGACTCCGTCTAAAAAAAAAAAAAGTGATATATATCTCGATATATATATATGATATATATGATATACATATATAGGATATATATATACACACACACTATATATAGTCTATATATATATAGTGCTGAATATATGTATACACACTCTGTATATATATAATGGAATACTACTCAGCCAGGAAAAGGAATGAATGAATGGCATTCATGGCAACCTGGATGGAATTGGAAACCAATATTGTAAGTGAAGTAACTCAGGAATGGAAAACCAGACATCCTTTGTTCTCACTCATAAGTGGGAGCTTATGAAACTGTGGTTATATATATATATAGATATGTTGTGTGTGTATATATATTTACAGTGTGTGTATACATATTTACTCACAATATGTGTGTATACATATACGCACACTATATATATGTCTATATATAGTGCTGAATATATGTATACACACACTATATATTTATTGGAATACTACTCAGCCTTGAAAAGGAATGAATGAATGACATTCACAGCAACCTGGATGGAATTGGGGACCATGATTCTAAGTGAATTAACTCAGGAATGGAAAACCAAACATCCTTTGTTCTCTCTCATAAGTGGGAGCTTATGAAGCTGGGGTATATATACATATATATATATAGTGTGTGTGTATATATATTTACACACAATATGTGTGTGTAAATATATATACACACACTGTACATATGTCTATATATATAGTGCTGAATATATATACACACAATATATACATATGTCTATGTATATAGTGCTGTATATATACACAGCACTGTATATATAAAATGTAATACTACTCAGGCATGAAAAGAAATGAATGAAAAGAAATGAATCAATGGCATTCACAGCAATCTGGATGGAGTTGGGGACCATTATTCTAAGTGAAGTAGCTCAGGAATGGAAAACCAACATCCTATGTTCTCACTCATAAGTGAGAGCTAAGCTAGCAGGATGCAAAGGCATAAGAATGATACATGGATTTTGGGGAATCTGGGGGACAGGCTCGGGGGTGGCCGGAAATAAAAGACCATGCATTGGGTACGGTGTACACGGCTCGGGTGTGCACCAATACCTCTAAAATCACCACTCAAGAAGTTATCCAGCTGAGTGTGGTGGCTCACGCCTGTAATCCCAACACTTTGGGAGGCCAAGGTGGGCAGACCACGAGGTCAGGAGTTTGAGACCAGCTTGGCTAACACAGTGAAACCCTGTCTCTACTAAAAATACAAAAATTAGCTGGGTGTAGTGGTGCATGCCTGTAATCCCAGCTACTCAGGAGGCTGAGGCAGGAGAATCGCTTGAACCTGGGAGGTGGAGGTTGCAGTGAGCTGAGATTGTGTCATTGCACTCCAGCCTGGGCAACAGAGCAAGACTCCATCTCAAAAAAAAAAAAAAAAAAAAAAGCTTCGAAAGGCAGCTCTCCTGAAAGCTTCTCCAAAAAGCCAAGATGACAGATTTGGATCATTTTAAAGTTATGAAGGCAAAGAAAATGAGGAACAGAATCATCAAGAATAAAGTTCAGAAGCTTCCAAAGGCAGCTATCCTGAAAGCTTCTTCCAAAAAAGCACCTGCTGCTGCTGCAGCTGCTGCTGCTAAAGTTCCAGCAAAAAAGATGACCGCTGTGGGTAAGAAGGCCCAGAAGATTCAGCCCAGAAGATTCTTTCCCAGAAAACCACAGGCCAGAAGGCAGCACCTGCTCCAAATGTTCAGAGGACTCAAAAACTCCAGCTCCTAAAATAGAAGAAACACCTGCCAATAGAGTGAGATGATGGTTACATCCACAGAGGCACCTGCTCCAAAAGCTCAGAAGGGTCAAAAAGCTTCAGCACCGGCCAAGCACACTGGCTCAAGCCTGTAATCCCAGCACTTTGGGAGGCTGAAGTGGGTGGATCACGAGGTCAGGAGTTCAAGACCAGCCTGGCTAACACGGTGGAATCCCGTCTCTACTAAAAATACAAAAATCAGCCAGGCGTGGTGGCAGGTGCCTGTAATCCCAGCTACTGGGGAGGTTGAGGCAGGAGAATCGCTTGAACCTGGGAGGCGGAGGTTGCGGTGAGCCGAGATGGTACCATTACACTCCAGCCTGGGGGACAGAGCAAGACTCCCTCTCAACAAAACAAAACAACAACAAAAAAGACTCCAGTCCTAAAATAGAAGAAACACCTGCCACAGAGGCTCCTGCTCCAAAGGCATCTGGTAACAAAGCATAAGAGGCAATTACAGAAAGTAATAAAGGTTCTTTTCGACATGCTGGCAAATCTAAAAAATAGTACTAATGAAAAATAAATAAAATATTAGGAAAACATATTACAGTTTTATGACCTGCTTTTTCTTCTCTTAGAACTATATTAAAAATATATTTGTGTGTTAAAAAAGAAAAACAGAAAAGAAAACCAGAGAATGTGCTTCTAAAATAAGAAACATTTCGTTGTGACTCTGACAGGTGTGAATGAAGCTACTTGAGGCTCAACACCTACCCAAGGGCTGAGTTGTGAGGTGGGACAGGCACCTGTTTTGTCATTATAAAAAGTAGCACTGGCCAGGCGTGGTGGCTCATGCCTGTAATCCTAGCACTATGGGAATCCAAGGTGGGCGAATCACCTGAGGTCAGGAGTTCGAGAGCAGCCTGGCCAACATGGTGAAACCCTGCCTCTACTACAAATACAAAAATTAGCCGGGTGTGGTGGCAGGTGCCTGTAATCCCAGCTACTCGGGAGGCTGAGACAGGAGAATAGCTTGAACCTGGGAGGTGGAGGTTGCAGTGAGTCGAGATCACGCCACTGTATTCCAGCCTTGGGGACAGAGCAAGACTCCATCTCAAAAAACAAACAAAAAAAAGGATCACGGTATTTTTCCCTCTCTCTTTCTTTCTTTCTTTTTTTCTCTTTATTTCCTTCCTTCCTTCCTTTCTTCCTTCCTTCCTTCCTTCCTTCCTTCCTTCCTTCCTTCCTTCCTTCCTTCCTTTCTTCTTTCTTTCTTTCTTTCTTTCTTTCTTTCTTTCTTTCTTTCTTTCTTACTTATCTTTCTTTCTTTTTTTTTTCGACAGAGTCTCGCTCTGTCGTCCAGGCTGGAGTGCAGTGGTGCGATCTCGGCTCACTGCAAGCTCTGCCTCCCGGGTTCACGTCATTCTCCTGCCTCAGCCTCCCGAGTAGCTGGGACTACAGGCACCCGCCACTAAGCCTGGCTAATTTTTTTGTATTTTTAGTAGAAACGGGGTTTCACTGTGTTACCCAGGATGGTCTCCATCTCCTGACCTCGTGATCCGCCCGCCTCAGCCTCCCAAAGTGCTGGGATGACAGGTGTGAGCCTCCGCGCCCGGCCTATTTTTCGCTCTTTAAGCTCACGTAGGTCTCAGTAACTTACTCTATCTGTATGTACACGCATCCGTCTACTTATAAAATGTTGCCATTGTGTTCATCACACCGTTGTTGGATTTCTCTTGATTTCTGTTTTTAGACAACAGGGTCCCTGTTACCCAGGCTAGAGTCCAGAGGCTCATTCACAGTTCACTGTGACTCAAGCCCTCCTCCCACCTCAACCTCCCAAGTAGCTCCGATTACAGGGTCATGCCGTCATGCCCACTTAATTTGTCACAGTTTTTGTAGAGATGGGGTCTTGCTATGTTGGCCAGGCTGGTCTCAAACTCCTGGGCTCAAGCGATCCTCGTGCCTTTCCTCGGCCTCCCAAAGTGCTGGGATAACAGGTGTGAGCCACCGCAGCCAGCCACTTCTACCTGTCTTTACCTGCACCTGTTTCCTTAAGATGTCGCTACTGTGTTCATTGCACACTTGTGGCATTCTTCTGGATTTTTCAAAATCATTGCCATAAATTATTACATGTCTCAGTGACTCAGGTTTTGAATCTGGTGCCCAGCCAGACACGGGCTCACGCCTGTAATCTCAACACTTTGGGAGGCCAAGGGCAGTGGATCACCAGAGGTCAGGAGTTCGAGACCATCCTGGCCAACAAGGTGAAACACCATCTGTATTAAAAATACAAAAATTAGCTGGGGTTGGTGGCAGGTGCCCGTAATCCCAGCTACTCAGGAGGCTGAGGAAGGAAAATTGCTTGAACCCAGGAGGCGGAGGTAGCAGTGAGCTGAGATCGCGCCACTGCACTCCAGCCTGGGGAACAAGAGCGAGACTCCGTCTCAGATAATAATAATAATATTAATAATGATAATAATAATGAAATAAATCTATTGCCCTAGATGAATGCCTCACTCTAGTCCCAGCCCTGAAAGTGACTAAGACACTTGGAAGTTTGGTATCTACCCCAAATACTACTCAGCCATAAGGAGGAATGAAATGACGGCATTTGCAGCAACCTGGATGGAGCTGGAGGCCATGATTCTAAGTGAAGTAACTCAGGAATGGAAAATCAATCATCATTATGTTCTCACTTATAAGTAGGAGCTACGCTATGAGGACACAAAGGCATGAGAATGATATAATGGACTCTGAGAACTCAATAGGAGATGTAAGCAATGAAAGGAATGAAATAGTGGGATTTGCTGCACCTGTAAGTCCACCAGCCAGAAGGGTCAACCTGGAAAGTCCACCTGTATTTAAGAGTGGACGTCCGGCCAGGCAAGGTGGCTCACGCCTGTCATCCCAGCACATTGGGAGGCTGAGGCGGGCAGATCGCCTGAGGTCAGGACTTCGAGACCAGCCTGATCAACATGGTGAAACCCTGTGTCTACTAAAAATGCAAAAATTAATTGGGCGTGGTGGCGGTCACCTGTGGTCCCAGCTTCTCTGGAGGCTGAGGCAGGAGAATGGCGTCAATCCAGGAGGCAGAGCTTGCAGTGAGCCAAGATCGCGCCACTGCACTCCAGCCTGGTTGACAGAGCGAGACTCCTTCTCAAAAAAAAAAAATAAATAAGGTGAACTTTTCCTTCTGAGGTATGAAGACCTGCATGAGTACAACGTGCAAAGAGTCACCAGTTCTACCTGCTTCTGTTGCATTTCAAACGTCACACCCAGTGTCTTGAACCACAAAAGGAAGGGACAGTGGATTCTTTTTATTTTATTTTATTTTATTTTATTTTATTTTACTTTATTTTATTTTATTTTACTTTATTTTATTTTTTGAGACAGAGCCTCGCCCTGTCTCCCAGGCTGGAGTGCAGTGGCATGATCTCATCTCACTGCAACCTCCTCCTCTCGGGTTCCAGTGATTCTCCTGCCTCAGCCTCCAGAGTAGCTGTGATTACAGGCACCTGCCACCACGCCCGGCTAATTTTTTCTATTTTTAACAAACTGGGGTTTCACCCAACATTGGGTTTCACCATGTTGGCCAGGCTGCTCTCGAACTCCTGACCTCGGGTGATCCACCCGCCTCACCCTCCCAAAGTGCTGGGATGACAGGTGTGAGCCCCCGCACCCAGCCAAGATGAAGGATTTTGCAGAGCCAACCCTTCTCTCTCCTCCTGCCACACTGCCTGGAGAGTAGTGGGTAGCTGTTCTCCAGCACATGAGGAGAAAGGAAATATTCCATGAGGAAAAGTAATTCCACACAAACACCTTGGGATGGGATTAAAATGCCAAATACGCTTGTCTGTCCTGTTTATGAAACGTGAGAATCAATTCTCTGTCCCAGGAATATATAGAGAGGGAGAGGTGGGGGTGAGACTCTGCCGTGAGATCACTTGATGCTTCATAAAGAATTTCATTGAAACCCTGAAACTTTTGATAGGTAATTACAGTCAGGAAGCCCAGCACATATGAGTTCTATATTTACAATCCACACTGAGGTCACCCCGCAAACTGCCTTCAGAAATAGGTTGGGGGGGCCGTCTTATTAAAACTGCATTTCCGCTCTCGCTGGTATGGCCTGTCCGAGGAGAAAACGGGAAAAGATATGGCCGGGGACACCTTGAGAATCTGGCTGTTCCCTATCTGCCATCACAGTAGACACAACGGGATTTCAGCATCATCTTCTGAGGGAAGCGGGGAGGCCGGACAGCCATCGTGGAGGAGGAATTGGAATGAAATCTCCTTCACCTCCTCTGGGTCTCTCGGTCCTCTTCTATCTCATTGCTGAAGTCATCCACTGCTGCACACTTAATTGTTTATTTAAATGGGATAACTGGCCGGGTGTGGTGGCTCACACCTGTCATCCCAGCACTTTGGGAGGCCGAGGCGGGCAGATCCCCTGAGGTCAGGAGTTTGAGACCAGCCTGGCCAACATAGTGAAACCCCACCTCTACTAAAAATATAAAAATTAGCCGGGCGCAGTAGCACGCAACTGTAGTCCCAGCTGCTCCAGAGGCTGAGGCAGGAGAATCGCTTAAACCTGGGAGGCGGAGGTTGCAGTGAGCAGAGATGGCACCATTGCACTCGAGCCTGGGTGACAGGGTAAGACTCTGTGTCAAAATAATAATGATAATAATTAATAAATAAATAGGATAACTATGCATTGCCATGTTCACTGAGGTAAGGAGATCAAGACATTCCTATTCGTATCTTGTAACTACAGCATTCTCTGCACTGTGGATACGGTTCTGGGTGGCCAAGCCTGCTCCTCTCCTTCTCCAGGGTGTGAGCTTGAGCCTCTTTCTTCCATTCTCTATTCCTCATGTGTTCTCCTGGCTCCTCTGTCTCTCCCTTCTCTCTCGCTGCACATTTTTTTGAGAGGGAATCTCGCTCTGGAGACCACGCAGGAGTGCAGTGGCATGATCTTGCCTCACTGCAACCTCCGCCTCCCAGGTTCAAGCGATTCTCCTGCCTCAGCCTCCTGAGTAGCTGGGATTACAGGTGTGTGACACCACGCCCGGCTAATTTTGTATTTTTAGAAGAGATGGGGTTTCGCCATGTTGGCCAGGCTGGTCTCGAACTCCTGACCTCGAATGATCCCCCTGCCTTGGCCTCCCAAATTGCTGGGATTACAGGCATGAGCCACCGCGCCTGGCCTGCTGTTTTATTTTAAAGACAGAGTCTCGCTCTGTCACCCAGGCTGGAGTGCAGTGACATGACCACAGCTCACTGCATCCTCCACCTCCTGGGCTCAAACAATCCTCCTGCCTCAGCCTCCCAATTAGGCGGGACCATTGGTGTGGGCCACCACACCCAAGTACCTGGGACTCCACACTCCTGTAGTCCCAGCTACTTGGGAGGCTGAGGCAGGAGGATGAATTTTTTTGTATTATTTGTAGAGATTATTATTTTGTATTATTTGTTGCCCAGGCTGGCCTCAAACTCCTAGGCTCAAGCTATCTCCCCGCCTCAGTCTCCCAAAGTGCTGGGATTACCAGCACGAACCACCACACTCAGCCCGTCATTTTTAATTCTATTTTTCATATATGTGATTTTATTCCATTTTTCACATATTATATTTTTACATATATCTATTTTTCACCCATACATGTAGAAAATCTCTAAATTACACAATAAAAAAGACAAAATTCTTCCCCACAAATCTTCTCTTCTTCTCTCCTTCCACACAGACATGCTTCTCATTTTGGGCATGTTTGCACTGTATAATTTTCTTTTTGCTGTGATTTCTCCTTGCTCATTTTGACTTTGTAACACTTAGTAAAAAATGCAATGCCTGGATCCAATGGGATGGGCATTTTCTTTTCTTTTCTTTTATTTCTGTTTTTTCACTTTTGTCGCCCAGGCTGGAGTGCAGTGGTGCAATCTCGGCCCACTGCAAGCTCCGCCTCCCGGCTTCAAGCGATTCTTCTCCTTCAGCCTCCCCAGTAGTTGAGATTACAGATGTACACCACCACGCCCAGCTAATTTTTGTATTTTTAGTAGAGACAAGGTTTCACTGTGTTGGCCAGACTGCTCTCAAACTCCTGACATCAGGTGATCTGCCCACCTCGGCCTCCCAAAGTGCTGGGATGACAGGTGTGAGCTACTGTGCCTGGCCTATTTTATTTTTTATTTGTTTATTTTATTATATTATTTTTTCTTGAGACAGTCTCCTTCTTCACACTCAGGCTGGAGTGCAGTGGCTTGATCTCTGCTCACCGCAACCTCCACCTCACGGTTGGAGAATCAAAGAGATTCTCCTGCCTCAGCCGTTTGAGTAGCTGGGATTACAAGCGTCTGACACCACACCCAGCTAATTTTTGTATTGTTAGTAGAGACGAGGTTTCACCATGTTGGCCAGGCTGGTCTCAAACTCCTGACCTCAGGTGATGCACTGCCTCGGCCTCCCAAAGTGCTGGGATTACAGGCGTGAGCTACTGCGCCCAGCCTATTTTATTTTTATTTATTTATTTATTTTTATTATATATATATTTTTGAGACAGTCTCCCTCTTCTCACCCAGGCTGGAGTGCAATGGCCCGATCTCGGCTCAATGCAACCTCCACCTCACGGGTTCTAAGAGATTCTCCTGCCTCAGCCTCCTGAGTAGCTGGGACTACAGGCGCCTGACACCACACCCAGCTAATTTGTGTATTGTTAGTAGAGGCGGGGTTTCACCATGTTGGCTAGGCTGGTCTCGAACTCCTGACCTCAGGAGATCCGCCCACCTCGGCCTCCCAAAGTGCTGGGATGACAGGTGTGAGCCACCACGCCCAGCCAAGAGAATGGGCATTTTCAAAGCTTCTGAGTTTTCAACAAAATCCTCTCCCAGCAAAAAATGTTCTTGTTGTGTGCGGCCTCTGGAGGACCTTCAGGGCACAAAAGCATTATGCAATATAGAAAATTCAAGTGGGGTCTCCTTGTTTTAAAGAAAGTATTTCTGTAATCTTTATTGAAATCGAACGTGTTCTTTTGATTCCGGCCATTTATTTTGTACCGTTTGACTTTTTCACTGGGGGAAACTTCATGTTTGATTTGAAACAGCCCCATGTGTACTAATGATGCTTTTGTTTAGAATGTATTTTCCATGTGGTCTCTGAACTTCCCTTTAATTTTGTATATATTTTGTGACACACAGATATCTTGGATTTTTTTTAATGGAATAAATTTGAAAAACCACCTCTGTCACGTCATAAACTCTCAGTGTGTTACTTATTATTATTTTATTTTATTTTCTGAGACGGAGTCTCACTCTGTGGCCCAGGCTGGAGTGCAGTGGTGCAATATCAGTTCACTGCCACCTCCACCTCCTGGGTACAAGCAAATCTCCTGCCTCAGCCTCCTGAGTAGCTGGGATGACAGGTGCACGCCAGCACGCCCAGGTAATTTTTTGTATTTTTAGTAGAGACGGGGTTTCACCTCATTAGCCAGGATGGTCTCGATCTCTTGACCTCGTGATCCGCTCGCCTCAGCCTCCCAAAGTGCTGGTATTACAGGCGTGAGCCACCGTGCCCGGCCCTTTGTGTTACTTCTCGTTACTGATCTGTCTGTCTGTTTACGGGATGCTGCCTTACAGCTTTCATTGATTATTATCTTTATAAAGGAGTTTCTTGTCTGTTCTTGCTGAGACCTGATTTTCGCTGGTTTTTAGGAAATAAAGAAATAAATCAAGAGAACTTTGGAAAATAAATAAATAAATAAAGAGAACTTTAGGAAATAAATAAATAAAGATAACTTTTCCTTCTGAGGTATGAAGACCTCCATGACCAGGATGTGGAAAGACTCACCAGTTATACCTGGTTCTGTTGCATTGCAAACGTCACACCCGGTGTCTTGAACCACAAAAGGAAGGGACAGGGGATTCTTATTTTATTTTATTTTATTTATTTATTTATTTTTTTATTTATTTTTTGAGACAGAGTCTAGGTCTGTCGCCCAGGCTGGAGTGCAGTGGCGCGATCTCAGCTCACTGCAACCTCTGCCTCCTGGGTTCCAGTGATTCTCCTGCCTCAGCCTCCCGAGTAGCTGTGATTACAAGCACCTGCCACCACGGCCAACCAATATTTTGTATTGTTAGTAGAGATAGGGTTTCACCATGTTAGCCATGCTAATGTTTCTACAGAAACATTTGGAAATCAGTGTACTGATTTCCAGACCTGAAAAAGAAAGTTTCTGCAGGGATTAAGGCTGTATTTTAATTTGGGAAATACTGATATATTTACAAAATGAAATCTATACATCCCACGGGACCACAGGCTTCTCTACTTTTTATTCTTTTTTTTTTTTTTTTTGAGATGGGGTATTGCTGTGTCGCGCAGGCTGGACTGCAGTGGCGTGATCTCAGCTCACTGCCCACCTCCTGGGTTCACACCATTCTCCTGCCTCAGCCTCCCATGTAGCTGGGATTACAGGTGCCTGCCATAACACCCGGCTAATTTTTTGTATTTTTAGTAGAGATGGAGTTTCACTGTGTTAGCCAGGATGGTCTCAATCTCTGGACCTTGTGATCCGCCCACTTCTTAAAGCATTATTTTTGTTCCATTTTGTTTTGACAGAGTCTCGCTCTGTGGCCCAGACTGGAGTGCAATGAATGGCGTCATCTCAGCTCACTGCAACTTTTGCCTCCAGGATTCAAGCGATTCTCCTGACTCAGTCTCCTGAGTAGCTGTGACTACATATGTCCACCACTGCTCTCAGCTAATATTTGTATTTTTAGTACAGACGGGGTTTCACCACGTTGGCCAGGCTGGTCTCAATCTCTTGACTTCAGGCGATCCGCCCGCCTCAGCCTCCCAAAGTGCTGGGATTACAGGTGTGAGCCACCATGCCTGGCTAATTTTTGTATTTTTACTAGAGATGGGATTTTGCCATGTTGGCCAGGCTGGTCTTGAACTCCTGACCTCAGGTGATCCGCCCTCCTTGGCCTCCCAAAGTGCTGGGATTATAGGCGCCCACCACCACGCTTGGCTAATTTTTGTATTTTTAGTAGATACAGGGTTTCGCCATGTTGGCCAGGCTGGTCTCGAACTCCTGACCTCAGGTGATCCGCCTGCCTCAGCCTCCCAAAGTGATGGGATTACAGGCATGAGCCACCGCACCTGGCCAAAGCCTTCTTTCATTTGCTTCCTGAGTACCCTTCCTGAGCTTCCTGAGCAGGCAGGGAGAACCACTTGGACAGTTACACCACAGGTGACAGCTCTGTCACCGAGACTGGAGTATAGTGACAAGGTCTATGCTCACTGCAACCTCTGCCTTTCTGATCCAGGCGGTTCTGCTGCCTCTGCCTCCCGAGTAGCTGGGATGACAGGCGCCCACCACAACCAGCTAATTTTGAATTTTTACTACAGACCGGGTTTCACCATATCCGAGACAGGTCTCAGTTCATTTAGAAAGTTTATTTTGCCAAAGTTGAGTACGTGCACCCATAACACAGCCTCAGGAGGTCCTAGTGACATGGGGCCAAAGTGGATGAGGCACATCTTGACTTCATACACTTTAGGGAGACATAAGGTCTCCATCAATATATGTAGAAGAGGTATATTAGTTCTGTCAAGAGAGGTAGAGACAACTGAAAGCAGCGAGGGGGCCTCCATCTCAGAGGTGACTTTGAATAGAACGGGAGGCAGCTTTACCCTCCTCGGTTTCCAGCTTCCATTTTCCCTTTAGTTTTGTGATTTTGGGGACCTCAAGATGTTTTTCTTCTGCATTTCCCGCCTTCTCTACTCAAAGGATTCTTTCACGTGCCTGCAAGACTAGCAGTTGCCTCTCTAGTCACTCAGGTTGTTTATTATTGACTTTACTCCTGGGCATTTGATATTTCCTTGCGATGATCACAGCCATTTTTATACGGATATGTACTTATATTTATATGCATATGTATTATATTTTATAAAATAATTGAAATACAAAGTAAAATATAAATAACATTAAAATTAAATTGTATTTATTATGTATTTACATTATATTATATGTATATATGTATTTATATTTATATGTATTTATATTACATGTATTTACATTTTATAAGATAATTAAAATCAAACTAAAAAATACAAATAAAATTAAAAGTAAATTATATGCTTATATGTATTTACATTATTATATATGTATTTATATTTATGTCTATATTTATTTATTATATATTATAAGATAATTAAAATATAATTAAAATAAAATATAAATAAAATTAAAATTATATGTATTCACATTACATTATGTGTATACATGTATTTATATTTCTGTATTTATATTATATGTATTTATTGTTTTATAAGATAATTAAAATATAATTAAAATAAAATATAAATAAAATTAAAATTACATTTACTATATGTATTTACATTATACTATATGTATATATGTATTTATACTTCTATGTACATATTATAGGTATTTATTATATTATATTTGATGAGATAATTAAAATATAATTAAAATAATCTATAAATAAAATTAAAATTATATTTATTACATGTATTTACATTATATTATATGTATATATGTATTTATATTTATATGTAAATACTATAGGTATTTATTATATTTGATGAGATAATTAAAATATAATTAAAATAATATATAAATACAATTAAAATTATATTTGTTATATGTATTTACATTATATTATATGTATACATGTATTTGTATTTCTATGTATTTATATGTATTTACTATATTTTATAATTAAAATATAATTAAAATATAAAGTTAAAATTATATTTATTATATGTACATTATATGTATATACATATCTATATTCCTATGTATTTATTACATTATGTTTTATAAGGTTAACATACAATTAAAATAAAATATAAATAAAATTAAAGTATAATTAAATTATATTTATATTATATGTATTGTTATATGTATTTGTTATATTATTTGTATTTATATGTATTCATATTTATATGTTTTATATTTCAAATTTCCATTTTATGCTATTTTTAAAATTTTTCATTATTTCTCTTCCTTTTTTCTTTTTTTTGGGGGACAGTCTTGCTCTGTCACCCGGGCTGGATTACAGTGACAATGTCTCTGCTCACTGCAACCTCTGCCTTTCTGATCCAAGCGATTCTCCTGCCTCAGACTCCCAAGTAGCTGGGATGACAGGCGCCCACCACGACCAGCTAATTTTTGTATTTTTAGTAGAGACAGGGTTTCACCATGTTGGCCAGGCTGGTCTCGAACTCCTGACCTAAGGCGATCCACCTGCCTCAGCCTGCCAAAATTCTGGGATTACAGGCTCAAACCACCGTGCCTGGCCCCTCTACTTTCTTCACAAACTTGCTCTCACTTTACTCTATGACCTCACTCTGAATGTTTCTTGTGCAAGAACCAGGAACCTCTCTTGAGGTCTGGATCAAGACCCCTTTCTGGTAACAACACTGCGTTTGAAAAACCTCTATCTCTGAGATTTGAGTAGGTACTCCACCTCCCGCATGGCATGGCCGGCCTTCTCTCTCTTAAATCCTTTGTCTACAGCAATGCTGTGAGTCTTTATTCAGCAGGCAGGAAGAACCACTTGGACAGTTACGGCACAGCTTAGAAGGCATTCTTAGAGTCTCTGCTTGGAAAGTAGACTGGCCTCGTGAAAATTCGGTGGCACATAAACACCATAGAATACTATGCAGCCATAAAAAATGATGAGTTCATGTCCTTTGTAGGGACATGGATGAAATTGGAAATCATCATTCTCAGTAAACTATCACAAGAACAAAAAACCAAACACCGCATATTCTCACTCATAGGTGGGAATTGAACAATGATAACACATGGACACAGGAAGGGGAATATCACACCGAGGACTGTTGAGGGGTGGGGGGAGGGGGAGGGAAATCTTTAGGGGATATACCTAATGCTAAATGACGAGTTAATGGGTGCAGCACACCAGCATGGCACATGTATACATATGTAACTAACCTGCACATTGTGCACATGTACCCTAGAACTTAAAGCGTAATAATAATAAAATGATATAATAAAATAAAATAAAATAAAAAAGAAAACTCGCTCTGAAAGGGTAAGCCTTGCTCTAAGCTCTGAGCTCAGCAGGCTGGTGGTAAACATTGCAGCTGTAAATCCAGGGAGAGCTGTGTTACTGGCAGGAGGAGGGATTTTACAGCCCAGGGGATGGGGGGAGATTTGAATTTAAAAGACTTTTGCACAAAGCAGGACCCCATGCCCAGCTGCCATCCGTGGGGTCCCCAGCTTCTCTGAGCTTCTCACAATGACTCTGGGCCCCTGGGGACAGCCACAGTGACTTCTGAATGTCCTAGCAAAACCTGTAAGGGTCAGCTGGATGTCAGGAATTGTTTCTTGGGTCCTGTTTTTCCTCAATAGGGGCCATGAGGCTTTAGCTCTGAGTATATTTGTGATTGTGGTTAGTTACAGTGTTCTATTTGGGGGAACTGTAATAGTGAAAAATCAGAGAAGGTGGCAGGGAACAGACATTTTGTAGAGTTATCAAATCTAGAGCTGAGAGAAGTTAATGCTTGTCTATTTCAGAGTCTCTCAGCCCAGGCTCTGCTGACATTTGGGGATGGAGGATTCTCTGTGGTGGGGCTGTCCTGGGCACTGTATGGTGTTGAGCAGAGACCCTGGGCTTCACCCACCAGGTGCCAGGACCACCCCCTCCCCAGTTGTGACAACCAAAATTGTCACCAGATATTTGCAAAATATCTCCTGGCGGTAAAATATCTCTGGTTGCCATAGATAGGTAAGTACGCAAGTACATACACACGGGGAGGGGCAAGAGATGGGTGGATAGATGATTGATAGATACACGATAAATAGAAAGATAGATGAGACAGATAAATAGATGGTAGATGATGGATAGATAAATATATACATACATACATAGATGGATGGAAGGATAGATACATAAATACTTGGATAGATGGATGGATGGATGGATGGATGGATAGACGGACACATACATACATAAATAGATGGATAGATACATACATACATAGATGGATGGAAGGATAGATACATAAATACATGGATAGATGGATGGATGGATGGATAGACAGACACATACATACATACGTAGATGGATAGATACATACATACATACGCATATACAAACATGGATAGATGGATGAATGGATGGATACATACATACATACATACGCATATACATACATGGATAGATGGATGGATGGATGGATGGATACATACATACATACACAGATGGTTAGATGGATGGATACATATATACATACATGGATAGATGGATGGATGGATGGATACATATATACATACATAGATGAATAAATGGATGGATGGATAGATACATACATACATGAATAGATGGATGAATGGATGGACAGACACATACATACATACATACATACATAGATGGATAGATGGATGGATAGATAGATAGATAGATGCACACATACATACATAGATGGATAGATGGATGGACGGATGGATGGATAGATATATACATACATGAATAGATGGATGGATGGATGGACAGACACATACACAGATACATAGATGGATAGATGGATGGATAGATAGATACATACATACATACATACATGGATGGATGGATGGATGGATAGATACATACATACATACATACATACTTACATAGATGAATAGATGGATAGATGGATACATGCATACATACATGCATAGATGGATGGATGGATAGACAGACAGACAGACAGACAGACAGATAGATAGAAAGATAGACAGATGATAGATAGATAGATAGATAGATAGATACATACATACATACATGAATAGATGGATGGATGGACAGACAGATAGATACATACATACATATATACATACATACATACATACATGCATACATAATCGGATAGATGGAAGGATGAATAGATGGATGGATGGATAGATAGATTGATTGATAGGAAGAAAAATAAATCTTAGGACCCCAAAATCACTAATCCAAAGGAAAAAGTCAATATGAAAACTGCATCAGGCAAACCTGCCTCCTATTTTATTCATAAATAAGATCGCTACAGAGATATAAAGATCACATATGTCCCTCACAATCTGTCCACTAGGGAATTCCTACCTATCACCTATAAGCCCCCTCCTCACTTTGAGCCGTCTCACCTTTCCGGACCAAACCAATGCACAGCTTACAATATCACATATTGATTGATGGCTCATGTCTCTCTAAAATGTATACAACCAAGCCGTGCCGCAACCACCTTGAACACCTCTCGTCAGGACCTCCTGAGGCCGTCTCATGGGTGTGTCTTTAACCTTGGCAAAATAAACTTGCTAAATTGATTGAAACCTGTCTCAGATATTTTGGGTTCATGATAGATAGATGATAGATAGATAGATAGATAGATAGATAGATAGATAGACACATACATACATAGATACATAGATAGATGGATGATAGATGACATGACTGGAGAGATGATAGATGATATAGGTGGATATATAGATGATAGATTAGTGATAGTGGAAAGATAGATAATAGATACATAGATAGACACATAGACAGATAGATAGATATACATAGATGAATGGATAGATAGATGATAGGTTGGTAGATAGATAGATAGATAGATAGATAGATAGATGAAATGGATGGACCGATTATAGGTAAATAGACAAATAGATAAGATGAATGGGTAGATAAAGAGATGTGATGGATGGATAAATGATAGATAGACAGATAGATAGATAGGGCAGGGCGCGGTGGCTCACACCTGTAATCCTAACACTTTGGGAGGCCAAGGCGGGCGGATCACGAGGTCAGGAGATCAAGACCACAGTGAAACCCCGTCTCTACTAAAAATACAAAAAATTAGCTGGGCACGGTGGTGGGCGCCTGTAGTCCCAGCTACTCGGGAGGCTGAGGCAGGAGAATGGTGTGAACCCAGGAGGTGGAGCTTGTAGTGAGCCAAGATTGTGCCATTGCACTCCAGCCTGGGCGACAGAGCGAGACTCTGTCTAAAAAAAAAAAAACAAAAAAAGATAGATAGATAGATAGATAGATAAATCAAGATGGATGGGTAGTTGATAGACAGATGATGAGATGGGTAGATAAACAGATGGTAGATGACAGATTGATAGGTGATAGTAGATAGATGGACACACGATGGATAGATAACAGATAAGGTAGATAGATGCTGGATCTATAGATAGATTGATTGACAGATGATAGAAAATAGGTAAGTAGATAGATGATACATAGATAGATAGGAAGATAGATGAGATGGATGACTAGATAGATAGATACATAGATAGATAGGTAGATAGATAGATAGATATAGATGATAGATAGATACATAGATAGATAGATAGATTCACAGATAGACACATAGATGGATACATGGAAGGATGAATGGATGGATGGATGGATAGATAGATGTGATGGATGAATACATAGATAGGTAGGTAGATAGATGAGATGAATGGATAGATGATTGAAAGACAGATAGATGTTAGATAGATAGATAGATGATAGGCAGGCATTTAAAGTTAAATTGCATTCCAGAACCTCTCTCAGTAGACCTAGAGAACGCCAAAACCCAATCCCATGTTGTCAGATAGTTTAAAGTATGAATTTTGAAAGAGTTTGACACCCAGGATGCCGTGAAGCTCTCAGAGAATCTCCAAATTCGCAGATGATAACCCTGTTGAAATACAGAAGAGAAGCCGTCCATGTTGAATGTAGTAAACTCCACTCTCCCTTTAGAAGAATCCTTGAGTTCCTTGCGTTTCAACTTTTTTTTAAACGTTATCTCATCACACAGAATGCAGAAACCATCAAAAGTGCACGTAAACATTCGATTAGACTTGATGTGTTTCTGTTGAAATCCATCAGATAAGCTTAAACCATGATTAAGATCCTTTATTTTTTCTTTTTTTTTTTGGACTTATGTTTCCTTCTAAACAGTCTTTCTGCACTTATCAGCGTTTTGTCAACGGCGTGTCACATGCAAGGTTAATTTCATTTGCCTCCATGCCGTTTCAATCTTCCCTTGATAACGAAGATAGATTTATAAACCCCACTTACCATTGTGTTTTCCTTTTGCCGAAAGCGATGTAAACAAATCAGAAACACAACGGAGTTTTGGGAAATAGGAGAAAGAGACAGAAAAGAAGGAAAGGAACAGAAATACAGCCGATGTCCCACAGACGACAAGTTGACTAGAGTTCTCTTGGAGAGCTGTGCCTAGGTTCACACGGCATGTCTGTTTGCTGCGCACGTGTGTGATGAGATGTGTGGACAAGGACTGAGAAATACAAAAGAGATGGGTTAAAATCAGACTCATGGAGGCTGGGCATGGTGGCTCATGCCTGTAATCCCATCACTTTCAGAGGTTGAGGTGATAGCATCACTTACCCCAGAAGTTTGAGACCAGCCTGGGCAACATAGCAAGACTCTGTATATATAACTCTGTTCTCAGGCTGCTAACAAAGACATACCTGAAACTAGGTTATTGATTGATTGATTGATTGATTGAGACGGAGTTTCGCTCTTGTCACCCAAGCTGGAGTGCAATGCTGCCATCGCTGCTCACTGCAACCTCCGCCACCCGGGTTCAAGTGATTCCCCTGCCTCAGCCTCCTGAGCAGCTGGGATTACAAGCACGTGCCCCCACGCCCAGCTAATTTTGTATTTTTAGTACAGACAGGGTTTCTCCGTGTTAGGCAGGGTGGTCTTGAACTCCCGACCTCAGGTGATCCTCCTGCCTCGGCCTCTCAATGTGCTGGGATGACAGGCATGAGTCACTGCGCCCGGCCTGATACTGGGTAAAAGATAAAGGAAAGAGGTTTAATGGACTCACAGTTCCATATGGCTGAGGAGGGCTTCACAATCATGAAAGCGTGTGCAGGGGAACTGCCCTCTATAAAACCATCCGATCTCGTGAGACATCTTCACTATCATGTGAACAGCAAGGGAAAGACCTGCCCTTGTGATTCAGTTACTGCCCACTGGGTAAGTGCGATGACACGTGGGAACTTTGGGAGCTGCAATTTGAGATTTGGGTGGGGACACAGCCAAACCATATCGCTGCGTCTACAAAATATTTCCTTCTTTCCTTCCTTTTCCTTCCTCTTTCCTTCCTTCCTTCTCTCTCTCTTTCTTTCCTTCCCTCTTTCTCTTTCCTTCATTCCTCTCTTTCCCCTCTCCCTTCTCTTCCTTACACTTCCCTTCCTTCCCTCTCTTTCTTTCCTTTCTTTTTATTTTTCCTTCCTCTCCTTTCTTTCTTTTTCTTTCTTTTCTTTGCCTTTCTCTCTTTCTTTTCTTTCTTCCTTTCCCTTCTCCCTTCTCTTCCCTACCCTTCCTTTCCTTCCTTCTTTGTTTTTTCTTTCTTTCCTTTGTTTCTCTTCCTTTCTCTCTTTTTCCTTCCTCTCCTTCCTTCCTTTTCTTTTTCTTTCTTTCTTTCATTCTTTCATTTTTGTCTTTCTTTCTTTCTTCCTTCCTTCCTTCCTTTTTTTCTTTTCTTTCCTCACTCTGTCACCCAGGCTGGAGTGCAGTGGCACAATCTCAGCTCACTGCAACCTCCACCTCCTGGATTCAAGTGATTCTCCTGCCCCAGCTTCCCAAGTAGCTGGGATTACAGGCCCAGCTAATTTCTGTATTTTTAGTAGAGACGGGGTTTTATCATATTGGCCAGGCTGGTTTCAAACTCTTGACCTCAGATGATGCACCCGCCTCACCCTCCCAAAGTGCTGGGATTACAGGCGTGAGCCACCATGCCCAGCCTTACATTTTTATGTTTTATACATAAAACATAATTGCCAACTAAAGAATCCCTAAAGCCCACCTATGACTCATAGGAACCCACTTTGAGATGTTTCATCTTTAGGGCCAAAACAAGGTATACCTTCTATGTATTGATTTATGATTTTACCTACAATTCCTGTCTCCCTGAAATATATAAAACAGAACTGTAGGTCGGGCGCGGTGGCTCACACCTGTAATCCCAGCACTTTGGGAGGCTGAGGCTGGCAAATCAACTGAGTTCAGTTCAAGACCACACTGACCGTTTCTACTAAATATAAAAATGCCCAGATGTGGTGGCGGGGGCCTGTAATCCCAGCTACTCAGGAGTCTGAGGCAGGGGAATCGCTTGAACCCTGGAGGCAGACATTGCAGTAAGCCGAGATCATGCCATTGCACTCCAGCCTGGATGACAGAGTGAGACTCCATCTCAATTAAAAAATAAATAAATAAATAAATAAAAATGGAACTGTAACAAGACCTCCTCAAGACACCTTCTCAGGATCTCTTGAGACCATGTAACCCTGGAGCACAGGTGCTCATATAGGTTCAGAATAAACCTCTCTAAATATCTTGGCATAATTTGTTTTATTCTGTCATCAGTAGCAATTGCTGATGATTAGATACACTCACTTTTTCTAGCTAAGACTCCTGGTGTTGGAAAAGGCTTCGTTGTCTGGGGTATATAACCTGGAGTTCGTTGTCTCATACTGAGAAAGAATTGAGGACAGGGACAGATGACAGATGTGGATGGGTTAAAGAGTGAAAAGTTTCATGGACAGAAGAAAGGAGAGAGGAGAGCAGCTCCTTGTGAGAAAGACAGAGACAGATAGAGAGAGACAGAGACAGAGACAGAGAGAGACCATCAGACAGACAGAGATAGAGAGACAGACAACACACACACAGAAGTCCGAACAGGAGAAAAGATAGGAGAGCAGCTCCTTGTGAGGGAAAGAGAGAGAGAGGGAGACAGAGACAGACAGAGACAGAGAGACAGACACACACACACAGAAATACAGAGAGAGACACAGAGAGAGAAACAGAGAGACAGACACACAAAGGGACAGAGAGACAAACACACACACACACACACACACACACAGAGGTCCGAACAGAGGAAAGGAGAGAGGACAGCAGCTCCTTGAGGGAGAGAGAGAGAGGAAGACACACATACACACAGACACACACAAGTAGAGAGGTCCAAAAAGAAGAAGAGAGGAGAGCAGCTCCTTGCGATAGAAAAAGAGAGAGACAGAGAGAGAGACAGAGGGACAGAGAGAGACAGAGAGACAGACAGACAGACACACACACACAGGTCTGAACAGAAAAAAGGAGAGAGGAGAGCAGCTCCTTGCGAGAGAGAGAGAGAGAGACAGAGACAGAGAGAGAGAGAGACAGAAAGGGAGACAGACCGAGAGATATACAGAGAGACAGAGGGACAGAGAGAGACAGAGAGACAGACAGACAGACACACACACACACACGTCCAAACAGAAGAAAGGAGAGGGGAGACCAGCTCTTTGTGAGAGAGAGAGCGAGAGAGAGAAACAGACAGAGAGAGAGATGGACAGAGAGGGAGAGAGAGACAGACCGAAAGACACAGAGAGAGACAGAGAGAGAGACAGAGGGACAGAGATAGAGACAGAGGGACAGAGAGAGACAGAAAGACAGTCAGACACACACGTCCCAACAGAAGAAAGGAGGAGAGCAGCTCCTTGCAAGAGAGAGAGACAGAGAGACAGACAGAGACAGAGACAGAGAGAGAAAGGGGGAGGGGTAGAGGAAGGGAGGTAGAGGAAGGGAGGGAGAGGAAAGGAGGGAAGGAGGAAGGGAGGGAGAGGGAGGGAAGGAAGGAGGGAAGGGGAGGGAAAGAGAGAGAGAGACAGAGAGAGAAAGAGAGCCAAAAGGGGGGGAGGCACCTGACCTCTGCAGACTTTATAGTCAGGCTGGTGAAGGCCGTGTTTAATTTACATAGAGCTCAAAGATTGGTTCCATCATGTATGACATCCACAGAGTGCGTGGGGAAAGCCGGTCACCCCACCCTCATCTTAATCAAATGGCATTTCCAGTTGATCGGCGCCATGTTGTCGGCTTTTCTTACTGTACATGTGGTTGACAAAGAGGAGGGAAGATGGAGCCACCATCTTGAACATGCCTAGACCCTAGTTCCTGCCAGGAAGATGAAGCCGCCATCTTGAAGGTGTCTAGCCCCTACTTCCTGCCGGGAAGATGGAGCCACCATCTTGAAGGTGTCTAGTCCCTAGTTCCTGCCGGGAAGATGGAGCCGCCATCTTGAAGGTGTCTAGTCCGTAGGTTTTGCCAGCATTCACCCGTACAACCTCCCAGCTGGCTTGTCTATGTCTGCAGCTCGAATGCAGCTCAATATTACAGACTGCTCTTTGTTAGAAAATGATTTGGGGCTGCTTTTCATTAAAGAGAAAAGCCTTACTAAGGACTTCCATATCCTTACCATCTGCCTAAATGATTTCTTCTTAACTCCTATATAAATGTCTTTATTTCAATTCTCATAATGCCAAAAAAAAAAGTTGAGGCTGGGTCCTTTCTGTAAAATGCATGCAAAATAATTTGCACCCTGTCAACATCAAGTTCAATATAATTTATACATCCTCAGCAATGGCTACACAAGCTGAGTCATACTTAGTGGATTTAGCCACAGGGAATTCATTAATTTACTCACTATCTTCGCCTACATTTTCAATAAACTTGTTTTCTGAGTGATATCTCCTACATATTTTATTATATTGTACTATATTATAATATTTATATTATTTTAACAAAATACGTATACTAACCTGGTATGGCGGCACATGCCTATAATCTCAGCAATTTGGGAGGCCAAGGCAGGAGGATCACTTGAGACCAGGAATTTGAGACCAGCCTGGGCAACATAGAGAGACTTCATCTCTACAAAAGAAAAAGAAATATATGTATACTATCTTTAAATGTAGCTAATATCTGCTAATATGAAAATATAGACATATGCAACTAAGGAAGATAAATAAAGTCTGAATCCTAACATAAACTGGTTTAATTTAAAGTCTATAGTGGAGTAAAGACTGTATTTACTGTAATTTTATAAATCCCACCCAATGAGTTATAAATTAATAATATGCTATATTTATTTGTGTGCTGTCTGTGGAATGGAACGGAATGGAACGTGGAATGGAACGTGGAATGGAAGGTGGAATGGAACGTGGAATGGAATGGAATGGAATGTGGAATGTAATGTGGAAGGAATGTAGAATGGAATGGAATGGAAGGTGGAAAGGAGTGTAATCGAATGTGGAATGGAATGTGGAATGGAATGGACTGGAATGTGGAATGGAATGTGGAATGGAATGAAAAGGAATCAGGAAAGCAGTGGAATCGAATGTGGAAAGGAATCTAAAAGAATTGAATATGGAATGCAAAGTAGAAAGGAATGGAACGGAATGGAACGGAATGGAATGGAATGGAATAGAATGCAATGGAATGGAATGGAATGGAATGGAATGTGGAATGGAATGGAATGGAATGGAAAGGAATGTGGAATGGAATGTGGAATTGAATGGAATGAAATGTGGAATGGAATGCAAAGAAATGTTATGGAATGTGGAAAGGAATGGAATGGAATCTCTAATGGAATGTGGAACGGAAAGTAGAATGGAACGTGGAAAGGAACGTGGAGAGGAACGTGGAGGGGAAAGTGGAATGGAAAGGAAAGCGATGAGGAATGGAATGTGGAATGCAATGGAATGGAATGCGGAAAGTAATGGAATGTGGAAAGGAACAGATTGCTATGAAATGCTGAACAGAATGGAATGGAATGAAATGGAATGTGGAATGGAATGGAATGGAATTTGGAATGGAACGGAATGGAATGTGGAATGGAATGAAATTCAACGTGGAACAGAATGGAATGCAATGGAATGTGGAATTGAATGGAATGAAATGTGGAATGCAGTGGAATGGAATGGCACGTGGAATGGAATGGAATGGAATGGAATGGAATGCGGAACACAATGGAATGGAATGTGGATTGGAATGTGTAATGCAAAGGAATGGAATGTGGAATGGAATGTGGAATGCAATGGAATGGAAGGTGGAATGGAATGTGTAATGGAATGTGGAATGGAATGAAATGTGGATTTGAATGTGGAATGCAAAGGAATGGAATGTGGAATGTAATGTGGAATGCAAAGGAATGGAATCTGGAATGGAATGTGTAATACAATGTGGAATGGAATGGAATGGAATGTGGAGTGGAATGTGGAATGCAATGTGGAATGTAACGGAATGTAAAGTGGAATGGAAAGCTGAATGGAAACTGTAATGGCATGGAATGGAATGTGGAATGGAATGGAATGGAACGTCGAATGGAACCTGGAGTGGAAATTGGAACGAAATGTGGAATGGAAAGGAATATAATGGAATGGAATTTACAATGGAAGGGAAAGGAATGTGGAATGGAATGTAGAATGGAATGCAATGGAATGTGAAATGGAACGGGGTGGAAAGTGGAATGGAAAGAATGGAATGCGGAATGGAATGGATTGATATGGAATGGGGAATGGAATGGAATCGAATGGAATGGAATGGGGAATGGAATGGAATGGAGTGTGGAATGGAATGGAATGGAATGGAACGGAAAGTGAAATGGAATGTGGAATGAAATGTGAAATGGAATGTGGAAAGGAAAGTGAAACGCAATGAAAAGGAACGTGGAAAGGAATGGAATAGAATGGAATGTGGAATGGAATGGAATGTAGAATGGAATGTGGAATGTAATGTAATAGAAAATGGAATGGGAATGTGGAATGGGATGTGGAATGGAAAGTGGAATGGAATGTGGAATGGAATGGAATGGAATGTGGAATGCAAGGGAATAGAATGTGGAATGGAATGGAATGGAATGGAATGGAATGTGGAATGGAATGGAATGGAGTGTGGAATGGAATAGAAAGGAAGGTGGAATGGAATGGAATAGAATGTGGAATGGAATGGAATGGAAAGTGGAATGGAATGTGGGATGAAATAGAATGCAATGTGGAATGAAATGTGGAATGTAATGGAAACTGGAATGGAATGCGATGGAAAGTGGATTGGAATGGAATGGAATGTGGAAGAAATGGAATGGAATGGAATGGAATGGGAAATGAAATGCGGAATGGAATTTGAAATGAAATGAAATGGAACGTGGGATGGAATGAAATGGCACATGGAATGCAATAGAATTGAACTTCGATAGGAATGTATTGGAATGTGGAATGGTATATGGAATGTAACCTGGAATGGAACAGAATGGAACGTGGAATGGCATGGAATGGAATGTGGACTGGAATGGAATCGAATGGAATGGCATGCAATCTTTAATGGAAGGTGGAATGGAAAGTGGAATGGAAAGGAATAGAACGTGCAATGGAACGTAGAATGGAACGTGGAATGCAAGGCGGAATGGAACGTGGAAGGGAAGGTGGAATGGAACGTGGAATGGAACATGGAATGGAAGGTGGAATGGAACGTGGAATGAAATGGAATAGAACGTGGAATGTAATGTGGAAGGAATGTAGAATGGAATGGAATGGAATGTGGAAAGGAGTATAATCAAATGTGGAATGGAATGTGGAATGAAATGGACAGGAATATGGAATGGAATGTGGAATGGAATGGAATGGAATGTGGAAAGTAATTGAATGGAATGTGGATTGGAAAGTTTAAAGGAATCGAATGGAATGGAATGTGGAATGAAACTTGCAATGGAACATGGAATGGAATGTGGAATGGAATGTGGAATGGAGCGTGGAATGGAATGTGGAATGGAACATTGAATGGAACGTGGAATGGAATGGAATTGAATGTGGAATGGTACGTGGAATGGAATGGAATGGAACGTGGAAAGGAACGTGGCAAGGAACATGGAATGAAACATGGAATGTAATGTTGAATGTAATGTGGAGTGGAAAGAAAGAAATGTGGAATAGAATGTGGATTGGCATGGAATAGAATCCGGAATGGAATAGATTGGAATGGAATTGTAGGGAATGTGGAATGGAATGGAATGGAACGTGGAATGGAACGTGGAATGGAAAGTGGAATGGAATGTGGAATGGAATGTGGAAAGGTATGGTATGGAACGTGGAATGGAATGTGTAATGGAAGGGAATGCAATGTGGAATGAAAAGGAATGGAATGTGGAAAGGAATGTGGAATGGAATGGAATGGAATGGAATGGAATGAAAGGGAATGGAAGGTGCAATGGAAAGGAATGGAATGTGGAATGGAATGGAATTTTATGGAATATGGAATGGAATGGAATAGAATGGAACGGAATATGGAAAGGAAAGGAATGGAAGGTGTAATTGAATGGAAAGGAATGGAATGCAGAATGGTATGGAATGGTAAGTGGAATGGAAAGTAGTGGAATGGAAAGTAATGGAATGGAAAGGAATGTGGAAATGAATAGAATGGAATGTGGAATAGAATGTAATGGAATGGAATGGAATGCGGTATTGAATGGAATGCAAAGGGGAAGGAAATCGAATTGAACGTGGAATGGAATGGAATGGAATGGAAGATGGAATGGAAAGTGAAATGGAATGTGGAAAGGAAAGTGGAATGGAATGAAATGGATCGTGGAATGGAATGGAATGGAACATGGAATGGAATGGAATGGAACTTGGAATGGAACGTGGAATGGAATGTATAATGGAATGGAATGAAATGTGGAATGGAATGTGGAATGGAATGAAATGGAATGGGGAATGGAATGGAATGGAATATGGAATGGAATGTGGAATGGAATGGAAAGGAAGGTGGAATGGAACGCCTAATGGAAGGTGGAATGGAATGTGCAATGGAATGGAATGGATTCTGGAATGGAATGTGCAATGGAATGGAAAGGAAAGTAGAGTGCAATGGATTGGAATATGGAATAGAATGTGGAATGGAATGGAATGTGGCATGGAATGCAATGGATCGTCGAGAGGAAAGTGGAATGGAATGTGGAATGGAATCTGAAATGGAATGGAGTGGAAAGTGTAATAGAATGGAATGGAATGTGAAATAGAATGGAATGGAATGGAATGTGGAATAGAATGGAATGGAATGGAAGGTTGAATGGAATGTGGAATGGAATGCTTTGGAATGTGGAATGGAATGGAATGGAATGTGGAAAGGAATGGAATGGAATGTGGAATGGAATGGAATCGAATGTGAAATGCAATGGAATGCAAGGTGGAATGGAATGTGAAATGAAATGGAATGGAATGTGGAATGGAATGTTGAATGAAGTGGAATGGAATGTGAAACAGAATTTAATGGAATGGAAGGTGGAATGGAATGTGGAATGGAAAGGAATCGAGTGTTGAATGGATTGGAATGGAATGTGGAATGGAATGGAAACTGGAATGGAATGGAATGGAATGTGGATTGGAATGGAATAGAATGTGGAAGCAATGGAATGGAATGGAATGGAATGTGAAATGGAATGTGGAATGGAATATGAAATGGAATGAAATAGAACGTGGGATGGAATGAAATGGAATGTGGAATGGAATATGAAATGGAATGAAATAGAACGTGGGATGGAATGAAATGGAATGTGGAATGGAATAGAATGGAATGTGGAATGGCATGGAATGGAATGTGGACTGGAATGGAATCGAATGGAATGGAATGCAATGTTTAATGGAAGGTGCAATGGAACGCGGAATGGGATGGAATACAACGTTGAATGGAATGTGGAATGGAAAGTGGAATGGAACGTGGAATGGAAGGTGGAATAGAACGTGGAATGGAAGGTGGAATGGAACGTGTAATGGAATGTGGAATGGAACACGGAATGCAATGTGGAATGGAATGGAATAGAACGTGGAATGTAATGTGAAAGGAATGTGGAATGGAATGCAATGGAATGTGGAAAGGAGTATAATCGAATGTAGAATGGAATGTGGAATGGAATGGAATGGAATGTGGAATGGAATGTGGAATAGAATGGAATGGAATGTGGAATCAATGTGGAATGGAATGGAATGGAATGTGTAATGGAAAGTGGAATGGAATGGATTGGAATGTGGAAAGGAATCTGGAATGGAATGGAATGGAATGTGGAAGGGAATGTGGAATAGAATGTGGAATGGAATGGGATGGAAAGTGGAATGGAATGTGGAATGGATTGGAATGGAAAGTGTACTGGAATGTGGAATGGAATGCGGAGTGGCATGTGGAATTGAACGAAATGCAATGTGGAATTTAATGTGGAATCTAATGGAATTGAATCTGGAATACAATGTGGAAGTGAATTGAATGGAATGCACAATGTAATGGAATGGTATGGAAACTGGAATGGAATGGAATGCAATGTGGAAAGTAATGGCATGGAACATGGAATGGACCGTGGAATGGAATGTGGAATGTGTAATTAAATGTGAAATGGACAGGAATGGAATGGAATGGAATGTGGAATGCAATGTGGAGTGCAATGGAATGCAATGCAGAATGTAATGGAATGGAATGGAATGGAATGTGGAATGGAATGTGGAATGAAATGAAGAATGGAATGGAAAGGAATGTGGAAAGGAATGTGGAATGGAAATGAATGAAATGATCAATGTAATCGAAAGGAATATGGAATGGAATGAAATGGAATATGGAATTGAATGTGGAATGGAATGGAATATGGAATTGAATGTGGAATGGAATGCAATGAAATGGGGAAAGAATGTGGAATGCAATGGAATGGAATGCGGAAAGGAATCGAATGCAATGGAATGTGGAATTGAATGGAATGGCATGTGGAATTAAATGTGGAATGTAATGTAATTGAATCTGGAATAGAATGTGGATTGGAATGGAATGGAAAGCAAAATGGAATGGAATGCAATGGTATGGAATGTGGAATGGAATTGAATGCAATGTGGAATGGAATGTAATGCAATGTGCAATGGAACGTGGAATGGAATTTGGAATGTGAAATTTAATGTGGAATGGACAGGAATGAAATGGAATGGAATGTGGAATGGTATGTGGAATGGAATTAGGAATGGAATGGAATGGAATGTGGAATGGAACGGAATGGAATGCAAAAAGGAATGGAATGGAATGGAATGGAATGGAATGCAGAACGGATTGTGGAATGGACTGTCAAATGGAATGTGGAACGAAATGTGGAATGGAATGGAATGGAATGCGGAACGGATTGTGGAATGGACTGCCAAATGGAATGTGGAACGAAATGTGGAATGGAATGGAATGGAATGCGGAATGGAATACGGAATGGACTGCGGAATGGAATGTGGAATGGAATGTGGAATGAAATGTGGAATGGAATGGAATGGAATGTGGAATGGAATGTGGAATGGAATTGATAGGAATGTTGAATGGAATGTGGAATGGAATGTTTAATGGAACAGAATGGAATGTGGTATGGTATGTGGAGTGGAATATAGAAAAGAAAGTGTAATGGAATGGAATGGAATGTGGAATGGAACAAGGAATGAATTAGAATGGAACGTGGAATGGAAAGTGGAATGCAATGTGCAATGGAATGTGGAATGGAATGTGGAATGGAATGTGGAAAGTAATGGAATGGAATGTGGGATTGAATGTGGAATGGAGTGTGGAATAGAATGGAATGCAATGTGCAATAGAATGTGCAATGGACTTTAATGGAATGTGGAATGGAAAGTGGAATGGAATATGGAATGGATTGTGGAATGCAATGTGGAATGGAACGGAATGGAAGGTTGAATGGAAAGTGTAATGGAGTGTGGAATAGAGTTTGAAAAGGAATGCAATGGAATGTCTAATGGAACGTGGAATGGAATGGAATGGAACATCGAACAGAACTTGGAATGGATCGTGGAATGGAACGTGGAATGGAATGTGGAATGGAGCATGGAATACAATGTGGAATTGAATGTGGAATGGAACGTGGAACAGAATGGAATGGAACGTGGAATGGAACGTGGAATGGAATGCAATGGAAGGTGGAACGGAATGTGCAATGGAATGTGGAATGAAAAGTGGAATGGACTGTGGAAAGGAATGGAATGGAACGTGGAATGGAACGTGGAATGGAAGGCGGAATGGAACGTGGAATGTAATGTGGAAAGTAAGGTGGAATGGAAAGCAATGGAACGTGGAATGGAATGTGAAATGCAAGGGAATGGAATCCGGAATGGAATTGAATGTGGAATGAAATGGAATGGCATGTGAAATGGAAACAAACGGAATGCGGAATGGAATGGAATTTTATGGAATGCAGAATGGAATGGAAGGGAATGGAATGGAATGTGGAATGGAAAGGAAAGTAAAGTGGAATGGAATGGAATGGATTGGAACGTGGAATGGTATGGAGCGGAAAGTGGAATGTAATGGAATGGAATGGAATGGAATGTGGAATGGAATGATGAATAGAATGGAATGGAACATGGAATGGAATGTGGAATGGAATGTGGAATGGAATGGAATGGAATGTGGAAAGGAATGTAATCGAATGTGGAATGGAATGTGCAACGGAATGGATTGGAATGTGGAATGGAATGGAATAGAATGTGGAAGGGAATGAGGAATGGAATGTGGAATGTAAGGTGGAATGGAATAGAAAGGAATGTGTAATGGAAAGTGGAATGGAATGAAATGGAATGTGGAAGGGAATATGGAAGGGAATGTGGAAGGGAATGTGGAATGGAAAGGGGAGTGGAATGGAATGGAATGTGGAATGGAATGTGGATTGTAATGCAATGGAATGTGGAATGGAATATGGAATGGAATGGAATGGAAAGGAAGGTGGAAGGGAATGTGAAATGGAATGTGGAATGCAATGTGGAATGGAATGGAATGGAATGTGCAATGAAATGTGGAATGGAATGGAAACGAATGTGGAAAGGAATCTGGAATGGAATGTAATGGAATATGGAAAGGAATGTGGAATAGAATGTGGAATGGATTGGAATGGAATGTGGAATTGAATGTGGAATAGAATGGAATGGAATGTTGACAGGAATGTGGAATGGAATGTGGAGTGGCATGTGGAATTGAACCTAATGGAAGGTGGAATGGAATGTGGAATGGAATGTGCAATGGAACGTACTATGGAATGGAATGAAATGTGGAATGCAAAGTGAAATGGGATGTGGAATGGATGTTGGAAAGGAGTGGAATGGAATGTGGAATGCAACTTGGTATGGAATGTGGAATGGATCGTGGAATCGAATGGAATGGAATGTGGAATCGAAAGTAGAATGGAATGGAATGTGGAAGGGATCATGGAATGGAATGGAATGGAATCTGTAAAGGACCGTGAAATGGAATGGAACGGAACGTGTAATGGAACGTGGAATGGAATGTGAAATGAAATGTGGAAAGGAATGTGCAATGGAATGTCCAATGGATTGTGGAGTGGAACGTGGAATGGAATGGAATGGAAAGTGGGGTGGAAGGTGGAATGCAACGAAAGGAACGTGGAATGGAATGCGAAATGGAATGTGGAACGGAATGAGGAATGGAAAGGAAAGGAACGTGGAATGGAAAATGGAATGGAATGTGGAATGGAACGTGGAATGGGATGGAATGGAATATGGAATGGAACGTGGAATGGAAAGTAATGGAATGTGGAATGGAATGTGGAATTGAATGGAATGGAATGTGGAAGGGAATGTGGAAAGGAATGTGGCATTGAATGTGGAATGGAATGGAAAGGAATGTGGAAAGGAATCTGGAATGGAATGGAATGGAATGTGGAAAGGAAAGTGGAATAGAATGTGGAATGGAATATAATGGAATGTGGAATGGAATGTGGAATGGAATGGAATGGAATGTGGACTGGAATGTGGAATGGAATATTCAATGAAAACGAATGGAATGTGGAAAGGAATGGAATGGAATGTGGCATGGAATGGAATTGAATATGGACTGGAATGGTATGGAATGGATGGGAAAGTGGAATGGATTGGAATGGAACATTGAATAGAATAGGGAATGGAATGGAATGGAAGGCGTAACTTAATGCAAAGGAATGGTATGGAATATGGAAAGGAATAGTATGCAATGTGGAATGGAATGGACTGGAACATGGAACGGATCATGGAATGGAATGTGGAATGGAATGTGGAATGGAGGGGAATGGAATGGAATGGAATGGAATGCGGAATGGAATCTGCAATGGAATGGAATGGAATGTGAAATGGTATGAGCAATGGAATGTGGAAAGAAATCTGCAATAAAATGGAATGGAATGTGGAATGGAATGTGGAAATGAAGGGATTGGAATTTGAAATGAGTGTGGAATGGAAAGTGGAATGGAATGGAATGGAACGGAATGGAATGTACTGCAGAATGGAATGTGAAATAGAATGGAATGTGGAATGGAATGTGGAATGTAATGTGGAATGGAATGTGGAATGGAATGTGGAATGAAAAGTGCAATGGAATGGAATGTGGAAAGGAATGTTGAATGTAACGGATGGGAATGTGAAATGGATTGTGGAATGGAACGCAATGGAATGTGGAATGGAATGTGGAATTGAATGTGGAATGAAACGTGGAATGGAATGAGGAATTGAATGGAATGGAACTTGGAATAGAATGTGAAATGGAATGGAAGGGAATGTGGAATGGAATGTGGAAAGGAATGGAATGCAAAGTGGAATGTAACGTGGAATGGAAAGGAAAGTAACGTGGAATGGAATGTGGAAAGGAATGGAATGGAAAGTGGAATGTAACGTGGAATGGAAAGGAAAGTAACTTGGAATGGAATGTGGAATAGAATGTGGAATGGAAAGTGGAATGGAATGGAAAGGAATGTGGAATGCAATGTGAAACAGAGTGTGTAATGGTACGCGGAATGGAATGGAAAGGAATGTGGAATGGAATGTGAAACTGAGTGTGTAATGGAAAGTGGAATGGAATGGAATACAATGTGGAATGGAATGTGAAACTGAGTATGGAATGGAAAGTGGAATGGAATGGAATGGAATGTGGAATGGAACGCGAAACGGAATGGAACTGAATGGAATGGAAAGTGGAATGGAATGCAATCGAATGTTGAATGGCATGTGGAATGGAAAGTGAAATGGAGTGTGGAAAGTTACGGAATGGAAAGTGGAATGGAATGAGGAATTGAGTGTGGAATGTAATTTAATGTAATGTGGAATGGAATGTGGAATGGACTTTAATGGAATGCGGAATGGAAAGTAGAATGGAATATGGAACGGATTGTGGAATGGAATGTGGAAAGGAATGAAATGGAATGTGCAATGGAATATGGAATGGAGTTCGGAATGCAACTCAGAATGGAATGCCATGGAATGTGGAATATAACGTGGAATGTAATGGAATGGGACGTGGTATTGAACGTGGAATGGAACGTGGAATTTAATGGAATGGAACGTGGAATGGAAAGTGGAATGGAACTTGGAATGGAATGGAAAGGAATGTGGAATGGAACATGTAATGGAAAGGAATGGAATGTGAAATGGATCGTTGAATGGAACGTGGAATGGAATGTGGAATTGAAAGTGGCATGGAATGTGGAATGCAATGAGGAATGGAACGGAATGGAATGTGGAATGGAATTTGGAATTGAGTGTGGAATGGAATGGAATGTGGAATGAAATGTGGAATGGAACGTGGAATGGAATGCAATGTGGAATGGACTGTGCAATGGAATGTGCAATGGAATGGGAATGGAACGTGGAATGGAATGGAATGTGGAATAGATTGGAGAATGGAATGTGGAATGTAATGTGGAATGGAAAGGATTGGAACGTGGAATGGAATGGAATGCAATGGAATGTGGAATGTAATGTGGAATGAAATGGAATTGAATGTGGAATGGAATGGAATGGAATGGAATGTGGAATGCAAAGTGGAATGCAACGTGGAATGGAATGGAATGGAATGTGGAATGCAACGTGCAATGGAATGGAATGCAATGGAATGCAATGCGGAATGGAATGGAATGGAATGTGTAAGGGAATGTGCAATGGAATGGAATGGAATATGGAAAGGAATGTGGAATGGAATGTGGAATGGAATGCCGAATGGAATGGAATGAAATCTGGAATGAAATGTGCCTTTGAACGGAATGGAATATGCAATGGAGTGGACTGGAATGTGGAATGGAATGTGGAATAGAATTTAATGGAATGTGAAATGGCATGAGGAATGGAATCGAATGGAATGGAATGGAATGTGGCATGGAATGGAATGAAATTTGGAATGGAATGTGGAATGGAAGGTGGAATGGAATGGAATGAAATGTGGAATGGAATTTTGAAAGAATGGAATGGACTGTGTAATGGAATGGAATTGAATGGAATGGAATGGAATGGAATCTGGAATGGAAAGTGGAATGGAATGGAATGGAAAGTGGAATGGAATGGAATGGAATGTGGAATGGAATGGAATGGAATTTGGAAAGGAATCTGGAAAGAAAAGTGGAATGGAATGGAATGGAATGTGGAATTGAAAAGGGAATGGAATGAGGAATAGAATGGGGAATAGAGTGTGGATTGGAATGTGGAATGGAATTGAATGGAAAGTGGAATGGAACTTGAAAAGAATGGAATGCAACTTGGATTGGGTTTTAGAATGGAATGTGGAATGGAACGTGGAATGGAACGTGGAATGAAATGGAATGGATTGTGGAAATGGACGGAATGGATCTTGGAATGCAATGTGGAATGGAAAGTGGAATTGAATGTGGAATTAAATGGAATGGAATGTGGAATGGAATGTGGAATGGAATGGAATGGAATAGGGAATGGAAAGGAATGCAACGTGGAATGGAACGTGGAATGGAACGTGTAATGGAATGGAATGGAACGTGGAATGGAATCTGGAATTCTATGGAAAGGAAGTTGGAATGCAATGTGGAATGCAACGTGGAATGGAAAGTGGAATGGAACGTTGAATGGAATGGAATGGAACGTTGAATGGAATGGAAAGGAAAGTGGAATGGAACGTGGAATGGAATGGAACGAGGAATGGAAGGTGGAATGGAATGGAATGTGGAATGGAATTGAATGGAAGGTGGAATGGAATGGAGTGGAGTGGAATGTGGAATGGAATGGAATGGAATGGAATGGAATGCGGAATGCAATCGAATGTAATGTTGAATGGAATGGAATGGAATAGAATGGAATGCGGAATGGAATTGAACGTAATGTTGAATTGAATGGAATGTGGAATGGATTGTTTAATGGAATAGAATGGAATTTGGAATAGAATGGAAAGGAATGGAATGTGGAATTGAATGTGCAATGGAACGTGGAATGGAACGGAATGGAATGTGCAACAGAATGCAACGGAATGCGGAATCAAATGGAATGGAATGGAATATAACGTGAAATAGAATGTGGAAAGGAATGTGAAATGGAATGTGGAATGGAATGTGGAACGGAATGATATGGAACGTGAAATTTATTGGAACGCAACGTCGAATGCAACGTGAAAATGGATCATGGAATGGAAAGAGGAATGGAACGTGGAATGGAATGGAATGGATTGTTGTATGAAATGTGGAATGGAATGGAGTGGAATGTGGAATAGAATGCAGAATGGAATGCAATGGAATGAGAATGGAATGTGGAAAGGAATGGAATGGAATGTGGAATGGAATGTGGAATGGAATGAATTGGAATGTGGAATGGAATGTGGAAGGGAATGTGGAATGAAACGTGGAATGGAACGTGGAATTTATTGGAAAGGAACTTGGAATAGAATATGAAATGGAATGGAAGGGAACGTGGAATGAAATGTGGAGTGTAATGGAATGGAATGTGGAAGGGAATGGAATGGAATGTGGAATGGAATGTGGAATGGAAAGGAATGTAATGTGGAATGTAAAGCGGAATGGAATGTGGAATGGAAAGTTTAATGGAATGGAAAGGAATGTGGAATGTGTCATGGAATGAAATCCAATGGAACGTGAAATGGAACGTGGAATGGAATGTGGAAAGGAATAGAATGTGGAATGGAATGTGGAATGGAGTGTGGAATGGAATAGAATGGAAAGTAGAATGGAACATGGTATGTAATGGATTGGAATGAAGAATGGAATGTGGAATTGATCGTGGAATGGAAAGTAGAAGGTAACAGAATGGAACGTGCATTTGAATGTGGAAGACAATATGGAATAAAAAGTGGAATGTAATATGGAATGGAATGATGAATGTAAAGGAAAGGAATGTTGAAAGGAATGGAATTGAATGGGGAATGAAATGGAATGGAATGTGGACTGGAATGGTATGGAATGGAATGGAATGTGCAATGGAAGGTGGAATGAAACGTGGAATGGAATGGAATAGAAGCTGGAATGGAATGTGGAATGGAATGTGGAATAGAATGTAATGGAATGTGGAAAGGAATATAATCATAAGAGGAATGGAAAGTGGAATGGAATGGATTGGAATGTGGAATGGAATGTGGAATGGAATGGAATGCAATGTGGAATGGAATGCGGAATGGAATGGAATGGAATGTGGAAGGGAATGTGGAATGGAATGTGGAATGGAATGTGGAAAGGAATGAAATGAAGTCTGGAATGTAATGTGGAGTGGAATGTGGAATGGAATGGAATGTGGAATGGAATTTGGAATGAAATGCAATGGACAGAGGAAGGGAATGTGGAATTTAATGTGGAAAGTAATGTGGAATGTAATGGAATGGAAAGTGGAATGCAATGTGGAATGGAATGGAATGGAATGACAAATGGAATGTGGAATGGAATGGAATGGAATTCCGCATGCAATGTGGAATAGAATCTGAAATTGAATGGAATGGAATTTTGAATGGAGTGTGGATTTTTTAATGGAAATGGAATGTAACAGAATGTGAATTGGAAAGTAATGGAATGTGGAATGGAATGTGGACTGGAATGGAATGCAATGTGGAATGGAATGGAATGGAATGTGGAATGGAATGGAATGGAATTTGGAATGCAATGCACTGGAATGGATTGGAATGTGGAATGGACTGTGGAATGGAATATGGAATGGAATGGCAATCAATGTGGAATGAAATAGAATGGAATGCGGAATGGGATGTTGAATGCAATGGAATGGAACGTGGAATGGATTGTGGGATGGAATGTAGAATGGAATGTGGAATGGAATGGTACGGAAAGTGGAATGGAAAGGAATAGAATGTGGAATGGGATGGGAAATGGAATGGAATGGAATGTGGTGTGCAATTTGGAATGAAATGGAATGGAATGGAATGTGGACTAGAATGTGGAAAGGTATGTTGAATGGAATTTGGAATGGAAAGTGGAATGGATTGGCACGGAATGTGGAATGGAATGAAACGGAATGTGGAATGGAATGTGGAATGGAATGGCACGGAATGTGGAAAGGAATGGAATGGAATGTGGAATGGAATGCAGATTGGAATGGAATGCAATGTGGTGTGGAATGTGGAATGGAATGGAATGGAATGGAACGTGGAATGGAATGGAAAGGAATTGAATGTGGAATGGAATGAAATGGAATGTGGAATGGAATGGAATCTAATGGAATGTGGAATGGAATGGAATTTGGAATTCAAAGAACGGAGTGGAATGTGGAATGCAATGGAATGGAATTTGAAATGGAATGCAATGGAAGGTAATGTGGAATGGAATGGAATTGACGGTGGAATGGAATGGAATGGATTGTCGAATTCAATGTGTAATTGAATGTGGAATGAAATGGAATGGAATGTGAAATGGAATGCGGTATGGAATGGAAAGAAGTGTGGAATGGATTGTACAATGGAATGGACTGGAATATGGAACGGAATGTGGAATGGAAAGGAACGGAAAGTAGAATGGAATGGAATGAAATATGGAATGCAAAGGAATGGAATGTGGAATGGATTGGAATGGAATGTAACGCGGAATGGGAAGGAAAGGAATGTGGAATGAAACTGAATGGAATGGAATGGAACATGGAATGAAATGTGGAACGGAAAGTGGATTTTAAAGGGGAATGGAATATGGAATGGAATGTAATGGAATGTGGAATGGAAAGGGGAATGGAATTGAATGGCTTATGAAATGGAAAGTGGAATGGAATGGAATGTGGAATGGAATGTCTAATAGAATGTGGAATAGATTGTGGAATGCAATGGAATTGAATGTGGCATGGAATGTGGAATTGAATGTGGAATACAATGTGGAATGGAATGGAATGGATTGTGGCATGGAAAGTGGATTGAAATGTGGAGTAGAATGTGGAATGGAATGGAATGTGGAATGGAATGGAATGTAGAATGAAATGGTGTGGAATGGAATGTGCAATGGAATGTGGAATGGAAAGGAATGGAATGTGGCACGGAATTTGGAATCGAATGCGTAATGGAATGGAATGGATGGTGAAATGGAATGGAATGGAATGTGGAATGGAGTGGAATGGAATGGAATGTGGAAACGAATGGAATGGAAAGTGGAATGGAATGTGGAATGCAAAGTTGAGTAGAATGGAATAGAATGTGGAATGCAATATAATGGAATGGAAAGTGGAATGGAATGGAATGGAATGGAATATGGAATGGAATTGAATGGAATATGGAATTCAATGTGGAATGGAATGTAATGGAATGGAATGGAATGTGGAATAGAATTGAATGGAATGTGGAATGAAATGGAATGGAATCTAATGTGGAATGGAAGGTAGTGGAAAGGAAAGGAATGTGGAATGGAATGTAATGGAACATGGAGTGGAATGGAATGGAATATGGAATGGAATGGAAAGGAATGTGGGGTGGAATTGAATGGAATGGAATGGAATGTGGAATGGAATGGAAAAGAAAGAAATGTGATATTGAATGGAAAGAGGAATGGAATGTATAACGGAATGGAATGGAATGGAATGTGGAATGCAATGGAATGGAATGTGGTATGGAATGGAATGGAAAGTGAAACGGAATGGAATGCCCAATGGAATGGAATGGAATGGAATGTGGAATGGAATGGAATGTTGATTGGAATGTGTAAGGGATGAAATATAACGGAATGTGGAATGGAATGGACTGTGGAATGGAATGGAATGGAATGTGGAACGGAATGGATGGAAATGTGGAATGGAATGGAATGGAAAGTGGAATGGAATGGAATGTGGAATGGAATGGAATGGAATGTGGAAAGGAAAGGAATGGAAATTGGACTGGAATGCAATGGAATTTGGATTTGAATAGAGTGGAACGAGGCTTGCAATGGAATGGAGTGTGGAATTTAATACAATGGAATGTGGAAAGGAAGGGAATGGAATGGGGAATGGAATGTGGAATGCTATGTAATGGAATGAAAGGTGGAGTGGAATGTAATGGAATGTGGAATTGAATGGAATGGAATGTGGCATGGAATGGAATGGAATGTGGCATGGAATGGAAAGGAATGTGGAATGGAATGGAATGGAACGTGGAGTGGAATAGTATGGAAGGTGGAATGGAGTGGGATGGAACCTGGAATGGAATGTGGAATGGAAAGGAAGGAATTGATTGTAAAGTGGAATGGAATGGAATGTGGAATGGAATGGAAATGAATGTGGAATGGAATGTGGAATATAATGGAATGGAAAGAGGAATGGAATGTGGAAAGGAATGGAATTTGAAATGGAAATAGAATGCATTGTGAAATGGAAATAGAATGGAATGTGGAATGGAATGGTATTTAATGTGGAATGGAAAGGAATGGAATGTGAAATGGAATGGTGTGGAATGTGGAACGGAACGTGGAATGGGATGGAATGGAAAGTGGAATGGAATGTGGAATGGAATGTGGAATGGAATGGAATGGAATGTGGAATGGAATGGAATGTCGAATGGAATGGACTGGAATGGAATGTGAAATGCAAAGGAATGGAATGGAATGGAATGTGGAATCGAGTGTCATGGAATGGAATAGAATATGCAATGGAATGTGGAAAGGAATGGAATGCTCTGTGAAATTTAAAGTGGAATGGAATGGATCGGAACGTGGAATGTAATGTAATGTAATGTGTTATGGAATGAGGAAAGGAATGGAATAGAACGGAAAGGAATTTGGAATGTAATGGAGTGGAATGTGGAACGGGAAGTGAAATGGAATGGAATGGAATGTGGAATGGAATGTGGAATGGAATGGAATGGAACAATGAACGGAATGTGGAATGGAATGTGGAATGGAATGGAATGGAATGTGTAATGTAGTAAGGATTGGAAAGTGGAATGGAGTGGAATGGAACGTGTAATGAAATTTGGAATGGAAAGGAATGGAATATGGATTGGAAAGTGGAATAGAATCGAATGGAATGTGGAATGGAATGGAATGGAACGTAGAATGGATTGAGGAATGGAAAGTGGAATGGAATGAGGAATGGAATGTGGAATGCAATGGAGTGGAACGTGGAATGGAATGAGGGAATAAACGTGGAGTGGAATGGAATGAGGGAATAATCGTGGAATGTAATGGAAAGGAATGTGTAATGGAAGGTCTAGATTCCATTCCATTCCATTCCACATTCAATTCCACATTCCATTCCATTCCATTACACATTCCATTTCATTCCATTGCACATTCCATTGATTTCCATTCCACATTCTATTTCACATTCCATTCCACGTTCCGTTTCACATTCCATTCAACTTTCCATTCCACTTTCCCTTCCATTCCATTCCACGTTCCATTCCATTCCATTCCACATTGCATACCATTCCATTCCACATTCCATACCCTTCCATTGCATTCCATTTTGCATTGCATTCCATTCCATTCCCTATTCTATTCCAGGTTCCATTCCAATCCATTCCACATTCCATTCCTTTCCATACCATTCCAGGCCACATTCCATTCCATTCCATTCCACATTCCATTGCATTCTTTCCACATTCCATTCCTTTCCATTGAATATTCCATTCCACATTCCATTACATTTCCTATTCTACATTCAGTTCCAAATTCAATTCCAAGTTCCATTCCATTCCATTCCACTTACCATTCCATGGTCCATTCCACCTTACATCCCACATTCCATTCCATTCCAATCAACATTCAATTCCACATTCCATTCCACGTTCATTACACATTCCATTCGGTTCCATAGCACGTTCCATTCCACATTCCATTCCACCTTCCATTCCATTCAATTCCACATGCCACTCTAATTTCCATTCCACATTCCTTTCCACATTCCATTCCATTCCATTCCAGGTTCCTTTCCACATTCCTTTCCATTCCATTGCACATTCCATTCCACATTCCATTCCAATCCGTTCCACATTCAATCCCACATTCCATTCCACATTGCCTTCCTCATTCCATTCCATTCAATTCCACATTCCACTCCACATTGCATTCCATTCCATTCCACGTTCCATTCCATATTCCATTCCATTACATTCCAAGTTCCATTCCATATTCCATTCCACGTTCTATTCCACATTCCTTTCCATTCCATTTCACGTGCCGTTCCACATTCCACTCCACATTCCATTCCACGTTCCTTTCCTTGCATTCCACGTTCCACCCCACTTTCCATTCCATTCCATTCCACATTCCATTCCACATCCAATTGCACATTCCATTCCACATTCAATTGCACATTCCATTGCACATTCCAATTTACATTCCATTCCACATTCCATTCCACATTACATTCCAATAAAGTCTACGTTCCACTACGCATTCCAATCCGCATTCCATTCCAAGCTCCTTTCCATTCCATTCCACGTTCCATTCCACATTGCATTGCACATTCTATTCCACGTTCGTTTACATTCTATTCCACGTTGCATTCCACTTTCCATTCCATTCCATACAACGTTCCATTCCACATTCCATTGCACATTCCATTCCACGTTCCATTCCACGTTTCATTCGATGTTCCATTACACGCTCCATTCCACTTTCCATTTCTTTCCATTCCACGTTCCATTCCAAATTCCATTCCGCATTCCATTCCATTCCGTTCCACTTTCCTTTGCATTCCTGACCACATTCCATTGCACATTCCCTTCCATTCCATTCCACATTGTATTCCAAGTTCCATTCTATTCAATTCCAAGATGCATTCCACTTTTCATTCCACATTCCATTCCACATTCCATTCCACATTCCATTTCTCATTCCATTCCACATTCCATTACTTTCCATTCTATTTTCCATTCCACATATCATTCCACATTCCACTCCGTTGTATTCCACATTCCATTCCACATTCTTACCACATTCCATTCCACATTCCATTCCTTTCCATTCCACATTCCATTCCACATTCCATTCTATTCCATTCCACGTTCCATTCCACATTACATTCCACGATCCATTCCAAGTTACTTTCTATTCCACTCCACGTTCCTTTCCACATTCGATTCCACATTCCATTCCACGTTCCTTTCCGTTCCATTCCACGATCCACCCCACTTTCCATTCGTTTCCATTCCACGTTCCATTCCACATTCCATTGCACATTCCATTCCACTTTCCATTGCACATTCCATTCCACGTTCCATTCCACGTTCCAATCCACGTTCTGTTCCATTCAATTCCACGTCCATTACACATTCCATTCCACTCCTTTCCACGATCCATTCCACATTCCATTCCATTCCATTCTACATTCCATTCCACTCCATTGCACGTTCCATTACACATTCCATTCCACTCCATTCCACGATCCCTTCCACATTCCATTCCACGTTCCATTCCACATTCCATTCCACTTTCCATTCCACTCCATTGCACGTTCCATTACACATTCCATTCCACTCCATTCCAGGATACATTCCACATTCCATTCCACATTCCATTCCACATTCCATTCCGTTCCATAGCACGTTCCATTCCACAATCCATTCCACATTGTATTCCACGTTCCATTTCATTCAATTCCACATGCAACTCTACATTCCATTCCACATTCCATTCCACATTCCAGTCCAAGTTCCATTCCACATTCCATTCCATATTCCATCACATTCCATTCCACATTCCATCCCATTCCATTCCACATTCTATTCCACATTCCTTTAAACATTCCATTCCATTCCATTCCATTCCAGATTCCTTTCCACATTCTGTTCATTGCATTCCAGATTCCATTCCATTCCATTCCACATTACATTCCAAATTTCTGTCCATTCCATTCCACATTCCATTCCAATGAAGTCTATGTTCCACTACACATTCCAATCCGCATTCCATTCCAAGCTCCTTTCCGTTCCATTCCACGTTCCATTCCACATTGCATTGCACATTCTATTCCACGTTCGTTTACATTCCATTCCACGTTACATTCCACTTTCCATTCCATTCCATAAAACGTTCCATTCCACATTCCATTGCACATTCCATTGCACGTTCCATTCCACGTTTCATTCGACGTTCCATTACACGTTCCATTCCACTTTCCATTTCTTTCCATTCCACGTTCCATTCCAAATTCCATTCCGCATTCCATTCCATTCCGTTCCACTTTCCATTGCATTCCTGTCCACATTCCATTGCACATTCCCTTCCATTCCATTCCACATTGTATTCCAAGTTCCATTCTATTCAATTCCAAGATGCATTCCACTTTTCATTCCACATTCCATTCCACATTCCATTTCACATTTCATTTCTCATTCCATTCCACATTCCATTACTTTCCATTCTATTTTCCATTCTACATTGCATTCCACATTCCATTCCGTTGTATTCCACATTCTATTCCACATTCTTTCCACATTCCATTCCACATTCCATTCCATTCCATTCCACATTCCATTCCACATTCCATTCCACATTCCATTCTATTCCATTCCACGTTCCATTCCACATTCCATTCTACGATCCATTCCAAGTTATTTTCTATTCCATTCCACGTTCCGTTCCACATTTGATTCCACAGTCCATTCCACGTTCCTTTCCGTTCCATTCCATGATCCAACACACTTTCCATTCGTTTCCTTTCCACGTTCCATTCCACATTCCATTGCACATTCCATTCCACTTTCCATTGCACATTCCATTCCACGTTCCATTCCACGTTCCATTCCACGTTCCGTTCCAATTCAATTCCACGTCCATTACACATTCCATTCCACTCCTTTCCACGATCCATTCCAGAATCCATTCCATTCCATTCTACATTCCATTCCACATTCCATTCCACTCCATTTCACGTTCCATTACACATTCCATTTCACTCCATTCCACCATTCAGTCCACATTCCATTCCACGTTCCATTCCACATTCCATTCCGTTCCATAGCACGTTCCATTCCACAATCCATTCCACAATGTATTCCACGTTCCATTTCGTTCAATCCCACATGCCACTCTAAATTCCATTCCACATTCCATTCCAGATTCCAGTCCAAGTTCCATTCCACATTCCATTGCATATTCCATGACATTCCATTCCACATTCCATCCCTTTCCATTTCACATTCTATTCCACATTCCTTTAAACATTCCATTCCATTCCATTCCAGATTCATTTCCACATTCCGTCCATTCCATTCCACATTCCATTCCATTCCATTCCACATTCCATTCCAAATTTCTGTCCATTCCAATCCACATTCCATTCCATATTTGATTACATTCCTTTCCACATTCCATTCCATTCACTTCCACATTCCATTCCACATTCCATTCCATGTTCCAATCCAATCCATTCCACTTTCCATTCCACCTTCCATTCCACGTTCCATTGCACGTTCCATTCCACGTTCCATTCCATTCCTTTCCATATTCCTAACCATTGTGTTCGATTTCATTCCGCATTACATTCCATTCCATTCCACATTCTACTCCACATCCCATTCCACGTTCCATTCCACATTCCATTCCATTCCATTCCACTCTCAATTCCACATTCAATTCCACATTCCGTTCCACATTCCATTTTTCCACTCCACATTCCATTCCATTCCATTCCACATTCCATTCCAATCCATTCCTTTCCATTCCACTCCACATTACATTCCACATTCCATTCCACTTTCCTTTCCATTCCATTCCATGTTCCATTCCATGTTCCATTCCACATTCCATTCCACATTCCTTTCCATTCAACATTGCATTCCACTCCATTCCATTGTATTCCACATTGCATTCCATTCCATTCCATTCCATATTCCACTCCATTCCATTCCACATTCTATTTCACATTCCAATATATTCCATTCCAAGTTCCATTCCACATTCAATTCCATTCAATTCCAAACTAAATTCCATACCTTTCCACATTAAATTCTATTTCCATTTCACTTTCCGTTGAATTGCATTGCGCATTCCATTGCATTCCAATCCACATTCCATTCCATTCCATTGCATTGCATTGAATATTCCATTCCATTTGATTCCACATGCCATTCCCATCCATTCGACATTGCATTCCACATTCGATTCCATTCAATTCCACTTTCCATTCCACAATCCATGGCACGTTCCGTTGCATTCCACTTTGCATTCCCCATTCCATTCCATTCCATTCTACATTCCATTCCATTCCATTCCATTCAATTGCATTTCACATTCCATTCCATTCCATTCCGCTCCACATTCCGATTCATTCCATTCCACTTTCCACTCCATTCAATTCCACATTCAATTCCACATTCTGTTCCATTCCATTCAAAGTTACATTCCACATTCCATTCCATTCCATTCCATTGCCTTCCACATTCCATTCCATTCCATTCCATTCTATTCCATTCCACATTCCATTCCGTTTCAGGCCACATTCCATTCCATTCCTTTCCACATTCCATTCCTGATTCCATTCAATTTCATTCCACGCTCCTTTTCACTTTCCATTCTATTCCATTCCAAATTCCATTCCAATCCATTAAAATTTCCATTACATGTTCAATTCCATTCCATTCCACTTTCAATTCCACATTGCATTCAACATTCCCTTCCATTCCATTCTACTTTCCATTCCACATTCCATTCCACATTGCATTCCATTCCATTCCCTTCCATTCCACATTCTTTTCCATTCCATTCCACATTACATTCCATTGCACTCCATTACACATTCCTTTCCATTTCTTTCCACTTTCCATTCCATTCCAATCCATTCAATATTCCATTCCACATTCCATTCCATTGCAATCCAATTTCCATTTAATTCCATTCCACGTTAAATTCCATTCCATTCCACATTTCATTCCTTTCATTTCCACATTCCATTCCATTCCATGCCACATTCCATTCCATTCCATTCCACATTCCATTCCATTCCACTCCACATTCTATTCCATTCAATTCCATTCCACAATCCTTTCCCCATTCCATTCCTTTCCGTTCCACATTCCATTCCATTCCATTCCACATAACATTGAATTCCATTCCCTTCCAATCCACAACCCATTCCATTCAATTGCAAATTTCATTCCATTCCATGCCATTCCACTTCCTTTCCATTCCATTCCAACTTCCATTCCATTCCAATGCATTCCATATTCCATTCCACATTCCATTCCACTCCATTCCACATTTCATTCAATTCCTTTCCATTCCACATTCCATTCCATTCCATTTTACATTCCATTCAATTCAATTCCACTTTCCATTTCCTTCCATTCCACATTCCATTCCACTCCTTTCCATTCCATATTCCTTTCCATTCCATTCCACATTCCATTCCTTTCCATTCCACTTTCCATATCTCATTGAATGAAATGTGGAATGGAACATGGAATGGAACGTGGAGTGGAATGAGTTATGGTATGTGGAATGGAATGGAGTGGAACGTGGAATGGAATGAGGAAAGGAAAGCGGAATGGAACACGGAATGGAACTTGGAATGGAACCTGGAAGGGAAAGTGGGATGGAACGTGCAATGGAATGGAATGGAACGTGGAATGGAATGAGGAATGGAATGTGGAATGCAATGGATTGGAACGTGGAATGGAATGAGGGAATAAACGTGGAATGAAATGGAAAGGAATGTGTAATGGAATGTCTAATGGAATGGAATGGAACAGAATGGAAAGTGGAATGGAATCTGGAATGTAAAGTTGAATGGAATAAAATGGAATGAAATGTGGAATTGGAAGTGGAATGGAAAGGAATGGAATGTGGCATGGAATGGAGTGGAATGTGAAAAGGAATCTGGAATGGAATGGAATGGAATGTGGAAAGGAATGTGGAATGGAAATTAGAGTGGCATGTGGAATTGAATGGAATGGAAGGTGGAATGGAATGTGGAATGGATCGTGCTATGGAACCAAATGGAATGTGTACTGAACGTGGAATGGAATGTGGAATTGAATGTTGATTGGAATGGAATGGAATGTGGGATGGAAGGTGGAATGGACCATGGAATGGTAAGTGGAATGGAATGGAATGGAACTTGGAATAGAATGTGGAATGGAATGTAGAATAGGAAATGTAATGGAATGTGGAATGGAATGTTCAATGGAAAGGAAGGGAATGTGGAAAGAATGGAATGAAATGTAGAATGGAATGGAATGGAATGTGGCCTGGAATTTTATGGAATGGAATGGAATGTGGAATGGATTGGAATGGAACCTGGAATAGAATAGGGAATGGAATGGAATGGAATGCGAAATGGAATGCAATGGAAGGGTATGGAATGTGGAATGGAATGGTATGCAATGTGGAATGGAATGGAATGGAACGTGGAATGGAACGTGAAATGGAATGCGGAATGGAATGGAAGGGAAAGTGGAATGGAAAGTGGAATGGAATGTGAAACGGAACCTGGAATGGAATGTGAAATAGAAAGTGGAATGGAAATCAATGGAATGTGCAACGCAATGAAATGGAATGTGTAATGGAATGGAATGGAATGTGGAATTGCATGTGGAAAGGAATGGAATGGAATCTGGAATAGAATATGGAGTGGAATGGACTGGAATGTGGAATATAATGGAATGGAATGGTATGGAGAGTGGAATGGAATGGAATGCAATGTGGAATGGAATGGAATGGAATGTGTAATGGAACGTGGAATGGAATATTTGAAGAAAAGGAATGGCATGTGGAATGGAATGCGGAATTGACAGGAATGGAATGGAATGGAGTGGAATGTAATGTGGAATGGAATGGAATGAATACGGAATGGAATGCGAAATAGAATGTGGAATGAAATGTGGAATGCTATAGAATGCAATGTGAAATAGAATGTGGAATGGAATGGATTGGAATGTGGATTGCAGTGTGGAATGGAATATGTTATGGAATGGAATGGAATGGAATGGAGTGGAATGCGGAATGGAATGTCGTATGGTATGGAATGGAATGTGGAAAGGAATGTGGAATGTAATGGATTGGAAAGTGGAATGGAATGTGGAATGGAAAGTGGAAAGGAACGCGATGGCAAATGGAATGGAATGTGGAATGGAATGTGGAATGAAACGTGGAATGGATCGTGAAATTGAATTGAATGAAACATTTAGTAGAATGTGGAATGGAATGAAAGGGAATGTGGAATGGAATGTGGAGAGGAATTGAATGAAATGGAATGTAGAACGGAATGCATCGGAATGTGGAATGGAAAGCGGAATGAAATGGAATGAAATGTATAATGGAAAGTGTAATGGAATGTAGTATGGACAGTTGAATGGAATGGGATGGAAAGTGGAATGGAAGGTGGAATGGAACTGAAAGGAACGTGGAATGGAATGTGGAATGGAATGTTTAACGGAAAGTGGGCTGGAATGGAAAGGAACGTGGAATTGAATGTGGAGTGGAATGTGGAATGGAACGTGTAATGGAATGGAATGGAATGTGGAATGGAATGTGGAATGGAACATGGAATAGAAAGGAATGGAATGTGGAAGGTAATTCGCAATGGAAAATAGAATAGAATGTAATGGAATGTGGAATGGAATGTGAAATGGAATGTGGAATAGAATCTGGAATGGAACGTAATGGAATGTAGAAGGGAATGTGCAATGGAATGTGGAATGGAAAGTGTAATGGAATGGAATGGAATGTATAATGGAACGTGGAATGGAATGGAATGGAACAAGGAGTAGAACATGGAATGGAATGGAATGGAAAGTGGAATGGATTGTAGAAAGGATCGTGGAATGCAAAGTGGAATGGAATGGAATGGTATGTGGATTTGAATGTGGAATGGAATGTTGAATAGAAAGTGAAATGGAATGTGGAGAAGAATGTTGAATGGAAAGGAATGGAATGTGGAATGGAGTGGAATGGAATGTGGACTGGAATGGTATTGAATGCAATGGAATGGGGAATGGAAGTTGGAATGGTATGGAATGGAACCTCGAATGGAAAGTGGAATGGAACATGGAATGGAAGGTGGAATGAAACGTGGAATGCAATGGAACAGAAGGTGGAATGGAATGTGGAATGAAATGTGGAATGGAATGGAATGGAATGTGGAAAGGAATGTCATCAAATGTGCAATGTAATGTGGAATGGAATGGATTGGAATCTGGAATGCAATGTGGAATGGAATGGAATGGAATGTGGAAGGAAATGTGGAATGGAATGTGTAATGGAATGGAATGGAATGTGGAAAGGAATGTGGAATGGAATGTAATGGAATGCGAAAGGGAATGTGGAATGGAATGTGGAATACAAAGTGGAATGTATTGGAATGGAATGTGGAATGGAATGTGGAAAGGAAAGGAAAGCAATGTCTAATGGAATGTGGAATGGAATGGAATGGATTGTGGAAAGCAAAGTGGAAAAGAATGTGGAATTCAATGGAATGGAATGTTGAATGGAAGGTGGAATGGAATGGAATGGAATGTGGAAGAGAATGTGGAAGAGAATGTGGAATAGAATGTGGAATGAAATGTGGAATGGAATGAGGGATTCAATGTGGAATGGAAAGGAATGGAATGTGGAATGGAATGTGGAATTGAGTGGAATACAGTGCGGACTGGAATGTGGAATAGAATGTGGACTGGAATGTGGAATGGAATGTGGAGTGCCTTGTTTACTATAACGGAATGGAATGTTTAACGGAATATGGAATGGAACGTTTTATGGAACGGAATGGAATGTGGAATGGAATGTGGAATGGAAATGAATGGAATGTGCACTGGAATGGAATGGAACGTGGAATGGAATGGAATGGAATGTGGAATGGAATAGAATGCAATGGTATGGAATATGGAATGGAATGGAATGGAACGTGGAGTGGAATGTGGAATGGAACGTGGAATAGAATATGGAATGGAATGTGGAATGGAAATGAATGGAATGTGCAATGGAATGGAATGGAATGTGGAAGGAATGGAATGGAATGTGGAATGGAAAGGAATGAAACATTGAATAGATCGTGCAATGGAAAGTGGAATGGAATGTCGAATGGAATGGAAAGGAATGTAGAATGGAATGTGGATTGGAAGGTGGAATGGAATGAGAAATGTATTGTGAAATGGAGTGGAATGGAAAGTGGAATGGAAAGAGGAATGGAATGCAGTGGAATGGGGAATGGAATGTGGAAATGAATGGAATAGAATGTGGAATGGAATGTGGCATGGAAAGTGGAGTGCAATGGATTGTAATGTGGAACAGAATGTGGAATGGATTGGAATGGAACGTGGAATGGAATGTTCAATGTAAAGTTGAATGGAAATTGGAATGCAATGTAGAATGGAATGTGGAATGGAATATGCAATGGAATGTGGAATGGAATTTGAAACGGAATGGAATGTAAAGTGGAATGGAACGTGGAATTGAATGTGGAATGGAATGTGGAAAGGAAAGCAGAATGGAATGTGCAATGGAATGTGGAGTGGAACGTAGAATTGAATGCAATAGAACGTAGAATGGAAAGTGGAATTGAATGGAATGAAACGTGGAATGGAACATGGAATGGAATTTAGCAGGAAATGTGTAATGGAATGTGGAATGCAATGGAACAGAACTTTGAATGAAACGTGGAATGGAATGGAATGGGACGTGGAATGGATTGTGGAATGGAACATAATGGAACGAGGAATGGAATGGAATGGAACATCAAGTGGAATGTGGAACGGAATATGGTATGGAATGTTGAATGGAACATTTAATGGAATGTGGAATCAAATGTGGAATGGAAAGTAATGGAATGTGGAATAGAATGGAAAGGAATGTGGAACGGAATGGAATGTACTGTGGTATAGAATGGAATGGAATTTGGAATAGAATGGAGAATAGAATGTAATGGAATGGTATGGAACGTGGAAAGGAAAGGAAAGGAATGTGCAAAAGAATGTGGAATGGAATGTTGAATGGAAAATGGAATGAAATGGAATGGAATGTGGAATGGAAAGTCAAATGGAATGGAATGAAACGTGCAATGGAAAGTTGAATGGAACGCCGAATGGAAACTGGAATGGAATGTGGTAGGGAATGGAATAGAATGTGGAATGGAATGGAATGGGAAGTGGAATCGAATGCGGAGTGGAATGGAATGGAATATGGATTGGAATGGAAAGGAAAGGAATGGAATGTGGAAAGGGATGAGGAATAGAATGCAAAGGAATGTGGAAAACAATCTAGAATGGAACGTGGAATGGAATGGAATGGATTGTGGAATGGATTGTGGAATGGAATGTGCAATGGAATGGAATGGAATGGAATGTGGAATTGAATGTGGAATGGAATAGGGAGTGGAATGTTGGAAAGAATGGAATGGAATGTGGAATGGATTGTAGAATGGAATGTGGAATGTAATGGAATGGAATGTGGAAAGCAATGTGGAATGGAATGGGCAATGGAATGTAGAACTGAATGGAAAGGAATAGGGAACGTAAGGTGGAATTGAGTGGAATGAAATGTGGATAGGAATGTTGAATGCAATGTGAAATGGAATGGAATGTAATGTGGAAAGGAATGTGAAATGGAATGGAAAGTGGAGAGGAATGGACTGGAATTAGGAAGGAAATGTGGAATGGAATGGAATGTGGAATGGATTGGAATGGAATGTGGAATGGAATGAAATGGAATAAGGAATGGAATGTGGAGTGGAATGGAATGTGGAATGAAATTTAATGGAACGGAATGGAATGGAATGGAATTTGGAATGCAATGCGGAATGGAATTGAATGGAATGTGGAATTTAGTGTGGAATAGATAGGAATGGAATGTGGAATGGAAAGGGGGAATGGAATGGAGTGGAATGTGTAATGGAATGTGAAATGGAATGGAATGGATTACGTAATGGAAAGTGGAATGGAACATCGTCTAGATCGTGGAATGGAATATGGAATGGAATGTGGAAAGGAACTTGGAATGGAATAGAATGGAACGTGGAATGGAATGGAATGGAATGTGGTAAGGAATGGAATGGAAAGACGAACAGAATGTGGAATGGAATGGAATTTAATGTAATGTGGAATGGAATGGAATGTGGATTGGAATGGAATGTGGAATTGAATGGAATGGAATGTGTAATGGAATGGAATGGAATGTGGAATGGAATGTTGAATGAAATGGAATGGAATGGAATGTGGAATGGAAGGGAATTTGGAATGGATTGGAACGTGGAATGGAATGGAAAAGAACGTGGAATGTAATGGAATGGAACATGGAATGGAATGAAATGTATCATGGAATGGAATGGGTTAGAATGGAATGTCGAATGGAATGGAACGTGGAATTTATTGGAATGGAACGTGGAATGGAATGGAATGGAACTTGGAATGGAATGGAATTGAACATGGAATGGAATGGAAAGGAATGGAATGTGGAATGGAACGTGGAATGGAAAGTGGAAAGGAATGTGGAAAGGAATGGAACGGAAAGGAATGTAATGTGGAATGGAATGGAATGGAATGGAATGGAATGGAATGTGGAATGGAATGGAATGTAATATGGAGTGGAATGGAATGCAATGGAATGGAACGTGGAATGGAATGGAATTGAATCTGGAATAGAATGGAATTGAAAGTGGAATGGAATTGAATTGAATGTGGAATAGAATGGAATGGAATGCATTGTGGATTGTAATGGTGTGGAATGTGGGATAAATGAAATGGAATGTGGAATGTAATTTAATGGAATGGAATGGAACGAGGAATGGAAAATAATTGAATGTGGATTCGAAAGGAATGGAATGTGAAATGGAAAGGAATGGAATGTGAAATGGAATGGAATGGAATATGTTATGGATTTGAATGGAATTTTTAATAGAATTAGGATTTGAATGTAAAGGAATGGAAGAGAATGTGGAATAGAGTGAAATGAGGAAGGGAATGGAATGTGGAATGAAATGGAATGGAATGTGGCATGGAATGGAATGGAATGTGGAATCGAATTGAATGGATTGTGGAATTGAATGGAATTGAATATGAAATAGAATGGAATGGAATGTGGAATGGAATGGAATGTGGAATAGAATGGAATGGATTGTGGAATAGAATGGAATTGAATATGAAATAGAATGGAATGCAATGTGGAATGGAATGTGGATTGGAATGTAATGGAAAGTGGAATAGAATGCAATGGAATTGTATGTAATGTGGAAAGGAATGGAATGGAATATGTAAAGGAATGTGGAATGGAACGTAGAATGGAACGTGGAATAGAACGTGGAATGGAATGCGGAATGGAATGTGGAATGGAATGGAAAGTGATGTGGAATATAATGTGGAATACAATGGAATGGAATGAGGAATGGAATGGAATGGAATGCAGAAAGTAAATTAATGGAATGTGGAATGGAATGCAATGCTATGGAAAGTGGAAAGGAATGGAATGGAATGGAATGTGGTATTTAATGAAATGGAAAGTGGATTGAATTGGAATGGAATGTGAAATGGAATTTAATGGAATGGAATGGAATGCGGAATGGAATGGAATGAAATGTGGAATGCAATAGAATGGAAAGGAACGTGGAATGGAATGGAATGGAATGTTGAATAGAATGCAAAAGAATGTGGAATGGAATGAGCAATCCAATGGATTGGAATGTGGAATTGAATGTGGAATGCAATCGAATGGAATGCGGAATGGAATACTGAATGGAGTGTGGAATGGAATGGAATGGAATGTGGAATGGAATGTAATGGAAGGTGGAAAGGAAGGTTGAATGCAAAGTGAAATGGAATGCAATGAAATGTGGAATAGAAAGTGAAATGGAATGGAGTGAAGCGTGCAATGGCAAGTCAAATGGAACGCAGAATGGAACGTGGAATGGAATGTGGAATGGAATGGAATGCTATGTGGAATGGAATGTGGAAGTGAATGGGATGGAATTTGGAATGGAATGTGGCACGGAATGGATTCGAATGTGCAATGGAATGTGGAATGGAATGGAATGGGGAATGGAATGTGCAATGGAAAAGAATGGAATGTTGAATGGAATGTGGAATAGAATGGAAAGGAATATGGAATGGAAAGGAATTTAAAGCAATGCGGAATGGAATGGAATGAAATGTGAAATGGAATAGAATGGAATGTGGAATGGATTGGAATGAAATGCAATGTGGAATGGAATGGAATATAATGCAAACTGGAATGGAATGGAATGCAAACTCGAATGGAATGGAATGCAATGTGGAATGGAATGTAATGGAATGCGGAATGGAATGTGGAATGGAATGGAATGGAACGGAACAGAATGTGGAATGGAATGGAATGGAATGTAATATGGAATGGAATGGAATGGAAGGTGGAATGGAATGGAATTGAACTGGAAAGCAATGGAACTGAATGTGGAAAAGAATGGAATGGAATGCAATGTGGACTGTAGTGGAATACAATGTGGAATAATTCGAATGTAAATTGGAATGAAATGGAATGGAATGTGGAATGGAATGGAATTGAATGTGGAATAGATTGTAATTAAATGTGCAATGGAATGGAATGGAATGTGGAATGGAAGTTGGATTTGAATGGAAAGAATGGGATGGAATGTGGAATGGAACGGAATGTGGAATGGAATGGAATGTTGAATGTAATACAAAGGAATGTGGAATGGAAAAGATTCGAATATGGAATGGAATGGAGCGGAAATTGGAATGGAATGTGGAAAGGAAAGGAATGGAATGGAATATGGAAAGCAATGGAACGCAATGTGGAATGGAAGGTGGAACGGAATGTGAAATGGATTGTGAAATGGAGTGTGTAATGAAAGGGTATGGAATATGGAATGGAATGTGGAATGGAATGTAATGGAATGGAATGTGGAAAGCAATGGAATGGAATGTGGAATGGAAAGAATGGAATGTGGAATGGAAAGGAATGGTATGGAATGTAGAATGGAATTGAATGAAATGTGGAATGGAATGGAATTTAGTTTGGAATGCAAAGGAATGGAATGTGGTTTGGAAAGCAATGGAAAGTCGAATTGAATGGAATGTAAGGGAATTGAATGTGATATGAAATGTGGAATTGAATGTGAAATGGAATGTGGAATGGAATATGGAACGGAATTAAATGGAACTTGGAATGGAATGGAATGGAACGTGGAGAGGAATGGAATGGAAGCTGGAATGGGACGTGGAATGGAACGTTGAATGAAACGTGGTATGTAATGTGGAATGAAAGGAGAATGGAAGGAAATGGAATGGGGAATGGAATGGAATCTGGAATGGAATGTAATTTAATGGTATGTAATATGGAATGGAAAGGAATGGAATGAGGAATGGAATTTAATGGAATGTGGAATGGAATGCAATGTGGAATGGAATGTAATTTAATGGTATGGAATATGGAATGGAATGGAATGGAATGTGCAGTGGAATGTGGAATGGAATGGAATCGGACTTAGAATGGAACGTGGAATGGAGCGCGGAATGGAAAGTTGGATGGAAAGTGGAATGAAATGTGGAATGGAATGTAATGGAATATGGAATGGAAGGGATTTTAATGTGTTATGGAACGTGGAATGGAATGGAAAGAAATGGAATGGAACGTGGAATGGAATGGAATGGAACGTGTAATGGAAAGGAATGGAATGTGGAATGGAATGGAATGATATGGAATGTGGAATGGAATTAAACGGAATGGAAAGGAATGTGGAATGGAATGGAAGGTAATGTGCAATAGAAAGGAATGGAACGTGGAATGGAATATGAAATGGAATGTGGAATGGAACATGGAATGAAATGTGGAATATAAAGGAATGGAAAGGGGAATGGAATGTGGAATGGAATGGGGAATGGAATGTGAAATGTAATGGAAAGGAATTTGGAAAGGAATGTGGAAAGGAATGTGGAATGGAATGGCATGGAATTTGGAATATAATGTAGTGGGTTGCCGAAAGGAATGTGGAATGGAATGGAATGGAATTTGGAATGGAATGTGGAAAGCAATGTGGAATGAAACGGAATGGAATGTGCAATGGAATGTGGAATGGATTGTGCAATGGAATGTGGAATGGAACGGAATGGAATGTGGAATGAAATGGAATTGACATGTAAGGAATGTGGAATGGAATGGAATGGAATGTGGAATGTGATGTGGAATGGAATGGAGTGGAACGCGGAATGGAACGCGGAAGGGAACATATAATGGAAGGTGCAATGGAAATTGGAATGGAACGTCGAGTGGAATGACAAACAGAATGGAACAGAATGTGGAATTGAATGGAATTTAATGGAATATGAAAGGGAATGTGAAATGGAATGTGGAACAGAAAGGAATGGAATGTGGAATGGCATGGAATGGAATGGAATGTGCAATGGAATTGAATGGAACGTGGATTTGAATGGAATGGAATGTGGAATGGAATGGAATGGAATGGAATACGGAATGGAATATAGAATTGAATGGAATTGAATGCGGAATGGAATGGAATTGAATGTGGAATGGAATAGAATGGAATAGAATGTGGAATGGAATGTTAAGGAATAGAATGTGGACTGGAATGCAACGGAATGGAACAGAATGTGGATTTCAGTTGAATGGAAGGTGAAATGGAATGTAGGATGAAATGGAAAGGAATCTGGAATGGAATGGAACGGAATGTGGAATTGAACGGAAAGGAATACGGACTGGAATGTGGAATGGAATGTGGAATGGAAAGCAATGGAATGTAATGGAATGGAATGTGGAATGGAATTGAAAGGAAAGTGGAATGCAACATGAAATGGAATGGAATTGAACGTGGAATTAAACGTGTAAGGAAATCGAATGGGACGTGGAATGCAACGTGGAATGTAACGTAGAATGGAATGGAATGTGGAATGGAAAGTGGAATGCAATGTGGAAAGAAATGGAATGCAATGTGGAATGGAATGTGAAATTGAAAGGAATGGAATGGGAAATGCAATGGAATGGGATATGGAATGCAACGTGGAATAGAACGCTGAATGGAATGGAATGGAACGTATAATTGAAAGTGGAATTTAAAGGAATGGAATGCAATGTGTAATGGAATGCAAAGGAATGTGAATGGAATGGAATGGAATTTTGAAAGTAATGCAACGGAATGCAATGTGGAGTAGAATGGAATGGAATTTGGAATAGAATATAACGGAATGTGGAAAGGAATGGAATGGAATGTGAAATGGAATGGAACGAAATGGAATTGAATATGGAATGGAATGACATGGAATATGGAATTGAATGGAATGGAATTTGGAATGGAATGGAATTGAATGCCAAATGTAATGGAATGGAAAGTGGAATGGAATGGAAAGGAATATGGAATGGAATGTTGAATGCAATGGAATGGAATCTGGAATGGAATGGAATGGAAAGTGGAAAGGAATGGAAGGAGATTCAATGTGGAATGGAATGGAATGGAATGCGGAATGGAATGGAATTTAAAGTGGAATGGAATGGAATGCAATGTGGAATGGATTGTGCAATGCAATGTGGAATGGAATGGAATGGAATGTGGAATGGAATGTGGAATGGAATGTAATTCAATGTGCAATGGAATGAGGAATGGAATGGAAAGCAATGTGGAATGGAATGGAGTGGAATGTGGAATGCAGTTGAATGGAATGTGGAATGGAATGGAATGCAATATTTAATGGAATGGAATCGAACGCAATGTGGGATGGAATGGAATTGAATGTGGAATGGATTAGAATGGATTGTGGAATGGAATGGAATGCAATGTGGAATGTAATGGAAAGAAATGTGGAATGGAAAGTGGAATGGAATGGAATGGAATAGAATTTGGAGTGGAATGGAATGGAATAGAATGGAATGTTGAACGGAATGTGGAATGGAATAGAATTGGATGTTGAATGGAATGCGAAATGGAATGGAATAGAATGTGGAAAGGAATGTGGAATGGAATGGAGTGGAATGTGGAAAGGAATTGAATGGAATGTGAAATGGAATGCGGAATAGAAGGTGGAATGCAATGTGGAATGGAATGGAATGGAACAAGGAATGGAATATGGAATGCAATGGAATAAGAATTTTGGAATGGAACGTATACTGGAAAGGAATGGAATGTGGAATGGAATGGAATGGAAAGGAATATGGAAAGGAAAGGAATGGAATGTGGAACATAATGGAATGGAATGAAATGTGAAAGGTAATGTAACGGAAAGGAATTGAATTTGGAATGGAATGGAATGGAATGTAGAATGTAATGGAATGGAATGTGGAATGGAAATGAATGGAATGTGGAATGGAATGTGGAATAGAATAGAATGGAATGTGGAATGGAATAGAATGTAATTAAAAGGCATGTGAAATGGAATGCGGAATGGAATGTGAATTGGAATCTGGAGTGGAATGTGAAATGGAATGATGTGGAAAGTGGAATGTTATGGAATGGAAAGTGGAAATGAATGGAATGGAATGTGGAATGGAACGTAGAATGGAACGTAGAAACGAATGGAATGGAATGTATAATTTAAAGGAATGGAATGTGAAATGGAAAGTGGAATGGATTGGAAAGGAATGTGGAAAGGAATGGAATGGAATATGGAATGCAATGTGTGATAGAATGGAACGGAATGTGGAATGGAAAGTGGAACGCAATGGAATGTGGAATGGAAAGCGGAATGGAAAGTGGAATGTAATGTAATGTGGAATGGTAGGGAATGGAATGTGGAATGTGGAATAGAATGGAATGGAATGTGGAATGGAATCAGGAATTGAATGTGTAGTGGAATGGAATGGAATGTGGAATTCAATCTGTAATGAAATGTGGAATGGAATGTGGAATGGAATGGAATGAAATGGAATGGAATCTGGAATTGAATGTGGAATGGAATGTGGTATGGAATGAAATGGAGTGTGGAATCGAATGTGGAATGGAAGGGAATGAAATGTGGAATGGAATGGAATGGAACGTGGAATGCAACCTGGAATGGAATGTGGAATGTAATTGAATGTGGAATGGAATGGCATGGAATGAGGAATGGAATGTGGAGTGGAATGTAATGGAATGTGGAATGGAATGTTGAATGGGATGGAATGGAATGTGTAATAGAATGTGGAATGGGATGGAATGGAATGCGGAATGGAATGTGGAATGAAATGGAATGGAATGTGATATTGAATGTGGATTGGAATATAATGGAATGTGGAACGGTATATGGAATGGAACGAGGAATGGAATGGAATGGAAAGTGGAATGTAATGGAATGGAATTTGGAATGGAATGCAGAACCAAATGGAATGGAATATTGAAAGTAATTGAATGTAGAATGGAGAGGAATGGAATGTGGAAAGGAACATGGAATGGAATGTGGAATGAAAAGTAGAATAGAACCCGGAATGGAATGGAATGGAAAGTAGAATGGAATGTGGAATGGAATGTGGAATGGAACGCAGAATGGAATGTGGAATGGAATGGAATGGAAAGTGGAATGGAACATGGAATGGAAAGAGGAATGAGACGTGGAATGGAATGTGGAATCTAATGTGGACTGGAAAGGAATGGAATATGGAATGGAAAGGAATAAAATGAGGAATGAAAAGTAACGGAATGTGGAATGGAATGTGTAATGGAATGGAATGGAGTGTGGAATAGAATGTGGAATGGAAGGGAATGGAGTGTGGAACGGAATGGAAGGGAATGGAGTGTGGAACGGAATGGAATGGAACTCGGAATGGAAAGTGGAATGGAATGTGGAATGTAATGGAATGTGGAATGGAATGGAATGGAATGTGGAATGGAATGTGGATTGGAATGAAATGGAATGTGGAATGGAATGTTGAATGGGATGGAATGGAATATGTAATAGAATGTGGAATGGAATGGAATGGAATGGAATGCGGAATGGAATGTGGAATAAAACGGAAGGGAATGTGAAATTGAGTGTGGATTGGAATATAAGGGGATGTGAAATGGTATGTGGAATGGAACGAGGAATGGAATGGAATGGAAAGTGGAATGGAATAAAATGGAATTTGGAATGGAATGCGGAAAGGAATGGAATGGAATATGGAATCTAATGGAATGTGGAATGGAGTGGAATGGAATGTGGAAAGGAACATGGATTGGAATGTGGAATGAAAAGTGGAATTGAACGCGGAATGGAATGGAATGGAAAGTAGAATGGAATGTGGAATGGAATGTGGAATGGAACGTGGAATGGAAAGTGGAATGGAATGGAATGGAAAGTGGAATGGAACATGGAATGGAATGAGGAATGGGACGTGGAACGGAATGTGCAATCTAATGTGGACTGGAAAGGAATGGAATTTGGAACAGAAAGGAATAAAATGATGAATGGAATGCAATGGAAATTGGAATGGAATGTGTAAAGGAATGGAAAGGAGTTTGTAATAGAATGTGGAATGGAATGGAATGAAATGGAAAGTAATGGTAAGGAATGTGGAATGGAATGCGGAATGGAAAGTGGAATGGAATGTGGAATGCTATGGAATGGAATATGGAAAGAAATGAGGAATGGAACGGAATGGAATGGAATGGAAAGTGGAATTGAATTTGGAATGGAACGCAGAATGGAACGTGGAATGGAATGGAATGTGGAATGCAATGTAAAATGGAATGGAATGGAATGGAATGTAGAAAGGAATGTGGAATGGTATGGAATGGAGTTTTTAAAGGGAATGCAATGGAATGTGTAATGGAATTTTGACTGTCATAGAATACAATGTGGAATGCAATGTGGTATTGTAAATATTGAAAAGTGGAATGGAAAGTTAGTGGAATGTGGAATGAAATGTGCAGGGGAACGTGGAATGGAACGTAGAAAGGAATGGAACGGATAGTGGAATGGAACGTGGAATGGAAGGTGGAATGGAACGGAATGGAACGTGAAACAGAAAGTGGAATGGAATGGAATGGAACGTGGAATGGAATGCGGAATGAAATGGAATGGAATGTGGTAGGCAATGTGGAATGGAATGGAATGGAACGTGGAATGAAATGTGGCATGGAACGTGGAATGGAATAGAATGCAATGTGGAATGTAAGGTGGAATGGAACGGAATGGTACGTGGAATGGAATGTGGAATTAAATGGAATGGAACGTGGAATGGGATGTGGAATGGAATGGAATGGAATGTGCGATGGAATGTGGAATGGAATGGAATGTGGAAAGGAATGGATTGGAAAGTGGAATTGAATGGAATGTGGAGTGGAATGCAATGGAATGTGGAATGGAATGTGGAATAGAATGTGGAAAGCAACGTGGAAAGCAATAGAATGTGGAAGGGAAATTGGAATGGAATGGAAAGGATCAGAGAATGTAACGTGCAAAGGAATGGAATGTGGAATGGAATGGAATGTAAAGGAATGAAGTGGAATGCAATGTGGAAAGGAATGGAATGGAATGCAATGTGGTATAGAATGGAATGTGGAATGCAATGCAATGGAATGGAATGGAATCTGGAATTGAATGTGAAATGGAATGTGGAATGAAATGTGTAATGGAGTGGATCGTGGAATGGAATGTGGAATGGAATGGAATGGAATTTGTAATGGAGTGTGGAATGAAATTGAATGGAATGTGGATACGCATGGAATGAAATGTGGAATGGAATGTGGAATGGAATGTGGGATGGAATGGAATGGAACGTGGAATGGAATGTGGAAGCGAATGTAATGGAATGTGGAATGGAATGGAACGGGAAGTGGAATGGAATGGAATATCGTATGGAATTTAACGTGGAATGCAATGAAATGGAATATGGTTTGGAATGGAATATAAGGTGGAATGGAAAGGAATGGAATGGAATGGAAGGCGAAATGGAATGTGGAATGTAATGTGAAATGGAATGTGGAATGCAATGTGGAATGTAATGTAATGGAACGCAGAATGGAATGGAGTTGAAAGGAGTGGAATGGAACGTCAAATGGAACGTGTAAGGGAACGTGGAATGGAATGTGGAAAGGAACATGGAATGGAAAATGAAATGGAATGGAATGGAATGGAATGGAAAAGACTGTAATGGAATGTGGAATGGAATGGAATGGAGTGCAACGTGGAATGGAATGAAAAGGAATGGAATGAAATGGAATGCAAAGCGGAATAGAATGTAATGGAATGCAGCATGCAACGCAATGGAATGCAGAAAGGAATGGAATGGAATCTTGAATGGAATGGAATGGAATATGGAATGGAAAGGAATGGAATGGAATGGAATGTGGAATGTAGTGGAATTGAAAGTGGAATGGAATGGAATGGAATGCATTGTGGAATGGAATAGAATGGAATCGAATGCAATGGAATGAGGAATGGAATAGAAAGGAGTGCAATGTGGAATGGATTCGAACGGAATGTAATGGTATGGAATGCGGAATGGAATGGAATGCAATGCGGAAAGTAATGGAATGCAATGTTGGATGGATTGGAATGGAATGTGGAATGGAATGGAATGGATAGTGGAATGAAATGGAATGGAAAGTAAATGAATGGAATGTGGAATGGAATGGAATGGAAAGGAAATGATTGGAATGTGGAAAGGAATGGAATGGAATGATTAATGAAATGTGGAATGAAATGGAATGCAAAGTGGAATGGAATGTGGAATGGAATGGAATGGAATTTGGAATGGAATGGAATGGAATGGAAAGGAATATTTAATGGAATGGAATGTGGAATGGAAATGAACGGAATGTGTAATCGAAAGGATGTGAATGTTAAATGGAATGGAATGGAATTCGTAATGGAATGGAATGGAATGTGTAATGTATTGGAATGCAATGTGGAATGGAATGAGGAATGGGTTGGAATAAAATGTGGAATGGAATTTAGAATGGAATGGAATGGAGTGGAATGGAAGGGAATGGAATGGAATATGGAATGGAATGGAATGGAATGCAATTTTGAGTGCAATGAACCGGAATGCAGAATTGAATGGAATGGAATGCCGACTAGAGTGAAATGGAATGTGGAATGGAATGGAATGGAAGGTGGAATGGAATGGAATGGAATGTGGAATGGAATATGAAATGGAATGGAATTGAAAGTGGAATGGAATGTCGAATGGAATGGAATGGAACATGGAATGGAATGTATAATTGAATGGAATGGAACGTTGTGATTTAATGTGCAATGGAATGGAATGGAATGTGGAACGGAATGGAATGGAATTTGGAATGAAATGTGGAGTGGAATGGAATGGAATTTGGAATGGATAGTGCAACGGAATGGAATGGAAAGTGGAATGGAATTTAATGGAATGTGGAATGGAATGGAATGGAATTTGGAATGAAATGTGGAGTGGAATGGAATGGAATGTGGATTGGAATGGAATGGAATGTGGAACGGTATGGAATGGAATGTGGACTGAAACGGAATTGAATGTGGAATGGAATGGAATGGAATGTGGAACGGAATGGAATGGAATGTGGAATGGAATGGAAAGTGGAATGGAAAGGAATGGACAGCGAAATGAAATGTGGAATGGAATGGAATGTGGATTGAAATGGAATGAAGTGTGGAATAGAATGGGATGGAATGTGGGATGGAAGGCAACGGAATGTGGAAAGGAATGGAATGGAAAGTGGAATGGAATGTTGAATAGATTGGAAGGGATTGTGGCATGGAAAGTGGAATGGAATGGAAAGTGGAATGGAATGTGGAATAGATTGGAAGGGAATGTGGAGTGGAAAGTGGAATGGAATACAATGGAATGGAATGGAACGTGGAATTGAATGAAATGCAATGTGGAATAGAATGTAATGGAATGTGGAATGTAATGCAATGTGGAATGGAATGGAATGGAATGGAATGGAATGCAATGGAATGTGGAAGGAATGTAATGGAATGCAATGTGGAATGCAATGCAATAGAATATGGAAAGGAATGGAATGGAATGGAAGGTGGAGTGGAATGGAATGGAATTCAATGTGGAATGGAATGCAATGGATTGTGGAATGGAATGGAATGCAATGTGGAATGAAACGGAATGGAATAGAATGGAATGCGAAATAGAATGTGGAATGGAAAGTGGATCGGCATGAAACGGAACGTGGAATGGAATGGAGTGCAACGTGGAATTGAATTGAATGGAACATGGAATCGAACGCGGAATGGCACGTGGAATACAATGTGAAATGGAATGTGTAATGGAATGGAATGAAATGTGGAATGGAATGGACAGGAATGTGCAAAGGAATATGGAATGGAATGTGGAATGGAACGCAATGGAATGTGGAATGGAATGTGGAATGGAACTTGGAATGGAAAGTGGAATCGAATGGAATTGATAGTGGAATGGAAGGTGGAATGGAACGTGGAATGGAAAGTGGAATGGAATGGAATGGAACGTGGAATGGAATGTGTATTGGAATTTAAAAGAATGTGGAATGGAATGTAGAATGAAATGTGGAATGGAATGGAATGGAATGGAATATGAAATGGAATGTGGAACGGAGTGTGGAATTGAATGTGGAATGGAATGTGGAATGAATGTGGAATGGAATGGAATGGAATGTGAAATGGAATGGAATGGAATGGAATGGAAAGTGTAATGGAATGGAATTGAAAGCGGAATAGAATGGAATGGAATGGAATGTGGAATGGATTGGAACGGAATGGCATTGAATGGAATGCGGAATGGAGTGGAATGGAATGCAATGTGGAATGGATTTTAACGGAATGTAATGGAATGGAAAGCGGAATGGAATGGAATGGAATGCGAAATGGAATGGAATGAAATGCAGAATGGAATGGAATGGAATGGAATGTGGAATGGAATGGAAAGGAATGTGGAATGGTAAGAGGAATGGAATGTGGAATGGAATGTGGAATGGAACGGAAGGGAATGTGGAACGGAAAATGGAATGGAATGTGGAATGGATTGTGGAATTGGACGGAATGGAAACTGCAATGGAATGTGGCATGGAATGTTGAATGTAAAGTGGAATGCAACGTGGAATGGAATGGAATGGAAAGTGGAATGCAATGTAGAATGGAATGGAATGGAATGTGGAATGGAATGTGGAAAGGAAGGGAGCGGAACAAGGAATGGAACATGGAGTGGAAAGTGGAATAGAACATGGAATATAACGCGGAATGGGATGTGGAATGGAATGTAGAATGGAATGGAATGGAATGTGGAATGGAATGGATTGGAAAGTGGAATGGAAAGTGGAAAGGAATGGAATGGAATTTGGAATGTAATGTGGAATGCAATGGAATGGAGCATAGAATGGAATGTGGAATGGAATAGAAAAGAATTTGGTATGGAAGGGAATGGAAAGTAATGTGGAATGGAATGGGGAATGGAAAGGAATAGAACGTGAAATGGAATGGAATGGAATGTGGAACGGAATGGAATGGAATGTGCAATGGAACGGAATGGAACGGAATGTGCAATGGAATGGAATGGAATGGAATATGGAATGGAATGGAATGTGGAATGGAATGGAATGGAATTTTAAATTGAATGGAATGCAATATGGAATGGAATGGAATGGAATGCAATGTGCAATGTAATGGAATGCAATGTGGAATGGAATGGAATGCAATGCGGAATGGAATGGAAAGGAATGTGGAATTGAATGGAATGGAATGAAGTATGGAAAGAAATGGAATGTTAGGCAATGTGGAATGGAGTGGAATGGAATGTGGAATAGAATGCAAGCGAATGTGCAAAGGAACGGAACGGAATGTGGAATGGAATGGAATGAAATGTGTAATGGAATGGAAATGAACATAGAATGGAACGTGAAATTCAATGTGGAATGGAAAGGAATGGAATGTGGAATGGAATAGAATGGAATATGGAAGGAAGAAGAATATGGACTGGAATGGAATTTAATGTTTAATGGAATGGAATTGAATGTGGAATGGAATTTAGAATTGAATGGAAAGCAATGGAATGGAATGTGGAAATTAATAGAATGTATAACGGAAAGGTATGGAATGTGGAATGGAATGGAATGGAATGTGGAATGGAATGGAATGGAAAGTGTAATTGAATGTAATTAAAAGTGGAATGGAATGTGCAATGGAATGGAAAGGAATGGAATGCAACATGGAATGGAATGTGGAATGGAATGGAATGGAATGCTGAATGGAAAGGAATGCTTTGTGTAAAGGGATGGAATGGAACTTGGAATGGAATATGGAATGGAGTAGAATGGAATGGAATGCGGAACGGTTTGCAATGGAATGTGGAATGGAATGTGGAATAGAATGGAATGGAATGTGGAATGGAATGGAATATGGGATGGAATGGAATGGAATGGAATGGTATGTGGAATAGAATGTAATGGAATATGGAATGGAGCATGGAATGGAATGGAATGTGGAGTGGAATTTGGAATGGAATGGATCGTGGAATGGAATGTGGAATGGAATAGAATGGAATGTAGAATAGAATGTGGAATTTAATGTGGAATGGAATGGAATGGAATGTGGAATGCAATGAGGAATGGAATGGAATCGAAAGTGGAATGGAATAGAATGGAATGTGGAATGGAATATGGAATGGAATGCTATGGAATGTGGAAGGGAATTGAATGGAATGCGGAATGGAATGTGGAATGGAACGTGGAATGGAACGTGGAATGGAACATGGAATGGAACAACGAATGGAATGGCAGGGAAGATGGAACAGATTGCAATGGAACAAGTAATGGAAAAGAATGGAACGTGCAATGGAATATGCAATTGAACGTGGAATGAAACGTGGAATAGAACGTGGAATTGAATGGAATGGAATGCGGGATAGAGGGGAAAATGATGTGGAATGGAAAGTGGAATGGAATGTAATGGAATATTTAATGGAATGCAATGGAATTTGGAATGGAATGGAATCGAATGTGGAATGGAAGGTGGATTTGAATGGAAACGAATGTGGAATGGAATGGAATGAAATGTGGAATGGAATGTTTAATGTAATGGAATGGAAACGAATCTGGAATGGAATGGAATGGAATGCGGATTGCAATGGACTGGAAAGGAATGGAATGTGGAAAGGAATGGATGGGAATGTGGAATGGAATGTGGGATGAAATGGAATGGAATGTGGAAATTAAAGAAATTGAATGTGGAATGGAATAGAATGGAATATGGATTGGAATGCAGCGGAATGTAGAATGGAATGGAGCAGAATGTGGAATGGAAGGGAACGGAATATGGAATGGAATCGAATGGAATATGGAATGGAATGGAATGGAATGGAATGTAGAAGGCAATGAAAGGGAATTTGGAATGCAATGCGGAATGGAATGGAATGGAATGGAATTAAATGTAGAATGGATTGCAATGGAATGTGGAATGGAATGTGGAATGGAACAGAATGGAATGTGAAAAGGAATGTGGAAAGGAATGGAATGGAATGGAATGTGAATTGGAATTTGGAATGGAATGGAATTGAATGTGGAACCGAATTTAATGGAACGTGAAATTCACTGTGGAATGGAAAGTGGAATGGAATGGAATGGAATGTGGAATGGAATGTGTAATGGAATGGAGTGGAATGTGGATTGGAATGTGGAATGGAATGTGGCATGGAATGTGGAATGGAATAGAAACGAATGTGGAATGGAATGGAATGGAATGTGGAATGGAATGGAATTTAATGCAGAATGGAATGTGGAATGGAATGGAATGGAATCTGGAATGGAATGTCGAATGGAATGGAATGTTAAATGGAATGGAACGGAATGTGGAATTGAAAGGAATGGAAGGTGGAATGGAATGTGGAATGGAATGGAATGGATTGGAAGGTGCAATGGAATGGAATTGATTGGAATGGAATGTGGAATGGAATGGAAAGGATTGCGGAATGGAATGGAATGGAATGGAATGTGGAATGGAAGGGAATGGAAACGAATGGAATGGATGTTGAATGGAATGTTATGGAATGTGGAATGGAATGGAATGGAATTTGGAATGGAATGCAAAGGAATGGAATGTGGAATGGAATGGAATGGAAAGGAATGGAATGTGGAATGGAATGGACGGGAATGTGGAATGAAATGCTGAATGTAATGGAATGAAATGTTGAAGGGAAAGGAAAGTAATGCGGAATGGAATGGAAAGGAACATGGAATGGACCGTAATGTGGAAAGGAATGTAACTGAATGGAGTGGAATAGACTGTGGAATGAAATGGAGTGCAATGTGGAATGGAATGGCATGGAATGTAGAATGGAATCCAATGGAATATGGAATGGAATGGAATGGAAAGGAAAGGAAAGTGGAACGGAATGGAAAGAATACGGAATGGTATTTGTAATCAAATTGAATGGAAAGGAATGGAATGTGGAATGGAATGGAAGGGGATTTGGAATGGAATTTGGAATGGAATGAAAGGGAATGTGGAAAGGAATGGAATGGAATTTGGAATGGAATGGAATGGAATGTGGTTTGGAATGGAATGGAATTCGATAGAATGTGAAATGTAATGTGGAATGGAATGGAATGAAATGTGAAACTGAATGGAATGGAATCTGAAATGGAAGGTGGAATGGAATGCAATGGAAAGTGGAATGACATGGATGGAATTTGGAATGGAATGAAACGGAATGTGGATTGGAATGGAAAGGATTGTGGAATGGAATGTGGAATGGAATAGAGTGGAATGTGGAATGGAATATGGCATGTAATGGAGAGGAGTGTGGAATGGAATGTAATGGAAAGGGATGTGGAATGCAATGGAATGGAATGTGGAATGGAATGTGGAATGATGTGGAATGGAATGTGCAATGATATGGAATGGAACTTGGAATGGAATGTGGACTGGAATGGAATGGAATGTGGAATGGAATGGAATGAAATATGGAATGGAATGGAATGTGGAAAGGAATGTAATGTAGTGGAATGGAATGGTATGGAATGTGGAAACGAATGGAGTGGAATGTGGAATGGAATGGAATCGAATGTAGAATGGAAACAAATGGAATATGGAATGGAATGGAAAGGAAATGAATGGAATGCAGAATTGAATGGAAGGGAATTTGGAATGCAATGTGGAACGGAATGGAATGGAATCGAAAGGAATATGGAATGGAATGGAATGGAATGTGGAATGGAATGGAATGGAATGTGGAATGGAATGTGGAAAGGAATGGAATGGAATGGAATGTGGAATGGAACGTGGAATGGAATGGAATGGAATGTGTAATGGAATGTGGATTGGAAAGGAATGGGACATGAAATTGAATGTGGAATGGAATGTGGAATGGAATGGAATGGAATGCGGAATGGAATATAGAATGGAATGTGGAATGGAAGGGAATGGAATGTGCAATGAAATGTGGAATGGAAAGGATTGGAACGTTGAATGGAATCTGGAATGGAATGCGGGATGGAATGTGGAAATAAACGGAAAGGAACGTTGAATGGTATGGGGAATGGAACGTGGAATGGAATGCAATGGAAGATGAAGTGGAACGTGGAGTGGAACGTGGAAAGGAAGGTTGAATGGAACGTGGAATGGAACGTGGAATGGGATGTGCATGGAATGTGGAATAGAATGGAAACGAATGTGGAATGGAATGGAATGGAAGGCAGAATGGAATGGAATTGAATTTGGAAAGGAATGTGGAATTTAATGAAATGCAAGGTGGAATGGAATGGAGTGCAATGTGGAATGGAATGGACTGGAACGTGGAATGGAATGGAATTGAATGTGGAATGGAAAGTGGAATGGAATGGAATAGAATCTGGAATGGAATGTGGAATGGAATGGAATGTTAAAAGGAATGTAATGCAATGGAATGGAATGGGAAATGGAAAGGAATGGAATGTGGAATGGAATGGAATGGAATGGAAAGTGCAATAGAATGGAATGGAAAATGCAATGGCATGGAATTCAATGGAATGGAATGTGGAATGGAATGGAATGTATTGTGGAATTAAACGGAATGGAATGGAATGTGGAATGGAAGGGAATGGAAACGAATGAAATGGAATGTGGCATGGAATGCAATGGAATGTGGAAAGGAAGGGAATGGAATGTGGAATGGAATGGAAGGGAAAGTGGAATGGAATTTGGAATGGAAGGGAAAGGAATGTGGAATGGAAAGCAATGGAGTTTGGAATGGAATGGAATGGAAGGTAGAATGAAATGGAATGCACTGGAATGTGGAATGGAATGGAATGGAATGTAGAATGAAATGGAATGCACTGGAATGTGGAATGGAATGGAATGAAATATGAAATTGAATGGATTGGAATGTGCAATGGAATGGAATGGAATCGATGTGGAAGGGAATGGAATGAAATGTGTAATGGAATGCCTAATGGAAAGGAATTGAATGTGGAATGGAAGGTGGAATGATATGGAATGCAATGTGGAATGGAATGTGGAATGGAATGGAATGGAACGTGGAATGGAACGTGGAATGGAAGGTGGAATGAAACTTGGAATGGAATGTGGAATGGAATGAAAAATAGAATGGTATGGAATTTGGAATGGAATGGAACGGTATGCGGAATGGAACGTGGAATGGAAGGGAATTGAAAGCAATGGAATAGGGAAGAGAAAGTGCAGTGGAATGGAATGGAATGTGGAATGGAATTGAATGGAGTGGAATGTGCAATGGATTGGAATGGAATGAGGGATGGAATGTGGAATGGAATTTGGAATGGAATGGAGTGGAATACGGAATGGAATAAGGAAAGGAATGGACTGTAGTGTGTAATGGAACGGAATGGAATTTGGAATGGAATGAAATGGAATGGAATGGAATGTGGAATGGAATGTGGAAAGGAATGGAATGCGATGTGGAATGGAATGGAATCGAATGGAATGGAATGGAATACGGAATGGAATGGAATGGAATGTGGAATGGAATGGAAAGGAGTGGAATGTTGAATGGAATGCTATGGAATGAGGAATGGAATGTGGAATGGAATGTGGAATGGAATGGATTGGAATGTGGAATGGAATGTGGTATTGAATGGAATGGAACGTAGAATGGAATGGAATGTTGAATACAATGGAATGGAATACAATGTGGAAAGGAAGGGATTGGAATGTGGAATGCAATGTGGAATGGAATGTGGAATGGAATGAAATAGAATGTGGAATCGAACGTGGAATGAAACGTGGAATGTGATGTGTAAAACATCGTGGAATGTAACGTGGAATGGAACGTGGAATGGAATGTGGAATGAAACGTTGAATGGAATGGAATGGATTGTGGAATGAAATGGAACTGAATGTAGACTGGAATTGAGTGGAATGGAGTTTAATATGCAATGGAATGGAATGGAATGGAATGGAATGTGGAATGGAATTCAACAGAACTTGGAATGGAATGGAAGGTAATGTGGAATGGAATGGAAAGTGGAATGCAATGGAATAGAATGTGGAACGCAAGGGAATTGAATGTGGAATTCAATGGAAAGGATCGTGGAATGGAACGTAAAATGTAACATGGAAAAGAAAGTGGAATGCAATGGAAAGGATCGTGGAATGGAACGTGAAATGGAACATGGAATGGAACGTGGAATGCAATGGAATGGAACATGGATTGGAACGTGGAATGGAACGTAGAATGGATTGGGATGGAAGGGAATGGAATGGAATGGAATGTGGAAAGGAATGGAATGGAATGTTGAGTGGAATGGAATGGAATGTGGAATGGAATTTGGAATTTAATGGAATGGAATGAAATGGAATGTGGAATGGAATGGAATGTGGAATGGAATGGAATGGAATGTGGAATGGAATGAAATGCAATGTGGAAAGGAATGGAATGGAATGTGGAATGGAGAGGAATGGAAAGTTTAATGGAATGAGGAATGCAATGGAATGTGGATTGGAATGGAATGGAATGTGGAATGGAATCGAATAGAATGCGGAATGGAATGGAATGGAATGTGGAATGGAATGGAATGGAACGTGAAATGGAATGTGGAATGGAATGTGGAATGGAATGGAATGGCATGTGGAATGGAGTTGGAACGGATTGGAATGGAATGGAAAGTAATGTGGATTGGATTTTTCAATGGATTGGAATGGAATGGGGAATGGAGTGTGAAATGGAATGAAATTGAATGGAAAGGAATGTGGAATGGAATGGAATTGAAAACGGAATGGAATGGAATGGAATGCGATGTGGAATGGATTGGATCGGAAAGGAATGGAATGGAAAGCAGAATGGAAAGGAATGGAATGCAATGTGGAATGGATTGGAATAGAAGGGAATTGAATGGAAAGCGGAATGGAATGTAATAGAAAGTGGAATGGAATGGAATGGAATGTGAAATGGAATGGAATGGAATGGAATGGAATGGAATAGCACATGGAATGGAGTGGAATGTGGTATGAAATACGGAATTGAATGTAATGGAAAGTGGAATGGAATGTGGAACAGTATAGAATGGAATGGAATTTGGAATGGAATGGAAAGGAATGGAAGGCAATATGGAATGGAATGGAATGTGGAATGGAATGGAATGGAATGTGGAATGGAATGGAATGCTATGTGGAATGGAATGGAATGGAATGGGGAATGCAACAGAATGGAATGTGGAGTGGAATGGAATGGAATATGGAATGGAACGGAATGGAATGTGGAATGGATTTGATGGGAACGTTAAATGGAACGGAATGGAATGTGGAATGGAATGTGGGATGGACTGGAAATAAATGTGGAATTCAATGTGGAATGGAATGGAATGGAGTGCAATGGAATGTGGAATGGAATGGAATGGAAAGTGGAATGAAAGGTGGAAAGAAATGGAAGGCAATGCAATGTGGAATGGAATGCAATGGAATGCAGAATGGAAAGGAATGCACAACGGATTGGAATGAAATTGAATGTTTAACAGAATGTAATGGAAAGTGGAATGGAATGGAATGGAACATGGAATGGAATGTGGAATGGAATGGAATGGAAAGTGGAATGGAATGTGCAATGCAACGGAATAGAATGTGGAAAGGAATGGAATGGAATGTGAAACGGAATGGAACGGAATGTGGCACGGAATGGAATGCAATCTGGAATGGAATGGAATGTGGAATGGAATGTGGAATGGAATGGAATGTTATGAGGAACGGAATGAAATGGAATGTGCAATGGAATGTGGAATGGAATTGAATGGAATTTGGAATGGAATGTGCAATGGAATGTGGAATGGAATTGAATGGAATTTGGAATGGAATGTGGAATGGAATGGAATGGAATGGAATGGCAGTGGGAATGGAATGGAATGTAGTACGTAATTGAATAGAATGGAATGTGGAGTGAAATGGAATGGAATGTGGAAGGCAATGGAATGGAACGTGGAAAGGAATGTGGAAGATAATTGAATGGAATGTGGAATGGAAAGGAATGGGATGTGCAATGGAAAGTAAAGGGAAATGGAGAGGAATGGAATGTGGATTGGAATGGAATGAAATGTGGATTGTAATGGAATGTAATTGAATGGAATATGAAATGGAATGTAATGAAATGGAATGTGGAAAGGTATGTTGAATAGAACGGAGTGGAAGGTGGAATGGAATCAAATGGAATGTTGAAAGGAATCTGGAATGGAATGGAATGGAATGGAAAGTGGAATGGAATGGATTGGAATGTGGAATGAAATGTGGAATAGAATAGAATGGAAAGAGGAATGGAATGTGGAATGGAATGGAATGGAATTTGGAATGGAACTAAATGGAATGGAAAGGAATGTGGAACGGAAAGGAATGTGGAATGGAATGGAATGGCACTTGGAATGTAATGTAATGGAATGGAATGGAATGTGGAATGGAATGTGGAATGGAATGGAACTGTCAGTGGAATTCCATGGAATGTGGAATGGAATATGGAATGGAGTGGAATGGAAAGGAATACAATTTGGAATGGAATGGAATGCAATGTGGAATGGAATGGAATAGAATATGGAACGGAATGGAATGGAAGGTGGAATGGAATGGTGTGGAATGTTGAATGGAATGAAGTGGAATGCGAAGTGGAATGCCAGAATGGAATGGAATGCTGAATGAAATGGAATGGAAGGTGGAAAGGAATGGAATGGGATGGAATGTAGAATGGAATGCAATGGAAAGGGAAATGGAGTGCCGGAATGGAATGGAATGCTGAATGAAATGAAATGGAAGGTGGAACGGAATGGAATGGAGTGGAATGTAGAATGAAATGGAATGGAAAGTGGAATGGAATAGAATGGAATGTAGAATGGAATGTAGAAAGGAATGGAATGCAATGTGTAATGGAATGGAATGGAATTTGTAATGGAATGGAATGGAATGTAGAATGGAATGTGGAATGGAATCTAATGCAACGTGGAATGGAAAGTGGAATGGAGTGGAATGAAATTTGAAGGAATGTGGATTGAAATGGATTGGAATATGGAATGGAATTGAATGGAATGGAATGTGGAATGAAGTGCAAATGAATGTGGAATGGAATGGAATGGAAAATGGAATAGAATGTAATGGAATGCAATGTGGAATGGAATGTATTGCAATGCGGAATGGAATGGAATGCAACGTGGAATGGAATGGAATGGAATGTGGAATGGAATGGAATTGAATGTGGAGTGGAATGGAATGGCATGTGGAATAGAATGTGGAATGGAATGGAAAGGAGTGGAAGGGAATGTGGAATGGAATGGAAAGGAATGCCGAATGGAATGGAATCGAATATGGAATGGAATCGGATGGAATGGAATGATATGTGGAATAGAATGCAACGAAATGTGCAGTGGAATGTGTAATGTAATGGAAAGGAATGTGGAATGGAATGGAATAAAATGTGGAAAGGAAAGTGGAATGTAATGGAAATGAATGTCTAAAGGAATGTGGAATGTAATGGAATAGAATGCAATGTGGATTGGAAAGTAATGGAATGTGGAAGGGAATCAAATGGAATGTGGAATGGTGTGAAATGGAATGCAACGTGGAATGGAATGGAATGCTATAAAATGTGGAATGGAATGGAATGGAAGGTGGAATGGAATGGAATGGAAGGTGGAATGGAAAGCAACGGAATGCAGAATGGAATTGAAAGGAATGTGGAATGGAATGTGGAATGGAATGGAATGGCATGGAATGTAATGTGAAATGGAATAGATTTGAATCTGGAATGGAATGGAATGGAATGTGCAATGGAATGGAATGCAATGTGCAATGGAATAGAATAAAATGTTGAATGGAATGGAATGGAATGTGGAATGGAAAGGAGTGGCATGAAACGTGGAATGGAATGGAATGGAATGGAATGCAATGTGGAATGGAATATAATGGAATGTGGAATGCAATGTAATTTAACGTGGAATGCAACGTAATGGAAACTGGAATCGAATGGAATGCAATGTGGAATGGAATGTGTAATGGAATATAATGGAGTGGAATAGAAAGGGGAATAGAAAGGAATATAAAGAGGAACGGAAAGGAATGGAATGTGGAGTGGAATGGAATGGAATATGGAAAGGAATGGAATGGAGTGGAATGTGGAATAGATTGGAATTGAATGTGGAATGGAATGGAATGGGATGTGGAATTGAATATAATGGAATGTGGAATGGAATGGAATGGAAAGTGGTGTGGAATGTGGAAGGGAATGGAAAGAAATGGAATTGAATATCGAATGGAATGGAATATGGAATGGAATGGAATGGAATGCAATGTGGAATGGAATGGAATTGAAAGTGGAATGTAATGTTATGGAATGCTGAATTAAATGGAATGGAATTTGAAATGGAATGGAATGGAATGGAATGCAATGTGGAATGGAATGCAATGGAATCTGGAATGGAATGGAATGGAATGTGGAATGGAATGGAATGGGATTCAATGTGGAATGGAATGGAATGGAATGTGGAATGGAATGGAATGGAATGTGGAATGGAAGGGAATGTGGAATGGAATGGAAAGTAAAGTGAAATGGAATGTGGAATGAAATGTGGAATGGAATGGAATGGAATGTGGAATGGAATGGAAAGGAATGTGGAATGGAATATGGAAAGGAATGGAAACTGGAATGGAATGGATTGGAAAACTGAACGGATTGTAATTTAATAGAATGTGGAATTGAATGGAATTGAATGTGGAATGGAATGTGGAATGGAATGGAATGCCATGTGGAATGGAATGAAGTGGAACGTGGAATGGAATGGAATGGATTGTGGAATGGAAAGGAATGGAATGAGGAATGGAATGGAATGCAATATGGAATGGAATGGAATCGAATGCAAAGTGGAATGGAAAGGAACTGAATGTGGAATGGAATGCAATGGAATCTGGAATGGTATGTGGAATGCAATAGAATGGAATGTTTAATGGAATGGAATGCAATGGGGAATGTAATGGAATGAAATGTGGAATGGAAAGTGGAATGGAATGAAATGGAATGGAATTTGGAATGGAAAGGAATGGAATGTGGAATGGAATGTGGAATGGAATGTGGAATGGAACAGATTGTGTAATGGAGTGGAAAGGAATGTGGTATGGAATTCAATGGAATGTGGAGTGGAATGTGGAATGGAACGGAATGGAATGTGGAATTGAAAGTGGAACAGAATAGAGTGTAATGAGGAATTGAATGGAATGGAACATGGAATGGAATGGAATGGAATGTAGAACGAAATAGAATTGAATGTGGAATGGAGTGGAATGGAATGGGGAATTCAGTGGAAACGATCGTGGAATGGAAAGTGCAATGGAACATGGAACGGAATAAAAAGGAATATGGAATGGAACATGGAATGGAAGGGGGAATGGAAATGAATTCAATGGAATGGAATGGAATGGAATGGAATGGCAGGTGGAATGTAATGGAATACAATACGGAATTGAATAGAATGGAATGTGGAATGGCATGGAATGGAATGTGGAATGGAATGGAATGGAACGTGAAATGGAATGTGTAATAGAAAGTGGAAAGGAATGTGGAACGTAATGGAATGGAATGTGGAAAGGAAAGGAGTGGGATGTGGAATGGAATGTAACGGGGAATGGAAAGGAATGGAATGTGGATTGGAACAGAATGAAATGTGGATTTTAATGGAATGTAACTGAATGGAATATGAAATGGAATGGAATAGAATGGAATGTGGAAAGGGATGTTGAATGGAATGGAATAGAATGTGGAATCGAACGTGGAATGGAATCGAAAGGGATGTGGAAAGGAATGTGGAATGAAATGGAATGGAAAGTGGAATGGAATGGAATGGAATGTGGAATGAAATGTGGAATAGAATGGAATGGAAAGTGGAATGGAATGTGGAATGGAAAGGAATGGAAAGTGTAATGGAATGGATTGGAATTTGGAATGGAATGGAAGGGAAAGGAAAGGAATGTGGAATGGAATGGAACGGAATAGAATGGGTAATGGAATGGAATGGAATGTGGAATGGAATGGAATCTGGATTGGAATGGAATGGAGTGTGGAATGGAATGGAATAGAATGCGGAATGGAATGGAATGGAATTTAGAATGGAATGGAATGAAAATTCGAATGGAATGTGGAATTGATTGGAATGGAATGTGGAATGCAATGTGGTATGGAATGGAATGGAATGTGGAATGGAGTTGGAATGGATTGGAATGGAGTGGAAAGTAATGTGGAATGGATTGTGCAATGAATTGGAATGGAATGGGGAATGGAGCGTGAAATGGAATGGAATCGAATGGAATGGAATTTGGAAGGAATTGAATTGAACGCGGAATGCAATGGAATGGAATGCAATGTGGAATGGATTGGAACGGAAAGGAATGGAATGGAATGCGGAATTCCCTGTGTAATGTATTGGAACAGAATGGAATGGAATGGAACGCGGAATGGATTGGAATAAAATGTGGAATGGAATGGAATTGAAAGGAATGTAACGTGGAATGGAATGGACTGTAGAATGAAATGTGGAATAGAATGGAAGGGAAAGTGGAATGGAATTTGGAAAGGAATGGAATGGAATGGAATTTGGAATGGAATGGAATGGAATAGAAGGGAATATGGAAAGGAATTTGGAACGGAAAGGAATGGAATGGAATTTGGAATGTAATGCAATGCAATGGAAGGGAAAATGGAATGCATTGCAATGTGGAATGGAATGGAATTCAATGTGGATTGGAATGGATTGGAACGAAGTGTGGAATGGAACAGAATGGAATGCAATGTGGAATAGAGTGGAATGGAATGTAGTATTGAATGCAATGGAATGTGCAAAGGAATGAAATGGAATGTGGAATGGAATGTGGAATGGAATGGAATGCAATGGAATTTAATGGAATGAGGAAAGGAACGGAATGGAATATGGAATGGAATGGAATGTGGAGTGGAATGGAATTGAATGATTAACGCAATGGGATGGAATGTGTAATGGAATGTAACTGAATGTGGAATGGAATTGAGAATTGAAAAGAAAGGAATGGAATGGAATATGGAATGGAATGGAAAGGAATGTGGAATGGAATGGAATGGAATGTGAAATGGAATTCGGATTTGAATGGAAAGGAAAGGAACGGAATGTGGAACGGGAATGGAATATATAATGGAAAGGAATGGAAAGTGGAATGGAATGGAATGGAATGGAAAGGAATGTGGAATTGAATGTAATGGAATGTGGAATGGAAAGTGCAATGGAATGGAATAGAATGGAATGGAAAGTGTAATGGAATGGAATGGAATGCAATATGGAATGGAATGCAATGGAATATGGAAAGGAAAGGAATGCAATGGAATGTGTAATGGAATTGAATGAAATGCAAAGTGGAATGGAATGCAATGGAATATGGAATGGAATGGAATGTAATTTGGAATGGAATGGAATGGAAAGTGGAATGGAATGTGGAATGGAATGGAATGGAATGGAATAGAATGTTGAATGGAATGGAAAGGAATGTGGAATGGAATTGGGATTTGAATGGAAAGGAAAGGGATGGAAAGTGGAATGAAATGCAATGTGGAATGCAATGGAATGTGGAATGGAAAGCAATGGAATATGGAAAGGAAAGGAATGCAGTGGAGTGTGTAATGGAATTGAATGAAATGCAATGTGGAATAGAATGTAATGGAATGTGGAATTTAATGCAATGTGGAATGGAATGGAATGCAATGGAATGTGGAAGGAATGGAATGGAATGCAATGTGGAATGCAATGCAATAGAATATGGAAAGGAATGGAATGGAATGGAAGGTGGAGTGAAATGGAATGGAATTCAATGTGGAATGGAATGCAATGGATTGTGGAATGGAATGGAATGCAATGTGGAATGAAACGGAATGGAATAGAATGGAATGCGAAATAGAATGTGGAATGGAAAGTGGATCGGCATGAAACGGAACGTGGAATGGAATGGAGTGCAACGTGGAATTGAATTGAATGGAACATGGAATCGAACGTGGAATGGCACGTGGAATACAATGTGAAATGGAATGTTTAATGGAATGGAATGAAATGTGGAATGGAATGGACAGGAATGTGCAAAGGAATATGGAATGGAATGTGGAATGGAACACAATGGAATGTGGAATGGAATGTGGAATGGAACTTGGAATGGAAAGTGGAATCGAATGGAATTGATAGTGGAATGGAAGGTGGAATGGAACGTGGAATGGAAAGTGGAATGGAATGGAATGGAACGTGGAATGGATTGTGTATTGGAATTTAAAAGAATGTGGAATGGAATGTAGAATGAAATGTGGAATGGAATGGAATGGAATGGAATATGAAATGGAATGTGGAACGGAGTGTGGAATTGAATGTGGAATGGAATGTGGAATGAATGTGGAATGGAATGGAATGGAATGTGAAATGGAAACTGGAATGGAATGGAATGGAATGTGGAATGGAATGGATTGGAATGTAGAATGGAATGGAATGGAATGTGGAATGGAATGTGGAACAGAATGTGGAAAGAAATGTGGAAGGAAAGGTGGAAAGGAATGTGCGATGGAACGGAATGGAATGTGAAATGCAATGGAATGGAATGTGTATTGGAATGTAGAATGGAATGGAATTGAATGTGAAATGGAAAGTAGAAAGGAATGTGGAAATGTGCGGAATGGAATGTGGAATGGAAATTGGAATGGACTGTTTATTGGAATGTGGAATGGAATTTGGAATGCAGTGCAGTAAGGAAGGTTGAAAGGAATGAGGAATGGAAATGAATTCAATGTGGAATGGAATGTGGAATGGAGAGTGGAATGGAATGGGGAAGGGAAGTGAATGGAATGTGGAATGGAATGTGGAATGGAGTGTGGAATGGAGTGTGGAATGGAATGTGGAACAGAATCTGGAACGAAATGTGGAATGGAAAGTGGATCGGAATGTGTAATGGAATGTCAAATGAAATGCAATGGAATGTGGAATTGAACGTGGAATAGAATGGAATGGAATGTGGAATGGTATGTGGGATGCAATGTGGAATGGATTGTGGAATGGAATGTGGAATGGAATATGGAATGCAACGCAATGGAATGTGGAAAGGAATGTGGAATGGAACGTGGAACGGCATGAAATGGAACATGGAATGGAATGGAATGGAACGTGGAATGGAATGGAATGGAACCTGGAATGGAACTTGGAATGGAATGTGGAATGGAATGTGGAATGGAATGGAATGTGGAATGGAATGTGCAAAGGAATATGGAATGGAAAGTGGAATGCAATGTGGAATGGAACGCAATGGAATGAGGAATGGAATGTGGAATGGAACGTGGAATTAAAAGCGGAATGGTATGGAATGGAAAGTGGAATGTAATGTGGAATGAAACGTTGAATGGAAATTGGAATGGAATGGAATGGAACGTGGAATGGAATGTGGAATGGAATGGAATGGAATGTGGAATAGAATGTTGAATGGAGTGTGGAATGGGATGGAATGGAATGTGAAATGGAATGTGAAATGGAATGTGAAACGGAACGTGGAATGGAATGTGGAATGGAATGAGATGGAACGTGGAATGGAACGTGGAATGGAATGTGGAATCAAATGGAATGGAATATGGAATGGAATGTGGAATAAAATGGAGTGGAAAGTGAAATCCATTCCATTCCACATTTCATTCCATTCCATTCCATTCCAAGCTCCATTCCACATACCATTCCACTTTCCATTCCACATTCCATTCCATTCCATTCCATTCCATTCCATTCTTTCCACATTCCATTCCACATTCCATTCCATTCCATTCCACATTCCATTCTACGTTGCATTCCACGTTCCATTCCACGTTCCATTCCACTTTCCATTCCATTCCATTCCATGTTCCATTCCACATTCCATTCCATTCCATTCCACTTTCCATTCCATTTCATAATCCATTCAATTCCATTCCACATTCCATTCCACATTCCATTTCTGGTTCCATTCCATTCCAGTCCACATTCCATTCCACATCCCGTTGCATTCCATTCAGGATTCGATTCCATTCCAACCCACTTTCCATTCCACATTCCATTCCATTCTATTCCACATTCAATTCCACATTCCATTCCACATTCCATTCTTTACCATTGCACATTCCTTTCCACATTACATTACATTCCACTTCAGGTTCCATTCCGCTTTCCATTCCACATTCCGTTCCACATTCCATTCCATTACATTCCAGGTTCCATTCCACGTTCCATTCCACATTCAATACCACGTTCCATTCCGTTCCATTCCACTTTCCATTCCACATTCCATTCCATTCTATTTCAAATTCAATTCCACATTCCATTCCATTCCATTCCATTCCACTCTACATTTCATTTTATTCCATTCCACATTCCATTCCACGATCCATTCCACTTTACCTTCTGCTTTCCATTACACATTCCGTTACACATTCCATCCCACATTCCATTCCATTCCGTTCCAGATTCCATTCCACATTCCATTTCATTCCATTCCGTATTCCATTCCATTCCACTCCATATTCCTTTCCATATTCCTTTCCATTCCATTCAACATTCCATTCCACATTTCATTCAATTGTATTCCACGTTACATTCCACATTTCATTCCACATTCCTTTCCATTTCATTGCACATTTCATTCCGCATTCTATTCCATTCCATTCCACAGTCAATTCCACATTCCATTCCATTCCATTCCACATTCCATTCAACATTTCATTCCGTACGCTTCCGCATTCCATTCCATTCCATTCCACATTACATTCCCCATTCCATTCCGCATTCCATCCCCCATTCCAATCCATTAAATTCCACATTCCATTCCACATTCCACGTCTTGTTCCATACCACATTTCATTACATTGAATTCCACATACCATTCCACATTCCATTCAACATTCCATTCCATTCCACATTCCATTCCATTCCATTCCATTCTATGCGAAATTCAATTCATTTCCATTCCAAGTTCCATTCTATTCCGTTCCACATTCCATTCCATTGCACATTCCATTCCATTCAATTTCACGTTCCGTTCCGTTCCACTCCATTCCCCATTCAATTCCACATTCCATTCCATTCCATTCCAAATTCTTTTCTGTTCCATTCCACATTCTATTTTACATTCCATTCAATTGCATTCCACATTAGATTCCACATTCCATTCCATTTCATTCGACTTTCCATTCCACTTTCAATTCCATTCCATTCCATTCTACATTCCATTCCACATCCCATTCTAAGTTCAATTCCACATTCTATTCCACGTTCCATTCCATGTTCCATTCCTCGTTCCACTCCCTTCCATTCCACATTCCATTCTACATTCCATTCCATTCCATTCTACATTCCATTCCATTCCATTCTACATTACTTTCCACTTTCCATTCCATTCCATTCCACTTTCCTTTCCATTTTCCATTCCACATTACATGCCACATTCAGTTGCACATTCCATTCCGTTCTATTCCACATTCCATTCCATATTCCATTCCACTTTCCATTCCACTTTCCATTCCACATTCCCTTCCGTTCTATTCCACATTCCATTCCACATTCCATTTCACATTCCATTACATTCCATTCCTTATGCCATTACACATTCATTTCCATTCCTTTCCACATTCCATTCCATTCCATTCCATATTTCATTCCATTCCAATTTGCATTATATTCCATTCCAGTCCGAATTACATTCCATTCCATTCCGCTTTCCATTCCATTCTATTCCTTTAAAATCCTATCCACCTTGCATTCCATTCCTCTCCATTCCGCACTCCATTCAATGCCATTCCGTTCCAATCCATTCCGCATTGCATTCCATTCCATTCCATTCCACATTCAATTCCATTCTATTAAACATTCCATTCAATTCCATTTCACATTCCATTCCAACTTCCATTCAAATCCATTCCACAATCCATTTCACATTCCATTCCATTCCATTCCAATTCGTTCCAAAATCCATTCCACATTCCATTCCATTCCATTCCACATTCCATTGCATTCAATTCCACATTAAATTCCATTCCATTACACATTGCATTCCATTCCTTTCCACATTCCATTCTACATTCCATTTCAATCCATTCCACATTCCATTCCATTCCATTCTACATTCCATTCCATTCCATTCCGTTCCACCTTCCATTCCATTTCTTTCAGCATTCCATTCCATTCCAGCATTCCATTTCGCATTCCATTCCATTCCAATCAACATTCCATTCCATTCCATTCCACATTACGTTCCATTCAATTCCACATTCCATTCCATTCCATTCCATTTGGAATTTCATCCCATTCCATTCCAAATTCCATTCCATTCCACTGCACATTCCATTCCATTCCATTCCACAATCCATTCCACATTCCATTCCATTCCACTTTCGATTCCACATTCCATTCCACAATTCATTCGATTCCACATTCCATTCGATTCCACATTCAATTCCACATTGCATTCCATTCCATTCCACATTTCATTCTACATTCCATTCCATTCCATTCCACATTCCATTCCATTCATTCCACATTCCATTCCACGTTGCATTCCATTCCACGTTGCATTCAATTCCACTCAAAATTCCATTCTACGTTCCATTCCATTCCATTCTGAATTCCATTCCTTTCCATTCCACCTTCCATTCCATTTCACTCAGCATTCCACTCCATTCTAGCATTCCATTCAAAGTTCCATTTCACATTCCGTTCCAGATTCCACATTCCATTCCATTCAACGTACCATTCCAAATTCCGTTCCTTTCCATTCCACATTCCATTCCATTCCATTCTACATTCCATTCCACAATCCATTCCATTCTATTCCACATTCCATTCCAGATTACACTCCACAGTACATTCCACATTGCATTCCATTCCACTTTCCATTCGAAATTCCATTCCACATTCCATTCCATTCCACCTTCCATTCCACATTCCATTCAACATTACATTCCACGTTCCATTCCAATTTCCATTGCAAATTCAATTTCATTCCATTCCACATTCCATTCCATTCCTTTCCACTCATTTGCAGGATCCTTTCCTCATTGCATTCCATTCAATTCCACTTTGTATTCCACATTCCATTCCATTGCATTCCACCTTCCATTCCACATTCCATTCCATTGCATTCCACATTCCATTCCACATTCCATTCCATTCCATTCCACATTCGATACGACATTCCATTCCATTCTATTTCACATTCCATTCCACTGCATTCCATTCCGTTCCATTCCACATTCCAATCCATTCCATTCCACATTCCATTCCATTCCACATCCCATTCCTTTCCATTCCACCTTCCATTCCACATTCCTCTCGACATTCTCTTCCGTTCCATTCCACATTCCATTCCGCATTCCATTCCTTTCAATTCCAGTCCATATTCCATTTCATTCCATTCCATTCCACATTCCATTCCATTCCACTTTGCATTCCATTCCATTACACATTTAGTTCCATTATACTTGCCATTCCATTCCATTCCACTCCATTCCACAATCCATTCCAATCCACTTTCCATTCCATATTCCACAACTTTACAATCCATATTCCATTCCACATTACATTCTAAACAAATGCACTCCATTCCATTCCAATCCACATTCCATTCCACATTCCAAGCCAATCCATTCCACATTCCATTCCACATTCCATTCCATTCCATTACGAATTCCATTCCATTCCATTCCATTCCATATTCCTTTGAAATCTAGCCAACATTCCATTCCACATTTCATTCCTTTGCATTTCACATTCCCATCCATTCCATTACATATTCCATTCCATTCCATTCCACGTGCTATTCCATTTCATTCCACGTTCCATTCCATTCCACACTCCATTCCACATTCCATTCCATTTCCTTCCACATTCCAATCCATTCCATTCCACATTCCATTCCATTCCATTCTATATTGCATTCCATTCCATTCCGCATTCCATTCCATTACATATTCCTTTCATTTGCATTCCATTTCATTTCAAATTCCATTCCATTCCATTCCATACCATTTCATTCCATTCCACATTCCATTCCACATTCCATTCCATTTTCCATTACATTTCATTCCACATCTCATTCCGCATTCCATTCCATTCCATTCCACATTCCATTCCATTAATTTCCATTCCATTCCACATTCCATTCCATTCCATTCCATTCCTTTCCGCATTCCATTCCTTTCCATTCCGCATTGCATTCCATTCCATTCCGCATTCCAGTCCATTCCATTCCGCATTCCATTCCATTCCATTACGCATTCCATTACATTCCATTCCACATTCCATTCCATTACATTCCGTTCCAGTCCATTCCAGATTGCAATCATTTCCATTACATTCCGCATTCCGTTCCATTCCATGTTCCATTCCATTCCATTCCACATTCCATTCCATTCCATTCCGCATTCCATTCCATTCCATTCCTCATTCGCTTCCATTCAATTCCGCATTCCATTACCTTCCATTCCGTATTCCAGCACATTTCATTCCATTCCATGACATTCCATTCTACATTGCATTCAACTCCATTCCTTTCCACATTTCTTTCCATTCCATTCCATTCCATTTCACATTCCAATCCATGTTCCATTCCACTTTCCATTCCACTTTCCATTCTACGTTGCATTTGATGTTCCATTCCACTCCTTTCCACCTTCCACTCCATTCAATTCCACGTTCTATTTTATTCCATTCCACATTCCATTCCCCATTCCATTTCACATTCCATTCCACATTCCATTTCACATTCCATTCGATTCCACTCCTTTCCCCTCCACATTATATTCCATTCCAAACCATATTCCATTGCGTTCCATTCCAGGTTTCATTCCATTCCACATTCTATTCCATTCCTCTTCCCATTCCATTCTATTCCACATTCCATTTCATTTGATTCCACATTGCATTACACTTTACATTCCATTCCATTCCACATTCCATTCCACATTCCATTCAACAGTCCATTCCACTCCATTCCACATTCCATTCCATTCCATTCCACATTCCATTCCAAATTCCATTCCATTCCATTTCACATTCCATTCTATTCCATTCCACATTCAAATCCATTTTGTTCCATTTCACATTCTATTCCACATTCCTTTCCATTCCATTCTACATTCCATTCCATTCCATTCCACATTCTATTCCACATTCAATTCCATTCCATTCCACATTCAATTCAATTCTATTTCACATTACATTCCATTCCATTTCACATTGCATTCCATTCCACTCCACACTGCATTCCATTCCATTCCATTCCACAGTCCATTCCATTCCATTCCACCTTCAATTCCACTTTCCATTCCACGTTCCATTCCACGTTCCATTCCATTCGATTCCACCTTCTGTTGTACATTCCATTCCATTCCATTCCACATTCTATTCCACATTCCATTCCACGTTCTATTACATTCCACGTTCAATTCCACGTTCCATTCCATTCCATTCCACATTCCATTCCACATTCCATTCCATTCCATTCCTTTCTACATTCTATTCCCCTTTCCTTCCCACGTTCTATTCCATTCCACGTTCCATTCCGCATTCCATTCCACATTCCATTCCACATTCCATTTCATTCCATTCCATTCCATTCTACATTCCATTCCATTCCACCTTCCATTCCATTCCATTCCATTGAGTTCTACATTCCTTTCCACATTCCATTCCATTCCATTCCACCTTCCATTCCATTCCATTCCACGTCCCATTGCATGTTGCACTCCATTCCATTCCACATTCCACTCCATTCCATTCCACCTTCCATTCCATTCAATTCCACGTTCCATTGCACGTTCCATTCCATTGAATTCCACATTCCATTCCACATTCCATTCCGTTTCGTTCCATGTTCCATTCCAGGTTCCATTCCACTTTCCGTTGCATTCCATTCCACGTTCCATTCCACGTTCCTTTCCATTACATTCCACTTTCCATTCTTCATTCCATTCCACTTTCCATTCCACATCCCATTGTACTTTCCGTTACATTCAATTCCACATTCCATTTTACATTCCATTCCATTTCATTCCACATTCCATTCCACATTCCATTCCATTCCATTCCACATTCCTTTCCACATTCCATTCCGCAGTCCATTTCACATTCCATTCCACATTCCATTCCATATTCCAATCCACGTTGCATTTTTATTCCCTTGCGTTTGGTTCCACATTCCAATCCACAATTAATTGCATTCCAATTCACATGCCATTCCACATTCCATTCCATTCCATTCCCAATTCCATTCCACGTTCCATTCCACTTTGAATTCCGCACTCCTTCCCTTTGCATTCCACTTTCCATTTCATTCCAATCCACATTCCACTCCATTCCACATTCCATTCCACATTCCATTGCACATTCCATTCCATTCCATTCCACATTCCATTCCAATCCATTCCATTCCATTCCACGTTCCATTCCAATTTCCATTAAATTCCATTCCATATTCCATTATATTCCATTCCACATTCCATTGAATTCCAATCCACATTTCATTCCACATTTCTTTCCATTCCATTCCACATTCCATTCCACATTGCATTCCATTCCATTCCAAATTGCATTCCATTCCATTCCACTCCACGTTCAATTCCACATTCCATTCCATTCCATTCCACGTTCCCTTCCACACTCAATTCCACATTCTGTTCCACATTCCATTCCGTTCCATTCCACATTTCTTTCCACATTGTATCCCACGTTCAATTTCGCATTCCATTCCACGTTCCATTCCACGTTACATTATACTTTCAGTTCCATTGCATTCCATGTTCCATTCCACAGTCCATTCCTTTCCATTCCAATTTCCATTCCACATTCCATTCCACTTTCCATTCAATCCGATTCCACTTTCCATTCCACATTCCATTCCATTCCTTTCCACTTACCATTCCACATTCCATTGCATTCCGTTCTAAGTTCCATTCCACACTACAATCCACATTTAATTCCACATTCTATTGGGTTCCATTGCACATTGCATTCCACAATCCATTCCACATTCCAATCCACTTTCCATTCCACATTCCATTAAAAACCCTGCCACATTCCATTACACATTCCATTCCATTCCATTCCACACTCCATTCCACATTCCATTCCACATTCCATTCCATTCCATCCCACATTCCATTTCACAATCCATTCCACTTTCCATTCCTCGTTCCATTTGATTTCATTTCAGGTTCCATTACACATTCTATTCCATTCCATTCCGGTTTCCATTCCACATTCCATTGCACATTCCATTCCTCTTTACATTACGTTAAATTCCACATCGCACTCCACATTCCATTCCATTACACCCCACATTTCATTCCACATTCCCTTCCATTCCATTCCACATTCTATTCCAACTTCCATTCCATTCAATTCCAAGTTCCATTCCATTCAATTCCACGTTCCATTCCACGTTTCATTCCACATTTAATTACACATTCCATTACACATTCCATTCCGTTCCATTCCGCATTCCATTCCACATTCCATTGCACATTCCATTCCATTCCATTTCACATTATATTGAACATTCCTTTCCATTCCATTGCACATTCCATTCTCATTCCATTGCATTACATTGCACATTGCATTCCACATCCCATGCCGTTCCATTCCACCTTTGAAACCACATTCCATTCCATTGCATTCCACGTTACATTCCACATTCCATTCCACTTTCCTTTCCATGTTCAATTCCACGATCAATTCCACGTTCCATTCCACATTCCATTCCATTCTATTCTATTCCACATTCCATTCCATTACTTTGCACAATCCATTCCACATTCCATTTCACATTCGATTCGAAGTTCCATGCCATTGCATTCCACATTCAAATCCATTCCATTCTTCATTCCATTCCATTCAATTCCTCATCCCATTCCATTCCATTCCATTCCATTCAATTCCACATTCCATTTCATTCATTTCCATTCCATTCTAGATTCCATTCCATTGCATTCCGCATTCCATTCCATTCCAATTCATTTCACTCCACATTCCACTCCATCCTATTCCATTCCACATTCCATTCCATTCCATTCCGTTGCAATCCACATTCCATTCCACATAACATTGCACTTTGCATTCCATGTTCCATTCCACGTCCCATTTCACATTCCATTCCTTTCCATTCCACGTTCCATTCCATTCCATTCTACATTCCATTTCATTCCATTCCACATTCCATTCCACATTCCATTCTATTCCATTCCACATTCCATTCCACGTTCCATTCCGCATTTCATTCCACATTCCAATCCATTCCATTCCACATTCCATTCCATACAATTTCACGTTCCATTCCATATTCCATTCCACATTCCCTTCCACATTTTATTTCACGTTCCATTCCACAATCCATTCCACATTCAATTCCACAATACATTGCACGTACCATACCACATTCTATTCCTTTCCATTCCATTGCAATCCACATTCCCTTCCACATTCCATTCCACTTTCCATTCCACATTCCATTCCACATTCCATTCCGTTACATTTGGCATTCTATTCCATATTCTGTTCTCTCCATTCCACATTCCATTCCATATTCAGTTCCATTCAATTCCACATTCCATTCCATTCCATTTCACATTCCATTCCACATTCCTTTCCACGCTGCATTCCACATTCCATTCCACTTTCCATTCCATGTTCCATTCCAAGATCCATTCCACGTTCCATTCCATTCCACTTTCCATTGTTCATTCCGTTCCATTCCTTTCCACTTTCTATACCGCATTCCATTTCATATTCCATTCCGTTCCATTCCACATCCCTATACATTCCATTCCACATTCCATTCCACATTCCATTCCATTACATTCCACATTTAATTCCACATTCCATTCCACAATCCAATCCATGCCATTGCACATTCCTTTCCACATTCCTTTCCATGCTGCATTCCACATTCCATTCCACGTTCAATTCCAAGTTCCATTCCACGTTCCATTGCAAATTGCAATCCATTCCATTCTACTTTCTATTCCACATTCCATTACACATTCCATTCCGTTCCATTCCACATTCCATTTCATTCTATTCCACATCCCATTACACATTCCATTACATTCCATTCCACATTCCATTCCACATTTCATTCCATTCCATTCAACTTTCAATTCCACATGGCCTTGCTTTCCATACCACATTCCATTCCACTTTCCATTCCGTATTCCATTCCCATCATTCCATGTTCCATTTCACTTTCCATTACACTGTTCATTGCATATACCATTGCACATTCCATTCCACTCCATTTCACGTTCCACTCCACTTTCCATTCCTTTCCTTACCACGTTCCATTCCACATTCCATTGCACATTCCATTCCACGTTCCATTGCACATTACATTCCACGTTCCATTCCACATTCCATTCCACGTTACATTCCATGTTGCATTTCACGTTCCATTCCATTCCATTCCACGTTGCACTCCACATTCCATTGTATCCCATTCCACGTTCCGTTCCATTACATTCCATGTTCCATTCCACTTTCCTTTCCACAATCCTTTCAGCAATATATTCCATTGCATTTCATTCCATTGCAGGTTCCATTCCACTTTCCTTTCCACTTTCCATTCCACGTTCCATTCCACTACATTCCGTTCCAAGCCACATTGCATTCCAACTTCCGTTCCATTCTATTCCACGTTCTATTCAACATTGCATTCCACATTCCATTCCACATTCCATTCCACGTTCCTTTCCATTCCATTCCACGTAACATTCCACTTTCCATTCCATTCCATTCCACGTTGCATTCCACATTCCATTGCACATTCCATTCCACGTTTCATTCCACATTCAATTCCACGTTCCATTCCACGTTCCGTTCCATTCCATTCCATGATATTTTCCACATTCCATTTCTTTCCATTCCACGTTCCATTCCACGTTCCATTGCAGAATCCATTCCACGTTGCATTCCATTCCATTCCATGATCCATTCCACATTCCATTCCATTCCATTCCACTTTAAATTCCACATTCCATTCCACATTCCATTCCTCGTTCCATTCCATTCCAATCCATGTTCCATTGCACATTGCATTCCATTCCACTTTCCATTTCACATTCCATTCCACATTCCATTCCACATTGCACTCTGTTCCATTCCACGTGTCACTACACATTCCATTCCACATTCGATTCCAGATTCCATTCCAGTCCATTTGACATTCCATTCCATTGAATTCCACATTCCATTCCAAATTTCATTCCACGTTCCCTTCCACGTTCCATTCCATTCCATTCCATTCCATTCCATTCCATTCCATTCTGAATTCCTTTCCATTCCATTCCAAATTATTTTCGACCTTCCATTCCATTGCATTCAACATTCCATTCCATTCCATTAGACATTCCATTACATTCCCTTCCGCATTCCATTCCTTTCAATTCCACATTCCGTTCCCATGCCATTTAACGTTCCGTGCCACATTCCATTTCACGATCCATTCAACGTTCCATTCAAAGTTCCATTCCATTCCATTCCACTTTCCATTCCACATTCCATTCCTTTCCATTCCACGTTCCATTCCACATTCCTTTTCACATACGATTCCATTCCATTCCACATCTATTCCACATTTCACTCCAATCCATTCCACATTCTATTCCACATTCCATTCCACTCCATTCCAAATTCTATTCCTTATTCCATTCCGTTCCATTCCACATTCCATTCCACATTCCATTACATTCCATTCCACTTTCCATTTTACATTGCATTCCACGCTGCATTCCACATTCCATTCCACGTTTCATTCCATGTTCCATTCCACGTTCCATTCCATGTTTCGTTCCATGTTCCATTCCACGTTCCATTCAATTCATTCCACATTCCATTGCACATTCCATTCCATTCCATTTCACTTTCTATTACACATTCCATTCTACATTCCTTTCCTTTCTATTCCACATTCCATTATATTCCATGCCACATTCCATTCCACATTCCATTACATCACATTCCTCATTCCATTCCACATTGCATTCCATTCCTTTCCACATTCCATTGCACATTGCCTTGCGTTTCATTCCACATTCCTTTGCACATTCCATTGCACATTCCATTCAAATCAATTGCACACACCATTTCTCGTTCCATTCCACAGTTCATTCCACATTTCATTCCACGTTCCATTCCATTCCATTCCACATTGCATTCAACATTCCACTGCACATTCCATTCCACAATCCATTCCATACCATTCCGCATTCAATTCCACATTCCATTCCATTCCATTCCACGTTCCATTGCACATTTCATTCCAGATTCAATACCACATTCCATTCCACATTCCAATGCTTTCCATTCCATTCCATTCCACATTCCATTCCACATTCCTTTCCATTGCTTTCCACATTCCACTCCACATTCCATTCCACATTCCTTTCCACATTCCAATTCATTTCATTCCACTTTCCATTCCATGTACCATTCCTCATTCCATTCCTCGTTATATTCCACGTTCCATTATATTCCATTCCACCTTCTATCCCACTTTCCATTCCATTCCATTCCACGTTCCATTCCATTCCATTCCACTTTCGTTTCCAGATTCCATTCCACATTACATTCCTATCCATTCCACATTTCATTCCACTTTCCATTCCACATTCCGTTCATTTCCATTCCACATTCCATTCCATTCCATTCCACATTCCATTCCACATTGCAACCCATTCTGTTCCCCATTCCATTCCTTTCCATTCCACATTCCATTCCGTTCCATTCCACATTCCAATCCACATTCCACTCCATTCCTTTCCTTTGCACATTCCATTCCACATTCCATTCCATTCCACTGCACATTGAATTCCATTTAATTCCATTCCACATTCTATTCCACAGTCCATTTCTTTCCATTTCACTTTCCTTTCCATTCCATTCCACATTCCATTCCGTATGCAATTCCATGCCATTCCACATTCCATTGGAGATTCCATTCCATTCCCTTCCACATTCCTTTCCATTGCATTCCACGTTCCATTCTAATTCATTTCACGTTCCTTTCCACGTTCCTTTCCACGTTCCATTCCACTTTCCATTTCACATGCCATTTCACATGCCATTCCATTCCATTCCAATTTCCATTCCACATTCCATTCCTTTCCATTCCACGTTCCATTCCATTGCATTTCACTTTGCAGTCCAAATTCCATTCCACAATCCAGTTCAGATAAGATTCCATTCCATTCCACTTTCCATTCCATTCCATGCCATTCCATTCCACATTCCATTCCAGATTCTATTCCTTTACATTCCATTCCATATTCCATTCCCTTCCATTCAACATTCCATTCCATTCCATTTCACATTCCAGTCCACATTCCATTGCAAATTCCATGCAATTCCATTTCACATTCCATTCCATTCCATTTAATATCCCATTGGATTCCATTCTATTCCACTCCACATTCCATTCCACATTCCATTCCACGTTCAGTTCCACATTCCATTCCACGTTCCTTTCCTCATTCCATTCCATTCCATTCCACATTCCTTTCCACTTTCCATTTCACATTCCATTCCACATTCCATTCCACATTCCATTCCATTGCATTCCACATTCTGTTCTCATTTCGTTGCATTCCTTTCCACATTCCATTCCACATTCCATTCCATTCCATTGCACATTTCATAACCACATTCCATTCCACATTCCACTCCATGTTCCATTCCACGTTCCATTCCATGTTTCATACCATTCCATTCCATTCCACGTTCCATTCCATTCCATTCCACGTTCCAATTCATTCCATTCCACATTCCATTCCACTTTCACTTCCACATTCCATTCCATTCCATTCCACCATGTATTCCACTTTCCAGTCCATTCCATTCCACATTCCATACCACATTCCATTCCACTCCATTCCAAGCTCCATTCCACCTAACATTCCACTTTCCTTTTGACGTTCCATTTCATATTCAACTTCACATTCCATTCCACATTCCATTCCATTCCATTCGACATTCCATTCCACATTCCCTTCCACATTCCCTTCTACATTCCATACCATTCCATTCCACAATCCATTCCAAGCTCCATTCCACCTAACATTCCTCTTTCCATTTGACGTTCCATTTTATTTTCAACTCTGCATTTCATTCCACATTCTTTTCCATTCCATTCCGCATTCCATTCCACATTCCCTTCCACATTCCATTCCATTCCATTCCACTATTCATTTCACATTTCGTTGCATTCCATTCCACATTCCATTCAGCATTCTATTCCACATTCCGTTCCGCATTCTATTCCACATTCCATTCGACTTTCCATTCCATTCTATTTCACATTCCATTCCACTTCATTCCGTTCCATTCTATCCCACATTTCATTCCATTCCTTTCCACATTCCATTCTATTCCATTCCACATTGCATTCCTTTCCATTCCATATTCCGTTCCACGTTCCATTCCTTTCCACGTTCCATTCCACATTCCATTCCATATACCTTTCTATGTTCCATTCCACATTCGATTCCACTTTCCATTCCACTTTCCATTCCACATTCCATTCCACATTCCTTTCTGTTCCATTCCACATTCCATTCCATTCCTTTCCACATTCCATTTCATTGCATTCCACATCGCATTCCACCTTCCATTCCATTCAACATTCCATTCCATTCCACTTTGCATAGAATTTCACTACATTCCTTTCCACATTACATTCCACATTCGATTCCATTCTATCCCACTACACTCCATTCTACATTTCATTCCATTCCACTCCATTCCATTCCATGTTCCACTCCACTTTCCGTTCCATTCCATTCCAGATTCCATTCCATTCCATTTCACATTCCATTCCATTCAATTTCAGATTCCATTCCATTCCTTTTCACATTCCATTTCATTCCACATTCTATTCCATTCCATTCCACATTCTATTCCATTCCACTTCATTCCATTCAATTCCGTTCTGCATTCCATTCCATTCCTTTGCTCTTCCATTTCCATTTCATTCCACATTGCATTGCATTCCTTTCCAAGTTCCGTTCCACCTTCCAATCCGCATTCCATTCCACGTTCCATTCCACGTTCTATTAAATTCCATTTCATATTCCATTCCACAATACATTTCATTCCATTCCACATTCCATTCCACATTCCATTCCATTACATTCCACATTCCATTCCATTCCTTTTCAACTTCCATTCCGTTCCATTCCATTCTATTCCATTCCACATTCCATTCCTCTTTCTCTTCCATTCCATTTCATTCCGTATTTTCATTCCACATTCCATTCCATTCCGCATTCCTTTGCACGTTCCACTACACATTCCATTCCACGTTAAATTCCACTTTCCATCCCACTTTCCATTCCATTCCATTCAACATTCCATTCCATTCCATTCCACATCCATTCCAAATTCCATTCTACTCCGTTCCATTCCACATTCCATTCCAAATTCCACTCTATTCCGTTCTACATTCCATTCCTCTCCATTCCACATTACATTCCACTCCATTCCACATTGCATTTCAAATTTCATTCCATTCCATTCCATATTCCATTCCACGTTCCATTCCATTCCATTCCATATTCAATTCCACTCCATTCCACATTACATTCCACTCCATTCCACATTCCATTCCACAATCCATTTCAAATTTCATTCCATTCCATTCCATATTCCATTCTGCATTCCATTCCATTACATTGAACATTCCATTACAAATTCCATTCCATTCCTTTCCACATTCCATTCCACATTCCATTCCATTCCATTCCACATTCCATTCCATTCTATTCCATTCAAATTTGCATTCCATTCCATTCCACATTCCATTCCCACTCCATTCCATTCCATTCCCACTCCATTCCATTCCATTCCACATTCCATTTCATTCCATTCCATTTCATATTCCTTTCCATTCCACATTACATTCCATTCCATCCCATTTCACATTCCTTTCCATTCCGCATTCCATCCCACATTCCATTCCATTCCATTCCACATTACATTCCACTCCACACCACATTCAATTCCACATTACAATTCAAATATCATTCCATTCCATTCCATATTCCATTCCACGTTCCATTCCATTCCATTCAATATACCATTCCAATCGATTCCATTCCACATTCCATTCCTTTCCGTTCCACATTCCATTCCACATTCCATTCCATTCCATTCCACATTGCATTCCAATCCATTCCACATTCCTTTCCATTCAATTTCACATTCCATTCCATTACATTTCATATTCAATTCCATTCCATTCCACATTCCATTACACATTCCGTTCCATTCCACTGCGTTCCATTCCCTTCCACATTCCATTCCATTCCATTCCACATTCCATTGCACGTTCCGTTTCAGTTTCTATTCCACGTTAAATTCCACATTCCATTCCATGTTCCATTTCATTCCATTGAACATTCCATTCCATTCCATTCTATATTCACTTCCATTCCATTCCACATTCCATTCCAAATTCTATTCTATTCCATTTCACATTCCATTCCATTCCATTCCACATTCCATTGCATTCCATTCCACATTCCATTCCACATTCCATTCCATTCCATTCCACATTCCATGCCATTCCATTTCACTTTCCATTCCACATTCCTTGCCATTCCATTCCATTCCACATTCCATTCCTCTGCATTTAACTTTCAATTCCATCGCATTCCACATTCCATTCCATTCCTTTACACTTTGCGTTCCATTCCTTTCCAAGTTCCACTGCATTCCATTCCACGTTCCATTCCATTCCATATTCCATTACACCCCATTCTGTTCCACAGTCCATTCCATTGCATTCAAGTCCACATTCCAATCCATTCCATTCCATTTCATATTCCATTTCTTTCCATTCTATTCTACAGTCCATTCCAATGCATTCAATTCCATATTCCATTCCATTCCTTTCAGTTCCATGTTCCATTCCGCATTCCATTCCACCTTCCTTTCCATTCCATTCCACGTTCCATTCCTCATTCCATTCCATTACATTCCACATTCCATTCCACGTTCCATTACACATTTCATTCCACCTTCCACTCCACATTCCATTCCACATTCCATTAAACGTTCCATTCAATTCCATTACACGTTGAATTCCACATTCCATTCCATTCCATTCCACCTTCCTTTCCGCACTCCATTCCACATCACGTTACATTCCACTTTCTATTCCATGTTCCATTCCACGTTCCAGTCCATTACATTCCGCGTTCCATTTCACATTCCATTCCATTCCATTGCTCATTCTATTACAGGTTCCATTCCATTCCATTCCATGTTCCATTCCCTTCCATTCCACATTCCGTTCCACATTCTATTCCACATTCCTTTCCGCGTTCCATTCCACGTTCCACTTCACATTCCATTGCACGTTCCATTCCACTTTCCGTTCCCCGTTCCTTTCCATTCCATTCCACTTTCCATTCCACATTCCATTCCATTCCATTACACGTTCTGTTCCACATTCCTTTCCATTTCATTCCACATTCCATTCAGTTCCATTCCACATTCCATTCCATTCCATTCCATTCCACTTTCCATTCCATTCCATTCCATTCCACATTCTATTCCATTCCATTACCTTCCATTCCACATTCCATTCTACTTTCCGTTCCATTCCAAACCATTCTATATTCCATTCCATTCCCTTTCATTCCACGTTCCATTCCTCATTCCATTCCATTACATTCCACATTCCATTCCACATTCTATTACACATTGCATTCCACGTTCCACTCCACGTTCCATTCCACATTCCAGTATAAGTTCCATTCAATTCCATTACACCTTGAATTCCACATTCCATTCCATTCCATTCCAGCTTCCTTTCCGCACTCCATTCCACTTCACGTTACATTCCACTTTCTATTCCACGTTCCATTCCACGTTCCAATCCATTACATTCCGCGTTCCATTTCACATTACATTCCGCGTTCCATTTCACTTTCCATTGCATTCCATTACTCTTTCCATTACAGGTTCCATTCCATTCCATTCCACCTTCCATTACACTTTCCATTACATTACATTCCACGATCCTTTCCACATTCTATTGTCCATGCCCTACCAACTTCCATGCCAGATTCCTTTTCACCTTCCATTCCACGGTCCATTCCAATTTGCATTCCATTCCATTCCACGTTCCATTCCATTCCATTCCACGTTCCATTCCACAATCCATTGCACATTCCATTTCGTTCCATTCCATATTCCATTCTACATTCTATTTCACTCCATTAAACATTCCATTCCACTTTCCATTCCATTCCATTCCATTACATTCCACTTTCCATTCCACGTCACATTCCATGCTGCTTTCCACATTCCATTCCACGTTCCATTCCACTTTACATTCCAAGTTCCCTTCCACATTCCATTCCAATACATTTCACGTTCCTTTACACATTCCATTCCATTCCATTCCACTTTCTCTTCCACTTTCCTTTCCTCATTCCATTCCTCGTTCCATTCCGTTCCATTACACATTCCTTTGCATTCCATTCCACATTCGATTCCACATTCCACTAGTTTGCATTCCACATTCCATTTGACATTCCATTCCATAGCATTCCACATTCCATTCTACATTCCATTCCATAGTATTCCACATTCCATTCTACATTGCCTTGCATTCCATTTCACATTGCATTCAACATTGCATTCCAAATTCCATTTGAATACATTCCACGTTCCATTTCATGTTGCATTCCACAGTCCATTCCACATTCCATTCCACGTTCCATTCCATTCCATTCCGTGTTCCACTCCAATATCCATTCCTTTCCATTCCACGTTCTGTTCCACTTTCCATTACACATTCCATTCCACGTTGCATTCCACATTCCATCTCACTTTGCATTCCATGTCCGTTTCACGTTCTTTCCAATCCATTCCAAGTTCCATTCCACATTCCATTCCGTTCCATTCTGCTTTCCATTCCACATTCCATTCCATTCCATTCCTTTCCATTCCTCTTATTATTCCTCATTCTACTCCATTCCTTTCCACATTCCATTCCACAATCAATTCCATTCCAACCACATTCCATTCCATTCCATTTCACATTCCATTCCACATTCCATTCCAGGCTGCATTCCCCATTCCATTCCACATTCCATTCCACGTTCCATTCCAAGTTCTATTCCCCGTTCCATTCCATTACATTCCACTTTCCATAGTTCATTCCATTCCACTCCATTCCACTTTCTATTCCACATTCCATTCCACATTCCATTCAGTTCCATTCCACATTCCAATGCATTCCATTCCAAATTCCATTCCACATTCCATTCCATTCCATTCCACATTCAATTCCACATTCCATTCCACATTCAATTCCATTCAATTCCACATTCCATTCCACATTCCAATTCATTGCATTCCACATTCCAATCCACATTCAAATCCATTCAATTCCACATTCAATTCCACATTCCATTCCACATTCCAATTCATTGCATTCCACATTCCATTCCATTCCATTCCACCTTCCATTCCACATTCCATTCTATTCCATTCCATTCCACAATCCATCCAATTCCATTCCACAATCCATTCCACATTCCATTCCATTATACTCCACAATCCATTCCATTCCATTCTAACTTCAATTCATCATTCCATTCCATTCCATATTCCATTCCACTCCATTCCACATTCCATTCACTTCCATTCCACATTCCTTTCCATTAAATTCAACCTTCCATTCCATTCAATTCCACCTTCCAGTCCACTCCATTACACATTACATTCCAGTCCATTCCACTTTCCATTCCACATTCCATTCCATTCTATTTCAAATTCAATTCCACATTCCATTCCATTCCATTCCATTCCACTCTACATTTCATTTTATTCCATTCCACATTCCATTCCACGATCCATTCCACTTTACCTTCTGCTTTCCATTACACATTCCGTTACACATTCCATCCCACATTCCATTCCATTCCGTTCCAGATTCCATTCCACATTCCATTTCATTCCATTCCGTATTCCATTCCATTCCACTCCATATTCCTTTCCATATTCCTTTCCATTCCATTCAACATTCCATTCCACATTTCATTCAATTGTATTCCACGTTACATTCCACATTTCATTCCACATTCCTTTCCATTTCATTGCACATTTCATTCCGCATTCTATTCCATTCCATTCCACAGTCAATTCCACATTCCATTCCATTCCATTCCACATTCCATTCAACATTTCATTCCGTACGCTTCCGCATTCCATTCCATTCCATTCCACATTACATTCCCCATTCCATTCCGCATTCCATTCCCCATTCCAATCCATTAAATTCCACATTCCATTCCACATTCCACGTCTTGTTCCATACCACATTTCATTACATTGAATTCCACATACCATTCCACATTCCATTCAACATTCCATTCCATTCCACATTCCATTCCATTCCATTCCATTCTATGCGAAATTCAATTCATTTCCATTCCAAGTTCCATTCTATTCCGTTCCACATTCCATTCCATTGCACATTCCATTCCATTCAATTTCACATTCCGTTCCGTTCCACTCCATTCCCCATTCAATTCCACATTCCATTCCATTCCATTCCAAATTCTTTTCTGTTCCATTCCACATTCTATTTTACATTCCATTCAATTGCATTCCACATTAGATTCCACATTCCATTCCATTTCATTCGACTTTCCATTCCACTTTCAATTCCATTCCATTCCATTCTACATTCCATTCCACATCCCATTCTAAGTTCAATTCCACGTTCTATTCCACGTTCCATTCCATGTTCCATTCCTCGTTCCACTCCCTTCCATTCCACATTCCATTCTACATTCCATTCCATTCCATTCTACATTCCATTCCATTCCATTCTACATTACTTTCCACTTTCCATTCCATTCCATTCCACTTTCCTTTCCATTTTCCATTCCACATTACATGCCACATTCAGTTGCACATTCCATTCCGTTCTATTCCACATTCCATTCCATATTCCATTCCACTTTCCATTCCACTTTCCATTCCACATTCCCTTCCGTTCCATTCCACATTCCATTCCACATTCCATTTCACATTCCATTACATTCCATTCCTTATGCCATTACACATTCATTTCCATTCCTTTCCACATTCCATTCCATTCCATTCCATATTTCATTCCATTCCAATTTGCATTATATTCCATTCCAGTCCGAATTACATTCCATTCCATTCCGCTTTCCATTCCATTCTATTCCTTTAAAATCCTATCCACCTTGCATTCCATTCCTCTCCATTCCGCACTCCATTCAATGCCATTCCGTTCCAATCCATTCCGCATTGCATTCCATTCCATTCCATTCCACATTCAATTCCATTCTATTAAACATTCCATTCAATTCCATTTCACATTCCATTCCAACTTCCATTCAAATCCATTCCACAATCCATTTCACATTCCATTCCATTCCATTCCAATTCGTTCCAAAATCCATTCCACATTCCATTCCATTCCATTCCACATTCCATTGCATTCAATTCCACATTAAATTCCATTCCATTACACATTGCATTCCATTCCTTTCCACATTCCATTCTACATTCCATTTCAATCCATTCCACATTCCATTCCATTCCATTCTACATTCCATTCCATTCCATTCCGTTCCACCTTCCATTCCATTTCTTTCAGCATTCCATTCCATTCCAGCATTCCATTTCGCATTCCATTCCATTCCAATCAACATTCCATTCCATTCCATTCCACATTACGTTCCATTCAATTCCACATTCCATTCCATTCCATTCCATTTGGAATTTCATCCCATTCCATTCCAAATTCCATTCCATTCCACTGCACATTCCATTCCATTCCATTCCACAATCCATTCCACATTCCATTCCATTCCACTTTCGATTCCACATTCCATTCCACAATTCATTCGATTCCACATTCCATTCGATTCCACATTCAATTCCACATTGCATTCCATTCCATTCCACATTTCATTCTACATTCCATTCCATTCCATTCCACATTCCATTCCATTCATTCCACATTCCATTCCACGTTGCATTCCATTCCACGTTGCATTCAATTCCACTCAAAATTCCATTCTACGTTCCATTCCATTCCATTCTGAATTCCATTCCTTTCCATTCCACCTTCCATTCCATTTCACTCAGCATTCCACTCCATTCTAGCATTCCATTCAAAGTTCCATTTCACATTCCGTTCCAGATTCCACATTCCATTCCATTCAACGTACCATTCCAAATTCCGTTCCTTTCCATTCCACATTCCATTCCATTCCATTCTACATTCCATTCCACAATCCATTCCATTCTATTCCACATTCCATTCCAGATTACACTCCACAGTACATTCCACATTGCATTCCATTCCACTTTCCATTCGAAATTCCATTCCACATTCCATTCCATTCCACCTTCCATTCCACATTCCATTCAACATTACATTCCACGTTCCATTCCAATTTCCATTGCAAATTCAATTTCATTCCATTCCACATTCCATTCCATTCCTTTCCACTCATTTGCAGGATCCTTTCCTCATTGCATTCCATTCAATTCCACTTTGTATTCCACATTCCATTCCATTGCATTCCACCTTCCATTCCACATTCCATTCCATTGCATTCCACATTCCATTCCACATTCCATTCCATTCCATTCCACATTCGATATGACATTCCATTCCATTCTATTTCACATTCCATTCCACTGCATTCCATTCCGTTCCATTCCACATTCCAATCCATTCCATTCCACATTCCATTCCATTCCACATCCCATTCCTTTCCATTCCACCTTCCATTCCACATTCCTCTCGACATTCTCTTCCGTTCCATTCCACATTCCATTCCGCATTCCATTCCTTTCAATTCCAGTCCATATTCCATTTCATTCCATTCCATTCCACATTCCATTCCATTCCACTTTGCATTCCATTCCATTACACATTTAGTTCCATTATACTTGCCATTCCATTCCATTCCACTCCATTCCACAATCCATTCCAATCCACTTTCCATTCCACATTCCACAACTTTACAATCCATATTCCATTCCACATTACATTCTAAACAAATGCACTCCATTCCATTCCAATCCACATTCCATTCCACATTCCAAGCCAATCCATTCCACATTCCATTCCACATTCCATTCCATTCCATTACGAATTCCATTCCATTCCATTCCATTCCATATTCCTTTGAAATCTAGCCAACATTCCATTCCACATTTCATTCCTTTGCATTTCACATTCCCATCCATTCCATTACATATTCCATTCCATTCCATTCCACGTGCTATTCCATTTCATTCCACGTTCCATTCCATTCCACACTCCATTCCACATTCCATTCCATTTCCTTCCACATTCCAATCCATTCCATTCCACATTCCATTCCATTCCATTCTATATTGCATTCCATTCCATTCCGCATTCCATTCCATTACATATTCCTTTCATTTGCATTCCATTTCATTTCAAATTCCATTCCATTCCATTCCATACCATTTCATTCCATTCCACATTCCATTCCACATTCCATTCCATTTTCCATTACATTTCATTCCACATCTCATTCCGCATTCCATTCCATTCCATTCCACATTCCATTCCATTAATTTCCATTCCATTCCACATTCCATTCCATTCCATTCCATTCCTTTCCGCATTCCATTCCTTTCCATACCGCATTGCATTCCATTCCATTCCGCATTCCAGTCCATTCCATTCCGCATTCCATTCCATTCCATTACGCATTCCATTACATTCCATTCCACATTCCATTCCATTACATTCCGTTCCAGTCCATTCCAGATTGCAATCATTTCCATTACATTCCGCATTCCATTCCATTCCATGTTCCATTCCATTCCATTCCACATTCCATTCCATTCCATTCCGCATTCCATTCCATTCCATTCCTCATTCGTTTCCATTCAATTCCGCATTCCATTACCTTCCATTCCGTATTCCAGCACATTTCATTCCATTCCATGACATTCCATTCTACATTGCATTCAACTCCATTCCTTTCCACATTTCTTTCCATTCCATTCCATTCCATTTCACATTCCAATCCATGTTCCATTCCACTTTCCATTCCACTTTCCATTCTACGTTGCATTTGATGTTCCATTCCACTCCTTTCCACCTTCCACTCCATTCAATTCCACGTTCTATTTTATTCCATTCCACATTCCATTCCCCATTCCATTTCACATTCCATTCCACATTCCATTTCACATTCCATTCGATTCCACTCCTTTCCCCTCCACATTATATTCCATTCCAAACCATATTCCATTGCGTTCCATTCCAGGTTTCATTCCATTCCACATTCTATTCCATTCCTCTTCCCATTCCATTCTATTCCACATTCCATTTCATTTGATTCCACATTGCATTACACTTTGCATTCCATTCCATTCCACATTCCATTCCACATTCCATTCAACAGTCCATTCCACTCCATTCCACATTCCATTCCATTCCATTCCACATTCCATTCCAAATTCCATTCCATTCCATTTCACATTCCATTCTATTCCATTCCACATTCAAATCCATTTTGTTCCATTTCACATTCTATTCCACATTCCTTTCCATTCCATTCTACATTCCATTCCATTCCATTCCACATTCTATTCCACATTCAATTCCATTCCATTCCACATTCAATTCAATTCTATTTCACATTCCATTCCATTCCATTTCACATTGCATTCCATTCCACTCCACACTGCATTCCATTCCATTCCATTCCACAGTCCATTCCATTCCATTCCACCTTCAATTCCACTTTCCATTCCACGTTCCATTCCACGTTCCATTCCATTCGATTCCACCTTCTGTTGTACATTCCATTCCATTCCATTCCACATTCTATTCCACATTCCATTCCACGTTCTATTACATTCCACGTTCAATTCCACGTTCCATTCCATTCCATTCCACATTCCATTCCACATTCCATTCCATTCCATTCCTTTCTACATTCTATTCCCCTTTCCTTCCCACGTTCTATTCCATTCCACGTTCCATTCCGCATTCCATTCCACATTCCATTCCACATTCCATTTCATTCCATTCCATTCCATTCTACATTCCATTCCATTCCACCTTCCATTCCATTCCATTCCATTGAGTTCTACATTCCTTTCCACATTCCATTCCATTCCATTCCACCTTCCATTCCATTCCATTCCACGTCCCATTGCATGTTGCACTCCATTCCATTCCACATTCCACTCCATTCCATTCCACCTTCCATTCCATTCAATTCCACGTTCCATTGCACGTTCCATTCCATTGAATTCCACATTCCATTCCACATTCCATTCCGTTTCGTTCCATGTTCCATTCCAGGTTCCATTCCACTTTCCGTTGCATTCCATTCCACGTTCCATTCCACGTTCCTTTCCATTACATTCCACTTTCCATTCTTCATTCCATTCCACTTTCCATTCCACATCCCATTGTACTTTCCGTTACATTCAATTCCACATTCCATTTTACATTCCATTCCATTTCATTCCACATTCCATTCCACATTCCATTCCATTCCATTCCACATTCCTTTCCACATTCCATTCCGCAGTCCATTTCACATTCCATTCCACATTCCATTCCATATTCCAATCCACGTTGCATTTTTATTCCCTTGCGTTTGGTTCCACATTCCAATCCACAATTAATTGCATTCCAATTCACATGCCATTCCACATTCCATTCCATTCCATTCCCAATTCCATTCCACGTTCCATTCCACTTTGAATTCCGCACTCCTTCCCTTTGCATTCCACTTTCCATTTCATTCCAATCCACATTCCACTCCATTCCACATTCCATTCCACATTCCATTGCACATTCCATTCCATTCCATTCCACATTCCATTCCAATCCATTCCATTCCATTCCACGTTCCATTCCAATTTCCATTAAATTCCATTCCATATTCCATTATATTCCATTCCACATTCCATTGAATTCCAATCCACATTTCATTCCACATTTCTTTCCATTCCATTCCACATTCCATTCCACATTGCATTCCATTCCATTCCAAATTGCATTCCATTCCATTCCACTCCACGTTCAATTCCACATTCCATTCCATTCCATTCCACGTTCCCTTCCACACTCAATTCCACATTCTGTTCCACATTCCATTCCGTTCCATTCCACATTTCTTTCCACATTGTATCCCACGTTCAATTTCGCATTCCATTCCACGTTCCATTCCACGTTACATTATACTTTCAGTTCCATTGCATTCCATGTTCCATTCCACAGTCCATTCCTTTCCATTCCAATTTCCATTCCACATTCCATTCCACTTTCCATTCAATCCGATTCCACTTTCCATTCCACATTCCATTCCATTCCTTTCCACTTACCATTCCACATTCCATTGCATTCCGTTCTAAGTTCCATTCCACACTACAATCCACATTTAATTCCACATTCTATTGGGTTCCATTGCACATTGCATTCCACAATCCATTCCACATTCCAATCCACTTTCCATTCCACATTCCATTAAAAACCCTGCCACATTCCATTACACATTCCATTCCATTCCATTCCACACTCCATTCCACATTCCATTCCACATTCCATTCCATTCCATCCCACATTCCATTTCACAATCCATTCCACTTTCCATTCCACGTTCCATTTGATTTCATTTCAGGTTCCATTACACATTCTATTCCATTCCATTCCGGTTTCCATTCCACATTCCATTGCACATTCCATTCCTCTTTACATTACGTTAAATTCCACATCGCACTCCACATTCCATTCCATTACACCCCACATTTCATTCCACATTCCCTTCCATTCCATTCCACATTCTATTCCAACTTCCATTCCATTCAATTCCAAGTTCCATTCCATTCAATTCCACGTTCCATTCCACGTTTCATTCCACATTTAATTACACATTCCATTACACATTCCATTCCGTTCCATTCCGCATTCCATTCCACATTCCATTGCACATTCCATTCCATTCCATTTCACATTATATTGAACATTCCTTTCCATTCCATTGCACATTCCATTCTCATTCCATTGCATTACATTGCACATTGCATTCCACATCCCATGCCGTTCCATTCCACCTTTGAAACCACATTCCATTCCATTGCATTCCACGTTACATTCCACATTCCATTCCACTTTCCTTTCCATGTTCAATTCCACGATCAATTCCACGTTCCATTCCACATTCCATTCCATTCTATTCTATTCCACATTCCATTCCATTACTTTGCACAATCCATTCCACATTCCATTTCACATTCGATTCGAAGTTCCATGCCATTGCATTCCACATTCAAATCCATTCCATTCTTCATTCCATTCCATTCAATTCCTCATCCCATTCCATTCCATTCCATTCCATTCAATTCCACATTCCATTTCATTCATTTCCATTCCATTCTAGATTCCATTCCATTGCATTCCGCATTCCATTCCATTCCAATTCATTTCACTCCACATTCCACTCCATCCTATTCCATTCCACATTCCATTCCATTCCATTCCGTTGCAATCCACATTCCATTCCACATAACATTGCACTTTGCATTCCATGTTCCATTCCACGTCCCATTTCACATTCCATTCCTTTCCATTCCACGTTCCATTCCATTCCATTCTACATTCCATTTCATTCCATTCCACATTCCATTCCACATTCCATTCTATTCCATTCCACATTCCATTCCACGTTCCATTCCGCATTTCATTCCACATTCCAATCCATTCCATTCCACATTCCATTCCATACAATTTCACGTTCCATTCCATATTCCATTCCACATTCCCTTCCACATTTTATTTCACGTTCCATTCCACAATCCATTCCACATTCAATTCCACAATACATTGCACGTACCATACCACATTCTATTCCTTTCCATTCCATTGCAATCCACATTCCCTTCCACATTCCATTCCACTTTCCATTCCACATTCCATTCCACATTCCATTCCGTTACATTTGGCATTCTATTCCATATTCTGTTCTCTCCATTCCACATTCCATTCCATATTCAGTTCCATTCAATTCCACATTCCATTCCATTCCATTTCACATTCCATTCCACATTCCTTTCCACGCTGCATTCCACATTCCATTCCACTTTCCATTCCACGTTCCATTCCAAGATCCATTCCACGTTCCATTCCATTCCACTTTCCATTGTTCATTCCGTTCCATTCCTTTCCACTTTCTATACCGCATTCCATTTCATATTCCATTCCGTTCCATTCCACATCCCTATACATTCCATTCCACATTCCATTCCACATTCCATTCCATTACATTCCACATTTAATTCCACATTCCATTCCACAATCCAATCCATGCCATTGCACATTCCTTTCCACATTCCTTTCCATGCTGCATTCCACATTCCATTCCACGTTCAATTCCAAGTTCCATTCCACGTTCCATTGCAAATTGCAATCCATTCCATTCTACTTTCTATTCCACATTCCATTACACATTCCATTCCGTTCCATTCCACATTCCATTTCATTCTATTCCACATCCCATTACACATTCCATTACATTCCATTCCACATTCCATTCCACATTTCATTCCATTCCATTCAACTTTCAATTCCACATGGCCTTGCTTTCCATACCACATTCCATTCCACTTTCCATTCCGTATTCCATTCCCATCATTCCATGTTCCATTTCACTTTCCATTACACTGTTCATTGCATATACCATTGCACATTCCATTCCACTCCATTTCACGTTCCACTCCACTTTCCATTCCTTTCCTTACCACGTTCCATTCCACATTCCATTGCACATTCCATTCCACGTTCCATTGCACATTACATTCCACGTTCCATTCCACATTCCATTCCACGTTACATTCCATGTTGCATTTCACGTTCCATTCCATTCCATTCCACGTTGCACTCCACATTCCATTGTATCCCATTCCACGTTCCGTTCCATTACATTCCATGTTCCATTCCACTTTCCTTTCCACAATCCTTTCAGCAATATATTCCATTGCATTTCATTCCATTGCAGGTTCCATTCCACTTTCCTTTCCACTTTCCATTCCACGTTCCATTCCACTACATTCCGTTCCAAGCCACATTGCATTCCAACTTCCGTTCCATTCTATTCCACGTTCTATTCAACATTGCATTCCACATTCCATTCCACATTCCATTCCACGTTCCTTTCCATTCCATTCCACGTAACATTCCACTTTCCATTCCATTCCATTCCACGTTGCATTCCACATTCCATTGCACATTCCATTCCACGTTTCATTCCACATTCAATTCCACGTTCCATTCCACGTTCCGTTCCATTCCATTCCATGATATTTTCCACATTCCATTTCTTTCCATTCCACGTTCCATTCCACGTTCCATTGCAGAATCCATTCCACGTTGCATTCCATTCCATTCCATGATCCATTCCACATTCCATTCCATTCCATTCCACTTTAAATTCCACATTCCATTCCACATTCCATTCCTCGTTCCATTCCATTCCAATCCATGTTCCATTGCACATTGCATTCCATTCCACTTTCCATTTCACATTCCATTCCACATTCCATTCCACATTGCACTCTGTTCCATTCCACGTGTCACTACACATTCCATTCCACATTCGATTCCAGATTCCATTCCAGTCCATTTGACATTCCATTCCATTGAATTCCACATTCCATTCCAAATTTCATTCCACGTTCCCTTCCACGTTCCATTCCATTCCATTCCATTCCATTCCATTCCATTCCATTCTGAATTCCTTTCCATTCCATTCCAAATTATTTTCGACCTTCCATTCCATTGCATTCAACATTCCATTCCATTCCATTAGACATTCCATTACATTCCCTTCCGCATTCCATTCCTTTCAATTCCACATTCCGTTCCCATGCCATTTAACGTTCCGTGCCACATTCCATTTCACGATCCATTCAACGTTCCATTCAAAGTTCCATTCCATTCCATTCCACTTTCCATTCCACATTCCATTCCTTTCCATTCCACGTTCCATTCCACATTCCTTTTCACATACGATTCCATCCCATTTCACATCTATTCCACATTTCACTCCAATCCATTCCACATTCTATTCCACATTCCATTCCACTCCATTCCAAATTCTATTCCTTATTCCATTCCGTTCCATTCCACATTCCATTCCACATTCCATTACATTCCATTCCACTTTCCATTTTACATTGCATTCCACGCTGCATTCCACATTCCATTCCACGTTTCATTCCATGTTCCATTCCACGTTCCATTCCATGTTTCGTTCCATGTTCCATTCCACGTTCCATTCAATTCATTCCACATTCCATTGCACATTCCATTCCATTCCATTTCACTTTCTATTACACATTCCATTCTACATTCCTTTCCTTTCTATTCCACATTCCATTATATTCCATGCCACATTCCATTCCACATTCCATTACATCACATTCCTCATTCCATTCCACATTGCATTCCATTCCTTTCCACATTCCATTGCACATTGCCTTGCGTTTCATTCCACATTCCTTTGCACATTCCATTGCACATTCCATTCAAATCAATTGCACACACCATTTCTCGTTCCATTCCACAGTTCATTCCACATTTCATTCCACGTTCCATTCCATTCCATTCCACATTGCATTCAACATTCCACTGCACATTCCATTCCACAATCCATTCCATACCATTCCGCATTCAATTCCACATTCCATTCCATTCCATTCCACGTTCCATTGCACATTTCATTCCAGATTCAATACCACATTCCATTCCACATTCCAATGCTTTCCATTCCATTCCATTCCACATTCCATTCCACATTCCTTTCCATTGCTTTCCACATTCCACTCCACATTCCATTCCACATTCCTTTCCACATTCCAATTCATTTCATTCCACTTTCCATTCCATGTACCATTCCTCATTCCATTCCTCGTTATATTCCACGTTCCATTATATTCCATTCCACCTTCTATCCCACTTTCCATTCCATTCCATTCCACGTTCCATTCCATTCCATTCCACTTTCGTTTCCAGATTCCATTCCACATTACATTCCTATCCATTCCACATTTCATTCCACTTTCCATTCCACATTCCGTTCATTTCCATTCCACATTCCATTCCATTCCATTCCACATTCCATTCCACATTGCAACCCATTCCGTTCCCCATTCCATTCCTTTCCATTCCACATTCCATTCCGTTCCATTCCACATTCCAATCCACATTCCACTCCATTCCTTTCCTTTGCACATTCCATTCCACATTCCATTCCATTCCACTGCACATTGAATTCCATTTAATTCCATTCCACATTCTATTCCACAGTCCATTTCTTTCCATTTCACTTTCCTTTCCATTCCATTCCACATTCCATTCCGTATGCAATTCCATGCCATTCCACATTCCATTGGAGATTCCATTCCATTCCCTTCCACATTCCTTTCCATTGCATTCCACGTTCCATTCTAATTCATTTCACGTTCCTTTCCACGTTCCTTTCCACGTTCCATTCCACTTTCCATTTCACATGCCATTTCACATGCCATTCCATTCCATTCCAATTTCCATTCCACATTCCATTCCTTTCCATTCCACGTTCCATTCCATTGCATTCCACTTTGCAGTCCAAATTCCATTCCACAATCCAGTTCAGATAAGATTCCATTCCATTCCACTTTCCATTCCATTCCATGCCATTCCATTCCACATTCCATTCCAGATTCTATTCCTTTACATTCCATTCCATATTCCATTCCATTCCATTCAACATTCCATTCCATTCCATTTCACATTCCAGTCCACATTCCATTGCAAATTCCATGCAATTCCATTTCACATTCCATTCCATTCCATTTAATATCCCATTGGATTCCATTCTATTCCACTCCACATTCCATTCCACATTCCATTCCACGTTCAGTTCCACATTCCATTCCACGTTCCTTTCCTCATTCCATTCCATTCCATTCCACATTCCTTTCCACTTTCCATTTCACATTCCATTCCACATTCCATTCCACATTCCATTCCATTGCATTCCACATTCTGTTCTCATTTGGTTGCATTCCTTTCCACATTCCATTCCACATTCCATTCCATTCCATTGCACATTTCATAACCACATTCCATTCCACATTCCACTCCATGTTCCATTCCACGTTCCATTCCATGTTTCATACCATTCCATTCCATTCCACGTTCCATTCCATTCCATTCCACGTTCCAATTCATTCCATTCCACATTCCATTCCACTTTCACTTCCACATTCCATTCCATTCCATTCCACCATGTATTCCACTTTCCAGTCCATTCCATTCCACATTCCATACCACATTCCATTCCACTCCATTCCAAGCTCCATTCCACCTAACATTCCACTTTCCTTTTGACGTTCCATTTCATATTCAACTTCACATTCCATTCCACATTCCATTCCATTCCATTCGACATTCCATTCCACATTCCCTTCCACATTCCCTTCTACATTCCATACCATTCCATTCCACAATCCATTCCAAGCTCCATTCCACCTAACATTCCTCTTTCCATTTGACGTTCCATTTTATTTTCAACTCTGCATTTCATTCCACATTCTTTTCCATTCCATTCCGCATTCCATTCCACATTCCCTTCCACATTCCATTCCATTCCATTCCACTATTCATTTCACATTTCGTTGCATTCCATTCCACATTCCATTCAGCATTCTATTCCACATTCCGTTCCGCATTCTATTCCACATTCCATTCGACTTTCCATTCCATTCTATTTCACATTCCATTCCACTTCATTCCGTTCCATTCTATCCCACATTTCATTCCATTCCTTTCCACATTCCATTCTATTCCATTCCACATTGCATTCCTTTCCATTCCATATTCCGTTCCACGTTCCATTCCTTTCCACGTTCCATTCCACATTCCATTCCATATACCTTTCTATGTTCCATTCCACATTCGATTCCACTTTCCATTCCACTTTCCATTCCACATTCCATTCCACATTCCTTTCTGTTCCATTCCACATTCCATTCCATTCCTTTCCACATTCCATTTCATTGCATTCCACATCGCATTCCACCTTCCATTCCATTCAACATTCCATTCCATTCCACTTTGCATAGAATTTCACTACATTCCTTTCCACATTACATTCCACATTCGATTCCATTCTATCCCACTACACTCCATTCTACATTTCATTCCATTCCACTCCATTCCATTCCATGTTCCACTCCACTTTCCGTTCCATTCCATTCCAGATTCCATTCCATTCCATTTCACATTCCATTCCATTCAATTTCAGATTCCATTCCATTCCTTTTCACATTCCATTTCATTCCACATTCTATTCCATTCCATTCCACATTCTATTCCATTCCACTTCATTCCATTCAATTCCGTTCTGCATTCCATTCCATTCCTTTGCTCTTCCATTTCCATTTCATTCCACATTGCATTGCATTCCTTTCCAAGTTCCGTTCCACCTTCCAATCCGCATTCCATTCCACGTTCCATTCCACGTTCTATTAAATTCCATTTCATATTCCATTCCACAATACATTTCATTCCATTCCACATTCCATTCCACATTCCATTCCATTACATTCCACATTCCATTCCATTCCTTTTCAACTTCCATTCCGTTCCATTCCATTCTATTCCATTCCACATTCCATTCCTCTTTCTCTTCCATTCCATTTCATTCCGTATTTTCATTCCACATTCCATTCCATTCCGCATTCCTTTGCACGTTCCACTACACATTCCATTCCACGTTAAATTCCACTTTCCATCCCACTTTCCATTCCATTCCATTCAACATTCCATTCCATTCCATTCCACATCCATTCCAAATTCCATTCTACTCCGTTCCATTCCACATTCCATTCCAAATTCCACTCTATTCCGTTCTACATTCCATTCCTCTCCATTCCACATTACATTCCACTCCATTCCACATTGCATTTCAAATTTCATTCCATTCCATTCCATATTCCATTCCACGTTCCATTCCATTCCATTCCATATTCAATTCCACTCCATTCCACATTACATTCCACTCCATTCCACATTCCATTCCACAATCCATTTCAAATTTCATTCCATTCCATTCCATATTCCATTCTGCATTCCATTCCATTACATTGAACATTCCATTACAAATTCCATTCCATTCCTTTCCACATTCCATTCCACATTCCATTCCATTCCATTCCACATTCCATTCCATTCTATTCCATTCAAATTTGCATTCCATTCCATTCCACATTCCATTCCCACTCCATTCCATTCCATTCCCACTCCATTCCATTCCATTCCACATTCCATTTCATTCCATTCCATTTCATATTCCTTTCCATTCCACATTACATTCCATTCCATCCCATTTCACATTCCTTTCCATTCCGCATTCCATCCCACATTCCATTCCATTCCATTCCACATTACATTCCACTCCACACCACATTCAATTCCACATTACAATTCAAATATCATTCCATTCCATTCCATATTCCATTCCACGTTCCATTCCATTCCATTCAATATACCATTCCAATCGATTCCATTCCACATTCCATTCCTTTCCGTTCCACATTCCATTCCACATTCCATTCCATTCCATTCCACATTGCATTCCAATCCATTCCACATTCCTTTCCATTCAATTTCACATTCCATTCCATTACATTTCATATTCAATTCCATTCCATTCCACATTCCATTACACATTCCGTTCCATTCCACTGCGTTCCATTCCCTTCCACATTCCATTCCATTCCATTCCACATTCCATTGCACGTTCCGTTTCAGTTTCTATTCCACGTTAAATTCCACATTCCATTCCATGTTCCATTTCATTCCATTGAACATTCCATTCCATTCCATTCTATATTCACTTCCATTCCATTCCACATTCCATTCCAAATTCTATTCTATTCCATTTCACATTCCATTCCATTCCATTCCACATTCCATTGCATTCCATTCCACATTCCATTCCACATTCCATTCCATTCCATTCCACATTCCATGCCATTCCATTTCACTTTCCATTCCACATTCCTTGCCATTCCATTCCATTCCACATTCCATTCCTCTGCATTTAACTTTCAATTCCATCGCATTCCACATTCCATTCCATTCCTTTACACTTTGCGTTCCATTCCTTTCCAAGTTCCACTGCATTCCATTCCACGTTCCATTCCATTCCATATTCCATTACACCCCATTCTGTTCCACAGTCCATTCCATTGCATTCAAGTCCACATTCCAATCCATTCCATTCCATTTCATATTCCATTTCTTTCCATTCTATTCTACAGTCCATTCCAATGCATTCAATTCCATATTCCATTCCATTCCTTTCAGTTCCATGTTCCATTCCGCATTCCATTCCACCTTCCTTTCCATTCCATTCCACGTTCCATTCCTCATTCCATTCCATTACATTCCACATTCCATTCCACGTTCCATTACACATTTCATTCCACCTTCCACTCCACATTCCATTCCGCATTCCATTAAACGTTCCATTCAATTCCATTACACGTTGAATTCCACATTCCATTCCATTCCATTCCACCTTCCTTTCCGCACTCCATTCCACATCACGTTACATTCCACTTTCTATTCCATGTTCCATTCCACGTTCCAGTCCATTACATTCCGCGTTCCATTTCACATTCCATTCCATTCCATTGCTCATTCTATTACAGGTTCCATTCCATTCCATTCCATGTTCCATTCCCTTCCATTCCACATTCCGTTCCACATTCTATTCCACATTCCTTTCCGCGTTCCATTCCACGTTCCACTTCACATTCCATTGCACGTTCCATTCCACTTTCCGTTCCCCGTTCCTTTCCATTCCATTCCACTTTCCATTCCACATTCCATTCCATTCCATTACACGTTCTGTTCCACATTCCTTTCCATTTCATTCCACATTCCATTCAGTTCCATTCCACATTCCATTCCATTCCATTCCATTCCACTTTCCATTCCATTCCACATTCTATTCCATTCCATTACCTTCCATTCCACATTCCATTCTACTTTCCGTTCCATTCCAAACCATTCTATATTCCATTCCATTCCCTTTCATTCCACGTTCCATTCCTCATTCCATTCCATTACATTCCACATTCCATTCCACATTCTATTACACATTGCATTCCACGTTCCACTCCACGTTCCATTCCACATTCCAGTATAAGTTCCATTCAATTCCATTACACCTTGAATTCCACATTCCATTCCATTCCATTCCAGCTTCCTTTCCGCACTCCATTCCACTTCACGTTACATTCCACTTTCTATTCCACGTTCCATTCCACGTTCCAATCCATTACATTCCGCGTTCCATTTCACATTACATTCCGCGTTCCATTTCACTTTCCATTGCATTCCATTACTCTTTCCATTACAGGTTCCATTCCATTCCATTCCACCTTCCATTACACTTTCCATTACATTACATTCCACGATCCTTTCCACATTCTATTGTCCATGCCCTACCAACTTCCATGCCAGATTCCTTTTCACCTTCCATTCCACGGTCCATTCCAATTTGCATTCCATTCCATTCCACGTTCCATTCCATTCCATTCCACGTTCCATTCCACAATCCATTGCACATTCCATTTCGTTCCATTCCATATTCCATTCTACATTCTATTTCACTCCATTAAACATTCCATTCCACTTTCCATTCCATTCCATTCCATTACATTCCACTTTCCATTCCACGTCACATTCCATGCTGCTTTCCACATTCCATTCCACGTTCCATTCCACTTTACATTCCAAGTTCCCTTCCACATTCCATTCCAATACATTTCACGTTCCTTTACACATTCCATTCCATTCCATTCCACTTTCTCTTCCACTTTCCTTTCCTCATTCCATTCCTCGTTCCATTCCGTTCCATTACACATTCCTTTGCATTCCATTCCACATTCGATTCCACATTCCACTAGTTTGCATTCCACATTCCATTTGACATTCCATTCCATAGCATTCCACATTCCATTCTACATTCCATTCCATAGTATTCCACATTCCATTCTACATTGCCTTGCATTCCATTTCACATTGCATTCAACATTGCATTCCAAATTCCATTTGAATACATTCCACGTTCCATTTCATGTTGCATTCCACAGTCCATTCCACATTCCATTCCACGTTCCATTCCATTCCATTCCGTGTTCCACTCCAATATCCATTCCTTTCCATTCCACGTTCTGTTCCACTTTCCATTACACATTCCATTCCACGTTGCATTCCACATTCCATCTCACTTTGCATTCCATGTCCGTTTCACGTTCTTTCCAATCCATTCCAAGTTCCATTCCACATTCCATTCCGTTCCATTCTGCTTTCCATTCCACATTCCATTCCATTCCATTCCTTTCCATTCCTCTTATTATTCCTCATTCTACTCCATTCCTTTCCACATTCCATTCCACAATCGATTCCATTCCAACCACATTCCATTCCATTCCATTTCACATTCCATTCCACATTCCATTCCAGGCTGCATTCCCCATTCCATTCCACATTCCATTCCACGTTCCATTCCAAGTTCTATTCCCCGTTCCATTCCATTACATTCCACTTTCCATAGTTCATTCCATTCCACTCCATTCCACTTTCTATTCCACATTCCATTCCACATTCCATTCAGTTCCATTCCACATTCCAATGCATTCCATTCCAAATTCCATTCCACATTCCATTCCATTCCATTCCACATTCAATTCCACATTCCATTCCACATTCAATTCCATTCAATTCCACATTCCATTCCACATTCCAATTCATTGCATTCCACATTCCAATCCACATTCAAATCCATTCAATTCCACATTCAATTCCACATTCCATTCCACATTCCAATTCATTGCATTCCACATTCCATTCCATTCCATTCCACCTTCCATTCCACATTCCATTCTATTCCATTCCATTCCACAATCCATCCAATTCCATTCCACAATCCATTCCACATTCCATTCCATTATACTCCACAATCCATTCCATTCCATTCTAACTTCAATTCATCATTCCATTCCATTCCATATTCCATTCCACTCCATTCCACATTCCATTCACTTCCATTCCACATTCCTTTCCATTAAATTCAACCTTCCATTCCATTCAATTCCACCTTCCAGTCCACTCCATTACACATTACATTCCAGTCCATTCCACTTTCCATTCCACATTCCATTCCATTCTATTTCAAATTCAATTCCACATTCCATTCCATTCCATTCCATTCCACTCTACATTTCATTTTATTCCATTCCACATTCCATTCCACGATCCATTCCACTTTACCTTCTGCTTTCCATTACACATTCCGTTACACATTCCATCCCACATTCCATTCCATTCCGTTCCAGATTCCATTCCACATTCCATTTCATTCCATTCCGTATTCCATTCCATTCCACTCCATATTCCTTTCCATATTCCTTTCCATTCCATTCAACATTCCATTCCACATTTCATTCAATTGTATTCCACGTTACATTCCACATTTCATTCCACATTCCTTTCCATTTCATTGCACATTTCATTCCGCATTCTATTCCATTCCATTCCACAGTCAATTCCACATTCCATTCCATTCCATTCCACATTCCATTCAACATTTCATTCCGTACGCTTCCGCATTCCATTCCATTCCATTCCACATTACATTCCCCATTCCATTCCGCATTCCATTCCCCATTCCAATCCATTAAATTCCACATTCCATTCCACATTCCACGTCTTGTTCCATACCACATTTCATTACATTGAATTCCACATACCATTCCACATTCCATTCAACATTCCATTCCATTCCACATTCCATTCCATTCCATTCCATTCTATGCGAAATTCAATTCATTTCCATTCCAAGTTCCATTCTATTCCGTTCCACATTCCATTCCATTGCACATTCCATTCCATTCAATTTCACGTTCCGTTCCGTTCCACTCCATTCCCCATTCAATTCCACATTCCATTCCATTCCATTCCAAATTCTTTTCTGTTCCATTCCACATTCTATTTTACATTCCATTCAATTGCATTCCACATTAGATTCCACATTCCATTCCATTTCATTCGACTTTCCATTCCACTTTCAATTCCATTCCATTCCATTCTACATTCCATTCCACATCCCATTCTAAGTTCAATTCCACGTTCTATTCCACGTTCCATTCCATGTTCCATTCCTCGTTCCACTCCCTTCCATTCCACATTCCATTCTACATTCCATTCCATTCCATTCTACATTCCATTCCATTCCATTCTACATTACTTTCCACTTTCCATTCCATTCCATTCCACTTTCCTTTCCATTTTCCATTCCACATTACATGCCACATTCAGTTGCACATTCCATTCCGTTCTATTCCACATTCCATTCCATATTCCATTCCACTTTCCATTCCACTTTCCATTCCACATTCCCTTCCGTTCCATTCCACATTCCATTCCACATTCCATTTCACATTCCATTACATTCCATTCCTTATGCCATTACACATTCATTTCCATTCCTTTCCACATTCCATTCCATTCCATTCCATATTTCATTCCATTCCAATTTGCATTATATTCCATTCCAGTCCGAATTACATTCCATTCCATTCCGCTTTCCATTCCATTCTATTCCTTTAAAATCCTATCCACCTTGCATTCCATTCCTCTCCATTCCGCACTCCATTCAATGCCATTCCGTTCCAATCCATTCCGCATTGCATTCCATTCCATTCCATTCCACATTCAATTCCATTCTATTAAACATTCCATTCAATTCCATTTCACATTCCATTCCAACTTCCATTCAAATCCATTCCACAATCCATTTCACATTCCATTCCATTCCATTCCAATTCGTTCCAAAATCCATTCCACATTCCATTCCATTCCATTCCACATTCCATTGCATTCAATTCCACATTAAATTCCATTCCATTACACATTGCATTCCATTCCTTTCCACATTCCATTCTACATTCCATTTCAATCCATTCCACATTCCATTCCATTCCATTCTACATTCCATTCCATTCCATTCCGTTCCACCTTCCATTCCATTTCTTTCAGCATTCCATTCCATTCCAGCATTCCATTTCGCATTCCATTCCATTCCAATCAACATTCCATTCCATTCCATTCCACATTACGTTCCATTCAATTCCACATTCCATTCCATTCCATTCCATTTGGAATTTCATCCCATTCCATTCCAAATTCCATTCCATTCCACTGCACATTCCATTCCATTCCATTCCACAATCCATTCCACATTCCATTCCATTCCACTTTCGATTCCACATTCCATTCCACAATTCATTCGATTCCACATTCCATTCGATTCCACATTCAATTCCACATTGCATTCCATTCCATTCCACATTTCATTCTACATTCCATTCCATTCCATTCCACATTCCATTCCATTCATTCCACATTCCATTCCACGTTGCATTCCATTCCACGTTGCATTCAATTCCACTCAAAATTCCATTCTACGTTCCATTCCATTCCATTCTGAATTCCATTCCTTTCCATTCCACCTTCCATTCCATTTCACTCAGCATTCCACTCCATTCTAGCATTCCATTCAAAGTTCCATTTCACATTCCGTTCCAGATTCCACATTCCATTCCATTCAACGTACCATTCCAAATTCCGTTCCTTTCCATTCCACATTCCATTCCATTCCATTCTACATTCCATTCCACAATCCATTCCATTCTATTCCACATTCCATTCCAGATTACACTCCACAGTACATTCCACATTGCATTCCATTCCACTTTCCATTCGAAATTCCATTCCACATTCCATTCCATTCCACCTTCCATTCCACATTCCATTCAACATTACATTCCACGTTCCATTCCAATTTCCATTGCAAATTCAATTTCATTCCATTCCACATTCCATTCCATTCCTTTCCACTCATTTGCAGGATCCTTTCCTCATTGCATTCCATTCAATTCCACTTTGTATTCCACATTCCATTCCATTGCATTCCACCTTCCATTCCACATTCCATTCCATTGCATTCCACATTCCATTCCACATTCCATTCCATTCCATTCCACATTCGATACGACATTCCATTCCATTCTATTTCACATTCCATTCCACTGCATTCCATTCCGTTCCATTCCACATTCCAATCCATTCCATTCCACATTCCATTCCATTCCACATCCCATTCCTTTCCATTCCACCTTCCATTCCACATTCCTCTCGACATTCTCTTCCGTTCCATTCCACATTCCATTCTGCATTCCATTCCTTTCAATTCCAGTCCATATTCCATTTCATTCCATTCCATTCCACATTCCATTCCATTCCACTTTGCATTCCATTCCATTACACATTTAGTTCCATTATACTTGCCATTCCATTCCATTCCACTCCATTCCACAATCCATTCCAATCCACTTTCCATTCCACATTCCACAACTTTACAATCCATATTCCATTCCACATTACATTCTAAACAAATGCACTCCATTCCATTCCAATCCACATTCCATTCCACATTCCAAGCCAATCCATTCCACATTCCATTCCACATTCCATTCCATTCCATTACGAATTCCATTCCATTCCATTCCATTCCATATTCCTTTGAAATCTAGCCAACATTCCATTCCACATTTCATTCCTTTGCATTTCACATTCCCATCCATTCCATTACATATTCCATTCCATTCCATTCCACGTGCTATTCCATTTCATTCCACGTTCCATTCCATTCCATTCCACGTTCCATTCCATTCCACACTCCATTCCACATTCCATTCCATTTCCTTCCACATTCCAATCCATTCCATTCCACATTCCATTCCATTCCATTCTATATTGCATTCCATTCCATTCCGCATTCCATTCCATTACATATTCCTTTCATTTGCATTCCATTTCATTTCAAATTCCATTCCATTCCATTCCATACCATTTCATTCCATTCCACATTCCATTCCACATTCCATTCCATTTTCCATTACATTTCATTCCACATCTCATTCCGCATTCCATTCCATTCCATTCCACATTCCATTCCATTAATTTCCATTCCATTCCACATTCCATTCCATTCCATTCCATTCCTTTCCGCATTCCATTCCTTTCCATTCCGCATTGCATTCCATTCCATTCCGCATTCCAGTCCATTCCATTCCGCATTCCATTCCATTCCATTACGCATTCCATTACATTCCATTCCACATTCCATTCCATTACATTCCGTTCCAGTCCATTCCAGATTGCAATCATTTCCATTACATTCCGCATTCCATTCCATTCCATGTTCCATTCCATTCCATTCCACATTCCATTCCATTCCATTCCGCATTCCATTCCATTCCATTCCTCATTCGTTTCCATTCAATTCCGCATTCCATTACCTTCCATTCCGTATTCCAGCACATTTCATTCCATTCCATGACATTCCATTCTACATTGCATTCAACTCCATTCCTTTCCACATTTCTTTCCATTCCATTCCATTCCATTTCACATTCCAATCCATGTTCCATTCCACTTTCCATTCCACTTTCCATTCTACGTTGCATTTGATGTTCCATTCCACTCCTTTCCACCTTCCACTCCATTCAATTCCACGTTCTATTTTATTCCATTCCACATTCCATTCCCCATTCCATTTCACATTCCATTCCACATTCCATTTCACATTCCATTCGATTCCACTCCTTTCCCCTCCACATTATATTCCATTCCAAACCATATTCCATTGCGTTCCATTCCAGGTTTCATTCCATTCCACATTCTATTCCATTCCTCTTCCCATTCCATTCTATTCCACATTCCATTTCATTTGATTCCACATTGCATTACACTTTGCATTCCATTCCATTCCACATTCCATTCCACATTCCATTCAACAGTCCATTCCACTCCATTCCACATTCCATTCCATTCCATTCCACATTCCATTCCAAATTCCATTCCATTCCATTTCACATTCCATTCTATTCCATTCCACATTCAAATCCATTTTGTTCCATTTCACATTCTATTCCACATTCCTTTCCATTCCATTCTACATTCCATTCCATTCCATTCCACATTCTATTCCACATTCAATTCCATTCCATTCCACATTCAATTCAATTCTATTTCACATTACATTCCATTCCATTTCACATTGCATTCCATTCCACTCCACACTGCATTCCATTCCATTCCATTCCACAGTCCATTCCATTCCATTCCACCTTCAATTCCACTTTCCATTCCACGTTCCATTCCACGTTCCATTCCATTCGATTCCACCTTCTGTTGTACATTCCATTCCATTCCATTCCACATTCTATTCCACATTCCATTCCACGTTCTATTACATTCCACGTTCAATTCCACGTTCCATTCCATTCCATTCCACATTCCATTCCACATTCCATTCCATTCCATTCCTTTCTACATTCTATTCCCCTTTCCTTCCCACGTTCTATTCCATTCCACGTTCCATTCCGCATTCCATTCCACATTCCATTCCACATTCCATTTCATTCCATTCCATTCCATTCTACATTCCATTCCATTCCACCTTCCATTCCATTCCATTCCATTGAGTTCTACATTCCTTTCCACATTCCATTCCATTCCATTCCACCTTCCATTCCATTCCATTCCACGTCCCATTGCATGTTGCACTCCATTCCATTCCACATTCCACTCCATTCCATTCCACCTTCCATTCCATTCAATTCCACGTTCCATTGCACGTTCCATTCCATTGAATTCCACATTCCATTCCACATTCCATTCCGTTTCGTTCCATGTTCCATTCCAGGTTCCATTCCACTTTCCGTTGCATTCCATTCCACGTTCCATTCCACGTTCCTTTCCATTACATTCCACTTTCCATTCTTCATTCCATTCCACTTTCCATTCCACATCCCATTGTACTTTCCGTTACATTCAATTCCACATTCCATTTTACATTCCATTCCATTTCATTCCACATTCCATTCCACATTCCATTCCACATTCCATTCCACATTCCATTCCATTCCATTCCACATTCCTTTCCACATTCCATTCCACAGTCCATTTCACATTCCATTCCACATTCCATTCCACATTCCATTCCATTCCATTCCACATTCCTTTCCACATTCCATTCCGCAGTCCATTTCACATTCCATTCCACATTCCATTCCATATTCCAATCCACGTTGCATTTTTATTCCCTTGCGTTTGGTTCCACATTCCAATCCACAATTAATTGCATTCCAATTCACATGCCATTCCACATTCCATTCCATTCCATTCCCAATTCCATTCCACGTTCCATTCCACTTTGAATTCCGCACTCCTTCCCTTTGCATTCCACTTTCCATTTCATTCCAATCCACATTCCACTCCATTCCACATTCCATTCCACATTCCATTGCACATTCCATTCCATTCCATTCCACATTCCATTCCAATCCATTCCATTCCATTCCACGTTCCATTCCAATTTCCATTAAATTCCATTCCATATTCCATTATATTCCATTCCACATTCCATTGAATTCCAATCCACATTTCATTCCACATTTCTTTCCATTCCATTCCACATTCCATTCCACATTGCATTCCATTCCATTCCAAATTGCATTCCATTCCATTCCACTCCACGTTCAATTCCACATTCCATTCCATTCCATTCCACGTTCCCTTCCACACTCAATTCCACATTCTGTTCCACATTCCATTCCGTTCCATTCCACATTTCTTTCCACATTGTATCCCACGTTCAATTTCGCATTCCATTCCACGTTCCATTCCCCGTTACATTATACTTTCAGTTCCATTGCATTCCATGTTCCATTTCACAGTCCATTCCTTTCCATTCCAATTTCCATTCCACATTCCATTCCACTTTCCATTCAATCCGATTCCACTTTCCATTCCACATTCCATTCCATTCCTTTCCACTTACCATTCCACATTCCATTGCATTCCGTTCTAAGTTCCATTCCACACTACAATCCACATTTAATTCCACATTCTATTGGGTTCCATTGCACATTGCATTCCACAATCCATTCCACATTCCAATCCACTTTCCATTCCACATTCCATTAAAAACCCTGCCACATTCCATTACACATTCCATTCCATTCCATTCCACACTCCATTCCACATTCCATTCCACATTCCATTCCATTCCATCCCACATTCCATTTCACAATCCATTCCACTTTCCATTCCACGTTCCATTTGATTTCATTTCAGGTTCCATTACACATTCTATTCCATTCCATTCCGGTTTCCATTCCACATTCCATTGCACATTCCATTCCTCTTTACATTACGTTAAATTCCACATCGCACTCCACATTCCATTCCATTACACCCCACATTTCATTCCACATTCCCTTCCATTCCATTCCACATTCTATTCCAACTTCCATTCCATTCAATTCCAAGTTCCATTCCATTCAATTCCACGTTCCATTCCACGTTTCATTCCACATTTAATTACACATTCCATTACACATTCCATTCCGTTCCATTCCGCATTCCATTCCACATTCCATTGCACATTCCATTCCATTCCATTTCACATTATATTGAACATTCCTTTCCATTCCATTGCACATTCCATTCTCATTCCATTGCATTACATTGCACATTGCATTCCACATCCCATGCCGTTCCATTCCACCTTTGAAACCACATTCCATTCCATTGCATTCCACGTTACATTCCACATTCCATTCCACTTTCCTTTCCATGTTCAATTCCACGATCAATTCCACGTTCCATTCCACATTCCATTCCATTCTATTCTATTCCGCATTCCATTCCATTACTTTGCACAATCCATTCCACATTCCATTTCACATTCGATTCGAAGTTCCATGCCATTGCATTCCACATTCAAATCCATTCCATTCTTCATTCCATTCCATTCAATTCCTCATCCCATTCCATTCCATTCCATTCCATTCAATTCCACATTCCATTTCATTCATTTCCATTCCATTCTAGATTCCATTCCATTGCATTCCGCATTCCATTCCATTCCAATTCATTTCACTCCACATTCCACTCCATCCTATTCCATTCCACATTCCATTCCATTCCATTCCGTTGCAATCCACATTCCATTCCACATAACATTGCACTTTGCATTCCATGTTCCATTCCACGTCCCATTTCACATTCCATTCCTTTCCATTCCACGTTCCATTCCATTCCATTCTACATTCCATTTCATTCCATTCCACATTCCATTCCACATTCCATTCTATTCCATTCCACATTCCATTCCACGTTCCATTCCGCATTTCATTCCACATTCCAATCCATTCCATTCCACATTCCATTCCATACAATTTCACGTTCCATTCCATATTCCATTCCACATTCCCTTCCACATTTTATTTCACGTTCCATTCCACAATCCATTCCACATTCAATTCCACAATACATTGCACGTACCATACCACATTCTATTCCTTTCCATTCCATTGCAATCCACATTCCCTTCCACATTCCATTCCACTTTCCATTCCACATTCCATTCCACATTCCATTCCGTTACATTTGGCATTCTATTCCATATTCTGTTCTCTCCATTCCACATTCCATTCCATATTCAGTTCCATTCAATTCCACATTCCATTCCATTCCATTTCACATTCCATTCCACATTCCTTTCCACGCTGCATTCCACATTCCATTCCACTTTCCATTCCACGTTCCATTCCAAGATCCATTCCACGTTCCATTCCATTCCACTTTCCATTGTTCATTCCGTTCCATTCCTTTCCACTTTCTATACCGCATTCCATTTCATATTCCATTCCGTTCCATTCCACATCCCTATACATTCCATTCCACATTCCATTCCACATTCCATTCCATTACATTCCACATTTAATTCCACATTCCATTCCACAATCCAATCCATGCCATTGCACATTCCTTTCCACATTCCTTTCCATGCTGCATTCCACATTCCATTCCACGTTCAATTCCAAGTTCCATTCCACGTTCCATTGCAAATTGCAATCCATTCCATTCTACTTTCTATTCCACATTCCATTACACATTCCATTCCGTTCCATTCCACATTCCATTTCATTCTATTCCACATCCCATTACACATTCCATTACATTCCATTCCACATTCCATTCCACATTTCATTCCATTCCATTCAACTTTCAATTCCACATGGCCTTGCTTTCCATACCACATTCCATTCCACTTTCCATTCCGTATTCCATTCCCATCATTCCATGTTCCATTTCACTTTCCATTACACTGTTCATTGCATATACCATTGCACATTCCATTCCACTCCATTTCACGTTCCACTCCACTTTCCATTCCTTTCCTTACCACGTTCCATTCCACATTCCATTGCACATTCCATTCCACGTTCCATTGCACATTACATTCCACGTTCCATTCCACATTCCATTCCACGTTACATTCCATGTTGCATTTCACGTTCCATTCCATTCCATTCCACGTTGCACTCCACATTCCATTGTATCCCATTCCACGTTCCGTTCCATTACATTCCATGTTCCATTCCACTTTCCTTTCCACAATCCTTTCAGCAATATATTCCATTGCATTTCATTCCATTGCAGGTTCCATTCCACTTTCCTTTCCACTTTCCATTCCACGTTCCATTCCACTACATTCCGTTCCAAGCCACATTGCATTCCAACTTCCGTTCCATTCTATTCCACGTTCTATTCAACATTGCATTCCACATTCCATTCCACATTCCATTCCACGTTCCTTTCCATTCCATTCCACGTAACATTCCACTTTCCATTCCATTCCATTCCACGTTGCATTCCACATTCCATTGCACATTCCATTCCACGTTTCATTCCACATTCAATTCCACGTTCCATTCCACGTTCCGTTCCATTCCATTCCATGATATTTTCCACATTCCATTTCTTTCCATTCCACGTTCCATTCCACGTTCCATTGCAGAATCCATTCCACGTTGCATTCCATTCCATTCCATGATCCATTCCACATTCCATTCCATTCCATTCCACTTTAAATTCCACATTCCATTCCACATTCCATTCCTCGTTCCATTCCATTCCAATCCATGTTCCATTGCACATTGCATTCCATTCCACTTTCCATTTCACATTCCATTCCACATTCCATTCCACATTGCACTCTGTTCCATTCCACGTGTCACTACACATTCCATTCCACATTCGATTCCAGATTCCATTCCAGTCCATTTGACATTCCATTCCATTGAATTCCACATTCCATTCCAAATTTCATTCCACGTTCCCTTCCACGTTCCATTCCATTCCATTCCATTCCATTCCATTCCATTCCATTCTGAATTCCTTTCCATTCCATTCCAAATTATTTTCGACCTTCCATTCCATTGCATTCAACATTCCATTCCATTCCATTAGACATTCCATTACATTCCCTTCCGCATTCCATTCCTTTCAATTCCACATTCCGTTCCCATGCCATTTAACGTTCCGTGCCACATTCCATTTCACGATCCATTCAACGTTCCATTCAAAGTTCCATTCCATTCCATTCCACTTTCCATTCCACATTCCATTCCTTTCCATTCCACGTTCCATTCCACATTCCTTTTCACATACGATTCCATCCCATTTCACATCTATTCCACATTTCACTCCAATCCATTCCACATTCTATTCCACATTCCATTCCACTCCATTCCAAATTCTATTCCTTATTCCATTCCGTTCCATTCCACATTCCATTCCACATTCCATTACATTCCATTCCACTTTCCATTTTACATTGCATTCCACGCTGCATTCCACATTCCATTCCACGTTTCATTCCATGTTCCATTCCACGTTCCATTCCATGTTTCGTTCCATGTTCCATTCCACTTTCCATTCAATTCATTCCACATTCCATTGCACATTCCATTCCATTCCATTTCACTTTCTATTACACATTCCATTCTACATTCCTTTCCTTTCTATTCCACATTCCATTATATTCCATGCCACATTCCATTCCACATTCCATTACATCACATTCCTCATTCCATTCCACATTGCATTCCATTCCTTTCCACATTCCATTGCACATTGCCTTGCGTTTCATTCCACATTCCTTTGCACATTCCATTGCACATTCCATTCAAATCAATTGCACACACCATTTCTCGTTCCATTCCACAGTTCATTCCACATTTCATTCCACGTTCCATTCCATTCCATTCCACATTGCATTCAACATTCCACTGCACATTCCATTCCACAATCCATTCCATACCATTCCGCATTCAATTCCACATTCCATTCCATTCCATTCCACGTTCCATTGCACATTTCATTCCAGATTCAATACCACATTCCATTCCACATTCCAATGCTTTCCATTCCATTCCATTCCACATTCCATTCCACATTCCTTTCCATTGCTTTCCACATTCCACTCCACATTCCATTCCACATTCCTTTCCACATTCCAATTCATTTCATTCCACTTTCCATTCCATGTACCATTCCTCATTCCATTCCTCGTTATATTCCACGTTCCATTATATTCCATTCCACCTTCTATCCCACTTTCCATTCCATTCCATTCCACGTTCCATTCCATTCCATTCCACTTTCGTTTCCAGATTCCATTCCACATTACATTCCTATCCATTCCACATTTCATTCCACTTTCCATTCCACATTCCGTTCATTTCCATTCCACATTCCATTCCATTCCATTCCACATTCCATTCCACATTGCAACCCATTCCGTTCCCCATTCCATTCCTTTCCATTCCACATTCCATTCCGTTCCATTCCACATTCCAATCCACATTCCACTCCATTCCTTTCCTTTGCACATTCCATTCCACATTCCATTCCATTCCACTGCACATTGAATTCCATTTAATTCCATTCCACATTCTATTCCACAGTCCATTTCTTTCCATTTCACTTTCCTTTCCATTCCATTCCACATTCCATTCCGTATGCAATTCCATGCCATTCCACATTCCATTGGAGATTCCATTCCATTCCCTTCCACATTCCTTTCCATTGCATTCCACGTTCCATTCTAATTCATTTCACGTTCCTTTCCACGTTCCTTTCCACGTTCCATTCCACTTTCCATTTCACATGCCATTTCACATGCCATTCCATTCCATTCCAATTTCCATTCCACATTCCATTCCTTTCCATTCCACGTTCCATTCCATTGCATTCCACTTTGCAGTCCAAATTCCATTCCACAATCCAGTTCAGATAAGATTCCATTCCATTCCACTTTCCATTCCATTCCATGCCATTCCATTCCACATTCCATTCCAGATTCTATTCCTTTACATTCCATTCCATATTCCATTCCATTCCATTCAACATTCCATTCCATTCCATTTCACATTCCAGTCCACATTCCATTGCAAATTCCATGCAATTCCATTTCACATTCCATTCCATTCCATTTAATATCCCATTGGATTCCATTCTATTCCACTCCACATTCCATTCCACATTCCATTCCACGTTCAGTTCCACATTCCATTCCACGTTCCTTTCCTCATTCCATTCCATTCCATTCCACATTCCTTTCCACTTTCCATTTCACATTCCATTCCACATTCCATTCCACATTCCATTCCATTGCATTCCACATTCTGTTCTCATTTCGTTGCATTCCTTTCCACATTCCATTCCACATTCCATTCCATTCCATTGCACATTTCATAACCACATTCCATTCCACATTCCACTCCATGTTCCATTCCACGTTCCATTCCATGTTTCATACCATTCCATTCCATTCCACGTTCCATTCCATTCCATTCCACGTTCCAATTCATTCCATTCCACATTCCATTCCACTTTCACTTCCACATTCCATTCCATTCCATTCCACCATGTATTCCACTTTCCAGTCCATTCCATTCCACATTCCATACCACATTCCATTCCACTCCATTCCAAGCTCCATTCCACCTAACATTCCACTTTCCTTTTGACGTTCCATTTCATATTCAACTTCACATTCCATTCCACATTCCATTCCATTCCATTCGACATTCCATTCCACATTCCCTTCCACATTCCCTTCTACATTCCATACCATTCCATTCCACAATCCATTCCAAGCTCCATTCCACCTAACATTCCTCTTTCCATTTGACGTTCCATTTTATTTTCAACTCTGCATTTCATTCCACATTCTTTTCCATTCCATTCCGCATTCCATTCCACATTCCCTTCCACATTCCATTCCATTCCACTATTCATTTCACATTTCGTTGCATTCCATTCCACATTCCATTCAGCATTCTATTCCACATTCCGTTCCGCATTCTATTCCACATTCCATTCGACTTTCCATTCCATTCTATTTCACATTCCATTCCACTTCATTCCGTTCCATTCTATCCCACATTTCATTCCATTCCTTTCCACATTCCATTCTATTCCATTCCACATTGCATTCCTTTCCATTCCATATTCCGTTCCACGTTCCATTCCTTTCCACGTTCCATTCCACATTCCATTCCATATACCTTTCTATGTTCCATTCCACATTCGATTCCACTTTCCATTCCACTTTCCATTCCACATTCCATTCCACATTCCTTTCTGTTCCATTCCACATTCCATTCCATTCCTTTCCACATTCCATTTCATTGCATTCCACATCGCATTCCACCTTCCATTCCATTCAACATTCCATTCCATTCCACTTTGCATAGAATTTCACTACATTCCTTTCCACATTACATTCCACATTCGATTCCATTCTATCCCACTACACTCCATTCTACATTTCATTCCATTCCACTCCATTCCATTCCATGTTCCACTCCACTTTCCGTTCCATTCCATTCCAGATTCCATTCCATTCCATTTCACATTCCATTCCATTCAATTTCAGATTCCATTCCATTCCTTTTCACATTCCATTTCATTCCACATTCTATTCCATTCCATTCCACATTCTATTCCATTCCACTTCATTCCATTCAATTCCGTTCTGCATTCCATTCCATTCCTTTGCTCTTCCATTTCCATTTCATTCCACATTGCATTGCATTCCTTTCCAAGTTCCGTTCCACCTTCCAATCCGCATTCCATTCCACGTTCCATTCCACGTTCTATTAAATTCCATTTCATATTCCATTCCACAATACATTTCATTCCATTCCACATTCCATTCCACATTCCATTCCATTACATTCCACATTCCATTCCATTCCTTTTCAACTTCCATTCCGTTCCATTCCATTCTATTCCATTGCACATTCCATTCCTCTTTCTCTTCCATTCCATTTCATTCCGTATTTTCATTCCACATTCCATTCCATTCCGCATTCCTTTGCACGTTCCACTACACATTCCATTCCACGTTAAATTCCACTTTCCATCCCACTTTCCATTCCATTCCATTCAACATTCCATTCCATTCCATTCCACATCCATTCCAAATTCCATTCTACTCCGTTCCATTCCACATTCCATTCCAAATTCCACTCTATTCCGTTCTACATTCCATTCCTCTCCATTCCACATTACATTCCACTCCATTCCACATTGCATTTCAAATTTCATTCCATTCCATTCCATATTCCATTCCACGTTCCATTCCATTCCATTCCATATTCAATTCCACTCCATTCCACATTACATTCCACTCCATTCCACATTCCATTCCACAATCCATTTCAAATTTCATTCCATTCCATTCCATATTCCATTCTGCATTCCATTCCATTACATTGAACATTCCATTACAAATTCCATTCCATTCCTTTCCACATTCCATTCCACATTCCATTCCATTCCATTCCACATTCCATTCCATTCTATTCCATTCAAATTTGCATTCCATTCCATTCCACATTCCATTCCCACTCCATTCCATTCCATTCCCACTCCATTCCATTCCATTCCACATTCCATTTCATTCCATTCCATTTCATATTCCTTTCCATTCCACATTACATTCCATTCCATCCCATTTCACATTCCTTTCCATTCCGCATTCCATCCCACATTCCATTCCATTCCATTCCACATTACATTCCACTCCACACCACATTCAATTCCACATTACAATTCAAATATCATTCCATTCCATTCCATATTCCATTCCACGTTCCATTCCATTCCATTCAATATACCATTCCAATCGATTCCATTCCACATTCCATTCCTTTCCGTTCCACATTCCATTCCACATTCCATTCCATTCCATTCCACATTGCATTCCAATCCATTCCACATTCCTTTCCATTCAATTTCACATTCCATTCCATTACATTTCATATTCAATTCCATTCCATTCCACATTCCATTACACATTCCGTTCCATTCCACTGCGTTCCATTCCCTTCCACATTCCATTCCATTCCATTCCACATTCCATTGCACGTTCCGTTTCAGTTTCTATTCCACGTTAAATTCCACATTCCATTCCATGTTCCATTTCATTCCATTGAACATTCCATTCCATTCCATTCTATATTCACTTCCATTCCATTCCACATTCCATTCCAAATTCTATTCTATTCCATTTCACATTCCATTCCATTCCATTCCACATTCCATTGCATTCCATTCCACATTCCATTCCACATTCCATTCCATTCCATTCCACATTCCATGCCATTCCATTTCACTTTCCATTCCACATTCCTTGCCATTCCATTCCATTCCACATTCCATTCCTCTGCATTTAACTTTCAATTCCATCGCATTCCACATTCCATTCCATTCCTTTACACTTTGCGTTCCATTCCTTTCCAAGTTCCACTGCATTCCATTCCACGTTCCATTCCATTCCATATTCCATTACACCCCATTCTGTTCCACAGTCCATTCCATTGCATTCAAGTCCACATTCCAATCCATTCCATTCCATTTCATATTCCATTTCTTTCCATTCTATTCTACAGTCCATTCCAATGCATTCAATTCCATATTCCATTCCATTCCTTTCAGTTCCATGTTCCATTCCGCATTCCATTCCACCTTCCTTTCCATTCCATTCCACGTTCCATTCCTCATTCCATTCCATTACATTCCACATTCCATTCCACGTTCCATTACACATTTCATTCCACCTTCCACTCCACATTCCATTCCGCATTCCATTAAACGTTCCATTCAATTCCATTACACGTTGAATTCCACATTCCATTCCATTCCATTCCACCTTCCTTTCCGCACTCCATTCCACATCACGTTACATTCCACTTTCTATTCCATGTTCCATTCCACGTTCCAGTCCATTACATTCCGCGTTCCATTTCACATTCCATTCCATTCCATTGCTCATTCTATTACAGGTTCCATTCCATTCCATTCCATGTTCCATTCCCTTCCATTCCACATTCCGTTCCACATTCTATTCCACATTCCTTTCCGCGTTCCATTCCACGTTCCACTTCACATTCCATTGCACGTTCCATTCCACTTTCCGTTCCCCGTTCCTTTCCATTCCATTCCACTTTCCATTCCACATTCCATTCCATTCCATTACACGTTCTGTTCCACATTCCTTTCCATTTCATTCCACATTCCATTCAGTTCCATTCCACATTCCATTCCATTCCATTCCATTCCACTTTCCATTCCATTCCATTCCATTCCACATTCTATTCCATTCCATTACCTTCCATTCCACATTCCATTCTACTTTCCGTTCCATTCCAAACCATTCTATATTCCATTCCATTCCCTTTCATTCCACGTTCCATTCCTCATTCCATTCCATTACATTCCACATTCCATTCCACATTCTATTACACATTGCATTCCACGTTCCACTCCACGTTCCATTCCACATTCCAGTATAAGTTCCATTCAATTCCATTACACCTTGAATTCCACATTCCATTCCATTCCATTCCAGCTTCCTTTCCGCACTCCATTCCACTTCACGTTACATTCCACTTTCTATTCCACGTTCCATTCCACGTTCCAATCCATTACATTCCGCGTTCCATTTCACATTACATTCCGCGTTCCATTTCACTTTCCATTGCATTCCATTACTCTTTCCATTACAGGTTCCATTCCATTCCATTCCACCTTCCATTACACTTTCCATTACATTACATTCCACGATCCTTTCCACATTCTATTGTCCATGCCCTACCAACTTCCATGCCAGATTCCTTTTCACCTTCCATTCCACGGTCCATTCCAATTTGCATTCCATTCCATTCCACGTTCCATTCCATTCCATTCCACGTTCCATTCCACAATCCATTGCACATTCCATTTCGTTCCATTCCATATTCCATTCTACATTCTATTTCACTCCATTAAACATTCCATTCCACTTTCCATTCCATTCCATTCCATTACATTCCACTTTCCATTCCACGTCACATTCCATGCTGCTTTCCACATTCCATTCCACGTTCCATTCCACTTTACATTCCAAGTTCCCTTCCACATTCCATTCCAATACATTTCACGTTCCTTTACACATTCCATTCCATTCCATTCCACTTTCTCTTCCACTTTCCTTTCCTCATTCCATTCCTCGTTCCATTCCGTTCCATTACACATTCCTTTGCATTCCATTCCACATTCGATTCCACATTCCACTAGTTTGCATTCCACATTCCATTTGACATTCCATTCCATAGCATTCCACATTCCATTCTACATTCCATTCCATAGTATTCCACATTCCATTCTACATTGCCTTGCATTCCATTTCACATTGCATTCAACATTGCATTCCAAATTCCATTTGAATACATTCCACGTTCCATTTCATGTTGCATTCCACAGTCCATTCCACATTCCATTCCACGTTCCATTCCATTCCATTCCGTGTTCCACTCCAATATCCATTCCTTTCCATTCCACGTTCTGTTCCACTTTCCATTACACATTCCATTCCACGTTGCATTCCACATTCCATCTCACTTTGCATTCCATGTCCGTTTCACGTTCTTTCCAATCCATTCCAAGTTCCATTCCACATTCCATTCCGTTCCATTCTGCTTTCCATTCCACATTCCATTCCATTCCATTCCTTTCCATTCCTCTTATTATTCCTCATTCTACTCCATTCCTTTCCACATTCCATTCCACAATCGATTCCATTCCAACCACATTCCATTCCATTCCATTTCACATTCCATTCCACATTCCATTCCAGGCTGCATTCCCCATTCCATTCCACATTCCATTCCACGTTCCATTCCAAGTTCTATTCCCCGTTCCATTCCATTACATTCCACTTTCCATAGTTCATTCCATTCCACTCCATTCCACTTTCTATTCCACATTCCATTCCACATTCCATTCAGTTCCATTCCACATTCCAATGCATTCCATTCCAAATTCCATTCCACATTCCATTCCATTCCATTCCACATTCAATTCCACATTCCATTCCACATTCAATTCCATTCAATTCCACATTCCATTCCACATTCCATTCCACATTCCAATTCATTGCATTCCACATTCCAATCCACATTCAAATCCATTCAATTCCACATTCAATTCCACATTCCATTCCACATTCCAATTCATTGCATTCCACATTCCAATCCATTCCATTGCACATTCCATTCCACTTTCCTTTCCACGCTGCATCTCCCCATTCCGTTCCACGTTCAATTCCACCTTCCATTCCAAGTTCCATTCTGCATTCCATTGCACATTGCATTCCCTTCCATTCTACTTTCTATTCCACAGTACATTCCACGTTTCATTCCCTTCCATTGCACATTCCGTTTCTTTCTCTTCCACATCCCATTACACATTCCATTACATTCCATTTTACACGTTGTGTTCCATTCCTTTCTAAGTTCCACTCCATTCCATTCCACGTTCCATTCCATTCCATATTCCATTACACTCCATTCTGTTCCACAGTCCATTCCATTGCATTCAAGTCCACATTCCAATCCATTCCATTCCATTTCATATTCCATTACACTCCATTCTATTCCACAGTCCATTCCATTGCATTCAATTCCACATTCCATTCCATTCCTTTCAATTCCACGTTCCACTCCGCATTCCATTCCACCTTCCTTTCCATTCCATTCCACGTTCCATTCCTCATTCCATTCCATTACATTCCACATTCCATTCCACGTTCCATTACACATTGCATTCCACGTTCCACTCCACATTCCATTCCACATTCCATTAAACGTTCCATTCAATTCCATTACACGTTGAATTCCACATTCCATTCCATTCCATTCCACCTTCCTTTCCGCACTCCATTCCACATCACGTTACATTCCACTTTCTATTCCATGTTCCATTCCACGTTCCAATCCATTACATTCCGCGTTCCATTTCACATTACATTCCATTCCATTGCTCATTCCATTACAGGTTCCATTCCATTCCATTCCATGTTCCATTCCCTTCCATTCCACATTCCGTTCCACATTCTATTCCACATTCCTTTCCGCGTTCCATTCCACGTTCCACTTCACATTCCATTGCACGTTCCATTTCACTTTCCGTTCCACGTTCCTTTCCATTCCATTCCACTTTCCATTCCACATTCCATTCCATTCCATTACACGTTCCATTCCACATTCCTTTCCATTTCATTCCACATTCCATTCAGTTCCATTCCACATTCCATTCCACATTCCATTCCATTCCATTCCATTCCACTTTCCATTCCATTCCACTCCGTTCCACTTTCCATTCCATTCCATTCCATTCCACATTCCATTCCATTCCATTACCTTCCATTCCACATTCCATTCAACTTTCCGTTCCATTCCAATCCATTCCATGTTACATTCCATTCCATTGCATTCCACGTTCCATTCCTCATTCCATTCCATTACATTCCACATTCCATTCCACGTTCTTTTACACATTGCATTCCACGATCCACTCCACGTTCCATTCCACATTCCATTAAACGTTGCATTCAATTCCATTACATGTTGAATTCCACATTCCATTCCATTCCATTCCAGCTTCCTTTCCACACTCCATTCCACTTCACGTTACATTCCACTTTCTATTCCACGTTCCATTCCACGTTCCAATCCATTACATTCCGCGTTCCATTTCACATTACATTCCGCATTCCATTTCACATTCCATTCCATTCCATTACTCATTCCATTACAGGTTCCATTCCATTGCATTGCACCTTCCATTACACTTTCCATTACATTACATTCCACGTTCCTTTCCACATTCTATTGTCCATGCCCTACCAACTTCCATGCCAGATTACTTTTCACGTTCCATTCCACGGTCCATTTCAAGTTGCATTCCATTCCATTCCACCTTCCATTCCACATTCCATTCTATTCCTTTCCATGTTCCATTCCACAATCCATTGCACATTCCATTTCGTTAGATTCCACATTCTATTCTACATTCTATTTCACTCCTTTAAACATTCCATTCCACTTTCCATTCCATTCCATTCCACATTCCATTCCACTCCATTCCACATTCCATTCCATTACATTTCACTTTCCATTCCACGTCACATTCCATGCTGCTTTCCACATTCCATTCCACGTTCCATTCCACTTTACATTCCAAGTTCCCTTCCACATTCCATTCCAATCCATTTCACGTTCCTTTACACATTCCATTCCATTCCATTCCACTTTCTGTTCCACTTTCCTTTCCTCATTCCATTCCTTATTCCATTCCGTTCCATTACACATTCCTTTGCATTCCATTCCACATTCCATTCCACATTCCACTAGTTTGCATTCCACATTCCATTTGACATTCCATTCCATAGCATTCCACATTCCATTCTACATTGCCTTGCATTCCATTTCACATTGCATTCAACATTCCATTCCAAATTCCATTTAAATACATTCCACGTTCCATTTCATTTTTCATTCCACAGTCCATTCCACATTCCATTCCACGTTCCATTCCATTCCATTCCGTGTTCCACTCCAATTTCCATTCCTTTCCATTCCACGTTCTGTTCTACTTTCCATTACACATTCCATTCCACGTTGCATTCTACATTCCATCTCACTTTGAATTCCATGTTCCGTTGCACGTTCCTTTCCTATACATTCCAAGGTCCATTCCACATTCCATTCCATTCCATTCTGCTTTCCATTCCACATTCCATTCCACATTCCATTCCTTTCCTTTCCTCTTACTATTCCTCATTCTACTCCATTCCTTTCCACATTCCATTCCACAATCGATTCCATTCCAACCACATTCCATTCCATTCCATTTCACATTCCATTCCACATTCCATTCCAGGCTGCATTCCCCATTCCATTCCACATTCCATTCCACGTTCCATTCCAAATTCTATAACCCGTTCCATTCCATTACATTCCATTTTCCACTGTTCATTCCATTCCACTTTCTATTCCACATTCCATTCCACATTCCTTTCAGTTCCATTCCACATTCCAATGCATTCCATTCCCAATTCCATTCCACATTCCATTCCATTCCATTCCACATTCAATTCCACATTCCATTCCACATTCCATTCCATTCAATTCCACATTCAATTCCACATTCCATTCCACATTCCAATTCATTGCATTCCACATTCCAATCCATTCCATTGCACATTCCATTCCACTTTCCTTTCCACGCTGCATCTCCCCATTCCATTCCACGTTCCATTCCACCTTCCATTCCAAGTCCCATTCCGCATTCCATGGCACACTGCATTCCCTTCCATTCTACTTTCTATTCCGCAGTACATTCCACATTCCATTCCCTTCCATTGCACTTTCCGTTTCTTTCTCTTCCACATCCCTTTACACATTCCATTCCATTCCATTCCACAGTTCATTCCAGATTTCATTCCATTCCTTTCCACTTTCCTTTCCACATGGCCTTGCATTCCATTCCACATTCCATTCCACATTCCATTCTATATTCCATTTCCATCCATTCCAGGTTCCATTTCACTTTCCATTCCACTGTCCTTTGCACTTTCCATTCCACGTTCCATTCCATTCCATTCCACGTTCCACTCCACTTTTCTTTCCTTTCCTTACCACGTTCCGTTCCACATTCCTTTCCACCTTACATTTCGTGTTCCATTCCACGTTCCATTCCATTCCATTCCACGTTGCACTCCACATTCCATACTATCGCATTGCAGGTTCTGTTCCGTTGCATTCCACGTTCCATTCCACTTTCCATTCCACAATGCTTTCCACAATACATTCCATTGCATTCCATTCCATTCCAGGTTCCATTCCACTTTCCTTTCCACATTTCTTTCCACATTCCATTCCATTCCATTCCGTTCCGTTCCACTTTCCATTCTGCCTTCCATTCCACATTGCATTCCACCTTCCATTGCATTCCATTCCATGTTCTATTCAACATTGCATTACACATTCCATTCCACATTCCTTTAAATTCCATTCCACGTTCCATTCCACTTTCCATTCCATTCTATTACACGTTTCGTTCCACATTCCATTCCATGTTCCATTCCACTTTCCATTCCACGATCCATTCCACATTCCATTCAACGATCCATTCCACATTCCATTCCATTCCATTCCACGTTCCATTACACATTCCATTGCACATTCCATTCCACGTTCCATTCCATTCCATTCCACGATCCATTCCACATTCCATTCCATTCCATTCCACTTACCATTCCACGTTCCATTCCACGTTCCATTCCATTCCAATGCATGTTCCATTCCACATTGCATTCCATTCCACTTTCTATTTCATATTCCATTCCACATTCCATTTCACATTGCACTCCATTCCATTCAACGTGCTTCTCCACATTCCATTCCACATTCAAATCCACATTCCATTCCATTCCATTTCATATTCCATTCCATTCCATTCCACATTCCATTCCACTTTCCATTCCACGTTCCATTCCACGTTCCACTCCATTCCATTCCATTCTGAATTCCTCTCCAATCCATACCAAATTTTATTCGATATTCCATTCCATTGCATTCAACATTCCATTCCATTCCAATCGACATTCCATTCCATGCCATTCCATTCCACATTCCATTCCTTTCCGTCCCACATTCCATTGCCCATGCCATTCAACGTTCCATGCCACATTCCATTTCACGTTCCATTCCATGTTCCATTCCAAATTCCAATCCATTCCATTCCACATTCCATTCCACACTGCATTCCGTTCCACACTGCATTCCATTCCTTTCCACGTTCCATTCCACATTCCTTTCCACATTCCATTCCATTACATTCCACATTCTATTCCACATTCCACTCCATTCCATTCCACATTCTATTCCACATTCCATTCTATTCCATTCCACATTCTATTCCACATTCCATTCCATTCCTTTACACATTCCATTCCACATTCCATTCCATTCCATTCCACTTTCCATTCTATATTCCATTCCAAGCTGCATTCCACATTCCATTCCATGTTCCATTCCACGTTCCATTCCAAGTTCCATTCTACGTTCCATTCCACGTTGCATTCCACATTCCATTTCACGTTCCATTTAATTCCATTCCATGTTCCATTGCACATTCTATTCCATTTCATTTCACTTTCTATTCCACATTCCATTCCACATTCCATTCCTTTCTATTCCACATTCCATTCCATGCTACATTCCATTACACATTCCATTCCATTCCTTTCCATATTCCATTGCACATGGCTTGTATTCCATTCCACATTCCATTGCACATTCTGTTGCTCATTACATTCCAATCCATTGCACTCTCCTTTTCACGTTCCATCCAACAGTTCATTCCACATTTCTTTCCACGTTCCATTCCATTCCATTCCACATTGCATTCAGCATTCCAATGCACATTCCCTTCCATACACCGTTACATACCATTCCACTTTCCATTCCACTTTCCATTCCACATTCAATTCCACATTCCATTCCACATTCCATTTCATTCCATTCCATTCCATTATGCATTCCATTCCACATTTTTTTCCATTGCATTCCACTTTCCATTCCACATTCCATTCCACGTTCCATTCCACATTCCATTCCACGTTCCATTCCACATTGCATTTCACGTTATATTCCACGTTCCATTCCATTCCATTCCACGTTCCATTTCACTTTCCATTCCATTCCATTCCACGTTCTATTAGATATTCTGTTGTACATTCCATTCCAAGTACCATTCCACATGCCATTCCATGTTGCATTCCACGTTCTATTCCATGTTTCATTCCACATTCCATTCAATTCCATTCCACGTTCCATTCCACATTGCATTCCACATTCCATTCCACGTTACATTCCACATTCCATTGCACATTCCATTCCACGTGCCATTTCACATTCCATTTCAGTTTCCATTCCACGTTCCATTACATGTTCCATTCCATTCCATTCCACGTTCCATTCCACATTCCATTCCATTCCATTCCACTTTCCATTCCACATTCCATTCCACTTTCCATTCCACATTTCATTCCATTCGATTGCACATTCCATTCCAAATTCAATTCCATTCCATTCCACATTTCATTCCACTTTCCATTCCATTCCATTCCACATTCTTTTCCATTCCATTCCACATTCCATTCCACATTCCATTCCACTTTCCATTCCACATTCCATACCACATTCCATTCAACATTCCATACCATTCCATTCCACAATCCATACCACATTCCATTCCATTCCATTCTACGTTACATTCCATTCTATTCCACCTTCCATTCCATTCCATTCCACGTTTCATTCTACTATCCATTAGATTTTGCTTTCCATTCCATTCCACCTTCCATTCTACGTTCCATTACAGGTATCATTCCGCATTCTATTGCACATTACATTCCACGTTCCATTCCATGTTCCTTTAAAAGTTCCATTCCACGTTCTATTCCAGTCTATTCCACGTTATATTGCATATTCCATTCCTTTCCATTCCACAATCCATTCCATTCCATTCAACATTCCATTCTGTTGCACATTCTATTCCACCTTCCATTCCACTCCATTCCATTCCACTTTCCAATCCACTCCATTCCACATTACATTTCATTCAATTCCACATTCCCTTCCATTCTATTTCATTCCATTCCACTTTCCATTCCATACAATTCTGCATTCAATTCCATTCCATTACACTCCACATTCGATGGGATTCCATTCCAGATTCCATTCCATTACATTCCACATTTCATTTCATTCCATTCCACATTCCTTTCCATTCCATTCCTAATTCCATTCCACTGCGTTCCATTCCATTACACATTCCATTCCACATTCCCTTACATTTCATTCCACATTCCATTCCATTCCATTCCGCGTTCCATTCCACGTTCCATTCTATGTTCCATTCTAAGTTCCATTCCATTACATTCCGTTACATTCCAATCTGGATTCCTTTCCTTTCGATTCCTTTCCACATTCCATCCCATTGCACATTGCATTCCATTCCTTTCCACATTCCTTTCCTTTCCATTCAACGTTACATTCCACTTTCGTTTGCACATTCAATTCCACATTCCAGTCTACGTTCCACTCCATTCCATTTCACTTTCCATTCCACAATCCGTTCCACATTCCATTCCACAATCTGTTCCACATTCCATTCCATGCTTCATTCCTTGTTCCATTCCATTCCATTCCACGTTCCATTCCACATTCCATTCCATTCCATTCTATTCCAAATTGCATTCCATTCCACATTCCACTCCATTCCATTCCAGACACCATTCCACATACCCTTCCATTCCATTCCACATTCTTTTCCATTCCATTCCACATTCCATTAGATTCCATTCAACATTCCATTCCACCTACATTCCATGTTGCATTCCGCATTCCTTTCCATTCCATTCCACGTTCATTTCCACATTCCATACCACCTTCCATTCCGTTTCATTCCACTTTCCATTCCACATTCCATTCCACATTCCATTCCATTCCATTCCACATTCCATTCCACGTTCCATTCCATTCTTTTCCACGTTCCATTCCACGTTCCATTCCATTCCATTCCACATTCCATTCCATTCCATTCCACATTCCATTCCACAATCCTTTCCATTCCATTCCACATTCCATTCCATTCCATTCCACATTCCATTCCAAGTTCTATCCCTCGTTCCATTCCACATTCCATTCCACGCTGCATTCCAATACATTCCTTGTTCCATTCCACGTTGCTTTCCACATTCCATTCCATTCCATTCCACTTTCAATTTAACGGTCTATTCCATTCCATTACACGTTCCATTCCGCATTCCTTTCCATTACATTCTACATTGCATGCCACATTCAATTCCACATTCCATTTCACAATCCATTCCACTGCATTCAACATTGCATTCTCATTCCATTCCACATTCCCTTCCATTCCATTCCATTCCACTTTCCATTGCACATCCCCATCCACGTTCCATTCCATGTTCCATTCTACCTTCCAATACAGGTTCCATTCCACGTTCGATTCCACCTTCCATTTCATTACATTCCAGTTTCTATTCCACATTCCATTCCACATTACGTTGCGTTCTATTCCACTTTCCATTTCACTTTCCATTCCACATTCCATTGCATTCCATTCCACATTCCATTCCACATTCCAGTCACATTCCATTCCACTTTCCATTCCACATTCCATTCCATTGCTTTCCACATTCCATTCCAGTTTCCATTCCACATTCCATTCTCTTTCCCTTGCATTTCATTCCACATTTCATTACACTTTCCACTGCATTCCAATTCACTTTCCATTCCACATTCCATTCCATTCCATTCCATTCCATTCCACCTTCAGTTCCACATTCCATTCCACATTCCATTCCGCAGTACATTCCACATTCCATTCCACATTCCATTCCGAATTCGATTCTCATTTCATTGCATTTCATTCCTCATTCCATTCCACATTCATTGCATTCCAGTTCACATGCCATTCCACATTGCATTCCATTCCATTCCACGTTCCATTCCATATTCCATTCCACATTCCATTCCTCAGTCCATAACATTCTATTACACATTTCATTCCATTCCAATCCACATTCATTTCAACATTTCATTCTATTCCATTCCATGTTCCATTCAAAATTCCATTCCTCATTCCATTCCATTCCATTCCACATTCCATTCCTTTCCATTTAATTCTATTACGCATTCCATTCCACTTTCCATTAAATCCTATTCCGCTTTCCATTCCTTTCCATTCCACATTCCATTCCATTCCTATCCACATGTCATTCCACATTTCATTCCATTCCATTCCACAATAAATTCCACCTTCCATTCCATTCCATTACACATTCCATTCCATTCCATTACACATTCCATTCCATTCCATTCCTTTCCTTTCCCCGTTCCATTCCACACTCCATTCCTTTACATTCCACGTTCCATTCCACACTGAAATCCACATTCCATTCAACAGTCCATTCTGTTCCATTCCTCATTCCATTCCACATTGCATCCCACGTTCTATTCCACATTCCATTCCACGTTACATTCGAAATTTCATTCCATTCCATTTCACTTTCCATTCCACATTCCATTCCATTCCATTCCAAGTTCCATTCCACATTCCATTTCATTGCATTCCAAGTTGATTTCCACACTCCATTCCACATTCCAAAACACATTCTATTCCTTCCTATTCCACATTTCATTCCACAATCAATTCCACATTCCATTCCACTTTCCATTCCACATTCCATTAAATTCCATTCCAGATTCCATTCAATTACACACTCCATTCCACATTCCATTCCACTTTCCATTCCATTACTTTCCTCATCCCATTACTTTCCACATTCCATTCAACATTCCATTCCACTTTCCATTCCATGTTCCATTCCAATTCTTTCCATGGTCAATTCCACATTCCATTGCATTCCATTCCACATTTCATGCCATATTCCATTCCATTCCATTCCACATTCCATTCCACATTCCATTCAACGTTCCATTCCATGTTCAATTCCACGTTCCATTCCATGTTAAATTCCATTCCATTTTACCTTCCATTCCTTTCCATTCCACGTTCCATTTCGTTCCATTCCATATTCCATTCCTCCTTCCATTTCACATTCTTTTTCATAATCTATTTCTCTTTCCATTTCCATTCCATACCATTCCATTACACATTCCATTCCATTCCATTCCACATTCCGTTCCATTCCATTCTACGTTCCATTCCATTCCACATTCCATTCCATTTCATTCCACATTCCATTCTAATCCAGTCCACATTCCATTCCATTCAATTCCACATTCCATTCCACATTGCATTCCATTCCTTTCCACATTACTTACCACATTCCATTCCATTCCATTCCTCGTTACATTCCATTCCATTCCACATTCCATTCCACATTCCATTCCACGTTCCATTCCATTCAATTCCACGTTCCATTCTACTTTTCATTAGAAGTTCCATTCCATTCCATTCCACGTTCCATTCTACTTTCCATTAGTGGTTCCATTCCATGTTCCACTACACATTCCGTTTCTTTCCATTCCACGTTACATTCCACAATCCATTCCATTCCATTCCACATTCCATTCCATTCCATTCTACTTTCCATTCCATTCCACGTTCCATTCAACATTCCCTTCCACATTTCATTCCATTCCATTCCACCTTCCATTCCACATTCCGTACCAGATTCCATTCCAATCGATTCCACATTCCATTCCATTCCATTCCATATTCCATTCCACATTCCATTAAACTCCATTCCATATCCCATACCACATTCCATTCCACGTTCCATTTCATTCCGTTCCACTTTCCAATCCACTTTCCATTGGACGTTGCATTCCCCTTTCCATTCCACATTCCATTCCATGGTCCAGTCCACGTTCCTTTCCCTGTTCCATTCCTTTCCATTCCATGTTCCATTCCATTCCATTCCACTTTCCATTTCATTCCATTACACGTTACATTCCACATTCCATTTTACATTCCATTCCACCTTCCATTGCATTCCTTTCCTTTCCATTCCACATTCCATTCCATTCCATTCCACTTCCCATTCCATTCAATTCCATATTCCATTCTATTCCTTTACTTTCCATTCCTCTACTTTCCATTCCTCATTCCATTCCAAATGATTCCGCATTCCATTCCATTCCATTCCTTTCCATATTCCATTCCATTCCATTCCATATTCCATTCCATTCCATTCCACATTCCATTCCATTCGATTCCATTCCACATTCCAGTCTACTCCATTCCATTCCATTGCACATTCCATACCTTTCCATTCCATTCCGCATTCCATTCCACATTACATACCACATTCTATTCCCTTCCATCCCACATTCCATTACATTCCATTGCACAATCCATTCCACATTCAATTCCACTTCCCATTCCACGTTCTATTCCATTCCATTCTATTCCGCAATCCATGACATTCCATTCCATTCCATTCCTGATTCCTTTCCATTCTATTTCACATTCTATTCCACATTGCCTTCCATTCCATTCCACTTTCCAATCCACATTCCATTCCACATTCCATTGCGTTCCATTCAACGTTCAATTCCACATACCTTTCCATTCCATTCCAGGTTCTCTTCCAGTTTCCATTCCACATTCTTCTCCACACTGCATTCCTCATTCGATTCCACGTTCTTTTCCACGTTCCATTCCACTTTCCATTCCACATTCCATTCCACGCTCCATTCCACATTCCATTCCACGTTCCATTCCAGATTCCATTCCAAGTTCCATTCCACGTTCGATTCCACATTGCTTTCCACATTCCCTTACGTTCCATTACACATCCTATTCCACGTTCCATTCCACGTTCCATTACACATTCCATTCCATTTCATTCCACATTCCTTTCCACATTCCATTCCACATTCAATTCGATTCCATTCCACATTACATTCCACATTGTATTCCATTTCAGTCTGCATTCTAATCGTCATAATATTCCTTTCCTTTCCATATTCCATTCCATTCCAGTGCACATTCCATTCCACATTCCATTCGATGTTCCATTACACATTCCATTCCAGAATCGATTCCACATTCCATTCCATTATATTCCACATTCCTTTCCAGATTGCATTCCATTCCTGTCCACATTCTTTTCCATATTCAATTCCAATCCATTCAACTTTCCATTCCATTCCATTCCACATTCCATTCCACATTCCATTCTTCTCCGTTCCACACTCCATTCCATTCCACTCCACATTCCATTCCACGTTCTATTCCATTCCATTCCACATTCCATTCTATTCCATTCCACATTCCATTTGTTTCAATTCCTTATTTCTTTCCATTCCAGTTCCATTCCATTCCATTCCATTCCATTCCATTCCATTCCACATTCCATTGCAAATTCCATTCCACGTTTCACTCCACATTCTATTCCATATTCCCTTCCATTGCATTCCATATGCCATTCCGTTGGATTCCACATTCCTTTCCACATTCCGTTCCACATTCCATTCTGCATTGCATTCCATTCCATTCCACGTTGCATACCACATTCCATTCCATTCCATTCCACATTCGTTTAAACATTCCATTCCACATTATATTCCTTTCCATTCCACATTCCATTCCAAATTCCATTCCACATTCCATTCCATTCCATTCCACATTCCATTTCATTCCTTTTCACACTTCATTCCACATTCCATTCCGTTCCATTCCACTTTCCATTCCACATTCCATTCCATTCCATTCCTCATTCCATTGCATTCCATTCTGCATTCCTTTCCACATTCTACTCCATTCCATTCCACATTTCATTCCTTTCCATTCCACATTATATTCCACATTGTATTCCACATTCCATTCCACCTTCCATTCCATGCCATTTCAGGTTCCTTTGCACATTCCATTCCATTGCATTACACATCCCATTCAATATTCCATTCAATTTCATTCCACGTTCCATTCTGCGTTCCATTCCATTCCATGCCACTTACATTTCCGCATTCCATTCTTCCGTCCATTCCACAGTACATTCCGTTTCATTCCACATTCCATTCCACATTCCATTCCACATTCCATTCCTTTCCATTCCACATTCCATGAAACATTCCATTCCATTCCATTCCACAATCCATTCCACTTTCCATTCCATTAGATACCACATTCCTCTCCACATTCAATTCCATTCCATTCAATTTCATTCCACATTCTTATCCATTTCATTCCACATTCCATTCAATTCCATTTCACATCCCATTCCATTACATTCCACATTCCAATCTATGTTCCATTCCATTCCATTCCACTTTCCATTCCATTCCATTCCACATTCCATTGCTCCTTCCAAATCACATACCATTCCATTGCATTCCACATTCCATTGCATTCCATTATACATTCCATTGCATTCATTTCCACATTCCATTCATTTCCACATTCCATTCCACATTACATTCACCATTCCATTGCATTGCATTCCACGTTCCATTCCTCGTACCATTCCATGTTCCACTCCATTCCATTCCACTTTCCATTCCACATTACATTCCATTCCATTTCAAGTTCCCTTCCACATTCCATGCCACATTCCATTCAATGTTCCATTCCATGTTCCACTCCATTCCATTCCACATTCCATTCCTTTCCACCTTCCATTCCACTTTCCATTCGGCTTTCCATTTTTTTCCATTCCACATTCCATTCCACACTCTCCTCAAAATTCCATTCCACGTTCCATTCCACATTCCATTCCACATTCCATTCCTGATTCCATTCCATTCCATTCCACATTCCCTTACAAGTTCCTTTCCACATTCCATTACACGTTGCATACCACCTTCCATTTCATTATATTCCTCATTTCAGTCCACGTTCGATTCCATTGCATTCCACTTTCCTTTCCACATTCCATTCCACATTATACTCCCCATTCCATTACACAATCCATTCCTCATTGCATTCCATTCCATTTAACATTCCATTCCACACTGAATTCCACGTTCCATTCCACCTTTCATTCCACGTTGCATTCAACGTTCCATTCCTTTCCATTCCTCCTTTAAGTCCACATTCCATTCCATTACATTCCACTTTCCTTTCCACATTCCATTTCACATTACATTCTGTTCCAGTCCACATTCCATTCCACATTCCATTCCATCCCATTCGACATTCAGGTGGACATTCCATTCAACATTCCATTCCACATTACATTCCATTCGATTCCACATTACATTCCACATTCCATTCCACATAACATTAAACGTTCTATTCCACATTCCATTCCATTCCAGTCCACATTCCGTTACACGTTGCATTCCATTCTATTCGACGTTCCATTTTACGATACATTCCACATTCCATTCCAGTTTCCATTTCAGATTCCATTCCACATTCCATTTGACATTCCATTCAATTCCATTTCACATTCCAGTCCACATTCCTTCCATTCCACTCCACTTTCCCTTCCACATTCAATTCCACGGTCCATTCCATTCTATCCCACATTCCATTCCACTTTCAATTCCATTCCATTGTGCATTGCATTCCAACTTCCATTCCACGTTCCATTTCACTTTCCATTCCACATTCCATTCCATTCCATTCCACATTCCATACCATACCACACCATTCCATTCCACAATCCATTCCGCTCCATTCCACATTCCATTCCGCACTCCATTCCACATTTCATTCCACATACCATTCCATTCTATTCCGTATTCCATTCCACATTCGATTCCACATTCCATTCTGTTCCATTCCACATTCCATTGCATTCCATTCCATGTTCCTTTCCACATTCCATTCCATTCCACATTCCATTCCACTGAATTTCACTTTCCATTCCACAGACTATTCCACATTCCATTCCACATTCCATTCCATTCCATTCCAAATTCCATTCCACATTCCATTCCATTCCATTCCACATTGCATTCCACATTCCATTCCATTAAATTCGACATTCCATTGCACATTGCATTGCATTCCATTCAACATTCCTTTCCATTCAACTCCACCTTCCATTCCACATTCCTTTCCATTCCATTCCACATTAAATTGCACATTTCATTCCACATTTCATTCCATGTTCCATTCCATTCCTTTCCACGTTCCATTCCACGTTACATTACACATTCCATTCCACATTTCATTCCACATTGCATTCCGTTCCATTCCCCATTCAATTCCATTCCATTCCATGTTCCATACTACATTTCATTCCATATCCAATTCCGCATTCCATTCCACAATCCATTCCACATTCCATTCCAAATTCCATTGCATTACACATTCCATTCCATTACACATTCCATATCATTCCATTCCACATTCCATTACAAATTCCATTCCATATTCCATTCCATTCCATTCCAATACACATTCCATTACATTCCATTCCAAATTCAATTCCATTCCACATTACTTTCCGTTCCTTTCCACATTCCTTCCCACGTTCCATTGCACATTCCATTCCATTCTTTTCCACATACCATTCAATTCCATTTCACATTCCAATCCTTTCCATTCCACATTCCATTCCACCTTCCATTCCACATTCCATTCCACATTCCATTGCACATTCCATTCCATTTCATTCTATTCCACATTCCGTTCCATTCCATTCCACATTGCTTTCCATTCCTTTCCACATTCCATTCCACATTCCATTCCATTCCATATTCCTTTCCACATTTCATTCCATTCAAATAGACTTTCCATTCCATTCCATTCCAGTCCACATTCCATTCCATTCCTTCCATTCCGCATTCCATTCCATTCAAATCCACATTTCATTCCATTCCATTACACGATCCATCCCATTCTATTCCACATTCCAATCCACATTGCATTCCATTCCACATTGCATTCCATGCAATTCCACATTCCATTCCATTACACATTCTTTGCATTCCATTCTGCATTCCACTCCACATTACATTCCAATCCATTCCTCGTTGGATTCCGTGACTTTCCACATTCCATTCCATTTTCCATTCCATTCCAAATTCCTTTAAACATTCCATTCCATTCCATTCCACATTCCATTGCACATTCCATTCCATTCCATTCCACATTCCATTGCATTCCTTTCCATTCCAGTCCTTGTTCAATTCGATTCCTTTCCATTCAACATTACATTCAACATTTCATTCCATTAAATTCCCCATTCCATTCAACGTTCCATTCCACATTCCATTCCATTAAATTCTGTATACCATTCTACATTCCATTCCACATTCCATTCCACATTCCATTCCATTACTTTCCACATTCCATTCCAAATTCCATCCCATTGCATTCCATTTTCCATTCCATTTCTTTCCACGTTCCATACCATTATATTCCACATTTCGTTCCATTCCATTCCATATTCTATTCCTTTCAACATTCTATTCCATTCCGTTACTTTCCACCTTCCGTTCCACATTCCATTCCATTCCATTCCACATTCCATTGCACATTCCATCCCATTCCATTCGACATTCCATTACATTTCTTTCCACTTTCCATTTGACGTTCCATTCCACATTTCATTTCATTCCATTACACTTTCCATTCCACATTCCATTGAATTCCATTCCAAGTACTATTCCACTCCATTCCACATTGCATTTCATTCCATTCCACATTCCACATTTCATTCCACGTTCCATTCCACATTCCATTAAATATTCCATTCCATTCCATTCCAAGATGCATTCCACGTTGCATTCCATTCAATTCCCAATTACATTCCATTCCATTCCACATTCCATTGCATTGCATTCCATTCCCCATTCCAATCTTTTTTATTCCCCATTCCATTCCATTACATTCCACATTCCATTCCACATTTCATTCCCTGTTCCATTCGACGTGCCATTCCACTTTCCATTCCATCTCCATTCCACGTTCCAATCCACGTTCCATTCCACAGTCCATTACATTGCGTTCCATTCCACATTACATCCCATTCACCACTGCATGCCATTTCATTCCACATTCCATTCCATTTTCCTTTCCATGCCATTCCACATTCCATTCCACTTTCCATTCCATTCCTTTTCACATTCCATTCCATGTTCCATTACATTGCATTCCACATTCCACTCCACCTTCCATTCCACTTTCCATTCCATTCCATTTCACATTCCATTTCATGTTCCATTCCTTTGCATTCCACATTCCATTCCACTTTCCATTCCATTCCATTCCCCTTTCCTTTCCACATTTACTTCCATTCGACTCCATTCCACATTCCATTCCATTCCATTCCACATTCCATTCCATTTCTTTGCACTTCTCATTCCATTCCACATTCCATTCAATTCCATATTCCATTCCACATTCCATTCCCTTCCATTCCACATTCCATTCCATTCCCTTCCACGTTACATTCCTTTCCATTCCAAATTCCATTCCATTCCATTGCATTCACTTCCACATTCCATTCCACATTCCATTCCCTTCCATTCCACATTCCGTTCCCTTCCATTACAAATTCCGTTCCCTTCCATTCCACATTCCATTCCATTACATTCCACATTCCATTTCATTACATTCCACATTCCATTTCTTTACATTCCACATTCCATTCCATTACTCAGTGAATTCCATTCCATTCCACAGTGAATTCCATTCCATTCCATATTTCCTACCATTTCCACATTCCATTTCATTCAATTGGACATTCCATTCCATTCCATATTGCATTCCACATTTCATTCCATTCCATTCCACATTCCATTTCATTCCTCTCCATTCCACATTCCATTGCATTGCACATTCCATTCCACATTCCATACCAAGCATTCCATTCCTCAATCCATTCCATTACATTCAATTCCACATTCCGTTGCTTTTCACATTCCATTGCATTCCACATTCCCATCCATTCCATTCCATTCTTCCTTCGATTCCATTTCATTCCACATTACATTCCACTTTCAATTTCATTCCATCCCACGTTACATTCCACTTTCCATTCCACTCCATCCCACATTCCATTCCATTCCATTCGACATTCCATTCCACATTCCATTCTAAATTCCATTCCACATTCCATTCGTTTCCATGCCACATTCCATTCCTTTAAATTCCACATTCCATTCCATTCCGTTGCACATTCCATTCTATTCCCTTCCATTCCATTACACATTCCATTCCATTCCATTCCACATTCATTCCATTCCATTCCACGTTCCTTTCCCTTCCTTTCCATTCCAAATTCCATTCCATATTGCATTCCATTCCATTCCAATTTCCATTCCACATTCCATTCCATTCCATTCCACATTCCATTCCATTACGTTGCACATTACATTCCATTCCACGTTCAATTCAATTCCATATTCTATTCCGCATTCCATTACCTTCCATTCCACATTCCATTCAATTCCATTCCACGTTACATTCCTTTCCATTCCATATTCCATTCCATTCCATTCTTTTCCACATTGCACTCCACATTCCATTCCATTCCATTCCACATTCCATTGCATTCCATCCCACATTCCATTCCATTCCATTCCACATTCCATTCGATTACATTCCAGATTCCATTCCATTCCTCAGTGAATTCCATTCCATTCCAAATTGTGTTCCATTCCATTCCATATTTCTTACCTTTTCCACATTCCATTTCATTCAATTTGAAATTCCATTCCATTCCACATTCCATTCCGCATTCCATTCCATTGCATTCCATTCCACATTCCATTCCATTCCATTCCATTCCACATTCCATTGTTTTCCACATTCCATTCCATTCCACATTCCAATTCATTCCATTCCATTCTTCCTTCCATTCCATTTCATTCCACTTTACATTCCACTTTCAATTCCATTCCATCCCACTTTACATTCCACTTTCCATTCCACTTCATGCCCCATTCCATTCCATACCATTCAACATTCCATTCCACATTGCATTCCATTCCATTCCACGTTGCATTTCACTTTCCATTCCATTCTATTCCACATTCCATTCCACGGTCCATTGCAATCCTCTTTCCATTCCATTCCATTCCATTGCACATTCCTTTCCATTCCGTTCCACATTCCGTTCCATTCCAAATTCCATTCCATTCCATTCCACATTCCATTCAATTCCATTCAATTACATTTCACATTCCATTCTTTTCCTTATGACATTCCATTGCATTCCTTTCCATTCCCATCCATTCCATTACATTCAGCATTCCATTCCACATCCCATTCCATTCCATTCCACATTTCACTCCTCATACCATTCCACATTCCATTCCATTCCATTCCACATTCCATTCCACATTCCATTCGATTCCATTCCATATTCCATTCATTTCCATTCCGCATTCCATTCTATTAAATTCCACAGTCCATGCCGTTCAGTTCCACATTCCATTCCATTCCATTACACATTCCATTCCACATTCCATTCCCTTGTATTCCAAATTCCATTGAATTCCATTCCATATTCCATTCAATTCCATTCCACATGCCATTCCATTCCATTCCACTTTCCATTCCACATTGCAATCCATTAAATTCCACCTTCAGTTCCATTACATTCCATGTTCCATTCCTTTTCATTCCAATCAATTCCACATTCCATTCTATTCCACATTCCATTCCATTCCATTCCACTCCAAATTTCATTCCATTGCATTCCAATTTCCATTCCGTTACCTTCCACGTTCCATTCCATCCCATTCCATGTTCCTTTCCATGATATTCCACGTTCCATTCCATTCCATTCCATTGCAGATTCCATTCCATTCCTCATTGCATTCCACATTGAACTCCACTTCATTCCACATTCCGTTCCACATTCCATTCCATTCCATTCCACATTCCTTTCCATTCCATTCCATTTTCCATTCCTCATTCCATTCCTCATTCCATTCCATTTCATTCCATTACACGTTACATTGGAAGCCGTTCCACATTCCATTCCATTTCATTCCACATTCCATTCCATTCCACATTCCATTCCATTCCACATTCCATTCCATTCCACATTTCATTCCATTCCATTCCACCTTCCATTCCATTCAATTACACGTTCCGTTCCATTATATTCCCCGTTCCATTCCATTCCATTCCATTCCACATTCCCTTCCATTCCATTATACATTCCAATCCACATTCCATTCCATTTCATCCTACATTTCCTTTCTTTCAATTCCACACTCCATTCCACATTCCATTCCTCATTCCATTCCATTCCATATTCCATTCCATTCCCTTCCACATTCCATTTCATTACATTCCACTTTCCATTCCATTCCATATTCCATTCCATTCCACTCTCCATTCCAATGCATTCCACAGTCCATTCCATTCAATTCCGCCTTCAATTCTATTCCATTCCACCTTCAATTCCATTCCATTCCACGTTGCATTCTATTTGCTTCCTCGTACCCTTACATACGGTTGCAATCCCTTGCATTCCAAATTCCATTCCATTCAATTCCACATTCCATTCAATTCCATTCAACTTTCCATTCCGTTCCATTACATTCCATTCCACATTCCATTCCATTAAATTCCACCTTCCATTTCTTTAAATTCCATGTTCCATTCCATTCCATTCCATTCCACATTCCATTTCATTCCACATTCCTTTCCATTCAAATCCACTCCAAATTCCATTCCATTTCATTCCACATTCCATTCCGTTACATTCCACGTTCAATTTCATTCCATTCTGCGTTCCATTCCATTATATTCTGCGTTCCATTCCATTATATTCCGCGTTCCATTCCATTCCATTCCATTCCACATTCCATTCCGTTCCATTAAACATTCCATTCAAGTTTAATTTGCACTCCATTCCACCTTCCATTCCTTTCCATTCCTCTTTGCATTCCACATTCCATTCCATTCTATTCCACATTCCATTTCATTCCATACCACATTCCATTCCACATTTGATTCCATTCCGTTCCACATTCCTTTCCATTCCATTACATATTCCATTTCATTCCATTCCACATTCCATTCCACATTTGATTCCATTCCGTTCCACATTCCTTTCCATTCCATTACTTATTCCATTTCTCATTCCATTCCATTCCACTCCATTCCACATTGCATTCCATGACATTCCACACTCCATTCCATCCCACTGTACATTCCATTCCACAATCCATTCAATTCCACATTCCGTTCCATTCCATTACACGTTCCATTCCATTCCCTTCCACCTTCCATTCCATTCCATTCCACGTTCCGTTCTATTATATTCCACGTTCAATTCCATTCCAACATATTCCACTTTGCATTCCATTCCATTCCATTCCACATTCCGTTCCATTCTATTCTACATTAAATACCACATTGCATTCCACTTCAATCCACATTTGATTCCATTCCATTCCACATTCCAATCCATTCCATTCTTCATTCCTTTCCACATTCCATTCCACTGCAATTCACATTCCATTCCATTCCATACCAATTTCTATTTCACGCCATTCCACATTCCATTCCATTCCATTTCACTTCACATACCATTCCATTCCACATTCCATTAAATTCCAATCTACATTACATTGCACATTTCATTCCATGCCATTCCACATGCCATTCCTTTAATGTCCACATTCCATTCCATTCCATTCCATTCCGGATTCCACTCCATTCCATTCCACATTCCATTCCATTCTTTTCCACGTTACATTCCATTACATTCCACATTCCATTTCATTCCATTCCATTCCATATTCCATTCCATTCCATTTGTCATTCCATTCCATTCCATTACAAGTTCCATTTCATTCCACTCCTCATTCCATGTCATTCCATTCCATTCCACAATCCATTCCACATTCCATTCCATTCCCCGTTCAATTCCACATTCCATTCCACATTCCTTTCTATTCCGCGTTCCATTGCACTATCCATTCCACGTTCCATTTCATATACCATTCCATTCCATTCCACGTTCCATTCCACATTCCATTCCATTCCACATCCCATTTCATTTAATTTCACATTCCATTCCTTTCCATTCCACATTCTATTTCATTTCATTTCACATTTCATTCCATGTTCCATTCCATTCCATTCCACATTGCATTCTACATTCAATTCCTCAATCCATTTGACATTCCATTCCATTCCACTTTCCATTCCACATTCCACACCGTTTTCCATTACATTCCTCGTTCCAGTCCACTTTTCATTTTACTTTCCATTCCACATTCCATTCCATTCCATTCCACCTTACATTCCATTCTGTTCCATTCCATTCCATTCCACATTCCATACCCCATTCCATTCCACTCCACTCCACTTTCCATTCTATTCCATTCCTCATTGCTTTCCATTCCATTCCAGCTTCCATTCCATTCCATTCCATTCCACCTTCCATTCAACTTTCCATTCCATTCCATTCCAATTCCATTCCATTCCACATTCCATTCCAGAGGGCATTTCAATCCATTCCACATCCCTTTCCAGAATTCACTCCATTCCATTCCACATTCCATTACATTCAACATTCGAGTCCATTCCATTACACATTCATTTCCATTCCATCCCCCATTCCACATACCATTCCATGTTCCATTCAACGTTCCTTTCCACGTCCCATTCCACGTTCCATTCTATTTCATTCCACATTCCTTTCCACGTTCCATTCCATTCCCTTCCATATTCCATTCCATTCAATTCTGCTTTGCATTCCATTGCACATTCAGTTCCATTCCTTTCCTATCCACATTCAATCCATTCCATATTCCATTCCATTCCATTCCGTTTCCCACTGCATTCCATTCCATTCCACATCCATTCCATTCCATTTCACATTCCATTCCATTCCATTCCTTTCCATTCCACTTTCCTTTGCATATACCTTTCCATATTCAATTTCACCTTCCATTCCTTTCCTTTCCCCATTCCATTCCACTCCATTCCACATTCTATTCCATTCCATTGCAAATTCCATTCCATTCCTTTCCATATTCCAAATTCCATTCTAATTTCCATTCCACGTTCCATTCCATGTTATATTCCATTCCATTCCGAGTTCCATTCCATAGTCCATTCCATTCCTTTTCATTCCACATTCCATTCCGTTACATTCCATTATCCATTCCATTCCACATTCCATTCCACATTTCATTCCTATCCATTCTACATTCCGTCCCACTTTCCATTCCATTCCATTCCACGTTCCATTCCATTCCATTCCACGTTCCTTTCCATTCCATTCCAGGTTCCATTGCACTTTCCATGCCACGTTCCATTCCACGTTCTATTCCACTTTCCATTAAACGTTTCATTGCATTCCATTCCACTTTCCACTGCACGTTCCATTCCACGTTCCATTCAACGTTCCAATACATTCTATTCCACATTCAATTCCATGCCATTCCACATTCCATTCCACATTCCATTCCTTTCCATTCCACATTCCATTACATTCGATTCCACAGTGCATTCCATTCCATATTCAATCCCACATTCCATTCCATTCCATTCCACTTTCCATTCCACATTCCATGCCATGCCATTCCAGTTTGCATTCAACAATCCATTCCATTCCACTCCACTTTCCATTCCATTCAATTACATTCCAGTCCACATTCCATTCCATTCAATTCCATTACATATTCCATTCCATTCCATTCCACATTCCATTCCGCATTCCATTCCATTCCATTCCAGTTTCAATTACATTCGTTTCTTCATTCCATTCCATTCAATTCCATAGCAGACCTCATTCCATTCCATTCCATTCCATTCCACTTTCCTTTCCATTCCGTTCCACATTTCATTCCATTTCATTTCTCCTTCCATTCCATTGCATTCCACGTTCCATTCCGTGTTCCATTCCATTACATTCTATGTTCCATTCCACATTCCTTTCCATGTTCCATTACATCCCATTCTACTTTCCATTGCACGTTCCATTCTACATTCTATTCCACTTTCCATCCCATTATATTCCACGTACCATTCCACTTTCTGTTCCATTCCATTCCACATTCCTTTCCACAATCCATTCCATTCCATACCATTCCACATTCCATTCCATTCCATTCTGCATTCCATTACTTTCCAATCCACATTCCATTCCATTCCTTTCCACATTCCATTCCATTCCATTCCACGTTCCATACCACTTTTCATTCCACGTTCCATTTCTCATACCTGTCCACTTTCCATTCCATGTTCCATTCCGCGTTCCATTCCACTTTCCATTAAGTGTTCCATTCTGCGTTCCATTCCACTTTATATTAAGTGTTCCATTCTGCGTTCCATTCCACATTACTGTCCATTCCGTTCCACATTCCTTTCTAAATTCCATTCCTTTGCATTCCACATTCCATTCCATATTCCATTCCATTCCTTTATATTCCAAATTCCATTCCACATTCCTTTCCATTCCATTCTACATTCCACTACATTCCATTCCACATTGTATTCCATTCCATTAGATACCATTCCATTCCACTTTCCATTCCATTGCATTCCACATTACAATCCATTCCATCCGATTCTCTTAGACGTTCCATTCCACATTCCATTCCGACTCATTTCACTTTCCATTCCATTCCATTCCACTTTCCATTCCACATTCATTCCATTCCATTACATTCCACATTCCATTCCATTCCATTCCACATTCCATTCTAACCCACACAGCATTCACTTCCATTCCACTCCACATTGCATTACATCCCTCATTCCATTGCACATTGCATTCCTTTCCACATTCCATTCCACATTCCATTACATTCCATTCTGTTCCACTTTCCATTCCATTGAATTCCATTGCACATATCATTCCAAAGCATTCCATATTCCATTCCAATCCATACCATTGCATTCCATTCCTTTCCTTTCCACAATCTTTCCAGTCCATTCCGTTCCAGATTTCACGCCATTCCATTCCATTCCACATTCAGTTCCATGCCACATTCAATTCCATTCCATTCCACATTCAATTCCACTAAACATTCCATTCCATTCCATATTCCATTAATAATTCCGTTCCATTCCATTTCATTCTCATCCACATTGCATTCTATTCCACATACCATTCCATTCCATTCCACATTCCACTCCATTCCTCATTCCATTCCATTCCATTTCAGTGGAATGTGGAATGGATTGTGGAATAGAAAGGAATGGAATGTGGAATGGAATGGAATGGAATGGAATGTGGAGTGGAATGGAATGGAATGTGGAGTGGAATAGAATGGAAACTGGAATGTAATGGAATGGAATGTGGAATGGAATGGAATATAATGGGGAATGGAATGTGGAATGGAAAGTTGATACGAACGAGGAAAGAAATTGAATGGAATGTGGAATGGAATGTGGAAAGGAATGTGAAATGGAATGTGGAATGGAATGAAATGGAAAGTGGAATGGAGTTCAATGGAACGTAACCTGGAATAGAAAGTGGAATGGAATGTGGAATGGACTCTAATGGAATGTGGAATGGAACGTAGAATTGAAGGTGGATTGGAACGTGGAATGGAATGGAATGGAAAGTGGAATGGAATATGCATTGCATTGGTATGGAATGTGGAATGCAATGGAATGGAATGTGGAATGGAACGTGGAATATAATGGAGTGGAATGGGGAAAGGAATGGAATGGAAAGTGGAATGTAATGCAATGGAATGTGGAAAGGAAAGGATGGGATAGTTAAATGCAATGGAAAGGAATGTGAAATTGAATGTGGGATAGATAAGAAAAAATGTGGAATGGAATGTGGAATGGAATGGAATGCAGTGGAATGGAATGTGGAATGTATTGGAATGGAATGTGGAATGGAATGCAATGCACTGTAAAATAAAACGGAATGGAATTGATTGCAGAAAGGAATGTAATGGAATATGGAATGGAATGGAATGGAATGTGGAATGGAATGGAATGGAAGGTGGAATGAAATTGATTGGAATGTGGAATGCAATGTGGAATGGATTGGAATGGAAAGTGGAATGGAATGTGGAATGGAATGGAATGGAAAGTAGATTGGAATGTGGAAAAGAATGGAATGGAAAGAGGAATGGAATGTGTAATGGAATGGAATGGAATGTGGAACCGAATGGAATGGAAAGTGGAACAGAATGGAATGCAATGTGGAATGGAATGGAAGGGAAAGTTGAAAGGATTGGTATGGAATGGAATGGAATGTGGAATTGAATGGAATTGAATGTGGAATGGAATGGAATGGAATGTGGAATGAAATGGAAGGGAATGTGGAATGAAATTGAATCGATAGTGGAATGGAAAGTGGAATGGAATTCCGAACGGAATGGAATAGAATGGAATGTGGAATTTAATACAATGGAATGTGAAATGGAATGTGGAGTGGAATGGAATGGAAAGTCGCATGGAATGTGGAATGGAATGGAATGGAATGTGGAATGGAATGCACAAAGGAATGGAACAGAACATGGAAAGGAACGTGGAATGGAAAGGAACGGAACATGAAATGGAGTGGCATGAAAAATGGAATGGAATATGGAGTGGATCGTGGAGTGCAATGTGGAATGGAATGTGGTAGGGAATGGAATTGAATGTTGAATGGAATGTGGAATTGAATGGAATGGAAGGTGGAACGGAAAGGAATGGAATGTGAAATAAAATGGAATGGAATGGAAAGTGGAAAATAATGGAATGGAATGGAATGCAATGTGAAATGCAATGTGGAATGGAATGTAAAATGGAATGTAGAATGCATTGCAGAATAGAATGGAATGGAACATGGAATGGAATGGAATGGGACGTGGAATGGAATGTGCAATGGAATGCGGAATGGAACGAGAAATGGAATGGAATGGAACGTGGAATGGATCGTGGAATGGAATGGAATGGAACGTGTAATGGAATGTGGAATTGGTCGTGGAATGGAACGCGGAATGGAATGGAATGGAATGTGGAATTGAATGTGGAATAGAACGTCAAATGGAAGGTGCAATGGAATCGAAAGCAATGTGGAATGTAATGTTTATTGGAATGGAGAGGAATGTGGATTGGAATGGAATGGAAAGTGGAATGGAATGTGGACAGGTATGCAGTGGAATATAGAATGGAATGTGGAATGGAAAGGAATGTGGAATGGAATGTGGAATCGAAAGTGGAATGGAATGGAATGGAACGTTGAATGTAATGAGAATGGAATGGAATGTTATGTTGAATGGAATGTTTAATAGAAAGTGGAACGGAAATTAGAATGGAATGGAATGGAATGGAATCTTGAGTGCAATGAGGAATGGAATGTGTAATGGAATGGAATGGAATGTTCAATGGAATGTGGAATGGAATGGAATGTGGAATGGAATGTTGAATGGAAAGGAATGGAATGTGGAATGGAATGTTGAATGGAATGTGGAATGGTATGTAAAATGGAATGTAGAATGCATTGCGGAATAGAATGAAATGGAACATGGAATGGAATGGAATGTGACGTGGAATGGAATATGCAATGCAATGTGGAATGGAACGTGAAATGGAATGGAATGGAAAGTGGAATGGATCGTGGAATGGAATGGAATGGAACGTGTAATGGAATGAGGAATTGCTAGTGGAATGGAACGAGGAATGGAATGGAATGGTATGTGGAATTGAATGTGGAATAGAATGTCGAATGGAAGGTGCAATGGAATCCAAAGCAATGTGGAATGTAATGTGGATTGGAAAGGAGTGGAATGTGGATTGGAATGGAATGGAAAGTGGAATGGAATGTGGACAGGAATGCAGTGGAATATAGAATGAAATGTGGAATGGAACGGAATGTGGAATGGAATGTGGAATCAAAAGTGGAATGGAATGGAATGGAACGTTGAATGTAATGAGAAAGGAACGGAATATTGTGTGGAATGGAATGTTTAATAGAATGTGGAACGGAAATTTGAATGGAATGGAATGGAATCTTGAGTGCAATGAGGAATGGAATGTGTAATGGAATGGAATGGAATGTGTAAAGGAATGTGAAATGGAATGGAATGTGGAATGCAATGTTGAATGGAAAGGAATGGAATGTGGAATGGAATGTGGAATTGAATGGAATGGAATGTGGAATGGAAAGTGGAATGGAACATGGAATGGAACATGGAAAGGAACGTGAAATGAAATATGAAATGGAAAGTGGAATGGAATGTTGAATGGATTGGAATAGAATGTGAAATGAAATGGAATGGAATGTGGAATAGAATGTGGAATGAAACATGGAATGGAATGTGGAATGGATTGTAATAGAATGTTGAATAGAATGGAATGGAATGGAAAGCAATGCGTTGTGGAATGGAGTGGAATGGTGAATGCAATGCAATGGAATGAAATTTGAAATTGAATGGAATGGAAGGGAATGGAATTTGGAATGGAAAGGAACATGGAATGGAATGTGGAATGGAATTAAATGGAATGTGGAATGGAATGGAATGGAATGTGGAAAGGAATGGCATGGAATGTGGAATAGAATGGAATGGAATGTAATTTGCAATGGAATGTGGAATGGAAACTGGAATGGAATGGAATGGAATGTGGAACGGAATGTTGAATGGAATGTGGAATGCAATGAAAAGGAAGGTGGAATGGAATGAAATGGAATGTGGATTGGAATGGAAGTTAACGTGGAATGTAACGGAAAGAGAGGTGCAATGTGGACTGGAATGTGAAATGTAATGGAGAATGGAATGTGGACAGGAATATGGAATGCAGTGTAATGAAAGGCGGAAAGGAATGGAATGGAACGTGCAATGGAATAGAATGGAACATGAAATGCAACATGGAATGGAAAGCGGAATGGAAAGTAATAGTGAAAGTAGAATGGAATGGAATGGAAATTGGAATGGAATGAGGAATGAAATGGAAGGAATGTGTAAAGGAATGTGGTATGGAATGTGGAATGGAATGGAATGGAACTTGGAGTGCAAGCAAAAGGAATATGGAATGGTATGGAATGGAATGTGGAATGGAATATGGAATGGAATGTGGAATGCAACGTGGAATGGAAAGGAAAGTAATGTGGGAAGGAATGTGGAATGGACAGGGCAATGAAAACTGGAATGGAATGGAAAGGAATGTGGAATGGAACGTGGAATTGAATGGAATGGAAAGTGGAATGGGAAGTGGAATGGACCGTGGAATCAGAATTGGAATGTAAATTTTAATGGAAAGTGGAATGGAATGTGGAAAAAAATGGAATGGAATGTGGAATTGAATAGAATCAAATGTGGAATGGAAAGTGAAATGGAATGTGGAATGGAATGTGGAATGGAAGGTGGACGGGAACATGGAATGGAATGAAATGGAATGTGCAATGGAAAGGAATGGAAAGCGGAAAGGAATGTGGAATGGAACGGAATGGAAAGTAGAATGCAAAGTGAAATGGAAAGTGGAATGGAATGGAATGGATTGTGGAATGGAATGGAATGGAATGATATGGAATGTGGAACGGAATGTGGAATGGAAAACGGAAGGCCACGTTGAAGGCAATGGAATGGAATGTACAAAGGAATGTGGGATGGAATGGAATGGATAAAGGAGTGGAATGTGGAATCAAATCTGTAAAGTAATGGAATGGAATGTGGAATGGAATGTGAAACGGAATACAATGGAATGTGAAATGCCATGTGGAGTGGAAAGTGGAATGGAATGTGGAATGGATCATGGAAAGGAACGTGGAATGGAATGTGAAATGAAATGGAATGGAATGTGGAATGGAATGGAATGGTATGTGGAATGGAATGCGAAACGTATTGTCGAATGTAATGGACTGGAATGTGGTATGGAATGCGGAAGGGAATTTGGAATTGAATGTGGAATGGAATGCAATAGAATGTGGAATGCAATGTGGAATGGAATGGAATGGAATGTGGAAAGGAATATTCAATGGAACGGAATGGAAAGTGAAATGGAATGGAATGGAATATGGAATTGAAATTGAAATGGAATGGAATGGAATGTGGAAGGGAATGTGGAAAGGAATGGATTGTGGAATGGAACGTGGAATGGAGTGTGGAATGTAAAGTGGCATGTAACGGAATGGAATGTGGAATGGAATGTGGATTTGAATGTGGAATGGAACTGAATGGAATGTGGAATGCAATGCAATGGTATGTGGAATAGAATGGAATGGAATGGAATGTGGAATGGAATGGAATGGAATGTAGAATTGAAGGGAATGCAATAGAATGGAATGTGGAAGAGAATGGAATGGAGTGGAATGTGAAATTGAATGTAGAATGGAATGCAATGGAATGTGGAATGGAAAGGAAAGGAATGGAATGTCGAATGGAATGTGAAATGGAATGGAATGGAAAGTGGAATGGAATGTGAAATGGAATGAGGAATAGAATGTAATGGAGTGCAATATAATGTGGAATGGAATGTAGAATGGAATGTGGAATTGAATGGAATGGGATGTGGAATTGAATGGAATGGGATGTGGAAAACAATGTGGAATGGAAAGGAATGGAATGTGGAATAGAATGGAATGGAATGTGCAATGGAACGGAAAGGAATGTGGAACCGAATGTGGAATGGACTGAGGAATGGAATGTGGAATAAAATGAAATGGCATGTGAAATGGAATGGAATGCAAAGTGGAATGAAGTGGAATGGAACGAGGAATAGAATGCACACTGGAATGTGGAAAGGAATGTGGAATGTAATGTGGAAGGGAATGTGGAAAGGAATGAAATGGAATGTGGAATGGAATGTGGAATGCAATCTGAAAGGGAATGTGGAATGGAATTGAATGGAATGTGCAATGGAATGGATTGGAATGTGGAATAGAATGGAATGGAATTGAAAGGCATGGGAATGGAATGGAATGGAATGTGGTATGCAAAGGAATGGAATGAAATAAGAAATTGAGTGGCATGGAATGTGGAAAGGAATGGAATGGAAAGTGGAAAGGAATGGTATAGAACGTGGAATGCAAAGCAGAATAGAATGGAATGGAATGTAAAGGAATGTGGAATGGAATGGAATGTGAAATGGAATGGAAGGGAATGTGGAATAGAATGGAATGGAATGAAATGGGGAATGGAATGTGGAATGGAATGGAATAGAATGCGGAATGGAATGTGGAATGGAATGGAATGGAATGTGGAAGGGAATGTGGAATGGAATGTGGAAAGCTAAGTGGAATGGAATGGAGTTGGACGTGGAATGGAACGTGGAATGCAATGGAATGGAATCTGAAATGGAAAGGAATGGAATGTGGAATGGAACGGAATGGGATGTGGAAAGGAATGTGGAATGGGATGTGGAAAGGAATGTGGAATGGGATGGAATGGAATGTGGAATGGATTGTGGAATGGAACGGAATGGAATATGGAAAGGAACGCGGAATGGAATAGAATGGAAGGTGAAATGGAATGTGGAACAGAAAGTGGAATGTAATGTGGAATGGAATGGAATGGAACGTGGAATGGAATGCAGTAGAATGTGGAAAGGAATGTGGAAAGGATGGCATTGGAATGAGAAATGGAACAGAATGGAATGTGGAATGGAATGTGGAATGGAATGTGGAATGTAATAGAATGGAATGTGGAATGGAGTATCAATGGACTGGAATGGAATGTGGATTGGAATGTGGATTGGAATGTGGAACGGAATGTGGAATGGAAAGGAATGTAATGTGGAAAGGAATGTGGAAACGAAAGTGGAATGGAAAGGAATGTAATGTGGAATGGAATGTGGAAAGGAAAGTGGAATGGAATGGAATGCAATGTGGAATGAAACGTGGAATGGAATGGAATGGAATTTGGAATGGAATGCGGAAAGGAATGTGGAAAGGAATAAGGAATCAAATGAAATCGCACGTGGAATGGAATGGAATGGAATGTGGAATGAAATGGAATGGAACCTAGAATAGAATTTGGAATGGAATGTGGAATGGGATGTGCAAAGGAATAGAAACGAATGGAATGGAATTCGAATGGATTGGAATGGAATGTGGAATGCAATTGAATGGAATCAAATAAGCAATTGAATGGAATGGAATTTGAATGGAATGGAATGGAAGGTGGAATGGAATGGAATAGAACATGGAATGGAATGTGGAATGAATAGAATGGAATGTGGAATGGAATGTGGAAAGGAATGGAATGGATTGTGGAATGGAATAGAATGGAATGGGTAATAGAATGGGATGGAATGAAATTTAAAGTGGAATGGTATGGAATGGAATGTGTAATGCAATGGAACGGAATGAAATCGGAATTCAATGGAATGGAATGTGGAATGGAATTTAATGGAATGTGGAATGTGGAATGGAATTGAATGGAATGTGTAATGGCATGTATTGGAACGTGGAATGGAATGTGGAATGGAATATGGAATGGAATCAGGAATGGAATGGAATGGAATGTGGAATGGAATGGAATGGAATATGGAAAAGAATGGAATGAAATTGAATGTAGAAGGGAATGTGGAATGCAATGTGGAATGGAATCAAACGGAATGTGGAATCTAGTGGAATGGAATGTGGAATGGAATGGAATGGATTATGGAAAAGAATGGAATGAAATTGAATGTAGAAGGGAATGTGGAATGCAATGTGGAATGGAATCAAACGGAATGTGGAATCTAGTGGAATGGAATGTGGAATGGAGAGGAATGGAATGTGGAATGGAATGGAAGATAGGATGGAATGGAATTTAATGTGGAATCAAATGGAATGGAATGGCATGGAAGGCAACGGATCGAGTAATGGAATGGAATGGAACGTGGAATGGAATGGAATGGAATGTGGAATGAAATGTTGAATGGTATCTAATGGAAAGTGGAATGGAATGGATTGGAAAGTGGAATAGAATGTGGAATGGAATGGAAAGGAATGTGGAATGGAAAGTGGAATGGAATGCAATGGAAGGTGCAATGGAATGGATTGGAATGGAGGGGAATGTGAAATGGAAGGCAATGGAAAGTGGAATGGATTGCGGAATGGAATGGAATGCAATGTGGCATAGAATGTGGAATGGAATGGAAAGAAATATGGAATGGCATGTGTAATGGAATGGAATGGAATGTGGAATGGACTGTGGAACGGAACGTGAAAAGGAATGGAATGCAACGTGGAATGGAACGTGGTTTGGATCGTGGAATGTAACTTGGAATGGTATTTGGAATGGATTGTGGAAAGGAATATGGAATGGACCGTGATATTGAAAGGAACGGAATGTTCAATGGAAAGTGGAATGGAATGGAATGGAAAGTGGAATGGAATTTGCAATGGAATGCCGAATGGAAAGTGGAATGGAACGTAGAATGGAATTGAATCCAACGTAGAATGGAGTGAGAAATGGAATGGAATGTAAGGTGGAATGGAATGTGGAATGTAATGGAAAGGAATGTAGAATGCAATGCGGAACGGAATGGAATGGAATGTGGAACGCAATGTGGAATGGAATGTGGAATGGAATGTGGAATGGAATGTGGAAAGGAAAGTGTAATGGAATGAGATGAAATGTGGAATGGGAAGTGGAAATGAATGGATTGGAACGTGGAATGGAACGTGGAATCGAATGACGAATCGAATTTGGACGGAACGCGGAATGGAATGCGGAATGGAATGTGGAATAGAATGGAATGGAATGTGGAATGGAATGTGGAAAGGAATGGAATGGATTGTGGAATGGAATGGAATGGAATGGTATGGAATTTGGAATGGAATGGATTGTAACAAGTAATGGAATTTCGAAGGGAATGTGGAATGGAAAGTTGAATGGAATGGAACGGAACGTGGAATGGAAAGTGGAGTGGAAAGGGAGTGAAATGTGTAGTAGAATATGGAATGGAATGGGCTATAGAATGTGGAATGGAACGTGGAACGGAATGGAATGGAAATTGGAATGCAACGTGGAATGGAATGGAATGGAACACGGAAAGGAATGGAATTGAATGTGGAAAGAATGGAATGAGGAATGGTATGTGGAATGTATTGTGGAACGCAATGTGGAATGGATGGTGGAATGGAAAGGAATGGAAAGTGGAATGGAAAGAGGAATGGAAAGGATTGGAATGTGCAATGGAATGTGGAATGCAATGTGGAATGGAATCAAATGGAATGTGGAAAGGAATGTGGACTGGAATGGAATGCAAAGTGCAATCGAATGCGGAATGGAATGTGGAATGAAATGGAACGGAATTTGGAATGGAATGGAACGGAATGTGGAATGGAAGTCGGACTGGAATGGAATGAAATGTGGAATGGAATGTGGAATGGAATGCAAAGGAATGTGGAATGGAATGTGGAACGGAATGTATTGGAATGTGGAATGGAATGTGGAATGGAATGGGGAATGTAATGTAGCATCTAATGGAATGCAATGTTGAATGGAAAGTGGAATGGAATGCAATGGAACGTGGAATGGAACTTGGAATAGAACATGGAATGGAATGTGGAATGGAATGTGGAATGGAATGTGGAATGCAGTGTGGAATGGAAAGTGGAATGGAATGGAATGGAATGTGGTAAGGAACGTGGAATTGAATGGAATGGAACGAGGAATGGAATGTGGAAAGGAATGTGGAATGGAACGTGGAACGCGATGTGGAATGGAACGTGGAATGGAATGTGGAATGGAGAGCAATGGAATGAGGAATGGAATGGAATGCAACGTGGAATGGAAAGCAATGAAATGTGCAACGGTATGTGGAATGGAATGGAATGGTATGATTAATAGAACGTGGAATGAAATGGAATGGAATCCAGTATGGAATAGAATGGAATGGTATGGAATGAGGAATCGAATGGAGTGGAACGTGGAATGGAACGTAGAATGGATCGTGGAATGGAATGTCTAATGCAATTTGAAATGAAATGGAATGGAATGTGGAATGCAAGGAAAAGGAATGTGGAAAGGAATGGAATGGTATATGGAATGGAGTGGAATGGAATGTGGAATTGAATGGAATGGAATGGAATGTGAAAGGAAAGCAATGTAACGGAATGGAATGGAATGGAATATGGAATGGAATGGAATGCAAAGTGGAATGGAATGGAATTGAATGAGAAAAGGAATGTTGAATGGAATGGAAAGGAAGGTGGAATGGAATTGAATGGAATGTGGAATGCAAAACGGAAAGGAAAGTGGAATGGAATGGAATTTAACATGGAGAGGCAAGTGGAATGGACCGTGGAATGGAATGCGGAATGGAATGAAAAGCAATGTGGAATGGAATGGAATGGAACGTGGAATATAATGGAATGGAATGTGGATTTGAATGGAATGGAATGCAATGAAATGTGCAAAGTAATGGAATGCAATGTGGAATGGAATGGAATGAAATTTGGAATGGATTGTGGAATGGAATGGAATGGAATGTGGAATGGAAGGTTGAATGGAAGGGAATTGAATGTGGAACGGAATGTGTAATGGAAAGGAATGGAAAGTGGAAAGGAATGTGCCACGGAATGTGCAATGGGATGTGGAATGGAATTTGGAATGGAAAGGAATGGATTGTGGAATGCAATGTAGAATGGAACGTGGAACAGAATGTAATGGAATGTGGAACGGAATGGAATGGAGTGTGGAATGGAATGGAATGGAGTTGTGCAATGTGGAATGGCATAGAATGGAATAAGGAACGGAATGTGGAATGAAATGAATTGGAATATGGAGTGAATCGTGGAATTGAATTTGGAATGTAATGGAGAGGAATGTGCAATGCAGTGGAATGTAATCTGGAATGGAATATGGAATGCAATGGAATGGAGTTTAATGTGTAATGGAATGAAATATGGACTAGAATGCAATGGAATGGAATAGAAGGTGAAATACAATGGAATAGAATGTGGAATGGAATTGAATGGACTGTGGAATGGAATGGAATCGAATGTGGAATGGAATGGAATGGAATGTGGAATGGAATTTGCTATGGAATGGAATGGAATGTGGAATGGAATGGTATGGATTGTAGAATGGAATGGAATTGAATGGAATGGAGTACGGCATGGAATGTAATGGAATGGAATGTGGAATGGAAGGGAATGGAATGGACTTTGGAAAACAATAGAATGGAATGGAAATGAATGGAAAGGAAGGGAATGCAGAATGGAATGCGGACTGGAATGGAAATGAATGTGGAATGGAATGGAATGGAATGGAATGTGGAATGGAATGGAAACGAAAGGGTAATGGAATGTGGAATGGAATGGAATGGAATGTGAAATCGATTGGAATGGAATGTGTAAAGAAAGGGAAAGGAATGTTTAATGGAATGGAATGCAATGTGGAATGGAATCTAATGGAATGTGGAATGGAAAGGAATTCATTGAGGAATGGAACGTTTAATGGAAACGAATGGAATGTGGAATGGAATTGAATGGAATGTGAAAATCAATTGAATGGAATGTGGCATGGAATGGAATGTAAGTTAGAATGGAACATGGAATGGAATGAAGAATGGAATGGAATGGAATCTGAAATGGAATGGAATGGAATGTAGAATGAAATGTGGAATAGAATGGAATGGAATGTGGAAAGGAATGTGGAATGTAATGGAATGGCATGGGGAATGGAAAAGAATGCAATAGAGTGGAATGGAAGGTAATGCCGGATGGAATTTAGAATGGAATGGAAAAGAATGTGGAATGGAATGGAAAGGAATGGAATGTGGAATGGAATGGAATACAAAGGAATGAGGAATGGAATGGAATGGAAAGTGGAATGGAATGGAATGGATTGGAAAGTGGAATGGAATGGAATGGAGTGCTAAATGGAATGGAATGGAATGGAATGTGGTCTCGAATGTAATTGAATGGAGTGGACTGTGGAATGCAATGGAATGGAATGTGAAATGGCATGGAATGGAATGTGGAATGGAATGGAATGCAATGGATTTTGGAATGGAATGGAATGGAATGTGGTATTGAATGTGGGATGAAAAGTAATGGAATGTTGAATGGAATGGAATTGATTGTGGAATGCAAAGGAATGGAATGTGGAACGGAATGGAGTACAATGTGAAATGGAATGTGGAATGGAATGGAATGTAGAATGGAAAGCGGAATGGAATGGAATGGACTGCAATGTGGAAGGGAATGTAGAATGGAAAAGAAAGGAATGTGGAAGGGAATGTAATGAAATGTGGAATGGAATGCAACGGAATGTGGAATGGAAAGGAATGGAATGTGGAATGGAAAGTGGAATGGAATGTGTAATGGAATGTGGACTGCAATGTTTTGGTATGTGGAATGAAATGGACTGGAATGTGCAATGGAAAGTGGAATGGAATGGAATGGAATGTGGAATGTAATGGAATGAATTGTGGAATGGAATTGAGTGCAATGGTATGGAATGTGGAATATAATGTAATGAAATGTGGAATGGAATGCCATGGAATGGTATGGAATGTGGAATGGAATGCAATGGAATATGGAATGGAATGGGGAATGGAACGTTTAATGGAACGTGTAATGGAACGTGCAATGGAACTTTGAAAGGAACGTTTAATGGAACGTGTAATGGAATGGAATGCAATGTGGAATGGAAGGGAATGGAATGTGGAATGGAACGTGGAATGGAATGTGGAAAGGAATGTGGAATGGAATGTAGTGGAACACGTAAAGGAATGGAAAGGAATGTGGAAAGGAATGGAGTGCAATGGAATGTTGAATGGAATGGAATGGAATGTGGAATGGAATGAAATGGAGGGTGAAATACAATGGAATTGAATGCAGAAAAGAATGGAATGTAATGAGGAATGGATTGCAATGGAATGGAATGTGGAATGTAATGGAATGGAAAGGAACGGAATGTGGAATGGAATGAAATGGAATGGAAGGTGGAATGGCATGTGGAATGGAATGGAATGGATCGTGGAATGGAATGGAATGTGGAAAGTAATCTGGAATGGAATGGAATGATATGTTAAATTGAACGTAATGGTATGAGGAATGGAAGGTGGAATGGAATGAAATTTAATGTGGAATGGAACGTGGAACGGAACGGAATGGAATGTGGAATGGAAAGTGGAATGGAATAGAATGGAATGTGAAATGCAATGGAATGGAATGGTAAGGAATGTGGAATGGAATGGAATTGAATGTCGAAAGGAATGGAATGGAATATGGAATGGAATGTGGAATGGAAAGGAATTGAATTCGGAATGGAATGAAATGGAATGGTATGGAATGTGTAATAGAAAGGAATGGAATGTGGAAAGGGATGTGGAATGCAATGGAATGGAACGTGGAATGGAACGTCAAATGGTACGTGTAATGGAACGCGCAATGGAAATCAGAATGGAAATTGGAATGGAAGGACTAATGGAATGGAATGGAATGGAATGTGGATTGGAAGGGAATGTAATGTGGAATGCAATGAGGAATGGAATGCAATGGAGGGGATTGGAATGTGGAATGGAATGGAATTCAATGTGGAATGGAATGTGGAAAGGAAGGGAATGTGGAATGGAATGTGGAGTGGAATATGGAACAGAATTGAATGGAATTGGAATGGAAAGTAATGGACTGTGGAATTGAATGCAATGGATTGTGGAATGAAAAGGAATGTGAAATGGAGTGGAATGGAACGTGGAATGTGAAATGGAATGTGGAATGGAATGTTAAATTGAATGTGGAATGGAATATGAAATGGAATGAGAAATGGAATGGGGAATGGAATGTGAAATGGAATGTGGAACGGAATGAAATGGAGCATGGAACGGAGTGGAATGGGATGTGGAATTTAATGGAATGCAACATGGAATGGAAAGTGGAATGGAACGGAATGGAAAGTGGAAAGGAATGGAATAGAATGAGGAACGAAATGGAATGGAATATGGAATGGAACATGGAATGGAACGTGGGATGTAACGTAGAATGGAATGGAATGGAATGGAATGGAAACGAATGGAATGAAATGGAATGAAATGGAATGGAATGGAATGTGGAATGCAATGTAATGGAATGGAATGTGTAGTGGAATAAAATGGACTGTGAATGGAATTTGGAATTTAATGGAATGGAACAGAATGGAATATGGAATGGAATGGAATGTGGAATGGAATGGAATGCAATGAGAAATTCAATGGAAAGGAATGTGGAATGAAATGGAATGGAATGTGGAATGGAAAGGAATGGAAGCTGGAATGGAATGTGGAATGGAATTTGGAATTAAATAGAAAGGATGGAATGGGATGTAGAATAGAATGAACTGTGGAAAGGACTGGAATGTGGAATGGAATGGAATGGAATGTGGAATGAAATGGAATGCAATGGAATGAGGAATGGAATGGAATTGAATGTGGATTCGAATGGAATGGAATGGAATATGGTATGGAATTTGGCATTGAATGGAAAGCTACGGAATGGGAAGTGGAACGGAATGGAATGTGGAATGGAATTGAATGTGGAATTGAATGTAATGGAATGTGGAATGGAATGGAATGGAATGTGGAATGGAATGGACTGGAATGTGGAATGGAATGGAATGGAATGTGGAATGGAATCGAATGTGGATTGGAAAGGAATGGAATATGGAATGGAATTGAATGCAATGTGGAATGCAATGGAATGGAATGTGAAATGAAATGGAATGGAATGTGGAATGAAATGGGGAATAGAATGGAATGGAAAGTGGAATGGAATGTGGAATGGAAGGGAATGGAATGTGCAATGGAATGGAATGGAACGGAAGGGAATGGAATGTGGAATGGAACTGAATGGAATGGCATGAAATTTGGAATGCAATGGAATGGAATGGAAAGGATTGTGGAAAGGAATGTAATATGGAATGGAATGCAATGCAATGTGGAATGGAATGGAATGGAATGTGGAATGAAATGGAATGGAATGTGGGATGGAATGGAATGGAATGTGGAATGGAATGTGGAATGGAATGGAATGTGCAGCGGAACACAATGGAATGTGTAACGGAATATGAAATGGAATGGAACTGATTGGAATGGAAGGTGGAATGGAAAGGAATGAAATGTGGAATGGAATGGAATAGTATGTGGAACGGAATGGAATGGAATGTGGAAATCAATTGAAAGTACAGTGGAATGGAACGTGGATTTGAAGATGGAACGGAACGTAGAATGGAATGGAAGGGAACTGGAAATGGAACGTGGGGTGGAATGTAGAATTGAATTGGATGGAATGGAATGGAATGAAATGGAATGGAATGGAATGTGGAACTGAATGGAATGCAATGTGGAGTGGAATGGAATGGAATGTGGAATGGAATTTGGAATTTAATGGAATGGAATGGAATGGAATCTGGAATGGAATGAAATGCGGAATGGAATGGAATGCAAAGTGGAATGGAATGGAATGTAATGTGGAATGAAATGGATTGGAATGTGCAATGGAAAGGAATGGAAGGTGAAATTTAACGTGGAATGGAAATGAATGTGGATTGGAATGGAATGGAATGTGGAGTGGAATGGAATAGAATGCGGAAGGGAATAGAATGGAATGTGGAATGGAATGGAATGCAACGTGGAATGGAATGTGGAATGGATTGGTAGGGTATGTGGAATGGAATGTTGAATGGATTGGAATGGAATGTGGAATGGAATGTGGAATGGAAAGGAATGGATTCTGGAATGGAATGGAATGGATTGTGGAATGGAATGTGGAATGCAATGGAGTGGAATGTGGAATGGAATGTGAGGTGGAATGTGGGAAGAATTGTGGAATGGACCGAAATGGAATGTGCAATGGAATGTGGAATGGAGGGTGGAAAGGGATGTGGAATGGAACGGAATGGAATTTAGAATAGAATGTGGAATGCAATGTGCAATGAAATGTAGAATGGAGTGTGGAATGGAATGTGGAATGGAACGGAATGGAATTTGAAATGGAATGTGGAATGGAATGTGTAATGGATTGTGAAATGTAATGCAATGGAATGTGGAATTGAATATGGAATGGAATGGAATGGAATGTGGAATGGAACGTGGAATGGAACGTGTAATGCAATGTAATGGAACGTGGAATGGAATGTGGAATGCAATGTTGAAGGCAATGGAATGGAAAGTGGAATGGAATGTTGAAAGGAATGTATTGGAATGGCGAAGGAAATGCAGTGGAATGTGAACTGGAATGTGGAATGGAATTTGAAAAGTAATGTAGAAATTAATGGAAAGGAATGTGTAATAGAAAGGAATGGAATATGGAATTTAATGTGGAATGGAATAGAGTGGAATGTGGAATGCAGTGGAAAGGAATGTGGAATAGAATGTGCAATGGAATGGAATGGAATGTGGAATGGAATGGAATGGAAAGTGGAATGAAATGTAGAATGGAAAGTGAAATGGAAAGTGAAATGGAAAGAAACGGAAAGAGGAATGGAATGGAATGGAATGGAACGTGTAATGGAACGTGGAATGGAATGTGGAACGGAATGTGGAAAGGAATGGAAAGGAAAGTGGAATGGAATGTGGGATGGATTGGAATATGGAAAGGAATGAGGAATGGAATGGAATGGAATGTAGTTGGAATGTGGAATGGAATGTGGAATGGATTGTGGAATGAAATGTGGAATGGAATTGTGTCATGGAACGAAATGCAATTTGGAATTGAAAGAGGAGGAAATGTGGAATACAACCTGTAATGGAATGGAACGAGGAATGGAATGTGGAACGGAATGGAAAGGGATGTGGAATGGAATGTGGAATGGAGTGGAAAAGAATGTGGAATGGAATGCAATGTGGAATGGAATGGAATGAAATGCAAGGAGGAAAGGCTTGCAATGGAACGTGGAATGGAATGTACTGGAATGTGAAATGGAATTCAAAGTGGAATGGAATGGAATGGAATGCAATGTGAAATGACGTAGAATGGAATATGTAATGGAATGGAATGCAATGGAATGGAATGCGGAATGGAATGGAATATGATTTGGAATGCAAAGTGGAATGGAATGGAATACAAGTTGGAATGGAATGGAATTGAATATTGAATGGAATGGAATAGAATATGGAATGAAATGGAATGGAATGTGGAATAAAATTAAATGGAAAGTGGAATGGAATGGAATGGAATGTGGAATGGAATGGAATCGAATGGGTAATGGAAATGAACGGAATATGGAATGGATTGTGGAATGGATCGGAATGGAATGTTCAATGGAATGTGAAATGGAATGTGGAATGGAATGTGGAATGGAATGTGGAATGGAATGTGGAATGGAATGTGTAATTGAATGTGGAATGGAATCTGGAAAGGAATGTGGAATGGAATGGAATGGAATGAGGAACGGAACGTGCAATGCAATGTGGAATGGAATGGAATGGAAGGTTGAATTTAATGGAATGAAAAGGGGAATGGAATGCGGAATGGAATGGAAAGGAATGTGGAATGGAAAGTGAAATAGAATGGAATGGAATGTGAAATGGAATGTGGAATGGAATGGAATGGAATGTGGAATGGAATGGAATGGAAAGTGGAATAGAATGGAATGGAATATCATGTGGAATGGAATGTGGAATGGAAGGGAATGGAATCTGTAATGGAATGGAATAGAATGTAGAATGGAATGGAATGTGGAGTGCAATGGAATGGAATGTTAATGATTAAGAAATGGAATGTGGAATTATATGTGAAATGGAATCTGAAATGGAAACCAGAATGGATTGAAATGGAAAGTGGAATGGAATGCAATGGTACATGGAGTGGAATGCAATGGAACGTGGAATGGAACATGGAATGGAATGTGCCATGGAATGTGGAATGGAATGGAATAGAATGTGGAATGCAATGGAATGGAATGTGGAATGGAATGCAATGGAACGTGCAAAGGAATGTGCAATGGAATGTGCAAAGGAATATGGAATGGAACGGAAAGGAATGTGGAATGGAATGGCATGGAATGTGAAATGGAATGTGAAATGGAGTGTGGTATGGAATGTGGAATGGCATGTGGAATGAAATAGAATGGAAAGTGGATTGGAACGTGTAATTGAAAGGGGAATGGAACGAGAAACGAATTGTGTAGTGGAATGGAATGGAATGTGGAATGGAATGTAATGGTATGTGGAATGCAATGTGGAATGGAACGGAATGGAATGGAATGTGAAATGGAATGTGAAATGCAATGAGGAATGTAATAGAATGTGGAATGGAATGTGACATGCAAAGAGCAATGGAATGTGGAATGGAATGTGAAATGGAATGTGGAATGAAATGTGGAATGGAATGTGGAAAGGAATGTGGAATGGAATGGAATGGTATGTGGATGGAATGTGGAATGGATTGTGCAATGGAATGTGGAATAGAAAGTAATGGAATGGAATTAAATGTGGAAAGGAATGTGGAATGGAAAGTGAAATGGAACGGAATACAATGGAACGCGGAATGGAATGGAATGGAATGGAATGTGGAATGCGATGGAATGGAAAGGAATGTCTAATGGAATGTAATGGATTGAAGAATGGAATGGAATAGTATATGGAATAGTATATGGAATGAAATGGAATGGAACGTGGAAGAGAATGTGGAATGGAATGTGGAATAGAATGTGTAAAGTAATTGTATGGAATGGGCAATGGAATGGAAAGGAATGTGTAATAGAATGGAATGGAATTGAATGGAATGCAGAATCGAATGGAATGGAATAAGGAATGCAATGTAATCTAATGGAATGCGAAATTGAAAGGAATGGAATGTGGAATGGAAAGGAATGGAATGTGGAATGGAATGTAATGGATTGTGGAATGCAATGGAATGTAATCTGGAATGAAATGGAATGGAATGTGGAATAAAATGGAATGGAATGGGATGTGCAATAGAACGGAATGGAATGTGGAATGTAACAGAATTGAATGTGGAATAGAACGTAATGGATTGGGTTGTGGAATGCAACATGGAATGGAAAGTTGAATGTAATGGAATGAAATGTGGAATGTAATGGAATGGAATGTGGAATGGAATGGAATAGAATGTGAAATCGAATGGAATGGGATGTGAAACGGAATGGAAAGTGGAATGGAATGGAATGGAATTTGGATTGGAATGGAATGGAATGTGCAATGGAATGGATCAGAACATGGAATGGAATGTGGAATGGAATGGAATGGAACGTGGAATGGAATGGAATGAAAAATGGAAAGGAATGTCGAACGGATCGTAGAGTGCAATGAGGAATTGAATGTGGGGTTGAATGGAATTGAATGTGGAATGGAATCTGGAAAGGAAAGGAATGGAAGTTGGAACGGAATGGAATGGAATGTGGAATAGAATGAAATGCAATGGAATGTGGAAAGGAATGGAATGGAATGGAATGCAATGTGAAACGGAATGTGGAAAGGAATGTGAAATGGAATGTAGAATGGATTGTGAAACTGATTGAAATGGAACGTGGAATGGAACGGAATGGAATGGAACGTGGAATGGAATGGAATGGAAAATGGAACGTATCGTGGAATGAAATGGAATGGAACATGTAAAGGAAAGCGGAATTAGTCGTGGAATGGAAGGTAGAATGGAATGTAATGGAAAGTGGAATTTAATGTGGAATTGAATGGAATGGAATATGGAATGGAATGAGTAATGGAATCGAAAGGAATGTGGAATGGAATGTGGATTGGAACGTGGAATGGAATGGAGGGCGGATTGGAAAGTGGAATGTAATGTGCAATGGAATGGAAAAGAATGGAATCTGGAATGGAATGGAATGGAATATGGAATGGAATGGAATTCCATGGAATGTGGAAAAGAATGGAATGGAATGTGGAAAGGAGTGTGGGATGGAATGGAATGTGGAGTGGAATGTGGAATGGAATGGACACTGGATTGGAAAGTGGAATGGATTGTGCAATGGAATGGAAAAGAATGGAATGTGGAATGGAATGGAATGGAATATGGATTGGAATGGAATGGAAAGGAATGAAATGTGGAATGGAATGGAATGGAATATGGAATACAATGGAATGCATTGGTATGTGGAATAGAATGGAATGGAATGTGGAATGGAGTGTGGAATGGAATGGAATGTGGAGTGGAATGTGGAATGGAACGGATCGTGGAATGGAATGTGTAATGGAATATAATGGAATGTGGAATGGAATGTGGAATGGAATGGAATGCGGAATGGAATGTGGAATGGAATGAAATGGAATGTGGAATGGAATGTGGATGGAATGTGGAATGGAATGGAAATGAATGTGGAATGCAATGTGGAATGGAATGTGGAATGGAATGGAATGGAATGTGCAATGGATTGGAATGGAATGTGGAAAGGAATGGAATGGAACTTGGAATGGAAGGTGGACTGGATTGGAATGCAATGTGGAATGGAATGTGGAAAGGTATGGAAAGGAATGGAATGCAATGGAATATGGAATGGAATTGAGTGGAATGTTGAACGGATTTTGGAATGGATTGGAATGGATTGTAGAATGGAATATGAGATGGAATGGAATGGAATGGAATGTGGAATGAAGTGTGGAATGGAATGGAAATGAAAGCTGAATGGAATGTGGAATGGAAAGGAATGTAATGTGGAATGGAATGTGGAATGGAAAGGAATGGAATGAAATCGAATTTGGAATGGAATGGAATAGAATGGAAAGAATGTGGAATGAAATGGAATGTGGAATGGAATGGAATGAAATGGAATGTGGAATAAAATGGAATGAAATGGAATGTGGAATGGAATGTAATGAAATGTGGAATGGAATGCAATTTTGAATGGAATGGAATGGAATGTGGAATGCAACGCAATGGAATGTGGAACGGAATGTGGAATGGAATGAAATGTGGAGTGGAATGGAATGGAATGTTGAACGGAATATGAAATGGAATGGAATGGAATGGAATGGAAGTTGGAAATGAATGGAATGGAATGTGGAATGGATTGTATTGGAATATGGAATACAATGTGCAATGGAACATAATGGAATGGAATGGAATGTGGAATGGAATGGAATGGAATTGAGTGTGGAATGGAATGCAAAGGAATGCGGAATGGAATGGAATGGAATATGGATTAGGACGGAATGGAATTAAATGTTAAATGGAATGGAAGGAAACGAATGTGGAATGGAATGCAGAATGCAATGAAATGGAATGTGGAATGGAAAGTGGAATGGAATGTAATGGAATGTGGAATGAAAAGGAATGGGTTGTGGAATGGAAAGGAATGCTATGTGGAATGGTAAGGAATGTGGAATGGAATGTGGAATGTAGTGGAATGCAAAGGAATGTGGAATGGAATGGAATGGAATGTGGAATGGAATGTGGATTGGAATGAAATGGAATGTGCAATGGAATGTTGAACTGAATGGAATGGAATGCAGAATGGAATGTGGAATGGAACGAATTTGAATATGGAATGGAATATGGAATGGAATGTGGAATGGAGTGGAATTGAATGTGAAATGGAAGGTGGAATGGAATGGAATGGAATTGAATGCAATGTGGAATGGAATGGAATGGAATGTGGAATAAAAAGGAAGGGAATGTGGAATGGAATGGAATGGAATGCAATATGGCATTGAATGGAATGGACTGTGTAAAGGAATGCAATGAAATATGGAATGGAGTGGAATGTAATGAAATGTGAAATTGAATGGAATTGAATGTGGAGTTGAACGGAATGAAATGTGGAATGGAATGTGGAATGGAATTTGGTATTGAATGAAAAGTAATGTAAAGGAATATGGAATGGAATGGAATATGGAATGGAATGGAATATGGAATGGAATGGAATATGGAATGGAATGGAATGTGTAATCGAATGGAATGTGGAATGGAATGCAATGAAATATGGAATGGAGTGGAATGTAATGAAATGAGAAATTGAATGGAATTGAATGTGGGGTTGAATGGAATGGACTGTAGAATGGATTGGAATGTAAAGTGGAAATGATTGGAATGGAATGGAATGGAATCGAATCGAAAGAGGAATGGAATGGAATGGAATGCAATGAGGAATGGAATGGAATGCCATGTGCAATGAAATGGAATGGAATGCAGTGTGGAATGGAATGGAATGGAATTTGAAATGGAATTGAAAGGAAGGTGGAATGCAAAGTGGAATTGAATGGAATGCAGTGGAATTTAATGTGGAATGGAATGGAATGGAATATGGAATTGAATGGAATGGAATGCGGAATGGAATGTAATGGAAGGTGGAATGAAATGGAATGGAATGCGGAATGGAATTGAATGGAATGCGGAATGGAATGGAATTGAATGTGGAAAGGAATGGAATGGAATGTGGAATGGAATGTAAAGGAATGGAATGGAATGCAATGTGGAATGGAATGGAATGGAATGTGGAAGGAAAGGTGGAATGGAATGCAATGGAAAGTGTAATGGAATGTGGAATGCAAAGGAATGTAATGTGGAATGGAATGGATTGGAATGGAATGAAATTTGGAATGGAATAGAATGGAATGGAAAGGAATGTGGAATGGAATAGAATATGGAATGGAATACAATGAAATGTGGAAGGGAATGAAATGGAATGTGGAATGGAATGGAATGGAATGTGGAGAGGAATGTAATGGAATGTGAAATGAAATGTCTAATGGAATGGAAAGTACAGCGCAATTGAATGGAATGTGGAATGGAATACGGAATGGAATGGAATGGAATGCAAGGTGGAATGGAAAGGAAGGGAAGGTGGAAAGGAATGGAATAGAATGTTTAATGGAAAGGAATGTTATGTGGAATTCAAAGGAAACAATCGTGGAATGGAAGGTGGAATTGAACATGGAAAAGAATGTGGAATGGAATGCAATAGAACATGGAATGGAACGTGGGATGGAACGTAGAATGTAACGTAATGGAATGGAATGAAACGTGGAATGGAATGTGGGATGGAACATGGAATGGAATGGAATAGAATAGAATGGAATGGAATTTAACGGAATGGAATGGAAAGTGAAATGGAATGGAATGGAATGGAATGGAAAGTGGAAAGGAATGGAATGGAATGTGGATTGGAACGGAATGGAATGTGGAATAGAATTAGGAATTTAATGGAATGGATTCGGGAATGGAATGGATTGTTGAATGGAATGTAATGGAATGTGAAATGGAACTCAATGTGGAAAGGAATGGAATGGAATGCAAAGTGGAATGGAATGGAATGGAATGTGGAATGGAATGGAATGCAATGGAATTTAATGTGCAATGGAATGGAATGGAGTATGGAAGGCAAAGTGGAATGGAATGGAATGCAATGTGGAATAGAATGGCATTGAATGTTGAATGGAAAGGAATGGAATATGGAATAGAATGGAATGGAATGTGTATTTAAATGGAACAGAATGTGGAATGGAATGCAACGGAATATTGAATGTAATGGAATGGAATGTAGAATGGAATGGAATGGAATGTAGAATGGAATGGAATGAAATGTGGAATTCAAAGGAAAGGAACGTGGAATGGAACGTGTAATGCAATGGAATTGAAAGCGTAAAGTAACGTGGAATGCAACGTGGTATTGAATGGAATGGAACGGAATGGAATGGAATGGAATGGAGTGTAATGGAATGAGGAATAGAATGGAATGCAATGTGAAGTGGAATGGAATGCAATGTGGAATGAGATATGGAATGGAATGGAATGGAATTTGGAATGCAATGGAATGTGGAATCGAATGGAATGCAATGTGGAATGAAATTTGGAATGGAATGGAATGCAATGTGTAATGGAATGGAATGTGGAATGGAATGGAATGCAATGTGGAAAGGAATGTAATGTAATGTGGAATGAAATGGAATGGAATGTGGAATGGAGTGGAATGGAATATGGAATGGAATGGAATGGAATTTGGAATAGAATGGAATCTAATGTGGAATGGAATTGAAAGGAATGTGGAATGGATAGTGGAATGGATCGCAATGGAACGTGGAATGGAATGTGGAATGGAATGTGGAATGGAAAGTGAAACGGAATGTGTAATGGAATGTGGAATGGAATGTGGAATGGAATTTAGAATAGAATGGAATGGACTGTGGAATAGAATGTGGAAAGGAATGTGGAATTGAACGAAATGGATTGTGGAATGGAATGTGGAATGGAGTGTGGAAAGAATGTAGAATGGAATGGAATGGAATGTGGAATAGAATGGAATGGAATATAATGTGGAATGGAAAGTGGAATGGAATGGAATGGAATCTGGAATGGAATGGAATGGAATGTGGAATGGAATTTAACATGGAATGTAATTGAATATAAAGTGGATTGGAATGGAATGGAATGTGGAGTGGAATGGAATGGAATGGAAAGAATTGTGAAATGTAATGTGGAATGGAATGTGAAATGCAATGTCAAATGGAACGTGGAATTGAATGCAATGGAACGTGTAGAGGAATGCAAGTTAATGTGGAATGGAAAGTGGAATGGAATGCACAATGGAAAGTGGAATGGAATGGAGTGGAAAGTGGAATGGAATGTGGAATGGAATGGAATGGAATGTGGAATGCAATGGAACGTGCGAAAGAATGTGTAATGTAATTTGCAAAGGAATATGGAATGGAACCGAATGGAATGTGGAATAGAACATGGAAAGGAATGGAATGGAACGTGGAAAGGAATGGAATGGACCGTGGAAAAGATTGGAAAGGAATGTGGAATGGAATGTAGAATGGAATCTGTAAGGGAATGGAATGAAATGGAATGTGAAATGGAACGTGAAATGGAATGTGGAATAGAATGAAATGGAACGTGGAATGGAATGCAATGGAATTTAATGGAACATAGAATGGAAAGTTGAATGGAATGTAGAATGGAATGGATTCGAATATGGAATGGAATGTGGAAAGAAATGCAATTTAGTTTGGAATGGAATGTGGAATGGAATGGATTGGAATGTGGAATGGAATGTGGAATGGATTGGAATGGAATGTGTATGGGAATGTGGAATGGAAAGTGGAATGCAATGCGGAATGGAATGGAATGGAACGTGGAATGGAATGGAATGGAACGTGGAATGGAATGGAATGGAATGTGGAATGGAATGGAATTGAACGTGGAAAGGAACATGGAATGCAACGTGGAATATAATGGAATTGAACGTAAAATGGAACATGAAATGGAACGTGGAATGGAAATTGGAATGGACTGTGGAATGCAGTGGAATGGAATGTGGAACGGAATGTGGAAGGGAATGGAATGGAACATGCAATGGAACTTTGAATGGAATGGAATGGAAAGTTTAATGAAATGGAATGGAACATGGAATGGAACATGGAATGCAACGTGGAATATAATGGAATTGAACGTGAAATGGAACATGAAATGGAACGTGGAATGGATATTTCAATGGACTGTGGAATAAAAATGGAATGGAATGTAAAATGGAATGTGGAAAGGAATGGAATGGAAGATGCAATGGAACTTGGAATGGAATGGAATGGAACGTGGAATGGAATGGAATGAAACGTGGAAAGGAATGTGGTAAGGAATGTGGGGTGTAATATTAACTGGAATGTGCAATGGAAAAGAATGGAATGTGGAATGCAATGGAATGGAATGTGGAATGGATTTGGAATGGAATGTCGAATGAACGTTGAATGGAACGTGGAATGGAACGTGTAATGTAAAGTGGAATGGAACTTGCAATGGAGCATGGAATGGAATGTGGAATGGAATGAGGAATGGAATGGAAAGGAATGTGTAATGGAAAGGAATGGAACTTGGAATGGAATGTGGAATGGAATGTGAAATGGAATGGAATGGAAAGGAATGGAATGTGGAATGTAACGGATTGTGGAATGGAATGAAATGTGGAAAGAAATGTGGAATGCAATGTAATAGAATGTGGAATGGAATGGAATGGAATGGAATCGAATGGAATGTGGAATGGAATGCAGTAGAATGGAGTGGAATATGGAATGGAAGGGAATGAAATGGAATGTGGAATGGAATGGAATGGAATGGATTGTGGAAGGAATGGAATGTGGAAATGGATGTGCAATAGTATGGAATGGAATGCAATGGGGAAAGGAACAGAATGGAAAGTATAATTGAATGTGGAATGGAATGTTGAATGGAATGGAATGGATTGTGGAATGGAATGGAATGGAAAGAAATGGAATGCGAAATGGAATGTGGAATGGAATGTAGAATAGAATGAAATGGAACGTGGAATTGAATGGAATGGAATGAGGAAGGGAATGTGGAATGGAATGTGGAATTGAATGTATAATGGAATTTAATGGAATGTGGATTGGAAAGGAATGGAAAGTGGAATGGAATGGAATGGAATGCAATGGAATGCCAAATGGAATGTGGAATTGAACGTGGAATAGAATGAAATGGTAGGTGTAATGGAATGGAATGAAAAGTGGAATGGTATGGAATGGAAAGTGGAATGGAACGTGGAATGGAAAGTGGAATGGAACGTGAAAGGGAATGTGCAATGGAATGGAGTGGAACGTGGAATGGATTTTGGAATGGAATGGAAAGGAATGTGGAATGGAATGTAGAATTCAATTTGAAATGGTATGGAATCGAATGTGAAAAGGAATGTCCAGTGGAATGTGAAATGGAACACGGAATGGAATGTGGAATGGAATAAAATGTAACATGGAATTTAAGGCAATGGATTTTAACGGAACATGGAATGGAACATGGAATGGAATGTGGAATGAAATGGAATGGAATGTGAAACTGAATGTGGAATGGAATGGATTGGAATGCGGATTGGAATAGAATGGAATATGCAAAGGAATGTGGAATGTAATGTTCTATGGAATGTGTAATGGAATGGAATTGAACGTGGAATGGAACGTGGAATGGAATGTGGAATGGAACATGGAAGGCAAAATGGATTGCAATGGAAAGGAACATGGAATGGAACATGGAATGGAATGTGGAATGGAACGTGGAATAGAATGTGGAATGGAATGGATCGGAATGTGGAAGGGAATGTGTAATTGAATGGAATGGAACATGGAATGGAATGGAATGAAACGTGGAATGGAATATGGAATGGAATGTGGGGTGTAATGTGGAATGGACTGTGCAATGGAAAGGAATGGAATGTGGAATGGAATGGAATGGAATGTGGAATGAAATGTGGAATGGAATGTGGAATTGAACGTGGAAAGGAACGTGGAATGGAATGTGCAATGGAAAGTGGAACGGAACGTACAGTGGAACGTGGAATGGAACGTGGAATGGAAAGAGGAATGGAATGGATTGGAATGTGGAATGGAAAGGATTGGAACGTGGAATGGAATTGGGAATAGAATGTGGAATGGAATGGAAACGAATGGAATGGAATGTGGAATGGAATGGAATGTGGAATGGAATGGATTATGGAATGGAATGGAATGGAATGTGGAATGGAATGGAGTGCAATGGAATGGAATACAATGTGGAATGGAATGCGATGTAATTTAGTAGAATGTGGAATGTAAGGGAATGGAATGAAATTTGGAATGCAATGCAATGAAATGGAAGATGGAATGGAATGGGATTTGGAATGGAATGTGCAATGGAATGGAATGGAATGGAATGGAAAGTGGATTGGAATGGAATTCTATATGGAAGGAAATGGAAAGTGGAATGGAATGGAATGGAATGGAATGCAGAATGGAATGCATTGGAATGTGTAATGGAATGGAATGGAATTATGAATGGAATTAAAAGGAACGGAATGGAACGTGAAGTGGATTGGAATGGAATATGAAATTGAATGGAATGGAATGTGGAATCGAATGTGAAATGGAAGAGAAAGGAATGGAATGGAATGCGAACTGTTATGTGAAATGCAATGTGGAAATAAAAGGAATGTGGAATATAATGTGGAATGGAATGGAATGGAACGTTTAATGGAAGTGGAATGGAATGTGGAATGGGATGGAATGGAATGTTTTATGGAATGTGGAATGGAAAGTTTAATGGAATGGAATGGAATGTGAAAAGGAAAGTAGAATGGAATGGAATGGAACGTGGAATGGAACATGGAAAGGAAAATGGAATGAGACGTGGAATGGAATGGCTCAGAAGATGGAATGGAATGGAACGTGGAATGGAATGGAATGGAATGGAACGTGGAATGGAATGGAATGGAACGTGGAATATAATGTGCAATGGAACGTGGAATGGAAAGTGGAATAGATTGTGGAATCTAATGGAATGTAATGTGGAATAGAAGGGAATGTGATGTGGAATGGAATGTGGAATGGAATGGAATGGAATGGAATGTTTAATGGAATGCAATGGAATGAGCAATGGAATGGAATTGATAGTGGAATGGAATGGAATGCAATGCAATGTGGAATGGAATGAAATGGTGTGTAATGGAATGTGGAATCGAATGAAATTGGACATGGAATGGGACGTGGAATGGAATGTGAAATGGAACTTGGAAGCGAATGTGCAATGGAACCCGGAATTGAACGTGGAATGGAATGTGGAATGGAATGGAATGGAATGTGGAATGGAACGTGGAATGGAATGTGGAATGGAATGAAATGAAAATTTTAATGGAATGAAATAGAATGCAATGGAATGTGAAATGGAAAGTAGAATATAATAGAATGGAATGTGAAATGAAAAGTGGAAAGGTATGTGGAATGGAATGGAATGGAATCAGGAATGGAGTGTAAAATAGAACGTGGAATGCAATGTAATGGAAGATAGAAAGGAAAGTGGAATGGAATGGAATGGAACGTAGAATGCAATGGAATGGAAGACGGAATGGAAAGTGGAATGGAATGGAATGGAACGTGGAATGGACACTGTAATTCAATGTGGAATGGAACATGGAAGGGAACCTGGAATGGAATCCAATGGAGCGTGGAATGAATGGAAAGGAACCTGGAAAGGAATGTGGAATGGAAATGGGAATGGAAAGTTAAATGGAATGTGAAATGGAATGTGGAATGGAAAGGAATGGAATGTGGAATGGAATGGAATGGAATGTGGAATGGAATGGAATGGAATGGCATGGAATGTGGAATGCAATGGAGTGGAATATGGAATGCAACGTGGAATGGAACGTGCAAAGGAATGTGGAAAGGAACGTGGAAGGGAATGTTTAGTGGATTGGAATCGAATTTGGAATTATATGGAATGGAATGTGGAATGGAATGGAATGGAACGGAATGTAGAATAGAATTAAATGGAATGGAGTGGAATTTGGAATGAAATTTAACGGATTGTGGAATGGAATGTAAAGGAATGTGGAAAGGAATGGGATGGACTGTGGATTGGAATGGAATGGAATGGAATTTGGAATGGAATGGAATGGAATGCAGAATGGAAAGGAATGGAATAAGGAATGGAATTTAATGGAAGGGAATCAAATGTGGAATTGAATGGAATGGAATGTGGAATGGAACGTGGAATGGATTGTGGAATGGAATGGAACAGAATGCGGAAGGGAATGTGGAATGGAATGGAATGGAACATGGAACGGAATGGAATGAAACGTGGAATGGAATGTGGAATGGAAAGTGGGGTGTAATGTGGAATGGAATGTGCAATGCAAAGGAATGGAATGTGGAATGGAATGGAACGGAATGTGGAATGGAGTGTGGAATGGAACGAGGAATGGAACATGGAAACGAAAGTGGAATGGAACATGCAATGGAACGTGGAATGGAACGAACAATGGAACGTGAAATGGGAAGTGGAATGGAAAGAGGAATGAAATGTATTGGAATGTGGTATGGAAAGGAATGGAACGTGGAATGGATTGGGGAATAGAAAGTGGAATGGAATGGAATGGAATGGAATGTGGAATGGAATGGAATGTCAAATAGAAAGGAATGTGGAATGGAATGGAAAGGAATGTGGAATGGATTGGAAGGCAACGGATTGGAATTCAATGTGGAATGGAATGGAATGGAATTAAGTAGAATGTGGAATGTAAGGGAATGGAATGAAATGTGGAATGCAATGCAATGGAATGGAAGGTGGAATTGAATGGGATTTGGAATGCAATGTGCAATAGAAGGGAATGGAATGGAATGGAAAGGGGAATGGAATGGAATGGTATATGGAATGAAATTAAAAGTGGAATGGAATGGAATAGAATGCGTAATGGAATGCAATGGAATGTGTAATTGAACGGAATCGAGTGACAAATGGAATGGAATGGAATGTGGAATGGAACGGAATGGATTGTGCAATGGAATGTGGAATGGAATGTTTAATGGAATGGATTGGAATGTTTAATGGAATGGAATGGAATGTGAAAAAGAAAGTGGAATGGAATGGAATGGAATGTGGAATGGAACATGGAATGGAAAATGGAATGCAACGTTCAATGTAATGATACGGAAGATGGAATGGAATGCAATGGAATGAGGAATGGAAAGGAATGGAATGGAACGTGGAACATAACGTGCAATCGAAAGTGGAATGGAAGGTGGAATAGATAGTGGAATGGAATGGAATGGAATGGAATGGAATGTGGAATCGAATTGAATTGGACGTGGAATGGGACGTGGAATGGAACGTGAAATGGAACGTGGAAGCGAACATGCAGTGGAAGAAGGAATGTAATGTGGAATGGAATGTGGAATGGAATGGAATGGAAAGTGGAATGGAACGTGGAATGGAAAGCGGAATGGAATCGAATGGAAAGTGGAAGGGAATGGAAGGCAACCTGGAATGGAATATGGAATGGAAATGGGAATGAAACGTTAAATGGAATGTGGAATGGAAAGTGGAATGGAAAGGAATGGAATGTGGAATGGAATGGAATGGAATGGAATGGAATGGAATTTGGAATGCAATGGAATAGAATGGAATATGGAATGGGATGGAATGGAACAATATGGAATGTGGAATGTTATGTGGAATGGAATGTGGAATGGAAAAGAATGGAATGAAATGACACGTGAAATGTAATGTGGTATGGAATGGAAAAGGAATGTGGGGTGGAATATGGAATGGAATGAATTGGAACGTGGAATTGTATGGAATGGAACGTGGAATTAAATGGAATGGAATGTGGAATGGAATGAATTGGAATGTGGAATGGTACGGAATGGAAAGTGGAATTAAATGGAATGGAATGTGGAATAGAACGTGGAATGGAACGTGGAATGAAGTGTAGAATGGAACGTGGAAAGGAACGGAATGGAATGTAGAATGGAATGCAATGGAATGTGGAATGGAAAGTGGAATGGAATGGAATGGAATGTGGAAAGGAATGGAATAGAATGTGGGATTGAATGTGGGATGGAATGGAACGGAATGTGGAATGGAAAGTGAAATGCAATGGAATGTGGAATTGAATGTGGAATGCAATGTGGAATGGAATGGATTGGAATGTGGAAAGCAATGTGGAATGGAATGGAATGGAATGTGGAATACAATGGAATTGTTTTTTATGGAATGTGGAATGGAAAGGAATTGAATGTGGAATGGAATGTGGAATGGAATGGAATGGAATGAGAAATAGAAAGTGGAATGGAACGTGGAATGGAACGTGGAATGGAACGTGGAATCGAATGTGGAATGTAAAGGAAAGGATTTGAAAGTGAAATGGATTGGAATCGAATGGATTTGAATTTGAAATGGTATGGAATGGAATGTGGAATGGAATGTGGAATGGAAGGGAACAGAAAGTGAAATGGAATGTGGAATGGAATGTGAAATAGAATGTACAATGGAATGTGGAATTGAATGATATGGAACGTGGAATGGAATGGAATGAAATGTGGAATGGAACGTGGAATGGAACATGGAATGGAACGTTGAAGGGAAGGTGGAATGGAATGGAATGGTATTTGGAATGGAATGGAATAGAATGGAATGAGGAATGGAATGGAATGGAATGGTATGGAATGTGGAGTGGGATGGAACACGGAATGGAACGTGGAATTGAAAGTCCAATGGAATGTGGAAACGAAGATGTAATGGAATTTGGAGAGGATTGGAATAGAATGTGGAAAGAAATGGAATGGATTGTGGAATGGAATGTAAAGGAATGTGGAATGGAATGGAATGGACTGTGGAATGGAATGGAATGGAATGGAATTTGGAATGTAATGTAGAATGTAATGTGTAATGAAATGGAATGGAATGCGGAAAGGAATGGAATGGAAGGGATTGGAATGTGGAATTCAATGGAATGGAATGTGGAAAGGAATGGAATGCAATGTGGAATGGAATGGAACGGAAAGGAATGGAATTGAATTTGGAATGGAATGGAATGCAATGAGGAATGGAATGGAATTGAATGGAATGTGGAATGGAATGAAATGGAATGGAACGGAAAGGAATGTGGAATGGAATGGATTGGAATGTGGAACGGAATGGAATGAAATGTGCATTGAAATGGAAAGGAACGTGGAATGGAATGTGGAATGGAATTCAGAAAGAAATGGAATGTAATGGAATGTGGAAACGAATAGAATGGAATGTGGAATGCAATGGAATGGAATGGAATGTGAAACGGAATTTGATATGGAATTTGAAACGGAATGTGGAAAGAAATGTGGAATGGAATGAAATGCAAAGTGGAATGGAATGGAATGGAACGTGGAATGTAATGGAATGCAACGTGTAATGGAACATAGAATGGAATGTGAAATGGAAAGAGGAATGTAATGTGGAATGGAACGTGGAATGGAATGTGGAATGGAATGGAACGCAAAGTGGAATGGAATGTGGAATGGAATTGAATGGAATGGAATGTGAAATGGAATGTGGAAAGGAATGTAAAATGGAAAGTGGAAAGGAATGTGAAAAGGTATGTGGAATAGAATGAAATGGAAAGTGGAATGGAATGGAACGGAAAGGAATTTCACGTGCAATGGAAAGTGGAATGGAATGTGGAATGGTATGGATTGAAATGGGGAATGGAATGTGTAATAGAATGGAATGGAATGTTGAAAGGAATGTGGAATGGAATGGAATGGTATGTGGAATGGAATGTAATGTAATGTGGAATGGAATTGAATGGAATGTGAAATGGAATGTGGAATGGAAGGACCAATGGAATATGGAATGAAATGGAATGGAGAAAGGAATGGAATATGGAATGGAATGGAATGGAATGTGGAATGGAGTGTATGTGGAAAGGAATGGAATGTGGAATGGAATTGAATGGAATGTGAAATGGAATGTGGAAAGAAAGGTGGAAAGGAACGTGAAATGTAATGGAATGGAACGTGGAATGGAGTATGGAATGGAGTGGTATGGAATGTGGAATGGAAAGGAATGCAATGTGGAATGGAATGTGGAATGGAAAGTGGAATGGAATGTGGAGTTGAACGTGGAATGGAATGGAATGCAATGGAGAGGAATGCGGAATGGAATGGAATGGAATGAGGAATGGAATGGAATGGAAGGTGGAATTGTATTGAATGGAATGTATAATGGAATGGAATGGAACGTGGAATGGAATGTGAAATGGAATGTAGAATGGAATGTGGAATACAATGGAATAGAAAGTGGAATGCAATGGAATGGAATGTGGAATAGAATGGATTGGAATGGAATGTGTAATGGAATGTCTAATGGAAAGAGGGATGGAATGGAATGGAATGTGGAAAGGCTTGGAATGGAATGGAATGGAATATAACGGAATTTGTAATGGAATGGAATGGTATGGAATCTAATGCATTGCGGAATGGAATTGAATTGAATGCGGAATGGAATAGAATGGAATGCAATGGAATGTGGAATTGAATGGAATGGAAAGTGGAATTGAATGGAATGGAATGTGGAATGAAATGGAATGGAATATGGAATGAAATGGAATGGATAGTGGAATGGAATATGGAATGGAATTCCAAATGGAATAGAATGGAATGCAATGTGGAATTTCATAGAATGGAATGTGAAATGGAATGTGGAGTGGAATGGAAGGGAATGTCGAAAGAAATGTGGAATGGAATGGAATTTAATGTGGATTGCAATGGAACAGAGCATGGAATGGAACGTGGAATGGAAGGGAATGGAACGTGGAAACCAATGGAATGAAACGAGGAATGGAATGTGGAATGGAATGTGGAGTTCAATGTGGAATGGAATGTGGTATGGAATGGAATTGAATGTGGAATGGAATGTGGAATGGAATGGAATGGAATGGAATGTAGAACGGAATGGAATGGAATGTGGAAGAGAATGGAATGGACAGGAAACTGGAATGGAAGGGAATGGAATTTGGATTGGAATGGAAGGTGCAATGTAATGGAATGGAAAGTGGAATTTAATTGACTGTTATGTGGAATGGATTTTGGATTGCAATTGAATGGAATGTGGAATGGAATAGAATGGAATGAAATGGCATGTGAAATGGAATGTGGAATGGAATTTGAAATGGAATGTGGAGTGGAAATTGGAATGGAATGATCTGGAACGGGGAATGGTATGGAATGCAACGTGGTATTGATCAGAATGGAATGTGGAATGGAACGTGGAATGGAAAGTGGAATGGAACGTAGAATAGAACGTGGAATGGAATGGAATGGAATGTGAAATGAAATGGAAAGCAATGTGGAATGCAAAGTGGAATGGAATGCAGTGGAATGTGGAATGGAAAGTGGAATGGAATGGAATGGAATGGTATATGGAAAGGAATCGAATGGAATGTGGAATGCAACATCGGATGGAATGGAATGGATGTTGAATGGAAAGTGGAATGCAATGGAATGTGGAATGCAACATCGGATGGAATGGAATGGATGTGGAATGGAAAGTGGAATGCAAGGGAATGTGGAATGGAATATGGAATGCAACGTGTAAGGAAATGGATTGGAATGTGGAATGGAATGTAGTATGGAATGTAATGGTATGTGGAATGGATTGGAACTGATTTGTATGGAACGTGGAATGGATTGGAATTGAATGTGGAATGGAATGTGGAATGGAATGGAATAGAACATGAAATGGAACGTGGAATGGATCATGGAATGGAACGTGGAAAAGAAAGTGGAATGGAATGTGGAATATAATGGAAATGAATGTGAATTGGAAGGGAATGGATTGCGGAATGGAATGTTTAATGGAATTGAATGGAATATGGAATGGAATGTGGAATGAAATGTGGAATGGAATGTGGAACGGGACGCGGAATTGAATGGAATGGAACGTGGAATGGAATGGGATGGAATGTTTAATGAAATGGAAGGGAATGTGGAATGGAATGGACTGGAATGTGGAATTGAAAGGAACGTGGAATACAATGTGCAATGGAATGAGGAATGGAAAGTGGATTGGAATGGAATGGAATGTGGAATGGAATGGAATGGAATGGAATGTGGAATAGAATGGAATGGAATGTGTAGTAATGCGGAATTGAATGGAATGTTATGTGGAATGCAATGGAATGGAATGGAATGAGGAATTGAATGGAATGGAATTTGGAATGTAATGGAGTAGAATTTGGAATGCAATGGAAGGGAAAGTGGAATAGAATGTGGAATGGAATGTGTAATTGAATTTGGAATGTATTTGAATGTAATGTGGAATGAAATGGAATGGAATGTGGAATAGAATGCAATGGAATTGAATGTGGAATAGGATGGAATGCAATGGAATGGAATAAGGAGTGGAATGGAATGGAATATGGAATGCAATGGAGTGGAATGGAATGTGATATTGAATAGAATGGAATGTGGAATTGAATGGAAAAGAATGTGGAATGGAATGGAATGCAACGTGGAAGGGTATGTGGAATTGAATGTGGAATGGAATGCGGAATGGAATGGAATGGATTGTGGAATGGAATGTAATGGAATGTGGAATAGAAAGGAAGGGATTGGAATGAGGAATGGAAAGTGGAATAGAATGTGGAATGTAATGGAATGGCATGTGGAATGGAATGGAATAGAATGTGAAACAATATTGAACGTGGAATGGAATGTAATTGAATGTGGATTGGAGTGGAATGGAAAGTGTAATGGAAAGGAATGGAACGGAATGGAAAATGAAATGGAATGTGGAATAGAAAGTGAAATGGAATGTGGAATGAAATCTGGAATAGAAAGTGGAATGGAGTGAAATGGAAAGTGGAATGGAATGGAATGGATCGTGGAGTGGAATGGAGTGGAATGTGGAATGGAATGTGGAATGGAAAGGAACGAAATTTGGAATGGAATGTGGAATGGATTTGAATGAAATGTGGAATGGAATGAGGAACGGAATGGAATGGAACGTGGTTGGAATGTGTATTGGAATGTGCAATGGATTGTGGCATGAAACGTGGAAAGGAATGTGAAATGGAACGGAATGGAATGTGGAATGGAATGTGGAATGGAACGTAGAATGGAATGTGGAATGGAATGTGAAAAAGAATGTGGAATGGAATGAAATGGAATGTGGAATGGAATGGATTGAAATGTGGAATACAATGGAATGGAATAGAATGTGGAATGAAATGGAATGGAATGTGGAATGGAATGGAATGGAATGGAATGTGGAATGCAATGGAATATGGAATGGAATGGAATGGAATGTTGATTGGAATTGAACGGAATGTGCAATGGAATGGAATGATAAGGAATGGAAAGTAGAATGGAATGTGAAATGGAATGTGGAATGCAAATTGGAGCAGCATGAAATGGAAAGTGGAATGGAATGGAATGGAACGTGGAATGGAATGGAATGGAACGTGTAATGGAAAGTGCAACGGAACGTGGTATAGAATGTGGAATGGAATGTGGAATGGAATGTGGAATGGAATCTAAAGGAAGTTAGAATGGAACGTGGAATGGATTGTGGAACGGAATGTGGGATGGAATGGCATGGAATTTGTAACTGAATGTGGAATGGAAGGTGGAATGGAAGGGAGCAGAATGTGGAATGGAATGTGGAATGGAGTGTGGAATGGAATATGGAATGGAATGGCATGGAATGTGTAATTGAATGTTGAATGGAATGTGGAATGGAATGTTGAATGGAGTGTGGAATGGAATGTGGCATGGAACGGAATGGAGTGTGGGATGGAATGTGGAATGTAACGGAATGGCATGTGGAATAGAATATAGAATGGAACGTGAAATGGAATGTAATGAGATGTGGAATGCAAACTGGAATGGAACGTGTAATGGAATGAAAAGGAAGTGAAAGGGAATGTGGAATGGAATGTGGAATGGAACGGGGAAGGGGATGTTGAATGCAATGAAATCTGGAATGAAACGGAATGGAATGTGGAATGAAATGTGAAAATGTTTGTGGAATGGCATGTTGAATGGAATGGAAAGGAATGTGTAATGGAAAGTGAAATGGAATGAAAATGAAAGTAAAATGGAATGGCAAGTGAAATGAATGAAATGTGGAATGGAATGTGGAATACAATGTAGTGGAATGGAATTTAATCTGGAATGGAATGTGGAATGGATTGTGGAATGGAATGTGGAATGAAACGGAATGGACTGTGGAATGGAATGTGGAATCAAATGTGGAATGGAATGGAATGAAATGTGCAGTGGAATGGAATGGAATGCAAAGTGGAATGGCATGGAATTGAATGGAATGTGGAATGGAATGGAATGGAATGGAATATGGAATGGAAAGTGGAATGGAATGGAATGGAATGTGAAATGCAATGGAATGGAAAGGGGAAGGGAATGGAATGGAATGAGGAATGGAAAGTGGAATGGAATGTGGAATGGAATGTGGAATGGAATGGAATTAAATGTGAAATGCAATGGAGTGGATTGTGGAATGGAATGGAATGGAAAGGGGAATGGAATGTCGAATGAAAAAGAATGGAATTCGGAATGGAAAGGAATGGAATGTGGAATGGAACGTATAAGGTAACGTGGAATGTAATGAAATGTGGAATGGAATGGAATGGAATGTGGAATGGAATGTGAAATGGAAGGTTGAATGTAATGGAAAGGAATGTGGAATGGAATGTGGAAGGGAACATGGAATAGAATGCTTGGAATGTGGAATGGAATACAGAATAAAACGTGGAATGGAATGTGGAGTGGAATGAAATGGAATGTGTAATGGAAAGTGGAATAGAATGTGAAATGGAATGTGGAATGGAATGGAAAAGAATGTGGAATGGAAAGCAATTCAGTGTGGCATGGAATGGAATGGAATGTGGAATGCAATGTGGAGTGAAAAGTGGAAAGTTACGGAATGGAATGTGGATTGGAATGTGGAATGGAGTGTGGAATGGAATATGGAATGGAAAGGAATTGAATGTTGAATGGAATGTGAAATGGAATGAGCAATGGAATGGAATGGATTGCGGAATAAAATGGATTGGAATAGTATGGAATATAAAATGGAGTGGAATGGAATTTGGAATGGAGCATGGAATTGAACATGAAATGGAATGTGGAATGGAATGGAATTGAAAGTGTAATGGAATGTGGGATGGAATGGAATGGAATGTGGAATGGAAAGTGAAATAGAATGTGGAATGCTATGTGGAATGGAATGTGGAATGCAATTGAATGGAATGTGGAATGGAATGGAATGGAATGTGGAATAGAATGGAATGGAATGCAATGTGGAAGAGAATGGAATGGAATGGAATGGAATGCGGAATGGAAAGGAATGGAATGTGGAATGCAATGTAATGGAATGTTAAATTGAATAAAATGGAAGGTGGAATGGAATGGGGAATGGAATGTGGAAAACCTGTGGAATGGAATGTGGAATGAAATGGAATTGAACGTACAATGGAATGGATTTGAATGTGGAAAGGAAAGTGTAAGGGAATGCAATGCAATGTGGAATGGAATGTGGAATAGAATGTAGAACGGACTGTGGAAAGGAATGGAATGGAATGTGGAAAGGAATGTGGAATGGAGGGTGGAATGGAATGTGGAATGGATCGGAATGGAATGTGGAATGGAACGTGGAAAGGAGTGTGGAATGGAATGTGGAATGGAATGGAACGGAATGTGGAATGGAAAGTGGAATGGAATGTGGAATGGAATGTGGAATGGAAAGTGGAATGGATTGGAATGCAACGTTAAATGGAAAGGAATGGAATGCGGAATGGACTGTGGATTGGAATGGAATGGAAGATGGAATGGAACGTGCAATGGAACGTTGAGTGGAATGGAATGGAACATGGAATGAACATGCAATGGAACGTGGAATGTAATGGAATGCAAAGTGGAATGGAATGTGCAATGGAATGTGGAAACGATTGGAATGTGGAAAGGAATGGAATGGAATTTCGATTTGAAGGGAATGGAAGTTGAAATGGAACGTGGATTGGAAAGTTGAGCGGAATGGAAAGGAAGGTGGAATGAAATGGAATGGAACTTGGAATGAAATGTGGAATGGAAGGTCGGATGGAATGGAATTCAATGTTGAATGCAATGGAATGGAATGTGGAATGGAACGAGTAATGCAAAGGAATGGAATGTGGAATGCAATGTGAAATGGAATGTGGAAAGGAATGTGAAATGGAATGGAATGGAATGTGGAGTGGAAAGGAATGGAATATGGAGTGGAATGGAATGGAATGTGGAGTGGAATGGACAGGAATGTGGAATGGAATGTGGAATGGAATGGAAAGGAAAGTGGAATGGAATGGGGAATGGATTGTGGAATGGAATGGAAAAGGAATGTGGAATGGTACATGGAACGGAATGGAGTGGAATGTGGAAAGGAAAGTGGAATGGTATGCAAGGAACGTAGAATGCAACGTTGAATGGAACGTGGAATGGAATGTGGAATGGAATGTGGAATGGAAGATACAATGGAATTATGCAATGGAATGTGGATTGGAAAATGGAATGGAAAGAAATGGAACATGGAATGCAACATGGAATGGATTGGAATGCAACGTGGAGTGGAATGTGCAATGGAATGTGGAATGGAACGTGGAATGGAATGTGGAATGGAATGTAATGGAATGTGGAATGGAATGTGGAATGGAATTGAATGGAATATGGAATGGAATGTGGAATGGAATATGGAATGGAAAGGAATGAAATGTGGAATTTAATGTGAATTGGAATTGAATGCAAAGTGGAATTGAATGGAACAGAATGTGGAATTAAATGAGGAATGAAATGCCCTAGAAAGTGGAATGGAATGTGTAATGGAATGGAACGCTTAATGGAACGTGGATTGGAACTTGGAATGTAATGGAATGGAACGGGGAATGGAACATTGAATGGAAAGTGGAATGGAACGTGGAATGGAACGTGTAATGGAAAGGAATGGAATGTGGAATGGAATGTAATGGAATGTGAAATGGAATGTGGAATGGAATATAATGGAATGTTGACTGGAATGGAATGGAATGGTATGGAATGTGGAATGGAATAGAATGGAATATGGAATGGAATGTGGAAGGAAATGTGGAATGGAAAGGAGTGACATGTCGAATGGAATGTTGATTGGAATTGCAGGGAATGTGGAATGGAATAGAATGTGGAATGGAATGTGGACTGGAATGCATTGGAAAGTGGAATGGATTGTGGAATGGAATGGAATGGAATGTGGAATGGAATGTGGAATGGAATGTAGAATGGAATGTGGACAGGAATGCAATGGAATGTGTAACGGAATGTGTAATAGAATAGAAAGGAAAGCTGAATGGATTGTGAGACGGAGTGGAAAGGAATGTGGAATGGAACATGGAATGGAATGTGAAATGAAATGTGGAATGGAATGGAATGCAAAGTGGAATGGACCGTGGAATAGAAAGGAATGGAACGTGGAATGGAAATTTTAATGGAATATGGAATGGAATGTGAAATGGAACGCGGAATGGAATGTGCAATTGAATTTGGAATGGAACGTAGAATGTAATGTAAAGGAACATGGAATGGAACGTGTAATTGAAAGATGGCACGTGGAGTGGAACGTGGAATGGAATGTGGAATGGAATGTGGAATGGAACGTGGAATGGAATGTTTTGGATTGTGGAATGGAATGTGGAATTGAATGGATTGGAATGTGGAATAGAATTTGGAATGGAATGGAATAGATCGCGGAATTTGTCATGGAATGGAACGTGCAATGGAATATAGAATGGAATAGAAAGGAATGTGGAATAAAAGGTAATGGAATGTGGAATGGAATGTGGAATGGAATGTATTGGAATGGAATGTGGAAAGGAATAGAATGGAATGTGGAATGGAAAGAATGGAATGTGGAAAGGAATGGAATGGTATGGAACGTAGAATGTAATGGAATGGAATGGAATGGAATGGAATGTGGACTGGAATGGAATTTAGTGTGGAATTCAAAGGAATGGAATCAAGATTGGAAAGGAATGGAACGTGGAATTGAATGGAACAGAATTGAATGGAATGTGAAATGAAATGTGGAACTGAATGTGAAATGGAATGTGTAATGAAATGTGGAACAGAGTTAAATGGAACGTGGAATGCAATGCAATGGAATGTGGAGAGGAAAGTAATGGAAGCCGGAATGGAACGTGGAATGGAACATGGAATGGAACATGGAATGCAATGTGGAAGGAAAGTAGAATGGAAATGAATGGAATGCGGAAAGGAACTTAATGGAATGCAGAATGGAATGTGGAATGGAATCATATGGAATATGGAATGGAATGGAATGGAATTGAATGGTATGTGGAATGGAATGGAATGGAATTGAAAGGAATGTGGAAGGGAATGGAATTTTATGTGGAATGGAATGAAATATGGAAAGGAATGTGGAATTGAAGTTGGAATTGAATGGAATGGAATTTTGAAAGAAATGTGGAAAGGAGTGGAGTGGAATGTGGAATGGAAGGTGGAATTGAATGGAATGGATTGTGGAATGGAATGGAATGGAACGTGGAATGGAACGTGGAATGGAAAGAGGAAAGGAACGTGGAATGGGATATGGAATGGAATGTGGAATGGAATGGAATAGAATGGGGAATGGAATGGAATGGAATGGAGTGCAATGTGGAATGGAAGATGGAATGGAATGTGGAATCCGATGCAGAATGGAAAGTGGACTGGTTTGGAATGGAACGTGAAATGGAATGGAATGGGACATGGAAAGGAACGTGGAATGGAATGTGGAATGGAATGGAACGGAACGTGGAATGGAATGTGGAATGGAATGTGGAAATGATTGGAATGTGAAAAGTAATGGAACGAAATGTGGAATGGAAGGGAATAGAAAGTGAAATGGAATGTGGTTTGGAATGTGGAATGTAATGTCAGATGGAATGGAATGCAATGGTGAATGAAATGGAATGGTATGTGGAATAGAATGTGGAATGGATTCGAATGGAAAGTGGAATGCAATGTGGAATGGAATGTGGAATGGGATGTAAAGTGGAATGGAAAGGAATGTGGAATGGACGGTGGAAAGGAAACTATTGGATTATGGAATGGAATGTGGAATGGAATGTGGAAACGAATGTGGAATAGAATGTAATGTAATGGAATCTATTGTGGAATGGAATGTGGAATGGAATGTGAAATGGAAAGTGTAATGGAACGCAATCCAATGTGGAATGGAATGTGGTATGGGACGTGCAATGGCATGAAATGGAAAGTGGAATGCGACGTGGAATGATATGGAACAGAACACGCAATAGAACTTGGAATGGAACGTGGAAAGGACCTTGGAATGGAATGTGGAATGGAACATGGAGGGGAATGTGCAATGGAATGTGGAATGGAACGTGGAATGGAATGCAATAGAACATGGAATGGAACGGGGAATGGAATGGAATGCAACGTGGAATGGAATGTGGAAAGGAATGTGGAATGGAAAGTGGAACGGAATGGAATGGAACGTGGAATGGAATGGTATGGAATGTGGAATGGAATGGAATGGAAAGAGGAATGGAATTGAATGGAATGGTATGGAATGTGGAATGGAATGGAATTGAAAGTGGAATGGAATGGAATGGAATGTGGAATGCAATCGAAAGGAACATGGAATAGAATGCAGAACGGAATGTGGACTGTAATGCGGAATGGAATGTAATGGAATGTGGAGTGGAATGGAATGGAGTGTTAAACAGAATGGAATGGAATTGAAGGGAATGCGGAAACCAATGGAATGGAATGTGGAATGCAAAGAAATGGAATGGAATGAGGAATTGAATGGGATGGAATGAGCAATGGAGTAGCATAGAGTGTGGAATGCAATGGAATGGAACGTGGAATAAAATGTGGAATGCAATGTGTAATGGAATGTGGAATGTAACTGAATGGAATGCGGAATACAATGGAATGGAATGTGGAATATAATGGAATGGAATGGAAAGAGGAATGGAATGTAGAATGGAAGGTGGAATGTAATCACATGGAGTGTGGAATGGAACGGAATGGAATGTGAAAAGGGATGGAAAGTATAATGGAATGGAATGGAATGGGAAATGGATAATGGAATGGAATGTTTAATGGAAAGTGGAATGGATTGTGGAAAGGAATGTGGAATAGAACTGAATGGAATGTGGAATTGAATGTGGAATTGAACCACATGGAATGTGGAAAGGAATGTGGAATGGATCAGAATGGAATTTGGAATGGAATGTAGAATGGAACGTGAAATGGAATTGAATTGATTGTAGAATTGAACGTTCAATGGAATGTAATGGGACAAGGAATGGAAAGTGGAATGGAATGTGGAATGGAATGCAATGGATCCTGAAATGGAATGTGGAATGTAATGTGGAAAGGAATGGAATGGAATGTGCAATGGAATGTGGAATGGAATGGGGAATGCAATGGAATGGAATGTGAAAAGGAATGTGTAATGGAATGTGAAATGGAAACTGGAATTGAATGTGGAATGGAATGGAATGGAACATGGAATGAAATGGCATGGAACATGGAATGGAACGTCGAATGGAACGTGGACAGCAGTGTGGAATGGAACGTGGAATGGAATGAAATGCAATGTGGAATGGGGAGGAATGCAATGTGGAATCATATGTGGAAGGCAATGGAATGGAATATGGAAAGGAATGTGGAATGTAATGTGGAATGGAATGGAATGGAATGCGTAATGGAAGGGAATGGAGCGTGGAATGGAATGGAATGGAATGGAATGCGAATTGGAATGTGCAATGGAACGTGGAATGGCATGAAATGGAACATGGAGTGGAATGAAATGGAACTTGGAACGACAGGAGGTGGAACGTGGAATGGAATGTGGAATGGAATGGAAAGGAATGTGCCAAGGAATATGGAATGGAATGTGGAAGTTAATGTGGAATGGAAGGCAATGGAATGTGAAATTGAATGTGAAATGGAACGAGGCATGGAAAGAGGAAAGGAATGGAATGGAAAGTGGAATGGAATGTGGAATGCAACGTGGAATGGAAAGTGGAATGGAATGGAATGGAACGTGAAATGGAATGTGGAATGGAATGGAAAGGAATCTGGAAAGGAATGTAAAATGTAATGTGGAATGGAATGGAATGGAATGGAATGTGAAATGGAATGTGGAAAGGAATGTGAAATGGAACGTGGAATGGAATGTGGAAAGGGATGAAATGAAATGAGGAATGGAACGTGGAGTGGAATGTGGAAAGGGATGAAATGAAATGAGGAATGGAACGTGGAGTGGAATGTGGAATGGAATGGACTGGAATGTGGAAAGGAATATGGAATGGAATGTGGAATGGAATGAAATGGAGCATGGAATTCAATGGAATGGAATGTTGAAATAAACGGAATGGAATGAGGAATGGAATGTGGAATGGAATGCAATGGAATGTGGAATAGAATGGAATGGAATGTGGAATGGAATGGAATGAATTGTGGAATGGAATGTGGAATAGAATGGAATGGAACGTGGAATTGAAGGTGAAATGGAACTTGTAAAGGAAAATGCCATGGAACGTGGAATGGAAAGCGGAATGGATTGAGTAATGGAATGGAAGGGAATGTGAAATGGAAGGGAATGGAATGCGGAATGGAATTTGGAATAGAAAGTGTAATGGAATTTGTAATGCAATGGAATGGAACGTGGAATGGAATGCAATGTAAAGGAATGAGGAATGGAATGGAATGGAATGTGGAAATGAATGGATCGAAATGTGGAATGGAATGGAATGGAATGTGGAAAGGAATGGAGAAGAATGTGGAATGGAATGGAACGGAATGTGCAATGGAATGGAATGCAATGAAGAATGGATTGGAATGGAATGTGGATTGGAATGGAATGGAATAGAATTTGGACTGGAATGGAATGGTAAGGAACGGAATGTGGAATGGAATGGAATTTAATGGAATGTGGATTGGAATATGGAGTGGAAGGTGGAATGGAATGGAATGGAATGTGGAATGGAACAGTATGGAATGTAGAATGGAATGTGGAATGGAACGTGGAATGGAATGAGAATGGAATAGAATGGAACGTGGAATGGAATGGAATGGAATGGTATGGAATGTGGAATGGAATGGAATGGAATGTGGAATGGAATGGAATGGAATGTGGAATGGAAAGTGAAGTGGAATGGAATTGAATGTGGAATGGAATGGAATAGAATGGTATGGAAAGTGGAATGGAACGGAATGGAATGTGGAAAGGGATGTGCAATGGAATGGAATGGAATGTTGAATGGAAAGTCTAATGGAACGTGTAATGGAACTTTCAAAGGAAAGTGGAATAGAAAGTGGAATGCAATGACTAATGGAATTGAATGGAATGCAATGTGGATTGGAAGTGAATGTAATGAAGAATGGAAAGTGGAATGGAATGGAATGGAGTCAATTAGAATGTGGACTGGAATGGAATTGAATGTGGAATGGAATGTGGAAAGGAATGGAATGTAGAATGGGATGTGGGGTGGAATATGGAGCAGAATTCAATGGAATGTTGAATGCAAAGGAATGGACTGTGGAATGGTACGCAACGCAATGTGGAATGAAATGCAACTTGAAAAGGAATGGATTGGAATGTGGAATTTGAAATGGATTGTGGAATGGAATGTTAAATGGACTGTGGAATAGAAAGTGGAATGGAATGAGAAATGGAATGGTGAATGGAATGTCAAATGGAATGTGGAATCTAATGTCAAATGGAATGAAAGGGAGCGTGGAATGGAACGAATTAGAAAGTGGAATATAATGGAATGGAACGTGGAATGGAAAGTGGAATGGAATGGAATGGAATGTGGAAAGGAATGGAATGGAATGTGGAATGCAGTGGAATGGAATGTGTACTGGAATGGAATGGAATGTGGAATGGTATGTGGAATGGAATGGAACGGAAAGTGGAATGCAATGGAGTGCAATGTGGAATGCAATGGAATGGAATGGAATGTGGAATGGAATATGGAATGGAATGTGGAATGGAATATGGAATGGAATGGAATGGAACGTGGAAGGGAACGTGGAATGGAACATTTAATGGAAAATGCAATGAAACGTGGATTGCGACGTGGAATGGATTGAGTAATGAAATGGAATGGAATGTGAAATGGAAGGGAAAGGAATTCGGAAAGGTATATGGAATAGAATGTGGAACGCAATGTGGAATGGAAAGGAATGGAACATAGAATGGAATGGAATGGAATGGAATGTGTAATGGAATGGAATGGAATGTGGAACTGAATGGAATGGAATGTGGAATGGAATGGAATAGAATGGAATGTGAAATGGAATGGAATGGAGGATGGAATAGAACAGAACTTGGAATGGAACGTGGGATGTAACGTAGAATGCAATGGAATGGAATGGAATGGAATGGAATTGAATGGAATGTGGAATGGAATGGAATGGAATGTGGAGTGGAATGGAATGGAATGTGAAATGGAATTTGGAACTTAATGGAATGGAATGGAATGGAATCTGGAATGGAATGGAATGTGGAATGTAATGGAATGCAATGTGGAATGGAAAGGAAGGAAATATGGAATAGAATGTGGAATGGAATGGAATTTAATGTGAAATGGAATGGAATGAAATGGTAAATGAAATGCATTGTGGAATGGAATATGGAATGGAATCAAATGGATTGTGGAATAGAATGTGGAAAGGAATGTGGAATGCAACGGAATTCATTGTGGACTGGAATGTTGAATGGAAAGTGGAATGGAATGGAATGGAATGTGGAATGGAATGGAATGGAACGTGGAATAGAATGGAATGCAATATAATGTAGAATGGAATATGGTATGAAATGGAATGGAATGTGGAATGGAATGGAATGGAATGTGGAATGGAACGGAACGTGGAATGTAATTGAATGTAACGTGGTTAGGAATGGAATGGAATGTGGAGTGGAATGGAATGGAATGTGGAGTGGAATGGAATGGAATGGAAAAAATTGCGAAGTGGAATGTGGAATGGAATGTGAATTGGAAAGTGGAATGGATTGAAATGGAACGTGGAATGGAATGGAATGGAAACTAGAATGGAATGCAATGGATCATGGAATGGAACGTGGAATGGAATGTGGAATGGAATGGAATGGAAAGGAATGTGGATTGGAATGCAATGGAACTTGCAAAGGAATGTTTAATGGATTGTGCAATGGAATATGGAATGGAACGCAATGGAATCTGGAATGGATTGTGGAATGGAACGTGAAATGGAATGGAATGGAAAGTGGAATGGAATGCAATGGAATATCGAAAGGAATGTAGAATGCAATTTGGAATGGAATGAAATGGAATTGAATGTGAAATGGAATGTGGAATGGAATGTGAAATGGAACGTGGAATAGAAAGTGGAATTGCATGGAATGCAACATCGAATGGAATGTGGAATGGAATGTGGAATGGAATGGAATAGAAAGGAATGGAATGTGGAATGGAATGGAATGCGGAATGGAATGAAATGTGGAATGAAATGTGGATTGGAATAGAATGGAATATGGAATTGAATAGAAAGGAATGGATTGTGTAATGAAATGCAGGGGAATTGAGTGGAATGTGGAATGGAAGGGAATGGAATATGGATAGGAATGGAATGGAATGTGGAATGGAATGGAATGCAATGCAATGGAATGAGAAATGGAATGCTAAATGGAACGTGGAGTAGTATGAAATGGAATATGGAATGGAACGTGGATTGGAACTTGGAATGAAATGTGCAATCGAATGTGGAATGGAATTGAATGGAAAGGAATGGAATGTGGAATGGAATGGAATGTTTAATGGAATGAAATGTGGAATGAAATGTGGAAAGGAATGGCATGGAATGTGGAATGGAATGGATTGAAATTGATTGTGGAATGGAATGCAGGGGAATGTAGTGGAATGTTGAATGGAAAGTAATGGAATGTGGAATGGAATGGAATGGAATGTGGAATGGAATGTAATGGAATGCAATGGAAAGCGAAATGGAATGCGGAATGGAACGTGTAATAGAATGAAATGGAACATGGAATGGAATAGAATGCAATGTGGTATGCATCGTGGAATGGAATGTGGAATGGAATGGGAAGGAATGTGGATTGCAGTGGAAAGGAATGTGGAATGGAATGGAAAGGAATGCAATGGAATGAGAAGTGGAATGTAGAATTGAACGTGGAATAGAATGAAATGGAACGTGGAATGGAATGGAATGGAAAGTGGAAAGGTATGGAATGTAACGAGTAATGGAATGTGGAATGGAACGTTTAAAGGAATGTGGAATGGAATGCAATGGAATGCGGAATAGAATTTGGAATGCAATGGAATGTGGAATGGAATGGATTGGAAGGTGGACTGGAGTGTGAAATGGAATGTGGAATGGACTATGAAATGGAACGTGGAATGGAATGTGGAATTGAAAGAGTTGGAACATGAAATGGAATACAATGGAATATAATGGAACGTGGAATGGAACGTGGAATGGAAAGTGGAATGGAAAGTGGAATGGAATGGAATGGAATGAGGAATGGATGATGGAATGGAATGTAATGGAACGTGGAATGGAAAATGAAATGGAACTTGGAAAGGAATGTGGAATGGAACGTGGAATGGAATGTGCAATGGAATGTGGAATGGAATGTGTAATGGAATTGAATGGAATGGAATGGAATGGAAGTTGGAGTGGAACGTAGAATTGAAAGTGTAATGGAATGAGGAATGGAATGGAATGGAATGTGGCATGGAAGGGAATTGAAAGTGTAATGGAATCTGGAATGGAATGGAATGGAATGTGGCAAGGAAGGGAATGGAAAGTGGAATGGAATGTGTAATGGTATGGAATGCAATGGAATGGAATGGAATGTGGAATGGAATGGAATTTCGAATGGAAAGTTGAATGGAATGTGGAATGGAATGGAAGTGTATGGAATGAGGAATGGAATGGAATTGAAAGTGGAATGGAATGTGGAATGGAATGGAATGGAATTTAGAATGGAATGGAATTGAATGTGGAATGTAACGTTGAATCGAAAGGAATGGAATGTAGAATGGAACGCAGTGGAATGTGGAATGGAATTGAAGGAATGTGGAATGCAATGTGGAATTGAATGGAATGGAATGTGGAATAGAATGTGGAATGGAATGGAATCGAATCCGGAATGGAATGGAATGGAATGGAACTTGAAATCCAACGTGGAATGGAACGTGGAATGGAATTTGAAATGGATTGGAAAAGAATGAGAAGGGAAGGTAATGGAATGTTGAATGGAATGTGGAATGGAATGGAATGCAATGTGTAATGGAATGGAATAGAATGTGGAATGGAAGGTCATGGAATGGGAAATGGAATGTGGAAAGGAATTGAAAAAATGTGGAATGGAAGGTAATGAGAATGGAATGGAAAGTAATGGAACGTGGAATGGAATACAATGGAATGAAGAATGGAACGTGGAATGGAATTTGGAATGGAGCGTAGAATGGATAGTAGAATGTAATGTGGAATGGAAAGGAATGGAATGTGGAATGGAATGGAACGTCAAATATAATTTGGAATGGAATGGAAAGATATCCAGAATGGAATGGAGTGGAAAGGAATGGAATGGAACGTGGAATGGTACGTGGAATGGAACGTGAAATGGAATGTGGAATGGAATGGAATGGAATGTGGAATGGAATGTGGAAATGAATGTGGAATGAAACGTGGAATGGAACGTGGAAAGAAATGGAAAGGAATCTGGAATGGAATGTGGAGCGTTATGGAATGGAGTGTGGAATGGAATGAGGAATGGAATCTGGAATGGAACGTGTAATGGATGTAATTGGAATGTGGAATGGAAGGGAATGGAATGTGGAATGAAATGGAATGGAATGGAATGGAATGTGGAATGTAATGGAATAGACTGTCGAATGGAACGTGGAATGGAATGTGGAATGAAATGGAATGGTTTGGAATGTGGAATGGAATGGAATGGAATGGAATGTGGAATATAATGGAATAGAAAGTGGAATGGAATGGAATAGAACTTGGAAAGGAATGGAATGGAATGGAATGAAATGGGATTTGGAATGGAACGGAATGGAATCTGGAATGGAAAGTGGTGCAAAGTGGAATGGAATGTGGAATGCAATGGAATGGCACGTGGAATTGAATGTGGAGTGGAAAGTCGGATGGAATGGAAAGGAACGTGAAATGGAACATCGAATGGAAAGAAATGGAGAGTGGAATGGAAAGTGGAATGGAATGGAATAGAATGTGTATTGGAATGTGGAATCGACCATGTAAAGGACTGGAATGGAACGTGGAATGGAAAGTGGAATGGAACGAGGAATAGAAAGTGGAAAGGAATGTTGAGTGGAATGGAATGTGGAATGGAATGTGGAAATGAATGTGGAACGGAATGGAATGCAGTGTGGCAGCGAATGTGAAATTCAAAGTGGAATGGAATGGAATGGAAAGTGGAATGGAACGGAATGGAATATGGAATGGAATGTGTAATGGAATGTTGAATGGAATGGAATGGAATATGGAAAGGAATGAAATCGAATGTGGAATGGAATTGAATGGACTGTGGAATGGAATAGAATGGAATGGAATGTCATGTGAAATGGAATGTGGAATGGAAAGTGGAATGGAATGTGGAATGGAAGGTGGAATGGAAAGTGCAATGGAAAGTGAAATGTAACGTGGAATGAAATGTGGAAAGGAACATGGAATGGAAGGGAATGGAAAGTGGAATGCAACTTGAATGGAATAGAACGTGGAATGGAACTTGGAATGCAACGTGGAAAGGAATGTGGAATAGAATGTGGAATGGAAAGTGGAATGGAAAGTGGAATGGAATGGAATTGAATGTGGAATGGAATAGAATGGAATGTGGAATGGAATGTGGTATGGAATGCGAAATTGAATGGAATGGAATTTGGAATAGAATGGATTGTGGAATGGAATGTGGTATGGAATGCGAAATTGAATGGAATGGAATTTGGAATCGAATGGAATCTAAAGTGGAATGGAAGATGGAATGGAATGTGGATTGTAACGTGCAATGGAAAGGAATGCAATGTGGAATGGAATGGTGTGGAAGGTGGAATGGAATGACAAGGAAAGTGGAATGGAACGTGGAAAGGAATTGAATGGAATGTGGAATAGAATGTGGAATGGAATGGAATGGAATCCGAAATTGAATGGAATGGAATGGAATGCACCACGAAATGAAACGTGGAATGGAACGTGGAATGGAATGTGGAATGGAATGGAAAAAAATGTGGAATAGAAGGTAAAGAAATCTGGAATGGAATGCGGAACGGAATGTAATGGAATATGGAATGGAATGCAAAATAATGTGGAATGATAGGTAATGGAATTTGGAATGGAATTTGGAATGGAATGGAATGGAATGGATTGGAATGTCGAATGTTATGGAATGGAATATGGAATGTAAAGCTGAATGGAATGGAATGGAACATGAAATGGAACATGGAATGGAATGTGGAACGGAAAGTGGAATGGAATGGAATGTGGAATAGAACTTGGAATGGAATGGAACGGAACGTGCAATGGAACGTGGAATGGAAAGTGGAATGGAATGTGGAATCGAACTTCGAATGTAAAGTACAATGGATAGTGGAATGGAATGTGGAATGGAGTGGAATGGAAAGTCGAATGGAACGTGGAATGGATTGTAATGGAACATGGAATGGAACGTGGAATGGAATGTGGAATGGAAAGTGGAACGAAATGTGAAATGGAATCTGGAATGGAAAGTGGAATGTTTAATGGCATGTTGAAAGTAATGGAATTGAATGTGGAATGGAATGTGGAATGGAATGGAATGGAATGTGGAATGGAATGTGGAGTGGCACGTGAAATAGAATGTAGTGCAATGTGGAATGGAATGTGAAATAGAATGTGAAATGTATCGTGGAAGGGAAAGCAAGGTGGCATTGAACGTGGAAGGGCATGTGGAAAGGAAATTTTAATGGAGTGGAATGGAATGCGTACTGGAACGTGGAATGGAATGGAATGGAAAGTGGAGTACAATGTTGAATGGAACGTGGAATGGAATTTGGAATGGAATATGGAATGGAATGTGCAAAGGAAAGTGGAATGGAACGTGGAAAGGAATGGAATGGAAAGTGGAATGGAACGTGGAATTGAATGGAATGGAATGTGGAATGGAACGTGGAATGGAAGGTGGAAATGAATGGAATGGAATGTGGAATGGAAGGTGAAATGGATTGTGGAAAGGAATGTGGAATGGAATGTGGAATGGAATGGAATGCAATGGAAAGGATTGTGGAATGGAAAGTGGAAAGGAATGTGGAATGCAATGTGGAATGGAACGGAATTGAATATGGAATCGAATGTGGAAGGAAATGTGGAATGGAAAGTGGAAAGGAACGTGGAATAGAATGGAAAGTAATGTTGAATGGAACATGGAATGGAATTGAGTGGATTTTGGAATAGAACATGGAATGGAACGTGGAATATAATACGGAATGGAACATGGAATGGAATGTACAATGGAATGCGTAAAGTAACATGTAATGGAAAGGAACAGAAAGCAGATTGAACGTGGAATGGAATGGAAAGGAACGTGGAATGGAATGTGGAATGGACTGCGGAATGCAAAGTGAAATGGAATGTGGAAGGGATTGGAATGGATTGTGGAATGGAATGTGGAATGGAATGTGGAATAGAGTGTAAAGGAATGTGGAATGGAACGTAATGGAATGTGGAAAGCAAAGTGGAATGGAATGTAATGGAATGTGGAAAGGAAAGGAATGGAATTTGGAATGGAATGTGCAATGGAATTTGGAATGGAATGGAATGGAATGTGGAATGGTATGGAATGGAATTTTGAATGGAATATGGGTTAGAAGGGAATGGAATGTGGAATAGAATTTGGTAACGAATGGAATGGAACGCGGAATATAATAGATTGGAATGGTATGAAATGAGGATGGGAATGGAGTGGATTGTGGAATGGATAGAATAGAATGTGAAATGGAATGGAATGCAATGGTATGTAGAATGGAACGTAATGGAATGAGGAATTGAATGGAATGGAAACTGGAAAGGAAAGCAGAATGGAATTGAATGGAATGGAATGGAATGGAAGGTGGAAAGGAATGTGGAATGGAATGTTGAATGGAATGTGGAATGGAATGAAATTGAACGTGGAATGGAATGGAACGGAAATTGTAACGTATTGGAAAGGAACGTGGAATGGTACGTGGAATGCAATGGAATTTAAAGTGGAATGCAATGGAATGGTACTTGGAATGCAATGGAATGCAATGGAATAGAACGGGGAATGGAACACGGAATGGAACGTGGAATGGAACGTGTAATGGAATGTGCAAAGGAATGCTGAAGGGAATGGAATGGAATGTGTAATGGAATGGAATGGAACGTGGAATGGAATGTGGAATGGAATGTGCAATGGAAAGCTGAAGGGAATGGAATGGTATGTGTAATGGAATGGAATGGAACGTGGAATGGAATGTGAAATGGAATGTGGAATGGAATGGAATGGAACATGGAATGGAATGTGGAATAGAATGGAAAGGAATGTGGAATAGAATGTGGAATGAAATGTGGAAGGGAATGTGGAGGGTAATGAAATGGAAAGTGGAATGGAATGCAATGGAATGTGAAATTGAATGTGGAAAGGAAAGTGGAATGGAATGTGGAATGGAATGGAACGGAATGTGGAATGGAATGTGGAATGGTATGGAACGAAATGTGGAATGGAATGTGGAATGCAATGATGAATGGAATGTGGAATGGAATGTGGAAAGGAGTGTTGAATGGAATGTGGAATGGAATGGATGTTAGAATGGAATGTGGAATGGAATGGAATGGAATGTTTAAATGGAATGTAATGGAATGTGGAATGGAATGTGGAATGGAATGTGGAATTTAATGGAATGGTATGGAATGTGGAATGGAATGGAATGGAATGGAAAGGAATGTGGAATGGAATGGAATGGAATGTGGAATGGAATGGAGTGTAGATTGGAATGGAATGAAAAGCGGAATGGAGATGAATAGAAGGTAGAAGGGAAAGGAATGGATTGTAGAATGGAAAGGAATGTAGTGCAATGTGGAATTGAATGGAATTGATTGTGGGAAGGAATGTGGAATCGAACGGAGGAGAATGTGGAATGGAAAGTAGAAAGATATGGAGTGTAACGTGGAATGGAATGGAATGGAAAGTGGAATGGAATGTGGAATGGAAAGGAATGGATGGTGAAAAGGAATGTGGAATGGAATGTGGAATGCAATGGAAAGGAAAGTGGAATGGAAAGTGGAATGGAACGTGGAATGGAATGTAGAATGGAATGTGGAATGGAATGGAATGGAACGTGGAATGGAATGTGGAATAGAATGGAAAGTAATGTGGAATTGAATGTGGAATGTAACGTGGAATGGAATGGAATGGAATGTGGAAAGGAATGTGGATTGTAAAGTGGAATGGAATGTGGAATGGAACGGAATGGAACGTGGAATGGAACGCAATGTCAGGTGGAATGGAGTGGAATGGAATGTGGAATGGAATGGAATGTGCAATGGAATGGAATGGAATGTGGAATGTAATGGAATGGAATGTGGAATGGAATGCGGAATGGAATGTGGAAAGAAATGGAATGGAATGTTGAATGGAATGTGGAATGGAATGAGGAATCGAATATGGAAAGGAATGAAATGCAATGTGGTATGGAATATAGAATGGAATGTGCAATAGAATGGAATGCAATGTGGAATGTTATGGAATCGAATGTACAAGGGAATTTAAGGTATGTGGAATGGTAAGTGGAATGGAATGGAATGGAACGTGGAATGGAATGGGATGGAATGTGGAATGGAATGGAATGGAATGTGGAATGGAATGGAATGGAATGTGGAAAGGAATGGAATTGAACGTGGAATTGAATGGAAAGGAATGTAATGGAATGTGAAATTGAATGGAATGGAATGTGGAATGGAATTCAATGGAATGTGGAATGAAATGGAAAGGAACGCCGAATGGAATGTGGAATGAAATGTGCAGTGGAATTGAATGGAATGTGGAATGGAATGGAATGGAATGTAGAATGGAATGGATTGGAATGGAATGTGGAATGGAATGTGATATGGAATGGAATGGAAAGTTGAATATAATGGAATGGACTGTGGAATGGAATGAAATGGAATGGAATGCAATATGGAATGGAATGGAGTCGAATGTAATGTGGAATGGAATAGAATGGTATGGAATGTGGAATGCAATGGATTGGAATGGAATGGAATCGAATGGAATGGATTTGATGGGAATGGAATATGGAATGGAATAGAATGGAACGTGGAATGGAATGCAATGGAATGTAGAATGAAATATGGAATGAAATGTGGAATGGAATTGAATGGAATGTGAAATGGAATGGAATGTAATGAAATGGAATGTGAAATGGAATGGAATGGAATGGAATGGAATGTGGAAACGAATGGAATGGGATGAGAAACGGAATGGAACGTAAGGTGGAATGGAATGGAATGGAGACGAAAGTGGAATGGAATGCAGTGGAAAGTGGAATGGTACGTGGAGTGGAATGGAATGGAATTTGGAATGGAATGTGGAATGGAATGGAATGTAACTTGGAATGGATAGTGGAATGGAACGTGGAATATAAAGAGGAATGGAACATGGAATGGAACGTGGAATCGACTGTGGAATGGAAAGCGGAATGGAATGGAATGGCATGTGGAATGGAATGTGTAATTGAATGAAATGCAATGTGAAAAGGAAAGTGGAATGGAATGGAATGCAATGTGGAATGGAATGTGGAATGGAATGGAAAGGAACGTGGAATGTAATGGCAAATGGAACGTGGAAATGAACGTGGAATGGAATGATAAGTAATGTGTAATGGAATGGAATGGAATGTGTAATGGAAAGTGGAATGGAACGTGGAATGGAACGTGTAATGGAACGTGGAATGGAATGGAATATAACGTGTATTTGACACTGGAATGGAAAGTGGAAGAGAAAGTGGAAGGCAACGTGAAATGGAACGTGGAATGGAATTGAATGCAATGTGGATTGGAATGGAATGGAAGGTGGAATGTAATGGAACGTGCAATGGAATGTGGAATGGAATGGAATGGAATGGAATTGAATGGAATGAGGAATGGAATGGAATGGAATGGAATGTGGAAAGGAATGGAATGGAAAGCAATGGAAGGAGGAGTGAAACAGAAGGGAATGTGTAATAGAATGTGGAATGGAATGGAATGGAATGGAATGTGCAATGGAATGGAATGGACTGTGGAATGGAATTCAATGGAACAGAATGTGGAATGGAATGGAATGGAATGGAAAGGAAAGGAATTGAACGTGGAATGAAAGGAAAGGGAATGTTGAATGGAATGTGGAATGCAATGGAATGAAATGTGGAATGGAATGGAATGGAAAAGAATGTGGAATGGAATGAAATGGAATGGAATGGAATTGACTTGAATGTGGATTTGAGTGGATTGTACTGGAATGGAATGGAATGGAATGTGGAATGGAATGGAATGTGGAATGGAATGGAATGGAATGGAATGGAATGTGGAATGGAACATGGAATGGAATGGAATGAAATGTGGAAAGGAACGCGCAATGGAATGGAATGAAATGTGGAATGGAATGTGTAATGAAATGGAAGGGAAAGTGGCACGGACATGGAATGGAACATGGAACGCAATGTGCAATGGAATGGAATGGAATGTGCAATGGAATGGATTGGAATGGAATGTGGAATGGAATGCAATGGAAAGTGGAATGGAATGTGGACTGGAACGTGGAATGGAACGTGGAATGGAAAGTGGAATGGAACGTGGAATGGAACGTGGAACAGAAGGTGGAATGGAATGGAATATAACGTGAAGTAGATAGTGGAAATGAAATTGGAATAGAAGGTGTAACGGAACGTGGAATGGAATGAGGAATGTAATGGAATGTAATGTGGATTGGAATGGAACGGAAGGTGGAATGGATTGGAATTGAATGGAATGTGGAATGAAAACTGGAATGGAATGAATTGGAATCGAATGCCATGTGGAATGGACTGGGATGGAATCGAATGGAATCTGGAATGGAATGGAATGGAATGTGGAATGTAATGGATTTGAATGTGGACTGGAATAGAAAGGAATGGAATGGAGTGTGAAATTGAATGGAATGTAATATGAAATGGAATTCAAAGGAATTTGGAACGGAATGCAATGGAATGTGGAATGGAATGGAAAGGAATGTGGAATGGAAATTGGAATGGAATGGAATGTGAAATGCGATGGAATGGATTGCAGAATGGAATGGAACTGAAAGGAATGTGGAATGGAATGGAATGGAAACGGATGAAATGGAATACGGAATGGAATATAATGCAACGTTGAATGAAAAGAAATGGAATGGTTAATGACATCGAATGCACTGGAATATGGAATGGAATGGAATGCAACGTAGATTGGAATGGAATGGAATGGAATGGAGTGGAATGTAATGTGGAATGGAGTGGAATATAATGTGGAATGGAATGGAATGTGGAATGGAATGTGGAATGGAATATTCAATGGGATGGAATGGAACGTGGAATGGAACGTGGAATGGAACGTGCAATGTAATGAGCAATGGAATGGAATCTAATGTGGAATGGAATGTAATGGAATGCAATGGAATGGAATTGAATGGAATAGAATGTGGAATGGAATGGAATGGAATGAAATGTGGAATGTGGAATGGAATGTGGAATGTAAAGTGGAATGGATTGGAACGGAAAGCGGCATGGAATGGAATGGAATGGAATCGAAGATGGAATGGAATTGAAAGTATTCTGGAATGGAATGTAGAATGTAATGGAATGTGGAATGTGGAATGGCATGGGATGGAATGTGGAATGGAAAGTGCAATGGAACGTTTAATTGAATGGAATGGAATCTGGAATGGAATGGAACATAGAACGGAAAGGAATAGAATGTGGAATGGAATGGAATGTGCAATGGAATTGAAAGGAATGTGGAATGCAATGGAATGGAATATGGAATGGAATATGGAAAGGAATGGAATGGAATATGGAATGGGATGGATTGGAATGAGGAATGGAATGGAATGGAACGGAATGTGGACTGGAATAGATGGAATGTGAAATGGAATGAGGAATGGAATGGAATGGAATGGAGTTGAACACAGAATGGAATGGAATGGAATGGAATGTGAATGCAATGTGGTAAGGAATGGAATGGAATGGAGTGGAATGTGGAATGGAACGCTGAGTGGAACGTTATGCAAAGTGGAATGGTATGTAATGGAACGTGGAATGGAATGGAATGGAAGGCGGAATGGAATAGAATGGAAGACGGAATGGAATGGAATGGAATGGAACGTGAAATGGAATGGAATGGAATGTGTACAGGAATGTAACGGAATGTGGAATGCAACGTGGAATGGAACGTGGAATGGAACGTGGAATGGAATGTGGAGTGGAAAGTGAAATGGAATGTGGAATGGAATGTGGAATACAAACTAATGTGGAATGTGGAATGAAAGGGAATAGAATGTGAAATGGAATGGAATGGAATGTAAAATACAACGGAATGGAATGTAGAATGGAAAGGAATGGGACGTGGAATGGATTGCAAAGGAATGTGGAATGGAATGAAATGGAGTGTGGAATGGAATGGAGTGGAATGTGTAATGGAATGTTATGGAATCGAATGGAATGGTGTGTGGAATGGAATGGAATGGAATGGAATGTGGTCTGGAATTGAACGGAATGTGATGTGAGATGGAATGGAATCGATAGTGAAATGGAATGTGGAATGGAAAGGAATTGAGTGGAATGTGGAATGGAATGGAATGAAAAGCAATGGAATGTTGAATGCGATGGAATGGAATGTGGAATGGAATGTGGAATAGGATATGAAACGGAATTGGTTGGAATGTGTAGTGGAATGTGGAATGGAAAGTGGAATGGAATGTGGAATAGAACGGAATGGAATGTGCAATGGAATTTCGCATGGAATGGAATGGAATGTGGAATGGAATTTCCAATGGAATGTAATGTAATGTGGAAGACGAATGTTGACAGGAACGGAATGGAATGGAATGGAATGCGGACTTGAATGGAAAGGAACAGAATACGCAATGGAAGGGAATGTGGAATGTAATGTGGAATGGAATGGAATAGAATGAGGAGTGGAATGGAATACCATGGAATGTGGAATGGAATGTAGAATGGAATGCAGTGGAATGTGTAACAGAAAGTGTAATGTAATGGAATGGAACATGGATTTGAATGTGAATTGGAATGGAATGGAATGTGGAATGGAATGTTGTCGGGAATGGAATGGAATTGAATGTAGAAAGGAATGGAATGGAATGTGGAATGGAATGGAATGGAAGGTGGAATGGAACGTGGAATGGAACGTGGAATGCAACGTAGAAAGGAACATGGAATAGAACGTGGAAAGGAATGGAATGGAATTGAATGTGGCATAGAATGGAATGGAATGTGGAGTGGAATGGAATGGAATGTGAAATGGAATGGAATGGAAAGTTGTATGTAATGGAATGGAATGGAATGTGGACTGGAATGGAATGGAATGGAATGTGGAATGGAATGGAATGGATTGTGAAATGGAATGTCGAAAGGAATAGTTGAAATGGAATGTGGAATGGAATGGAATGGAAAGGAATGGATTGTGAAATCAGATTAATGGAACGCGGAATGAAATGTGGAATGGAATGGGAAGGAATGCGGAACGGAATGTGGAATTGAATGTGGAATGGAATGTTGAATGGAAAGCAATGGAATGTGCAATGGAATGTGGAATGAAATATGGAATGGAATGGAATGTGGAATACAATGGAATGGAATGCGGAATGGAATGGAATGGAATATGGAATGGACAGGAATGGAATGGAATGGAATGGAATACAATGTGGAAGTGAATGGAATGGAATGTGGAATGGAATGTGGAATGAAACATGGATTGGAACGTGGAATGGAATGTGAAATGGAACGTGGAATGGATCACGGAGTGGATCGAGGAATGGAACGTGGATTCGAATGGAATGGAACGTGGAATGGAACATGTAAAGGAAAGTGTAATGGAACTTGGAATGAAACGTGGAATGGAATGGAATGGAAAGTGGAATGGAAACTGGAATGGAATGTGGAATGGAATGGAATAGAGTCTGTAATCGCATGGAAAGGAAGTTTTATTGGAATGGAATGGAAAGGGGAATGGAAAGTGGAAACGAACGTGGATTGCAATGTGGAATGAAAGGTGGAATGGAGTGGAATGGAACTTGGAATAGAATGTCGAGTGGAATGGCATGGAATGTGCAATGGAATGGAATGGAATATTGACTGGAATTGAATGGAATGGAATGTGAAATGGAATAGAATGGCATGGAATGTTGTCTTCAATTGAATGGCATGGAATGTTGTCTTCAATTGAATGGAATGGAATGGAATGTGGAATTCAATGGAGTGGAATGTGGAATAGTATGTGGAATGGAATGGAATGGAACGTGGAATGGAATGAGGAATGGAATGGAATTTGAAATGGAATGCGGAATGGAACGTGGAATAGAAAGTGGAATTGAATGTGAAACGGAATGGAATGGAATGTGGAATGGAACGTGGAATGGAATGGAATGAAATTTGAAAGGAATGGAATGGAATGGAATGGAATGGAATGGAATGGAATGGAATGGAATGGAATGGAATGTGGAATGGAACGGAATATAATGGAATGGAATGGAACGTTGAATGGAACATGGAATGGATTGTGGAATGGAATGGAAAGGAATGTGGAAAGGAATGTGGAATGGAATGTGTAATGGAATGTGAAATGGAACGTGGAATGGAACGTGGAATAGGATGGAATGGAATGGAATGGAATGTGGAATGCAATGGAATGGAAAGTGGAATGGCATGCAGTGCAAACTGGAATGAAACGTGGACAGCAAAGAAATGGAAAGGAATGTGGTATGGAATGGAATGGAATAGAATGGAAGTGGAATGGAATGGAAACTGGAATCTAATGGAATGGAATGTGAAATGGAATGTTGAATGGAATGGAATGTGGAATGGAATGGAATGTGGAATGGAATGTGGAATGGAATTTAAGGGAATGTGAAGTGGAATGCAATGGATTGTGGAATGCAATGGAATGGAATGTATAATGGAATGTGTAGTGGAATGGAATTGAATGTGGAAAGGAATGTGCAAAGCAATGGAATGAAAAGTCAAATGGAATGTGGAATAAAATGGAATGGAATGTGGAATGGAACGTGGAATGGAATGGAATGTGGAATGGAATGGAATGGTTTGGAATGAGGAATGGAATTGAATTTGGAATGCAATGGATTTGAAAGTTGAATAGAAAGGAATGCAATGTTGAATCGAAAGGAATGCAATGTGGAATGGAATGTAATGGAATGGTATGGAATGTGGAATGCAATGGAATGGAATGTGGAATGGAATTGAATGAAACGGAATGTGTACTGGAATGGAATGGAATGGAATGGAATTGAAAGTGAAATGGGATTTAATGGAAAGGAAATGGTATGGAATGGAATGTGGAATGGAATCGAATGAAATGTGGAATGGAATGAAATGCAATGTGTACTAGTATGGAATGGAGTGGAATGGAAAGTGAAATGGAATTTAATGGAAAGTGGAATGGAAAGTGGGATGGAATAGAATGGTAAGTGGAAAGGAAGGAAAGGGAATGTGGAAGGGAAAGTGGAATGGAATGGAATGCAATGTGGAATGGAATGGAATGCAATAGAATGTGGAATGGAATAGAATGGGACAGAATGTGGAATTGATTGGAACAGAAAGGAATGGAATGGAATGGAATGGAATGCGGAATGCAATGGAATGCCATGTGGAATGGAATGGAATGTGGAATGGAATGTGGGATGGAACGTGGAATGAAACGTGGAATGGAATGGAATGGAAAGTGGAATGGAAACTGGAATGGAATGTGGAATGGAATGGAAGAGAGTCTGTAATCGCATGGAATGGAAGTTTTATTGGAATGGAATGGAAAGGGGAATGGAAAGTGGAAACGAACGTGGATTGCAATGTGGAATGAAAGGTGGAATGGAGTGGAATGGAACTTGGAATAGAATGTCGAGTGGAATGGCATGGAATGTGCAATGGAATGGAATGGAATATTGACTGGAATTGAATGGAATGGAATGTGAAATGGAAGAGAATGGCATGGAATGTTGTCTTCAATTGAATGGAATGGAATGGAATGTGGAATTCAATGGAGTGGAATGTGGAATAGTATGTGGAATGGAATGGAATGGAACGTGGAATGGAATGAGGAATGGAATGGAATTTGAAATGGAAAGCGGAATGGAACGTGGAATAGAAAGTGGAATTGAATGTGAAACGGAATGGAATGGAATGTGGAATGGAACGTGGAATGGAATGGAATGAAATTTGAAAGGAATGGAATGGAATGGAATGGAATGGAATGGAATGTGGAATGGAACGGAATATAATGGAATGGAATGGAACGTTGAATGGAACATGGAATGGATTGTGGAATGGAATGGAAAGGAATGTGGAAAGGAATGTGGAATGGAATGTGTAATGGAATGTGAAATGGAACGTGGAATGGAACGTGGAATAGGATGGAATGGAATGGAATGGAATGTGGAATGGAATGGAAAGTGGAATGGCATGCAGTGCAAACTGGAATGAAACGTGGACAGGAAAGAAATGGAAAGGAATGTGGTATGGAATGGAATGGAATAGAATGGAAGTGGAATGGAATGGAAACTGGAATGGAATGGAATGGAATGTGAAATGGAATGTTGAATGGAATGGAATGTGGAATGGAATGTGGAATGGAATTTAAGGGAATGTGAAGTGGAATGCAATGGATTGTGGAATGCAATGGAATCGAATGTATAATGGAATGTGTAGTGGAATGGAATTGAATGTGGAAAGGAATGTGCAAAGCAATGGAATGAAAAGTCAAATGGAATGTGGAATAAAATGGAATGGAATGTGGAATGGAACGTGGAATGGAATGGAATGTGGAATGGAATGGAATGGTTTGGAATGAGGAATGGAATTGAATTTGGAATGCAATGGATTTGAATGTTGAATCGAAAGGAATGCAATGTTGAATCGAAAGGAATGCAATGTGGAATGGAATGTAATGGAATAGTATGGAATGTGGAATGCAATGGAGTGGAATATGGAATGGAATTGAATGAAACGGAATGTGGACTGGAATGGAATGGAATGGAATGGAATTGAAAGTGAAATGGGATTTAATGGAAAGAGAAATGGTATGGAATTGAATGTGGAATGGAATCGAATGAAATGTGGAATGGAATGAAATGGAATGTGTACTAGTATGGAATGGAGTGGAATGGACAGTGGAATGGAATTTAATGGAAAGTGGAGTGGAAAGTGGGATGGAATAGAATGGTAAGTGGAAAGGAAGGAAATGGAATGTGGAAGGGAAAGTGGAATGGAATGGAATGCAATTTGGAATGGAATGGAATGCAATAGAATGTGGAATGGAATAGAATGGGACAGAATGTGGAATTGATTGGAACAGAAAGGAATGGAATGGAATGGAATGGAATGCGGAATGCAATGGAATGCCATGTGGAATGGAATGGAAAGTGGAATGGAATGGCATTTGGAATTGAATGTGGAATGAAATGGAATGTGGAATGGAATGGAAGGGAATGTGGCATGGAATGGAATGGAAAGCGGCATGGAATGGAATGGAATGTGGAATGGAATGGACAGCAACGTGGAATGGAATGGAATGGAAAGTCGAAGGGAATGGAATGGAAAGTGGAAGGGAATTGAATGGAATGGAATTTGTACTGGAATGGATTGTAAAGTCATGTGCAATGGAATGTGGAATGGAATGGAACGTGGAATGGAATGGAGTGGAATGTGGAATGGAATGTGGAATGGAAAGGAAAGGAAAGTTGTTTCGAATGTTGAATGGAATGGAATGTCGAATGTAACGGAATGGAACGTGGAATGGAATGGAATGGAATATGCAATGCAATGGAATGGAATTTGAAATGGAATGTGGAATGGAATGGAATGCAACTTGGAATGGAATGGAATGGAATGGAATGGGCTGTAGATTGGAATAGAATGCAATGTGGAATGGAATGTGGAATTTAGCGGAATGGAATGTGGAATGGAAAGGAAAGGAATGTGGAATGGAAAGTGGAATGGAATGGAATGGAACGTGGAATGGAATGTGGAATGGTATGGAATGGAATGTGGAATGGAATGGAAAGGAATGTGGAATTTAATGGAATGGAATGGAATTAGGACTGGAAAGGAATGGAATGAAATGAATGTGGAATAGAATAGAATGGAAAATGGAATGGAATGTGGAATGGAATGGAATGCAATGCGGAATGGAAAGTGGAATGAAATGGAATGGAATGTGGAATGGAATGTTAAAGGCATGGAATGGAATGTGGAATGGAATGGAATGGAAAGTGTAATAGAATAGAATGGAATGTGGAATGGAATAGAATGGACTGTGGAATGGAACCTGGAATGGAGTGGAATGGAATGTGGAAAGGAATGGAATGGAATGTGGAATGGAACGTTTAATGAAATTGAAAGGAACATGGATAGAAAGGGAATAGAATGGCATGGAATGTGGAATGGAATGAAATTGAATGGAATGGAATGTGGAATGGAATTGAATGGAATGTGCAATGCAATGGAATGGAATGTGGAATGGAAAGTGGAATGGAATGGAATTCAACGTGGAATGGAATGGAATGGAATGTGGATTGGAATGGAATGCAATCTGGAATGGAATGTGGAATTTAATGGAAAGGAATGTGGAATGGAATGTGGAATGGAATTGAAAGGAATGTGGAATGGAAAGTGGAATAGAAAGTGCAATCAAATGGAATGGAATGTGGAATGGAATGGAATGGAATATGGAATTGAATGGATTGGATTGCGGAGTGGAATATGCAATGGAATGTGGAAAGGAAAGAAATGAAATGTGGAATGGAATGGATTGGAAAGGAATTTGAAATCTAATGGAATGCAATATGGAATTGTTAGGATTGGATCATGGAATTGAAAGGAATGGAATGGAACGTGGAATGGAATAAATTGGAAAGTGCAATGGAATGGAATGGAATATGGACTGGAATGGAATGGAATGGAATGAATGTGGATTAGAATGGAAGGGAACATTGAATGGAATGTGGAATGGAATGGAATGCAATGCGGAATAGAATGTGGAATGGAATAGAAAGGAATGTGGAATGGAATGGAAAGGAATGTGGAATGGAATGTTAAAGGCATGGAATGGAATGTGGAATGCAATGGAATGGACTATGCAATGGAACGTGGAATGGAATGGAATGGTATGTGGAATCGAATGGAATGGAATGTGGAATGGAACGTGGAATGGAATGGAATGGAACGTGGATGGAAAGGGAATGGAATGGAATGGAATGTGGAATGGAATGAAATTGAATGGAATGGAATGTGGAATGGAAATTAATGGAATGGAATGTGGAATTGAATCGAACACAATGGAAAGGAATGGAATGGAACGGAATGCAATGGAATTGAATAGAATGTGGAAAGGAATGGAAAGGTAAGTGGAATAGAATTGAATGGAACGGAATGTGGAATGAAATTGAAAGCAATGAGGAAGGGAATGTGGAATGAAATGTGGCAAGGAATGCAATGGAATGTGGAATGGAACGTGCAATGGAATGGAATGGAATTTTAAATGCAATGGAATGGAATGTGGAATGTAATGGACTGCAATGTGGAATGGAATTGAATAGAATGTCGAACGGAATGGAATTTGGAATAGAATGGAATGCAATGTAGAATACAATGGAATGTGGAATGGAATGGAATGGAATGCGGAATGGAATGGAATGGAACGGAATATGGAATTGACTGGAACAGAATGGAATGGCATGGAATTTATTGGATTGGAATTGAATGCAATGTAATGCGAAATGCAGTGGAACGTGATGTGGAATGGAATCGAATGGAAAGGAATGTGGAATGGAAAGGAATGCAATGTGGAATGTAATGATATGGAATGTAGAATGGAATGGAATGTGGAATATAATGGAATGCAATAGAATGTGGAATGGAATAGAATGCGAAATATTGTGGAATTGACTGGAACGGAAAGGAGTGGAATGGAATGGAATGGAATGTGAAATGGAATGCGGAATGGAATGTGGAATGGAATGGAATGGAATGTAGAATAGAATGTGGCATGGAATGGAATGGAATATGGAATGGAATGTGGAATGGAGTGGAATGAAACGTGGATTCGAATGGAATGGAACCGAAAGTGGAACGGAATATGGAATGGAACGTGGTATAGAACGTGGAATGGAACGTGGAAAAGAATGGAATGGAATGTGCAATGGAATTCAATGGAATGTGGAATGGAATGGAATGGAATATGGAATGCAAAGGAATGGAATGTGGAATGGAATGGAATGTGCAATAGACTGGAATGGGAAGGAATGTGAAATGGAATGGAATGTGGAATGCAATGGAATGAAATGTGTAATGGAAAGAAATGGAATAGAATGCGGACTGTAATGGAATTGAATGGAATGGAATGGAATATGGAATTGAATGCAAAGGCATGTGGAATGAAATGTGGAATGGCATAGAATAGAAAGTGGAAAGGAATGGAATGGATTTAAATGGAATGTGGAATGCAATGAAATGGCAAGAGGAATGGAATGGAATGTGGAATGGATTGTGGAATGGAATGGAATTTGTAATTGAATGTGGAATGGAATGGAATTTTGAATGGAATCCAATGGAATGTGGCACAGAATGGAAGGGAATGTGGAATGGAATGGACTGCAATGTGGAATGGAATGGAATGGAACGTGGAATGGAATGGAATAGAAAGTGGAATGGAATGGAATGGAATGGAATTTGTACTGGAATGGAATGGAATGGAATATGCAATGGAATGTGGAATGGAATGTGGAATGGAATTGGAATGGAATGTAGAATAGAATGTGGCATGGAATGGAATGGAATATGTGATGGAATGTGGAATGGAGTGGAATGAAATGTGGAATGGAATGGAATGGAAAGGAAAGTGGAATGGAATATGGAATGGAACGTGGTATAGAACGTGGAATGGAACGTGGAATAGAATGGAATGTAATGTGCAATGGAATTCAATGGAATGTGGAATGGAATGGAATGGAATATGGAATCCAAAGGAATGGAATGTGGAATGGAATGGAATCTGCAATTGAATGGAATGCGAAGAAATGTGGAATGGAATGGAATGTGGAATGCAATGGAATGAAATGTGTAATGGAATGAAATGGAATAGAATGTGGACTGTAATGGAATTGACCGGAATGGAATGGAATATGGAATTGAATGCAAAGGGATGTGGAATGAAATGTGGAATGGCATAGAATAGAAAGTGGAATGGAATGGAATGGATTGGAATGGAATGTGGAAAGCAAGGAAATGGCAAGTGGAATGGAAGTGAATGTGGAATGGATTGTTAAATGGAATGGAATTTGTAATTGAATGTGGAATGGAATGGAATGTTGAATGGAATGGAATGGAATGTGTCACAGAATGGAATGGAATGAGGAATGGAATGGACTGCAATGTGGAACGGAATGGAATGGAACGTGGAATGGAATGGAATGGAAAGTGGAATGGAATGGAACGGAATGGAATTTGTACTGGAATGGAATGGAATGGAATGTGCAATGGAATGCGGAATGGAATGTGGAATGGAATGGAATGGAATGTGGAATAGAATGTGGCATGGAATGGAATGGAATATGGAATGGAACGTGGAATGGAGTGGAATGAAATGTGGAATGGAATGGAACAGAAAGTGGAATGGAATATGGAATGGAATGTTGTATAGAACGTGGAATGGAAAGTGGAATAGAATGGAATGGAATTTGCAATGGAATTCAATGGAATGTGGAATGAAATGGAATGGAATATGGAATGCAAAGGAATGGAATGTGGAATGGAATGGAATGTGCAATCGACTGCAATGGGAAGGAATGTGGAATGGAATGGAATGTGGAATGCAATGGAATGAAATGTGTAATGGAATGCCATGGAATAGAATGTGGACTGTAACGGAATTGAATGGAATGGAATGGAATATGGAATTGAATGCAAAGGGATGTGGAAAGAAATGTGGAATGGCATAGAATAGAAAGTGGAAGGGAATGGAATGCAAGGTGTAATGGAATGGCATTGAATGAGGAATGGAATGGAATGGAATGTGGAATTGAATGGAATGGAACGGAATGCCGAATGGAATGGAATGGAATGGAATGTGTTTTGGAATGGAATGGAATGGAATGGAATGTGGAATGGAATGTGGAATGGAAAGGTATAGAATGTGGAATAGAACGTAGAATGTAATGGAAAGGAATGTGGAATGGAATCGGATGTGGAATGGAATGGAATGGAATGGAATGTGGAATGCAATGGAATGGAACATAATATTGAATTGAATGGAAAGGAATGGAATGGAATGAAATGCAATGGAATGGAACTGAAAGGAATGCAATGTGGAGTGGAATAGGATGGTATGTGGAATGCAAAGTAATGTAATAGAATGTGGAATGGAATGGAATGGAATGTGGAATGGAATGAGGAATGGAATGAAATGTGGAATTGAACGTGGAATGGAAATTAACGGAACGTTGAGTGGAGTGGAATGCAATGTGGAGTAGCATGGAATGGAATGTGAAATGGAAAGTAGAATGAAATGGAATGGAAGGTGGAATGTTATGAGGAATGGAATGGAATGGAATGGAAGGTGGAATGCAATGTGGAATGGAATGGAATGGAATGTGGAATGGAGTGGAATGGAATGTGGAATGAAATGTGGAATGAAATGAAATGGAATGTGGAATTGGAAGAAAGGGAATGTGGAATTGAATGGAATGGAATGTGGAATGGAATGGAATGGAATGGAATGTGGAATGGAATGGAATGGTACGGAATGGAATGTGGAATGTAAACGAACTGAATGGAATGGAATGTGGAATGGAATGGAATGGAATGTGGACTGGTATGTAGATTGGAATGCAATGGAATGTGGAAAGCAATGTAATGGAAAGTGGAATGGAAAGTGGAATGGATGGGAAAGGAATGTGGAATGGAATGGAATGGAATGGAATGTGGAATGGATTGGAATATAATGTGGAATGGAAAGTGGAAAGGAATGGAATGGAATGCAATGTGGAATGGAATGTGCAATGGATTGTGGAATGTAATGTGTAACAGAACGTGGAATGGAACAGGGAACAGAATGTGGAATGGAATGGAATGGAATGTGGAATGGAATGTTGCATTGAATGGAATTGAATGTGGAATGGAATGGAATGGAATTTGGAATGGAATGGAATGGAATTTGGAATGGAATGGATTTTAGTGGAATGTGGAACGGAACGTAATGGAGTGGAGTGTCGAATGGAATGGAATGGAATATGGATTGGAATGGAATTGAATGTGGAAAGGAATGGGGAAAGAAATTGAATGTGAAATGGAAAAGAACGGAACGTGCAATGCAATGGAATGGAATGTGGAATGTAATGGAGTGAAGTGTGGAATGGAATGTCAAACGGAATGGAATGGAACTTGGAATAGAATGCAACGAATGTGGAATGGAACCTAACGGAATGTTGAATGGAATGGAATGGAATGGAATGAAATGGAATGGAATATGGAATGGAATGGAATGAATTGTGGAAAGGAATGGAATGCAATGGAATGGAATAAAGAATGCAAAGTTATGGAATGGAATGTTGAATGGAATGGAATGGAATGTGGAATGGAATGGAATGGAATTCGAAATGGAATGGAATGGAATGTGAAATGGAATTGAGTGGAATGTGTAATGGAATGGAATGGAAGTTGGAATGGATTTGAATGGAATGGGATATGGAATGAAATGGAATGGAAAGGAATGGAAGTTGTAACGGATTTGAAGGGAATGTGGAATGTATTGGAAGGGAATGTAGAATGAAATGTGGAATGGAATGGAATGGAATGTGGATTGGAATGGAATGAAATTTGGAATACAATGGTATTGAATGAAAAGTGGAATGTATTGGAATGGCATGGAAATTGGAATGGAATTGAATGGAATGGAATGGAATGGCATGTAATAGAATGTGGAATGGAATGTGGAAAGGAATGTAATGGAATGTTGAATAGCATGTGGAATGGAATGTGGAATAGAACGAAAATGAATGTGGAAAGGAATGTGGAATGGAACGTGGAATGGGACGTGGATTGGAATGGAATGGAACATGGAATGGAATGCGGAATGGAATGGAATGGAATGTGGAATGGAAAAGAATGGAATGTTGAATGGAATGTGGATTGGAATGGAATGGAATGTGGAATGGAAAGAAATTTAATCAGGAATGGAATGTGGAATGCAATATAATGGAATGTAGAATGGAATTTTGAATGGAATGTGGAATGCAATGTGGATTGGAATGGAATGGAATGTGGAATGGATTGTGGAATGGAAAGTGGAATGGAGTGGAATGGAATGTGGAATGAAAGGTGGAATGGAATGGAAAGGAACGTGCAATGAAAAGTGAAATGGAACGTGGAATAGAACGTGGAATGGAATGTGGAATGGAATGAAATGGAATGTGGAATGGAATGGAATGGAATGGAATGGAATGTGAAAAGGAATGGGGAATGGAATGTAAAATGGAATGTGGGATGGAATGTGAAACAGAATGAAAAGGAAAGTGGATTGGAATGGAATGGAAAAAGGAATGCAATGGAATGGAAAGTGGAATGGAATGTGGAATTTAACTTGAAATGCAAAGTGGAATGAAATGTGGAGGGAATGTGGAATGGAAAGAAATGGAATGTGGAATGGAATGTGGAATGGAATGGAATGGATTGTGCAATGGAATGTGGAATGCAATGGAGTGGAAAGTTGAACAGAAAGGAATAGATTGGAATGGAATGGAATGGACTGGAAAGCGGAATAGAATGGAATAGAATGGAAAGGAATGCAGTGGATTGGATTGGAATGCAATTTGGTATGGAATGGAGTGGCGTGTTGAATGGAATGTAAAGGAATGTGGAATGGAATGGAATGGAAAGGAATGTGGAATTGAATGGAATGGAATGGAGTGGAATGTAAAATGGAATGTAGAATGGAATGGAATGGAATGAGAAATGTAATGGCATGGAATGTGGAATGGAATGGAATGGAAGGTGGAATGGAATTGAATGAAATTGACGTGGAATGGAATGGAATGGAATGTGGAATGGAATGTGTAATGGAATGCAATTGAATGTTGAATGGAGTCGAATGTGGAATGGAATGGAATGGAATTTGGAATGGAATGGAATTTAGTGGAATGTGGAATGGAACGTAATGGAGTGCAGTGTAGAATGGAATGGAATGGAATGCGGATAGGAATGGAATGGAAGATGGAAAGGAATGTTGAAAGGAAGTGCATGTGAAAAGGAAACGAATGGAACGTGGAATGCAACGGAATGGAATGTGGAATGTAATGGAGTGAAGTGTAGAATTGAATGTCGAATGGATTGGAATGGAACTTGGAATGGAATGCAACGAATGTGGAATGGAATATAATGGAATGTGGAATGTAATAGAATGGAATGGAATGGAATGGAATTTGAAATGGAATGGAATGAATTGTGGAAAGGAATAGAATGCAATGGAATGGAATAGGAAATGCAATGTTATGGAATGGAATGTTGAATGGAATGGAATGGAATGTGGAATGGAATGGAATGGAATTTGAAATGGAATGGAATGGAATGTGAAATGGAATTGAATGGAATGACTAATGGAATGGAATGGAAGTTGGAATGGATTTGAATGGAATGGAATATGGAATGAAATGGAAAGGAAAGGAATGGAATGTGGAATGGATTGGAAGACAATGTGGAATGGAATGGAAGGAAATGTGGAATGGAATGTGGAATGGAATGGAATGGAATGTGGATTGGAATGGAATGGAATTTGGAATGTAATGGAATAAAATGGAATGTGGAATGGAATGGAATGGAATGGAAATTGGAATGGAATGGAATGGAATGGCCTGTAATAGAATGTGGAATGGAATGTGGAAAGGAATGGAATGGAATGTTGAATGGCATGTGGAATGGAATGTGGAATGGAATGTGGAATAGAACGAAATGGATTGTGGAATGGAATGTGGAATTTAACGTGGAATGGTACGTGGAGTGGAACATAATGGAAGGTGGAATGGAATGCGGAATGGAATGGAATGGAATGTGGAATGGAATATGGAATGCCATGTGGAATGGAATAGAATGGAATAAGGAATGGAATGTGGAGTGGAATGGAATGGAATGTGGAATGGAAAGAAATGGAATGAGGAATGGAATGTGGAACGGAATATAATGGAATGTGGAATGGAATTTTGAATGGAATGTGGAATGGAATGTGGACTGGAATGGAATTGAATGTGGAATGGAAAGAAATGGAATCAGGAAAGGAATGTGGAATGGAATATAATGGAATGTGGAATGGAATTTTGAATGGAATGTGGAATGCAATGTGGATTGGAATGGAATTGAATGTGGAATGGATTGTGGAATGGAAAGTGGAATGGAGTGGAATGGAACGTGGAATGAAAGGTGGAATGGAAAGGAAAGGAAAATGCAATGAAAAGTGAAATGGAACGTGGAATGGAACGTGGAATGGAATGAAATGGAATGTGGAATGGAATTTTGAATGGAATGTGGAATGGAATGTGGACTGGAATGGAATGGAATGTGGAATGGAAAGAAATGGACTGAGGAATGGAATGTGGAATGGAATATAATGGAATGTGGAATGGAATTTTGAATGGAATGTGGAATGCAATGTGGATTGGAATGGAATTGAATGTGGAATGGATTGTGGAATGGAAAGTGGAATGGAGTGGAATGCAACGTGGAATGAAAGGTGGAATGGAAAGGAAAGGAACATGCAACGAAAAGTGAAATGGAACGTGGAATGGAACGTGGAATGGAATGAAATGGAATGTGGAATGGAATGGAATGGAATGTGAAAAGGAATGGGGAATGGAATGTAAAATGGAATGTGGGATGGAATGTGAAACGGAATGAAAAGGAAAGTGGATTGGAATGGAATGGAACAAGGAATGCAATGGAATGGAAAGTGGAATGGAATGTGGAATTTAACTTGAAATGCAAAGTGGAATGAAATGTGGAGGGAATGTGGAATGGAAGGAAATGGAATGTGGAATGGAATGTGGAATGGAATGGAATGGATTGTGCAATGGAATGTGGAATGCAATTTAGTGGAAAGTGGAACAGAATATAATAGAATGGAATGGAATGGAATGGAGTGGAAAGTGGAATAGAATGGAATTGAATGGAAAGGAATCGAGTGGATTGCATTGGAATGCAATTTGGAATGGAATGGAGTGGCGTGTTGAATGGAATGTAAAGGAATGTGGAATGGAATGGAATGGAATGGAATGGATTGGAGTGGAATGTGAAATGGAACGTAGAATGGAATGGAATGGAATGAGAAATGTAATGGCATGGAATGTGGAATGGAATGAGAAATATAATGGCATGGAATGTGGAATGGAATGGAATGGAAGGTGGAATGGAATGGAATGAAATTGACGTGGAATGGAATGGAATGGAATGTGGAATGGAATGTGTAATGGAATGGAATTGAATGTGGAATGGAGTCGAATGTAGAATGGAATTGAATGGAATTTGGAATGGAATGGAATTTAGTGGAATGTGGAATGGAATGTAATGGAGTGGAGTGTAGAATGGAATGGAATGCAACGTGGATTGGAATGGAATGGAAGATGGAAAGGAATGTTGAAAGGAATTGAATGTGAAATGGAAACGAATGGAACGTGGAATGCAACGGAATGGAATGTGGAATGTAATGGAGTGAAGTGGGGAATTGAATGTCGAATGGATTGGAATGGAACTTGGTATGCAATTGAACGAATGTCTAATGGAATATAATGGAATGTGGAATGTAATGGAATGGAATAGAATGGAATGGAATTTGAAATGGAATGGAATGAATTGTGGAAAGGAATGGAATGCAATGGAATGGAATAAGAAATGCAATGTTATGGAATGGAATGTTGAATGGAATGGAATGGAATGTGGAATGGAATGGAATGGAATTTGAAATGGAATGGAATGGAATGTGAAATGGAATTGAATGGAATGAGTAATGGAATGGAATGGAAGTTGGAATGGATTTGAATGGAATGGAATATGGAATGAAATAGAACGGAAAGGAATGGATTGTGGAATGTATTGGAAGAGAATGTGGAATGGAATGGAAGGAAATGTGGAATGGAATGTGGAATGGAATGGAATGGAATGTGGATTGGAATGGAATGGAATTTGGAATGTAATGGAATCAAATGGAATGTGGAATGGAATGGAATGGAATGGAAATTGGAATGGAATGGAATGGAATAGCCTGTAATAGAATGTGGAATGGAATGTGGAAAGGAATGGAATGGAATGTTGAATGGCATGTGGAATGGAATGTGGAATGGAATGTGGAATAGAACGAAATGGAATGTGGAATGGAATGTGGAATTTAACGTGGAATGCTACGTGGAGTGGAAAATAATGGAAGGTGGAATGGAATGCGGAATGGAATGGAATGGAATGGAACGTGGAATGGAATATGGAATGCCATGTGGAATGGAATAGAATGGAATGAGGAATGGAATGTGGAGTGGAATGGAATGGAATGTGGAGTGGAATGGAATGGAATGTGGAATGGAAAGAAATGGAATGAGGAATGGAATGTGGAACGGAATATATTGGAATGTGGAATGGAATTTTGAATGGAATGTGGAATGGAATGTGGAATGGAATGTGGATTGGAATGGAATGGAATGTGGAATGGAATGTGGAATGGAAATTCGAATGGAGTGGAATGGAATGTGGAAAGAAGGGTGGAATGGAATGGAAAGGAACGTGCAATGAAAAGTGAAATGGAACGTGGAATGGAAGGTGGACTGGAATGTGGAATGGTGTGGAATGGAAAGTGGAATGGAATGGAATGGAAAGGAATGTGAAATGTAATGGGGAATGAAATGTGAAATGGAATGTGGAACGGAAAGTGAAACGGAATGAAAAGGAACGTGGAATAGAAAGTAATGGAACAAGGAATGCAATTCAATGGAAAGTGTAATGGAACGTGGAATTTAACTTGGAATGGAATGCGGAATGATATGCGGAGTGAATGTGGAATGGAATGGAATGGAATGTGAAATGGAACATGGAATGGAACGGAATGGACTCTGGAATGGAATGGGGAATGGAATGGAGTGGAAAGTGGAATAGAATGGAATAGAATGGAATGGAATGGAATGGAGTTGAAAGTGGAATAGAATGGAATAGAATGGAATGCAATGGAAAGGAAAGGATTGGAATGGAATGTGGAACGGAATGGAGTGGCGTGTAGAATGGAATGTAAAAGAATGTGGAATGGAATGGAATGGAATGGAATGTGGAATTGAATGGAATTGAATGGGGTGGAATGTGGAATGGAATGTAGAATGGAATGCAATGGAAAGTGGAATGGAATGTGAAATTGAGTGTGGAAAGGAATGTGGAATGAAATGGAATTGAATGTGAATGGAATTTAGTGGAAATTGAAATGGAGGGTGGAATGTAATGGAAAGTGGAATAGAATATGGAAAGGAATGTGAAATTGAATGTGGAATGGAATGGAATGAAATGTGGATTGCAGTGGAATGGAATGTGGAATGGAATAGAAAGGAATGTGAAATGGAATTTAATGGAAATTGGAATGGAATGTGGAATGCAATGGAATGGAAAGGAAATTGGAATGGTATGTGGAATGGAATGTGGAATCGAATGTGGAATGCAATAGAACTAATTGTGGAATATAATCTGGATTGGAATGGAATGGAATGTGGAATGGAATGGAATGGACGGCAGAATGTGGAAAGGAATGTGGAACGGAATATGGAATGGCATGTGGAATTGAATGCATGGAATGTGGAGTGGAATGCTTAATGGAATGTGGAATGAATTGTGAAATGGAATGGAATACAATGTGGAATGGAATGTGAAATGGAATGGACTGGAATGTGGAATGCAGTGTGGAATGGAATGTGGAATGGAATGGAATGGAATGGAATGGAATGGAATGTGGAATGGAATGTGGGAAGGAATGGAATGGAATGTGGAATGGAAAGTGGAATGGAATGTGGAATGAAATGTGGAATGGAATGGAATGGAATGTGGAAACGAATATGGAATACAATGGACTGGAATGTGGATTGGAATGTGGAATGGAATGTGTAATGAAACGTGGAATAGAATGGAATGTAACGTGGAATGGAAAGTGGAATGGAATGTGGAATGGAATGTGGAATGCAATGTGCAGTGGAACGGAATGGAATGTGGAACGGAATGGAATACAATGTGGAATGGAATGTGGAGAGTAATGGAATGTAATGTGGAACGGAATAGAATAGAATGTGGAATGGAATGTGGAATGGAACAAAATGTAATGTAGAATGTAATGTGCAATGGAATGTGGAATGGAAAGCTGAATGGAATGTAATGGAAAGTAAAATGGAACGTGGATTGGAACGGAATGGAATGTGGAATTCGGTGTGGAATGGAACGTGGAATGGAAGGGAATGGAATGTGGAATGGAAAGGGGAATGGAACAAGGAAAGGAATGCAATGGAATGTGGAAAGGAATGGAATGGACTGCGGAATGGAATGTAGAATGGAATGTGGAATGGAATGTGGAATATAATGGAATGGAACTTGGAATAGAATGTGGAATGGCATGTGAATTGGAATGCAATGGAATGTGGAATTGAATGTGATATGAAATTCAGTGGAATGAGACAGGAATTTGGAATGGAAAGTGGAATGGAATGTGGAATGAAACGTGGAATAGAACGTAATATAATGTGGAATGGAAAGTGGAAAGGATTGTGGAATGGAAAGTGGAATGGAATTTAGAATACTATGTGGAATGGAAAGGAATGGAATGGAATGTGGAATTATGTGTGGAATGGAACAAGGAATGGAAAGGAATGGAATGTGGAATGGAAAGTGGAATGGAACGTGGAATGGAATGGAATGAAATGCGGAATGGAACGTGGAATGGAATGGAATGGAATGGAAAGGAATATGGAATGGAATGGACTGGAATGTGCAATGGAATGTGGAATGGAATGGAATGGAATGTGGAAGGGAATGTGGAATGGAATGTGGACTGTAATGTGTAACGGAATGGAATGAAAAGTGGAAGGAAATGTGGATTGGAATGTAGGGGAATATGGAATGGAATGGACTGGAAAGTGGAACGGAAGGTGGAATAGAATTTAATTCAAATTTGAGTGGAACGTGGAATGGAATGGAAAGTAATGGAATGGAATGTGGAATGGAATGGAATGGAATGTGGAATGGAATGGAATGGAATGTTGATTGGAATGAAATGGAAAGAGGAATGGAATGGAATGGACTTCGGAATGGAATGTGGAAAGGAATGTGGAATATAATGGAATGGAACTTGGAATAGAACGTGAAATGGTAAGTGCATTGGAATGCAATGGAATGTGGAATGGAATGTGGAATGAAATGCAATGGAATGAGAAATTAATGTAGAATTGAATGTGGAATGGAAAGTACAATGGACTGCGGAATGGAATGTGGAATGGAATGTGGCATGGAATGTGGAATGGAATGGAATGGAATGGAATCTGTAATGGAATGCGGAAAGGAAAGTGGAATGGAATGTGGAATAGAACAGAATGGAATGTGGAAAGGAATGCGAAATGGAAAGTGGAATGGACTGTAATGGAATGTGGAATGGAACGCGAAATGGAATGTGAAATGGAATGTGGAATGGAATGTGAATTGTATTGTGGAACGGAAAGTGTAATGGAATGGAAAGGAATGTGGAATGGAATGTGGAATGGAATGGAATTGAACGTGGGAAGGAACTTGTAATGAAAGGTGAAATGGAATGTGGAATGGAAAGTAGAATGGGCTTTGGAATGGAATGTGGATTGGAACGTGGAATGGAATGGAATGGAACGTGGAATGGAACATGGAACGGACGTGCAGTGGAATGTGGAATGCATCGTGGAATGCAAAGTGGAATGTAATGGAATGGATCATGGATTGGATTGTGGAATGAAATGTGGAATAGGAAGTGGAAAGTCATGTGGAATGGAATGTGTAATGGAAAGGAATGGAATGTGGAATGGAATGGAATGTTATGTGGAATGGAATGGAATGGAATGTGGAACGGAATGGAATTGAATGTGGAATGGAATGAAATGGAATGTGGAATGGAATGCAAAAGAATGTGGTATGGAATGTGGAATGGAATGGAGTTGAATATGGAGAAGAATGTGGAATGGAATGGAATGGAATGCAGAATGGAATGGAATGAAAAGGTGAGGAATATGGAATGGAATGGATTGGAACGTGGAATGTAATGTAGAATGGAATGTGGAATGGAACGTGGAATGGAATGGAATGGGAAGTGGAATGGAACGTAAAATGTAAAGTGGAATGGAACGTGGAATGGAATGAGGAATGGAATGTGGAATAGAAATGAATGGAATGTGCAATTGAATGAAATAAAATATGGAATGGAATGGGAAAGAATGTGGAATTGAATGTGTAATGGAATGGAATGGAATGAGGAATAGAACATGGAATGCAGTGAAATGGAATGCAGAATGGAATGGAATGGAATGTGGAATGGAATGTGGAATTGAGTGTGGAATGGAACGTGGAATGGAAAGGAATGGAATGTGGAATGGAAAGTGGAATGGAACGTGGAATGGAATGGAGTGGAATGCGAAATGGAACGTGGAATGGAATGCAAGGGAATGGAATGGAATGTGGAATGGAATGGAATGGAATGCGGAATGGAAAGTGGAATGAAATGGAATGGAATGTGGAAGGGAATGTTGTATGGAATGTGCAATGTAAGGTGGAATGGAATTGAATGAAATGTGGAATGAAATGTGGATTCTAATGGAAGGCAATGTGGACTGGAATGGACCGGAATGTGGAATGGAATGTGTAATACAATTTAATGGAAAGTGGAATGGAACATGGAATGGAATGTAATAGAACGAAATGGAATATGGAATGGAATGGAACGGAATGTGGAATGCAATGTAGAAAGGAATGTGGAATGGAATAGAAAGAAATGTGGAATGGAATAGAATGAAATGTGGAATGGAATACCGATTGGAATGAAATGGAAGGTGGAATGGAATGGAATGGACTGCGTAATGGAATGTGGAATGGATTGTGGAATATATTGGAATGGAACTTGGAATAGAATGTGAAATGGCATGTGAATTGGAATGCAATGGTATGTGGAATTTAATGTGTATTGAAATGCAAAGGAATGAGAATTTCATGTGGAATGGAATGTGGAATGGAATGTAGAATGGACTGCGGATTGGAACTTGGAATGGAATGTGGCAGTGAACGTGGAATGGAATGGAATGGTATGGTATGGAAGGCGGAAAGGAATGTGGATAGGAACGTGGAATGAAATGGAACGGAACGTGGAATGGAAGACGGAATGGAATGGTATGGGACTTGGAGTGGAATGTGGAATGGATAATGGAATGGAAAGTGGAATGTAACGGAATGGAAAGTGGATTGGAATGTGGAATGAAATGTGGAATAGGAAGTGAAAGGAATGTGGAATGGAATGTGTAATGGAAAGGAATGGAATATGGAATCGAATGGAAAGTGATGTGGAATGGAATGGAATGCAATGTGGAATGGAATGAAATGGAATGTGGAATGGAATGGAATGGAATGTGGCAGGGAATGTGGAATGGAATGGAGTGGAATGTGCAGAAGAAAGTGGAATGCAATGGTAAGGAATATGGAATGCAAGGGAAGGGAACATGGAATATAATGTGGAATGGAATGCGGAATGCAAGGTGGAAAGGAATGGAATAGAAAGTGGAATGGAACATGGAATGGAATGTGGAATGCAACGTGAAATGGAATGCGGAAAGGAATGTATAGTGGAAATGAATGGAATGTGCAATGGAATGCAATGGAATGTGGAATGGATTGGAAAGGAACGTGGAATTGAAAGTGGAATGGAATGGAATGGAATGAGAAATAGAATGTAGAATGCAATGAAATGGAATGCAGAATGGAATGTGGAATTGAGTGTGGAATGGAACGTGGAATGGAAAGGAATGGAATGTGGAATGGAATGTGGAATTGAACGTGAAATGGAATGGAATGGAATGGAATGCGGATTGGAACGTGGAATGGAATGCAATGGAATGGAATGGAATGGAATGTGGAATGGAATGTGAAATGGAATGTGGAATGGAATGTGGAATGAAACGTAATGGAATGTGTAATGGAATGTGGATTGGAATGTGGAATGGAAAGTGTAATGGAATGGAAAGTAATGTGTAATGGAACGCGGAATGGAATGGAATGGAAAGTCGAAAGGAACTTGCAATGAAACGTGGACTGTAACTTGGAATGGAAAGTGGAATGGAATGGGCAAAGGAATGTGGAATGGAACGTGGAATGGAATGGAATGGAACGTGGAATGAAACATGGAATGGAATGGAATGCAAATAGCAGTGGAATGTGGAAAGGATCGTGGAATGGAAAGTGGAATGGAATGGAATGGAATGTGTCATGGAATGTGGAATGGAATGGAGTGGAATGTGGAGTAGAATGTGGAATCGAATGCAATGGAATGTGGAATGCAATGGAATGCATTGGTAAGGAATATGGAATGGAATTTGGAATGGAATGTAGAATGGATGTTGGAATCCAATGGAATGGAAAGTGGAATGGAAAGTGGAATGGAATGTGGAAAGGAACGTGGAATGCAATGTGGAATAGGATGTGGAATGGAAATGAATGGAATGTGCAATTTAAGGGAATGGTATTTGGAATGGAAAGGAATGTGGATTTGAATGTGGAATGGAATGGAATGGAATGAGGAATGGAATATGGAATGCAATGGAATGGAAAGTAGAATGGAATGGAATGTGGAATGGAATGGAATGGAATGTGGAATTGCATGTGGAATGGAATGGAATGGAATCTGGAATAGAATACGGAATGGAAAGGAATGGAATGCGGAATGGAACGAAATGGAATGCTATGGAATGTGCAATGGAAACTAAGACAATGAGGAATGGAACATGGAATGGAACGAGGAATGGAAAGGAATGGAATGTGGAATGGAAAGGAAAGGAATGTGGAATAGTATGTGGAATGGTCAGGAATGGAATGCAATAGAATGCGGAATGGAATGTGTGATGAAATGTGGAATGGAATGGAAGGAAATGGAATGGAATGTGGAATGGAACTTGGAATGGAACGTCGAATGGAATGGAATGGAACTTGTAATGGAATGTGGAATGGAATGCAATGGAATGTGGAAGGGAATGTGGAAGGTTATGTGAACGGTATTGGAATGGAATGTGTAATGGAATGTGGAATGGAATGGAATGGAATGTGGAATGGAATGCGGAAAGCAATGAAATGGAATGCGGAATGAAATATGGAATGCAATGGAATGGAACGTAGAATTGATTGGAAGGGAACGTGGAATGGAACATAGAAATGAATGAAATTCTACGTGGAATGGAACGTGCAATGGAAGGTGGAATGGAACGGGCAATGGAATGTGCACTGGAACGTGGAATAAAATGGAATGGAAAGTGGAATGGGATGCAGAATGGAATATATGGAATGGAAAGGAATGTGGAATGGAATGAGGAATGGAATGTGGAATGGAACAGAATGCATAATAGGATGGATTGTGGAATGGAATGTGAAAAGGAAAGAGGAACGGAATGGAATGGATTGTAGAATAGAACGTGGAATTGAATGGAATGGAACGTGGAATTGAATGGAATGGAACTTGGAATGGAACGTGGAATGGAACAGGGAATGGAATGAGAAATGTAATGAGGAATGGAATGTGGAATGGAACAGAATGGAATGTGGAATGGAATGTGCAGTGGAATGAGGAACGGAATGTGGAATAGAATGGAATGGAACGTGGAATGGAACGTGGAATGAAACGTGGAATGGAATGGAATTGATAGTGGAATGGAACACGGAATGGAAGGTGGAATGGAACATGGAATGGAATGTGGAATTGAACATGGAATGGAATGTGGGTTGTAGCATGGAATGCAATGTGGAATGGAATGTGTAATATAACGTGGAGTGGAATGGAATGGAATGTGGAATGAAATCTGCAATGGAATGTGTAATGGAATGGAATGGAAAGTGGAAATTAATGAAATGGAATGTGGAATGGGATGTGGACTGGAAAGGAATGCAATGTGAAATGGAATGTGTAATGGAATGGAAAGGAATGTGGAATGGAATGGAATGGAATGTGGAATGGAATGGAATGGAATGTAGAATGGAATGTGGAGTGGAATGTGGAATGGAATGTGGAATGGCACAGAATTGAATGTGGAATGGAATGTGCAATGGAAAGTGGAATGGAATGGAATGGATGGTCGAATGGAACGTGGAATGGAAGGGAATGGAATGTGGAATGGAACGTGGAATAGAAGGTGAAATGGAATGTAGAATGGAAGGTGGAATGGAATGGAAAGGAAGGTGGATTGGAACTTGTAATGGAATGTGGAATTGAACGTGGAATGGAATGTGGAATGAATCGTGGAATGGAATGGAAGGTGGAATGGAATGTGGAATGTATTGTGGAATGGAACGTGGAATGGAATGGAATGGAAAGTCGAATAGAATGGAAAGGTATGGAATGCAATTCAATGGAGTGGAATGGAATGGAATGTGGAATGGAATGGAATGCAATGTGGAATGGATTGTGGAATGGAATGTGAAATGTAATGAATGGAAAGTGGAATGGAAAGGAATGGAATGTGGAATGGAATGGAATAGAACTTCGTGGAATGGAACGTTTAACGGAACGTGGAATGGAATGTGAAATTGAACGTGTAAAGAAACGTGGAATGGAAAGTGGAATGGAATGCAGAATGCAATGTGGAATGGAATGTGAAGAAGAATGGAATGGAATCTGGAATGGAATGGAATGGAATGTCTATTGGAATGGAATTCAATGTGGAAAGGAATGTGCAATGGAATGTGAAATGGAAAGTGGAATGGAATGGAATGGAAAGTGGAATGGAATGTGGAATGGACTGGAATTTAATGGAATGTGGAATGGAATGCAATGGAATGGAATGTTGAATGGAATAGAATGGAAAGGAATGTGGAACGGAACGTTGAATGGAAAGGAATGGTATGTGGAATGGAATGGAATGCAATGTGGAATTGAAGGGAAGGGAGTGGAATGGAACGTGGAATGAAACAGAATTGAAAGTGGAATGGAATGGAATGGAATGGAATGGAATGGAATGGAATGGAATGGAATGGAATGGAATATGGAATGGAATGAGGAATAGAAGGGAATGAAATGTGGAATGGAATGGAATGGTGTGTGAAATGGAGGAATGGAATGGAATGTAAAGTGCAATGCAAAGGAATGTGGAATGGAATAGAATGTAATGTGGAAAGGAAAGATGAATGGAATGGAATAGAATGTGGAAACAAATGGAATGGAATATGGAATGGAATGTGGAATACAATGGAATTGAATGTGGAATGGAACATGGAATGGAATGGAATGGAACGTGGAATGGAAGGTAGAATGGAATGGAATGGAACTTGGAAAGGAAAGGAAAGGAATGTGGAACGGAATGTGGAATGGAATGTGGAATGGAATGGAATGTAATGTGAAATGGTGGAATGGAAAAGAAGGGAAAGTGCAATGGAAATGAATGTGGAGTGGAATGTGTAATGGAAAGTGGAAAGGAATGGAATGCAATATGGAACGGAATGGAATGAAATGAGGAATGGAATGGAAGGCATAGTGGAATCGAGTGGAGTGGAATGTGGAATGGAATGGAATGTGGAATGGAATGGAATGGATAGCAGAATGGAATGGAATGGAAGGTGAAATGGAACGCAATGGAACATGGAATGAAATGGAACAGATAGCAGAATGGAAAGGAATGGAACGTGGAATGGAATGGATGGTGGCATGGAATGGAATGGAACGTGTAATGGAAAGGAATGGAACGTGGAATGGAATGGAATGGAATGGAATGTGGATTGGAAAGGAATGGAATGTGGAAAGTAATGAAATGGAATGTGCAATGGAATTAGGAATGGAATGGAAGGCATAGTGGAATCAAGTGGAGTGGAATGTGGAATGGAATGGAATAGAATGGAATGTGGACATCAATGTGCAATGGAATGTGTAATGGAATGTGTAATGGAATGGAATGGAATGTGGAATGGAATGGAATGGATAGAGGAATGGAATGGGATGGAAGGTGGAATGGAACGTAATGGAACATGGAATGGAATGGAACAGATAGAGGAATGGAAAGGAATGGAACATGGAACGGAATGGATGGTGGCATGGAATGGAATGGAACGTGTAATGGAAAGGAATGGAACGTGGAATGGAATGGAATGGAATGTGGATTGGAAAGGAATGGAATGTGGAATGTAATGAAATGGAATGTGCAATGGAATGTGGAATGGAATTGAATGGAATGAGGAATCGAATATGGAATGGAATGGAAAGAGGAATGGAATGGAATGGAATGCAATGTGGAATGGAATGAAATGGATTGTGCAATGGAATATGGAATGGAATTGAGTGGAATGTGGAATGGAATGTGTTATTCAATTGGAAGGAATGCGGAATGGAATGTGGAATGGAATGTGGAATGGAATGGAATGGGGAATGGAATGTGGAATGGAAAGGAATGCAATTTTTAAATGGAATGGAATGGAATGTGTTATGGTATGTGGACTGGAATGTAATGGAATTTGGAATGGAATGGAATGGAATGAGGAATGGAATGTGAAATGTTATGGAATGCAATGGAATGTAATGTGGAATGGAAGGGAATGGAATATGGAAAGGAATGTGGAATGGAATGGAATACATTGTGGAATGGAATGGAATATGGAAATGAATGGAAAGTAATGTGAAATGAAAGCGTGTGGAATATGGAATGGAATGTAGAATGCAATGTGGAATGGAATCGAATGGAATGTAGAATGCAATGGAATGAAATGTGGAATGGAATGGAATTGAATGTGGAAAGGAATGGAATGGAAAGTGTAATGGAATGGAGTGGAATGGAATGTGGAATGGAATGGAATGGAATGGAAGGTGGAATGGAAGGGAATGGAATGGAATCTGGAAAGGAATGGAAACCAAAGTGGAATGGAATTGAATGCAACGTGGAATTCAATTTAAAGAATCGTGGAATAGAACGTGGAATGGAACGTGGAATGGAATCGAATGGAATTTGGAATGGAAAGTGGAATCGAAAGTGGAATGGAATGGAAAGGAATGGAATTGAATGGAAAGGAATGTGGTGTGGAATGGAAAGGAAGTTGGTATGGAATTTGGAGTGGAATTGAATGGAACGGAATGGAAGGTGGAACGGGATGTAAAGTTGAATGGAATGTAATGCAATGTGGAATGGAATGGAATGGAGTGGAATGGAATGTGGAATGGAAAGGAATGGAATGGAATGGAATATGGAATGTAATGGAATAGAATATGGAATGGAATGGAATGGAATGGAAAGGAATGGAATGGAATGGAATGTGGAATGGAATGGAATTGAATGTGGAATGGAAGGGAATGACATGTGAAATGGAAGGGAATGGAATGTGGGATGGAAGGGAATGGAATGGGGAATGCAATGGAATGGAATGGGGAATACAATGTGCAAAGGAATGCAATGGAATGCAATATGCAAAGGAATGGAATTGAATGGAATTCAATGTGGAATGGAATGCAGTGGAATGTGGAATGGAATGGAATGGAATTTGGAAAGGAATGGAATTTGGAAATTAATGGAACGGAATTCAAAGTGGAGTGAAATGAAATGGAATGTGGAATGCAATGGAAAGGAAAGTGGAATGGAAAGGGATGGAATTTGGAAAGGAATGTAACGGAATGTGGAATAGAATGGAATGGAATGAAATGGAATGGAATGTGGAATGGAATAGAATGGAAAGGAGTGGAATGGAATTGAATGTGCAATGGAACGAAATGGATAATGGAATGGAATGGAAAGTGGAATGGAATGGAATGGAAAGTGGAATGGAATGGAATGGAATGTGGAATGGAATTGAAAGGAATGTGGAATGGATTGTGGAATGGACCGGAATGGAATTTGGAAAGCCACGTGAAACGGAATGGAATGGAATATGGAATGGAATGGAATGGAATGTGGAAAGGGAGGCAATGGAATGCAATGTGGAATGGAATGGAATGGAATGGAGTGCAGAATGGAATGGAATGGAGTGCAGAATGGAATGTAATCGATTGAGGAATGGAAAGGAATGGAAATCGGAATGGAAAGGAATGGAATGTGGAATGGAAAGGAATAGAATGTGGAATGGAATGGAATGGAATGGAATGGAATTTGTATTGAATGGAATGGAATGGAATGGAATGGAATGGAATGCAATGGAATGCGGAATGGAAGGAAATGGAATGAGGATTGGAATCGAAATGAATCTGGAATGGAAAGCAATGGAATTTGGAATGGAATGGAATGGACGGTCTAAAGGACTGTGGAATGAGTTGCAATGGAATGGAATGAAATGTGGAATGGACTGGAAGGAATGTGGAATGGAATGGAATGGAATGTGGAATGGATTGTGGAATGGGTTGGAATGGAATGGAATGGAATGTGGAATAGATTGTGGTGTGGATTGAAATGGAATGTGGAGTGGAATGTGAAACGGGATGGAATGAAATGCAACGGAATTTGGAATGGAATGGAAAATAAAGTGGAATGGAATGCAATACAATCTGGAATGGATTGGAAAGCAAAGAATTCAATGGAATGCGGAATGGAATGGAATGGAATGCGGAATAGAATGGAATGGAAGGTGGAATGGAATGTGGAATGGAGTGTGGAATAGAAAGTGGAATGGAAAGGAATAGAATGTGGAATGGAATCTGGAATGGAGTAAGGAATGTAATGTGGAATGCAGTGTGGAATAGAATCTGGAATAAAGTGTGGAATGGAATGTGGAATGGAGAGTGAAATGTAACGAAGAATGGAACGGAATGGAATGTAGAATGGAATGTGGAATGGAATGTGGAATGGAATGGAATTGATAGTGGAATGTAATGGAATGGAGTGATATGTAACGTGAAATTGAATGGAATGGAATGTGGAATGGAACGCGTAAAGGAACATTGAATGGAACTTGGAATGGAAGGTGAAATGGAATGCAACAGGAAATGGAATTGAATGTGGAATGGAATTGTTTGGAACGTGTAAAGGAATGTGAAATGGAATGGAATGGAATGTGGAGTGGAATGGAGTGGAATATGGAAAGCAATGTGGAATGCAATGGAATGGAATGTGGAATTAAATGGAATGGAAAGGAATGGAATGTGAATTGGAATTGAATGCAATGGAATGGACTGTGGAATAGAATGGAAAGGAATATGTAATGGAATGTCAAACGGAAAGGAATGAAATGTGGAATGGAATGGAATTGAATGTAGAATGGAATGGAATGGAATATGGAATGGAATGGAATGGAATGCAAAGTGGAATGGAAAGGAACGGATTGTGGAAAGGAATGGAACAGAATGGAATGTGGAATGGAATGAGATGGAATGGAATAAAGAATGGAATGGAATCGAATGGAATGGAATGTGCAATGGAATGGAATGGAAAGTAGAATTCAATGGAAAAAATCGCGGAATGGAACGTGGAATGGCAAAGGGAATGGAAAGCTGAATGGAATTGAAAGGAGCATGGAATGGAACGTGGAATGGAACGTGGAATTGAATGGAATGGAAAGGAAAGGAATGTGGTGTGGAAGGCAATGGAAATTGGAATGGAGTGGGGAAAGGAATGGGATGGAATGGAATGGCATGTGGAATAAAATGGAACGTGGAATGGAATGGAATGCAATGTGGAATGGAATGGAATGCAATGTGGAATGGAATGGAATGGAATGTGGAATGGAATGGAATACAATGGAATATGGTAGGGAATGGAATGGAATGTGGAATGGAATGGAATGGAATTTGGAATGGAACGGAATGGAAAGTGGAATGCTATTGAATGGAATGTAATGGAATGTGGAACGGAACGGAATGGAATGCGGAACGGAATGTGGAATGGAGTGTTAAAAGGAACGTGGAATGGAACGTAGAATGGAATGGAATGTAATTTGGAATGGAAACTGGAATGGAATGTGGAATGGAACGTGGAATGTAACGTGGAATGTAATGTGCATTGGAATGTGGAATGAAATGTGGAGTGGAATGGAATGGAATGCAATGAAATGTGGAATGGAATATGGAATGGAATTTGGAATGGAATGTGGAATGGAATGTGCAATGGAATTTGGAACGCAATGTGGAATAGGGTGTAGAATGGAGTGGAATGGAACGTGGAATGGAAGGGAATGGAATTTACTATGGCAAATGGAATGGAATGGAATGCAATGGAATGAGGAATGGAATGGAATGCAATGAAAAGTGGAATGGATTACAATGGAATGTGGAAAGCAATGGAATGGAATGTGGAATGGAAATAAAGGACGGTGGAATCGAATGCAATGGAATGTGGAATGGAATGTAAATGGAATGTGGAATCGAATGCAATGAAATGTGGAATGGAATGTTAAGGAATGGAACGGAATGTGGAATAGAATGGAATATAATGTGGAATGGAAAGGAATGGAATGTGGAGAGGAATGGAATGGAATATTTATATGAATGCAATTGAGTGGAAGTTGGAATGGAATGGAATAGAATGTGGAAAGGAATATTTAGAATGTGGAAGGCAATTTGGATATGAATGGAAAGGAATGGACTGTAATGTGTAATGGAATGAAAAGTGGAATGGAATGGAATGCGGAATGGAGTGGAATGGAATGGAATGCGGAATGGAATGGAATGGAATGTGGAATTCAATGTAATAGAATGTGGAATGGGATGTGTAATGGAATGGAAGTGCATTGGAATGGATTGGAGTGGAATGGAATGTTGAATGGAATGGAATGGAATGCAATGTGGAATGGAATGGAATCGAAACTGGAATGGAATCGAAACTGGAATGGAATGGAATGTGGAATAGAATGGAATGCAATGTGGAATTGAATATAATGGAATGTGGAATGGAATGTGCAATGGAATGGAATGTGCAATGGAATGGATTGGAGTGTAATGGAATGTGGAACGGAAGGGAATGGAACGTGGAATGGAAAAGAATAGAATGTGGAATGGAATGGAATGGAATGTGGAATGGAATGGGATGGAATGGAATGGAATATGGAATGGAATGGAATAGAATATGGAATGGAATGGAATGGAATGGAATGTGGAATGGAATGGAATTGAATGTGGAATGGAAGGGAATGACATGTGGAATGTAATGGAATGGAATGTGGAATGGAATGGAATGGAATGGAAATGCAATGGAATGGAATGTGGAATGAAATATGCAATGGAATGGAATGGATTGGAGTGTGCCATGTAATGGAATGGAATGGAATGCAATGTGGAATAGAATGCAGTGGAAGGTGGAACGGAATGAAATGGAATGTGGAATGTAATGGAATGCAATTCAATCTGGAATGGAATGGAATGGAAAGTGGAATGCAATGGAACGGAATGTGGAAGGCAATGGAATGGAATGGAATGGAATGTACAATGGAATGTGGAATGCAAAGTGGAATGTAATGGGCTGGAATTTGGAATGGAATGGAATGTAGAATAGAATGGAATGGAATTTAATGGAATGGAATTTGGAATAGAATGCAATGGAATGAAATGGAATTGAAAGGAATGTTGCAATGGAATGAAATGGAAAATGGAATGGAATGGAATGGAATGTGGAATGGAATGGAATGGAATGTGGAATGGAATGAGGAATGGAACGGAATGGAATGTGGAATGTAATGTGGAATGGAAAGTGGAATGGAACGAATCATGTAATGGAATGGAATGGAATGTGGAATGGAATAGAAAGGAATGTGGAATGGAATGTGGAATGGAATGAAATGTGGAACGGAATGTGGAACGGAATGAAGTGTAATGTGAAGTGGAATGGAATGGAATATGGAATGAAATGGAATGGAATGTGGCACGAATTGGAATTGACTGTGGAATGGAATGGAATGGATTGGGGAATTCAATGGAAACTATCGTGGAATGGAACGTGCAATGGAACTTGGAAAGAAAAGGAAAGGAAAGTGGAATGGATCATGGAATGGAACGAGGAATGGATTGGAATGGAATGGAATGGAATGGAAGGTGGAATGGTATGGAACAGAATGTGGAATTGAATAGAATGGAATGTGGAATGGAATGGAGCGGAATGTGAAATGGAATGGAATGGAACGTGGAATGGAATGTGTATTGGAATGTTGAAAGTAATGTGGAATGTAATGGAATGGAATGTGGAATGGAAAGGAGTGGAATGTGGGATGGAATGTAACGTGGAATTGAAAGTAATGGAATGCGGATTGGAATGGAATTGAATGTGGATTGATATGGAATGTAATAGTATGGAATATGAAATAGAATATGACATGGAATTTGGAAAGGAATGGGAAACGCAATGTGGAATTCATTGTAGAATTAAATGAAACACAACGGGGAATGGAATGGAATTCAACGTAGAATGGAAAGGAATGCAACTTGTAATGGAACTTAGAAAGGAACGTGGAATGGAATGGAATGTGGTGTGGAATGTGGAATGGAATGGATTGGAAAGGGGATTGGAATCTGGAATGGAATTTAATGGAATCGAATGTCAAATGGAATGTGGAAAGGAATGGGAAATGGAATGTGAAATGGAATGTGAAATTCACTGCGGAATGGAATGAAATGGAAAGTGGAATGGCATGGAACAGAACGGAATTTAAAGTGGAATGGAACAGGGAATGGAATGGATTGGAATGTGGAATCGAATGTGGAATGCAACGTGGAATGTAATGGTAAGGAATGTGGAATGGAATGGAATGGAATGTGGAATGGAATGGAATGGAATGGAATGTGGAATGGAATTTAAAGGAATGTGGAATGAAATTGAATGGAATGGAATGCAATGTGGAATGGAATGAGGAATGTAATGGAATGGAATGTGGAATGGAATGGAAAAAATGTGCAATGGAATGTAACGGAAGTTGGAATGGAAGGTGGAATGGAATGTAATGGAATGGAATGTGGAATGGTAGGGAATGGAATGTGGAATGGAATGAGGATTGGAGAGTGGAATTTAATGTGTAATGGAATGTGGAATGAAATGGAACGGAATATGGAATGCAATGGAATGGAATTGTTTGGAATGCAGAATGCAATAGAATGGAATGTGGAATGGAATGGAATTGATTGTGGAATGGAATGAGGAATGGAATTTGGAAAGAAATGTGGAATGGAATGTAATGGAATGTGTAACGGATTTGAAATGAACGTTATGAAATGTGGAATGGAATGTGGAATGGAATTGAATGGAGCTTGGAATGGAACGTGGCATGGAAGGTGGAAAGAAACGTGGTATGGTGCGTACAATAGAACTTGGAATGTAATGCGGAATGGAAAGCGGAATGGAATGTGGAATGGAACGGAATGGAATGTGGAATGGATTGGAAAGAAATGGAATGGAATGTGGAATGGAATGTGCAATGGAAAATGGAGTGGAATGGAATGGAACAAGGATGGAATGTGGCATGGAACGTGGAATAGAAAGTGGTATGGAGCGTAAAATAGAAAGTGGAATGGAAAGTGGAATGCAATGCGGATTGTAATGGAATGGAATGCAATGTGTAATGGAAAGGAATGGAATGTGTAATGGAATGTGGAATGGAATGGAATGGAATGTGGAATGGAATGGAATGGAACGTGGAATGGAATGGAAAGGCATGTGCCATATAATGGAATGGAGTGTGGAATAGAATGGAATGAAATGTGGAATGGAATGGGATGGAATGTGGAATGTAATGTGGAACGAAATGGAATGAAATGTGAAATGGAATGTGGAATGAAATGTGGAATGCAAAGTGAAATGCAATGAAAAGAGTAATGGAATGTGGAATGAATTGTGGAATGCAATGTGTAATGGAAAGGGCTGGAAAGTGGATTGGAATGTGGAATGCAATGTGGAATGGAAAGGAATGGAATGTGTAATGGAATGGAATGGAAAGTGGAATGGAATGAAATGGGGTGTGAAATGAAACGGAATGTTATGTGGAATGGAATGGAAAGGAATGAGGAATGAAATTGAATGTAATGGAATGTGGAATGGAATGTGGAATGGAATGGATTGGAAAGTGGAATGCAGTAAAACGGAAAGTGCATGGAATAGAATGGAATGGAATGGAATGTGGATTGGAATGTAATGGAATCTGGAAAAGAAAGGGATGTGGAATGGAATGGAATGGAATATGGAATAGAATGGAATGGAACGGAATGTGGAATGGAATGGAATGGAATTGAATACAATGAAATGTGGAATGGAATGAAATGTAGAAAGGAATTGAATGGAATGTGGAAAGGAATTTGGAATGGAATGGAATGTGTAATGGAAGGGAATGGAATGTGGAATGGAAAGGAATGGAATGTTAAATGGAATGGAGTGGAATGTGGAATGTAATGTGGAATGGAATGGAATAGAATGTGGAATGGAATGGAATATGGAACGGAATGGAATGGAATATGGAATGGAATGGAATGGATTGGACTCTGGAATGGAATGGAATGGAATTGAATGGAATGGAATGTGGAATGGAATGGAATGTTGAACGGAATTGAATAGAATGGAATGTGAAATGGAATAGAATGGAATGCGGAATGGAATATGGAATGGAATGGAATGTGTAATGGAATGGAATGGAATGTGCAATGGAAAGGATTGGAAGGTGAAATGGAAAGGAATGTGGAATGGTATGTGTTATGGAATCTGGAATGTAATGTGGAATGGAATGGAATGGAATGTGGAATGGAATGTGTAACAGAATATATTGAAATGTGGAGTGGAATGTGGAATGGAATGAAATGGAATGCGGAATGGAATATGGAATTCAATGGAATGGAAAGGAATGGAATGTGGATTAGAATGGGATGCAATGTGGAATGGAATGTGGAGTGTGGAATGGAATGGAATGGAATAAAATGTGGAATGGAATGTGGAATGGAATGTGGAATGGAATAGAATGGAATGTGGTATGGAAGGAGAAATGGAATGCAATGGAACGTGGAATGGAATGTGGAATGGATTGTGGAATGGAATGGAAAGTTGAATGGATAGTGGAATGCAAACGAATGGAATGTGGAATGGAATACTTTGGAATGTGGAAAGGAATGGAAGGGAACGTGGAATGGAATGGAAAGGAATGAAATGGAATAGAATGTAGAATGGAATGGAATGGAATATGGAATGGAGTAGAATGGAATGGATTGTGGAATGGAATGGAACGGAATTGAATTTAATGGAAAGTGGATTGGAATTGAATGCAATGGAATGTGGAATGGAATGTGTAGTGCAATGTGGAATATAATGTGGAATGTAATGGAATGGAATAAAATGTGGAATGGAATGTGGAATGGAAGGTAATGGAAGGTGGAAAGGAACGTTGAATCGTACGTGGAATGGAGCGTGGAATGGCACCTAGAATGGAATGGAATGGAACGTGGAGTGGTAGAGAATGGAATGTTGAATGGAATGGAATGGAATGTGGAATTCAATGGAAAGGAATTCAATGTAATGTGGAATTGAATGCAATGCAATGTGGAATGGAATGGAATTTAATATGGAATGGGATGAAGAATGGAATGGAATGGAATGTGAAAAGAAATGTGGAAAGGAAAGGCATGGAATGTGGAATACAATGTGGAATGGAATGTGAAATGGAATGGAAAGGAATGATAATGGAATGGAATGGAATGTGGAATGGAATGGAATGTGCAGTGGAATGTAATGGAATGGAATGGAATGTGAAATGGATTGTGGACTGGAAAGTGGAATGGAATGTAGAACTGATTGTGGAATGGAATGTAATGGAATGTGGACTGGAAAGTGGAATGCAACGTGGAATAGAAAGCAAAGTGGAATGCAATGGAATGGAATGTGGAATGGAATGGAATGTGGAATCCAATGGAATGGAATTGAATGTGGAATGGAAAGCATTGGAAAGTGGAATGGAAAGTGGAATGGAATGGAATGGAATGGAATGTGATATGGAATGGAATGGAAAGTGGGATTCAATAGAAAGGAATGGAATTTGTAATGGAATGGAATGCAATGGCATGGAATGGAATGTGGAATGGAATGTAAAGGAATGTGGAATCGAATGCTTAATGGAATGCAGTCTGGAGTGGAATGGAATGGAATGTGGAATGGAATGTGAATTGGAATGGAATGGAATGTGGAATGGAATTGAATGGAATGGAATGTGGAATGGAATGGAATGGAAAATGGAATGGAATGTGGAATGGAAAGGATTGAAATGTGGAAAATAATGTGGAGTGGAATGGAATGGAATGTGGAATGGAACGTGGAATGGAATGGATTCAAATGTGGAACGGAATGCGAAATGGAATGCAATGTGGAATGGAGTGGAATGGAAAGTGGAATGGAATGAGATGGAATGTGGAATGGAATGTGGAATGGAATGGAATGAAATGTGAAATGGAATGTGGAATGAAATGTGGAATGTAATGTGAAATGCAATGAAGTCTGGTATGGAATGTGGAATGAAATGTGGAATGGAATGTGGAATGGAATTGAATGAAATGTCGTATGGAATGGAATGGAATATGGAATTCAATGGAAAGGAATAGAATAAGGAATGGAATGGCATGCAATGGCATGGAATACAATGTGGAATGGAATGGAACGGAAGGTGGAATGGAACATGGAATGTAATGGAATGCAATGTGGAATGGAATGTGGAATATAATGGAATGGAATGTGGAATCGAAAGTGGAATGTAAAGCAATGTGGAGTGGACTGGAATGTAACGTGGAATGGAATGGAATGGAATCGAAGGTGGAATGGAATAGAATTGAATGGAGTGGAATGTGGAATGGAATGGAATGGAATATGGAATGGAATGTGGAACAGAATGCAATGGAACGTGGAATGGAATGGAATGGAATGGAATATGGAATGAAATGTGGAACGGAATGCAATGGAACGTGGAATGGAATGGAATGGAATGAGGAATGGAATGGAATGGACTGGAACGTGGAATCAAAAGGAATGGAAATTGGAATGGTATGTGGAATGGAATGGAATGAAATGTGGAAAGCAATGTGGAGGGGAATGCAATGAAATGTAGAATGGAACATGGAATGGAATGGATTGGAATGTGGAATGGAATGCGGAATGGAATAGAATGTGGAATGGAGTGCAATGGAATGTGGAATGGAATGTTATGGAATGTGGAATGTAATGTGGATTGGAATGGAATGAAATGTGAAATACAATGTGGAATGAAATGTGGAATGCAATGTGAAATGCAATGTAATGTGGTATGGAATGTGGAATGAAAGATGGAGTTGAATTTGGAATGGAATGGGCTAAAATGTGGAATGGAAATTGGAATGGAATGTGGAATGGAATGGAATGGAATTTGGAATGGAATGGAATTGAAAGTGGAATGGAATGAAATGGAGTGTGGAACGGAAAGGAATGGAATGTTGAAGGGAATGGAAAGAATGTGGAATGAAATTGAGTGGAATGGAATGTGGAATGGAATGTGGAATGGAATGGAATGCAAAGTGGAAAGGAATTGAAACGAATGTGGAATGGAATGGAAAGGCATGTGGAATGGAAAGGAATGGAGTGGAATGGAAAGTAATGGAATGGAATGGAATGTGGAATGGAATTTTAAGGAAAGTGGAATGAAATTGAATGGAATGGAATGGATTGTGGATACGAAAGTGGAATGGAATGGAAAGAAATGTGGAATGGAATGGAAAGAATGTGCATTGGAATATAACTGAATGGCATGGAATAAAGAATGGAATGTTGAAAGGAATGGAATGGAATATGCAATGGAATAGAATGCAATGGAAAGTGGAACGGAATGGAATGTAATGTGAAACGGAATGGAAGGGAATGTGCAATGGAATGAATTGGAATGTGGAATGGAAAGGAAAGTGTAATGGAATTGAACGGAAAGTGGACTGGAATGGAATGTAATGTGGAAAGGAATATAACAGAATATGGAATGGAATGGAATATGGAAAGGAATGGAATGGAATGGAAAGTGAAATTGAGTGGAATTGTATGTGGAATGGAATGGAAAGTGGAATTGAATATGGATTTAAATGGAAAGGAATGGAAAGGAATGTGGAATGGAATGGAAAGTGGTATGGAATGGAAGTTGGAATGGAATGGAATGGAATGTGGAATTGAACGTGTTGGAATGTGGAATGGAAAGTGCAATGGAATGGAATGTGCAATGGAAAGGAATGGAATGGAATGGAATGGAAGTCGGAATGGAATGGAATGTAATCCAATGTGGAATGGAATAGAATGGAATGGAATGGAATGCATAATGGAACGGAAAGGAATGTGGAAAAGAATGTAATGGAATGGAATGTTGAATGGAATGGAAAGGAATGTGGAATGGAATGGAATAGAATGCAATGTAGAATGGAATGCAAAGGAATGTGGAATGGAATGTAAAGGAATGGAATGCAGAATGGAATGGAATGCAATGCAATGTGGAATTGAATGGAATGGAATGTGGAATGGAATAGAATGGAAAGTGAAATGGAATGGATAGGAATTTGGAATGGAATGGAATGTGGAAAGCAATGGAATAGAATGTGCAATGGAATGTGCAATGTAATGGAATGGAATGTGGAATGGAATGTGCAACAGAATGGTCGGGAATACAATATGGAATGGAATGCAATGGAATCTGGAATGGAATGGAATGGAATGTGGAATGGAATGTGGAATGGAATGGAAAGGAATGCAATGTGGAAAGGAATGGAATTGAATGTCGAATGGACTGGAATGGAATGTGGAATGGATTGAAATGGAATGTGGATTGGAATGCAGTGGAATGTGGAATGGAATGAAATAGAATGTGGATTGGAATGCAGTGGAATGTGGAAAGGAATGGAATGGAATGTGGAATGGAATGGAATGGAATGTGGAATAGAATGTGGAATGGAATGTAATAGAATATGGAATGGAGTGTGGAAACAAATGGAATGGAATGGATTGGAATTTAAATGGAATTGAATGGAGTGTGAAATAAAATTGAAAGCAATGTGGAATGGAATGGAATGGAATGTGGAATGCAATGTGGAAGGGAATGGAATGGAATGAAATTGAATTTGGAATGCAATGCAATGGAATGTCATGGAATGTTGAATGGAATGCAATGGAATGTGGAATGGAATGGAAAGGAATGGAATGTGGAATGCAATGGAATGGAATGTAGAAAGGAATTGAATGGAATGTGGAATGGAATGGAATGGAATGTGGAATGGAATGAAATGGAATGTGGAATGGAATGTGGACTGGAATGTGGAATGGAATGGAATGGAAGGCGGAAAAGAATAGAATGGAATGTGCAATGGAAAGTGGAATGGAATTGAATTGAATGTGGAATACAATGGAATGGAATGTGGATTGGAATAGAATGGAATGTGGAATGGAATGGAATGCACTGTAGAATGGAATGCAATTGAATGGAATGGAATTTGGAATGGAATGTGGAATGGAATGGAATGTAATGTGGAATGCAATGGAAAGGAAAGTGGAAAGCAATGGAATGGAATGCGGAATGAAATGGACTGGAATGGAATGGAATGGAAAGTCGAATGGAATAGAGTGGAATGTGGAATGGAATGTGCAATGGAATGGAATGTATTGTGGAATGTAAAGTGGAAAGGAATGTGGAATGGAGTGGATAGGAAGGTGGAAAGGAATGGAATGGAATGTGGAATGTTACGTGTAATGGAATGCAATCGAATGTGGAATGGAATGGAATGGAATATGGAAAGGAACGGAAAGTGATGTGGAAAGCAATGGAATGGAATGTGGAATGGAATGTTGAATGGAATGGAATGGAATGTGGAATGGAATGTGGAATGAAATGGCATGGAATTGAATGGAATGAGTAAAGAAATGGAACAGAATGTGGAATGGAATGGAAAGGAATGTGAAACGGAATGGAATGGAAAGTAGAATGGAATGGAATGGAATTTGAAATGGATTCGAATGGAATGTGGAACGTGGAATTGATTAGAATGGAACGTGGAATGTAATGGAATGGAATGCGGAATGGAATGGAATGGAATGTCCAATGGAATGTGGAATAGAATATAATGGAATGCAAAATGTAATGTGGAATGTAATGGAAATGAATGTGAAATGGAATGTAATGGAAAGTGAAGTGGAATGAGTAATGGAATTGTATGGAGTGGAATGTTGAATGGAATGTGGAGTGGAAAGGAATGGAATGTGGAATGGAATGGAATGGAATGTGGAATGGAATGGAATGGAGTGTGGTTTGGATAGTGGAATGGAATACGGAATGGAATGGAATAGAATGTGTAGTGGAATGCAATGGAATGGAATGGAATGTGAAATGGAATATTTAATGGAATGTGGAATGGTATGGAATGGAATGTGGAATGCAATGTAATGGAATGTGGAATGGTATGGAATGGAATGTGGAATGCAATGTAATGGAATGTGGAATGGAATGGAATGGAATCTGGAAAGGAATGTGGAATAGAATGTGGAATGAAATGGAATGGAATGTTGAATGGAATGTGGAATGGAATGGAATTAAATGTGGAAGGGAAAGTGCAATGGAATGTGGAATGGAATGTGGAATGGAAAGGAATGAATTGTGGAATGTAATGTGGAATTGAGTGTGGAATGTAACGTGGAATGGAATGCAATGGAATGTGGAATGGAATGTGGAAGGGAATGGAATGGAATGGAATGTGGAATTGAATGGAATGGAAAGGAATGTGTAATGGAATAGAATGAAATGTTGAATGGAATGGAATGGAAAGTGGAGGTCAATGTGGAATGGAACATGGAATGGAATGGAATGGAACGTGGAATGGAACATGGAATGGAAAATGTAATGGAATGTGGAACGTGGAATAGAATGCAATGGAATGTGGATTGGAATGGAATTGAACGTGGAATGGAATGGAATGGAATGAAATGAGGAATGGCATGGAATGCAATTGGAATTGAATTGATTGGAAAGTGGAATGGAATGGAATGTAAGGTGAAATGGAATGGAATGCAATGTGGAATGGAATCTGGATTGGAATTGAATGGAATGGAATGGGGAATGCATTGGAATATAATGTGGAATGGAATGGAATGGAATGGGGAATGGAATAGAATGCAATGGAATGGAATGTAGAATGGAATGGTAAGGAATGTGGAATGGAACTGAATTGAAGAGAATGTGAAATGGAAAGGAATGGAATGAAATGTGAAATAGAATGGAATGTGGAATGGAATAGAATGGAAAGGAAAGTGAAATGGAATGGATTGTGGCATGGAATGGAATGCAAAATTGAAGGGAATGGAATAGAATGTGGAATGGAATGGAATGGAATGTTGAAAGGAATGGAAAATGGAATGGAAAGGAGTGTGAAATGGAATGTGGAATGGAATATGGAATGTATCGTGGAATGGAATGGAAAGGAACGTGTAATGGAATGTGGAATTAAATGGAACGTGGAATGAAATGGAATGTGAATTGGAATAGAATGAAGAATGGAATGTTATGGAATGTGTAATGGAATGGAATGGAATGTGGAATGGAATCTGGATTGGAAAAGAATGGAATGTGGAACGGAATGTGTAATGGAAGAGAATGAAATGTCGAACGGAATGTGGAATGGAATGGAATGCAATGTGGAATGATATGTAGAATGAAATGGAAAGTGTAATGTATTGGAATAAAACGTGGAATGGAATTGAATGGAACGGGGAAGGGAATGGAATGGAATGGAATGTGGAACGGAATGGAACGTGATATGGAATGGAAGGGAATGGAATGTGGAATGGAATGGTATGGACAGTGGAATGGAATGGAAATGAATTTGGAATGGAATGTGGAATGGAATGGAATGCAATTCGTTATGGAATGTAATGGAAAGTGGAATGCAATGTGGAGTGGAATGGAAAGGAATATGGAATGGAATGCAACGGAAGGTTGAATGGAACGTGGAAAGGAATGGAATGGAATGCCGAATGGGAAGTGGAATGGAATGAGGAAAGGAATATGGAATGGAATGTGGAATGGAAAGGAATGTAATGTGGAAAGGAATGTGGAAATGAAAGTGCAATAGAAAGTGCAATCGAATGAAAAGGAATGTGGAATGGAAGGTGGAATAGAATGGAATGGCACGTGGAATGGAACATGGAATGAAACGTTTAATGGAACGTGGAATGGAGTGTGGAGTGTAATGAAATGGAATTTGGAATGGATTGGAATGGAATGTGGAATCGAATGTGAAATGGTAAGTGGAATGGAATGTGGAATGGAAAGGAATGCAATGTGGAATCTAATGTGCAATCAAAAGTGGAAGGGAACATGGAATGGAATGGAATGGAATGGAATGTGGAATGTAAGGTAATGGAAAGTGGAAAGTAATGTGGAATGGAATGCAATGGAATGTGGAAAGGAACGGAATGGAATGTGGAATGGAATGTGGAATGGAATGAGGAATGGAATGGCATTGATTGTGCAATGGAACGGAATGGGATGGTATTAAATGTGGAATGGAATGGAATGGAATGTGGAATGGAACTTGGAATGGATCGTGGGACAGAACGTGGAATGGAAAGTGGAATACCCTGTGGAAGGGAATGGAATGGAATGTGGAATGGAAGGTAGGATGGAATGGAATGGAAATTGGAACGGAATGTGGAATGGAATGTGGAATGGAATGGAATGGAATGTGGAAAGGAACGTAAAACGGAATGGAATGGAATGAGAAATGGAATATGGAATGGAATGTAGAACGTATCGCAGAATGGAATGGAAAGCAACGTGTAATGGAATGTGGAATGGAATGGAATGGAATGTGGAATGGAATGGAATGGAATGTGAAATGGAATATGGAATGGAATGTGCAATGTAATGTGGAATGGATCGTGGAATGGAATGTGGAATGGAAGGAAATGGAACATGTAAAGGAATGAGAAATGGAATGGAATGGAATGTGGAGTGGAATGTGGAATGGAATGTGAAATATAGTGGGATTCCATGTGGAATGGAATGTGGAATGGAATGGAATGGAATTTGGTATGGAATGGTGAATGGAACTTAGAATGTAATGTTGAATGGAATGGCATGGAATATGAAACGGAATCTGGAATGGAATGTGGAATAGAACAGAATATAACGTGGAATGGAATATTGAAAGGAATGTGGAAAGGAAATTTGAATGTAATGGAAAGGAATGTGGAATGGAACGTGGAATTGAACGCAAGGGAACGTGGAATGGAACGTGCAATGTTACAAGCAATGGAACTCACAATGGATTCTAGAATGGAATGGAATGGAATGTGGAATGGAATGGAATGGAATTTACAATGGAATGATTAATGGAATGTGAAATGAAACGTGGAATAGAACATGGAATGGAATGGAATGGAATATGGAATGGAATGTGGAATGGAATGGAATGGAATGTGGAATGGAATGTGGAAGGGAATGGAATGGAATGGAGTGTGGAAAGGAATGGAATGGATTGTTTATATGGAATGGAATGGAATGGGGAAAGGAATGTGGACTGGAACGGTATGAAATGTGGAATGGAATGTGGAATGGAATGGAATGGAATGGAATAGAATGTGGAATGGAACGTGGAATGGAACGTGGAAGGGAATGTGGAATGGAATGAAATGTGGAAGGGAATGAAATGAAATGTGGAATGAAATGTGAAATGTATTGTGGAATGGCATGTTGAATGGAATGGAAAGGATTGTGGAAAGGCATGTGGAAAAGAATGTGGAATGGAATGTGGAATTGAATGTGGAAGGGAACATGGCATGGAATGGAAAGGAAAGTGGAATTGAATGTTAAATAGAATGACGATCAGAATGGAAAGAAATGTTGAATGGAATGTGGAATGGAATGTGGAATAGAATGTGGAATGGAATATGGAACGTAATGGCAACGAATGCGGAATTTAATGGATATGAAAGTAGAAAGGAATGTGGAATGCCATGCAATAAGAGTGGAATGGAACAGAATGGAATGAGAAATGGAATGTGGAATGGAATCGAATGGAAAGGACTGTTGAATGGAATGGAATGGAATGGAATGTGTAATTGAAGTTGGAAAGCAATGGAATGGAATGTGAAGTGCAATGTGGGATGGAACTTCGAATGGATTGTGGAATGGAATTGAAAGGAATGTGGAATGGAATTGATTGCAAAGGAATGTGGAATGGAAGTTGGAATTGAATGCAATTGAATGAAGAATGGAATTTGGAATGGAATGGAAAGGAATGTGACACTGAGCATAATAGAATGTGGAATATAATCGAATGGAAAATGGAATGGAATAGAATGGAATAGAATAGAAAGTGGAATGGAATGGAATGGTAAGTGGAATGGAATAGAATGGTATGTGGAATGGAATTGAATTGAATGTGGAATGGAATGCGGAATGGAATGGAAAAGAATGTGGAATGGATTGTGGAATGGAATGGAATGGAATGTGGAATGGAATGGAATGAAACCTGGAATGGAACGTGGAATGGAACGAGGAATGGAAAGTGGACAGGAAAGTGGCATGGAAGGTGGAATGGAGTGGAATGGAATGGAATGGAATGTGGAATGGAATGGAATGGAATGTGGAATGGTACATAATGGATCGTGGAATGGAAAGGAATTGAATGTGGAACGGAAACGAATCAATGTGGAATGCAATGGAATGGTTTGGAATGTGGTATGGAATGGAATGGAATGGAATTGAATGTGCAATGGAATGGAATGGAAGAGAATGGAATGTGGAATGGAATGGAACGGAATGTGGAAGGGAAAGGAAATGAATGGAATGTGGAATGGAAATGAAAGGAATAGAATGGAATGGAATGAAATGTGGAATATAACGTGGAATTGACAGGAATGGAACGTGGAATGAAACGTGGAATTGAATGGAATGGAACGTGGAATTGAACGTGGAACTGAACGTAATATGGAATATGGAATGTAGCGTGGAATGGAAAGTGGAATGTAACGTGGTATGTAAAGGAATGGAACGTGGAATGGAATGGAATGGAACTTGAAATGGAAAGTGGAATGTAATGTGGAATGGAATGGAATGGAATGTGGAAAGTAATCAGGAATGGAATGGAATGGAATGTGGTTGTAATGTGGAATGGAATGTGGAATGAAATGTTGAATGGAATGTGTAACAGAACGTTATGGAATGAGGAATGGAATGTGGAATGTTATGGTATGGAACCTGAAATGTAATGTGGGATGGAATGGAATGGAATGTGGATTGTAATGTGCAATGGAATGTGGAATAGAATAGAATGGAATGTGGAATGGAATGGAATGGAATGAGGAATGGAATGCATTGGAATGTGGAATGGAATGTGGATTTGAATGAAATGGAATGCGGAATGGAATGTTGAGTGGAATGTGGAATGGAATTTGGAATGGAATGGAATGGAATGTGGAATGGAATGTGGAATGGATTTCGGAATTAAATGGAATGGAATGGAATGTGGAATTGAATAGAATGAAATGTGGAATTGAATTGACAGGAATGTGGAATGGAATGTGGAAAGGAATGTAGAAAGCAATGTGGAATGTATTGGAATGGAATGGGGAATGGAATGGAATGGAATAGGCAATGGAATGTAAAGTGGAATGGTAATGAATGGAATCCGGACAGGAATGTAATGGAATGTGGAATACAATGGAATATGAAAAGGAATGTGAAATGGAATTTGGAATGGAATGTGAAACAGAATGTGGAATGCAAAGTGGAATTGAATGAAATGCAACGTGGAATGGAATGGAATGGAATGTGGAATGGAATGGACTGCAACATGTAATGGAACATAGAATGTAACATGGAATGGAATGTTTAATGGATTGTGGAAACTAAAGTGGAATAGAATGTGGAATGGGATGGAATGGAATGTGGTGTACATTGTGGAATGGAATGGAATGGAAAGTGGAATGGAAAGTGGAATAGAATGGAATGAAATCAAATGTGAAATGGAAAGTGGAAAGGAATGTGAAATGGAATGTGGAATGGAATGTGGAATGGAATGTGTAATGGAATGCGGAATGGAATGGAATATAATGAGAAATGGAACGGTGAAAGGAATGTGAAATGGAATGTGCAATGGAAAGTGGAATGGAATGAAATGGAAAGTGGAATGGAATTGAATGGAATGGAATTTAATGTGCAATGGAAGATGGAATGCAATGTGCCATAGAATGGAATGGAATGTGGAATGGAATGTGGAATGGAATGGATAGAATCTGGAATGGAAAGTGGAATGGAATGGAATGTGGAATGGAATGTGGAATTGATGGTGGAAAAGAATGTGTAACGGAACAGAAAGGAATGTGGAAGAGAATGTGGAATGGAATGGAATAGAAGGTGGAATGGACTGGAGTGGAATGTGGAATGGAATGTGCAATGGAATGTGGAATAGAAAGGAATGGAATGTGGAATGGAATGTGGAATGGAATGGAATAGGAATGTGGAATGGAATGCAATGGAATTTGGAATAGAGTGTTGAGTGTAATGTGGAATGGAATGTGGAATGGAGGGGAATGGAATGTTGAATGTAATGTGGAATGGAAAGTAAAATGGAATTTGTAATAGAATGGAAAGGAATATGGAACACAATGGAATCGAATGAAAAGTGGAATGGAATGGAATGGAATATGTTGTGGAATGGAATGGAATGAAATGCGGAATGGAAGGGAATGGAATGCGGAATGGAATGGAATGGAACACGGAACGGAATTGAATGTTACGTTGAATGGAATGGAATGGAATGTGGAATGAGAAGAGGAGTGGAATGGAATGCAATGGAATGGAAAGTGGAATGGAATGGAATGGAATTTGGAATAGAAATGAATGGAATGCAGAATGGAATGGAATGGAATTGAATGCAAAGTGGAATGGAATGGAATGGAATGGAATGGATTGTGGAATGGAATGGAATGGAATGGAATGTGGAATGGAATGCAATGTGGAAAGGAATGTAATGGAACGTGGAATGGAATGTAGAATGGAATGGAATGGAATGGAATGTGGATTGGAATGGAATGTGCAGTGGAATGCAATGGTTTGGAATCTGGAATGGAATGGAAAGGAATGTGGAATGGAATGGAACGGAAAGTGGAATTGAATGGAATGGAATGGAATTTGGAATGGAATGCAATGTGCAATGGAATGGAATGCAGCATGGAATTGAATTGAATGGAACGTGGAATGCAATGGAAAAGAATGGAATGAGGAACGGAATGGAACGTGCTGTGGAATGGAATGGAATGGAATGTGCAACGGAATGGAATGGAATGTGGAATGGAATGGAATGGAAAGTGGAAAAGAATCGAATGGAAAGGAATGTGGAATGGAAAGTGGAATGGAATGGAATGGAATGTGGAATGGAATTGAACTTGGAATGGAAAGGTATTGAAAGGCTATTGGAATGGAATGGAATGGAATGTGGAATGGAATGGAATGGAATGTGGAATGGAATGGCATGGAATGTGGAATGCAAAGGAGTGGAATGGAACTTGGACTTGAATGGAATGGAATGGAATGTGGAATGCAATGTAATGGAACGGAACGTGGAATTGAATGCAATGGAAAGGAAAGTTGAATGCAATGGAACGCAACGAAACGTGGAATTGCATGGATTTGCACGGGGAATGGAATGTGGAATGGAAAGAGGAATGGAATGGAATGGAAAGTGGAATGGAATGGAATGGAATGTGCAATAGAATGGAAATGAATGGAATGTGTAGTAGAAAGGAATGGAATGGAATGGAATGTGTAATAGAATGGAATGGAATGGAATGTGCAATGGAATGTGGAAGGGAATGTGGAATGTAATGGAATGGATTGTGGAAAAGAATTGAACTTGGAATGGAATGGAATGGAATGTGGATTGGAATGGAATGGAATGGCATGTGGAATGGAATGGAATGGAATGGAAATTGAAATGGAATTTGGAATGGAATGTTGAATGGAATGAAATCGAATGTCGAATGGAATAGAATGGAATTTGGAAAGGAAAGTGGAATGGAATGGAACATGGAATGGAATGTGAAATGGAATGTGTAATGGAATGTGGAACGGAATGTGGAATGTAATATGGAATGAATGTAGTATGGAATGTTTAATGGAATGGAATGGAATGTGGAATGAAATGCAATGGAATGTGGAATGGAATGGAAAGGAATATGGAATGGAATGTGGAAACGAATGTGGAAGGTAACGTGGAATGGAACGTGGAATGGAATGGACTGCAATGTGGAGTGAAAGGTGGAATGGAATGTGGAATGAAACGTGGAGTGGAACGGAATGGAGTGTGTAACGGAATGTGGAGAAGTATGTGGAGTGGAATGTGGAATGGAACGTAATGGAAAGTGGACTGGAATGTGGAATGGAACATAAAATGGAATGGAATGGAGTGTGCTATGGAATGTGGAATGGAATGTGGTAAGGAGTGGAATGTGGAAAGGAGTGGAATGGAATGTGAAATGGAATGTGGAATGGAATAGACTGGAATGTGTAATGGAATGTGGAAAGGAATGGAAAGGAATGTGGAATGGAATGGAATGGAATGTGGATTGGAAAGTGGAATGAACGTGGAATGGAACGTCAAGTGGAATGGAAAGGAATGTGGAATGGAATGGAATGGAAAGTGGAATGGAACATGGAATGGAATGTGGAAAGGAAGGGAATGGATTGTGGAATGTAATGTGGAATGCAATTGAATGGAACGTGGAATGGAATAGAATTTAACGTGGAGCGGAACGTGGAATAAAAAGTGGAATGGAATGGAATGGAATGTGGAATGGAATGTGGAATGGAATTGAATGGAACGTGGAATGGAATGTGGAATGGAATGGAATGGAATGTGGATTGGAAAGGAATGGAATGTCGAATGGACTGTGGAATGGAATGTGTAATGGAATGGAATGGAATGTGGCATATAATATTTAATGGAATATGGAATAGAATGTGGAATGGAATGGAATGGAATGTTGAAGGGTACGTGAAATGGAATGTTGAATGGAATGGAATGGAATATGGAATGGCATGGAATGGAATGTGGAATGGATTCTAGTTGAATGGGGAATAGAATGGAATGGAATGTTATGGAATGTGGAATGGAATTGAATAGAATGTGGAATGGAATGTGGTATGCAATTGAATGGAATATCGAGTGGAAAGGAATGGAATGTGAAACGGAATGGAACGTGGAATTTAATGGAATGGGATGTGGATTGGAATGGAATAGAATTTGTAATGCAATGCAGTGGAATGGAATGGAAAGCGAATTGGAATTTGGAATGGAATTTGAAATGGAATGTGGAATGGAACGTGGAATGGAAAGTGGAATGGGTTGTGTTAAAGAATGTGTAAAGGAACGGAATGGAGTGTGGAATGCAAAGTGGAATGGAGCGGCATGGAAAGTGTAATTGAATGTGGAATGGAATGTTGAAAGGAGTGTCGAATGGAATGTGGAATGTAACGGAATAGCGTGTGGGAAGCAAAGTGGAATGGAACGGAATGGAATTTGGAATGGAATGTAGAAAGGAACGTGAAATGGAATGGAAAAGAATGTAGAATTGAACGTGCAATGGAATGTAATGGGTGGAATGGACAGTGAAATGGAACATGGAATGGAATGGAATGGAACATGAAATGGAATGTGGAATGCAATGTTTAAAGGAATAGAATAGAATGTGGAATGGAATGGATTGGAAAGGGGAATGCAATGGAATGGAATGTGAAATGGAATGTGAATGGATAGTGAAATGGAAACTGGTATTGAATGAGGAATGGAATGGAATGGAACGTGGAATGAAATGGAATGGAACGAGGAATGGAACGTGGAATAGAAAGTGGACAGCAACGTGGAATGGAAAGTGGAATGGAATGAAATGCATAGTGGAAGGTAGAGGAAAGCAATGTGGAATAAAATGTGGAATGGAATGGAATGGAATATCGAATGGAATGAGGAACAGAATGTGGAATGGAATGGAATGGAATGTGGAATGGAACGGAATGGAGCGTGGAATGGAATGCAATGGAAAGGAATGCGAAATGGAATGCGGAATGGAACGTGGAATGGAATGGAATGGAACTTGGAATGGAATGGAATGGAACGTGGAATGGAATGTGGAATGGCACGTGGAATGGAGTGTGGAATGGAATGTGGAATGGAATGGAATGGAATGTGGAATGGACTGTGGAATGGAATGGAAAGGAATGTGCAAAGGAATATGGAATCGAATGTGGAAGGGAATGTGGAATGGAAAGCAATGGAATGTGGAATTGAATGTGGAAAGGAAAGTGGAATGGAAAGTGGAAATGAATGAAATGGAAAGTCGAATGGAATGTGGAATTGAACGTGGAATGGAAAGTGGAAAGGAAAAGACTGGAACTGTAAATGGAATGTGGAATGCAATGGAAAGGAATGTGGAATGGAACGTAGAATGGAATGTGGAATGGAATGGAATGGAATGGAATGTGAAGCGGAATGTGGAATGGAATGTGAAATGGAACGTGGAATGGAATGTGGAACGGAAAGAAATGGAACATGGAATGGAACGTGGAATGGAATCTGGAAAGGAAAGGAATGGAATGTGAAATGGAATGTGGAATGGAATGGAATGTGGAATGGAATGTGCAATGGAATGGAATGGAACTCAAAAATGAATGTGGAATGTAATGTCGAAGGCAATGCGGTGGTATGCCAAATGGAAAGGGGAATGGAATGTGAAATGAAACGTGGAAAGAAATGTCGAATGGAATGGAATGGAACATGGAAAGCACTGGAGGGGAACGTGGAATGGATCGTGGAATGGAACGTTGAAAGTAACGTGGAAAGGAATGCAAAGGAATGTGGAGGGGAATGTGGAATGGAATGTGGAATGGAACGTAATGGAATTTGGAATGGAATGTAGAATGGAACGTGAAATGGAATTGAAGAGAATGTAGAATTGAAGGTGCAATGGAATGTAATGGGACATGGAATGGACAGTGGAATGGAACGTGGAATGGAATGGAAGGGAAAATGAAATGGAATGTGGAGTGCAATATGGAAAGGAATAGAATGGAATGTGGAATGGAATGGAATGGAAAGGGGAATGGAATGGAATGCAATGTGAAATGGAATGTGAATGGAGAGTGAATTGGAAACTGGAATTGAATGAGGAATGGAATGGAATGGAACGTGGAATGAAATGGAATGGAACGAGGAATGGAACGTGGAATAGAACGTGGACAGCAACGTGGAATGGAACGTGGAATGGAATGAAATGCATAGTGGAAAGTAGAGGAAAGCAATGTGGAATAAAATGTCGAACGGAATGGAATGGAAAGAGGAATGGAATGGAAGGGAATACGGAATAGAGTGAAATGGAATGGCATTTGGAAGGAAATGGAATGGAATGTGGAAAGGAATCTAATGGAAAGGAATGGAATGGAATGGAATGGAATGTGGAATGGTATGGATTGGAATATGGAATGGAATGTGGAATAGAATGGAATGGAATATGGAATGGAATGGAATTTCTAATGGAATGGAATGGAATTTGGAAAGGAATCAAATGCAATGTAATGGAATGGAATGGAATGTGGAAAGGAATCTAATGTAATGTAATGTAATGTAATGAAATGCAATGGAATGTGGAATGGAATGGAATGCAATGTTGAATGGAATGGAATGGAAAGCAATGGAAAGTGGAAGGGAATGGAAGGGAATGTGAAATGGAATGTGAAATGGCATGTGGAATGGAATGAGGAAAGGAATGTGAAAAGGAATGTGGAATGGAATGGAACGGAATGTGGAATGGAATGTGGAATGGAATGTGGAATGGAATGTGGAACGGAATGTGGAATGGAGTGTGGAATGGAATGTGTAATGGACCGTAATGCAAGGTGAAATGGAATGTGGAATGGAATGTGTAATGCAATGTCAAATGTAATGCAATGGAAGGTGGAATTGAACGTTGAATGGAATGGAATGGAACATGGAATGGAAGGTGTGATGGAAAGGGAAATGGATTGTTGAATGCAATGTGGAATGGAATCTGCAACGCAATGGAGTGGAATGTGGAATGGAAAGTGAAATGGATTGGAATAGCATGTGAAATGGAATGTGGTTTCGAATTTGGAATAGAACGTTCAATGCAATGCGGAATGGAATGGAATGGAACGTGTAATGGAATGTGGAATGGAATGGAATGGAATGTGGAATGCACTGGAGTGGAAACTGGAATGGAATGGAATGGAAGGTGGAATGCAATGTGGAAAGGAATGTGGAATGGAATGGAATGCAATGTGGAATGGAACGTGGAATGGAATTGATTGGACCTTGGAATGGAACGTAGAATGAAAAGTGGAATTGAATAGAATGTAATTGGGAATGGAATGGAATGGAAAGTCGAATGGAATGAAACGGAATATGGAATGGAATGTGGAATGGAATGGATCGGAATGTGGAATGTAATGTGGAATGGAACGTGGAAAAGAATGTGGAATGGAAAGGTATGGAATGTGGAATGCAAAGTGGAATGGAGTGTGGATTGGAATGTCGAATGGAATGTGGAATCAATATAAAATGGAATCTGGGATGGAATGGACAGGAATGTGGAAAGGAACGTGAAATGGAATGGAATTCAAAGTGGAATTCAACGTGAAATTGAATGCAATAGGAAGTGTAATGCAACGCGGAATGGAACGTTCAATGGAATGGAATGGAAAGTGGAATGGAATGTTGAATGGAATCTTGAAAGGAATAGAATGAAATGTGGAATGGAATAGAAAGGAATGGGGAATGGAATGGAATGGAATTTGGAAGGGAATGTGGAACGGAAAGTGGAAAGGAATGTGGAATGGAATGTGGAAAGAAATGTGTAATGGAACGGAATGGAATGTGAAATGGAAGGGAATCTAATGTGGAATTGGATGGAATGGAAAATGGATTGGAACGCGGAATGGAACGTGGAATAGAGCATGGAATAGAACTTCGAATGGAATGGAATGGAATTTGGAATGGAATTTAATGGAATGTGGAATGGAATGTGGAATGGCATGGAATGCAATGTGGAATGGAATATGGAATGCAATTTGGAATGGAAAATGAAATGCAATGTGGAATGAAATCTGGAATGGAATGTGAAATTGAAAGGGAATGGAATGTGGAATGGAAAGTGCAATGGAATGTGGAACAGAATGTAATGTAATGGAATTTATTGTGGAATGGAATGTGGATTGGAATGTAGAAAGGAATGTGGAATGGAACGTGGAATGGAACGTGGAATAGAATCAAATGGAACGTGTAATGAAATGTGGAATGGAATGGAATGTGGAATGAAATGTGGAATGTAATGTGGAATGAAATGTGGCATGGAAGGAAATGGAATGTTGAATGAAATGTGGAATGGAATGGAATTGAATGTGGAATAGAATGGAATGAAACTTGGAATGGAATGTAAAATGGAATGTGGAGTGGAACGTGGAATGGAATGAGAACTGGAATGTGGAATTTAATGGAATGCAATGGGGAATGGAATGTGGAATGGAATGGGTAATGGAATGAGGAATGTAATGGAATGGAATGTGGAATTGAATGGAATGTAATGTTGAATGCAATGTGTAATGTAATGGAATGGAATGTGGAATGGATTGTGGAATGGAAAGTGGAATGGAAAGGAGTAGAATGTGGAATGGAATGTGCAATGGAAAAGCATGGAATGTGGAAGGAATGAGGAATGGAATGTGGAGTGGAATGTGGAATAGAACGGAATGGAATGTGGAATTGAATGTGGAAGGGAATGTGGAATGCAAAATAGAATGGAACGTGGATTGGAATGGAATGGAAAGTGGAATGGAACGTGGAATGGGATGGAATGGAATGTGGAATGGAACATGGAGTGGAATGGAATGCTAGTGGAATGGAATGAAATGGGATGTGGAATGGAATCTGGAAGGGAATGGAACGGAATTTGGATTGGAATGTTGAATTTAATGTAGAATGCAATGTGGAATGGAACGTGGAATTGAAAGTGGAATGGAACGTGTAATGGAACATGGAAGAGAATGTGGAATGGAATAGAAAGGAATGTGGAACGGAATGGAATAGAATGGAATGGAATTGAATGGAGTGGAATGTGGAATGGAATGTAGAATGGAATGGAATGGGGAGGAATGTGAAATTGCTGATGGAATTGAAGGGAATGGAACATGGAATGGAATGTGGCATGGATTGTGAAATGGAATGGAAAGGAATGTGGAATGATATGGAATGGAAAGGATGGGGAATGGAATTTGAAATGGAAGATGGAATAGAATGGAATGGAATGTGGAATAGAATGTGTAATGGAGTGGAATGGAATGTGGTATTGAATGGAATGGAACGTGGAATGGAATCGAATGGAATGTGGAATGGAATTGAATGGAATGTGGAATGGAATGGAATGGAATGTGAAATGCAATGAGGAATGCAATGGAATGAAATGGAATGGAATTTCGAATGGAATGGATGGAATGTGGAATGGAATGGAATGGAAGGGAATGGAATGTGGAATGGAATGGAATTGTATGTGGAATGGAATGGAATGGAATGTGGAATGGAATGGAATGGAATGTGGAATGGAATGTTGAATGGAATGGGATGGAATGGAATGTGGAATTGAAGATGGAATGGAATGGAATGGAATGTGGAGTGGAATGTGGAATGGATTGAGGAATGGAATAGAATGGAAAGTGGAATGGAAAGGAATGTGGAATGGAAGGTGGAATTGAATGGAATGGAATGTGGAATAGAATGTGGAATGGAATGGAATGGAATGAGGAATGGAATGGAATGAGGAACTGAATGGAAAATAATGTGGAAAGGAATCAAATGGAATGTTGAATGGAATGGAATGGATTTGAAAGGAATGTAGATTGGAATGGAATGTAGTAGAATAAAATGTGGAATGGAATGGAATGGAATGTGGAATGGAATGGAATGTGGAATGGAATGGAGTGTAGAATGGAATGGAATGGATTGTGGAATGGAAGGTGGAATGGAACGTGGAATGGAACGTGGAATGGAACATGGAATGGAACGTGGAAGGGAACATGTAATGGGATGTGGAATGGAAAGTGGAAGGGAATGGAATGAAATGCAATGTGGAATTGAATGGAATGGAATGTGGAATGGAATGGAATGAAACTTGGAGTAGAAAGGAATGGAATGTGTAATGGAAAGTTATGGAATGGGGAATGCCATGGAATGGTATAGAATATTGAAAGGAATGGAATGGAATGGAATGTGCAACGAAATGGAATGGAATGTGGAATGGAATAAAATGGAATGTGGAATTGAATGTGCAATGTAATGGAATGGAAAGTTAATGGAATTAAATGGAACGTGGAATGGAATGGAATGGAATGCAGAGTCGAATGGAATGGAATGGAATGTGGAATGGAATGCAATGGGATAGAATGAAATGAAATGGAATGTGGAATGGAACGCGGAATGCAAGTTGGAATCTAAAGGAATGAATTGTGGAAAGGAATGGAATGGAACCTGCAATGGAAAGGAATGGAATGTGTAATGAAATGGAATGGAATGGAATGTGGAATGGAAAGGAATGGAATTGAATGGGCAATGGAATGCATTGGAATGTGGAATGGAATATAATAGAATGTGGAATGTAATGGAATGGAATATGGATAGGATAGAAATGGAATGGAATGTGGAATGGAATGAAATTGAAGTTGGAATTGAATGCAGTGGAATGTGGAATGGAATCGAATGGAATGTGGAATGGAATGGAAGGGAATGTGGAATGGAACGGAATGGTATATGAAATTGAATGGAATGGAATTTGGAATGGAATGGAATGGAATGTGGAGTTTAAGTTGAAATGGAATGGAGTGGAATGTGGAAAGGAATGTGGAAAAGAGTGGAGTGAAATGTCGAATGGAAGGTGGAATGGAATGGTATGGAAAGAGCAATGGAGTGGAATGAATCGTGAAATGAAACCTGGAATGGAACATGGATTTGAACTTGGAATGAAACTTGGAATGAAAGGTGGAATGGAATGGAATGGATTGCGGAATGGAATGGAATGGAATGTGGAATGGAAGGTGGAATGGAACGTGGAATGGAACGTGCAATGGGATGTGGAATGGAATGTGAAATGGAAAGGAATGGAATGTGGAATGGAATGAAATGGAATGTGGAATAGATTGGAATGGAAAGTGGAATGGAAAGGAATGGAATGTATAATGGAAAGGAATGGAATGTGCAATGTCAAGGAATGGTATGCAATGTTGAATGGAATGGAATGGAAAGTGCAATGGAATGGAATGGAATGTCGAATGGAATAGTATGGAATGTAGAATGGAATGGAATGTGGAGTGGACTGGAATGGTATGTAATGTGGAATGGAATGCAATGGAATAGAAGGAAAAGTAAAGGAATGGGGACTGAACCGTAGAATCGAAGGTGGAATGGAATGGAATGGATTGTGGAATGGAATGGAATGGGACGTGAAATGGAAATGAATGGAATGAGTAATCCAATTCAGTGGTATTGAATGCGGAATGGAATGCAATGTAATGAAATGGAATGTGGAATGGAATAGAATAGAATGAGGAATGGAAAGGAATGGAATGTGGAGACGATTGGAATGGAATGGAATGTGGAAAGGAATGCAATGGAATAGAATGAAATGGAATGGAGTGTGGAATGCAATGCAATGCAATGGATTGTGGAATGGGATGGAATGTGGAATGGAACGTGGAATGGAATGTGGAATGGAAAGTGGAATGGAAAGTGAAATGGAATTTGGAATGGAACGTGGAATGGAATGGAATGGAATGTGGAGTGTAATGTGGAATGGAAAGTGGAATGGAACGAGGAAAGGAATGGAATGAATTGTGGAATTAAATGTGCAGTGGAATGGTATGGAATGTGGAATGGAATGTGGAATAGAATCTGGAATATAATAGAATGGGATGTGGAATGGAAAGTGGATTGGAAAGGAATGGAATGTGGAATGGAATGGAATGGAACATGGAATGGAATGTGAAATGGAATGTGGAATGGAACATGGAGTGTTAAGTGGAATGGAATAGAATGGAACGTGGAATTGAATGTGGAATGGAACGCGGAATGGAATGGAATGGAACGTTGAATGGAATGGCATGGAATGTGGAATGGAATGGAAAGGAACGTGGAATGGAATGGAATGGAATTTGGAATGGAATGGATTGAAAATAGGAACAGAATGTGGAATGGAATGCAGAATGGAATGTGGAAAGGAATGGAATGGAATGTGGAATGGAATGGAATGGAAAGTAGTATATAATTGAATGGAATGTAATGAAATGCGGAATGGAATGGAATGGGATGTGGAATGCAATGTAATGGAAAGGAATGAGGAATTGAAAGGAATGGAATATGGAATGGAATGGAATGGAATGTGGAATGCAATGGAATGGAACGTGGAAGAGAATGTGGAATGGAATGTGGAATTTAGTGTGTAATGGAGTTTGGAATTGAGAGGCATGGAATGTGTAATTGAATGTTAAATGGAATCTGGAATGGAATGATAAATCGAGTGTGGAATTGAATGTGGATAGGAATGGAATAGAGTGTGGGATGGAATGTGGAATGGAACGGAATGGAATGTGGAATGGAAAGGAGAATGGAAAGTGACACAGAATGGAATTGAATGTAGTATTGAACGTGGAAAGGAATGTAATGGGATGTGGAATGGAAAGTGGAATGGAACGTGGAAGGGAATGTGCAATGCTAAGTGGAAAGGAATGGTATGGAATGTAGAATGGAATGTGGAATGGAATGGAATGGAATGGAATTTGAAATGGAATGTGGAATGGACTGTGAAATGGAAAGTGGAATTGATTGTGGAATGGAATGGAATGGAACATGGAATGAAATGGAAGGGAACATGGCACGGAACGTGGAATAGAACGTTGACAACAACGTGAAATGTAACGTGGAATGGAATGAAATGGAATGTGGAATGGAGTGGAGTACAATCTGGAATCTAATACGGAATGCAATGGAATAGAATATGGAATGGAATGTTGACAGGAATGTGGAATGGAATGGAATGGAATGCGGAATGGAATGGAATGGAATGCGGAATGGAATGTGGAATGGAATGGAAAGGATAGTGGAATGAAATGTGGAAAGAATGCGGAATGGAACGAAAAGGAATGCGGAATGGAACGGAAAGGAATGTGAAATGGAATGGAATGGAATGTGGAATGGAATGTGGAATGGAATGGAATGGAATGTGGAATGGAATGTGAAAAGTAATGTGGAATCAAACGGAATGGATTGTGGAATGGAATGTGGAATGGAGTGTGGAATGGAATGTGGAAAGGAACCGAATGGAATGTGGAACGGAATGGGCAATGGAATATGGAATGGAATGGAATGGAATGTGGAATGGAATGGAATGGAATGTGGAATGAAATGGAATGGAAAGTGGAATAGAATGGAATGGAATGGAACTTGGAATGGAATGTGAAATGGAATGGAATGGAAAGTGTAATGGAACGGAATGTAACGTGGAATGGAATGGAATGGAACGTGGAATGGAACATGGAATGGAACGTGTAATGGAATGTGGAATGGGATGTGGAACGGAATAGAATGGAAAGCGGAATGGAATGAGGAATGCAATGGAAAGGAATTTGCAAAGGAATATGCAATGGAATCTGGAGCGTACTTTGGAATGGAACGCAATGGAATGTGGAATGGAATGTGGACCAGAACGTGGAATGGAAAGTGGAATGGAATGGAATGGAAAGTGGAATGCAATGTGGAATGCAACGTGGAATGGAAATTGGAATAAAATGGAATGGAACGTGGAATACAATGTGCAATGGAATGGAAAGGAATGTGAAATGGAATGTAGAATGGAATGTGAAATTGAAAGTGGTATTGAATGAAATGGTACGTAGAATGGGACATGGAATGGAATGTGGAATGGAATGGAATGGAACGTGGAATGGAATGTGGAATGGAATGGTACGGAATGTGGAATGGAATGTGCAATGAAATGGAATGGAATGTGCAAAGGAATGTGGAAGGGAATGGGGAAGGGAATGCAATGGTATGGGAATTGGAATGTGGAATGGAATGTGAAATGGAATGTGGAAAGAGATATCAAATGGAATGGAATGGAACATGGATTGGAAAGGAATGGATCGTGGAATGGAACATGGAACGGAATGTGGAATGGAACGTTGAATGGAATGGAATGGAATGTGGAATGGAATGTGGAATGCAAAGGAATGGAATGGAATGGAACGTGGAATGGAACCTAGAATGGAACAAGAAATGCAGTATGCAACGGATAGGAATGGAATGTGGAATGGAATGTGGATGGAACGTGGAATTGAACGTGGAATGGAATGGAAAGGAATGTGGAATGGAATATGGAATGAAATGTGAAATGCTACGTGGAATGGTATGTGAATTGCAACATGGAGTGGAATGGAATGGAATAGAATGTGGAACAGAACGTGGAATTGAATGAAAGGGAACATGGAATGGAATGTGGAATGGAATGGAATGTAACGTGAAATATAACGTGGAATGGAAGTTGGAATGGAAAGTGGAATGGAAAGTTTAATGGAATGGAATGGAATGTGGAATGGAATGCAGAAAGGAATGTGGAATGGAATGGGAAGTGTAATGTAATGGAATGTGGAATGGAATGTGGAAATGAATGGAATGGAATGTGCAATGGAATGTAATGGTTTTAGGAATGGAATGTGGAATGCAATGGAATGGAATGTGGAATGGAATGTGGAATGGAATGTGGAAACAAATGTGGAATGGAACAGAGTGGAATAGGAAACGGAATGTGGAATAGAATGTAGAAGGGAATGTGAAATGGAAAGTAGAACGGAATGTGGAAAGGAATGTGGAATGGAATGAGGAATGGAAAGTGGAATGGAATGGAGTGGAATGTGGTATGGAATGTGAAACGGAATGGAATGTAATGTGAAATGGAAACTGGATTGGAATGTGGAATAGAACGTGAAATGGAATGTGGAGTGGAACATGTAATGGAATGGAATTGGAATGTAAGTATTGGGTTGTGGAATGGAATGTGGAATGCAATGGAATGGAATGTGGAATGTAATGTGAAATGGAATGTGGAAAGGAATGTGGAATGTAAGGGAATGCATTATGAAATGGAATGTGGAATGGAATGGAATGGAATGTGGAACGGAATCTGGAATTGAAAGTGTAATGGAATGCGGAATGGAATGTGGAAAGGAATGTGGAACGGAAAGGAATGGAATGTTGAATGGAATGTAGAATGGAGTGTGGAATGGAATGGAGTGCAATGTGGAACAGAATGTGAAATGGGATGGAATGGAATGTGAAATGGAATGTGGCAGGAAATGTGGAATGGAATGTCAAATGTAATGGAATTCAATGTGGACTTGAACGTGGAATGGAAAGGAATGGAATGCGGAATGGAATATGGAATGGAATGGAATGCAATGTGGAATGGATTGTGGAATGGAATGTGGAAAGGAATGGAGTGAAATGTGGAATGGAATGTGAAATGGAATGAAATGGAATGTGAAATGGAATGTGGATAGGAAAATGGAATATACCGAGAAGTTGAACGTCTAATGGAATGGAATGGAACGTGTAATGGCAATTGGAATGGAATGAAATGGAATGTGGAATGAAATGTGGAATTGAAAGGAATGGATTGTGGATGGAATGTCGAATGGAATGGAATGGAATATGGAATGGAATGGAATTGAATGTGTAACGGAATGTGGAATGGAATGTGGAATGGAATGGAATGGAATGTGGAATGGAATGTGGAATGGAATGGAATGCAAGGGAATGGAATGTGGAATGGAATGTAATGCAAGGGAATGAAATGCGGAATGCAATGGAATAAAATGTGGAATGAAATATAATATAATGGAATGTGAAATTGATTGGAATGGAATGTGGAGTAGAATGGAATGGAATGTGGAATGCAATGGAATGGAAAGTGGAATGGAATGGAATGGAGCGTGGAAACAATGTGGAATGGAATGTGGAAAAGAAAGTGGAATGCAATGTTGAAAGGAATGGAATGGAATGTGGAATGGAATGTGGAATAGATTGTGGAATGGGATGTGGAATGGAATGGAATGGAATGTGGAATGGAATGTGGAATGGTATGTGGAATGGAGTGTGTAATGGAATGTGGAATGGAACGGAAAGAAATGTGGAATAGAAAGTTTAATGGAGTGTGGAATGGAATGTGGAATGGAACAGAAAGAAATGTGGAATGGAATGTTTAATGGAGTGTGGAATGGAATGTGGAATGGAATGGAAAGGAATGTGGAATGCAATGTAGAATTGAACGTGCAATGGAATGGAGTGGACTGTGAAATGTAATGGAATGGTATGGTATGGGATATGGAATGGAATGCAACGGAATGTGGATTGGAAAGTGCAAAGGAACAAGGAATGTAACGTGGAAAGTAAGGTGGAATGGAATGGAATGAAATGTGGAATGGAATGTGGAATGAAATGGAATGGAAAGTGTAATGGACTGTTGGATGCAAAGGAATGGAATGTGGAATGGAATGTGAAATGGAACGCGGAAGAGAATTTCGAAAGGTATGTGGAAAGTAGTTGCATGGAATGTGGAATGGAATGAAATGGAAACTGGAATAGAATGGAATGGAATGGAATGTGGAATAGAATAGTATGGAAGGGAATGCGGAATGGAATGGAATGGAATGTAGAAAGCCATATAATGGAGTGGAATGTGAAATGGAATGGTATGGAATGAGGAACGAAATGGAGAGGAATGTGTAATTGAATGGAATGGAAAGTGTAATGGAATGTGGAATGGAATATGGAATGGTATGTAGAATGGAATGGAATGGAAAGTGGAATGGATTGGAATGGAATATGGAAAAGGATGGAATGGAATAGAATGTCGAATGCAATTGAATTGAATGTGGAATCAAATAGAATGAAATATGGAATGCAAAATAATGGAAGGGAATGAGAATTTAAATGGAATGGAATGTGGAATGGAATGTAATGGAATGGGGAATGGAATGGAATGGAATGTGGAATAGAATGGAATGGAATGAAATGTGGAATGGAATGCGGAATGGAAGGTGGAATGGAATGTGGAATGTAATGGAATGGAACATGGATTGGAATGGAACGGAAAGAAATGTGAAACGTAATGGAACATGGAATGGAATGGAGTGGAATGTGGATTGTAATAGAATGGAATGTGTAAAGTAAGGGAATGGAATTAAATGGAAAGCGAATTGGAATGTGGAATGGACTGTGAAATGGAATGTGTAATCAAATGGAATGTAATGGAATGAAAAGTGAAATGGAATGTGGAATGGAAACTGGAATGGAAAGTGGAATGGAATGAAATGGAACGAAGAATGGAATGGAATTGATCATGGAGTGGAATGCAATGGAACGTGGAATGGATTGTGGAAAGGAAAGTGGAATGGAATGTGGAAAGGAAAGGAATGGAATGTTGAACGGAAAGTGGAATGGAATGGAGTGGAATGTGGAATGGAATGAGGAATAGAAAGGAATGGAATTTGGTTGGAATGTATTTGGAACGTGGAATGGATTGTAGAATTAAATGTAGAATGGAATGTGTAACGGAATGGAATGTAATGCGGAATGGAAAGTCGAATGGAATGTGGAATGGAACGTGCAATTGAACGTGGAATGGAATGGAATGGAATGTCGAATGCAATGTGGAATTGAATGGATTGGAATGTCAAATGGAATGTGGAATGGAATGTGGAATGAAATGGAATGGAATGTGGAAAGGAATGTGGAGTGGAATGGAATGGAATGGAATGTAGAATGGAATGTTGAGAGGAATGTGGAATGGAATGTGGAATTGAATGTAATGGACTGTGGAATGGAATGTACAATGTAATGTGGAATGGAAAGGAATGTAATGTGGAATGGAATGTGGAATGGAATGTGGAATGAAAAGTGCAATGGAATGGAATGGAATGTGAAATGGAATGTGGAATGGATTGTGGAATGGAATGTGGAATGGAAAGTAATATAATGTAAAATGGAATGTGGAATGGAATGGAATGGAATGGTATGGAATATGGCATGGAATATGGATTGCAAAGGCATGGAATTGTTTGGAATATGGAATGGAATGGAATCGAATGTGGAATGGAACGTGGAAAGGAAGGGGAATGGAACGTGGAATGCAACATGGAATGGAAGGTGCAATGGAACAGAATGGAACGTTGAATGGAATGTCGAATGGAAAGGAATGGAAAGTGTAATGGAATCTGGGACGGAATGGAATGGAATGTGGAATGGAATGTGGAATGGAAAGTGGAATAGAATGTGGAATGGTATGTGGAATGGAATGTGGAATGTAATTGAATGGAATGTGTAATGGAATGGAATGGGAAGAAATGGAATGTGGAATAGAATGGAATAGAATAGAACGTGGAATAGAATGGAATGGAATGGAATGGAATGCGGCATGGAATGGAATGGAATGCAGAATGCAATGGAATGGAATGTGGAATGTAATGTAGAATGGAATGGAAGGTATATGCACTGGAACGTGGAAGTGAAGGTGGAATGGAATGGAATGGAAAGTACAATGGAATACGGAATGGACTGAAATCGAATGTGGAATGGATTGTGGAATGGAATGATGAATGGGAAGGGGAACGGATTGGAATGGAATGTGGAATGGAATGGAATGGAATGTGAAATGGAATGTGTAATGAAATGTGGAATGGAATGATGAATGGAATGTGGAATGTAATGTGGAATGGAATGGAATGGAGTATGGAATGGAAGGTGGAATGGAACGTCGAATGGAATGAAATGGAACGTGTAATGGAATGTGGAATGAAATGGAATGGAATTTGGAATGGAAAGTGGAATTGAATGTGGAATTGAATGTGGAATGTATTGGAATGGAATGTGGAATGTGGAATGGAATGTGGAATGGATTGTGGAATTGAATGGAATGGAATGTTGAATGAAATTTTGAATGGAAGTTGGAGTGGAATGTGGAATGGAATGGAATAGAATTTGGAATCGAATGTGGATTGGAAAGTGGAATGAAACGGAAGAAATGTGGAAAGTTATGTAGAATGGAATGTGGAAAAGAAAGTGGAACAGAATGGAATGGAACGTGGAATGGAATGGAATGGATCATGGAATGGAACGTGGAATGCAACGTGGAATGCAATGTTTAATGGGATGGAATGGAATGTGGAATGGACTGGAATGCAATGGAATGTGGAATGGAATGGAATGGAATGTGGAATGGAAAGGAATGTAGAACGGAATTTAGAATGCAACCTGGAATGGAACGTAGAATTGAAAGTGGAATGTAAAATAAAATGGAATGTGGAATGGATTAGAATGGAATGTGGAATGGAATGGAATGGAATGTGGAATGGAAAAGAATGGAATGTGGAATGGAATGGAATGGAATATGGAAAGGAAAAGAATGGAATTAGGAATGGAATGTGGAATGCAATGCAATGGAAAGGAATGTGGAATGGAATGTAATGGAATGGCATGTGGATTTGAAGTTGGAATGAAATGGAATAGAAGGTGAAGTGGAATGTGGGGTGGAATGTGGAGTGGTTTGTGGAATGGAATGGAATGGAAAGTGGAAAGGAATTGAATGGAATGGAAAGTGGAACGGAAGGTGGAATTGAATGGAATGGAAAGTAGAGTGGAATGTGACATGGAATGGCATAGAAAGTGGAATTGAGCCTAATAGAATGTGGAATGGAATCGAATGGAATTTGGAATAGAATGGAATGGAATTGAATGGCACGTGGAATGGAATGGTATGGAACGTGGAATGCAATGGAATGATAAGTGGAATGGAATGGAATGATATGTGGAATGGAATGGAATGGGATGTGGAATGGAATGTGGAATGGGATGTTGAATGGAATGTGGAATGGAATGTAAAAGAATGTGGAATGGATTGTGGAATGGAATGGATTGGAATGTGGAATGGAATGGAATGAAACGCGGAATGGAGCGTGGAATGGAATCAGGAATGGACCGTGAAATGGAAAGTGGAATGGAAGGTGGAATGGAATGCAATGGAATGTGGAATGGAATGGAATGGAATGTGGAATGCAATGGAATGGAACGTGGAATGGAAAGGAATGGAAATTGTAATGGAAAAGAATGAAATGTGGAATGCAAAGGAACAGTATTGAATATGGTATGTAATTGAATGGAATGGAACGGAATGTGCAATGGAATGGAAATGGATGAGGAATGGAATAGAATGGAATGTGGAATGGAATGGAAGGGAATGTGGAATGGAATGGAATGGAATGTGTAATGGAAAGCAAAGGAATAGAATAGAATGGAATTGATTATGGAATGGAACGTGGAATTGAATGGAATGGAAGGTGGAAGGAAACTTGGAATTGAAAGTGGAACTGAACATGGTACGGAATGTAGAATGCAACGTGGAATGGAATGTGAAATGGAATGTGGAATGGAACGTGGAATGGACTGGAAGGGAACGTGTAATGGAAAGTGGAATGGAATGTGGAATGGAATGCGGAAAGGAGTGTGGAATGGAATGTGGAATGGAATGCGGAAAGGAGTGTGGAATGGAATGGAACAGAATGTGGTTAGAATGTGGAATGGAATGTGGAATGGATTGTGGAATGAAATGTGGAATGGAATGTGTAACAGAACGGAATGTAACACGGAATGGAATGTGGAATGGAATGGAATGGAACTTGGAATGCAATGCGGAATAGAATGGAATGGAATGTGGAAAGTAATGTGCAATGGAATGCTGGAATGGAATGGCGTGGAATATGGAATGGAATGTGGAATTGAATGGAATGGAATGTTTTATGGAATGCAAAGCAATGTGGAATATAATGTGGAATGGAGTGGAATGGAATGTGGAATGGAATGTGGAATGGAATTTGTAATGCAAAGGAATGAAATGTGGAATGTCATGTGGAATATAAAGTGTAATGCAAAGTCGAAAGGAATGTAATGCTATGTGGAATGGAACGTGGAATGGCTTGGAATGGCACGTGGTATGGAACGTGGAATGGAACGTGGAAGGGAATGTGGAATGGAATGAATTGTGGAATGGAATGCAATCAAAAGTGGAATGAAATGTGAAATTGATTGTGTAATGGCGTGTTGAATGGAATGGAGAGGAATGTGGAATGAAATGTGGAATGGAATGGAATGGAATGTGGAATGGAATGTGGAATGGAATGCAATGGAATGAGAATGGAATGGAATGCGGAATGCAATGGAATGGAATGTGGACGGAAAGTAATGGAATGTGGAATGGAATGGAATGTAAAATGGAATGTGGAACGGAATATGAAACGGAATGTGGAATGGAATGTATAATGGAATGTGGAATGGAATGTGAAATGGAATGTGAAATGGAATGTAAAATGGAATGTGGAATGGAGAGTGTAACGGAAAGAAATGGAACATGGAATGGAATGGAAAGAACGTGGAATGGAATGGAATGGAATGCCGAATGGAATGGAAATTAACGTGGAATGGAATGGATGGTAGCATGAAAAGGAATGGGACAAGGAATGGAATGGAATGGAATGTGGAATGGAATGGAATGGAATGCGGATGGAAAGGAATGGAATGTGGAATGGAATGAAATGGAATGTGAAATGGAATGTGGAATGGAAATGAATGGAATGAGGAATGGAATGTGGAATGGAATGGAATGTGGATTGGAATGGAATGGAATGCAATGTGTTATGGAATGGAGTAGAATGGAATGTAATTTGGAAAGGAATGTGAAATGGAATGGACTGGAATGTGTAACGGAATGTGGAATGGAATGGAATGGAATGAGGAATGGAATGTCGAATGGAATGGGATGGAATGTGGAATGCAATGGAATGGAATGGTATAGAATGTGGAATGGAATGTGGAATGGAATGGGATGAAATATGGATTGGAATGGAATGGAGTGGAATGTGAAATGGAATGGATCTTAATGTCGAATGGAATATAATGGAATGTGGCATGGAATGTGGAATGGAAAGTGGAGTGGAATGGAATTTAATGTGGAACGGAAGGTGGAATGGAATGGATTGGAATGTGGAATGGAATGTGGAATGCAATGCAATGTGGAATGAAGTGGAATGGAATGTGGAAAGGAATGGAAAGAACCGGGGAATGGAATGTGGAATGGAATGGGCTGGAAAGTGAAATGGAATGTAGAATGGAATGTGGAATGGAATTGAATGCAATGTGGAATGGAATGGAATGCGGAATGGAATGTAATGGAATGTGGAATTGATAGCAATGTAATGTGGAATGGAATGGAACGGAATGTAGAATGAAACTGAATCGAAAAGAATAGAATGTGGAATGGAATTGAATGGAATGTGGCATGGAATGTGGAATGGAAAGTTGAATGGAATGGAACAGAATCTGGAATGGAATGTACAATGGAACGGAACGGAATGTGGAATGGAATGTAATGGAATATGGAATGCAATGTGGTATGGGATGTGGAATGGAATGGAATGGAATGAGGATTGGAAACTGGAATGGAAAGGAATGGAATGTGGAAGGGAATATAGAATGCAATATGGAATGGAAAGTCTAAGAGAATATGGAATGGAATCTGGAATGGAATGTGGAATGGAATGTGGAATGGATGTTGGAATGGAATGGAATAGAATGTGGAATGGAACGTGAAATGGAACAGAATGGAACATGGAATGGAATGTGGAATGGAACGTGGAATGGAATGTGGAATGGAACGTGGAATGGAATGTGCAATGGAAAGTGGAATGGAGCATGGAATGGAAAGTGGAATGGAGCATGGAATGGAATGTGGAATGCAATGTGGAATAGAACGTGGAATGGAATGGAATTGAATGTGGAATGGAACTTAGAAAGGAATGGAATGGAAATTGGAATGGAACGTGGAAAGTAATGTGGAATGGAACTTGGAATGTAAAGTACACTGGAATGTGGAATGGAACGTGGAATGCCGTGAAATGGAATGTGGAATGGAATGTGCAATGGAATGTCGAATGGAACGTTTAATGGAATGGAAGTGAAAGTGGAATGGAAAGTGGAATGGAACGTGGAATGGAGAGCGTGGAATCCAATGGAATGGAAAGTGGAATGGAAACGAAAGGAATGAAATGGAATGTGGCATGGAATGTGGAATGAAACGTGGAATTGAATTGAATGGAATGTGGAATGGAATGTGGAATGTATTGTGGAATGGAATGGAATGGAAAGTGGAATGGAATGTGGAATGGAATGTGGAATGGAATGGAATGGAGAGGAAAGTGGAAAGGAATGTGGAATGGAATGTGGAACGGAATGGAATGGAATGTGGAATGGAATGTGGAATGGAACGTGTAATGGAAAGGAATGGAACGGAATGGATTGTAGAATGGAATGTTGAATGGAATTCGGAATGGAACTTGGAATGGAGAGCAATGGAACGTGGAATGGGATGGAAAGGAATGTTGAATGAAACGTGGAATGGAATGGAATGGAACTTGGAAGGGAATGTGCAATGGAAAGTGGAATGGAACGTGGAATGGAAAGGAATATAAGCTGGAGTGGAACACGGAACGGAATGGCATGGAGCGTTTAATGGAATGTGGAATGGACTATGGAATGGAACGTGAAATGGAATGTGGAATGGATTGGAATGGTATGTGTAATGGAATGTGGTATGGAATGTGGAATGGAATGCAAGGCAATGTGGAATGGAACGTGGAATGGAATGGAATGTGGAATGGAATGTAATGGAACGTTTAATGGAATGTGGAATGGACTGTGTAATGGCATGTGAAATGGAATGAGGAAAGGAATGAAATGGAATGTGGAATGGAATGCGGAAGGGAATGTGGAATGGAATGCAAGGCAATGTGGAATGGAATGTGGAATGGAATGTAATGGAACGTGGAATGGAATGTAATGGAACGTGGAATGGAATGTACTGGAATGTGGAATGGAATGTAATGGAATGTGAAATGTAACATAAAGGAATGCGGAATGGACTGTGGAATGGAATGTAATGGAATGTGGAAAGGAATGTGCAATGGAAGGTAATGGAATGTGGAATGGAACGGAATGGAATTTGGAATGGAATGTGGAATGGAATGTGGAATAGAATGTTGAATGGAACAGAATGGAATGGGAAGTGCAATGGAACTTCAAATGGAATGGAATGGAATGTGGAATGCAATATGGAATGTAGAGTGGAATGTAATGTGGGATGGAATGGAATGGAATATGGAATGCAAAGGAAAGGAATGTTGAATGGAATGTTGAATGGAATGGAATGGAATTTGGAATGGAATGTGGAGTGGAATGGAATGGACTGTGGAATGGAATGGAATGGAATGTGGCCTGGAACGTGAAATGGATTGGAATGGAAAATGGAATGGAATGTGGAAGGGAATGTGGAATGGAACGTGGAATGGAATATAGAATGGAATTGAATGGAATGTGGAATAGAGTTTTTAATGGAAAGTGGAATGGAATGTGGAGTGGAACGTGAATTGGAGAGTGGAAAGGAGTGAAATGGAAAATGGAATGGAAAGTTGAATGGAAGGTGGAATAGATCGTTGAATGTAATGGAATGGAACGTGGAATTGAACGGGGAATGGGATGTGGAAAGGAATGGAATGGAATGTGGAATGGAATGGAAAGGAATGTGGAATGGAATGGAATGGAATGTGGAATCGTATGGAATGGAAAGTAGAATGGAACATGGAATGGAACGTGGACAGCAACGTGGAATGGAATGTGGAATGGAATGAAATGGAATGTACAATGCAGTGGAATGAAATGTGGAATGGAATGTGGAATGGAATGGAATGGAATTTGGAATGGAATGGAACGGAATTTGGAAAGGAAAGTGGAATGGAATGCAATGGAATGTGAAAGGGAATGTGAAATGGATTGGGGAATGGAATGTGGAATGGAATATGGAATGGTGTGGAATGGAATATGGAATTGAACGTAAAGGAAGGTGGAATGGAATGTGGAGTGGAATGCAATTGAATGTCGAATGGAATGGAATGCCTTGTGGCAAGTAATGGTAAGCAATGTGGAATCGAATGGGGAATGAGATGTGTAATTGAACGTGGAACGGAATGGAATGGAATGTGGAATGGAACATGGAATGTTATGGAATGGAACATGCAGTGGAACGTTGAATGGAAAGTGGAATGGAACATTGAATGTAATGTGGAATGGAAGATACAATGGAATGTGCAATGGAATGTGGAATGGAACGTGGAATGGAAAGAAATCGAACATGGAATTCAACATGGAACGGAATGGAATGCAACGTGGAATGGAATGGGCAACGGAATGTGGAATAGAACATGGAATGGAATGAGAATTGAACGTAATGGAATGTGGAATGGAATATGGAAAGGAATTCAATGGAATATGGTATGGAAAGTGGAATGGAATGTGAAATGTAATGCAATGAAATGTGGATTGGAACTGAACAGAATGTGGAATGGAATGGAATGCGGACTGGAATGCATTGGAAAGTGGAATGGATGGTGTAATGTAATGGAATGGAATCTGGGATGGAATGTGGAATGTATTGTGGAGAGGAATGCAATGGAATGTGGAACGGAATGTGGAATGGAATGGAATGGAATGTGGAATGGAATTTGGAATGGCGTGGAATCGATTGAGGAATTGAATGGAATGGAATGTGGAATGGAACGTGGAATGGAATGTGGAATGAAATGTGGAATGGAATGGAATGGAAATTGGAATGGACCGTGGAGTGGAATGAAAAGGAACATGGAATGGAATGTGGAATGGAACGTGGAATGGAACATGGAATACAATGTGAATTGGAACATGGAAAGGAATGAGCAAAGGAATGTGGAAAGGAACGTGGAATGGAATGGAATGGAACGTGGATTGGATAGTGGAATTGAATGGATGGAACGTGGATTGGAAATTGGAATGGACTGTGGAATGTAATGTGGAATGGAACGTGGAGGGGAACGTGGAATGGAACATGGAATACAATGTGAAATGGAACTTGGAAAGAAATGTGCAATGGAACGTGGAAAGGAACGTGGAATGGAATGGAATGGAACGTGGATTGGATAGTGGAATTGAATGGATGGAACGTGGATTGGAAATTGGAATGAAATGTGGAATGTAAAGTGGAATGGAACGTGGAGTGCAATGTAATGGAATATGGAATGGAACATGGAATGGAATGGAATGGAATGTGGAATGGATAGTGGAATGGAATGGAATGGAATGTGAAATGGATCGTTGAATGGAACGTGGAATGGAATGTGGAATGTAATGGAAAGGAATGTGGAATGAAAGGGAATGGAATGTGGAAAGGAATGTGGAATAGAATGTAAAGGAAAGGAATGTGGAAATGAATGGAATGGAATGTGGAATGGAAAGAATGGAATGTGGAATGGAATGGAATGTTATGGAAAGTAGAATGGAATTGAATGGAATGGAATGGAATGTGGAATGGAAGGGAATTTAGCGTGGAATGCAAAGGAAAGGATTATGGATTGGAAAGCAATGGAAAGTAGAATGGAATGGAATGGAATGGAAAGTGAAATGGAATGTGGATTTTAATGAGAAATGGAATGTTTAATGGAATGTGGAATGGAATTAAATGGAACGTGGAATGGAATGGAATGGAAAGTCGAGTGGAATGGAATGGAAGCTGGAATGGAAAGTGGAATGGAACTTGCAATGCAGTGTGGAATAGAATCTGGAAGGAATGTAGAATAGAATGGAATGGAATGTGGAATGGAATTTAATGGAATGCAGAATGGAATGTGGAATGGAATGGAATGGAAGGTGGAATGGAATGTGGAATGGAATGTATTGTGTAATGGAATGTCATTTAATGGTATGGAATATGGAATGGGATGAAATGTGCAGCAGAATCTGGATTGGGATGGAATGGAATGTGGAATGGATTGTGGAATGGAACATGGAATTGAAAGTGGAATGGAACGCGGAATGGAACGTGGAATGCGACGTGGAATGAAAGTGGAATGGAATGTAATTCAAACTGGAACGGAACAGAATGTAATGTGTAATGGAATGAGAATGGAATGGAATGAAATGGAATGGAATGTGGAAAGGAATGCAATGGTATGTGTAATTGAAAGGAATTGAATGTGGAATGGAAAAGAATGATATGGAATGTGGAATGGAATTGAATGGAATGCAATGGACTGTGGAAAGGACTGGAATGGAATGTGGAATAGAATGGAATGAAACGTGGAAGGCAATGTGAAACGGAATGTGGAATGGAACGTGGAATGGAACGTGGAATGGAATGTGGAACGGAAAGTGGAATTTAATGGAATGGAATGGCGAAAGGAACGTGGAATGGAATGGGGAATGCAATCAGGAATGGAGTGGAATGAATGTGGAATCGAATGGAAAGGAATGTTGAATGGAATGTGGAATGGAATGTGGAATGCAATGGTATAGAATGTGGAATGGAATGTGGAATGGAGTGGAATGGAATGTGGAATGGAATGTGGAGTGGAATGGATTGTGGAATGCAATGTGGAATAGAACGGAATGGAATTTGGAATGTAAAGTGGAATGGAACGAAATGGAATTTAAAATGGAATCTGGAATGGAATGGAATGGAATTTGGAATGGAATGTTGAATTTAATGTGCAGTGGAATGTTGAATGCAACTTGGTATGGAAAGTGGAATGCAATTTGGAATGGAAAGTGGAATAGAATGTGGAATGGAATAGAATGCAATGTGGAATGGAATGAAATGGAAAGGAATGGAATGGAATGTGGATTGGAATATTATGAAATGTGCAATGGAATGTTCAATGGAATTGAATGTAATGGAATGTAGAATTGAAGGTGGAATCTAATGAAATGGAATGTGGAATGGAATATGGAATGGATTGTAGAATGGAATGGAATGTAATGGAATGTGGAATGTAATGGAATAGAATGGAGTGTGGAATGGAAGGTGGAATTGAATGCAATGGAAGGTGGAATAAAACGTGGAAGGAAAGGCATGGCATATGTTATGGAAGGGAATAGAATGTGGAATTGAATGGAATGGAATGTGGAATGGAATTGAATGGAATGTGGAACGGAGTGGAAGGGAATTGAATGGAATGTGCAATGGAATGTTATGGAATGGAATGGAATGGAATGTGGAATGGAATGGAATTGAATGGTATGTGGATTGCAATCGAATGAAATATGGAATGGAATGGAAGGGAATGGAATGTGGAATTGAAGTTGAAATGGAATGGAATGGAATGTGGAAAGGAGTGTGGAAAGGAGTGGAGTGGAATGTGGAATGGAACGTGGAATGGAATGGAATGGAATGTGTTATTCAATGGAATGAAACCTGGAATGAAACGTGGAATGGAACATGGAATGGAACTTGGAATGGAACGTAGAATGCAAGTTGGAATGGAATGTGGAATGTAATTGAATGGAATGTGGAATGTAATTGAATGGAATGCAATGTGGAATGGAATGGAATGGAATGCAATGTGGAATGCAATGGAATTGAAAGTGGAATGGAATGTGGAATGGAACGGAATGGAATGTGGACTGCAAAGGAATGGAAAGAAATGTGGAATTAAACGGAATGGGATGTGGAATGGAATGGAATAGAATGTGCAATGGAAAGGAATGGAACGTGGATTAGAATGTGGAATGGCATGTGGAATGGAATGTGGAATGTAATTGAATGGAACGTGGAATGGAATGTAATGGAATGGAAGGTGGAATAGAATGCAATTATATGGAATGGAATGCAGAATGGAATGGAACAGAATGTAGAATGGAATCTTGAGTGTATTGTGGAATGGAATGTAAAATGGAATGTGGAATGGAAAGGAATGTAATGTGCAATGTAAAGTGGAATGGGCTGTGCAATGGAAAGTGGAATGGAATGGAATGGAATGTGGGGTGGAACGTGGAATGGAATGAAATGGAACGTTGAGTGGAACGTGGAATGGTACGTGGAAGGGAACTTGGAATGGAATGAAATGTGGAAAGGAATAAAAAGGAATGTGGAATGGTATGTGAAATGGAATGTGGAAAGGACTGTTGAATGGAATGTTGAATGGAATGCAAAGGAATATGGAATGGAATGTGGAATGAAATCTAGAATGGAATGTGGAATGGAATGCAAAGGAATATGGAATGGAATGTGGAATGAAATCTAGAATGGAATGTGGAATGGAATGTCGAAGTGAATATGAAATGGAATGGAATGGATTGTGGAATGGAATGTGGAATAGAAAGTGGAATGGAATGTGGAATGTAATGGAATGGAATGTGGAATGGAATGTGGAATAGAATTTGGAAAGTAATGTGGAATGGAATGGAATGCGGAATGGAAAGGATTGGAATGTGGAAAGCAATGTGGAATGGAATGCAAAGGAATGCGGAATGGAAAGGAAAGGAATGTGGAATGGAATGTGGAATGGAACAGAATGGAACGTGGAATGGCATGTGGAATGGAGTGTGGAATTGAATGTGGAATGGAAAGGAATAAAATGTGGAATGGAATGTGGAAAGGAGTGTGGAATGGAATGGGGAAAGGAAAGGAAAGGAATGTGGAATGGAATGTGGAATCGAATGTGCAATGGAATGGAGTGGATTGTGGAATCGAATTGAATGGAATGGTGTGGAATATGGAATGGAATGCAATGGAATGTGCAATGGAACGTGGAATGGAACGTGAAATTGGCCGTGGAATGGAATGTGGAAACGAAGGTGGAATGGAAAGGAATGGAAAGTTAAATGGAATGTGGAATGGAATGGAATGGATCATGTAATGGACTGTGGGATGTAATGGAATGGAATGTGGAATGGAATGTGGAATGAAACGTGGAATTGAATTTGGAATGGAATGTGTAATGGAATGTGGAATGTAGTTTAATTGAAATTGGAATGGAATGGAATGGAATGTGGAATTGAATGGAATGGAATGGAACGTGGAATAGAATGAAATGGAATGGAATGGAATGCGGAATGGATTGAAATGGAATGTGGAAATCCATGTAATGGAATGGAATGTGAAATGGAATGTAAAGGAATGCGGAATGTATTGGAGTGGAATGTGGAAATGAATGGAAAGGAAAGTAGAATGGAATATGGAATGGAAGGTTTAATGGAATTTGGGATGGAATGGAATTTAATGAGGAATGGAATGGAATGGGATATGTAATAGAATGTAATGGAATGGAATGTGGAATGGAATGTGAAAAGGAAGCTGCAATGGAATGGAATGGAATGGAATGCGGAATGGAATGGAATGGAATGTAGAATGGAATATGGAATGGAATGGATTGGAATGTGGAATGGAATGTGGAATGGAATATGGAATTAAATGAGGAAAGTAATGGAATGGAATGAAATGGAATATATTGTGGAATGGAATGGAATGGAATGCGGAATAGATTTGAATGGAATGTAAAATGGAATGGAATGGAATGGAATGCAATGTGGAATGGAATGGAATGGAATGAAATGGAATACGGAATAGAATGTGGAATGGAATGGAATGGAATGGAAAGTGCAATGGAATGGAATGGAATGTGGGATGGAATGGAATGGAATGGAATGTGGAATGGAATGGAATGGAATGGAATGGAATGGAATGGAATGGAATGGACGGGAATGACAAATTGAATGGAAAGAGGAATGGAATTTGCAACGGAATGGAATGGAATGGAATGTGGAATGGAAAGGAAAAGAATGTGGAAAGGAATGGAATGGAATGGAATGGAATGGAATTGGGAATGCAGTGGAATGGTATGGAATGGAATGGAATGTGGAATGGAATGGAATGGAATGTGGAATGGAACGGAATGAAATGTGGAATGGAATGGAATGGAATGGAATTTAATGTGGAATGGAATGGAATGGAATGTGGAATGGAATGGAAACGAATGTAGAAAGGAATGGAATGGAATAGAATTGAATGTGGAGTGGAATGGAATCTAATGGAAAGTGTCATGGAATCGAATGAAATGTTGAATGGAATGGAAGGCAATGTGGAATGCAATGTGGAATGAAACTTGGAATGCAATGGAATGGAACGTGGAATGGATAGTGGAATGGAATATGGAATGGAAGGTGTAATGTGGAATGGAATGGAATAGAATGTGGATTGGAATGGAATTGATTGTGGAATGGAATGGAACGGAATGGAATATGGTATGGCATGGAATGGAATATGGAATGGAATGGAATGGAATGTGGAAAGGGATGGAATGGAATGTGCAATTGAATGGAATGGAATGGAATGGAATGTGGAATGGAATGGAATGGAATGTGGAATGGAATGTAAAGGAATGTGGAATGGAAAGAAATGGAATGGAATATGGAATGGAATGGAATGAGGAATGGAATGGAATTCAATGGAATGGAATATGAAAAGGAATGGAATAGAATATGGAATGGAATGGAATGGAAAGCAGAATGGAAACGAATGGAATGTGAAATGGAATGAAATGGAATGGAATGGAATGTGGAATGGAATAGAACTTGCAATGGAATGTGCAATGGATTGGAATGGAAAGTGGAAAGTACCGTAAAGGCATGTTGAATGGAATGGAATATAATGTGGAATGGAATGGAATGTAATGTGTAATGGAATAGTATGGAATGTGGAATGGAAGGGAATTGAATGTGGAATCGAATGGAATGGAATGGAACGTGGAATGGAAAGAAAAGGAACGTGTAAAGGGATGGAGTGGAATGCGGAATGGAATGGAATGTAACGTGGAATGCAAAGGAATGAAACATGGAATGGAATGCAATGGATTGGAATGTGTAATGGAATGGAATGGAATGTGGAATGGAATGGTATGGAAAGTGGAATGGAATGGAATGGAATGTGGAAAGGAATGAGCAATGGAATGGAATGAAATGGAATGGAATGTGGAATGGATAGAATGGAATGGAATGGAACACAGAAGGGAATGGAATGGAATGTGTAATGGAATGGAATGTGGAATGGAATGTGGAATGGAAAGGAATGGAATCGAATGGAATCTGCAATGGAATAGAACCAAATGGAATGTGGACTGGAAAGGAATCTAGAATGGAATGGAATGGAATGGAATGTGGGATTGAATGGAATTGAATGTGGAATGGAATGGAACGGATTGTGGAATGGAATGGAATGTAATGGAATTGAATGTGGAATGCAATGTAGTTTATTGGAATGTGGAATGGAATGGAACGTGGAATGGAATGTGAAATGGAATGGAATGGAATGGGGAAAGCAAAGGAATGGAATGGAATGTGGAATGGAATGGAATATGCAATGGATTGGAATGGAATGGAATGTGGAATGGAATGGAATGGAATATGGAAAGGAATGGAATGGAATGGAATGGAATGGAATGGCATGGAATATGGAATGGATTGCAATGGAATGGATTGGAATGTGTAATGGAATCGAAAGAAATGTGGAATGGAATGGAATTGCATGTGGAATGCAAAGTGGAATGGAACGTGGAGTGGAATGGAACGTGGAATGGAAAGTGGAATGGATAGTGTAATGGAACGTGGAATGGAATGTGGAATGTGGAATGTAATGCAATGGAATGTGGATTTAAATGGAATTGAATGCGGAATGGAACGGAATGGAATGGATTGGAGAATGGCATGGAATTGAAGGTGGAATGGAATCGAATGGAGTGGAAATTGGAAGGGAATGGAATGGAAATTGGAATGGAATTGAATGGAATGGAATGTGGAATGGAATGGAGTGGAATGGAATGTGGAATGGAATGCCATGGAACGGAATGTAATATGGAATGGAATGGACTGGAATGTGTAATGAATTGGAATGGAAGGGGAATAGAATGTGATGGAATAGAATGGAATGTGAAATGGAATGGAATGGAATGTGTAATGGAATGGAGTTTAATGGAAAGTGGAATGGAATGAAATGGAAGGGAATGGAATATGCAATGGAATGGAATGTGTAATGGAATGTCGAATGGATTGGAATGGAATGGAATGGAATGTGGAAAGGAACAGAATGGAATGGAATGGAAAGTGGAAAGGAACAGAATGGAATGGAATGGAATGTGGAATGAAATGAACAGGAATGTGGAAAGTAACGGAATATAAAGTGGAATGGAATGGAAGGGAATATGGAATGGAATGGAAAGGAAGGTGGAACGGAATGGAGTGGAATGTGGAAAGGAATGTAGTGTAATGTTGAATGCAATGGCATGGAATGTGGAATGGAATTGAATGGAACATGGAAATGAATGTGCAATGGAATGGAATGAAATGGCATGGAATGTGGAATGGAAAGGAATGGAATGTGGAATGGAAAGGAATGTGTAATGGAATGTGGAATTGAATGTAATGGAATGTGGAATGGAAAGGAATGTGTAATTGAATGTGGAATGGAACGGAATGTAATGGAATGGAATGTGGAATGGAATGGAATGGAATGAGGAATGGAAGCTAATGTGGAATGGAATATGGAATGGAATGGAATGGAATGGAATGGAATCGGGAATGGAATGGGAAGGAATGTAATGGAGCGTGGATTGGAATGGCATGTTGAATGGAATGGAATGGAACGGAATGTGGAATGAAATGGAATGGAATTGAGTGTGGAATGGAATGGAATGGAAAGGAATGGATTGTGGAATGTAATGGAATGAAATGTGCAATGGAACGAATGTTATGTGGAATGGAATATGGAATGGAACGTGGAATGGAATGGAATGGAACGTGGAATAGAACGTGGAATGAAACGTGGATTGGAACGAAACGTGGATTGTTTAATGGAATGGAATGGAATGTGGAATGGAATGGAATGGAATGTGGAATGGAATGGAAAGGAATGTGGAATGGGATGTGCAATGGAATGGAAGAAATGGAATGGAATGTGGAATGGAATGGAATGGAATTTGGAATGGAATGGTATGTGGAATTGAATATGGAGTGGAATGGAATGTGGAATGGAATGTTGAATGGAATTGAATGGATTGTGGAATGGAACAGAATGGAATGTGCATTGGAGTGAAATGGAATGTGTATTTGAATGGAATGGAATGGAATGTGGAATGTAATACAATAAAATGGAATGTGAAGTGGAATGGAATATGGAATGGAATGTGTAATGGAATTGAATGGAATGGAATGTCGAACGGAATGGAATGTTGAATGGATTGGAATGGAATGCGGAATGGAATGGTATGGAATGTGGAATGGAATGGAATGGAATTTAGAATGGAATGCAGTGGAATGGAATGGAATGAAATGGAATGTGCAATGGAAAATGGAATTGAATGGAAACGAACGTGGAATGGAATGTGGAATGGAACACAAGGGAACGTGGAATGGAATGGAAAGGAATGGATTGTGGAATGGAATGTTATGGAACGTGGAATGGAATGGAATGGAATGAGGACTGGAATTTGGAATTGAATGGATAGTGGAATGCAATTGAATGGAAGGGAATGTGGAATGGAATGTTTAATGGAATCTGATGGAATGTGGAATGGAATGTGGAATGGAATGTGGAATGGAATGGAATGGAATGTGGAATGCAATGTGGAATGGAATGGAATGCGAAGTGGAATGGAATGGAATGGACAGAGGAATGGAATATGGAATAGAGTGGAATGGAAAGTGGAATAGAATGTAGTAGAATGTGGAATGGAACGTGAAATGGATCGTGGAGTAGAACATCGAATGGAATATGGTATGGAACGTGTAATGGAATGCAATGGAACGTGGAATGGAATTGAATGTCGAATGGAATGTAATGGAATGGAATTTAATTAAACAGGACCAGGAATGGAATGGAATGTGAAATAGAATGGTATCGAATAAGGAATGGAATGTAATGGAATGTGTTATGGAATGCAATGGAATGGGGAATGGAATGTGGAAAGCAATGGAATGGAGTGTAGAATGGAATCTGGAATCTAATGGAATGGAATGTGGAATGGAATGTGGAAAAGAATGTGGAAAAGAATGTCGAATATAACGGAATGGAAGATGGTATGCAATATGGAACGGAGTGTGAAATGTAATGCGGAATGGAATGCAATGGAATGTAGTATGGTATGTGGAATGGAAGTGAATGGAATGTGGAATGGACTGTGGAAAGTAATGTGGAATGGAACGGATTGGAAGGTGAAATGGAATGTGGAATGGAATGTAGAATGGAATGTGAAATGTATTGAAATTGGATGTGGAATTCAACGTGGAACGGAAGGGAATGGGAAGTGGAATGGAACGTGGAACGGAACGTGGAATGGAATAGAATGGAACGTGGAATGGAATGGAACGGAATGTGGAATGGTATGGAACGGAACGTGGAATGGTATGTGTTAAGGAATGTGGAAAATAATAGAATGTAATGTGGAATGGAATGTGGAACGGAATAGTGAGAGTAACGTGGAATTTAAAGTGGAATGGAATGGAATGGGATGTGGAATGGAATGGAATGGAATGGGGAATGGAATGTGGAATGGAATGGAACAGAATGTGGAATGGATTGTGGAACGGAATGTGGAATGGAATGTGGAATGGAATGTGGAAAGGAATGTGGAATGTAACAGAATGGAATGTGAAATGAAACGGAATGGAATGTGGAATGGAATGGAGTGGAATGAGGAATGGAATGCAAAGGAATGAGGAATGGATTATGGAATGAATTGTGGAATGGAATGTGGAATGGAATGTGGAAAGGAATGTTTAATGTAACGGAATGGAATGTGAAATTGAATGTAATTGAATGTGGAACGGAATGTGGAACGTAATATGGAATGGAATGTGGAAAGGAATGTGGAATGCAACGGAAGGGAATGTGAAATGTAATGGAATGGAATGTGGAAAGGAATGTGGAATGCAACGGAAGGGAATGTGAAATGTAATGGAATGGAATGTGGAATGGAATGGAATGTGGAATGGAATGTGGAAAGGCACGTGCAAGGTTACAGAATGGAATGTGAAATGGACTGTGGAATGGATTAAGGAATGGAATGTGGAAGGGAATATAGAATGAAATTCGGATAGGAATGTGGAAAAGAATGTGGAATGGAACAGACTGGTATTTGGAATGTAACGGGGAAAGCAACCTGGAATGGAATGTGGAATGGAATGGAATGGACGTGTAATGGAATGTGAAATGGAAAGGAATGGAATGTGGAATGGAATGGAATGGAATGGAATGGAATGTGCAATGGAATGTGGAAAGTTAAGTGTAATGGAATGGTATGGAATGTGTAATGGAACGTGGAATGGAATTGAATCGACTTTGGAATGGAACGTACAATGGAACGTGGAATGAAATGGAATGTAATGAGGAATAGAATGGAATGTGGAATGGAGTGGAAGGGAAGGTGGAATGGAATGTGGAATGGAATGGAATGGAATGGGGAATGGAATGGAATGGAATGTGAAATGGAATGTGGAACAGAATGTGCAATGTAATGTGGAATGGAATGTGAAAAGGATTGTGGAATGCAATGTGGAAGGGAATGCAATGGTATGTCAAATGGAATGTGGAATGGAATGTGAAATGTAATATGGAAAGAAATGTCGAATGGAATGTAATGGAACGTGAAATGGAATGGAATGGAATATGGAAGGGAACGTGGAATGGAACGTGGAAAGGAAATTGGAATGTAATGGAATGGAATGTGGAATGGAAAGTTGAATGGAATGTGCAATGGAATGGAATGTGGAATGGAAAGTTCAATGGAATGTGCAATGGAATGGAATGGAATGGAATGGAATGTGGAATGGAATGGAATGGAATCAGGAATAGAAAGTAATAGAATGGAACTTGGAATGGAATGTGGAATGGAGTGTGGAATGGAATCTGTAATGAAACGCAATGGAATGTGAAATGGAATTTGGAATGGAATGTGGAATGGAATGTCAAAAGTAATGGAATGGAATGTGGAATTGAAAGTGGTATGGAAAGGAATAGAACGTGGAATTTAATGTGGCATGGAATGGAAAGGAATATGGAATGGATTGTGGAATGGAATGTGGAATGGATTGTGGAATGGAATTTGGAATGGAATGTGGAATGGAATGTGGATTGGAATGTGGAATGGGAAGTGGTATGTAACCTATAAAGGAACGTGGAATGTAATGGAATGGAACGTGTATTGGAATGTGAAATAGAATGGAATTTGGAATGAAATGTGCAGTGTAATGTGGAATTAAACGTGCAAAGGAAAGGAATGGAATGTGGAATGGAATGTGCAATGGAATGGAATGGAATGTGGAATGGAATGGAATGGAATGTTGAACGGCATGTGGAATGGAATGTGGAATGGAACGGAATGTAATGTGGAATGGAATGTTGAAGGGAAAGTGGAACGGAATGGAATGTAATGCGGAATGGAACGTGGAGTGATATCGAATGGAAGTTGGAATAGAAAGTTGAATGGAACATGGAATGGAATGTGGAATGCAATGGAATGGAAAGAGGAATGGCATTTAATGGAATGTGGAATGGAATGTGGAATGGAATACGAAATGTAATGTGGAACGGAATATAGTATGAAAGTGGAATGGAATGTTGAATGGAATGTGGAATGGAGTGTCGAATGGAATGTGTAATGGAACAGAAAGGAATGTGAAAAGGAATGTGGAATGGAATGTGGAATAGATAGTCAAATATAATGCAATGGAATGTTTAATTGAACGTGGAAAGGAAAGGAATTTAATGTGGAATGCAATGTGGGATGGAATCTAATGGACTGTGGAATGGATTGTGGAATGGAATGTAGTAGAACGTGGAATGCAATGTGAAATAGAGTGTAATGGAATGTGAAATGGAGTTTGGATTGCGATGTGGAATTGGAAATGGAATGGAATGGAATGGAACGTGTAATGGAATGTGGAAAGGAATGGAATGGAAAGTGGAATGCAATGGAATTGAAAGTGGAATAAAATGTGGAAAAGAAAGTGTAATGAAATGGGATATAAAGGGGAATGGAACGTGTAATTTAATTGAATGGACCTTGGAATGGAACATAGAATGCAACGTTGAATGGAATGTGAAATGGAATGGAATGGAATGTGGAATCAATTGAAGGGAATTTGGAATAGAATGGAATGGAATGTGGAATGGAATGTGGAATGGAATTGAAAGTAATGGGGAATGGAACGAAATGGAATGTGGAATGCAACGCGGAACGGAATGTGGCATGGAATATGGAATGGAATGTGGAAAGGAATGCGAAATGGAACGCTGTGGAATGTGAAATGGAATGTGGAATGGAAAATAATGGAATGTGGAATAGAATGTGGAACGGAATGTGGAACGGAATGTGGAATGTAATGTGGAAAGGAATCTGGAATGGAACGTAATGGAATGTGAAATTGAATAGAATGGACTGTGGAATGTAATGTTTAGTGGAATGCAATGGAATGTGAAATGGAATTTGGAATAGAACGGAATGGAATGTGGAAAGCAATGGAATGGAATGGTATGGAATGAGGAATGCAATGGAATGGAATGTAGAATGGAATGGAATGGAATGTGGAATGGAATGTGGAATAGAATGGAATGGAATGTGGAATGGAATGGAATGGAATGGTATGAAATGTGGAATGGAATGGAAGGGAATGTGGAATGGGATGTGGAATGGAATGGAATGGAAGGCGGAATGGAACATGGAATGGAAGGTGTAATGGAACGTGCAATGGAAAGTGGAATGGAACGTGGAATGGAATGATTAATAGAATGGAATGGAATGTGGAATGGAATGGAATTTAATGGAATGTGGAATGGAATGTGGAATAGAATGGACTGGAAAGTGGAATAGAATGGAATGGAACGTGGAATGGAATGGAAAGGAATGGAATGTGGAATGGAATGGAATGGAATGAAATGTCGAATTGAATGGAGTGCAATGTGGAATGGAATGGAATGGAATGTGGAATGGAATGGAATGGGAAGAGGAATTGAATGGAATTGAATGTGCAATGGAATGGAATGGAATGTGGAATGGAATGGAGTGGAAATGAATAGAATGTGGACTGGAATGGAAAGGAAAGTAACGGAATGTGGAATGGAATGAAATGGAATGGAATGTGGAATCGATTGGAACGGTTTGTGGAATAGAATGTAATGGTAGGTGGAATGGAATATGGAATGGAATGTGGAAACTTATGTTGAGTGGATTGGAAAGAAATGTGGAAAAATTGGAGTGTAATGTTGAATGGAATGGAATGGAAAAGAATGTGGACTAGAGTGCAATTCAATGGAAATGAATGTGGATTGCAATGGAATGGAATTTGGAATGGAATGTGGGATGAAATGGAAAAGAATGTTGAATGGAATGGAATGGAATGTGGAATGGAATTGAATGGAAAATGGACTGGAATGTGGAATGGAATAGAATGCAATGGAATGGAATGGAATGTGGAAGGTAACTGAATGGAATGTTGAATGCAATGTGAAAAGGAGTGGAATTGAATGTGGAATTCAATGTGGAATTCCATGAAATGGGACGTGGAATGTAACGTGGAATGTAACGTGGAAGGGAATGGATTGGAATGAGGAATGGAATGTGGAATGGAATGTAATATGGAATGGAACGTGGAATGGAACGTGGAATGGAATGAAATGGAAGGTGGAATGGAATGTTGAATGCAATGTGGAAAGGAATGGAATGCAATGTGGTATGGAATGTGGGATGGAATCGAAAGGAATGGGGAATGGAATGGAATGGAATATGGAATGGAACGTGGAATGGAACGTCGAAAGGAATGGAATTGAACGAATAATGGAATTTGGAATGGAATGAAATGGAACGTGGAATGGAATGTGGAATGGAATGTGGAATAAAATGGAATGGAATGTGGAATGGAATGGAATGGAAAGTGGAATGGAATGGAATGGAATGTGGAAAGGAATGGAATGGTATGTGAAATGGAATGGAATGGAATGTGGAATGGAATGGATTGGAATGGAATGTGGAATGGAATGGAATGGAAAGTGGAATGGAATGGAATGGAATGTGGAAAGGAATGGAATGGTATGTGAAATGGAATGGAATGGAATGTGGAATGGAATGGATTGGAATGGAATGTGGAATGGAATGGAATGGAATGTGCAATGGAATGGAATGGAACGTTGAATGGAATGTTCAATGGAATGGTATGGAAGGGAATGTGGAATTGAAGATGGAAAGGAAAGGAAAGGGATGTGGAATGGAATGTGCAACGGATGGTGGAATGGAATGCAATAGAATGTGGAATGGATTGGAATGGAATGGAATGTGGAATGGAATGTGCAACGGATTGTGGAATGGAATGGAATGGAATGTGGAATGGATTGGAATGGAATGGAATGTGGAAAGGAAGGTGGAATTGAATGGAATGAAATGTGGAATTGAATGTGGAACAGAATGCAATGGAATGAGGAATGGAATGGAATGGAATGCGGAGCAGAATGGAATGGAATGTGGGATGGAATCAAATGCATTGTGGAAAGGAATGGATTGGATTTGAATGGAATGTGGAATGGAGTGGAAAGGAATAGAATGAAATGTGGAATGGAAAGGAATGGTAGGTGGAATGGAATGGAATGGAATGTGGAATTGAAGTTGAAATGGAATGGAATGGGATGTGGAAAGGAATGTGGAAAGGAGTGGGGTGGAATGTGGAATGGAAAGTGGAATTGAATGGAATGGAATGAGGAATGGAATGGAATGTGGAATAGAATGTACTGGATTGTGGAATAGAACGTGGAATGGAAAGTGGAATGGAACGTTGAATGGAACGTGGAATGGAACATGGAATGGGATGTGGAAAGGAATGTGGAATGGAATGCAATGGAATGTGGAATGGAATGCAATGGAATGTGGAATGGAATGGAATGGAATGTGGAGTAGAATGGAATGAAACGTGGAATGGTAAGGAAAGGAATGTGTAATGGAAAGGAATGGAATGCGGAATGCCATGGAATGGTATGGAATGTTGAAAGGAATGTAATGGAATTTGCAATGGAATGGAATGTAGTCTGGATAGGAATAAAATGGAATGTGGAATGGAATGGAATGGAATGTGGAGTCGAATGGAATGGAATGGAATGTGGAATGGAATGCAATGGATTAGAATGAAATGTAATGGAATGTGGAATGGAACGTGGAATGGAAGGTGGAATGGAATGGAATGGATTTTGGAATGGAATGGAATGGAATGGAATTTTCAATGGAAAGGAATGGAATGTGTAATGCAATGGAATGGTATGGAATGTGGAATGGAATGGAATGGAATGGAATGAGCAATGGTATGCATTGGAATGGAATAGAATGGAATAAATTGAGCAATGGAATGCATTGGAATGTGGAATGGAATAGAAGAGAATGTGCAATGGAATGGAATGAAATGTGGAGAGGATTGAAATAGAACGGAATGTGGAATGGAATTCAATGGAATGGTGAATTGAATGGAGTGGAATGTGGATTGTAATCGAATGGAAAGTGGAATGGAATGGAATGGAATTGAATGGAATGTGTAATGGAATGGAATGGAATGGAACGGAATGTGGAATGGAACGGAATGGTATAAGTAAAGGAATGGAATCGAATGTGGAATGGAATGGAATGGAAGGGAATGTGGAATTGAAGTTGGAATGGAATGTTATGGAATGTGGAAAGGAATGTGGAAAGGAGTGGAGTGAAATGTGGAATGGAATTGAACGGAATGGAATGGAAATTGAAATGGAATGGAATGGAAAGTGGAATGGAATGGAATGATGAGGAGAGTGTAATGGAATGCAATGGAATGTGGAATAGAATGTGGAATGGAAAGTGGAATGGATTGGAGTGGAAAGTGGAATGGAATGGAATGGAATGTGGAAAGAAATGAAGAATGGAATATGGAATGGAATGGAGTGGAATGTGGACGGGAATGTGGAATGGAATGGAGTGGAATGTGGAATGGAATGTGGAATGGAGTGGAATGTGGAATGCAATGCAATTTAACGTTTAATGGAATGTGGAATGGTATGGAATGGAACGTGGAATGGAACGTTTAATGTAAGGTGGAAAGGATTGTGGAATTATGTGCAATGGAATGTGGAATGAAATGTCAAATGGCATGCAATGGAACATGGAATGGAGAGTGGAATGGAACTTGGAAAGGAACGTGGAATGGAAGGTGGAATGGAACGTGGAAAGGAATGTCAAATGCAATGGGGAATGGAATGCAATGGAATGTGGAATAGATTGTGGAATGGAATGGAATGTGGAATTGAAAGTAAAATGGAATATGGAATGGAATTTGCAATGGAATGGAATGGAATATGGAATGGAATCTGGATTCGAAGGTAAAGTAGCATGGAATGTAAAATGGAATGTGGAATGGAATGTGGAACGGAATGTGGAATGGAATGTAGAATGGAATATGGAATGGAATGTGAAATGGAATGGAATGGAATGTGCATTGGAATGTTGAATAGAATGGAAGTGGAATGGATTGTTGAATGGAATGTGGAATGGAATGCGGAATGGAATGGAGTGTATTGTGGAATGGAATGTGCAATGCGATGGAATGGAATGTGGAATGGAATGTGGAATGGAATGGAATGGAATGCAATGTGGAATGGAATGTGGAGTGGAATGGAACATAATGTGGAATGCAATGTGGAATGGAATGGAATGGAATGTTGAAAGGAATGTGTAATGAAATGGAGCGGAAAGTGGAAGGGTATGTGGAATGTAATGGAATGGAATTTGTAATGGAATCTGGAATGGAATGGAATGGAATGTGGAACTGAATGGAATGGAATGTGGAATGGAATGTGGAATGGAATGTGGAATATAATGGAAAGAATGTGGAATAGAATGTGGAATGCAATATGGAATGGAATGCGGAATGGAATGGAATGACATGTGGAATGAAAAGTGGAATCGAATGGAATGGAATGGAATGTGGAATGGATTGGAATGGAATGGAGTGTTGACTGGAATGGAATGGAAGGGAATGTGCAGTGGACTGTGGAATGGAATGGAATGGAAATTGGAATGGAATGTGGAATGGAATGGAAAAGAATATGGAATGGAAGGTGGAATAGAATGGAATTGAATTTGGAATGGAATGTGGAATGGAATGGAGTGCAACGTTGAATGGAATGGAATGCAACATGGAATGGAATGGAATGGAATATGCATTGGAATGGAATGGAATGGAAGATGGATTGGAATGGGATGGAATGTGGAATGGAAAAGAATGGAATGTGGAAGGGTAGGTGTAATGGAATGGAATGGAATGTGGAATGGGATGTGGAATGGAATGGAATGTGGAATAGAAAAGTGGAATGGAAAGGAATGGATTGGAGTGTGAAATGGATTGGAATGGATTGTGGAATGGAATGTGGAATGCGATGGAATGTTTAATGCAATGTGAAATGGAAAGGAATGCAATGAAACGGAATGTGGAATTTAATGGAATGGAAAGGTATGTGGAATGGAATGGAATGGAAAGGAATGGAATGTGCAATGGAATGAAATGGAATGTGTAGAAGTATGGAATGGAATGGAATGTGTAACAGAATGGAATGGAATGGAATGGAATACGGAATGTAATGCAATTGAATTTGGAATGGAAAGGAATGGAATGTGGAATGGAACTGAATGGAATATAGAATGGAATGGAATGGAAAGGAATGTAATGTGGAATGGAGTGGAAGTGAATGTGGAATGTAATGTGGAATGGAATGGAATGGAAAGATTGGAATGTGGAAAGGAATGGAAGGGAATTTGAATGGAATTCAGAATGGAATGGAATGGAATGCGGAATTGAATGGAATGGAATTTGGAATGGAATAGAATGGAATAGGTTGTGGAATGGAAAGGAATGGAATGTGGAATGTAACGTAATGGAATGTGGATTGGAATGGAGTGGAATGCAAAGGAATGTGGAATGGAATGGAATGAAATGTGGAATGGAATGGAATGGTGTGGAATGAGGAATGGAATGGAGTGGAATATGGAATGGAATGGAATCGAATGTGGAATGGAATGTGGAAAGGGATGTGGAATGGGATGTGGAAAGGAATGGAGTGGAATGTGGAATGGAATGTAGAATGGAATGAAATTGAACGTGGAAAGCAATGGAGTGGAATGTGGAATGGAATGTGGCATGGATTGGAATGGAATGTGGAATGGAATGTGGAATGGAATGGAATGGAACGTGGATTGGAAAGTGGAATGGAACATGTAACGCAATGTGCAGTGGAATGGAATGGACTGTGGAATGGAATTTGGATTGGAATGGAATCGAATGGATTTTAATGGAATGCGGAATGGAATGAAACGGAATGTGAAATGGAATTGAATGGTATGGAACGGAATGTGGAATGGATTGGAATGAAATCTGGAATGGAATGTGAAATGTAATGGAATGGAATTTGGAAAGGAATGTGGAATGGAATGTGGAATCGAATGTGGAAAGGAATGGAATGTAATGTGCAATGGACTGGAATGAAATTTGGAATGGAATGTGGAATTGAATGGAATGAAATGTGGAATGGAATGGAATGTGGACTGGAATGGAAAGGAATGGAATGGAATATGAAATGCAATGGATTGGAATGTGGAATGGAATTGAATTGAATGTGGAATGTAATGGAAAGAATTGTGGAATGGAATGCAGAATGGAATGGAATGGAATGGAATGTGGAAAGGAATGTGGTATGGAATTGAATGGAATATGGAATGGAATGGAATGGATTGTAGAAGGGAATGGAATGGAATAGAATAGAATATGAAATTGAATGGAATGGAATATGGAACGGAATGGAAAGGATTGTAATGTGGAATGGAATGGAATGGAAAGGAATGTGGCATGAAATGGAATCAAATGGAATGGAATGGAATGGAAAGCATGAGGAATGGAAAAGAATCGAATGCAGTGGAACGGAATGGAAGGGAATGGAGAATGGAATGTGGAATGGAATCGAAAGAAATGCGGAATGGAATGGAATGGAATGGAATGTGGAATGGAATGGAATGGAATGTGGAATGAAAAGTGGAATGCATTGGAATGGAAAGTGAAAAAGAATGGAATGGAATGGATTGTGGAATTGAATGGAATGGAATGGATTGGAATATGGAATGGAATGGAATGGAATGGATTGTGGAATGGAATGTAATGGAATGGAAGGAGTAATGCAATGGAATGGAATGGAATGGAATGGAATGGAATGGATTGTGGAATGGAATGTAATGGAATGGAAGGAGTAATGCAATGGAATGGAATGGAATGGAAGGGAACGGAGAATGGAATGTGGAATGGAATGCAAAGGAATGTGGAATGGAATGGAATGTGGAATGGAATGTGGAGAGGAATGGAATGTGAAAAAGAATGGAATGAATTGTGGAAAGGAATGGAAAGGAATTTGGAATGGAATGGAATGGAATGGAATGTGGAATAGAATGTGGAATTTATTGCAATGGAAAGTGAAAATGAACGGCATGGAATGTGGAATGGAGTGAAATGGAATGTGGAATGGAATGGAATTGAATGAGAAATGGAAAGTGGAATGGAATGGAACGGAATGTGGAATGGAAATGAATGCAATATAGTATGGAATGGAATGAAATGTAGAATGGAATGTGGAATGGAATGCGGAATGCAATTGAATGGAATGTGGAATGGAATGTGGAATGGAATTTGAAATGGAAAGTGGAATGGAATGTGGAATGGAATTGGATGGAATGTGGAATAGAATGCAATGTAATGTACAATGGAAATAGAATATGGAATGGATTGGAATGAAATGTAGAATGGAAGGGAATGGAATAGAATGGAATATGGAATGGAATGGAGTGGAATATGCAATGGAATGGAATGGAATGAAATGTGGTGAGGAATGGAATGGAAAGGAATGAGGAATGCAATGGAATCGAATGGAGAGGAAGCGAATGGATAATGGAATGGGGAATGGAATGGAAAGGAATGTGGAATGGAATGGAAAGGAATGTGGAATGGAAAGTGGAATGAAGTGGAATGCAAAGTGAAGAGGAATGGAATGGAATGTGGAATGGAATGGAATGGATTGTAGAAATTAATGGAATGGAATGGAAAGGAATATTGAATGGAATGGAATGGAATAGATTGTGGTATGGATTGGAATGGAATGGAATGTGTAATGCCATGGAATGGAATGGAATGGAATGGAATGGAAGGGAATGGAGAATGGAATGTGGAATGGAATTCAACGGATTCTAGAATGGAATGGAATGTGGAATGGAATGGGATGGAATGTGAAAAGTAATGGAATGTAATGTGGAATGGAATGGAAGGGAATGTGGAAGGGAATGGAATGGAATGGAATGTGGAATCGAATGTGGAATTTAATGGAATGGAAAGTGAAAATGAAAGGCCTGGAATGTAGAACGGAATGGAATGGAATGTCGAATGAAATTGAATGCAATGTGGTATGGAATGTAATGGAACATAGAATGGAATGTGGAGTGGAATGTAGAATGGAATTGAGTGGAATGTGGAATGGAATCTAATGTAATGTAGAATGGAATTTGGAATGGAATGTAATGCGGAATGGAATGGAACAGAAGGTGGAATGGAACGTGGAGTTGAACTTGGAATGGAAAGTAATGGAACATGGAGTTGAGCTTGGAATGCAACGTGGAATGGAAAGTGAAATGGAAAGGAATGCAATGTGGAATGGAATGGAATGAAATGGAAGGTGGAATGCAATGGAATGGAAGGTGGAATGTATAGAAATGGAATGTGGAAGTGAATGGAATGGAATGTGGAATGGAATGAGGAATGGAATGAAATGGAAAGCGGAATAGAATGTGAAATGGAAAGGAATGGAACCGAGAAAGGAATGTGGAATAGAAAGTGGAATGGAATGTGGAATGTAATTTGGAATTGTTTGGAATGGAATGTGGAATGCAATGGAGGGGAATGTGGAATGGAATGGAATGGAGTGCAACGTGGAATGGAATGGAATGGAAAGTGGAACGGAATGTGGAATCGAATGTGGAATGCAATATCGAATGGAATGGAATGTAACATGGAATGGAATGGAATGGAATGTGGAATGGAATGGAATGTGGAATGGAATGCAAAGCAATGTGGACTGGAATGGAATGTAATGAAATGGAAATTGAAATGCAATTGAATGGAACGTGGAATCGAATGGAATGGAATGCGGAATGGAATGGAATAGAATTGAAAGTGGAAGGGAAGGGAATGGAATGTGGAACGCAATGTGGAATGGAATGCGGAATGCAAAGTGGAAAGGAATGAAGTGGAATGTGGAATGGCTTGTGGAATGCAATGGAGTGGAAAGTGAAATTGTATGGAATGGAGAGGAATGTAGAAAGGAATGGAATTTAATGCGGAATAGAATGTGGAATGGAATGGAATGAAATGTGGAATGGAATTTAATGTAACGTGGAATGGAACGTGGAATGGAATGTGGAATGGAATGTGAAATGAATGGAATGGAAAATGGAAAGCAAAGATGGATGGAATGGAATGGAATGTGGAATGGAATGGAATGGAGTGGAATGTGGAATGGAATGTAGAATGGAATGGAGTGGAATTTGGAATCGAATGTAGAAAGGAATGTGTTATTCAATGTGGAATGGAATGGAATGTGGAATGGAAAGAGGAGTGGAATGGAATGGAATGGAATGTGGAATGGAATATAATGGAACGGATTGGAATGGAATGTGGAATGGAATGGAATTTAAAGAAATGAAATGTGTAATGGAATGACACGGAAAGTGGAAATGAATAGAATGGAATAGAACGTGGAATTGAACATAATGGAATGGAATGGAATGTGGAATTGAATCGAATGTAATGCGGAATATAATGGAATGGAATATGGAATGGAATGTGAAAAGGAATAAAATGGGATGCGGAATGGAATGTTGAATGGAATGGAAAGGAATTTGGAATGGAATCTGGGATGGAATGCCGAATGGAATGTGGAATCGAATGTCGAAAGGAAAGTAATGCCATGTCCAATGTAATGTTGAATGGAGTGTGCAATGGATTAGAATGGAATGTGGAATCAAATGGAATGTAGGGTGAAATGGAATGCAATGGAATGTGCAATGGAATGTGAAATGGAATAGAATGTGGAGCGGAATGGAATGGAATGTGGAATGGAATTGAATGGAATGTGAATTGCAATGGAAACGAATGGAATGGAATGTGAAATGGAATATGGAATGGAATATGGAATGGAATTGTGTTGAATGTGGAATGGAAAGGAACGGAAAGGCGAATGGAATGTGGAATGGAATGGAATGGAATGTGGAATGGAATGGAATGGATTGTGGAATGGAATGGATTGGAATGGAACGGAATATGGAATGGAATGGAATGGAATGGAATATAATGTGGAATGGAAAGGAATGCAATCGAATGTGGAATTCAATGGAAAGGAAAGGAACGGAATGGAATGGAATGGAATGGAATTCAACGGACGGGAACACGGAATGGAATGTGGAATGGAATGTAAAGATATGTGGAATGGAATGTGGAATGGAATGGAAAGGAATGGGAAAACGAATGGAATTGAATGTGGAATGGAATAGAATGGAATGTGCAATGGAATGGAATGGAAAGCGGAATGGAATGTAAAATGGAATAGAATGTAGAATGGAATGGAATGGAATGTGGAATGGAATGGAATGGAAAGTGGAAAGGAATGGAAACGAATGGAATGCAATTTGAAATGGAATGGAATGGAAGGTATTGGAATGTGGAATGGAATGGAGTGGATTGCAGAATATGATGGAAGGGAATGGAATCTAGAATGGAATGGAATGGAATCGAATGGAATGGAATGGAATGTGGAATGGAATGGAATAGAATGGAATGTGGAATTTAATGTAATGGCATGGAATGGAATGCAACGAGGAATGGAATGGAATGGAAAGTGGAATGGATAGTGGAAAAGAATGGAATGGAATGTGAAATGGAATGGAATGGAATACGGAATGCAATGTGAAATGGAAAGGAATGGAACGTGGAATGCAATGGAAGGCAATTTGGAATGGAATGAGGAATGGAATGGAAAGGAATATGAAATGGAATGCAATCGAATGTGGAATGGAATGGAAGGAGGAATGGAAAGTAATGGAATGTGTAATGGAATGGAATGGGAAGGAATGCATTAGAATGTGGTAAGGAATGGAATGGAATGTTGAATGGAATGGAAGGGAATTTGGAAAGGAATGGAATGGAATGGAAGGGAATTTGGAATGGAATGGAATGCAATGTGGAATGGAATGGAATGGAACAGAATGTGGAATGGAATGGAATGGAATGGAATGGAATGGAATATGGAATGGAATGTGGAATGGAATGGAATGGAATATGGAATGGAATGGAATATGGAATGGAATGGAATATGGAATGGAATGGAATATGGAATGGAATGGAATATGGATTGGAATGGAAAGCATTGTGGAGTCTAATGGAATGAAATGGAATCGAACGTGGAATGGAACATGGAAAGGAATGGAATGGAATAAAATGGTATGGAATGTGGAATGGAATGGAATGGAATATGGAATGGGATGGTATGGAATGTGGAATGGAATGGAATGGAATATGGAATGGAATGGAATATGGAATGGAATGGAATATGAAATGGAGTGGAATGAATTGTGGAATCTAATGGAATGGAATGGAATGGAATTTGGAATGGAACGGAACTTGGAATGGAACGTGGAAAGGAATGGAATGGGATAGAATGGAATGGAACGTGGAATGGAATGGAATGGAATGTGGAATTGAATGTTATCTCTAATGTAAAGTGGAATGGAATGGAATGTGGAATGGAATGGAATGGAATTTAATGTGGAATGGAATGTGGAATGGAATAGAATGGAATGTGGAAAGGAATGTGGAATTGAATGGAATGGAATGTGGACTTTAAAGGAATGGATTGTGGAATGGAATGGAACGGAATGTGGAATGGAAAGCGGAATTAAATGGAATGGAATGTGAAATAGAATGGAATGTTATGTGGAATGGAACGTGGAAAGGAATGGAATGGAATGTGGAAGGGAAAGTGGAATGGAATGTGGAATGAGACGTGGAATGGAATGGAATATGGAAAGGAATGTGGAATGGAATGTGGAAAGGAATGGAATGCAAGTAGAATGGAATGTGGAATGGAATGGAATGGAATGTGGAATGGAATGTGGAGTTAAATGAGGAAAGGAAAGTGGTATGGAATTGAATGTGGAATGGAATGTAAAGTGGAATGAAATGGAATGGTATGTGGAAAGGAATGGAATGGAATTTGGAATGGAATGGAATGTGGAATGGAATGGAAATTGGAATGGAATGAAACGTGGAATGGAAGGTGGAATGGAAGGGAATGGAATGTGGAATGAAATGTGGAATGGAATGAGGAATGGAAAGTGGAATAGACCATTGAGTAGAACGTGGAATGGAACGTGGAATGGAATGTGGAATACAAAGGAAAGGAATATGGAATGGGATGGAATGGAATGGTATGTGAAAAGAAATGGAATGGAAAGTCGATTTGAATGGAATGGAATGTGGAATGGAATGTAATGAAATGTGGAATAGAATGTCGAATGGAATGCGGAATGGAATGGAATGGAATGAAATGGAATGTGGAATGCAATGTGGAATGGAATGGAATGGAATGTGGAATGGAAAGGAATGGAAACCGGAATGGAATGGATTCGAATGGAATGTGGAATTGAATGGAATGGAATGGGAAAAGGAATGGAATGTGGAATGTCATGTAATGTTGAATGTAATGGAGTGGAATGTGAAATGCAATGGAATGGCATGTGCAATGCAATGGAATGGAAAGCGGAATGGAATGTGAAAGGAATGGAATGGAATGGAATACATTGTGGAATGGAACGTGGAATGGAACGTGGAATGGAACGTGGAATTGAACGTGGAATGGAACGTGGAAAGGAATGTGGAATGGAAGGGAATTGAATGGAATGGAATGTGGAATGCAATGTGGAATGGAATGGGATTGAATGTGGAATGAAATGTGGAATGGAATTTGCAATGGAATGTAGAGTGGAATGGAATGGAATATGTAATAGAATGTTGAATGGAATGTGTAATGGATCATGGAGTGGATCATGGAATGGAATGTGGAATGGAATGGAATGCAATGTGAAATTTCATGGAATGCAATGTGGAATGGAACGTGGGACGGAATGGAATTTAATGGAATGTGGAATGGAATGGAAAGTAGAATGGAATGGAATGTGGAATGGAATGTGGAATGGAAGGGAATGGCATGTGGAATTTAATGTGGGAGGGAATGAGGAATGGAAAGTGGAATGGACCATTGAGTAGAACGTTGAATGGAACATGTAATGGAATGTGGAATAGAAAGGAATGGAATATGGAATGGAATGGAATGGAATGGTAAGTGAAATCAAATGGAATGGAAAGTGGATTTGAATGGAATGGAATGTGGAATGGAATGTAATGATATGTGGAGTAGAATGTCGAAGGGAATGTGGAATGGAATGGAATGGATTGAAATGGAATGTGGAACAGAATAGCATGGAAAGTGGAATGGAATGTGGAAAGGAATGGAATGGAATGTGGAATGCTATGTGGAATGGAACGGAAGACAATGGAATGGAATGGAATGTGGAATGGAATGGAATGTGGAATGGAATGGATAGCAATATGTACTGGAATGGTACGGAATTTGGAATGGAATCAAATGGTATGGAATGTGGAATGGAATGTGCAAAGGAATGTGTTATGTAATAGAATGTAACGTGGAATGGAATGTGGAATGGAAAGGAATGAATCGTAAAATGGAATGTTAAACAGAAAGGAACGTTATGTGGAAAGGAATGTCGAATGGAATGGAATGGAATCTGGAATGGAATGTGGAAAGGAATGCAACGTAATGTGGAATGGAATGTGGAATTCAATGCAAGGGAAGGTGGAATGGAATGCAATGGAATGTGGAATGGAATGTGGAACGGAATGTAATGGAACGTGGGATAGAAAGTAGAATGGAAAGTAATGGAACGTGGAATGGAACGTGGAATGCAAAGTGGAATGGAACGACGAATGGAAAGTCTAATGTGGAATGGAATGGAATAGAATGTGGAATGGAATGGAATGGAATGTGGAATGGCATGTGGAGAGGAACGGATTTGAATGGAAGGTGGAATGAAATGGCATAGGATGTGGAATGCAACTCATAATAGAACATGGAATGGAAAGTTAAACGGAATGGAATGGGAGGTGGAATGGAATGGAATGTGGAAGGGAATGGAAATGAAAGCAGAATGAAATGCAACGAAACGTGGAATGCAATGCAATGGAATGGAATTTGGACTGGAATGGATTGGAATGGGATGGAATTTGGAAGGAAAAGGAATGGAAAGTGGAATGGAATGTGGAATGGCATGGAAAGGAATGTGGAATGGAATGGAATGGAAAGTGGAATGGAATGCGGAATGGCACGGAAAGGAAGATGGAATGGAACAGAATGGAATGTGGAATGGAAGGGAATGGAGCGGAATTTGTAATGGAATGATGAATTTAATTGAATGGAATTTGGAATGGAATGGAATGAGGAATGGAATGGAATGGAATGTGGAATGGAATGGAATGTGGAATTGAATATAATGGAATGTGGAATGGAGTGGAATGGAATGTGGAATGGAATGTAACGTAATTTTTAATGGAATGAAATGTGGATTGGAAAGTGGAATGGAATGAAATGGAAAGTGGAATGGAATGTGGAATGGAATGTGGAATGGAATGGAGTGGAATGTGGAGTGGAATGAAATGGAATGTGGAATGGAATATGGAATGGAATGGAATGGAACGTGGAATGGAATGAAATGGAATGGAATATGGAATTGAATGGAAAATGGTACGGAACCGAATGTGGAATGGATTAGAATAGAATGTGGAATTGAAAGGAATGGAATTAGGAATGAAATGTGGAATGGAATGGAAGGGAATGTGAAATATAATGTGGAATGGAATGGAATGGAAAGCAATGGCATGCGGAATGGAATGGAAGGGAATTTGTAATGGAATGTGGAATGGAATGGAATGGAATGTGGAATGTAATGGAATGGAATGCGGAAAGGAATGGGGTGGAATGGAACAGAATGTGGAATGGAATGGAATGGAATGTGGAATGGAATGGAATGGAATGTGGAATGGAATGGAATGGAGTGGAATGTGCAAATGAATGGAATGGAATGTGGAATGGAATGCAACGGAATGTGGAATGGAATGTGGAATGGAATGGAGTGGAATGTCAATTTGAATGTGGAATGGAAGGAAATCGAACGTGGGAAGGAATGGAATGGAATGTGGAATGGAATGTGGAATCGAATGGAATGGAAAGTGGAATCAAATGTGGAATGGAATGTAATGGAACGTTGAAAGGAACCTGGAATGGAACATGGAATGCAATGTGCAATGGAATGGAATGGAATGTGGAATGGTATTTAGAATGTAAGGGAATGGAATGTGGAATGGCTTGGAATGGAATGTGGAATGGAAATGAATGGAATGGAATGGAATTTGAAATGGAATTTGGAAGGGATTGGAATGGAAAAGAATGAAATGTGGAATGGAATGTGGATGGAATGGAATAGAATGTGGAATGGAATGTGGAACGGAATAGAGTTGAACGTGGAATGGAATGTGAAATTGATTGGAATAGAATGTGAAATGGAATGAGGTTTGGAAATTGGAATGGAACGTGCAATGCAACCTGCAGTGGAATGGAATGGAACATGTAATGGAATGTGGAATGGAATGGAATGGAACGTGGAATGGAATGGAATGGAAAGTGGAATGTAACGGAATGGAAGGTGGAATGGAATGTAGAAAGGAAAGTGGAAAAGAATGGAATGCAATGTGGAATGGAACGTGGAATGGAACTGATTGGAACTTGGATTGAAACATAGAATGGAAAGTAGAATTGAATGGAATGTAATCGGAAATGGAATGCAATTGAATGTGTAATGGAATGGAATGGAATGCAGAATGGAATGTGTAATGGAAGGGAATACAATGTGGAATGGAATATGGAATACAATGTATAATGGAATATGAAATGCAATGTGGAATGAAATCTGGAATGGAACGCGAAATTGAATGTGGAATGGAATGTGGAATGGAATGGATTGGAATGTGGAAAGAAATGTGGAAGGGAATGGAACGAAATGTGGAATGGAATGTGGAATGGGAAGTGGAATGGAATCTGGAACAGAATGTAATGTAATGGAATTTATTGTGGAATGGAAGGTGGATTGTAATGTGGAATGGAATGTGGAATGGAACATGGAATGGAACGTGGAATAGAATCAAATGGAACATGTAATGGAATGTGGAATGGAATGGAATGTGAAATGAAATATGGGAAGTAATGTGGAATGAAATGTGGAATGGAATGGAATGGAATGTTGAATGGAATGTGGAATGGAATGGAATGAAATGTGGAATAGAATGGAATGAAACCTGGATTGGAATGTGAAATGGAATGTGGAGTGGAACGTGGAATGGAATGTGAAATGGAATGTGGAATTTAATGGAATGCAACAGGGAATGGAATGTGGAAAGAATGGGGAATGGAATGAGGAATGTAATGGAATGCAATGTGGAACGGAATGGGAAGGAATCTTGAATGCAATGTCAAATGGAATGGAAAGGAATGTGGAATGGATTGTGGAACGCAATGTGGAATGCAAAGGAATAGAATGTGGAATTGAATGTGCAATGGAATGGAAAGGAATGTGGAATGGAATGTGGAATTGAATGTGGGATAGAACGGAATGGAATGTGGAGTTGAATGTGGAAGGGAATGTGGAATGGAACGTGGATTGGAATTGAATGGAATGTGGAATGGAATGTGGAATGGAATGTGGAATGGAGTTGAATGGAATGTGCAATGGAACGTGGAGTGGAATGGAATGCAACGTGGAATGGAATGAAATGGGATGTAGAAAGGTATCTGGAACGGAATGGAAAGGAATTTCGATTGGAATGTTGAATTAAATGTGGAATGCAATGTGTAATGGAACGTGGAATTGAAAGTGGAATGGAACGTGGAATGGAATGTGGAATAGAATGTGGAATGGAATAGAATAGAATGTGGAATGGATGGAATAGAATGGAATGGAATGGAGTGGAAAGTGGAATGGAAAGTTGAATGGAATGGAATGGGAGGGAATGTGAAATTGCAGATAGAATGGAAGGGAATGGAATGTGGAATGGAATGCAAGGTAATAGAATGGAATGGAATGGAACGTGGAATGGAACGTGAAATTTAATGGAATGGAAAGTGGAATGGAATGCGGAATTTAACGTGGAATGGAACATAGTATGGAATGTGGAATGAAATGTGGAATGGAATGTGTAACGGAAAGAAATGGATCATTTAATGGAACGTGGAATGGATCCTGGAATGCAACGTGGAATAGAATGGAATGGAAAGTGAAATGGAACAAGGAATGGAATGTGGAATGGAACGTGGAATGGAATGTGGAATTGAATGGAATGGAATGTAGAAGGGAATGTAATGGAATATGGAATGCAACATGGAATGGAATGGAATGGAATATGGAATGGAACTTAATGAAACATGGAATGGAATGTGGAATGGAACGTGGAGTGTAATGTGGAATGCAATTTGGAATGGAAAGGAATGGAATGGAATGCAATGTGGAACGTAATGTGGAATGGAATGTGATTGGAACAGAATGCCATGTGGAATGGAATGTGGAAAGGATTGTGGAAAGAATGTGGAATTGTACGCAATGTAATGTGGAATGGAACATGGAATGGAATAGAATGGAACATGGAATAGAACTTTAAATGGAACGTGGAATGGAACGTGGAATGGAACTTTGAATGGAATGTGGAATGGAATGGAATGGTATGTAGAATGGAATGGAATGGAATGTGGAATGAAATGAGGAATAGAATGTGGAATCGAATGTGGAATGGAGTGCACTAATATGCGGAATCAAACGTGGAATGGAATGTGGAATGGAATGTGGAGAGGAAGGGAATGGAATGTGGAATGGAATGTTGAGTGAAATGTGGAACTTAATGTGGAATGGAACGGAATGGAAAGCAGAATGGAAAGTGGAATGGAATGTGGAATGGAACGAAAAATGGAATGGAATGGAATGTGGAATGGAACGTGGAAGGGAATGTGGAAATTATTGGAATTTGGAAAGTAATGGAATGGAATGTGGAATGGAATGGAATGGAATGTGCAATGGAATGCGGAATGGAACTGAATGAAATGTGGAATGGAATGTGGAATGGATTGTGGAAAGAAAGAGGAATGGTATGTAATGTAATGTGGAATGGAACATGGAATGGAATAGAGTGGATCGTGGAAAGGAACGCTGATTGGAACGTGGAATGGAACGCGGAATGGAATGTGGAATGGAATGTAATGGCATGTAGAATGGAATGGAATGTGGAATGAAATGTGGAATAGAATGTGGAATGGAAAGTGAAATGGAATGGAATGTATTATGGAAAGAAATATGGAATGGAATGTGGCGAGGAACGGAATGGAATGTGGAATGGAATGTTGAGTGAAGTGTGGAATGGAATGTGGAATGGAATCGAATAGAAAGTGGAATGGAATGTGGAATGGAATGTGGAATGGAACGTAAAATGGAATGGAATGGAATGTGCAATGGAAAGTGGAAGGGAATGAGGAAATTATTGGAATGTGGAAAGTAATGGAGTGGAATGTGGTATGGAATGAAATGGAATGTGCAATGTAATGTGGAATGGAATGGATTGGAACATGGAATGGAATGTGGAATAGAACGTTGGGTGTAATGTGGAATGGAATTTGGAATGGAAAGGAATGGAATGGAATGGAATGTGGAATGGAATGTGGTATGGAATGTGGAATGGATTGCAATGGAATGTGGAATGGGATGTGTAATGGAATGTGGAATGAAATGTGGAATGGAAAGTGGAATGGAACGTGCAAAAGAATGGAATGGAATATGGAATACAATGGAATAGAATGGAAAGGAATGGAATGGAATGGAATTTATGGGAATGTGGAATGGAATGTGGAATGGAATGGAATGGAATGTGGAATGTAATGGAATTGTATGAAATGAGGAATGGAAAGGAAGAGAATATGGAATGGAATGCGGAACGGAATGGAAAGGAATGAGAAATGAATGGAATGGAATGCGGAATGGAATGAAATGGAATGTGGAATGGAATGTGTAATGGAATGAAATGGAATGTGAAATGGAATGGAATGGATTGTGGAATGCAATGAGAAACGGAATGGAATGGAATGGAATTGAATATGAAATGGAATGGAATGGAAAGTGAAATGGAAAGGAATGGAGTGTAATGTGGAATGGAATGCAGAATGGAATGGAATTGAATGTGAAATTGAATGGAATGGAATGGAATGGAATGTGGAATGGAATGAAATCGGATATGAAATGGAATGTAATGGAATGTGGAAAGGAATGAAGAATGGAATGTGGAATGAAATGTAGAATGGAAAGTGCAATGGAATGTGGAATGGAATGAAATGTGGAATGGAAATGTATGGAAAGTAATGGAATGGAATGTGGAATTGAATGAAATGGAATGTGTTATGGAATGTCAATGGATTGGAATGGAATGGAATGTGGAATCGAAAGGAGAAAGGAGTGCAAACAAATGTGGAATGGAATCTGGAATGGAATATGGAAAGGAATGAAATGGAACGTGGAAGGAAGTGTGGAATGGAATGGCATGGAATATGGAATGGAATGTGGAATGGAAAGGAAAGGAAAGTGGAATGGAAAGTAGAATGCAATGTGGAAAGGAACGTGGAATGCAACATGAAATGGAACGTGGAATGTAACGTGGAATGGAAAGCAGAATGGAATGTGGAAAGGAACGTGGAATGCACCATGGAATGGAACGTGGAATGGAATGTGGAATGGAACGTGGAGTGGAACGTGGAATGGAAGGTGGAAAGGAAGGTGTTATGAAAAGCCATGGAACGCTCTGTAGAAAGTGGAATGGAACGTGGAATGGGATGGAATGCAGCGAGCAATGGAATGGAATGGAAGGTGGAAAGGAATGGAACAGAATGTGTAATGGAATGGAATGGAATGTGGAATGGAATGAGGAATGCAATCGAATGGAATTTGGAATGGAAAGGAATGGAATGGAATGGAATGTGGAATGGATTGCAACGGAATGTGGAATGGGATGTGTAATGGAATGTGGAATGAAATGTAGAATGGAACGTGGAATGGAACCTGCAAAAGACTGGAATGGAATATGGAATGCAATGGAATAGAATGGAAAGGAATGGAATGGAACGGAATTTATGGGAATGTGGAATAGAATGTGGAATGGAATGGAATGGAATGTGGAATGGAATGGAATTGTATGAAATGAGGAATGGAAAGGAATGGAATATGGAATGGAATGCGGAACGGAATGGAAAGGAATGAGAAATGAATGTAATGGAATGCGGAATGGAATGAAATGGAATGTGGAATGGAATGTGGAATGGAATGAAATGGAATGTGAAATGGAATGGAATGGATTGTGGAATGCAATGAGAAATGGAATGGAATGGAATGGAATTGAATATGAAATGGAATGGAATGGAAAGTGAAATGGAATGCAATGTAATGTGGAATGCAATGCAGAATGGAATGGAATTGAATGTGAAATTAAATGGAATGGAATGGAATGGAATGTGCAATGGAATGAAATTGGATATGAAATGGAATGTAATGGAATGTGGAAAGGAATGAAGAATGGAATGTGGAATGAAATCTAGAACGGAATGTGCAATGGAATGTGGAATGGAATGAAATGTGGAATGGAAATGTGTGGAAAGGAATGGAATGGAATGTGGAATTGAATGAAATGGAATGTGTAATGGAATGGAATGGAATATGGAATGGAATGTGTTATGGAATGTGGAATGGATTGGCATGGAATGGAATGTGGAATCGAATGGAGAAAGGAGTGGAAACAAATGTGGAATGGAATCTAGAATGGAATATGGAAAGGAATGAAATGGAACGTGGAAGGAAGTGTGGAATGGAATGGAATGGAATGTGGAATGGAATGGAATGGAATGTGGAATGGAATGTGGAATGGAAAGGAAAGGAAAGTGGAATGGAAAGTAGAATGGAATGTGGAAAGGAACGTGGAATGCACCATGGAATGGAACGTGGAATGGAATGTGGAATGGAAAGTAGAATGGAATGTGGAAAGGAACGTGGAATGCACCATGGAATGGAACGTGGAATGGAACGTGGAATGGAATGTGGAATGGAACGTGGAGTGGAACGTGGAATGGAAGGTGGAAAGGAAGGTGGTATGAAAAGCCATGGAACGCTCTGTAGAAAGTGGAATGGAACGGGTAATGGGATGGAATGCAACGCGGAATGGAATGGAATGGAAGGTGGAATGGAATGGAACGGAATGTGTAATGGAATGGAATGGAATGTATAATGGAAAGAGGAATGCAATCGAATGGAATTTGGAAAGGAATGTGGAATGGAATGGAGTGGGATGTGGAATGAAATGTGGAATGCAATGGAATGGAATGTGGAATGCATTGTGGAATGGAAACGAATGCAAAGTGGAATAGAATTTGGAATGGAATGTGGAAAGGAATGTGGAATGGAATGGAATGGAATTTGGAATGGAATGGAATGGAAATGAGTGGAAAGTGGAATGGAATGGAATGGAATGTGGAAAGGAATATGGAATGGATTGTGAATGGAATGTGGAAAGGAATGAAGTGGATTGTGGAATGGAATGTGGAATGGAATGGATTGTAATGTGGAATGGAATGGAATGGAGTTGAAAGTGGAACGGAATGGAAAGAAATGTGGAATGGAATGTGTAATGGAATGGAACGGCATGTGAAATGGAATGGAAAGGAAGGTGGAATAGGATGTGGAATAGAGTGTGAAGTGGAACGTGGAATGGAAGGGAATGCAATGTGGAATGTAATGGAATGGAATGTGGAATGGAAGGCAACAGAATGTGGAATGGAATGGAAAAGAATATGGAATGGAATGGAATGGAATGACATGGAATGCAATGTGGAATGGAATGTGGAATGGAATGGAACGGAATGTGAAATTGCCTTGAAAGGAATTTGCAATGGAACCAAATGGAAGGTGGAATGGAATTGAATGGTATGTAGAACGGAATGGAAAGTACTGGAAGGTGGAATGGAATGGAATGTAATATCGAATGGAATGTTGAATGGAATGTGGAATGGATTGGAGTGGAATGTGGAATAGAATCGAATGGAATGCAATGTGGAATGGAATGTGGAATGGAATGTGGAATGGAATGGAATGGAATGTGGAAGGTAATGTGGCATGGAATGTAGAAAGGAATTTAATAGAAAGTGGAATGGAAAGTGGAATAATACATGGAATGGAACGTGGAATGTAACATTGAATGGAATGGAATGGAAAGCGGAATGGAATGCTATGGAATGGAATGTAGAATAGAATGGAACGGAATGTGGAATGGCATGAAATGGAATGTAATGAAATGCGGAAGAGAACGGAATGGAATGTGTAATGGAATGGAATGGAATGTGGAAAGGAATGGAAAGGAAAGGAACGTGTAATGGAATGGAATGGAATGTGAAATGCAATGGAATGGAATGGAATCAGAAATGGAATGGAATCAGAAATGGAATGGAATGGAATGGAATGCGGAATGGAATGTGGAATAAAATGGAATGGAAAGTGAAATGGTTTGTGGATTGGAAAGGAATGCAACGTGGAATAGAACATGCAATGAAATGTGGAAAGGAATGTGGAATGGAAGGGAATGGGATTTGGAATGGAATGTGTAGGAATGTGAAATGGAATGGAATTGAGAGGAATGTGGAATGGAATGTGGAAAGGAATGGAATGCAGTGTGGATTGGAATGTGGAATGGAAAGGGATGGAATGTGGAATGTAATGTTATGGAATGGAATGGAATAGAATAGAATGTGGAATGTCACGTGGAACGGAATGGAGTGGAGTTGGAAATGGCATGGAATGGAACGTGCAATGCTATTGAATGGAATGGGGAATGGAATTCAATGTAATGTTGAATGGAATGGAATGAGGTACAAGGTGCAATGGAACGGAATGGAATGTGGAATTGAATGTGGAATGAAATGTGGAATGGAATGCAGTGGAATGTGCAATGGAATGGAATGGAATGGAATGGAATGTGGAATTTAATGCAAAATTGAATGGAATGGAATGTGAATTTGATTGGAATGTGGAATGGAATTGAAAGGAATGTGGAACGGAATGTGGAATAGAATGGAATGTAATGTGGAATGGAATGGATTGGAATGTGGAATGGAATGGAATGGAGAGTGGAATGGAATGTGGAATGGAACGTGGAATGGAACGTGGAAAGGAATGTGGAATGGAAGGTAATGGAATGTGGAATGGAATGTTATGGAACAGATTGGAATGGAATGGAATGTGAAATGGAATGTGGAATTGGATGGAACGGTATTGAAAATGGGGTGGAATGGAATGGGTAATGGAATGGAATGGAATGTGGAATGGAATGGAATGGAATATGGAATGGAATGGAATGGAAAGAAGTGGAGGGTGCAATGGAATGGAATGGAATGTGGACAGGAATATGGAATGGAATGTGGAAAGGAATTTGGAATGGAATGCAGTGGTAAGTGGAATGGAAAGGAATGGAATTGAATGTGGCCTGGAATGGAATGGAATGTGGAACGGGAATTGGAATAGAATGGAAAGGAATGGAATGTGTAATTGAATGTGTAGTATAATGGAATGTGGAATGGATTGTGGAATGGAATGGAATGGAAAGTGGAATGAAACTTGGAAAGGTACGTGGAATGGAACGTGGAATGGAAAGTGGAATGGAATGGAATGGAATTTGGAATGGAATAGAATGCAATTTGAAATGGCATGTAAACGAATGTGAAAAGGAGTGGAATGGAGTTGGGATTGAATGTAATGGAATGTGGAAATGAATGAAATCGAAAGTGGAATGGAATATGGAATGGAACGTGGAATAGAAAGTTAATCGAACGTGGAATGCAATGGAATGGAATGTGGAATGGAATGGAAAGGAATTGAATGTGGTATGGATTGGAATTGAATATGGAATGGAATTGAAAGGAATGGAATGTGGAATGGAATGGAATGGAATGTGAAATGGAATGTGGAAAGCAAAGTAGAAAGCAATGGAGTGGAATATGTAATGGAATGGAAGGGAATGTGAAATGGAAAGTGGAATATTATGGAAAGGAAAGTGGAATGCAATGTGGAAAGTAATGGAATGGAAAGTGGAATGGAACATGGAAAGCAACGTAGAATTGAACGTGGAATTGAATGTAATGGAAAGTGGAATGAAATGGAATGGAAGGTGGAATGGAAAGAGGAATGGAATGGAAAGGAATGGAATGCACTACGGAATGTAATGTGGAATTGAATGCGGTCTAAAGTGGAATGGAATACAATGGAATGGAAATTGGAATGGAATGGAATGGAATGTGGAATGGAATGTGAAATTGAATGGAATGGAATGTGGAATGGAATGGAATGTGGAATGGAATTGAATGGAATATGGAATGGAATGTGGAATGGAATGGGATGGAAAGTGGAATGGAAAGTGGAATGGAACGTGGAATGGGATGTGGAATGGAATGTGGAATGGAATGAAATGGAATGTGGAATGGAATGGTATGGAATGTGGAATGGAATGTGGAATGGAATGGAATGGAATGGAATGGAATGTGGAAAGGAGTGGAATATCATTTGGAATGGAATGGAATGAAATGTGGAATGGAATGGAATGGAACGTGGAATGAAACATCAAATGGAACATGGAATGGAAAGGGGAATGGAATGGAATGGATTGAAATGTGGAATGGAATGGGACGGAATGCAATGTGGAATGGAGTGGAATGGAATGTGTAATGGAAAGGAATGAGATAGAAGGTGGAATAAAATGGAATGGATTGGGAATGGAATTTGGAATGGAATAAGGAGTGCAATGTGGAATGGAATGTGGCATGAAATTCACTGGAATGTGGAATGTAATGGAATGGAATGTGGAATGGAACGGTGTGGAATGTGGAAAGGAAAGTGGAAAGGAATGGATTGCAGTGTTGAATGGAGTGGAATGGAACGTGGAATGGAATGTGGAATGCAATGGAATGCTATGTGGAATGGAATGTGGAAAGGAATGGAATGGAATGTGGAATGCAAAGTGGAATGGAATGTGGAATGGAATGCGGAATGGAAAGTGGAATGTTATGGAAAGGAACATGGAATGAAACGTGTAATGGAAAGTAGAAAAGAACGTGGAATGGATCCTGGAAAGGAACGTGGAATGGAATGTGGAAAGGATTTGAATGGAATGGAATGGAACGTGGAATGGAAAGGTGAATGGAACGTGGAATGGAATGTGGAATGGAGTGGAATGGAACATGGAAGTGAATGTGGAATGGAATGGAATGGAAACTGGAATAGAACATGGAATGCAACGTGGAAAGGAACATGGAATGGATCGTGAAATGGAACGTGGAATGGAATGTGGAACGGAATCTGGAAAGGAATCGAATGGAATGTGGAATGGAATGTGGAATTGAATGCAAAGTGGAATAGAATGGAATGCAATGGAATGTAGTGGAATGGAAAGAAATGTGGAAAGGAATGGAATGGAATTTGGAATTGAATGTGGAAAGGAATGGAATGGAACGTGGAATGGATCGTGGAACGGAACGTGGAATGGAAAGTGGAAAGGAACATGGAATGCATTATGGACTCGACCGTAGAATGCAATGTGGAATGGAATGGAAGGGAATGTAGAATGAAATGTGGAATGGAATGGAATGGAAAGTGGAATGGAATGTGGAATGGAATGGAATGTAATGGAAGGGAATGTGGAATGGAATGGAATGTAAAGTGGCATGGAAAGGAATGGAATGGAATTTGGAATGGAAAGGGAAATGGAATCGAATGCATCATGGAATGGAATGGAATGCAATATGGAATGGAATGGGGAATGTATTGTGGAATGGAATGGAATGGAACGTGGAAAGAAACGTGGAAGGAAAAGTGGAACGGAACGTGGAATGGAACGTGGAATGGAATGTGGAATGGAATGTGGAATGGAATGGAATGTGGAATGGAAAGTGGAATGGAACGTAGAATGCAAATTGGAATGGAAAGTGGAAGGGAAAATGGAATGGAACGTGGAATGGAACGTGGAATGGAACATGGAATGGAATGGAATTGAATGGAACGTGGAGAGGAACCAGGAATGGAACGTTCAAAGGAAGGTGGAAAGTAACATGAAATGGAACGTGGAATGGAATGGAATGCAATGTGGAATGGAATGCAAAGGAATGTGGATTGGAATGGAATGTGGAATGGAATGGAATGGAATGGAAGGTAGAATGGAATGGAATGCAAGGGAATGGAATGTGGAATTCAATGGAATGGAATGGAATGGAATGGAATGGAATAAGGAATGGGATGTGGAATGGAATTGAAGGGAATGTGGAATGGAATGTGAAATGGAATGGAATAGAATGTGGAATGGAATGTGGGGTGGAATGGAATGGAATGTGAAAAGAAATAGTATAGAATGTGGAATGGAATGGAATGGAATGTGGAATGGAATGGAAAGGAAGTGGAATGCAATGGAATAGAATGTTGAACAGAATGAGGAGTGGAATGGAATGGAATGTGAATAGAAATGGAATGGAATGACGAATGGAATGGAATGGAATGTGGAATGGAATGGAAAGGAATGTGGAATGGAATGTGGAATGGAATGGAAAGTAACGTGGAATGGAACGTATAATGGATCGTGGAATGGAATGGAATGGAATGGAATGTGGAATGGAATGGAATGGAATGTTTAATGGAATGGGATGGAAAGGAATACAATTCGAAACGGAATGGAATGGAATGGAATGTGGAATGGAATGGAATTGAGTGGAATGTGGAATGGAATGGAAGGGACTGTGGAATGGATTGGAATGCAAGGTGGAATGGAATGTGGAATGGAATATGCAATGGAATGTGGAATGTAATGGAATGGAGTGGAATGTGGAATTGAATGGAAGGGAATGTGGAATGGAAGGTGCAATGGAATGTGCAATGGAATATGGAATGGAATGTGCAATGGAATGTGGAATGGAATGGAGTGAAATGTGGAATGGAATGTAGTGGAATGTGGAATGGAATGGAATGCAATGTGCAATAGAATGTGGAATGGAAAGTGGAATGGAATGTGGAATGGAATGGAATGGAATGTGGAATGGAATGTGGAACGGAATGGAGTGGAAGGTGGAATTGAATCTGGAATTCAATGGAAACGAATGTGGAATGGAATGTGAAATGGAATGTAATAGAACGTTGAATAGAATATGGAATGCAATGTGGAATGGAATGGAATTGAATGGAATGGAAAGTGTAATGGAATGGAATGGAATGGAGCGGATTGCGGAATGGAATGGAATGGAATGGAATGGAATGGAATGGAATGGAGTGGATTGCAGAATGGAATGTGGAATGGAATGGAATGGAATGGAATGGAATGGAATAGAATGAAATGGAATGTGCAATGGAACAGGGAATGGAATGGAAAGAACGTGGAATGGAACGTGGAATGGAACGCAATGGAACGTGGAATAGAATAGAATGGAACGTGCACTGGAAAGGAATGGAATGTGAAATGGAAATGGAATGGAATGGAGTGGAACGTGGAAAGGAACATGGAATGGAATGGAGTGATACGTGGAATGGAATGGAATGGAATATGGAATAGAATGGAATGGAATGTGGATTGAAATGTGGAATGAAACTGAATGGAAATTCGAATGGAAAGGAATGGAATGGAATGGAGTGGAATGTGGAATGGAATGGAATGGAATGTGGAATGCATTGTAGAATGGAATGTGGAGTGGAACATGGAATGGAATGTGGAATGGAATGGAGTGGAATTTTGAATGTAATGGTTTGGAATATGTACCGGAGCGAAATGGAATGGAACGTGAAAAGGAATGGAATGGAATGGAATGTGGAATGGAATTCAATCTAAATTGGAATGGAATGGAAAGCAATATAGAATGAAATGGAATGGATTGAGGAATGGAATGGAATGGAATGTGGAATTTAATGGAATGGAAAGAAATGGAAAGGAAGGTGGAATGGAATGCAATGGAATGTAGAATGGAATGTAATGGAATGCAATGTGGAATGGATTGGAATTGAATGTGAAATGGAATGCATTGGAATGTGGAATGGAATGGAAGGGAATTTGGAATGCAATGGAATGGAAAGGAATGGAATGTGGAATGCAATGGATGGGAAAGTGGAATGGAAATTGGAATGGAATGGAATGGAATGTGGAATGGAAAGGAATGGAATATGGAATGGAATGGAATGGAATATGGAATGGAATCAAATGGAATGGAATGTGTTATGGAATGGAGAGGAATGGAATGCAATGTTGAAAGAAATCTAATTGAAAGGAATAGAATGGAATGGAATGGAATGAAATGTGGAATGGAATGGAAAGGAATTTGAAATGGAATGGAATGGAATGTTGAATGGGATGGAATGGAATGCGGACTGGAATGGAATGAAGTCTAAGGTGTAATGGAATGGAATGGAATGTAGAATGGAATTTATAATGGAATGTGGAATGCAATGAGGAATGGAAAGTGGAATGGAATACAGTGGAATGTGGAATGGAAGGGAAAGGAATGTGGAATGGAATGAAGTGGAATGTGTAACGGAATGTGGAATGGAATGGTGTGGAATGTGGAATGGATTGAAGTGGAACGTGGAATGGAATGTGGAATGCAGTTGAATGGAATGTGGAATGGAATCTGTAATGGAATGGAATGGAATGTGGAAAGGAATGTGAAAGGAATGGAATGGAACGTGGAATGGAACGTGGAATAGAATGTGGAATGGAATGTGGAATGGAGTGGAATGCAGTGTGGAATGGAATGTGGAATGGAATGGAATGGAACGTGGAATGCAAAGTGGAATGAATCATGGAATGGAATGCGGACTGGAAAGTGGAATGGAGTGGAATGGAACATGGAATGAAACGTGTAATGGAACGTGGAAAGGAACGTGGAATGGAACCTGGAATGGAACGTGGAACGGAATGTGGAATGGAATGTGGAATGGAATGGATAGGAAAGTGGAATGGAATGTGTAATGGAACGTAGAAGTGAACGTTAAATGGAACGTGGAATGGAATGGAATGGAGCGTGGATTGGAGAGTTGAATGGAATGCAATGCAATGTGGAATGGAATGTCGAATAGAAAAGAATGTGAAATGGAATGTGTAATGGAATGGAATGGAATGGAATGTGCAATTGAATGGAATGGAATAGAATAGAATGGAATGTGGAATGGAATGGAATGGAAAGGAGTGGAATGTGTAATGGAATGAAATGGAAGTTGGAAAGGAAAGGAATGGAATGGAATGTGAAATGGAATGCAATGGAATGTGGAATGAAAAATGGAATGGAAAGGAATGTGGAATGGAATATGGAATAGAATGGAATGGAATGGAAAGGAATGTGGAATGGAATGGAATGGAATGTGGAATGGAATGGAATGGAATACGGAATGGAATGGAATGGAATGGGGAATGGAATGGAATGGAATGTGGAATGGTAAGCAATTGAACGTGGAATGGAATGGAATGGAATTTGAAATGCAATCTGAAATGGATTTGAATGGAATGCAGAATGAAATGTGGAATGGAATGGAATGCAATTTCGAATGGAAAGTGGAATGGAATGTGGAAAGGAATAGGGAATGGAATGGAAAGCAATGTGGAATGGAATGTGGAATGTAATCTGGAATGGAATGGAATGCAATGCGGAATGGTATGTAATGGAAAGTGCAATGGAATGGAATGGATTGTGGAATGGAACGTGGAAGGGAATAGAACGGAATGTGGAATCTAATGGAATGGAAAGTGGACTGGAATGGAAAGGAATGGAAATGAATGAGAAACAGAATGTAATGTAATGCGGAATGGAATTGAATGGAATGTGGAATGTAATGTGGAATGTAAAGTAATGGAATGGACGGAAATGGAATGAAGGGAATGTGGAATGGAATATGAAATGGAATGTAATGGAATGCGGAGTGGAATGTGGAATGGAATGTGGAATGGAATGTGTAATGTAATGGAATGGAATGGATTGGAATGAAGGGAATGCGGAATTGAATGTGGAATGGAATGGATAGTAATGGCGAATGGAAAGGAATGCAATGTAATGTGGAATGGAATGGAATGGAACGTGGAATGGAATGTGGATTGGAATGGAATGTAATTTGAAAGGAATGAAATGGAATGTGGAATGGAATTGAATGGAATGTGGAATGGAATCTGGAATGGAATATGGAATGGAATGGAATGGAATGTAGAATCGAATGGAATGCAATGGAATGGAATGGAATGTGGAATGGAAAAGAAGGGTGTGCAGAATGGAAATTGGAATGGAATGGAAAGGAATGTTAAATGGAATGGAATGAAAAGTGGAATTGAATGTAATGGAATGTGGAACGGAAATTGGGATGGAATGGAATGGTATTTGGAATTGAATGTGGAATGGAATGCATTGGAACGTGGAACGGACTGACGAATGGAACGTGGAATGGAAAGTGGAAAGGAATCTGAAATTGAACATGGAATGGATCGTGGAATTGAATGTGGAATGGAATGTGCAATGGAATGGAATGGAATGTGGAATGGAATGGAATGGAATGGAATGCGCAAGAGAATGGAATCAAATGTGGAAGGGAATGGATTGGAACTGAATATGAAATGGAATGGATTGGAATTGAATTTTAAATGGAATGGAATGGAATGGAATGTGGAATAGAATGGAATTGAAAGTGGAATGAAATGGAATGGAATTGAATGTGAAATGGATTGGAATGAAACGTGGAATTGAATGGATTGCAATGTGGAATAGAATGGAATGGAATGCATGTGGAAAGGAATGGAAAGGAATGTGTAATGGAATGTGGATTGGAATAGAATGGAAAGAGGAATGGAATGGAATGTGGAATGGAATGTGGAACGGAATGTAGTGGAATATGGAATGGAGTGTGGAATGGAATGGAGTGGAGTGTACAATTGAATGGAAAGGAATGTGGACTGGAATGGAATGGAATGTGGAACGGAAAGTGGAATGATATGGAGTAGATTGTGTAATGGAATGAGGAATGGAATGGAATGGAACGTGGAATGGAAAGTGGAGTGGAACGTAAAGTGGAATGTGGAATGGAATGGAATGGAATGAGGAAAGAGAGGGATTGCATGTGGAATGGAATGGAATGGAATAAGGAATAGAATGGAATGAAACGTGGAATGGAACGTAGAATGGAACATGGAATGGAATGTGGAATGCAATGGAATGAAATGTGGAATGGAATGGAACGGAATGGAATGTGGAATGGAATGGAATGGAATGTGTGATGAAATTGAATGGAATGGAGCGGAATTTGAAAAGGAGTGCAAGGGAATTTGAAATGGAATGTAATGGAATGTGGAATGAAAGGGAATGGAATGTGAAGTGGAATGGAATGTGGAATGGAATGGAATGGAATGTTGAATTTAATGCAATGGAATGGAATGTGGAATGGAAAGTGGAATGTAATGGATTGAAATGTGGAATGGAATGAGGAAGGGAATGGAATGGAACGTGGAATGGAACGTGGAATGGAACATGGAATGGAATGTGGAATGGAATTTAATGAAATGCAGAATTTAATGGAATGGAATGGAATGTGGAATGGAATGTGGAATGGAATTGAATGGAATGGAATGGAATTTGAAATGGAATGGATTGGAATGTGGAATCCAAATGAAAGGATTGTGGAATGGAAAGCACAGAAGTGGAGGGTGGATTGGAATGTAATGTGAAATGGAAGTACAATTGGAAGGTGGAAATCAACGTGTAATGGAATGTGGAAAGGATAGCAGTGGAAAGTGGAATGGAATGGAAAGTAATTGAATGAGGAATGGAATGTGAAATGAATTGGAAGGGAATGTGGAATGGAACGTGGAATGGCACATGGAATGGATCGTAAAATGGAACGTGGAATGGAATGAAATTGAATGGAAAGTTGAATGGAATGGATTGCAAAGTGCAATGGAATTGAATTTTAAATGGAATGCAATGGAATGTGGAATGGAATGGAATGGCATGTGGAATGGAATGGAATGGAATTTGGAATGGAATAGAATAGCGTAGAATGTGGAAGGGAATGGAAAGGAATTTGGAATGGAATGTGGAATAGAATGGAGTGGAAAGTGGAATGGAATGGAGAGGAATGTGGAATGTAATGGATTGGAATGTGGAATGGAATGTGGAATGCAATGGAAAGGAATGTGGAATGTGGAAATTAATGGAATGGAACGTTGAGTGGAACCTGAAAAAGAATGTGGAATGGAATGTGGAATGGAGTGGAATGCAATGAGGAATGGATTGTGGACTTGAATGGAATGGAACGTGGAATAGAAAGTGCAATGGAATGGAACGGATGTGGAGTGGAAAGTGGAATGTAATGGAATGGCATGTGTAATGGACTGTGGAATAGAAAGGAATATGGAATGGAATGTGGAATGGAATGTGGAATGGAATGTTGAAAGGAATGGAATGGAATGGAATGTGGAATGGAATGGAGTGGAATGGAATGAAACGGAATGTTGAATGGAATGTATTGGAAAGAAATGAAATGCGTAATGCCATGAAATGGAATGTGGAAAGAAATCGAATGGAATGGAATGTGAAATGGAATGGAATGGAATGTGGAATGGAAAGTGGAATAGAAAGGAATGTGGAATGGAAAGTGGAATTGAATGGAATGAAATGCGGAATGGAATGGAATGGAATGTGGAAAGCAATGGAATGGAATGTAGAATGCAACGGAATGGAATGTGGAATGAAATGCAATTTAAGGTGTAATGGAATATAATGTAACGTGCAGTGGAATGTTGAATGAAACGTGGACTAGAACGTGGAATGCAAAGTGGAATGAAACGTGGAATGGAATGGAATGCAATGTGGATTGGAATGGAAGGGAAGGTGGAATGGAAAGGAATGGAATGGAATGTGTAATGCAATGTGGAATGGAACGGAATGTGGAATGGAAAGGAATGGATTGAAAAGGAATGTGGAATGGAATGAAATTGTATGTGGAATGGAATGGAACCGAATATGGACTGGAAGAGAATGGAATGGAATGGAATGGAAAGGAATGTGAAAAGAAATGGTGTGGAATGTGGATTGGAATGGAACGGAAAGTGAAAAGGAATGGAATGGAATGTGGAATGGAATGGAAAGGACTGTGGAATGGAAATTAGAATGGAATGTGGAATGGAATGTGAAATGGAATGGAATGCAATGTGTAATGAAATGTGGAAAGGAATGGAAAGGAACGTGGAATGGAACATTGAATGGAACGTGAAAGGAATGTGGAATGGATCGTGGAATGGAATGGAATGAAATGTGGAATGGATTGGAATGGAATGTGGAATGGAAAGTTGAATGGAACGTGGAATGGAATGTGGAATGGTAAGTGGAATGGAACGTGGAATGAAACGTGGAATGGAATGGAATGTAACGTGTAGTGTAACATTGAATGAAACGTGGAATAGAACGTGGAATGGAACGTGGAATGGAATGGAATGCAATGTGAAATGGAATGGAATGCAAAGGAATGGAATGGAATGTGGAATGGAATGGAATGGATTGGAATGGAATGAGGAATGGAATGGAATGGTATGTGGAATGTAACGGAATGGAATATCAACTGGAATATGAAGGAATGGAATGGAATGTGGAATGGAATGTGAAATGGAATGTAATGTAATGTAGAATGCAATTCAATGGAATTTGGAAGGGAATGGAATGGAATGTGGAATGGAAAGCAAAGGAATGTGGAATGGAAAGTGGAATGGAATGGAATGGAAAGTGGAATGGAATGGAACGGAACGTGGAATGGAGTGGAATGGACTGTGGAAAGAAATGGAATGGAATGTCCATTGGAATGGAATGGAAACCAATGAAATGGAATGTTGAAGGGAATAGAATGGAATGTGGAAAGAAATGGAATGGAATGTGGAATGGAATGGAATGGAATCGAATGGAATGTGGAATGGAATGGAATGTAATGTGGAATGAAATGCGCAATGGAATGGAAATGAATGGAATGGAAAGTGGAAAGGAATGGAACGTGTAATGGAAATGAATGGAACGTGGAATGGAATACAGAATGGAATGTGGAATGGAATGGAATGGAATGTAGAAAGGAATGTGGAATGGAATGGAATGTGGAACAGAATGTGATATGGAATGGAAAGGAAAGTGAAATGGAATGGAATGGATTTTGGAACGGAAAGGAATGGAATGGAATATGGAATGGAATGTAATGGAATGGAATGTGGACTGGAATGGAATGGCATGGAATGTGGGTTGCAATGGATTGGAATGGAATGGAATGGAAGGGAAGGGAATGGAAGGGAAGGGAATGCGGAATGGAATTTGGAATGAATTGGAAAGGAAAGTGGAATGGAAGAGAAAGGAATGGAATGTGGAATGGAATGGAATGGAATGTTGAATGGAATGTGGAATGGAATGGAATGGAATGTGAAAAGGAATGGAATGGAATGTGGTATGCAATGGAATGTGAAAAGGAATGGAATGGAATGCGGAATGGAATGGAATGGAACGTGGAATGGCTCGTGGAATGGAACGTGGAATGGAAAGTGTAAAGGAATGTGTAATCGATCGTGGAATGGACTGTGGAATGGAATGTGGAATGGAATGGAATGGAATCGAATGGAACGTTTAATGGAATGGAATGCAATGGAATGTGGAATGATATGTGGAATGGAATGGAATGGAATAATAAATGGAATGGAATGGAATGAGGAATGCAATGTGAAATGGAATGGAATGGAATGTGAAATGGAACGGAATGGAATGGAATGTGCAATGGAATGGAGTGCCAGTTGTAATGGAATGGAAAGGAATGGAGTGGAAAGTGGAATGGAATGGAATGGAATGTGGAATTGAATATAGAATGGAATGTGGAATGCAATGTGGAATGGAATGGAATGATATGTGGAATGGAAGGTGGAATGGAAAGGAATGGAATGTGAAATTGAATGGAATAGAATGGAATGTGGAATGGAATGAAATGTAATGTGGATCAGACTGGAATGCCATGTGAAATGGAATGGAATGGAATGGCATGTGAAACGGAATGGAATGCAATGGTATGTTAAATGGAATGGAATGGAAGATGGAATGGAATGGAATGGAGCAGAAAGTGAAATCAAATTCAATGGAATATGGAATGCAATGCAGAATGGAATGGAATGGAAAGTTAAATGTAATGGAATGGAGTGTGGACAGGAATTAAACCGAATGGAATGGAAAGTGAAATGGATTGTAATGGAATGCTGAATGGAATTCAATGGAATTTGGAATGGAATGGAAAGGAATGTTGAATGGAAAGTGGAATGTAATGGAACGGAACGTGTATTGGAAGGGAATGGATCGCGGAATGGAAAGGAATGGAACGGAACGTGGAATGGAATGGAATGGAATGGGATGTGGAATGTAATGGAATGGAAAGGAATGGAAGGAGGACTGGAATGGAAAGAATGTGGAAAGGAATGTGGAATGGAATGGAATGGATTGTGGAAAACAATGGAATGGAACGTAATGAAATGTAATGGACTGTGGAATGGAATGGAATGTGGAAGGGAATGTGAAATGGAATGGAATGGAATGGAATGGAATGTGGAATGGAATGGAATGGAACATGAACTGGAATGGAAAGGAATGGAATGGAATGTTAAACGGAATGGAAAGGAATGTGGAATGGAATTGAATGGAATGTAGAATGGAAAGTAATGGAATGTAGAATGGAATGTGGTAAGGAATGTGGAAAGGAATGTGGAATGGAACTGAATGGAATGTTTAATGGAATGGTTTGGAATACAGAAAGGAATGTGGAATGGAATGGAATGGAATGTGAAGTGCAATGTGGTATGTAATGGATAGGAAAGTGGAATGGAATGGAATGGATTGTGGAATGGAATGGAATGGAACGGAATGGAATATGGAAATGAATGGAATGGAATGGAATGTGGAATGGAATGGAATGGAAAGGAGTGTGGAAGGCAATGCATTGGAATGGAATGGAATGGAATCGTATCGAATGGAAAGGAAGAGAATGTGGAATGGAATGTGGACTGGAATGGAAAGAATGTAGAACGGAATGGAAAGAACGGAATGTGGAAATGAATGGAATGTAATGTAGAATGGATTGTGAAATGGATTGGAATGGAATGTGAAAAGGAATTAAAAGGAATGTGGAATGGAATGGAATGGAATGTGAAAAGGAACAGACTGGAATGTGGAAAGGAATGGCATGGGATGTGGAATGGAATGGAATGGAAAGTGGAATGGAATGAGGAATTTAATGGAAAGGAACGTGGAATGGATCGTGGAATGGAACGTAGAATGGAAAGTGGAAAGGAACGTGGAATGGAACGTGGAATGGACTGTGGAATGGAATGTGGAATTGATTGGAATGGAATCGAATTGAATGTGGAATGGAATGGAAGGGAATGTGGAAAGGAATGTGGAAAGGAATGGAAAGGAATGTGAAATGGAAGGGAATTTAATGTGTAATGGAAAGTGGAATGGAAATGAATCGAATATGAAACGGAATGGAATGGAATGGGAAATGTAATGTGAAATGGAATGGAATGGAATCAAATGAAATGTGGAATGGAAATTGGAATGGAGTGTGGAATGGAATGGAAAGTAATGTGAAACGGAATGGAATGGAATGGAATGGAATGTGGAATGGAATGGAATAGGATGTGAAATGGAATGGAAGGTGGAATGGAATGGAATAGAGTGGAAAGTGGAATGGTATGGAATGGAATGTGGAATTGAATGTAGAATGGAATGTGGAATGGAATGGAATGTGGTACATAACGGAATGGAATGTGCACAGGTATGGAATGGAATGGGATGCAACGTGAAATGGAATTGAATGGAATGTGGAATGGAATTCATTGGAATTTGGAATGGAATGGAATCGAAGGGAATGTGGTATGAAATGGAAAGTAACGTGGATTGGAAAGTGGAATGGAATGTGGAATGGAGTGGAATGGACTGCGAAATGGAATGGAATGCAATGGAATGTGGAGTGGAATGCAATGGAATGTGGAATGGAATGGAGTGGAAGTTGAATTGGAATGAAGTGGAAATTGGAATGGAAAGGAATGGAATGGAGTGGAATGGAATGCGGAATGGAATGGAATGGAATGCAATGTGTAAAGGAATGTAATGGAAAACAATGGAATGGAATGGAATGTGGAATGAAATGGAATGAAAATTGGAATAGAATGCAACGGAATGTGGAAAGGAATGAGGAATGGAAAGGAGTGGAATGCGGAATGGAAAGGAATATAATAGAATGTGGAATGGAATGGAATGGAATGTGCAATGGAAAGCAGAATAGAATGGATTCGATCGGAAATGGAATGGAATGGAATGAGGAATGGAATGGTATCGGATGTGAAATTGAATGGAATGGGAGGTGGAATGGAATGGAATGGAGTGGAAAGTGCAATGGAATGGAATGGAATGTGGAATGTAATGTACAATGGAATGTGGAATCACAAGTGGAATGGAAAGAAATGTGGAATGGAATGGAATGGAAAGGAATGGAATAGAATGTGGAATTGAATGGAATGGAAAGTGTAATGCAATGGAATGGAATTTGGAGTGGAATGGAATTTAATGAAATGTGTAATGGAATGGAATGGATTGGAATGTGGACTGGAATGAAATAAAATGGAATGTGGAATAGAGTGGAATGGAATGGAATGTTGAATTCAAAGGAATCGAATGGAGTGGAATGGAAGGGAATGCGGAATGTAATGTGGAATGGAATGGAAAGGAATATGTAATGTAATGGAATGGAAAAGAATGTGTAATGTAATGTAATTGAATGTGGAAAGGAATGGAATGGAAAGTGGAATGGAATGGAATGTGAAATGGAATGTGGAATGGAAATTGGATTGGAATGTGAAAAGGAATGGAATGGAATGGAATGGAATGTGGAATGTAATGGAATGGAATGGAATGGAATGTGGAATGGAATGGAACGGAATGTGGAATGGAACGTGGAATGCAATGGAACGGAATGGAATGTGGAATGGAATGTGGAATGGAACGTGGAATGGAAATTAAAGGAATGGATCGTGGAATGGAATGCAAAGGAATGGAATGTGGAATACAATGTAATGTAATGGAATATGGAATGGAATGGAATGGAATGGAATGTGGAATGGAATGGAATGTGAAATGTCATGGAATGGAATGTAGAATGGTATGTTGAATGGAATGGAATGTGGAATGGAATAGAATGGAATTTGGAATGGAATGTGGAATGGAACGGAATGGAATATAGAATGGAATGGAATGTTGAATGGAATGGAATGGAACGTTGAATGGAATGTGGAATTTAACGTAGAATGGAACGTGAAATGAAAAGTGCAACGGAATGCGGAATGGAATGGAATGGAATGTGTAATGGAATGTTTAATGTAGTGTGGATTGAAATGGAATGGAATGGAATGTGTAATGGAATGGAATGGAATGTGTAATTGAATGTGGAATGGAATGGAACGGAATGGAATGGAATGGAATTTGAAATGGAATGGAATGGAATATGGAATGGAATGACAGGGAATGTGGAATGGAATGGAATGGAATGTGGAATGGAATGGAATGTAACATGGAATGGAATGTGGAATTGAATGGAATGGAATGTGGAATGGAATGGAATATAACATGGAATGGAATGTGGAATTGAATGGAATGGAATGTGGAATGGAATGGGATATGGAATGGAATAGAATGAAATTTTCAATGGAATTGAATGGAAGGTGGAATGGAATAGAATGGAGCGTGGAATGGAATGTGGAATGGAATGGAATGGAATGGAATTTTGAATGGAATAGAATGGAAGGTGTAATGGAAAATGTAATTTAACTGGAACGGAACGTGAAATGGAACTGGCAATGGAATGCGGAATGGAATGGAATGGAAAGTTGAATGTAATTTGGAATGGAATGGAATGGAATAGAATGTTGAATTAAATGTGGAATGGAATGGAATGGAAAGGAATTTGAAATGAAATGGAATGGAATGCGGAATGGATTGGAATGGAAAGTGGAATGGAATGGAATCTAATGGAATATGGAATGGATTGGAATTGAATGGGGAATGGAATGGAATGGAATGTGCAATGGAGGAATGGAATGGAATGTGTAATGGAGGAAAGGAATGTAATGTGGGATGGAAGGAAAAATGGAGGAATGGAATGGAATGCAGAAACGAATGTGGAATGGAATGGAATGGAATGTGGAAAGAAATGTGGAATGGAATGAAATAGAATGAGGAATGGAAGATGAAATGGAATGGAAAGGAATCTGGAATGCAATGGAATGGAATAGAATGGAAGGTGGAAGGGAATGTGGAATGTAATGGAATGGAATGGAATGGAATGCAGAGTCGAATGTGGAATGTAACGTGGAATGGAAGGGAACAGAATGTGGGATGGAGTGGAAAGGAAAGTGCAATGGAATATAATGGAATTTGGAATGGAACGGAATGCAGTGTGGAATGGAATGGAATGGAATGGAAAGTGAAATGTAATTGAGTAGAATGTGGACTGGAAAGTAATTGACTGTGGAATGGAGTATGGAATGGAATGTGGAATGGAACAGAATGGAATGTGGAATGCAATGTGGAATGCAATTGCATGTAATGAGGAATGGAATGGAATGGAAAGGAATGGAATATGGAATGGAATGGAATGCAAAGGACTGGAATGCGAAATGGATACGCGAATGGAAAAGAATGCAACGCGGAATGGAATGTGGAATGCAATGTGGCATGGAATGCAATGGAATATGGAATGCAAAGGAATGGTATGTGGAATGGAATGGAATGGAATGTGGAATGGAATGGAATAGAAAGGAATGTGGAAGGGAATGGTATCGAATGGAATCAGGAATGGAATGCAATGGAATGTGGAAAGAAACGTGAAATGGGATGGAATGGAATGGAAAGTGAAATGGAATGGAATGGAACGGAATGTGAAATGGAATTGAAAGCAATGGGGAATGGAAAGTGGAATGGAGTGGAATGGAAGATGGAATTGAATGGATCGGAACGCGGAATGGAATGGAATGGAATGGAATGTGTAATGGAACGGAATGGAAAAGAATGGACTGGAATGTGGAATGAAATGCAATGGAATGTGGAATGTATTTCAATGTAACGTGGAGTGGAATGGAATGGAATGTGGAAAGGAAAGGAATGGAAGAACTGGAATGTCGAATGGAAATGGAAAGGAAAAGAATGCAACGTCAAATGGAATGTGGAATGGAATGTGGAATGGAATGCAATGGAATGTGGAATTGAAAGGAATGGAATGTGGAATTGTGTGGAATGGAATGTGGAATGGAATGGAATGGAATGGAATGTGGAATGGAATGGAATTGAATGGAATGAGGAATGGAATGGAATGGAGTGTGGAATCGAATACCATGCAATGTGAAATGGAATGTGAAATTGAATGGAATGGAATGGAATGTGAAATCGAATGGAATTAAATTGAATGTGGAATGGCATGGAATAGAATGTGGAATGGAACTTGGAATGGAATGTGGAATGGAATGAAATGGAAGTTGGAGTGTAAAGTGGAATGGAACGTGGAATGGAACTTGGAATGAAGTGGAATGCAATGTGGAATGGAATGGAATGAAAGGTGTAATGGAACAGAATGGAATGTGGGATGGAATGGATTGTAATAGATTGGAAAGTGGAATGTAATGGAATGGAATATTTAGTGGAATGGAATGGAATTTGGAATGGAATGTGGAATGGAATGGAATGGAATGTGGAATGGAATGAAATGGAATGTGGAATGCAATGTGGAATGGAATGCAAAGGAAGGTGGTATGGAATGGAAAGGAATGCAGAATGGAATGGAATGGAATGTGGAATGGAATGTGGAATGGAATGGAATGTAATGTGGAATGCATTGTGGAATGGAATGGAATATGGAATGGATTGTGGTATGGAATGGAATGGATTGTAGAATGGAATTTAATGGAATGGAAAATAGAAGAGAATGGAATGGAACATGGAATGGAATGGAATGGAATGGAACGGAATGTGGAATTGAATGAAATGGAATGGAATGTGGAATGCAATGGAATGGAATGGAATGGAAGGGAATGGAGAATGGAATGAGGAATGGAGTGGAAAGGAATGTGGAATGGAATGCAATGGAATGGAAAGCAATGTGGAATGGAATTGAATGGAATGGAATGTGGAATGGAAAGGAATGGAATGTGGAATGGAATGGAATGGAATGTGGAATGGAATGTGAAATGGAATTGAGTGGAATGTAAAAAGGAATGGAATAGAATGTGGAATGGAATGGAAAGGAATGTGATATGGAATGGAATGGAATACGGAATGGAATTTGGAATGGAATGGAATGGAAAGTGAGAAGGAATGGAATGGAAGGTGGAATGGAATGGAATAGAATGTGGAATGGAATGTAATGAAATATGGAATGGAATGGAATTAAATGAAGATTTTAACGTGGAATGGAATGGAATGGAAAGTGGAATGGAATGTGGAATGGAATTGAATGGAATGTGGAATGGAATGGAATGGAATGTGGAATGGAATGTGAAATGGAATTGAGTGGAATGTGAAAAGGAATGGAATAGAATGTGGAATGGAATGGAAAGGAATTTGATATTTAATGCAATGGAATACGGAATGGAATGTGGAATGTAATGGAATGGAAAGTGAAAAGGAATGGAATGGAAGGTGGAATGGAATGGAATAGAATGTGGAATGGAATTTAATGAAATATGGAATGTAATGGAATTAAATGAAGATTTTAACGTGGAATGGAATGGAATGGAATGTGGAATGGAATTGAATGGAATGTGGAATGCAAAGAAATTGAATGTAGAATGGAATATGCAAGAGAATGTAATGGAATGTGGAATGGAATGTGGTATGGAAAGGAATGGAAAATGAAATGGAATGGAATGGAATGTGGAATGGAATGCAACAGAATGTAGAAAGTAATGGAATGGAATTAAATGGCAATTGAAATAGAATGGAATGGAAATTGGAATGAAATGGAATGTAATGAAATGTGGAATGGAACGGAATGGAAAGTGGAATGGAATGTGGAAAGTAATGAAGTGGAATGTGGAATGGAATCGAGTGGAATGTGGAATGGTATGGAATGGAGAGGAATGTGGAAAGGAATGGAATCGAATGTGGAATGGAAGGTGGAATGTAATGGAACGGAATGTGCAATGGAATGGAATGGAATGTCGAGTGGAATGGAATTGAATGAGGATTGGAAAGTGGAATGGAATGAAACGGAATGTGGAAGGGCATGGAATGGAATGTAGAATCGAATGTGGAATGGAATGTGGAATGGAATTGAATGGAATGTGGATTGGAATGGAATGGAATGTAGATTGTAATGTGGAATGGAATGTGCAATGGAATTTAACGGAATGTGGAATGGAATGGAATGGAAAGTAGAATGGAATGTGCAATGGCATGGAAAGGAATGTGGAATGGAATGTGGTATGGAATGGAATGGAATGTGGAATGGAATGGAATGGAAGGGAATTCAGAATGCAATGTGGAATGCAATGTAACGGAATGTGGAATGGAATGCAATGGAATGGAATGTGAAAAGGAATGGAATGGAATGTGAAATGGAATGGAATGGAATGTGGAATCGAATTTAATGGAATGTGGAATGGAATGGAATGGCATGTGGAATGGGATGGAATGGAAAATAGTATGGAATAGAATGCAATGGAATAGAATGTGGAATGGAATGGAATGGAATGGAATATGGAATGCAAAGTGGAATGGAATGGAATGGATTGGAATGGAATGTGGTATGGAATGGAATGGGATGGATTGGTATAGTATGTGGAATGGTAAGGAATGGGATGTGAAATTTAATGGAATGGAATTTGGAAAGCAATAGAATGGAGTGGAAAGTGAATGGAATTTAATGGAATGTGGAATGGAATGCAGAAGGGAATGTGAAAAGGAATGTGGAATGGAATGAGGAATGTAATGGAATGGCAAGGAATGGAATGGAATTGAATGTGGAATGGAATAAAATGGATTGCAGAATGGAATTGAATGGAAAGGAATATTGAATGGAATGTGCAGAATGGAATGGAATGGAATGGAATATGGAATGGAATGGAATGAAATGGAACGGAATGAAATGGAATGGTATGTCGAATGGTATTGAATGGAATGTGGAATGTAATGGAATGGAATGTAGAATGGGAACGTGGAATGAAATGGAATGGAATGCGGAACGGAACTGAATGGAATCTAGAAAGTAACGTGGAATGGAATGTGGAATGGAACTGAATGGAATGTAGAATGGAATGGAATTGAATGTAGAATGGAATCTGGAATGGAATCGAATGGACTGTGGAATGGAATGTGGTATGGAATGGAATGAAATGTGGAATGGAATGTGGTATGGAATGGAATGAAATGTCGAATGGATTGGAATGGAATGGAATGGAAGGGAGTGCACAATGGAATGTGGAGTGTAATTAAAATGAATGTGGAATGGAATGGAATGGAATGTGGATAGGAATGCCATGTAACGTAGAATGGAATGTGGAATGGAATGTGGAATGGAATGGAATGGAACGTAAAAGGGAACGTGGAATGGATCGTGGAATGCAAAGTGGAATGGAAAGTGGAATGAAATGGAATGCAGCTTGTAATTGAATGTGGAATGAAACGTGGAGTGGAACGTGGAATAGAATGTGGAACGGAATGGAAAGGAATGCGGAATGAAATGTAATGGAATGTGGAATGGAATTGAATGGAATGTGGAATGGACATGAATGGAATGTGGAATGGAAGGGAAAGGAATGTGAAATCGAATGGAATGGAAAGTGGAATGGAAAGGATTGGAATGTGGAATGGAATGGAATGTGGAATGGAATGTGGAATGGAATATTGAATGTTATGTGGTATGGAATGCAATGGAATGTGGAATAGAATGTGGAATTGAAAGGAATGGAATTTGCAATGGAATGAAGTATGGAATGGAATGGGATGTGGAATGGCATAAAGAGGAATGTGGAATGGAAGGGAAGGTAATGGGAAATGGAATGGAATGGAATGTTTAATCGAATGTGGTAAGGAATGGAAGGGAATTTGGAGAGGAAAGTGGAATGGAATTGAATGGAATGTGGAATGGAATGTGGAATGGAATGGAATGGAATTTGGAATGGAATGTAGAATGGAATGGAATGGAATGAGGAATGGAATGTGGAATAGAATAAAATGGAACGTGGAGTGTAAAGTGGAATGCAACGTGGAATAGAATGTGGAATGAAATGGAATGCAATGTGGAATGGAATGGAATGAAAGGTGTAATGGAATGGAATGGAATGTGGAATGGAATGGAATGGAATGTAATGGCTTGGAACGTGGAATGTAATGGAATGAAATCTGGAGTAGAATGGAATGCAATTTGGAATGGAAGGTGGAATGGAATGGAATGGAATGTGGAATGGAATGTGGAATGGGACATGGAATGAAATGGAATAGAATGAGGAATGCAATGGAATGGAATGTGGAGTTGAACGTGGAATGTAATGGTATAGAGTGTGGAATGGAATGTGGTATGCATGGAATGTGGAACGCAATGTAGAATGGAATGTGGAATGGTATGTGGAATGGAATGGAATGGAATGTGGAATGGAATGTTAAATGGAATGTGGAATGGAATGTGGAATGGAATGGAATGGAATGTGGAATGGATTGTAGAATATAATGGAATGGAAAGTGTAATGGAAATGAATGGAATGGAATGAGAAATGGTATGGAATGGAATGTGGAGTGGAATGGAATGGAATGGAATGTGGAATGGAATGGAACGGAATGTGGAAAGGAATGGAATGGAATGGAATGTGGAATGGAATGGAATGGAATGAGGAATCGAATGGAATGTGGAATGGAATATGGAATGGAATGGAATGTGGAATGGAACGTAGAATGAAACGTGGTATGGGACATGGAATGGAAGGTGGAATGGAAAGTGGAATGGAATGGAATGGAATGTTGAATGTAATGTAGAATGGAAAGGAATGGAATGGAATGGAATATGGAATGGAATGGAATGGAATGTGGAATGGAATGGAATGGAACTTGGAAAGGAAAGTGGAATGGAAAGTGGAATGGAATGGAATGCAGTGTGTAAAGGAATGTGGAATGGAATGGAATGCAATGTGGAATGGAATGCAATGTCGAATGGAATGTTGAAAGTAACGGATTGGAATTTGCAATGGAATGTTGAATGGAATGGAAAGGGATTTGGAATGGAATGGAATGTAATGTGGAATGGAATGGAAAGTGGAACTGAATGTGGAAAGGAATGGAATGGAATTTGGAGCAGAAAGTGGAATGTAACGGAGTGGAAAGTGGAATGGAATGTGTAATGGAATGGAATGGAATGTGTAATGGAGTGTGGAATGGAATGTGGAATGGAGAATGGAATGGAATGGAATGGAATGTGGAATGGAATGTGGAATGGAATAGATTGCAATGTGGAATGGAATGGAATGGAATGTGGAATGGACTGTTGAATGCAATGGAATGAAATGGAATACAGAATGGAATGGAATGGAACGTGGAATGGAACGTGGAATGGAACGTGGAATTGAACGTGAAATGGAATGTGCAGTGGAATGCGGAATGGAATGGAATGCAATGCGGAATTTAATGTGGAATGGAATGGAAAGGAATGTGGAATGAAATGGAATGGAAAGTGGAATGAAATGGGATGGAATGTTGAATGGAACGGAATGGAATTTGGAATGGAACGTGGAATGAAATAGAATGGAATGTGGAATGGAATGAGGAATGAAACGGAATGGAATGGAAAGGAATGTGGAACGGAAAGGAATGGAATGCAATGTGGACTGGAATGGAATGGAATTGAATATGGACTGGAATGGAGTGGAATGCAATGGACTGTGGAATGGAACGGAGTGTGGAATGGCAAGGAATGGAATATGGAATGGAATGGAATGTGGAATGGAAAGGAATGGTATGTTGAATGGAAAGTGGAATGGAATGGAATATGGAATGGCATGTAAAATGCAATGGAATGGAATTCGGAATACAATGAAATGGAACTGAATGTTGACTGGAATGGAATGTGGAATTCAACGGAATGCAATGGAATGTGGAATGGAAAGGTATGGAATGTGGAATGCATTGGAAAGGAAATTGGAATGGAATGGAATGGAATGGAATGTGGACTGGAATGGAATGGAGTGTGGAATGGAATGGAATGGAATGTGGAATGGCATGGAATGGAATGTAGAATGGAAAGTTGAATGGAATGCAATGGAATGGAATGTGGAATGGAATGGAATATGGAATGGAATGGAACGTGGAATGGAATTGAAAGGAATGTGCAAAGTAATGTGGTATGGAGTGAAAGAGAATGTGGAATGGAATGGAAAGTGGAAAGGAATGCGGAGGGAAATGGAATGGAATGTGGAATGGAATGTGGAATGGAATGTGGAATGGAATGGAATTGAATGTGGAATGAAATGGAATGGAAAGTGGAAAGAAATGGGATGGAATGTTGAATGGAACGGAATGGAATGTGGAATGGAACGTGGAATGAAATAGAATGGAATGTGGAATGGAATGTGGAATGGAATGGAATGGAATGGAAAGGAATGTGGAATGGAAAGGAATGGAATGCTATGTGGACTGGAATGGAATGGAATTGAATATGGACTGGAATGGAGTGGAATGCAATGGACTGTGGAATGGAACGGAGTGTGGAATGGCAAGGAATGGAATATGGAATGGAATGGAATGTGGAATGGAAAGGAATGGTATGTTGAATGGAAAGTGGAATGGAATGGAATATGGAATGGCATGTAAAATGCAATGGAATGGAATTCGGAATACAATGAAATGGAACTGTATGTGGACGGGAATGAAATGGAAAGTGGAATTCAAAGGAATGCAATGGAATGTGGAATGGAAAGGTATGGAATGTGGAATGCATTGGAAAGGAAATTGGAATGGAATGGAATGGAATGGAATGTGGACTGGAATGGAATGGAGTGTGGAATGGAATGGAATGGAATGTGGAATGGCATGGAATGGAATGTAGAATGGAAAGTTGAATGGAATGCAATGGAATGGAATGTGGAATGGAATGGAATATGGAATGGAATGGAACGTGGAATGGAATTGAAAGGAATGTGCAAAGTAATGTGGTATGGAGTGAAAGGGAATGTGTAATGGAATGGAATGCAAAGTGGAAAGGAATGCGGAGGGAAATGGAATGAAATGTGGAATGGAATGGAATTGAATGTGGAATGAAATGGATTGGAGCGTGGAATGGAACGTGGCATGGAACGTGCAATGGAACGTGGAATGCAAAGGATTGCGAAATGGAATGGAATGTGGAATGTAATGTGGAATGTAATGTGGAACAGAATGGAATGTAATGTGGAATCGAATGGAACGGATTGTGGAATGGAATGTGTAATGGAATGGAATGGAATGTCGAATGGAATTTAATGGAATGTGGAATGGAATAGAATCGAATGTGTTATGGAATGGAAAGGAAAGGAATGTGGAATGGAAGGGAATTGATTGTGGAATGAAATGGAATGGAATGTGGAGTTGAACGTGTAAAGGAATGTGGAATGAAATGGAATGGAATAGAATTTGCTACAGAATGGAATGGAATGGAATTTAATGTGGAATTTAATGGAATGTAATGTGAATTGGAATTAAATGGAATGGAATAAAATGTGCAATGGAATGGAATGGAATGTGGAATGCAATGTGGAATGGAATGGAATGGAAAGTGGAATTGAATGTTGAATGGAATGGAATGGAATTTGGAATAGAATCTGGATTGGAATGGAATGGACAAAGGAATGGCATGTGGAATGCAATGGAATGGAATGTGGAAAGGAATGCTGGATGGAATGGAATGGAAATTTGAATTTAATGTGGAATGGAATGGAATGGAATGGAATCTGGAATAGAATGTGGAACGGAATGGAATGCGAAACAGAATGGAATGGAACGTGGCATTCAATGGAAAGGAACGTGGAATACAATGGAATGGAACGCGGAATGGAATGGAACGGAATGTGGATTGGAATGGAATGGAAATTGGAATGGAAAGGAAAGGAATGGAATGTGGAGTGGAATGATGTGGAATGTGGAATGGAATGTGGAATGGAATGGAGTGGAAGGTGAAATGGAATGTGGAATGGGACGTGGAATGGAATGAAATGGAATGTGGAATGGATTGCGTATTAGAATGCAATGTAATGTGGAAAGGAATGGAATGGAAAGTGGAATGGAATGTGGAAAGGAATGTGGAATGGAACATGGAATGGAATGGAATGGAATATGGAATGGAATGAGGAATGCAATGGAATGGAAAATAGAATGGAATGGGAAATGGAACGTGGAATGGAAAATGGAGTGGAATGTTTAATGGAATGAAATGGAATGTGGAATGGAATGGAATGGAAGGTGCAATGTAATGTAATGGAATGTGGAATGGAATGTTGAATGGAATGGAATGTAGAATGGAACCTGGAATGCAACCTGGAAAGGAACATGGAACGGAAAGTGGAAGGGAACGTGGAATGGAATGTGGAATGGATCGTGGAGTGGAATGTAACGTGGAATGGAATGTGGAATGAAACGTGGAATGGAAAGTGTAATGGAAAGTGGAAGGAAAACTGGAATGGAACATGGAAAGGAAGGTGAAATGGAATGGAATGGAACGTGGAATGGAAGGGAATGGAATGGAATTTTATGTGTAATGGAATGTAATGGAATGTGGAATGGAAGGCAATGGAATGGAATGGAAAGTGTAATGGAATGGAATGGAATATGGAATTGAATGTGGAAAGGAATACAGAATGCAATGTGGAATGTAATGGAATGGAGTATGGAATGGAACCTGGAATTGAATAGAATGGAATTTGGAATGGAATGGAAGGGAATGTGGAATGGAACGTGGAATGGAATGGAATGGAACGTGGAATGGAATGGAATGCAATGTGGAATGGAATGGAATGGGATGCGGAATGAAATAGAATGGACCTTGGAATGGAATGGAATGGAATGTGGAATGGAATGGAATGGAATGGAATGTGGAATGAAATGGAATGGAATCTGGAATGGAATTTGGAATGTAATGGAATGGAATGTGGAATGGAATGAGGAATGGGACGTGGAAAGGAAAGTGGAACGGAACCTAGAATTAAATGGAATGGAAACTGGAATGGATTGGAATGGAACGTGCAATGGAATTGAACTAAATGTGGAAAGCAATGGAATCGAATGTGCAATGGAATGGAAGTGAATGTGGAATGGAATATTATCTGGAATGGAATGTGGAATGGAATGGAATGGAATGTGGAGTGGAATAGGATGGTATGTGGAATGGAATGTGGAAAGGAATGGAATGGAATGTGGAATGGAATGGAATGGAATGTGGAATGGAACACGGAATGGAATGGAATGGAATGTTGAATGGAATGGAATGGAAAGTGGAATAGAACGTAATGGAATGTGGAATGGAAAAGAATGGAACGTGGAAAGGAATATGGAATGGAATGGAATGGAATGTTGAATGAAATCTGGAATGGAGTGGAATGCAACGTAGAATGGAACCTGGATTGGAACATGGAAGGCAATGTGCAATGGATTGGAATGGAATGTGGAATTGAATTTGAAATGTAATGGACTGGAACGGAATGGAATTGAATGGAATAGAATGGAATGGAATAGAATTGAGTGGAATGGAATGGAATTTGAAATGGAACATGGAATGGATTGGAATGGAATGTGGAATGAAATTGAATGGAATGGAATGCAATTTGAAATTCAATGGAATGGAATGTGGAATGCAATGGAATAAAGAGGAAATTGGAATGGAATGCAATGGAATGTGGAATGGAATGTGGAATGGAATGGAATGGAATATGGAATAAAATGGAATGTAATGGAATTTCGAATGGAATGTGCAATGGATTGCAATAAAATCTGAAATGGAGTGTGGAATGGAGCGTGGAAAGTAATGGAATGGAATGTGTAATGGAATTTGGAATAGAACGTGGAATTGAACCTGGAGTGGAAGGTGGAGTGGAATGGAATCTAATGGAATGTGGCATGGAATGGAATGGAATGTGGAATGGAATAAAATGTGGAATGGACTGGAATATGAAATGGAATCGAATGGAAAGTGGAATGGAATGGAATGGAATGTGGAATGGAAAGTGGAATGGAACGTGGGAAGGAACATGGAATGGAACGTGGAATGGAACGTGGAACGGAATGTGGAATGGAATGTGTAATGGAATGCAATGGAATGTGGAATGGAATGTGGAATGGAATGTGGAATGGAACGTGGAATGGAAGGGGGAAAGGAACATGGAATGGAAAGTAGAATGCAACGTGGAATGGAATGTGGAATGGAATGCGGAATGGAATGCAATGAAATTTGAAATGGAATGTCGAATGGAATGGAAGGTGGAATGCAATGTAGAACGAAATATGCAATGGAATGTGGAATGTAATGGAATGGAATGTGGAAAGGAATACGGAATGGAATGTGGAATGGAATGGAATGGAATGTGCAATGGAATGTGGAATATAATGGAATATGTAACGGACTGTAGAATGGAATGCGGAATGGAATGTGGAATGCAATGGAGTGGATTCTGGAATGGAATGTGGAATGCAATTGAATGGAAAGTGGAATGGAATGGAATGGAATGTGCAATGGAATGTGGAATGGAATGAAATGGAATGTGGAATGGAATGTGGAATGGAATGGAACGGAATGTGGAATTTTATGTGGAATGGAATCAAATGGAATGTGGATAGGAATGCGGGATGGAATGGAATGGAATGTGGAATGGAATGGAATGGAATGTGGAATGGAATGTGGAAGGAATGGAATTTAATGTGGAATGGAAGGGAATAGAATATGCAATGGAATGGGATGGAATGTGGAAAGGAATGTGGAATGGAATGAAGAATGGAATCGCATGGAATGTGGAATGGAATTGAATTGAATTTTGAATGGAATGTGGAATGAAAGGGAATGCAAAGTAAAGTGGAATGGAATGCAATGTGTAATGGAATAGAATGGAATGTGGAATGGATTGGAATGGAATCTGGAACGGAATGTGGAATGGATGGTACAGAATCTGGAATGGAATGTGGACTGGAATGGAATGTGTAATAGAATGAAAGGTGGAATGAAATGGAATGGAAATGAGTTTGATATGGAAGGAAATGTAATGTGGAACGGAATGTGGAATGCAATGGAATGTTGAATACAATGTGGAATGGAAAGGAATGGAATGAAATGGAATGTGGAAAAGTCTGGAATTTAATGAAATGTGGAATGGAATGGAATGGAACGTGGAATGGAACGTTTAGTGGAAAGTGGAAAGGAATGAGGAATTGAATTGAATGGAATGGAATGTGGAAGCGAATGTAAGGAAAATTAGAAAATATTGTGGAATGGAATGGAAGCAAATTTGGAATGGGATATGGAATGGAATGGAATAGAATGTGGAATGGAATGTAACTGAATTTGGATTGAAATAGAATGAAATTGAATGTGGAATTGAATGGAATGGAATGTGAATTGGAAAGTAATGGAATGTAATGGAATGTGGAATGGAATGGAGTGGAATGGAACTGATGTGGAATGGAATGGAATCGAATGGAATGGAATGTGGAATGGAATGGAATGTGGAAAGAAATGTGGAATGGAATGTAAAATGGAATGGAGTGGAATGTCGAATGGAATGTGGAATGGAATGAAATGGAACATGGAAAGGAATGGAATGGAATGTGGAATGGAATGTGGAATGGAATGGAATGGAATGTGGAATGAAATGAGGAATGGAATGGAATGGAACGTGGAATGGAACCTAGAATGGAACAAAGAATGCAATATGCAACGGAATGGAATGGAATGTGGAATGGAATTTGGAATGTAATGTAATCTAATGAAATGGAATCTGGAAAGCATTGGAATGTAATGTGAAACGGAATTGAATGAAATGGAATGGAATTTGAAATGGAATGTGAAATTGATTGGAATGGAATGTGGAATGGAATTGAACGGAATGGAATGGAAATTTAAATGGAATGGAATGGAATGTGGAATGGAATGGAATGATGAGGAGGATGGAAAGGAATGCAATGGAATGTGGAATAGAATGTGGAATGGAAGGTGGAATGGAATGGAGTGGAAATTGGAATGGAATGGAATGTAAAGCAATTTCGTATGGAATGTGGAATGGATTGCATTGAATTGTGGAATGGATTGTGGAATGAAGCGTGGAATGGAATGGAATGGAATGTGTAATGGAACGTGGAATAGATAGTGGAATGGAACATGGAATGGAAGGTGGAATGGAATGGAATAGAATGGAATGTGGCATGGAATGGAATGGAATGTGGAATAGAATGAAATGTGGAATGGAATAGCATATGAAATGGAATGGAATTCAATGTGGAATGGAATGGAATGCCATGCGGAGTGGAATGGAATTGAGTGGAATGTGGAATGGAATGGAATGGAATATGGAAAGGAATGTAGAATGGAATATGGAATGGAATGGAGTGGAATGTGGACGGGAATGTGGAATGGAATGGAGTGGAATGCGGAATGGAATGTGGAATGGAATGTGGAATGAAATGAGGAATGGAATGGAATGGAACGTGGAATGGAACCTAGAATGGAACAAGGAATGCAATATGCAACGGAATGGAATGGAATGTGAAATGAAATTTGGAATGCAACGTAATGGAATGGAATGGAATCTGGAATGGATTGGAATGGAATGCGGAACGGAATTGAATGGAATGGAATGGAATTTGAAATGGAATGTGGAATTGATTGGAATGGAATCTGGAATGGAATTGAACGGAATGGAATGGAAATAGAAATGGAATGGAATGGAAAGTGGAATGGAATGGAATGATGAGGAGAGTGTAATGGAGTGCAATTGAATGTGGAATAGAATGTGGAATGGAACGTGGAATGGAATGGAGTGGAAAGTGGAATGGAATGGAATGGAATGTGGAAAGAAATGAAGAATGGAATATGGAATGGAATGGAGTGGAATATGGACGGGAATGTGGAATGGAATGGAATGTGGAAAGAAATGAAGAATGGAATATGGAATGGAATGGAGTGGAATGTGGACGGGAATGTGGAATGGAATGGAGTGGAAGGTGGAATGGAATGTGGAATGGAATGGAATGTGGAATGCAACGCAATTTAACGTTTAATGGAATGTGGAATGGTATGGAATGGAACGTGGAATGGAACGTTTAATGTAAGGTGGAAAGGAATGTGGAATTATGTGCAATGGTATGTGGAATGAAATGTCGAATGGCATGCAATGGAACTTGGAATGGAGCGTGGAATGGAACGTGGAAAGGAACGTGGAATGGAAGGTGGAATGGAACGTGGAAAGGAATGTCGAATGCAATGTGGAATGGAATGCAATGGAATGTGGAATGGATTGTGGTATGGAAAGGAATGTGGAATTGAAAGTAAAATGGAATATGGAATGGAATGTGCATTGGAATGGAATGGAATATGGAATGGAATCTGGATTCGAAGGTAAAGTAGAATGGAATGTAGAATGGAATGTGGAATGGAATGTGGAACAGAATGTGGAATGGAATGGAATGGAATGTAGAATGGAATATGGAATGGAATGTGAAATGGAATGGAATGGAAAGTGCAATGGAATGTTGAATGGAATGGAATGTGGAATGGTGGTTGAATGGAATGTGGAATGGAATGCGGAATCGAATGGAGTGTATTGTGGAATGGAATGTGCAATGCAATGGAATGGAATGTGGAATGGAATGTGGAATGGAATGGAATGGAATGCAATGTGGAATGGAATGTGGAATGGAATGGAATGGAATGTGGAATGCACTGCAATTTAATGTTTAATGGAATGTGGAATGGTATGGAATGGAACGTGGAATGGAACGTTTAATGTAAGGTGGAAAGGAATGTGGAATTATGTGCAATGGAATGTGGAATGAAATGTCGAATGGCATGCAATGGAACATGGAATGGAGCGTGGAATGGAACGTGGAAAGGAACGTGGAATGTAAGGTTAAATGGAACGTGGAAAGGAATGTCGAATGCAATGTGGAATGGAATGCAATGGAATGTGGAATGGATTGTGGAATGGAATGGAATGTGGAATTGAAAGTAAAATGGAATATGGAATGGAATGTGCAATGGAATGGATTGGAATATGGAATGGAAACTGGATTCGAAGGTAATGTAGCATGGAATGTAGAATGGAATGTGGAATGGAATGTGGAACGGAATGTGGAATGGAATGGAATGGAATGTAGAATGGAATATGGAATGGAATGTGAAATGGAATGGAATGGAATGTGCAATGGAATGTTGAATGGAATGGAATGTGGAATGGATTGTTGAATGGAATGTGGAATGGAATGCGGAATGGAATGGAGTGTATTGTGGAACGGAATGTGCAATGCAATGGAATGGAATGTGGAATGGAATGTGGAATAGAATGGAATGGAATGCAATGTGGAATGGAATGTGGAATGGAATGGAACATAATGTGGAATGCAATGTGGAATGGAATGGAATGGAATGTTGAAAGGAATGTGGAATGAAATGGAGTGGAATGTGGAACGGTATGTGGAATGCAATGGAATGGAATTTGTAATGGAATCTGGAATGGAATGGAATGTGGAATTGAATGGACTGGAATATGGAATGGAATGTGGAATGGAATGTGGAATGCAATGGAAAGAATGTGGAAAAGAATGTGGAATGCTATATGGAATGGAATGCGGAATGGAATGGAATGATATGTGGAATGAAAAGTGGAATCGAATGGAATGGAATGGAATGTGGAATGGATTGGAATGGAATGGAGTGTTGACTGGAATGGAATGGAAGGGAATGTGCAGTGAACCGTGGAATGGAATGGAATGGAAATTGGAATGGAATGTGAAATGGAATGGAAAAGAATGTGGAATGGAAGGTGGAATAGAATGGAATTGAATTTGGAATGGAATGTGGGATGGAATGGAGTGCAACGTGGAAAGGAATGGAATGCAACATGGAATGGAAAGGAATGGAATATGGATTGGAATGGAATGTAATGGAATATGGATTGGAATGGAATGGAATGTGGAATGGAAAAGAATGGAATGTGGAAGGGTAGGTGGAATGGAATGGAATGGAATGTGGAATGGGATGTGGAATGGAATGGAAAGTGGAATAGAAAAGTGGAACGGAAAGGAATGGAATGGAGTGTGAAATGGATTGGAATGGATTGTGGAATGGAATGTGGAATGCGATGGAATGTTTAATGCAATGTGGAATGGAAAGGAATGCAATGAAGTGGAATGTGGAATTTAATGGAATGGAATGGTATGTGGAATGGAATGGAATGGAAAGGAATTGAATGTGCAATGCAATGAAATGGAATGTGTAGAAGTATGGAATGGAATGGAATGTGTAATGGAATGGAATGGAATGGAATGGAATATGGAATGTAATGCAATTGAATGTGGAATGGAAAGGAATGGAATGTGGAATGGAATTGAATTGAATATAGAATGGAATGGAATGGAAAGGAATGGAATGTGGAATGGAGTGGAAGAGAATGTGGAATGTAATGTGGAATGGAATGAAACGGAAAGATTGGAATGTGGAAAGGAATGGAAGGGAATTTGAATGGAATTCGGAATGGAATGGAATGGAATGCAGAATTGAATGGAATGGAATTTCGAATGGAATAGAATGGAATAGGTTGTGGAATGGAATGGAAAGGAATGTGGAACGTAACGTAATGGAATGTGGAATGGAATGGAGTGGAATGCAAAGGAATGTGGAATGGAATGGAATGCAATGTGGAATGGAATGGAGTGGAATGTGGAATGGAATGGAGTGGAATATGGAATGGAATGGAATGGAATGTGGAATGGAATGTGGAATGGGATATGGAATGGGATATGGAATGGGATGTGGAATGGGATGTGTAAAGGAATGGAGTGGAATGTGGAATGGAATGTGGAATGGAATGAAATTGAACGTGGAAAGCAATGGAGTGGAATGTGGAATGGAATGTGGCCTGGATTGGAATGGAATGTGGAAAGGAATGTGGAATGGAATGGAATGGAACGTGGATTGGAATGTGGAATGGAACATGGAACGCAATGTGCAGTGGAATGGAATGGACTGTGGAATGGAATTTGGATTGGAATGGAAAGAAATGGATTTTAATGGAATGCGGAATGGAATGAAGCGGAATGTTGAATGGGATTGAATGGAATGGAACGGAATGTGGAATGGATTGGAATGAAATCTGGAATGGAATGTGAAATGTAATGGAATGGAATTTGGAATGGAATGTGGAATGGAATGTGGAATCGAATGTGGAAAGGAATGGAATGAAATGTGCAATGGAATGGAAGGTAATTTGGAATGGAATGTGGAATTGAATGGAATGAAATGTGAAATGGAATGGAATGTGGACTGGAATGGAAAGGAATGGAATGGAATATGAAATGCAATGGATTGGAATGTGGAATGGAATTGAATTGAATGTGGAATGTAATGGAAAGAATTGTGGAATGGAATGCGGAATGGAATGGAATGTAGAATGATATGTGGAATGGAATGGAATGGAATGTGGAAAGGAATGTGGTATAGAATTGAATGGAATATGGAAAGGATTGGAATGGGTTGTAGAATGGAATGGAATGGAATAGAATAGAATATGAAATTTTATGGAATGGAATATGGAACGGAATGGAAAGGAATGGATTGTGGAATGGAATGGAATGGAAAGGAATGTGGCATGCAATGGAATCAAATGGAATGGAATGGAATGGAAAGAATGAGGAATGCAAAAGAATCGAATGGAATGGAATGGAATGGAAGGGAATGGAGAATGGAATGTGGAATGGATTCGAAAGAAATGCAGAATGGAATGGAATGGAATGGAATGTGGAATGGAATGGAATGGAATGGAATGTGGAATGAAAAGTGGAATGCATTGGAATGGAAAGTGAAAAGGAATGGAATGGAATGGATTGTGGCATTGAATGGAATGGAATGGATTGGAATATGGAATGGAATGGAATGGATTGTGGCATGGAATGTAATGGAATGGAAATAGTAATGCAATGGAACGGAATGGAATGGAATGGAATTGAATGAGAATTGGAACGTGGAATGGAATGGAATGGAATGTGGAATGGAATGGAATTTGGAATGGAAATGAATGCAATGTAGTATGGAATGGAATGAAATGTAGAATGGAATGTGGAATGGAATGTGGAATGCAATTGAATGGAATGTGGAATGGAATGTGGAATGGAATTTGGAATGGAAACTGGAATGGAATGTGGAATGGAATTGGATGGAAGGTGGAATAGAATGGAATGGAATGTAGAATGGAATGTGGAATGGAATGGAATGGAATGTGGTATGGAATGGAATAGAATATGGAATGAATTGGAATGTATTTTAGAATGGAATGGAATGGAATGGAATGGAATAGGGAATGGAATGGAGTGGAATATGCAATGGAATGGAATGGAAAGAAATGTGGTGTGGAATGGAATGGAAACGAATGAGGAATGCAATGGAATCGAATGGAGAGGAAGCGAATGGATAATGGAATGGGGAATGGAATGCAAAGGAATGTGGAATGGAATGGAATGGAATATGGAATGGAAAGTGGAATGAAGTGGAATGGAAAATGAAAAGGAATGGAATGGAATGTGGAATGGAATGGAATGGATTGCAGAAATTAATGGAATGGAATGGAAAGGAATATTGAATGGAATGAAATGGAATAGATTGTGGAATGGAATGGAATGGAATGGAATGTGTATTGCCATGGAATGGAATGGAATGGAATGGAATGTAAGGGAATGGAGAATGGAATGTGGAATGGAATGCAACGGATTGTAGAATGGAATGGAATGTGTAATGGAATGGGATGGAATGTGAAAAGTAATGGAATGTAATGTGGAATGGAATGGAAGGGAATGTGGAAGGGAATGGAATGGAATGGAATGTGGAATTGAATGTGGAATTTAATGGAATGGAAAGTGAAAATGAAAGGCCTGGAATGTAGAACGGAATGGAATGGAATGTCGAATGAAATTGAAAGCAATGTGGTATGAAGTGTAATGGAACATAGAGTGGAATGTGGAGTGGAATGTAGAATAGAATTGAGTGGAATGTGGAATGGAATCTAATGTAATGTAGAATGGAATTTGGAATGGAATATAATGCGGAATGGAATGGAACAGAAGGTAGAATGGAATGTGGAGTGGAACTTGGAATGGAAAGGAATGGACCATGGAGTGGAAAGTGGAATAGAACGTGGAATGGAAAGTGAAATGGAAAGGAATGCAATGTGGAATGTAATGAAATGGAAGGTGGAATGCAATGGAATGGAAGGTGGAATGTATAGAAATGGAATGTGGAAGTGAATTGAATGGAATGTGGAATGGAATGAGGAATGGAATGAAATGGAAAGTGGAATAGAATATGAAATGGAAAGGAATGGAACCGAGAATGGAATGTGGAATACAAAGTGGAATGGAATGTGGAATGTAATTTGGAATTGGATGGAATGGAATGTGGAATGCAATGGAGTGGAATGTGGAATGGAATGGAATGGAGAGCAACGTGGAATGGAATGGAATGGAAAGTGGAATGGAATGTGGAATCGAATGTGGAATGCAACATCGAATGGAATGGAATGTAACATGGAATGGAATGGAATGGAGTGTGGAATGGAATGCAAAGCAATGTGGAATGGAATGGAATGCAATTAAATGGAAATTGAAATGCAATTGAATGGAACGTAGAATCGAATGGAATGGAATGCGGAATGGAATGGAATAGAATGGAAAGTGGAAGGGAAGGGAATGGAAAGTGGAACGGAATGTGGGATGGAATGCGGAATGCAAAGTAGAAAGGAATGTAGTGGAATGTGGAATGGATTTTTGAATGGAATGGAGTGGAATGTGAAATAGTATGGAATGGAGAGGAATGTGGAAAGGAGTGGAATGGAATGCGGAATAGAATGTGGAATGGAATGGAATGGAATGTGAAATGGAATTAATGGAACGTGGAATGGAACCTGGAAAGGAATGTGGAATGGAATGTGTAATGAATGGAATGGAAAATGGAAACAAAGACGGATGGAATGGAATGAAATGTGGAATGGAATGGGATGGAGTGGAATGTGGAATGGAATGTAGAATGGAATGGAGTGGAATTTGAAATGGAATGTAGAAAGGAATGTGTTATGCAATGTGGAATGGAATGGAATGTGGAATGGAAAGTGGAGTGGAATGGAATGCAATGGAATGGAATGTGGAATGGAATTTGGAATGGAATGTAATGGAACGGATTGGAATGGAATGTGGAATGGAATGGAATTTAAAGAAATGAAATGTGTAATGGAATGACACGGAATGTAGAAAAGAATAGAATGGAATAGAATGGGGAATTGAACGTAATGGAATGGAAAGTAATGCGGAATGGAATCGAATGTAATACGGAATGGAATGGAATGGAATATGGAATGGAATGTGAAAAGGAATAAAATGAGATGCGGAATGGAATGTTAAATGGAATGGAAAGGAATTTGGAATGGAATTTGTAATGGAATGCGGAATGGAATGTGGAATCGAATGTCGAAAGGAAATTAATGCCATGTCTAATGTAATGTAGAAAGGAGTGTGCAATGGATTAGAATGGAATGTGGAATGGAATGGAATGTAGGGTGAAATGGAATGGAATGGAATGTGCAATGGAATGTGAAATGGAGTAGAATGTGGAACGGAATGGAATGTGGAATGGAATGGAATGGAATGTGAATTGCAATGGAAACGAATGGAATGGAATGTGAAATGGAATATGGAATGGAATATGGAATGGAATTGAGTGGAATGTGGAATGGAAAGGAATGGAAAGTCGAATGGAATGTGGAATGGAATGGAATGGAATGTGGAAAGAAATGTGGTATGTAATGTAATGGAATGTGGAATGGAATGGAAAGGATTGTGGAATGGAATGGAATAGAATGGAACGGAATACGGAATGGAATAGAATGGAATGGAATATAATGTGGAATGGAAAGGAATGCAATCGAATGTGGAATTCAACGGAAAGGAAGGGAATGGAATGGAATGGAACGGAATGGAATTCAACGCACGGGAACACGGAATGGAATGTGGAACGGAATGTAAAGATATGTGGAATTGAATGTGGAATGGAATGCAAAGGAATGGGAAAACGAATGGAATTGAATGTGGAATGGAATAGAATGGAATGTGCAATGGAATGGAATCGAATGTGGAATGGAATGTAAAATGGAATAGAATGTGGAATGGGATGGAATGGAATGTGGAATGGAATGGAATGGAAAGTGGAAAGGAATGGAAACGAATGGAATGCAATTTGAAATGGAATGGAATGGAAGGGAACGGAATGTGGAATGGAATGGAGTGGATTACAGAATATAATGGAAGGGAATGGAATCTGGAATGGAATGGAATGGAAATTAATGGAATGGAATCTGGAATGGAATCGAATGGAATTGAATGGAATGGAATGGAATGCGGAATGGAATGGAATGAAATGGAATGTGGAATTTAAAGTAATGGAATGGAATTGAATGCAACGTGGAATGGAATGGAATGGAATACGGAATGCAATGTGAAATGGAAAGGAATGGAACGTGGAATGGAATGGAAGGCAATGTGGAATGGAATGTGGAATGGAATGGAAAGGAATATGAAACGGAATGCAATCGAATGTGGAATGGAATGGAATGAGGAATGGAAAGTAATGGAATGTGTAACGGAATGGAATGGAAAGGAATGCATTGGAATGTGGTATGGAATGGAATGGAATGTTGAATGGAATGGAAGGAAATTTGGAAAGGAATGGAATTTAAAGGAAGCGAATATGGAATGGAATGGAATGGAATGCAATGTGGAATGGAATGGAATGGAATAGAATGTGGAATGGAATGCAATGGAATGGAATTAAATGGAATATGGAATGGAATATGGAATGGAATGGAATATGGAATGGAATATGGAATGGAATGGAATATGGAATGGAATGGAATATAGAATGGAATGGAATATGGAATGGAATGGAATATGGAATGGAATGGAATATAGAATGGAATGGAATGCATTTTGGAATCTAATGGAATGAAATGGAATGGAAGGTGGAATGGAACGTGGAAAGGAATGAAATGGAATACAATGGCATGGAATGTGGAATGGAATGGAATGGAATATGGAATGGGATGGTATGCAATGTGGAATGGAATGGAATGGAATATGAAATGGACTGGAATGGATTGTGGAATCTAATGGAATGGAATGGAATGGAAATTGGAATGGAACGTGGAATGGAATGGAATGAAATAGAATGGAATGGAATGTGGAATTGAATGTTATCTCTAATGGAAAGTGGAATGGAATGGAATGGAATGTTTAATGGAATGAAATGGAATTTAATGTGGAATGGAATGTGGAATGGAATAGAATGGAATGTGGAAAGGAATGTGGAATTGAATGGAATGGAATGTGCACTTTAAAGGAATGGATTGTGGAATGGAATGGAACGGAATGTGGAATGGAAAGCGGAATTAAATGGAATGGAATGTGAAATCGAATGGAATGTAATGTGGAATGGAACGTGGAAAGGAATGGAATGGAATGTGGAAGGGAAAGTGGAATGGAATGTGGAATGAGACGTGGAATGGAATGGAATATGGAAACGAATGTGGAATGGAATGAGGAAAGGAATGGAATGGCAAGTAGAATGGAATGTGGAATGGAATGGAATGGAATGTGGAATGGAATGTGGAATGAAATGAGGAAAGGAAAGTGGTATGGAATTGAATGTGGAATGGAATGTAAATTGGAATGAAATGGAATGGTATGTGGAAAGGAATGGAATGGAATTTGGAATGGAATGGAATGGAATGTAATGTGGAATGGAATGGAAATTGGAACGGAATGGAACGTGGAATGGAATGTGGAATGGAAGGGAATGGAATGTGGAATGAAATGTGGAATGGAATGAGGAATGGAAAGTGGAATAGACCGTTGAGTAGAACGTGGAATGGAACGTGGAATGGAATGTGGAATAGAAAGGAAAGGCATATGGAACGGGATGGAATGGAATGGTATGTGAAATGAAATGGAATGGAAAGTGGATTTGAATGGAATGGAATGTGGAATGGAATGTAATGAAATGTGGAATAGAATGTCAACTGGAATGCCGAATGGAATGGAATGGAATGAAATGGAATGCGGAATGCAATGTGGAATGGAATGGAATGGAATGTGGCATGGAAAGGAATGGAAACTGGATAGGAATGGAATCGAATGGAATGTGGAATTGAATGGAATGGAATGGGAAAAGGAATGGAATGTGGAATGTAATGTAATGTTGAATGTAATGGAGTGGAATGTGAAATGCAATGGAATGGCATGTGCAATGCAATGGAATGGAAAGCGGAATGGAATGTGAAAGGAATGGAATGGAATGGAATAAAATGTGGAATGGAACGTGGAATTGAACGTGGAATGGAACGTGGAATGGAACGTGGAAAGGAATGTGGAATGGAAGGGAATTGAATGGAATGGAATGTGGAATGCAATGTGGAATGGAATGGGATTGAAAGTGGAATGAAATGTGGAATGGAATTTGCAATGGAATGTAGAGTGGAATGGAATGGAATATGTAATAGAATGTTGAATGGAATGTGTAATGGATCGTGGAGTGGATCATGGAATGGAATGTGGAATGGAATGGAATTGAATGGAATGTGAAATTTCATGGAATGCAATGTGGAATGGGACGTGGAACGGAATGGAATTTAATGGAATGTGGAATGGAATGGAAAGTGGAATGGAAAGTAGAATGGAATGGAATGTGGAATGGAATGAGGAATGGAAGGGAATGGAATGTGGAATTTAATGTGGAAGTGAATGAGGAATGGAATGTGGAATGGACCGTTGAGTAAAACGTTGAATGGAACATGTAATTGAATGTGGAATAGAAAGGAATGGAATATGGAATGGAATGGAATGGGATGGTAAGTGAAATGAAATGGAATGGAAAGTGTATTTGAATGGAATGGAATGTGGAATGGAATGGAATGATATGTGGAGTAGAAGGTCGAATGGAATGTGGAATGGAACGGAATGGAATGAAATGGAATGTGGAATGCAATATGGAATGGAATGGAATGGAATGTGGAATGGAAAGGAATGGAAACTTTAATGGAATGGAATCAAATGGAATGGAATGGGAAAAGAAATGGAATGTGGAATGTAATGTAATGTTGAATGTAATGGAATGGAATGTGAAATGGAGTGGAATGGAACGTGTAATGCAATGGAATGGAAAGAGGAATGGAATGTGAAAGGAATGGAATTGAATGGAATGAAATGTGGAAAGGAAAGGGGAATGGAACGTGGAATGGAACGTGGAATGGAATGTGGAAAGGAATGTGGAATGGAAGGGAAAGGAATGGAATGGTATGTGGAATGGAATATGGAATGGAATGGGATTGAATGTGGAATGGAATGTGGAACAGAATTTGCAATGGAATGTAGAGTGGAATGGAGTGGAATATGTAATCGAATGTGGAATGGAATATGTAATGGAACGTGGAGTGGATCATGGAATGGAATGTGGAATGGAACGTGGAATGGAAAGTGGAATTGAATGCAATGGAACGTGGAATTGAACATCGAATAGAATATGAAATGGAATGGAATGGAATGTGGAATGGAATGGAAACGAAAGGACTGTGGCTTGGAATGTAATGGAATGGAATGTGAAATAGAATGTGGACTTGAAAGGAATGGAATGGAATCGAAAGTGGAATTGAATGGAATCAAACGTGGAATTGAATGGAATGAAATTTGGACTTGAATGGAATGGAATGGAATGTGGAATTGAATGTAATCGAATGTGAAATTGAGTGGAATGGAGTGTGGATTATAACGGAATGGAATGTGGAATAGAATGTGGAATGGAATGGAATGGAATGTGGAATGAAACGGAAAGGAATGGATTGTGGACTGGAAAGGAATGGAATGTGGAATGGAATGGAATGCAACGGAATGGGGATTGCAAAGGAATGGATTGTGGAATGGAATGGAATGTGGAATGGAATGGAATGGAATTTGCAAAGGAATGTGGGTTGGAATTTATTTCAAAGTTTAAGGGAATGTGGAATGGAATGGAATAGAATGTGGAATGGAATGTAATTGCTTGGAATTTGGAATGGAATGTCCAATGGAATATCATGGAATGTGGAATGCAATGGAATGGAATGGAATGTGGAATGGAATGGAAAGGAAATTGGAATGGAATGGAATTTGGAATGCAATGGAATGGAATGTGTAATGGAATGTGGAATGGAATGGAATTTGGAATGGAATGAAATGGAAAGTGGGATGGAATGTGGAATGGAATGCAATATAACGTGTAATGGAATAGAATGGAATGTAGAATGGAATGGAACGGAAATTAGAATGGAATGTGGAATAGAATGGAATGCAATGTGGAATGGAATGGAATGGAATGCGGAATGGAACGTGGAATGGAAAGTGGAATTGAACGTGAAATGGAATGTGCAGTGGAATGCGGAATGGAATGGAATGAAATGCGGAATTTAATGTGGAATGGAATGGAAAGGAATGTGGAATGAAATGGAATGGAAAGTGGAATGAAATGGGATGGAATGTTGAATGGAACGGAATGGAATGTGGAATGGAACGTGGAATGAAATAGAATGGAATGTGGAATGGAATGTGGAATGGAATGGAACGGAATGGAAAGGAATGTGGAATGGAAAGGAATGGAATGCAATGTGGACTGGAATGGAATGGAATTGAATATGGACTGGAATGGAGTGGAATGCAATAGACTGTGGAGTGGAACGGAGTGTGGAATGGCAAGAAATGGAATTTGGAATGGAATGGAATGGGGAATGGAAAGGAATGGTATGTTGAATGGAATGTGGAATGGAATGGAATATGGAGTGGAATGTAAAATGCAATGGAATGGAATTCGGAATGCAATGGAATGGAACTGAATGTGGACTGGACTGGAATGGAATGTGGAATGCAACGGAATGCAATGGAATGTGGAATGGAAGGTATGGAATGTGGAATGGATTGGAAAGGAAATTGGAATGGTATGGAATGGAAAGGAATGTGGACTGGAATGGAATGGAGTGTGGAATTGGATGGAATGGAATGTGGAATGGCATGGAATGGAATGTAGAATGGAAAGTTGAATGGAATGCAATGGAATGGAATGTTTAATGGAATGGAATATGGAATGGAATGGAACGTGGAATGGAATTGAAAGGAATGTGCAAAGGAATGTGGTATGGAGTGAAAGGGAATGTGGAATGGAATGGAATGGAAAGTGGAAAGGAACGCGTGGTGAAATGGAATGGAATGTGGAATGGAATGGAATGGAATGTGAAATGAAATGGAATGGAACGTGGAATGGAACGTGGAATGGAACTTGGAATGAAATGGAATGCAAAATAGAATGGAATGTGGAATGTAATGTGGAATTGAATGAAATGGAATGCAATATGGAATGGAATGTGGAATGTAATGTGGAACAGAATGTAATGTAATGTGGAATCGAATGGAATGGATTGTGGAATGGAATGTGTAATGGAATGGAATGGAATGTTGAATGGAATTTAATGGAATGTGGAATGGAATAGAATGGAATGTGTTATGGAATGGAAAGGAAAGGAATGTGGAATGGAAGGGAATGGATTGTGGAATGGAATGGAATGGAATGTGGAATAGAACGTGTAAAGGAATGTGGAAAGAAATGGAATGGAATAGAATTTGCTATGGAATTGAATGGAATGGAATTTAATGAGGAATGGAATGGAATGTAATGTGGATTGGAATTAAACTGAATGGAATAAAATTTGCAATGGAATGGAATGGAATGTGGAATGCAATGTGGAATGGAATGGAGTGGAAAGTGGAGTTGAATTTTGAATGGAATGGAATGGAATTTGGAATAGAATCTGGATTGGAATGGAATGGACAGAGGAATGGCATGTGGAATGCAATGGAATTGAATGTGGAAAGGAATGTTGAATGGAATGGAACGGAAATTTGAATTTAATGTGGAATGGAATGGAATGGAACGCGGAATGGAATGGAATGGAACGGAATGTGGATTGGAATGGAAAGGAAATTGGAATGGAATGGAATGGAATGTAGAATGGAACATAATGAATGTGGGATGGAATGTTGAATGGAATGGATTGGAATGTGGAAAGGAACATGGAACGGAATGGAAAGGAACGTGGAATGGAAAGGAATGGGAAGTGTAAAGGAATCTAATGGAAAGTGGAATTGAATGTAATGGAGGGCAATGTATAATGGAATGGAATGGAATGTGGAATGGAACGTGGAATGGAATGGAATGTGGAATGGAATGTGAAATAGAAAGGAATGGAACCTATAATGGAATGTGGAATGGAAAGTGGAATGGAATCTGGAATGGAACTTGGAATGGAATGGAATGGAATGGAGTGTAAAGTGGAATGGCATGGAAAGGAATGTAGAATGCAATGGGTAATGGAATGTGGAATGGAATGAAGTGGAATGATGAGTGGAATGTGAAATGGAATGCGGAATGGAATAGAGTGGAATGTGGAATGGAATGTAATGTTGAATGAAATGTGGAATGTAATGAATAGGAATGAGGAAATTAATGTGGAATTTAATGGAATGGAATGTGGAATTGAATGGAATCGAAAGTGGAATGGAATGTGAAATAGTATGTGGAATGGAACGTGGAATGTAATGGAATTGAACGTGGAATGGAATGGAATGGAACGTGGAATGGAATGGAATGGAATGGAATGTGGAATGCAATGCAAAGGAATGTAGAATGGAATGGATTGGAATGAAATTTAAATGGAAATGGAATGGAATGGAATGTGGAATGGAATGAGATGGAATGCGGTATGGAATGGAATTGAATGGAATGTGGAATGGAACGGAATGGAATGTGGAATGGAATGTGGAATGGAATGTGCAAAGGAATGAAGTGGAAGGTGGAACTGAATGTGTAATGGAAATTAGTGGAATGAGGAATGCAATGGAATGGAGAAGAATACAGAAAGGAATGGAATGGAATGTGTAATGGAAAGTGGAATTTAATGGAATGGAATGTGGAATGGAATAGGGAATAGAATTTATTGGAGCTTGGAATGCAATGTGGAATAGAACGTGGAATGAAATGCGCAATGAATGAAATGGAATATGGAAAGAAATGTGGAATGGAATGGAATGTCCAATGGAATGGAATGGAGTGGAATGTGGAATGCAATGTAGAATGGAATGTGGAATGCAATGTGGAATCGAATGGAATGTGGAATGGAAAGTGGAATAGAATGGAATGGAAGGGAATGGAATGTGGAATGAAATTAGGAACAGAATAGAATGGAATGGAATGGAATGTGGAATGGAATGGAAAGGAAATGAATGGGATTTAAAGTGGAATGGAATGCAATGCAATGTGGAATGGAATGGAATGGACTGCAATGTGGAAAGGAAAGGAATTGAAAGGAATGGAAAGTGCAAAGGAATGGATTGTAATGTGGAATGGTATGTGGAATGGAATGGAATGGAATGTGGAAAGGAAATGAATGGAATGTGGAAAGGAATGGACTGGAATGTGGAATGGAACGTGGAATGGAACGGAATGGAATGTGGAATGCAATGGGTAATGGAATGTGGAATGGAATGAAGTGGAATGATGAGTGGAATGTGGAATGGAATGCGGAATGGAATAGAGTGGAATGTGGAATGGAATGTAATGTTGAATGAAATGTGGAATGTAATGAATAGGAATGAGGAAATTAATGTGGAATTTAATGGAATGGAATGTGGAATTGAATGGAATCGAAAGTGGAATGGAATGTGAAATAGTATGTGGAATGGAACGTGGAATGTAATGGAATTGAACGTGGAATGGAATGGAATGGAACGTGGAATGGAATGGAATGGAATGTGGAATGCAATGCAAAGGAATGTAGAATGGAATGGATTGGAATGAAATTTAAATGGAAATGGAATGGAATGGAATGTGGAATGGAATGAGATGGAATGCGGTATGGAATGGAATTGAATGGAATGTGGAATGGAACGGAATGGAATGTGGAATGGAATGTGGAATGGAATGTGGAATGGAATGTGCAAAGGAATGAAGTGGAAGGTGGAACTGAATGTGTAATGGAAATTAGTGGAATGAGGAATGCAATGGAATGGAGAAGAATACGGAAAGGAATGGAATGGAATGTGTAATGGAAAGTGGAATTTAATGGAATGGAATGTGGAATGGAATAGGGAATAGAATTTATTGGAGCTTGGAATGCAATGTGGAATAGAACGTGGAATGAAATGCGCAATGAATGAAATGGAATATGGAAAGAAATGTGGAATGGAATGGAATGGAATGGAATGTCCAATGGAATGGAATGGAGTGGAATGTGGAATGCAATGTAGAATGGAATGTGGAATGCAATGTGGAATCGAATGGAATGTGGAATGGAAAGTGGAATAGAATGGAATGGAAGGGAATGGAATGTGGAATGAAATTAGGAACAGAATAGAATGGAATGGAATGGAATGTGGAATGGAATGGAAAGGAAATGAATGGGATGGAAAGTGGAATGGAATGCAATGCAATGTGGAATGGAATGGAATGGACTGCAATGTGGAAAGGAAAGGAATTGAAAGGAATGGAAAGTGCAAAGGAATGGATTGTAATGTGGAATGCTATGTGGAATGGAATGGAATGGAATGTGGAAAGGAAATGAATGGAATGTGGAAAGGAATGGACTGGAATGTGGAATGGAACGTGGAATGGAATGGAATGGAATGTGGAAAGGAACGGAATGGATTGAGGAATGGAACGGAATGGAGTGTTGAATGGAATGGAATGGAATGAGGAATGGAATGGAATTGAATGGAATGTGGACTGGAATGGAAAGGAATGTGGTATGGAATGTGGAAAGCAATGGAAGGGAATGGAACGTGGAATGGAATGGAATGCATTGTGGAATGGAATGAATTTTGGAATGGAATAGAATGGAATGCGGAAGAAAATGGAGTGGAATGTGCAATGGAACATGAAATGGAATGTAATGGAATGTGTAAAGGAATGAAATGGAATGCAGACTGGAATGGAGTGGAATGTGGAATATAAAGAGGAATGGAATGGAAGGGAATATGGAATGGAATGGAATGGAATTGAATGGAATTTGGAATGGAATGTAATGGAGTGGAACGTGGAATGGAATGGAATGGAATGTGGAATGGTAGGTAGAATGGAATGTGGAATGCAATGTGGAATGTAATTTGGAATGGAAAGCAATGGCATATGAAACGTATTGGAATTGAATGTGAGTTGGAAAGGAATGGAATTTAATGGAAAATGAAATGGAATGGAATGTGCAGTGGAATTCAATGGAATTTGGAAAGCAATGGAATAGAACATGGAATGGAAAGGAAAGGAATGTAAAATGGAAAGGAATGTAAAGTGGAATAGAATGGAATCGAATGTGGAATGGAATGGAATGGATTACGGAATGTAATTGAATGGAATGGAATGTGGAATGGAATGCAATGGAAAAGAATGGAATGGAATGCGGAATAAAATGCATTGGAATGTGGAATGGAATGGAATGGAACATGGTATGGAAAGAAATGGAATGTGAAAAGCAATGTGGAATGGAAAGGAATGGAACGTGGAATGGAATGTGGAATTAAATGGAATGGAATGTGGAATGCAAAGGAATGGAATGTGGAATGGAGCAGAATAGACTATGGAAAGGAATGGAATGTGGAATGGAATGGGATGGAGTGGAATGTGGAAAGGAAAGTAATGTAATTGAATGGAATGGAATGGAATGTGGAATAGAATGGAATTGAATGTGGAAGGGAATAGAATGGAATTTGGAATGGAATGCAATGGAAAGGAATGGAATGTGAAATGGAATGTGGAATGGAAAGAAATGGAATGTGTAATGGAAAGTGGAATGGAATGTGGAATTGAATGGAATGGAATGTGGAATGCAAAGTGAAATAGAATGGAATGAAATGTGAGAAGTAATGGAATGGAATGTGGAATGGAATGGAATGCAATGCAAAAAGGAATGGAATAGAATGTGGAAAGTTTGGAATGGAATGGAATGTGGAATGGAATGGAATTCAGTCAGGAATGGAACGTGGAATGGAAAGGAAAGGAATGTGGAATGGAATTGAATGGAAAGTGGAAAGGAATGAAAGGGAATGTAGAATGGAATGTGGAATGGAATGTGGAATGGAATTGAATAGAATGTGGAATGGAATGGAATGAAATGTAGAATGGAATGTGGAATGGAATGTGGTATGGAATGGAATGGAATTTGGAGTGGAATGGAATGCAATGGAATGTTTAATGGAATGGAAAGGAATAGAATGGAATGGAATGGAATGGAATGGAATGGAATGGAACGGAATGGAATGGAAGGGATTGCGGAATGGAAAGTGGAATGTAATGGAAATGAATGTGGAATGGAATGGAATGGAATGGAATGTGGAATGGAATGGAATTGAATGTGGAATGGAATGTGGAATGGAATGGAATGGAATGTGAAAAGTAATGGAAGGGAATGTGGAATGGAAACTGGAATGGAATGGAATGGAACGTGGAAGAGAACATGGAATGGAATGTGGAATGGAATGGAATGGAATGGAATATGGAAAGTAATGTGGAATGGAAAGGAAAGGAATGCGAAAAGGAATGGAATGGAATGTGGAATGAAATGGAATGGAAAGTGGAATGGAAAGGAATGGAATTTAAAATGGAATGGAATGGAATGTGGAATGGAATGTGGAATGGAATGGAAAGGAACGTGGAATGGAACGGGGTATAAAACGTGGAATGGAATGGAAAGGAATGTGGAATGGAATGGAACGGAATGTGGAATGGAACGGAATGTTATGGAATGGACTTTGAAATGGTTTGGAATGGAATGGAATGGAATGTGGAATGGAATGGAGTGCATTGATGAATGGAAGGGAAAGGAAGGGAATGTGGAATGGAAAGTAATGGAAAGGAATGGAAAGGAATTGAATGGAATGTGGAATGGAATGGAATGGAATGTGGAGTGCAATGTGGAATGGAATGGAATGGAATATGGAACGGATTTTGGAATATAATTGAATGGAATGTGAAATGGAATGGAAAGGAATATGGAATGCAATGAGAAATGGAAATGAATGGAATGTGGAAAGGAATGGAATGCAAAGTGGAAGGGAATGTGGAAAGGAATGGAGTGGAATATGAAATGGAGGGGAATGGAATGTGGAATGGAATGGTATGGAATGGAAAGAGGAATGGAAAGGGATGCATTTTGGAAAGGAAAGTAATGGAATGGAATGTGGAATGGAATAGTATGTAATGGAATTGATTGGAATGTGGTATGGACTGGAATTGAATGTGTAATGGAATGGAATGGAATTTGTAATGGAATGGAATGGAATGTGGATTTGAATGGAATGGAGTGGAACGGAATGTGGAATGGAATGGAAAAGAATGTGGAATGTAAAATGGAAGGGAATGGAATGGTATGTGGTATGGAATGGAAAGAAATCTGGAATGGAATGGAGTGTAATTGAATGTGGAATGGAATGCAATGGAATAAAATGTGGAATGGAATGGAAAGGAATGGAACAGAATGGGATATGGAATGGAATGGAAGGGAATGTGAAATGGAATGGAATGGAATGTGGAATGGAATGGATTGGAATTTAGAAAGGAATGGAATGGAATGGAATGTGGAATAGAATGGAATGGAAAGGAACTAAATATGGAAAGGAATGTGGAATGGAATGGAATGGAATGTGGAATGGAATGGAATGGAATACGGAATGGAAATTGGAATGGAATGGAAAGGAATGAATGGAATTGAATGTGGAATTGAATGTAGAATGCAATGCAACGGAATGTGAAATGTCATGGAAAGGAATCTGGAATGGAATTGAATGGAATGGAATGTGGAGTGGAATGGAATGTAGTGGAAGGTGGAATAGAATGGAATGGAATTTGAAATGGAATGGAATGGAATGTGTAATGGAATTTGGAATGGAATGGAGTGGATTGAGGAATGGAATGGAATGGAATGGAATGTGGAATGGAATGGAAAGGAATGGAATGGAAAGTAGAATGGAATGTGGAATGGAACGTGGAGTGGAACGTGGAAGGGAACGTGGAATGGACCGTGGAAAGGAATGTGGAATGCAACGTGGAAGGGAACGTGGAATGGAAAGTGGAATGGAACATAAAATTGAACATGGAATTTAATGGAATGGAACGTGGAGTGGAAAGTGGAATGGAACGTGGAGTGGAAAATGGAATGGGAAGTGGAATGGAACGTAGAATGGAATGGAATGGAATGTGGAATGGAATGGATTGGAAAGTGGAATGGAGTGGAATTGAATGTGTAATGGAATGGAATGGAATATGAAATGTAATGGAATGGAATATGGAATATAATGGAATGGAATGTGGAATGGAATGGAATGGAACTTAGAATGGAATGTGGAATGCAATGGCTTGAAATGTGGAATGGAATGTGGAATGGAATGGAATGGAAAGTGGAATGTAATGTGTAATGGAACGTGGAATAGAATGGAATGGAAAGTGGAATAAAATGGAATGGACTATGAATTCTATGCAACGGAATGTGGAACGGAATGGAAGGGAATGTTGTTTGGAATTGAATGGAGTGGAATCTGGAATGGAACGGAATGGAATATGGCAAGGATTGTGGAATGGAATGTGGAAATGAATGAAGTGGAAGGTGGAATGGAATGTTGAATGCAATGGATTGGAATGTGGAATGGTATGGAATGGAGAGTAATGTGGAAACGAATGCAATGGAATGTGCAATGGAATGTGGAACGGAAAAGAATCGAATGTGGAGTGGAATGGAATGGAATGAGGAAAGGAAAGTGGAATGGAATGAGGAATGGAATGGAATGGAATGTGGAATGGAATGGAATGGAGTGCAATGTGGAATGGAAGGGTGTGGGATGTGGAATGGAATGGAATGGAATGGAATGTGGAATGTAATGGAATGGAGTGGAATGTGGAATGGAATTGAATGTAATGAGGAATGGAATGTGGAATGGAATGGAGGGGAATGAGGAATGGAATGTGGAATGGAAAGGAATGGAATGTGGAATTGAATAGAATGGAATGTGGAATGGAATGGAATGGAATGTGGAATGGATTGTGGAATAAAATGTGGAATGTAATGTGGAATGGAGTGGAGTTGAAAGGAATGGACTGGAATGAGTAAAGGATTGTGGAATGGAATGGAATGAAATATGGAATGGAATGTGAAATGGAATTAAATGGAATGCAATGGAATGTGTAATGGAATTGAATGGAATGTGGAATGGAATGGAATGAAATGGAATGGAATTGAAAGTGGAATGGATTTTGGAATGGAATGTGGAATGGAATGAGTAATGGAATGGAAGGGAATGCAATGGAATGTGTCATGGAATGGAATGGAATGGAATGGAATGAAATGTGGAATGGATTTTGGAATGGAATGGAATGGAAACTGGAATGGAATGTGGAATGGAATGGAATGAAATGTAATATGGAATAAAAGGAAATAGAATTTGGAATGCAATGGAATGGAATTTGGTATGCAATGTGAAATGGAATGAGGAATGGAAAGTGGAATGGAACGTGGAATTGAAAGTGGAATGGAACGGAATGGAATGGAATGTGGAAAGGATTAGAATGGAATGGAAAGGAATGTGGAATGGAATGGAATGGAATGTGGAATGAGTGAAATGGAATGGGGAATGGAATGGAGTGGAATGGAATGAGGAATGGAATAGAATGGAATGTTGAGTTAAATGTAATGCAATGTGGAATGGAATGGAATGGAACGTGGAATGGAACGTGTAATGGAATGTTATGGAATGTGGAATGAAATGTGGAATGGAATGGAAAGGAACGTGCAATGGAATGTGGAATGGAAAGGATTGGAATTTTGACAGGAATGTAGAATGGAGTGTGGAATATAATAGAATGGAAGGTGGTATGGAATGTGGAATGGAATATGGAATGAAATGGAATGGAATGTGGAATGGAAGGGAATGGAATGGAATGGAGTGTGGAATGGAACGTGAAATGGAAAGGAATCGAACATGCATTGGAATGGAATGGAATGGAATGGAATGTGGAATTGAATGGAATGGAATGTGAAATGGAATGGAATGGAAAGCAACGGAATGTAGAATGGAATGTGGAATGGAATGTGGAATGGAAAGGAATGGAATGGATTGAAATGCAGAATGGAATGGATTTGAACGGAATGTGAAATGGAATGGAATGGAATGGAATGGAATGGAAGATGGAATGTAAAGCAATGGAATGTGGAGTGGAATGGATTGGAATGTGGAAGGGAATGGAATGGAATGGAATGTGAAATATAAAGGAAAGGGACGTGGACTGGAATGGAATGGAATATAGACAGGAATGGAATGGAATGGAATGTGGAATGGAATGGAATGTTAAATGGAATGGAATTTGGAATGGAATTGAATGGAATATGGAATGCAATGGAATGGAATGCAGAATGGAATGTAAAAAGGAATGGAGAGGAATGTGTAATGGAATTTGGATTGGAATGTGGAATGGAATGGAAAGAAACGTGGAATGGAAAGTGGAATGGAACGTGGAGTGGAATGGAATGGAATGTGGAATGGAATGGAATGGAAGGGAATGTGGAATGGAAGGGAATCGAACGTGGAATGGAATGTAATGGAATGTAATGGAAAGTGGAATGGAATGTGCATTGGAATGGAATGGAATGGAATGTGAAATGGAATATGAAATTGAACAGAATGAAATGTGGAATGGAACGTGGAAAGGAACGTGGAAAGGAACGTGGAAAGAAACGTGGAATGGAACGTGGAAAGGAATGGAATATAATGTGGCATGAAATGGAATGCAATGTGGAACAGAATGGAATGGAATGTGGAATGGAATGGAATGGAATGTGATATGGAATGTGGAGTGGAATGGAATGGAACGTGGAATGGAACGTGGAATGGAAATTGGAAAGGAATGGAATGTAATGAGGAATGGAATGCAATGCAATATGGAATAGAATTTAATGGAATGTGGAAAGGAATGGAATGGAATATGAAATGGAATGTAGAATGGAATGGAATGGAATTTGTAATGGAATGTGTGATGGAATGGAATGGGAAGTTAAAAGGAATGGAATGGAATGTGGAATGGAATGGAATGGAAGGTGGAATGGAATGTGGAATGGAATTTGTGATGAAATTGAATCGAATGTGGGATGGAATGGAATGCAACGTGGAATGGAACGTGTACTGGAATGCTAAGGAATTTGGAATGTAATGTGTGATGGAAATGAATGGAATGTGGAATGGAATAGAACGGAATTTGAAACGTTATGTGTGATGGAAGGCAATGGAATGTGGAATAGAATGGAACGGAAAGTGGAATGGAATGGAATGGATTGTTGAATAGAATGTGGAATTGAATTGAATGGAAAGGAATGTGGAATGGAACGTGGAATGCAATGTATTGGAATGTGGATTGGAATGCAATGTATTCGAATGTGGAATGGAATGGAATGGAACGTGGAATGCAATGTGGAAGGGAATGGAATGGAATGTAGAATGGAATAGAATAGAATGTGGAATGGAATGCAATGGAAAGTGGAATGAAATTGAATGGAACGTGGAATGGAAAGTGGTATGCAATGGAATAGAATGTGGAATGGAATGTTGAATAGAAAGTGGAATGGAAAGTGGAATGGAAAGTGGAATGGAACGTGGAATGGAATGGAAGTGAATGCAATGTGTATTGGAAACGAATGGAATGTGCAATTGAAAGTGAAATGCAATGGAATAGAATGTGGATTGGAATGGAATGGAATGTGGAATGGAATGGAATGCAATGTGGTATGCAAAGTGTGATGGAATGGAATGGAATGTATAATGGAATATGGAATGAAATGGAATGGAATGTGGAATGCAACGTGGAAGGTAAAATGGAGTGGAAACTAGAATGGAACGGGGAATGGCACGTGAAATAGAATGTGGAATGGTATGTGGAATGGAAGGGAATGGAATGGAATGGAATGTGGAATGGAATGGAATGGAAGGTGGAACGGAATGAAATGGAATGTGGAATTGAATGGAATGGAACAGAATGTGGAAATGAATGCGGATTGGAATGCAATGGAATGTGGAATGGAATGAAATGGATTGAAGAACGGAATCTGGAATAGGATGTGGAATTGAATGGAATGGAATGTGGATTGGAATGGAATGGAATGTGTAAGGAATGGAAGGGAATGTGGAATGGAATGTGGAATGGAATGTAGAATGGAATGGAATGCAATGGGAAATGGCATGAGGAATGGAATGGAATATGGAATGGAATATGGAATGGAATGGAATGGAATGTGGAATGGAATGAAATGGATTGTGGAATGGAATGTGTAATGGAATGTGGAATGGAATGTAATTGAACGTGGAATCGAATGTGGAATGGAATGGAATGGAATGTGAAATAGAATGGAATGGAATCTGGATTGGAAAGGAACGGAATGTGGTATGCAATTGAAGGGAATGTGGAATGGAATGTGGAATGGAATGTAGAATGGAATGGAATGCAATGTGGAATGGCATGAGGAATGGAATGCAATGTGGAATGGAACGGAATGGGATGTTGAATGTAAGGGAATGGAATGGAATTTGGAATGGAACTTGGAATATGATGGAATGGAACAGAGAATAGAATGGGAAATGGAATGGAAGGGAACGTGGAATGGAACGTGGAATGGAATTTAATGGAACGTGGAATGGAACGAAGAATGGGATGGAATTGAAAGTGGAAGGCAACGTGGAATGAAATGGAATGGAACGTTGAATGGAACGTGGAATGGAATATGGAATGTGCAATGTAATGGAATGGAATGTGGAATGGAATGTAGAATGGAATGGAATGGGATGTGGAATGGAATGTGGAATGGAATAGAATGAAATGTGGAAAGGAAAGTGGAATGGAATGGAAAGCAATGTGGAATGGAATGTTGAATGGAAAGGAAAGGAATGAAAAGGAAAGTGGAATGGAAAGTAATGAAATGTGGAATGCAAAAGAATGGAATGTGGAATGTAATGTAATGGAATTGGATGGAATGGAAAGTGAAATGAAATGCAATGGAACATGGATTGGAATTTAATGCAATGTGGAATGGAAATAAACGGAATGTGGAATGGAACATAGAATGGAATGGAAAGCATTGTAGAATGGAATGTGGAATGGAATTTAAAGGAATGTGGAATGGAATGTAGAATGGAATGGAATGCATTGCTGAATGGAATGTGGAATGTAGTGGAATAGAAAGAGGAATGTAACATGGAATAGAATTGAATGGAATGTGGGATGGAATAGAATGGAATGGAATGTGGAACGGGATGGAATGGAATGGAATATGGACTGGAATGCAATGGAATGGAATGGAAAGTTTAATGGAATGTGGAATGGAATGGAATGGAATATGGAATGGAAGGTAGAATGGAATGGAATAGAATTGAATGTGGAATGCAATGTGGAATTGAATGGAATGGAATGTGGTATGGAATGGAATGGAAATTGGAATGGAATGGAATGGAACATGGAACGGAATGGAATTGTACATGGAATGGAATGGAAAGCAAGGGTTTGGAATGGAATGGAATGAGGAATGGAATGGAATGTGGAATGGAATGGAATGGAATGTGGAATGGAATGGAATGCAATCTGGAATGGAATGGAATGGAATGTGGAATGGAATGGAATGGAATGGAATGTGGAACGGAATGGAATCGAATGGAATGTGGAATGGAATAGAGTGGAATGTGTAAAGGAAAGAAATGTAATATGGAATGGAATGTGGAATGGAATGGAATGGAATGGAATGGAAAGGAAAGTAGAATGAAATGGAATGTGGAATGGAATGGAAAGCAATCTGGAATGGAATGGAATGTGGAATGGAATGGAATCGAATGTGGAATGCAATGGAATAGAATGTGGAAAGGAATGGAAGGGAATGAGGAATGGAATGGAAGTGAATGTGGAATGGAAAGGAATGGAATGGAAAGAAATGTGGAATGAAATGGCATGGAAAGTGGAAAGGAATGGTATGTAATGCGGAAAGGTATGGAATGGAATGTGCAATGCTATGTGGAATGGAACGGAAAGGAATGGAATGGAAATGTATATGGAATGGAATGGAAGGGAATGTGGAATGGAATGGAAGGGAATGCGGAATGGAATGTAAAGGAATATGGAATGGAGTGGAATGGAATGTGGAATGAAATCGAATGGAATGGAATGTGGAATGGAATGTGGTAAGGATTGTGTTATGTAATGGAATGGAACGTGGAATGGAATGTGGCATGGAAAGGAATAGAACGTGGAATGGAATTTGAAATGGAAAGGAACGGAATGTGGAATGGAACATGGAATGTGGAATGGAATGTGGAAGGGAATGGAACAAAATGTGGAATGGAATGTGGAAGGGAATGCAAGGGAAGGTGGAATTGAATGCAGTGGAATGTGGAATGGAATGTGGAATGGAATGGAATGGAACGTGGGATAGAACGTAGAATGGAAAGTGGAATGGAACGTGGAGTGGAACGTGGAATGGAAAGTGGAATGGAACATGGAATGGAACGTTGAATGGAAAGTGTAATGTGGAATGAAATGGAATAGAATGTGGAATGGAATGCAATGTGGAAAGGAATGGGATGGAATGGAATGAGGAATGGAATGGAAGCGAATATGGAATGGAATGGAATAGAATGGCATGGAAAATGGAATGGAATGGAATGGAATGTGGAAAAGAATGGAATGGAATGTGCAATGCAATGTGGAATGCAACGGAATGGAATGGAATGTAATGGAATGTGGAAAGGAATGGAATGGAATGTGGAATGGAATGCAAAGTAATATGGAATGGAATGTGGAATGGAATGCATGGGAAGGTGGGATGGAATGCTATGAAATGTGGAATGAAATGCGGAATGGATTGGAATGGAATGTGGGATAGAACGTAGAATGGAATGGAATGGAATGTGGAGTGGAATGGAAAGGAATGCGGAATGCAATGGAATGGAATCAAGAATGCAATGCAATGGAATGGAATGTGGACTGGAATGTACTAGAATGGAATGGAATTTGGAATGAAATGGAATGGAAAGTGGAACGGAATGTGCAATGGCATGGAAAGGAATGTGGAATGGAATAGAATGGAATGTGTAATGGAAGGGAATGGAATGGAAATTGTAATAGAAAGTTGCATGGAATTGAATGGAATTTGGAACAGAATGGAATGAGGAATGGAATGGAATGGAATGCGGAATGAAATGGAATGTAGAATCGAATGGAATGTAATTGATAATGCAGTGGAATGGAATGTGGAATGGAATGCAACGTAATTTGTAATGGAATGGAATGTGGAATGGAATGAAATGGAAAGTGTAATGGAATGTGGAATGGAATGTACAATGGAATGGAGTGGAATGTGGAATGGAATGAAATGGAATTTTGAAAGGAATATGGAATGGAATGGAATGAAAGGTGGAATGGAATGAAATGGAATGTGGTATGGAATGGAATGTGGAATGGATTGGAATGCAATGTGAAATTGAATGGAAGGGATTGAGGAAAGGAATGGGGAATGGAATGGAATGGAATGCAGAATGGAATGGAATAGAATGGAACGCTGAATATCATGCAATGGAATGTGGAATGGAATTAAATGAGGAAAGGAATGTGTAATGAAACAGAATGGAATGTGGAATGGAACAGAGTAGAATGAAACGTGGAATATAATGGAATGGAAAGTGGAATGGAATGGAACGGAAGGGGGAATGGAATGAAATGGAAAATGGAAAGGAATGGAATTGAATGGAATATGTAATGAAATGTGGAATGGCTTGGATTAGAATTTGGAATGGTATGGAATGAAATGTGTAATGGAATGGAATGGAATGTGGAATGGAATGGAATGGAAGGTAGAATGGAATGGAATGGAATGCAATGTGGAATGCAATGTTCTGGAATGTGGAATGGAATGGAATGGAATGTGGAATGGAATGGAATGGAATGTGGGATGGAATGGAATGGAATGTGGAATGGAATGTGGAATGGAATGGAATGGAATGGAATGAAATAGAAAGTGGAATGAAATGGAATGTGGAATGGAATGCAATACAAACTGGAATGGAATGGATTGTGGAATGGAATGGAATCCAATGTGGAATGGAATGGAATGGAATGTGGAATGGAATGGAATGAAATGTGGAATGGAATGGAAGGGAATGTGGAATGGAATGGAATGGTTTGGAATGGAATGTGGAATAGAATAGCATGGAAAGTGGAATGGAATGTAATGGAATGTGGAAAGGAATGGAATGGAATGTGGAATGCTATGTTGAATGGAACGGAGCACAATGGAATAGAATGGAATGTGGAATGGAATGCAATGTGAAATGGAATGTATAGTAATATGTACTGAAATGGTATGGAATTTGGAATGGAAACAAATGGTATGGAATGTGGAATGGAATGTGGAAAGGAATGTGTTATGTAATAGAATGTAACGTGGAATGGAATGTGGAATGGAAAGGAATGAATCGTGGAATGGAATGTTAAACGGAAAGGAACGGTATGTGGAATGGAATGTCGAATGGAATGGAATGGAATCTGGAATGGAATGTGGAAAGGAATGGAACGCAATGTGGAATGGAATGTGGAATGCAATGCAAGGGAAGGTGGAATGGAATGCAATGGAATGTGGAATGGAATGTGGAACGGAATGTAATGGAACGTGGGATAGAATGTAGAATGGAAAGAATGGAACGTGGAATGGAACGTGAAATGCAAAGTGGAATGGAACGAGGAATGGAAACTGTAATGTGGAATGGAATGGAATGTGGAATGGAATGGAATGTGGAATGGAATGGAATGGAAAGTGAAATGGAATGTGGTATGGAATGGAATGGAATGTGGAATGGATAGTGGAATGGAATAGAATGGAAAGTGGAATGGGATGCGGAATGTAATGGAATGGAATGTGGAATGGAATGTGGAATGGAATGGAAAGGAATGTGGAATGGAATGGAATGAAATGTGCATATGAATGGAATGGAACGTGGAATGGAATTCAAAGGAACATGGAATGGAACGTGGAATGGAATGGAATGGAACGTGGACCGGAATGGAATGGAAGGTGGACTGGAATGTAATGGAACTTGTATTAGAATGGAATGGAATGGAATGTGGAGTGGAATGGAAGGTGGAATGGAATGGGTTGGGGAATGGAATGGAATGGAATGTGGAATGAAACGGAATGGAATGAGGAATGGACTGTGGAATGGAATGGAATGGATTGTGGAAATGAATGTGTAAAGGAATGGAATGTGGAAGGGAATAGAATAGAATGGAACGTGGAATATAATGGAATAGAATGTGGAAAGGAATGTGGAATTGAATGGAATGGAATGTGGAAGGGAAGGGAATGGATGGTGGAATATAATGGAATGGAACGTGGAATGGAATGGAATGGAAGGTGGATTGGAATGGAATGGAACGTGGAATGGGATGAAATGGAATGGAATGTGGAGTGGAATGGAATGTGGAATGGAATGGAATACGGAATGGAATGGAATGCAATGTGGAATGGGATGGAAAGTGGAATGGAATTGAATGGAATGCAATATGGAATGGAACAGAATGTGGAATGGAATGCAATGTAGAACGGAATGGAAAGTGGAATGGAATGGAATGTGGAATGGAATGGAATGTGGTACGGAATGGAATGGAATGGAATGTGGAATTGAATTGAATGTGGAAAGGAATAGAATGTGGAATGGAATGTAATCTGGAATGGAATGGAATGTGGAATGGAATGGAATGTGGAATGGAATGGAATGGAAAGGAATCGAATGTGGAACGGAATGGAATGGAAAGTCTAATGGAATGGAATGGAATGTGGAATGAAATGGAATGTGGAATGGAATGGTATGCAATCTGGAATGGAATGGAAAGTGAAATGGAATGGAATGGAATGTGGACTGTAATAGAATGAATGTGGAATGTAATGGAACGGAATGTGGAATGAAATGGAATGGAATGTGGAATGGAATGTGGATTGAAATGGAATGCAAAGTGGAATGGAATGGAATGGAATGTGGAATGGAATGTGGAATGGAATGGAATGGAAATTGGAATGGAATGTGGTATTGAATGGAATGGAATGTGGAATGGAAAGTGGAATGGAATAGAATGGAAAGTCGAATGGGATGCGGAATGTAATGGAATGGAATGTGGAATGGAATATGGAAAGGAACGTGGAATGGAATGGAATTTAACGTGGAATGGGATGAAATGGAATGTGGAATGGAAAGTTCAATGGAATGGAATGGAACATGGAATGGAACGTGGAATGGAATGTGGAATGGAATCTGTAATGGAATATGCAATGCAACGTGGAACGGAACGTGGATAGGAAAGGAATGGAAAGTTGATTGGAACGTGGAATGGAATGGAAAGGAACGTAGAAAGGAATGTGAAATGGACTGCGGAATGGAACGTGAAATGGAACATGGAATACATTGGAATGGAATGTGTAATGGAGTGTGGAGTGGAATGTGGAATGGATTGCAAGGCAATGTGGAATGGAATGTGGAATCGAATGGAATGGATTGTGGAATCTAGTGGAATGCAATGTGGAATAGAATGTGAAATGGAATGGAAAGGAATCAGGATTTGAATGGAATGGAGTGATATGGAATGTGGAATGGAATGGAATGGAAAGTGGAATGGAAAGTGGAATGGAACATGGAATGGAATGTGGAATGGAATAGAATCGCAGGTGGAATGAAAGAAAATGGAATGTGGAATGGAATGTGGAATGGAATGTGGAATGGAAAGGATTGGAATAGAGTGGAATGTGGAATGCAATGGAATGGAATGGAATGTGGAATTTAATTTAAGGAATATGGAATGGAATGGAATGTGGAATTTAATTTAAGGAATATGGAATGGAATGGAATGGAATGGAATGAGGAAAGGTATGGAATGGAATATGGAATTTAATGCAGAGGAATGGAATGTAATGGAATAGTATGCAATGTGGAATTGAATGGAAAGGGAAGTGGAATGAAATGGAATGGAATGTGGAATGGATAGGATTGGAATGGAATGGAAGGTGGAATGGAATGTGAAATGGAATGTGGAATGGAACGAGGAATGGAAAGAAATGGAACGTGGAATGGAAACTGGAATGGAATGAAATGGAACGTGGAATTGAATGGAATGGAACGTGGAATGGAATGGAATGGAACATGCAATGGAAAGTGGAATGGAACACGGAATGGAATGGAATGGAACTTGGAATGCAATGGAATGAAATGTGGAAAGGAACGTGGAATGGAATGGAATGTAACGGGAATAGAAAGTGGAATGGAACGTCCAATGGAAAGTGGAAATGAATGTGGAATTGAATGGAATGGAACATATAATGGAAGTTGGAATGGAATGTGGAATGTAATGGAATGGAATGTGGAATGGAATGGAATGGAATGTGGCCTCGAATGTGGAATGGAATTTAATAGAATTTGGAAGGGAATGTGGAATGGAATGCAGAATGGAATGTGGAATGGAACGTGGAATGGAACGTGGAATGGAACGTGGAGTGGAATAAGGAATGAAATGTGGAAAGGAAACAAATGGAATGTGGAATGGAATGGAATGGAACTTGCAATGGAATGGAATGGAAAGTGGAATAGAATGTGGAATGGAATGGAATGGAATCCAGAAAGAAATGCAATGGAATGGTATGGAATGTGGAATGGAATTGACGGGATCGTGTAATGGAACGTGGAATGGAAAGTGGAATGGAATGTGGAATGAAATGGAATGGAATGTGGAATATAAAGGAATGGAATGTGGAATGTGGAATGGATTCAGAATGTAATGGAATATGGAATGTGGAATGGAATTCAGAATGTAATGGAATGGAATGTGGAATGGAATGGCATGGGATGTGAAAAGGAATGTGGAATGGAATGAAATGGAATGTAGAATGGTATGTGGAGTGGAATGTGGAATGGAATGGAAAGGAATGGAATTTGGAATGGAATGTGGAATGGAATGGAAAGGAATGGAATGTGGAATGGAATGGAATGGAATGTGAAATGGAATGGAATGGAATGAGGTATGGAATGCAGTGGAATGGAAAGGAATTTAGAATGGAAATGTATGGAATGTGGAATTTAATGTGCCATTGAATACAAAGGAATGTGCAATTGAATGGAATGGAATGTGGAATGAAATGGAACGGAATGTGGAATGGAATGCAATGGAATGTGGAATGGAATGGAATATGTAGTGGAATGGAATGGAATGTGGAATGAAATTGAATGGAATATGGAATGCAATGCGTAATGGAATGGAATGCACAAAGGAATGTGGAATGTAATGGAAAGGAATCTGGAATGGAATGTGCAATGGAATGTGGAATGGAACGAAATGTAATATGCAATGGAATGTGGAATGGAATGATGAATGGAATGTGGAATGGAATGCGGAATGGAAGGCGAAATGGAATGGAATGGAATGTGGAATGGAATCAAATGGAACCTGGAATGGAATGTGGAACGGAAAGGAATGGAATAGATTGTAATGTGGAATGGAATGGAATGGAATGGAATGGAATGTGGAATGGAATGTGGAACGGAACTTGGAATGGAATTCTAAAGAATGTGGAAGGGAATGTGGAAGGGAATGTGGAATGGAATGTGGAATGGAAAGTGGAATGGAATTGAATGCAATGTGGAATGTAATGTGCAATGGAATGTGGAGTGGAATGTTGAAAGGAATGGAATGGAATGCAATGTGGAATGGAAAGTGGAAAGAATGTGGAATGGAATGTGGAATAAACCGAATGGAAGGTGCAATGGAATGTGGAATGGAAAATAGAAAGGAATGTATTGGAATGAGGAATGGAATGTGAAATGGAAAATGGAATGGAATGTGGAATGGAACGTTATGGAATGTGGAATGGGATGTGTAATGGAATGTGGAATGGAAAGTGCAATGGAATGGAATGGAATGTGGAATGGAGCATGGAATGGAATGGAATGGAAAGTGGAATGGAATTTGGATTGAAAGTTGGAATGGAAAATGGAATAGAATGTGGAATGGAAGGTGGAATGGAATGTGGAATGGAATATGGAATGGAAGGTGGAATGGAATGTGGAATGGAACGTGAAATGGAATGGAATGGAAAGTGGAATGGAATGTGTAATGGAATGGAATGGAACGTGTAATGGAATGTGGAATGTATCGTGGTATGGAACATTTAATGGAATGGAATGGAACGTGGATTGGAATGTTGAATGGAATGTGGAATAGAAAGTGGAATGAAATGTGGAATGGAATGTGGAATGGAATGGAATGGAATATTGACTGAAATGGTATGGAAAGGAAAGGAATGTGGAATGGATGTTTTAAGGGAACGTGTAATGGAATGCAATGGAACGTCAAATGGAAAGTTGAATGGAATGTTTAATGGATGGTGGAATGAAACGTGGAATGGAATGGAATAGAACGTGGAATGGAATTTAGAATGGAATGGAATGCAATAGATTGGAAGTTGGAATGTAATGTGAAATGGAATGTGGAATGGAAGGCAGAACAGAATGGAATGAAATATGGAATCGAACGTGGAATGGAATGGAATGGAATGTGGAATTCAATCTGGAATGAAACATGGAACGAAAAGTGGAATTGTACGTGGAATGGAATGGAATGGAATGTTGAATAGAATGCAATGGATTGTGGAATGGAATGGAATGGAACGTGGAATGGAACGGAATGGAATGAGGAATGCAATTTGGAATGGTAAGGAATGGAATGTGTAATAGAAAGTAGAATGGAAATGAAAGGAATGTGTAATGGAATGTGAAATGGAATGGAGTGGAATGTGGAATGGGATGTGGAATGGCATGGAACGGAATGTCTAATGGAAAGTAGAATGGAAAGTGGAATGGATTGGAATGGTATGTGGAAGGGAATGTGTAATGGAATGTGGAATGGATTGGAATGTAACGCTGTTTGTAATGTGGAATGGAATGGAATGGAATGTGGATTGGAATGTGTAATGGAATGTGAAATGGAATGGAATGGAATTTGGAATGGAATGTGGAATGGAATGGAATGGAATGAGGAAGGTTATGTGGAATGGAATGCGGAATGCAATGTGGAATATAATGGAATGGAATGTGGAATGAAATGTGGAATGGAAAGGAATGGAATGGAATGTCCAGTGGAATGTGAAATGGAATGGAATGGAATGTGGAATGCAATGTGGAATAGAATGTGGAATTGAATGGAATGGAATTTTGAATGGAATGTGGAATGGAATGGAATGCAATGTGGATGGGAATTTGGAATGGAATGTGGAATGCAATGTGGAATGGTATGTGGAATAGAATGTAGAATGGAATGAAATGGAATGTGGAATGGAAAGTGGAATGGAATGGAATGTGGTCTGGAATGTGGAAAAGAATGTGGAATAGAATGTGGAATGGAATGTGGAGTGGCATGTTGAATAGAACGGAATGGAAAGCGGAATGTAATGGAATGGAATGTGGAATGGAATGGAGTGCAATGGAATGGAAGGTGGAATGGAATGTGAAATATAATGTGGAATGGGAAGTGGAATGGAATGTAATGCAATGTGGAATGGAAAGTGGAATGGAATGGAATGGAACGTGGAATGGAATGTGGATTGGAACGCAGAATGGAACGTGGAATGGCACGTGGAATGGAATGGAATGGTATGTTGACTGGAATGGAATGGAATGTGGAATGGAATAGAATGGAATATGGAATTTAAAGTGGAATGGAATGGATTGGAACGTGGAATGGAACGTGGAATGGAATCTCTAATGGAACGAAGACTGGAACGTGGAATGGAATGGAACGGAACGTCTAATGGAAAGTAGAATGGAAGGTAAAATGGAATTGAATGGAAAGTGGAATGGAATGGAATGGAAAGTAGAATGGAACATGGAATGGAACGTAGAATGGAATGGAATGGAATGTGGAACGGAAGGTGGAATGGAATGTGGAATGGAATATTTTATGCATTGGAATGGAATGTGGAATGGAATGTGTAGTGCAATGGAATGAAACGGGGAATGGAATGTGGAATGGAATGTGGAATGGAACGTGGAATGGAATGGAATGGATTATGGAATGGAACATGGAATGGATCGTGGAATGGAACATTGAATGGAAAGTGGAATGGAACGTCGAATGGAATGTGTATTGGAAAGTGGAATGGAATGTTCAATGGAATGCAATGGAATGTGGAAAGGAGTGTGGACTGCAATGGTATGCACTGTGCAAAGGAATGGAAAGGAATGTGGAATGGAATGTTTAATGGAATGTGGAATGAAATGTGGAATGGAACGTGGAATGGAACGTGGAATGGAACGTGGAATGGAACGGAATGGATCGTTGAATGGACGTGGAAATGAACGTGGAATGGAAGGTGGAATGGAAGGTGGAACAGAATGGGATGGAAGATGGAATGGAATGGATTGGAATGTGGAATGGAATGCAGAATGGAACAGAATGTAACGTGGAATGCAATGTGGAATGGAATGGAAAGGAATGTGGAATGGAATGTGGAATGGAGTGCAATGGAATGTGGAATGGAATGGAATGGAATGTGGACTGGAATGTGGAATGGATTGGAATTTAATGTGGGATAGATCATGGAATGGAACGGAATGGAATGCGGAATGGAATGGAATGGAAAGTTTTGTAATGTGGAATGGAATGGAATGGAATGTGGAATGGAACGTGGAAAGGAATAGAATGGAACATCGAATGGAATGTGGAATGGAGTATGGAATATAGTGGAATGGAATGTGAAATAGAATGGAATGGAATGGAATGTGGAATGGAATGTGTAGTGGAATGTTTAATGGAATGGAATGGAATGTGGAATGGAATTTGTAATGGAATGTGTAATGGAATGGAATGGAATGTGGGAGGGAATGGAATGGAATGTGGAATGGAAGGTGGAATGCAATGGAATGGATTGTTTAAATGGAATGGAATGGATTGTGGAATGGAACATGGACTGTAATGGAATGCAATGTGGAATGGAACGTGGAATGGAATGCAATGGGATGTGGAATGGAATGAGAAATGGCATGTGGAATGGAACGCAATGGAATGTGGAATGGAATGTGGAATGGAATGTGGAATGGAAAGGGCAATGGAATGAAATGGAATGTGGAATGGAAAGTGTATGGAATGGAAATGGAAAGTGTATGGAAAGAATGGAACGTGTAAAGGAACTTGGAATGGAACGTGAAAAGGAACGTGGAATGGAATGTGGAATGGAACGTGGAATGGAATGTGGAGTGGAATGTGGAATGGAACATGGAATGGAATGGTATGGAACGTGGAATGGAACTTGGAATGCAATGTGCAATGCAATGTTAAATGGATCGTGGAATGGAACGTTCAATGGAATGGAATGGAATGTGCAAAGGAATGTGGAATGGAATGGAACGGAAGGTGGAATGGAATGGAATGTGGAGTGGAATATTTAATGGAATGAAGTGGAATGTGGAATGGAATGGAATGTCTAATAGAATGTGGAATAGAATGTGGAATGAAATGGATTCTGGAATGGAATAGAATGTGGAATGGAGTGAATTGGAATGAAATCTAGAATTGAATGGAAAAGAATGTGGAATGGAACGGAATGGAATGGAATGTAATGTGTTATGGAATGGAACGGAATGTGGACTGGAATAGGAAGTGGAAGGAAATGGAAAGGAACGGAATGCGGAATGTAATGGAATGTATTGTTATGGAATGTGGAATGGAATGAAATGGGATGTGGAATGCAACAGAATGTGGAATGGAATGAAATGAAATGGAATGTGAAATGGAATGGAATGGAATTTGGAATGGAATGGAATGGCATGTGGAATGGAATGGAATGGAATGGAATGGAATGCGAACTGGGATGTGGAATGGAATGTGGACTGCAATGTGGAATGGATTGGAATGGAATGGTTAATGGAACGTGGAATGGAATGGAATGGCATGTGGAATAGAATGTGGAATGGAATGTGGAATGGAACGTGGAATGGAAAGTGTAATGGATTAGAATGAAACGTGGAATGCAATGGAATGGAATGGAATGGAATGTGGAATGGTATGTGGTATGGAATGGAATGCGGAATGGAATGTGGAATTATATGTGGAATTTAATGGAATGCAGAAGGGAATGTGGAATAGAATGGAATGCCGAATAAAATGTGGAAATGAATGAAATGGATAGGAATGATGAATGGAATGAGGAATGGAATGTGGAATGAAATGTGGACTGGAATGGAATGGAATGTGGTATGGAAAGTGGAATGTAATTGATTGGAATGGAATGGAATGGAATGTGGAATGGAATGTGGAGTGGAATGGAATGGAATGGAATGGAATGTGGAATGGAATTTAATGGAATGTATAATGGAATGTGGAATGGAATCGAATGGAATGTGAAATGGAATGGAATGGAATGGAATGGAATGTGGAATGGAATGTGGAATGGAATGTGGAGTGGAATGGAATGTGGAATGGAATTGGGTATGGAATGGAATGAAATGGAATGGAATGTGGAATGGAATGTGGAATGGAATGTGGAGTGGAATGGAATGTGGAATGGAATTGGGTATGGAATGGAATGGAATGTATAACGGAATGTGCAATGCAATCGAATGGAATATGAAATGGAATGGAATGGAATGTGGAATGGAATGGAAAGGAATGGAATGTGGAATGGAATGGAATGGAATGGAATGTGGAATGCACTCATCACAAAGAAATTTTTATGTGAAGATATTTTCTAGACAGGAGCATTCTCAGAAACTTCTTTGTCTTTTAGGGATTGAACTCATAGAGTTGAACATTCCTTTTCTTGGGCCGTTCTGCAACACTCTTGTTGTGGAAACTGCAAGTGGATATTTGGTGCGATTGCGGCATCTAGCAGAAAAGGAAATATATTCAGATAAAAACTAGATTGAACCGTTCTGAGAAACTTCTTTGTGATGTGTGCATTCTACTCACAGGGTTGAACCTTCCTTTTGCTAGAAGAGTTTTGAAACTCTCTTTTTGTGGAGTCTGCAAATGGATATTTGTAGTGCTTTGAAGCCTATGGTGGAAAAGGAAACATCTTCACATAAAAACTAGATAGAAGCATTCTCAGAAACTTCTTTGAGATGCGCGCATTCAACTCACAGAGTTGAAGCTTCATTTTGATACAGCTCTTTTGAAACACTCTTTCAGTAGAATCTGCAAGTGGATATTTGGACTGCTAAGTGGCCAACACTAGAAAAGGAAATATCTTCACATAAAAACGAGATGGGAGCACTCTCAGAAACTTCCCTGTGCTTTATGCATTCAAGTCACAGAGAGGAACCTTCCTTTTGAAAGCGCAGTTTTGAAACACTCTTTTTGTAGAATTTGCTAGTGGACGTTTGGAGCGATTTGAGGCCTATGCTGGAAAACGAAATATCTTCCCATAAAAACTGGACAGAAGCGTTCTCAGAAACCTCTTTGTGATGAGTGCATTCAACTCACAGACTTGAACCTTCATTTTGAAAGAGCAGTTTTGAAACAGTCTTTTTGTAGAATATGCAAGTGGATATTTTGAGTGTTTTGAGGCCTTTGCTGGGAAATGAAATATCTTCACCTGAAAACTACACAGAAGCAGTCTCAGAAACTTCTTTGTGATGTGTGCGTTCAACTCACAGAGTTGAACCTGCCTTTTGATATAGCAGTTTGGAAACAGCCTTTTTGTAAAATCTGCAAGTGGATATTTGGAGCTATTTCAGGCCTATGCTGCAAAAGGAAATATCTTCACAGAAACCCTAGACAGTCTCAGGAACTTCTGCATGATGAGTGCATTCAACTCACGGACTTGAATCTTCCTTTTGATAGAACAGTTTTGAAACACTCCTTTTGTAGAAACTGCAAGTGTTTATTTGGAGCTCTTTGAGGCCTATGATGGAAAAGGAAATTCTTCACAGAAAAACGAGACAGAAGCATTCTCAGAAACTTCTGTGTGATGAGTGCATTCAACTCACTCACTTGAAATTTCCTTTTGATAGAGCAGTTTTGAAACACTCTTTTGGTAGCATCTGTAAGTGAATATTTGGAGGGCTTTTATGCCAATGCTGGAAAACGAAATATCATCACATAAAATCTAGGCAGAAGCACTCTCACAAACTTCTTCGTGATGAGTGCATTCAACTCACAGAGTTGAACGTTCCGTTTGATAGAAGAGTTTTGAAGGACTTCTTTTGTAGTATCTGCAGCTGTTTATTTGGAGGGCTTTGAGGCCTATGTTGGAAAAGGAAATATCTTCACATAAAAACTAGACAGAAGCATTCTCAGAAACCTCCCTGTGTTTCTGCATTCAACTCACATAGTTGAACGTTCCTTTTGATAGAACAGTTTTGAAAATCTCTTTTCCTAGAATCTGCAAGTCGACATTTGGAACGCTTTGAGGCCTATGCTGGAAAAGGAAATGTCTTCACATAAAAACTAGATAGAAGCATTCTCAGAAACTTCTCTGTGATGTGTGCATTCAACTCACAGAGTTGAAGCTTCCTTTTTATATAGCTGTTTTGAAACACTCTTTTAGTAGAATCTTCAAGTGGACACTTTTTGTGTTAAGAGGCCAACACTGGAAAAGGAAATAACTTCACATAAAAACTAGGTGGAAGCATTCTCAGAAACTTCCCTTTACTTTATGCGTTTAAGTCACGGAGAAGAACCTTCCTTTGAAAGCGCAGTTTTGAAACACTTGTTTTGTAGAATTTGCTAGCGGATGTTTGGAGTGATTTGAGTCCTATGCTGGAAAACGAAATATCTTCCCATAAAAACTAGATAGAAGCATTCTCAGAAACTTCTTTGTGATGAGTGCATTCAACTCACAGACTTCAACCTTCGTTTTGAAAGAGCAGTTTTGAAACAGTCTTTTTGTAGAATATGCAAGTGGATATTTTGAGCGTCTTGAGGCCTTTGCTGGGAAATGAAATATCTTCACCTGAAAACTACACAGAAGCATTCTCAGAAACTTCTTTGTGATGTGTGCATTCAACTCACAGAGTTCAACCTGCCTTTTGATACAGCAGTTTGGAAACAGCCTTTTTGTAAAATCTGCAAGTGGATAATCGGAGCTATTTCAGGCCTATGCTGCAAAAGGAAATATCTTCACAGAAACCCTAGACTGTCTCAGGAACTTCTGTGTGATGAGTGCATTCAACTCACGGACTTGAATCTTCCTTTTGATAGAACAGTTTTGAAACACTCCTTTTGTAGAAACTGCAAGTGTTTATTTGGAGCTCTTTGAGGCCTATGATGGAAAAGGAAATTCTTCACAGAAAAACGAGACAGAAGCATTCTCAGAAACTTCTGTGTGATAAGTGCATTCAACTCACACACTTGAAATTTCCTTTTGATAGAGCAGTTTTGAAACACTCTTTTGGTAGCATCTGTAAGTGGATATTTGGAGGGCTTTTATGCCAATGCTGATAAATGAAATATCATCACATAAAATCTAGGCAGAAGCATTCTCACAAACTTCTTTGTGATGAGTGCATTCAACTCACAGAGTTGAAAGTTACATTTGATAAAACAGTTTTGAAAGACTTCTTTTGTAGGATCTACAGCTGTTTATTTGGAGGGCTTTGAGGCCTATGTTGGAAAAGGAAATATCTTCACATAAAAACTAGACAGAAGCATTCTCAGAAACCTCTCTGTGTTTCTGCATTCAACTCACATAGTTGAACGTTCCTTTTGATAGAACAGTTTTGAAAATCTCTTTTCCTAGAATCTGCAAGTCGACATTTGGAATGCTTTGAGGCCTATGCTGGAAAAGGAAATGTCTTCATATAAAAACTAGATAGAAGCATTCTCAGAAACTTCTCTGTGATGTGCACTCAACTCACAGAGTTGAAGCTTCCTTTTTATATAGCTGTTTTGAAACACTCTTTTAGAAGAATCTTCAAGTGGACATTTGTAGTGTTAAGAGGCCAACACTGGAAAAGGAAATATCTTCACATAAAAACTAGGCGGAAGCATTCTAAGAAACTTCCCTTTGCTTTATGCATTTAAGTCACGGAGAAGAACCTTCCTTTTGAAAGCGCAGTTTTGAAACACTTGTTTTGTAGAATTTGCTAGTGGTTGTTTGGAGCGATTTGAGGCCTATGCTGGAAAACGAAATATCTTCCCATAAAAACTAGACAGAAGGATTCTCAGAAACTTCTTTGTGATGAGTGCATTCAACTCACAGAATTGAACCTTCATTTTGAAAGAGCAGTTTTGAAACACTCTTTTTGTAGAATCTGCAAGTGGATATTCTGAGCGTTTTGAGGCCTTTGCTGGGAAATGAAATAGCTTCACCTGAAAACTACACAGAAGCATTCTCAGAAACTTGTTTTTGTTGTGTGCATTCAACTCATAGAGTTAAACCTGCCTTTTGATAGAGCAGTTTGGAAACAGCCTTTTTTTAAAATCTGCAAGTGGATATTTGGAGCGATTTGAGGCCTATGCTGCAAAAGGAAATATCTTCACAGAAACCCTAGACAGAAGCATTCTCAGGAACTTTTGTGTGATGAGTGCATTCAACTCACGGACTTGAACCTTCCTTCTGATAGAACAGTTATGAAACACTCCTTTTGTAGAATCTGCAAGTGTTTATTTGGAGCGCTTTGAGGCCTATGATGGAAAAGGAAATATCTTCCCACAAAAACGAGACAGAAGCATTCTCAGAAACTTCTGTGTGATGAGTGCATTCAGTTCACACACTTGAACTTTCCTTTTGATATAGTAGTTTTGAAACACTCTTTTTGTAGCATCTGTAAGTGGATATTTGGACATCTTTTATGCCAATGCTGGAAAACTAAATATTATCACATAAAAACTAGGCAGAAGCATTTTCAGAAACTTCTTCCTGATGAGTGCATTCAACTCACAGACTTGAACGTTCCTTTTGATAGAACAGTTTTGAAACACTCCTTTTGTACGATCTGCAGCTGTTTATTTGGAGCGTTTTGAGGCCTATGTTGGAAAAGGAAATTTCTTCACAGAAAAACTAGACAGAAGCATTCTCAGAAACTTTCCTGTGCTTTCTGCATTCAACCCACATAGTTGAACCTTCCTTTTGATAGAACAGTTTTGAAAATCTGTTTTCATGGAATCTGTAAGTCGACATTTGGAACGGTTTGAGGCCTATGCTGGAAAAGGAAATATCTTCACATAAAAACTAGATAGAAGCATTCCCAGAAACTTCTTTGTGATGTGCACATTCAACTCACAGAGTTGAAGCTTCCTTTTGATACAGCTGTTTTGAAACACTCTTTTAGTAGAATCTTCAAGTGGATATTTGGAGTGTTAAGAGGCCAACACTGGGAAAGGAAATATCTTCACATAAAAACTAGACGGAAGCATTCTCAGAAACTTCCCTGTGCTTTATACATTCAAGTTACAGAGAGGAACCTTCCTTATGAAAGCACAGTTTTGAAACACTCTTTTTGTAGAATTTGCTAGTGGATGTTTGGAGCGATTTGAGGCCTATGCTGGAAAACGAAATATCTTCCCATAAAAACTAGACAGAAGTATTCTCAGAAAGTTCTTAATGCTGTGTGCATTCAACTCACAGAGTTGAACCTGCCTTTTGATAGAGTAGTTTGGAGACAGCCTTTTTGTAATATCTGCAAGTAGATATTTGGAGTGATTTGAGACCTATGCTGCAAAAAGCAATATCTCCACATAAACCCTAGATAGAAGCATTCTCAGAAACTTCTTTGTCATTTGGGGATTGAACTCACAGAGTTGGACCTTCCTTTTCATAGAGCAGTTCTGCAACACTCTTGTTGTGGAAACTGCAAGTGGACATTTGGTGCGTTTGCTGCATCTAGTGGAAAAGCAAATACATTCAGATGAAAACCATATAGATTTGTTCTGAGAAAGTTTTTGTGATGTGTGCATTCTACTCACGGAGTTGAAGCTTCCTTTTGATATAGCTGTTTTGAAACACTTTTTGTGGAGTCTGCAAGTGGATATTGGGAGGGCTTTGAAGCCTATGCTGGAAAGGGAAATATCTTAACATAAAAACTAGATAGAAGCATTCCCAGAAATTTCTTTGCGATGAGCGGATTGAACTCACAGTGTTGAAGCTTCCTTTTGATATAGCTGTTTTGAAACACTCTTTTAGTAGAATCTTCAAGTGGATATTTGGAGTGTTAAGAGGCCAACACTGGAAAAGGAAATATCTTCACATAAAAACTAGACAGAAGAATTCTCAGAAACTTCCCTGTGCTTTATGCACTCAAGTCACAGAGAGGAACCTTCCCTTTGAAAGTGCAGTTTTGAAACACTCTTTTTGTAGAATTTGCTAGTGGATGTTTGGAGCGATTTGAGGCCTATGCTGGAAAACGAAATAGCTTCCCATAAAAACTAGACAGAAGCATTCTCAGAAACTTCTTTGTGCTGTGTGCATTCAACTCACAGACTTGCACCTTCATTTTGAAAGAGCAGTTGTGAAACACTCTTTTTGTAGAATCTGCAAGTCTACATTTTGAGCGTTTTGAGGCCTTTGCTGGGAAACGAAATATCTTCACGTGAAAACTACACAGAAGCATTCTGAGAAACTTCTTTGTGATGTGTGCATTCAACTCACAGAGATGAACCTGCCTTTTGATAGAGCAGTTTGGAAAAAGCCTTTTTGTAAAATCTGCAAGTGGATATTTGGAGCGATTTGAGGCCTATGCTGCAAAAGGAAATATCTTCGCAGAAACCCTAGACAGAAGCCTTCTCAGGAACTTCTGTGTGATGAGTGCATTCAACTCACAGACTTGAACCTTCCTTTTGATATAACAGTTTTGAAACACTCCTTTTGTAGTATCTGCAAGTGTTTATTTGGAGTGCTTTGAGGCCTATGATGGAAGAGGAAATATCTTCACATTAAAACGAGACAGAAGCATTCTCAGAAACTTCTGTGTGATGAGTGCACTCAACTGACACACTTGAAATTTCCTTTTGATAGAGCAGTTTTGTAACTCTCTTTTAGTAGCATCTGTAAATGGATATTTGGAGAGATTTTATGCCATTTCTGGAAAACGAAATATCATCACATAAAAACTAGGCAGAAGAATTCTCAGAAACTTCTTCCTGATGAGTGCATTCAACTCACAGACTTGAACGTTCCTTTTGATAGAACAGTTTTGAAACACTCCTTTTGCAGGATTTGCAACTGTTTATTTGGAGCATTTTGAGGCCTATGTTGGAAAAGGTAATATCTTCACGTTAAAACTAGACAGAAGCATTCTCAGAAACTTCCCTGTGCTTTCTGCATTCAAATCACATAGTTGAACCTTCCTTTTGATACAACAGTTGTGAAACAATCTTTTCGTAGAATCTACAAGTCGACATTTGGAACGCTTTGAAGCCTAAGCTGGAAAAGGAAATATCTTCACATAAAAACTAGATAGAAGCATTCTCAGAAACGTCTTTTTGATGTGCCCATTCAACTCAGAGAGTTGAAGCTTCCTTTTCATATAGCTGTTTTGAAACACTCTTTTAGTAGAATCTTCAAGTGGATATTTGGAGAGCTAAGAGGCCAACACTGGAAAAGGAAATATCTTCACATAAAAACTAGACAGATACATTCTCAGAAACTTCCCTGTGTTTACGCATTCAAGTCACAGAGAGGAACCTTCCCATTGAAAGCGCAGTTTTGAAACACTCTTCTTGTAGAATTTGCTAGTGGATGTTTGGAGCGATTTGAGTCCTATGCTGGAAAACGAAATATCTTCCCATAAAAACTAGACAGAAGCATTCTTAGAAACTTCTTTGTGATGAGTGCATTCAACTCACAGACTTGAACCTTCATTTTGAAAGAGCAGTTTTGAAACACTCTTTTTGTAGAATCTGCAAGTGGATATTCTGAGCGTTTTGAGGCCTTTGCTGGGAAATGAAATAGCTTCACCTGAAAACTACACAGAAGCATTCTCAGAAACTTGTTTTTGATGTGTGCATTTAACTCATAGAGTTAAACCTGCCTTTTGATAGAGCAGTTTGGAAACAGCCTTTTTTAAAAATCTGCAAGTGGATATTTGGAGCGATTTGAAGCCTATGCTGCAAAAGGAAATATCTTCACAGAAACCCTAGACAGAAGCATTCTCAGGAACTTTTGTGTGATGAGTGCATTCAACTCACGGACTTGAACCTTCCTTCTGATAGAACAGTTATGAAACACTCCTTTTGTAGAATCTGCAAGTGTTTATTTGGAGCACTTTGCGGCCTAGGAGGGAAAAGGAAATATCTTCACATTAAAAACGAGACAGAAGCATTCTTAGAAACTTCTGTGTGATGAGTGCTTTCAACTCACACACTTGAACTTTCCTTTTGATAGAGCAGTTTTGAAACACTCTTTTAGTAGCATCTGTAAGTGAATATTTGGAGGGCTTTTATGCCAATGCTGGAAAACTAAATATTATCACATAAAAACTAGGCAGAAGCATTTTCAGAAACTTCTTCGTGATGAGTGCATTCAACTCACAAAGTTGAACATTCCTTTTTATAGAACAGTTTTGAAACACTCCTTTTGTAGGATCTGCAACTGTTTATTTGGAGCGTCTTGAGGCCTATGTTGGAAAAGGAAATATCTTCACTTAAAAACCAGACAGAAGCATTCTCAGAGACTTCCCTGTGCTTTCTGCATTCATCCCACATAGTTGAACCTTCCTTTTGATAGAGCAGTTTTGAAAATCTCTTTTTGTAGAATCTGCAAGTCGACGTTTGGAACGCTTTGAGGCCTATGCTGGAAAAGGAAATATCTTCACATAAAAACTAGATAGAAGCATTCTCAGAAACTTCTTTGTGATGTGCGCATTCAACTCGCAGAGTTGAAGCTTCCTTTCGATATAGCTGTTTTGAAACACTCTTTCAGTACAATCTGCAAGTGGATATTCAGAGGGCTAAGAGGCCAACACTGGAAAAGGAAATATCTTCACATAAAAACTATACGGAAGCATTCTCAGGAACTTCCCTGTGCTTTGTGCATTCAAGTCACAGAGAGGAACCTTCCTTTTGAAAGCGCAGTTTTGAAATACTCTTTTTGTAGAATTTGGTAGTGGATGTTTGGAGCGATTTGAGGCCTATGCTGGAAAACGAAATATCTTCCCATAGAAACTAGACAGAAGCATTCTCAGAAACTTATTTGTGCTGTGTGCATTCAACTCACGGAGTTGAACCTGCCTTTTGATAGAGTAGTTTGGAGACAGCCTTTTTGTAAAATCTGCAAGTGAATATTTGGAGCGATTTGAGAACTCTGGTGCAAAAGAAATATCTCCACATAAACCCTAGACAGAAGCATTCTCAGGAACTTCTTTGTCATTTGGGGATGGAAGTCAAAGGGTTGAACCTTCCCTTTCATAGAGCAGTTTTGCAACACTCTTGTTGCGGAAACTGCAAGTGGTTATTTGGTGCGATTGTGGCATCTAGTGGAAAATGAAATACATTCAGATGAAAACTAGATAGAACCGTTCTCAGAAACTCCTTTATGATGTGTGCATTCTACTCACAGAGTTGAACCTTCGTTTTGATAGAACAGTTTTGAAACACTCTTTTTGTGGAGTCTGCAAGTGGATATTTGGAGCGCTTTGAAGCCTATGCTGGAAAGGGAAACATCTTCACATAAAAACTAGATAGAAGCATTCTCAGAAACTTCTTTGAGATGTGCGCATTCAACTCACAGAGTTGAAGCTTCCTTTTGATATAGTTGTCTTGGAACACTCTTTCAGGAGCATCTGCAAGGGGATATTTGGAGTGCTAAGAGGGAAACACTGGAAAAGGAAATATCTTGACATAAAAACTAGAAGGAAGCATTCTCAGAAACTTCCCTATGCTTTATGCATTCAAGTCACAGAGCGGAACCTTCCTTTTGAAAGCACAGTTTTGAAACACTCTTTTTCTGGAACTTTCTAGTGGATGTTTGAAGCGATTTGAGGCCTATGCTGGAAAACGAAATAGCTTCCCATAAAAACCAGAGAGAAGCATTCTCAGAAAGTTCTTTGTGATAAGTGCATTCAACTCACAGACTTGAACCTTCATTTTGAAAGAGCAATTTGAAACACTCTTTTTGTAGAATCTGCAAGTGGATATTTTGAGGGTTTTGAGGCCTTTGCTGGGAAATGAAATATCTTCACCTGAAAAGTAAACAGAAGCATTCTCAGAAATTTCTTTGTGATGTGTGCATTCAACTCACAGAGTTGAACCTGCCTTTTCATAGAGCAGTTTGGGAACAGCGTTTTTGTAAAATCTGCAAGTGGATATTTGGAGCGATTTGAGGCCTATGCTGCAAAAGGAAATATCTTCACAGAAACCCTAGTCAGAAGCATGCTCAGGAACTTCTGTGTGATGAGTACATTCAACTCACGGACTTGAACCTTCGTTTTGATAGAACAGTTTTGAAACACTGCTTTTGTAGAATCTGCAAGTGTTTATTTGGAGCGCTTTGAGGCCTATGTGGGAAAGGGAAATATCTTCACATGAAAACTAGACAGAAGCATTCTCAGAGACTTCCCTTTGCTTTCTGCATTCAACCCACATAGCTGAACCTTCCTTTTGATAGAACAGTTTTGGAAATCTCTTTTCATAGAATCTGGAAGTCGACATTTGGAACGCTTTGAGGCCTATGCTGGAAAAGGAAATATCTTCACATAAAAACTAGGTAGAAGCATTCTCAGAAACTTCTTGGTGATGTGCGCATTCAACTCACAGAGTTGAAGCTTTCTTTTGATATAGCTGTTTTGAAACACTCTTTCAGTAGAATCTGCAAGTGGATATTTGGAGTGCTAAGAGGCCAACACTAGAAAAGGAAATATCTTCACATAAAAACTAGACGGAAGCATTATCAGAAACGTCCCTGGCTTTATGCATTCAAGTTCCAGAGAGGAACCATCCTTTTGAAAGCGCAGTTTTGAAACACTCTTTTTGTTGAATTTGCTAGTAAATGTTTGGAGCGATTTGAGGCCTATGCTGGAAAACGAAATATCTTCCCTTAAAAACTAGACAGAAGCATTCTCAGAAACTTCTTTGTGAATTGTGCATTCAACTCACAGAATTGAACCTGCCTTTTGATAGAGTAGTTTGGAAACAGCCTTTTTGAAATTCTGCAAGTGGATAATTTGAGCGATATGAGACCTATGTTGCAAAAGGAAATATCTCCACATAAACCCTAGACAGAAGCATTCTCAGAAACTTCTTTGTCATTTGGGGATTGAACTCATAGAGTTGAACCTTCCTTTTCATAGAGCAGTTCTGCAACACTCTTGTTGTGGAAACTGCAAGTGGATATTTGGTGTGATTGCGGCATCTAGTGGAAAAGGAAATACATTCAGGTGAAATCTAGATAGAACCATTGTCAGAAACTTCTTTGTAATATGTGCATCCTACTCACAGTGTTGAACCTTCCTTTTGATAGAACAGTTTTGAAACACTCTTTTTGTGGAGTCTGCAAGTGGATATTTGGAGCGATTTGTTGCGTATGCTGGAAAAGGAAACATCTTCACATAAAAACTAGATAGAAGCATTCTCAGAAACTTCTTTGGATGTGCACATTCAACTCACAGAGTTCAAGCTTCCTTTTGATATAGCTGTTTTGAAACACTCTTTTAGTAGAATCTGCAAGTGGATATTTGGAGGGCTAAGAGGCCAACACTGGAAAAGGAAATATCTTCACATAAAAACTAGACGGAAGCATTCTTAGAAACATCCCTGTGCTGTATGCATTCAAGTCACTGAGAGGAACCTTCCTTTTTAAAGCGGAGTTTTGAAACACTCTTTTTGTAGTATTTTCTAGTGGGTGTTTGGAGCGATTTAAGGCCTATGCTGGAAAACGAAATATCTTCCCATAAAAACTAGACAGAAGCATTCTCAGAACCTTCTGTGTGATGAGTGCATTCAACTCACACCCTTGAACTTTCCTTTTGATAGAGCAGTTTTGAAACACTCTTTTAGTAGCATCTGAAAGTCCATATTTGGAGGGATCTTATGGCAATGATGGAAAACGAAATATCATCACATAAAAACTAGGCAGAAGCATTATCAGAAACTTCTTCATGCTGAGTGCATTCAACACACAGAGTTGAACGTTCCTTTCGATAGAACAGTTTGAAACACTCCTTTTGTAGGATCTGCAAATGTTTATTTTTAGAGCTTTGAGGCCTATGTTTGAAAAGGAAATGTCTTCCCATAAAAACTACACAGAAGCGTTGTCAGAAACTTCTTTGTGATGAGCACATTCAACTCACACACTTGAACCTTCATTTTGAAAGAGCAGCTGTGAAACACTCTTTTTGTAGAATCTGCGAGTGGATATTATGAGCGATTTGAGGCCTTTGCTGGGAAATGAAATATCTTCACCTGAAAACTACACAGAAGCATTCTCAGAAACTTCTTTGTGATGTGTGCATTCAACTCACAGAGTTGAACCTGCCTTTTGATAGAGCAGTTTGGAAACAGCCTTTTGTATATTCTGCAAGTGGATATTTGGAGTGATTTGAGGCCTATGCTGCAAAAGGAAATATCTTCACAGAAACCCTAGACAGAAGCATTCTCAGGAACTTCTGTGTGATGAGTGCATTCAACTCACGGACTTGAACCTTCCTTTTGATAGAACAGTTTTGAAACACTCCTTTTGTAGGATCTGCAAGTGTTTATTTGGAGCTCTTTGAGGCCTATGATGGAAAAGGATATATCTTCACATAAAAACGAGATAGAAGCATTCTCAAAACCTTCTGTGTGATGAGTGCATGCAACTCACACAGTTGAACTTTCCTTTTGATAGAGCAGTTTTGAAACACTCTTTTAGTAGCATCTGTAAGTCGATATTTGGAGGGCTCTTATGCCAATGCTGGAAAACGTAATATCATCACATAAAAACTAGGCAGCAGCATTATCAGAAACTTCTTCATGATGAGTGCATTCAACTCACAGAGTTGAACGTTCCTTTCGATAGAACAGTTTGAAACACTCCTTTTGTAGGATCTGCAAATGTTTATTTGGAGCGCTTTGAGGCCTATGTTGGAAAAGGAAATATCTTCACATAAAAACTAGATAGAAGTATTCTCAGAATCTTCCCTGTGCTTTCTGCATTCAACCCACATAGTTGAACCTTCCTTTTGGTAGAACAGTTTTGAAAATCTCTTTTCGTAGAATCTGCAAGTCAACATTTGGAACGCTTTGAGGCCTATGCTGGAAAAGGAAATATCTTCACATAAAAACTAGATAGAAGCATTCTAAGAATCATCTTTGTGATGTGCGCATTCAACACACAGAGTTCAAGCTTCCTTTTGATATAGCTGTTTTGAAACACTCTTTCAGTAGAATCTGCAAGTGGATATTTGGAGTGCTAAGATGTCAACACTGGAAAAGGAAGTATCTTCACATAAAAACTAGACAGAAACATTCTTAGAAACTTCTTAGTGAAGAGTTCATTCAACTCACAGAGTTGAACGTTCCTTTTGATAGAACAGTTTTGAAATACTCCTTTTGTAGGATCTGCAACTGTTTATTTGGAGGGCTTTGAGGACTCTGTTGGAAAATGAAATATCTTCACAGAAAAAATAGACAGAAGCATTCTCAGAAACTTCCCTGTGCTTTCTGCATTCAACCCTCATAGTTGAACATTCCTTTTGATAGAACAGTTTTGAAAATCTCTTTTCGTAGAATCTGCAAGTCGACATTTGGAACGCTTTGAGGTCTACGCCTGAAAAGGAAATATCTTCACATAAAAACTAGATAGAAGCATTCTCAGAAACTTCCCTGTGCTTTATGCATTCAAGTCACAGAAAGGAACCTTCCTTTTGAAAGCAGAGTTCTGAAACACTCTTTTTGTAGTATTTGCTACTGGAAGTTTTCAGGAATGTGAGGTCTATGCTGGAAAACGAAATATCTTCCCATAAAAACTAGACAGAAGCATTCTCAGAAACTTCTTTGTGATGAGTGCATTCAACTCACAAACTTTAACTTTCCTTTTGAAATAGCAGTTTTGAAAACACTCTTTTTGTAGAATCTGCAAGTGGATATTTTGAGCATTTTAATGCCTTTGCTGGGAAATGAAATATCTTCACCTGAAAACTAGACAGAAGCATTCTCAGAAACTTCTTTGTGATGTGCACATTCAACTGATGGAGTTGAAGCTTCCTTTTGAAATAGCTGTTTTGAAACACTCTTTCAGTAGGATCTGCAACTGTATATATGGAGTGTTAAGAGGCCAACACTGGAAAAGGAAATATCTTCACATAAAAACTAGATGGAAGCATTCTCAGAAACTTCCCTGTACTTTATGCATTCAAGTCACAGAGAGGAAGCTTCCTTTTGAAAGCGCAGTTTTGAAACACTCCTTTTCCAACATAGGCCTCAAAGAGCTCTAAATAAACACTTGCAGATTCTACAAAAAGAGTGTAGAGTGGATTGGAGATTCCAATCCATTCCATTCCATTGCATTGTACTCACATAGTTGAACCTTCCCTTTGATAAAACAGTTTAGAAACACTCTTTTTGAAAAATCTGCAAGTGTTTATTTGAAGCGCTTTGATTCCTATGTTTGAAAAGGAAATATCTTCCCATGAAAACTAGACCGAAGCATTCTCAGAAACTTCTTTGTGACGAGTGCATTCTACTCCCAGAGTTGAACCTTCCTTTGATAGAACACTTTTGAAACACTCTTTTTGTAGAATCTGCAATGGGATATTTGAGCGCTTTGATGCCTATGTTGGAAAAGGAAATTTCTTCCCATAATAACTAGACTGAAGCATTCTCAAAAACTTCTTTGTGATGAGTGCATTCTTCTCACAGAGTTGAACCTTCCTTTTGACAGAACAGTTTTGAAACACTGTTTTTGGAGATTCCGCAAGTGTTTATTTGGAGCGCTTTGAGGCCTATGCTGGAAAAGGAATTATCTTCACATAAATACTAGACAGAAGCATTCTCAGAAACTTTTTCTGATGTGTACATTCTACTCACCGTGTTGAACCTTCCTTTTGGTAGAGCAGTTTTGAAACACTCTTTTTCTAGAATATGCAAGAGGATATTTGGAGTGTTAGGGGGCCCACACTGGAAAAGGAAATATCTTCCCATAAAAACTAGACAGAAGCATTCTCAGAAACTTCTTTGTGATGAGTGCATTCAACTTACAGACTTTAACTTTCCTTTTGAAAGAGCAGTTTTGAAACACTCTTTTTGTAGAATCTGCAGGTGGATATTTTGTGTGCTTTGAGGCCTAAGCAGCAAAAGGAAATATCTTCAGGTAAAAACTAGACAGAAACATTCTCCAAAACCTCTTTGTGGTGTGTGCATTCAAAAAACAAAGTAGGACCTTCCTTTTGATAGTGCAGTTTTGAAACACCCTTTTTGTAGAATCTGCAAGTCGATATTTGGAGAGATTTGAGGCCTATGCTGAAAAAGGGGATATCTTCACCTAAAAACTAGATAGAAGCATTCTCAGAAACTTCTCTGTGCTTTATGCGTTCAACATACAGACTTGAAACTTCCTTCTGAAAGAGCAGATTTGAAACACTGTTTTTGTAGAAACTGCAAGTGGATATTTGGAGCGCTTTGAGGCCTATGCTGGAAAAAGAAATATCCTCACATAAAAACTAGACAAAAGCATTCTCTGAAACTTTTTATGATGAATGCATTCAGCTCACAGAGTTGAACCTTCCTTTTGAAGGAACAGTTTTGAAACACCCTTTTTATAGAATCTGCAAGTGGATATTTAGAGAGATTTGAGGCCTATGCTGGAAAAGGGGATATCTTCACATAAAAACTAGACGGAAGCGTTGTCAGACACTTCTCTGTGATGAGTGCATTCAACTCACAGAGTTCAACCTTCCTTTTTGTAGAACAGTTATGAAACATTCTCTTTGTAGAATCTACAAGGGATCATTTGGAGCATATTGAGGCCTATGCTGGGAAAAGAAGTATCTTCCCATAAAAAAATAAGCAGAATCATTCTGAGATACTTTTTTGTGATTAGTGCATTCGACTCACAGACATGAACCTTCTTTTTGATAGAGCAGTTTTGAAACACTCTTTTTGTAGAATCTGCAAGTGGATATTTGGAGCACTTTGAGGCCTATGATGGAAAAGGAAATATCTTCACATAAAACTAGACAGAAGCATTCACAGAAATTTCTGTGTGATGAGTGCATTCAATTCAAAGATTTGAACGTTCCTTTTGATAGAACAGTTTGGAAACACTCTTTTTGTCAAATCTGCAAGTGGATATTTGGAGCGCTTTGAGGCCTATGCTGGAAAAGAAAATATCTTCACATAAAAACAAGACGGAAGCATTCTCAGACACTTCTCTGTAATGTGTGCATTCAACTCACAGATTTCAACCTTCCTTTTGATAGAACAGTTTTGAATCACTCTCTTTGTAGAATCTACAAGAGATTATTTGGAGTGCATTGAGGCCTATGCTGGAAAAGGAAGTATCTTCCCATAAAAACTAAGTAGAATCATTCTCAGAAACATTTTTGTGATGAGTGCATTCAACTCACAGACTTGAACATTCCTTTTGATAGAATAGTTTGGAAACACTCTTTTTGTCAAATCTGCAAGTGATATTTGGAGCGCTTTGAGGCCTATTCTGGAAAAGAAAATATCTTCACATAAAAACAAGATGGAAGCATTCTCAGACACTTCTCTGTAATGAGCGCATTCAACTCACAGAGTTCAACCTTCCTTTTGGTAGGACAGTTTTGAATCACTCTCTTTGTAGAATCTACAAGAGATTATTTGGAGTGCATTGAGGCCTATGCTGGAAAAGGAAGTATCTTCCCATAAAAACTAAGCGGAATCATTCTCAGAAACATTTTTGTGATGAGTGCATTGAACTCACAGACTTGAACATTCCTTTTGATAGGGCAGTTTTTAAACACTCTTTGTGTAGATTCTGCAAGTGGGTATTTCGAGCACTTTGAGGTCAAAGATGGAAAAGGAAATATCTTCATATAAAAACTAGACAGAAGCATTCACAGAAATTACTTTGGGATGAGTGCATTCAACTCAAAGAGTTGAACCTTCCTTTTGATAGAACAGTTTTGAAACACTTTTTTTGTAGAATCTGAAAGTAGATATTTGGAGCAATTTGAGGCCTATGCTGGAAAAGGAAATATCTTCACATAAAAACTAGACAGAAGCATTCTCAGAAATTTCTTTGTGATGAGTGCATTCAACTCACAGGTTTGAACTTGTCTTTTGATAGAACAGTTTTGAAGCACTCTGTTTGTAGAATTTGCAAGTGGATATTTGGAGAGATTTGTGGCCTGTGTTGCATAAAGAGAATATCTTAACTTAAGAACTAAACAGAAACATTCTCAGAGACTTCCCTTAGCTTTATGCATTCAAATCACAGGCTTGAACCTTCCTTTTGATAGAGCAGTTTTGAACCACTCTTTTTGTAGAATCTGCAAGTGGATATTTGGAGCGATTTTAGGCCTATGATGAAAAAGGAAATATCTTCACCTAAAAACTAGACAGAAACATTCTCAGAAACTTCTGTGGGATGAGTGCATTCAACCAACAGAGTTGAACCCTCCTTCTGATAGACTAGTTTTGAAACACACTTTTTGTAGAATCTGCAGTTGGATGTTTGGAGGGCATTGAGGCCTATGCTGGAAAAGAAAATATCTTCACCTAAAAACTAGACAGAAGCATTCTCAGAAACTTATTTGTGATGAGTGCATTCAACTCACAGGGTTGAAACTTCCTTTTGATAGAACAATTGTGACACAATCTTCTTGTAGAATCTGCAAGTGGATATTTGGATCGCTTGAGGCCTATGATGGAGTAAGAAATAACTTCACATAAAAACTATGTTGAAGCTTTCTCAAAAACATCTTTGTGATGTGTGCCTTCAACTCACAGAATTGAAACTTCCTCTTGATAAAGCAGTTTTGGAACACCATATTGTAGAATCTGCAAGTGGATAGATTTAGCACTTTGAGGCCTAGCCTGGAAAAGGGTATATCTTCACATAAAACCCGGACAGAAGCAATCTCAGAAACTTCCCTGTGCTTTATGAATTCAACTCACAGACTTGAAACTTCCTTTTGATAGAACAGTTTGGAAACACACTTTTTGTAGAATCTGGAAGTGAATATTTGGAGCACTTTGAGGCCTATGCAGGAAAAGGAAATACCATCACATAAAAACTAGACAGAAGTATTCTCAGAAACTTCTTTGTGATGTGTTCATTCAACTCACAGAGTTGAACGCTGCTTTTGAAAGAGCAGTTATGAGACACCCTTTTTGTAGGATCTGCAGGTGGATATTTTTGGTGCTTTGAGGCCAGTGCTGGAAAAGGAAATATGTATACATAAAAACAAGACAGAGGCATTCTCAGAAACTTCTCTGTGTTTTATGATTTCAACTCACAGATTTGAACCTTCCTTTTGATAGCGCAGTTTTGAAACACTCTTTTTGTAGAATCTGCAAGTGGATTTTTGGAGCGCTTTGAGGACTGTGCTGCAAAAAGAAACATCTTCATATTAAAATTGGACAGAGGCCTTCTCAGAAACTACTTTTTGATGAATGCATTCAGCTCACAGGTTTGAACCTTCCTTTTGATAGAACAGTTGTGAAACACTCTTTTACTAGTATCTGAAAGTGGATATTAGGAGCTCTTTGAAGCTTATGATGGAAAAGGAAATATCTTCACATAAAACCTAGACGGAAGTATTCTCAGAAACCTCATTGTGATGAGTGAGTTCAACTCACAGAGTTGAACCAACCTTTTGATTGAACAGTTTTGAAACACTCTTTTTGTAGAATCTGCAAGTGGATATTTAGAATGCTTTGAGGCCTATGCTCGAAAAGGAAATTTCTTCATATAAATACTAGACAGAAGCATGCTCAGAAACTTCTTTGTGATGAGTGCATTGTACTCACAGACTTTAAATTTCCTTTTGATAGAGCAGTTTTGAAACAGTTTTTTTGTAGAATATGCAAGTGTATATTTGGTGCGATTTGAGGGCTAAGCTGGAAAAGGAAATATCTTCACATAAAAACTGGACAGAAGTATTCTCCGTATCTTCTTTGTGATGTGTGCATTAAACTAACAGAGTAGAACCTTCCTTTTGATAGAGCAGTTTTGAAACACCCTTTTTGTAGAATCTGCAAGTGGATATTTGGAGCGATTTGAGGCCTATGGTGAAAAAGGGGATATCTTCGCATAAAAACTAGTTAGAAGCATTCTCAGAAACTTCCCTGTGCCTTACACATTCAACTCACAGACTTAAAACTTCCTTTTGAAAGAGCAGATTTGATACACTGTTTTTGTAGAAACTGCAAGTGGATATTTGGAGTGCTTTGAGGCCTATGCAGGAAAAGGAAATATCCCCACATAAAAAGTAGACAAAAGCATTCTCCGAAACTTCTTTGTGATGAATGCATTCACCTCACAGAGTTGAACCTTCACTTTGATGGAACACTTTTGAAACACTCTTTTTGTAGAATCTGCAAGTGGATATTTGGAGCGCTTTGAGGCCTATGCTGGAAAAGGAAATATCTTCACATAATAACTAGACGGAAGCATTCACAGAAACTTCTCTGTGATGAGTGCATTCAACTCACAGAGTTCAACCTTCCTTTTGGTAGAACAGTTATGAAACACTCTCTTTGTAGAATCTACAAGAGATTATTTGGAGCTCATTGAGGCCTATGCTGGAAAAGAAAGTATCTTCCCATGAAAACTAAGCAGAATCATCCTCAGAAATATTTTTGTGATGAGTGCATTCAACTCACAGACTTGAACCTTCCTTTTGATAGAGTAGTTTTGAAACACTCGTTTTGTAGAATCTGCAAGTGGATATTTGGAGCGCTTTGAGGTCTATGCTGGAAAAGGGAATATCTTCACATCAAAACTAGACAGAAGCATTCTCAGAAATTTCTGTGTGATGAGTGCATTCAACTTACAGGGTTGGACTTTTCTTTTGATAGAATAGTTTTGTAACATTCTTTTTGTAGAATCTGCAAGTGGGTATTTGGAGCGATTTGAGGCCTATGCTGCAAAAAGAGAAATCTTCACATAAAAGCTAGACAGAAGCATTCCCTGAAACTTCCCAGTGCTTCATGCATTCAACTCACAGACTTGAACCTTCCTTTCGATAGAGCAGTTTTGAAACACTCTTTTTGTAGAATCTGCAATTGGATATTTGGAGCGATTTGAGGCCTATGATGAAAAAGGGAATATCTTCACCTAAAAACTAGACAGAAGCATTCTCAGAAATGTCTTTGTGATGAGTGCATTCAACCCATAGAGTTGAAACTTCCTTTTTTTAGAACTGTTTTGTAACACTCTCTTTGTAGAATCTGAATATGGATACTTCGTGTGCTTTGAGGCCTATGCTGGAAATGGAAATATGTTCTCATAAAAACTAAGCAGAATCATACTCACAAAGTTCTTAGTGATGAGTGCATTCAACTCAAAGACTTAAACCTTCCTTTTGATATAGCAGTTTTGACACACTCTTTTTGTAGAATCTGCAAGTGGATATTTGGAGCGCTATGAGGCCTACGCTGTAAAAGGAAATATCTTCACATAAAAACTATACAGAAGCATTCTCAGAAACATCTCTATGATGAGCGCATTGTACTCACAGACTTGAACTTTCTTTTTGATGGAGCAGTTTTGAAAAACTCCTTTTGTAGAATGTGCAAGTGGATATTTGGTGTGCTTTGAGGCCTAATCTGGAAAAGGAAATATCTTCACATAAAAACTAGACAGAAGCATTCTCTGAAACTTCTTTGTGATGCATGCATTCATCTAACAGACTAGAAACTTCCTTTTGATAGAGCAGTTTTGAAACACACTTTTTGTAGAATCTGCAAGTGGATATTTGGAGCGATTTGAGGCCTGTGGTGTAAAAGGGAATATCTTCACATAAAAACTAGACGGAAGCATTCTCAGAAACTTCAGTGTGCTTTATGCATTCAACTCACAGACTTAAACCTTCCTTTTGAAAGAGCAGATTTGAAAAACTCTTTTTGTAGAAATTGCAAGTGGATATTTGGAGCACTTTGAGGCCTATGCTGGAAAAGGATATATCCTCACAGAAAAACTAGATAAAAGCATTCTCCAAAACTTCCTTGTGATGAATGCATTCAGCTTACAGAGTTGAACCTTCCTTTTGATAGAACAGTTTTGAAACACTCTTTTTGTAGAATCTGCAAGTGGATATATGGAGTGCTTTGAGACCTATACTGGAAAAGGAAATATCTTCACATAAAAATTAGACAGAAGCATTCTCAGACCCTTCTCTGTGATGAGTGAATTCAACTCACAGAGTTCAACCTTCCTTTTCGTAGAACAGTTTTGAATCACTCTCTTTGTAGAATCTACAATAGATTATTTGGAGCACATTGAGGCCTATGATGGAAAAGGGAATATCTTCCCTAAAAAGTAGGCAGAATCATTCTCAGAAACATTTTTTGTGATGAATGCATTCAGCTAACAGAGTTGAACCTGCCTTTTGATAGAACAGTTTTGAAACACTCTTTTTGTAGTATCTGCAAGTGGATATTTGGAGTGCTTTGAGACCTATGCTGGAAAAGGAAATATCTTCACATAAAAATTAGACAGAAGCATTCTCAGACACTTCTCTGTGATGAGTGCATTCAACTCACTGAGTTCAACCTTCCTTTTGGTAGAACAGTTTTGAATCACTCTCTTTGTAGAATCTACAATAGATTATTTGGAGTGCATAGAGGCCTATGATGGAAAAGGGAATATCTTCCAATAAAAACTAAGCAGAATCATTCTCAGAAACATTTCTGTGATGAGTGCATTCAACTCAGAGACTTGAACATTCCTTTTGATAGAGCAGTTTTGAAACACTCTTTTTATAGAATCTACAAGTGGATATTTGGAGCAATTTGAGGCCTATGCTGGGAAAGGGAATATCTTCACATAAAAACTAGACAGAAGCATTCTCAGAAATTTCTTTGTGATGAGTGCATTCAACTCACAGGGTAGAACTTTCCTTTTGAAAGAACAGTTTTGAAACACTCTGTTTGTAGAATTTCCAAGTAGATATTTGGAGCGATTTGAGGCCTATTCTGCAAAAAGGGAATATCTGAACATAAGAACTAGACAGAAGCATTCTCAGAGACTTCCTTGTGCCTTACGCATTCAATTCACAGGCTTGAACCTTCCTTTTGATAGAGCAGTATTGAAACATCCTTTTTGTAGACTCTGCAAGTGGATATTTAGAGCGATTTGAGGCCTATGGTGAAAAAGGGGATATCTTCACATAAAAACTAGATAGAAGCATTCTCAGAAACTTCCCTGTGGTTTATGCAGTCAACTCACAGACTTGAAACTTCCTTTTCAAAGAGCAGATTTTAAACACTCTTTTTGTAGCATCTGCAAGTGGATATTTGGAGTGCTTTGAGGCCTATGCTGGAAAAGGAAATATCCTCACATAAAAACTAGACAAAAGCATTCTCTGAAACTTCTTTGGGATGAATGCATTCAGCTCACAAAGTTGAACCTTTCCTTTGATGGAACAGTTTTGAAACACTCTTTTTTTAGAATCTGCAAGTGGATATTTGGAGCGCTTTGGGGCCCATGCTGGAAAAGGAAATATCTTCACATAATACCTAGATGGAAGCATTCTCAGAAACTTCTCTGTGATGAGTCAGTTATGAAACACTCTCTTTGAAGAATCTACAAGAGATTATTTGGAGCTCATTGAGGCCTATGCTGGAAAAAGGAATATCTTCATATAAAAACTAGACAGAAGCATTCTGAGAAACTTCCCTGCACTTTGTGCATTCAACTCACACTCTTGAACCTTCTTTTTGAAAGATCAGATTTGAAACACTCTTTTTGTAGAAACTGCAAGTGCATATTTGGAGCGCTTTGTGGCCTATGATGGAAAAGGAAATATCCTCACAGAAAAATTAGACAAAAGCATTCTCAGAAATTTCTTTGTGATGTGTGCGTTTAACTCACCGAGTTGAACTTTCCTTTTGATGGAACAGTTTTGAAACAGTCTTTTTGTAGTATCTGCAAGTGGATATTTGGAGCATTTTGAGGTCTATGCTGGAAAAGGAAATATCTTCATATAAAAACTAGACAGAAGAATTCTCAGAAATTTCTTTGTGATGAGTGCCTTCAACTCACAGGGTTGAACTTTCATTTTGATAGAACAGTTATGAAACACTCTGTTTGTAGAATTTGCAAGTGTATATTTGGAGCGATTTGAGGCCTATGCTGCAAAAAGGGAATATCTGAACATAAGAACTAGACAGAAGCATTCTCAGAGACTTCCCTGTGCTTTATGCATTCAGCTCACACTCTTGAAACTTCCTTTTGATAGAGCAGTTTTGAAACACTCTTTTTGTAGAATCTGCAATTGGATATTTGGAGCGATTTGAGGCCTATGATGAAAAAGGAAATAGCTTCCCCTAAAAACTAGACAGAAACATTCTCAGAAACTTCTGTGGGATGAGTGCATTCAACCAACAGAGTTGAAACTTCCTTTCGATAGACTAGTTTTGAAACACACTTTTTATAGAATCTGCAAGTGGATGTTTGGAGGGCTTTGAGGCCTATGCTAGAAAAGGAAATATCTTCACCTAAAAACTAGACAGAAGCATTCTCAGAAACTACTTTGTGATGAGTGCATCCAACTCACAGGGTTGAAACTTCCTTTTGATAGAACAGTTTGGAAACAATCTTTTTGTGGAAACTGCAAGTGGATATTTGGAGCGCTTGACGCCTATGCTGCAGTAAGAAATAACTTCACATAAAAACTATATTGAAACATTCTGAAAAACATCTTTGTGATGTGTGTCTTCAACTCACAGACTTGAAACTGCCTTTTGATAAAGCAGTTTTGAAACACCATTTTGTAGAATCTGCAGGTGGATAATTTTAGCACTTTGAGTCCTAGGCTGGAAAAGGGAATATCTTCACATAAAAACTGGACAGAAGCATACTCAGAAACTTCCCTGTGCTTTAGGAATTCAACACACAGACTTGAACCTTCCTTTTGATTGAGCAGTTTTGAAACACTGTTTTTGTAGTAACTGCAAGTGGATATTTGGAGCGCTTTGAGGCCTATGCTGGAAAAGGAAATACCTTCATAAAAAAACAAGATAGAAGCATTCTCAGAAACCTCTTTGTGATGTGTGTATTCAATTCACAGAGTTGAACCTTCCTTTTGAAAGAGCAGTTATGAAACACGCTTTTTTTGGAATCTGCACGTGGATATTTTTGAATGTTTGAGGCTAGTGCTGGAAAAGGGAATATCTACACATAAAAACTAGACAGAAGAATTCTCAGAAGCTTCTCTGTGCTTTATGATTTCAACTCACAGAGTAGAACCTTCCTTTTGATAGAGAAGTTTTGAAACACACTTTTTATAGAATCTGCATGTGGACATTTGGAGCGATTTGAGGCCTATCTTGCAAAAGGAAATATCTTCACGTAAACACTAGACAGAGGCATTCTCAGAAAGTTTTTGTGATGTGCGCATTCAACTCACAGAATTCCACCTTCCTTTGATAGAACAGTTTTGAAACACTCTTTTTGTAGAATCTGCAAGTTGATATTGGAGGGCTTTGAGGCCTGTGATGGAAAAGGAAATAACTTCACATAAAAACTTGATTGAAGCATTCTCAGAAACTACTTTGGGATGTGTTCATTCAACTTACTGGCTTGAACCTTCCTTTTGATAGAGGAGTTTTGAAACACTCTTTTTGTAGAATCTGCAAGTGGATATTTGGAAAATTTTGGGGCTTATGATGGAAAAGGAAATACCTTCTCATAAAAGCTAGACAGAAGAATTCTCAGAAACTTCTCTGTGACGACTGCATTCAACTCATAGAGTTGAACCTTCCTTTTGACAGAACAGTTTTGAAACACTCTTTTGAACACTCTGCAAGTGGATATTTGGAGTGCTGTGAGGCCTACGCTGGAAAGGCAAATATTTTCAAATAAAAACTAAGCAGAAACATTCTCAGAAACTTCTTTATGATGAGTGCATTCAACTAACAGATTTGAACCTTGCTTTTCATAGAGCAGTTTTGAAACACTCTTTTTGTAGCATCTGGAAGTGAATATTTGGAGCGCTTTGAGGCCTAGGCTGGAAAAGTAAGTATCTTCACATAAAAACTAGACAGAAGCATTCTCAGAAACTTCTTTGTGATGTGCGCATTCAACTCATGGAGTTGAACCTTCCCTTTGATAGAACAGTTTTGAAATACTCTTTTTGCAGAATCTGCAAATGAATAACTGGAGTGCATTGAGACCTATGATGGAAATGGTAATATCTTCACATAAAAACCAGACAGAAGCATTCTCAGAAACTTCTCTATGATGAGTGCATTCAACTCACAGAGTCGAACCTTCCTTTTGATATAACAGATTTGAAACACTCTCTTTGTAGAATCTGCAAGTGGGTATTTGGAGCGCTTTTAGGTGTACACTTTAAAAGGATATATCTTCACATAAAAAATAGACAGAAGCATTCTCCGAAACTCCTTTGTGATGAGTGCATTCAACTCACAGACTTGAACCTTCCTTTTGATAGAGCAGTTTTGAAACACTTTTTTTGTAGTATCTGCAAGTGGATAATTGGAGCGCTTTGAGGCCTATGCTGGAAATGGAAACACCTTCAAATTAAAAATAGTCGGAAGAATTCTCAGAAACTACCTTGTGATAAGTGCATTTAACTCACAAATTTGAACCTTCCTTTTGATAGAACAGTTTTGAAGCACTCTTTTTCTAGAATCTGCAAGTGGATATTTTGAGCACATTGAGGCCTATGCTGGAAAAGGAAATATCTTCACATGAAAACTAGTCTGAAGCATTCTCACAAAATTCTTTGTGATGAGTGCTTTCAACTCACAGAGTTGAAACTTCGTTTTGATAGAAAAGTTTTGAAACACTCTTTTTGTAGAATCTGGAACTGGATATTTGGAGCACTTTGGGGCCTATGATGGAAAAGGAAATATCTTCACACAAAAACTAGACAGAAGCATTCTCAGAAACTTCTCTGTGATAAGTGCAATCAACTCACAGAGCTGAACCTTCCTTTTTAAAGAACAGTTTTGAAACACTGTTTTTGTACAATCTGCAAGTGGATATTTGGAGCACTCTGAGGTCTATGCTGGAAATGGAAATATCTTCACATAAAAAATAAGCAGAAGCATTCTGAGAAACTTCTTTGTGATGAGTGCATTCAACTCCCAGACTTTAACCTTGCTTTTGTTAGAGCGGTTTTGAAACACTCTTTTTGTAGAGTCTGCAAGTGGATATTTGGAACGCTTTGAGGCCTATGCTGGAAAATTAAATATCTTCACATAAAAACTAGACAGAAGTATTCTCATCAAATTCTTTGTTATGAGTGCTTTCAACCCACAGAGTTGAACCCTCTCTTTAATAGAACAGTTTTGAAACCCTCTTTTTAAAGAATCTGCAGGTGGATATATAGAGTGCTTTGAGGTCTATGATGGAAAAGGAAGTATCTGTGATGGGTCCATTCAACTCACAGACTTGAACCTAACTTTTGATAGAGCAGTTTTGAAACACTCCTTTGTAGAATCTGCAAGTGCATGTTTGGAGCACTTTGAGGCCTATGCTGGAAAAGGAAACATCTTCTTACAAAAATTAAGTAGAAGCTTTCTCTGAAACTTCTTTGTGATGTGTGCATTCAACTCACAGAGTTGAACCTTCATTTTGGTAGAACAGTTTTGGAAAACTCTCTTTGTAGAATCTGCAAGTGGATATTTGGAGCGCTTTGAGGCCAATGCTGGAAAAGGAAATATCTTCACATAAAAACTAGACAGAAGCATTCTGAGAAACATCTTTTGATGAGTGCATTAAACTCACAGACTTGGACCTTCCTTTCCATAGAGCAGTTTTGAAATACTCTTTTTGTAGAATCTGCAAGTGGATATGTGGAGTACTTAGAGGCCGATGTTGGAAAAGGAAATATTATCACATAAAAACAAGACAGAAACATTCTCAGAAAATTTTCTGCAATGAGTGCATTCAACTCACAGAGTTGAACCTTCCTTTTGAGAGAACAGTTTTGAAACATTCTTTTTGTAGAATTTGCAAGTGTATATTTGCAGAGCTTTGGAGACTATGCTGGAAAAGGAAATATGTTCACATAAAAACTAGACAGAAGCATTCTCAGAAACTTCTTTGTGATGTGCACATTCAACTAACAGTGTTGAACCTTCCTTTTGATAGAGCAGTTTTGAAACACCCTTTTTATGGGATCTGCAAGTGTATATTTGGAGCGCTTTGAGGCCTATGTTGGAAAAGGAAATATCTTCACATAAGAACTAGATAGAAACATTCTCAGAAACTACCCTGTGCTTTATGAATTCAACTCACAGACTTGAACCTTCCTTTTGATAGTGCAGTTTTGAAACACTCTTTTTGTAGAATCTGCAAGTGGATATTTGGAGTGCTTTGAGGCCTATGCTGTAAAAGGGAATACCTTCACATAAAATCAAGACAGAAGCATTATCAGAAACATCCTGTGCATTATGCGTTTATCTCACAGAATTGAACCATCCTTTTGATAGAGCAGTTTTGAAACACTCTTACTGAAGAAACTGCAAGTGGATATTTGGAACGCTTTGAGGTCTATGCTGGAAAAGGTAACGTCTTCATATAGAAATTAAGCTGAAGCATTCTCAGAAACTCCTTCATGATGAGAGCATTCAACGGACAGACTTCAACTTTCCTTGTGATAAAGCCGTTTTGAAACACTCCTTTTGTGGTATCTGCAATTGGATATTTGCAGCGCTTTGAGGCCTATGCTGGAAAAGGAAGTGTCTTCACATAAAAACTAGACAGAAGCATTCTCAGAAACTTCTTTGTGATGTGTGCACTCAACTCACAGAGTTGAACCTTCCTTTAGGTAGAGAAGTTTTGAAACACCCTTTTTGTAGAATCTGAAAGTGGATATTTGGATCGCTTTGAGGCCTATGATGGAAAAGGAAATATCTTCCCATAAAAACTTGACAGAAGCATTCTAAGAAATTTCCTTGTGCTTTATGAATTCAACTTACAGACTTGAACTTTCCTTTTGATAGAGTAGTTTTGAAACACACTTTTTATAGAATCTGCAAGTGGATATTTGGAGCATTTTCTGGCCTGTGCTGGAAAAGGGAATATCTTCACATAAAAACTAGACAGAAGCATTCTAAGAAACTTCCCTGTGCTTCATGAATTCAACTCACAGACTTGAAGTTTCCTTTGATAGAGCAGTTTTCAAACACACTTTTTGTAGAATCTGCAAGTGGATATTTGGAGCACTTTCTGGCCTATGCTGGAAAAGGAAATATCTTCACAGAAAAATTAGACAGAAGCAATTTCAGAAACTTCTTTGAGATGAGTGCATTCAACTCAAAGACTTGAACCATCTTTTGATTGAGCAATTTTGAAACACTCTTTTTGTAGAATCTGCAAGTGGATGTTTGGAAAAATTTGAGGCCTATGCTGGAAAAGGATATATCTTCACATAAAAAGTAGACAGAAGCATTCTCAGAAACTTCTTTGTGATGTATGCATTCAACTCACCGTGTGGAACCTTCCTTTTGATACAGCAGTTTTGAAACACCCATTCTGTAGTATCGGCAAGTGGATATTTGGAGCACTTGAGGCCTATGCTGGAAAAGGAGATATTTTCCCATAATAATTAGACAGAAGCATTGTCAGAAACTTCCCTGTTCTTTATGAATTCAACTCACAGTCTTGAACATTCCTTTTGATAGTTCAGTTTTGAAACACTCTTTTTGTAGTATCTGCAATTTTATATTTGGGGCGTTTGAGCGCTGTGCTGGAAAAGGAAATATCTTCACATAAAAACTAGACAGAAGAATTCTCAGAGACTTTTTAGTGGTGAGTGCATTCAACTCACATAGTTGAACCTTCCTGTTGATAGAACAGTTTTGAAACACTATTGTTGTAGAATCTGCAAGTGGATATTTGGAGCGATTTCAGGCCTATGATGGAAAAGGAAATATCTTCACTTATAAATTAGACAGAAGCATTCTCAGTAACTTCTCTGTGATGAGTGCATTCAACTGATAGTGTTGAACCTTCCTTTTGATAGAACAGTTTAGATACTCTCTCTTTGTAGATTGTGGAAGTGGATACTTGGAGCGCTTTGATGCCTATGCTGGAAATGGGAATATCTTCACATAAATAGACAGAAGCATTCTCAGAAACTTTTTGTGAAGAGTGCATTCAACTCACAGATTTGAACTTTCCCTCTTGATCGAACAGTTTTAAAAAACCCCTTATGGAGAATCTACAAATGGATATTTGGAGTACTTTTTGACCTATGCTGGAAAAGGAAATCTCATCACATAAAAATTAGGCAGAAGCATTATCAGAAACTACTTTGTGATGGGTGCATCCAACTCACAGTGTTGAACCTTCTTTTTGATAGGACAGCTTTGAAACACTCTTTTTGTGGAATCTGCAAGTGGATATTTGGAGCGCTTTGAGGCCTATGCTGGAAAAGGAAATGAATTCACATAAAAACTAGATTGAAGCATTCTCAGAAACGTCTTTCTTATGTGTGCACTCAACTCACAGACGTGAACCTCCCTTTTGATAGAGCAGTTTTGAAACACTCTTTTTGTAGAATTTGCAAGGGTATATGTGGAGCGCTTTGAGGCCTATGCAGGGAAACGAAATATCTTCACATAAAAACAAGACAGAAGCATTCTCAGAAACTTGTTTGTGATGTGTGCATTCAACTCACAGTGTTGAACCTTCCTTTTGATAGAGCAGTTTTGAAACACCCTTTTTGTAGAATCTGCAAGTGGATATTTGGAGCAATGTGACGCCAATGCTGGAAAAGGGAATATCTTCACATAAAACTAGACAGAAGCATTCTCAGAAACTTCTCTGTGCCTCATAAATTCAACTCACAGACCTGAAACTTCCTTTTGATAGAATAGTTTTGAATCACTCTTTTTGTAGAATCTGCAAGTGGATATTTAGAGTGATTTGAGGGCTAGGGTTGAAAACGAAATATCTTCACATGATAAGTAGACAGAAGCATTCTCAGAAAGTTCTTTGTGATATGTGCATTCAACTTACAGAGTTGAACATTTCTTTTGATAGAGCTGTTTTGAAACACCCTTTCTGTACAATCTACAATTGGATATTTGGAGCGATTTGAGGCTTATGATGGAAATAGAAATATCTTCACATACAAACAAGACTGAAGCATTCTCAGAATCTTCTTTTTGATGAGTACATTCAACTTAAAAAGTTGAACCTTCCTTTTGATAGAAGAGTTTTGAAACACTCTTTTTGTTGAATCTGCAAGTGGATATTTGGAGTGCTTTGAGGCCTATGCTGGAAAAGGAAATAAATTCACATAAAAACTAGATTGAAGCATTCTCAGAAACGTTTCTTATGTGTGCATTCAACTCACAGACGTGAACCTTCCTTTTGATAGAGCAGTTTTGAAACACTCTTTTTGTAGTATTTGCAAGGGTATATGTGGAGCGCTTTGAGGCCTATGCAGGAAAACGAAATATCTTCACATAAAAACAAGACAGAAGCATTCTCAGAAACTTGTTTGTGATGTGTGCATTCAACTCACAGTGTTGAACCTTCCTTTTGATAGGGCAGTTTTGAAACACGCTTTTTGTAGAATCTGCAAGTGGATATTTGGAGCGATGTGAGGCCAATGCTGGAAAAGGGAATATCTTCACATAAAAACTAGACAGAAGCATTCTCAGAAACTTCTGTGTGCTTCATAAATTCAACTCACAGGATTGGAACTACCTTTTGATAGAATAGTTTTGAAACACCCTTTTTGTAGAATCTGCAAGTGGATATTTAGAGCGATATGAGGCCTATGCTTGAAAACGAAATATCTTCACATGATAAGTAGACAGAAGCATTCTCCGAAAGTTCATTCTCCGAAAGTTCTATGTGATGTCTGCATTCAACTTACAGAGTTGAAAATTCCTTTTGATACAACTGTTTTGAAACACCCTTTCTGTACAATCTGCAATTGGATATTTGGAGCGATTTGAGGCCTATGATGGAAATAGAAATATCTTCACATACAAACAAGACAGAAACGTTCTCAGAAACTTATTTGTGATGACTGCATTCAACTCATGGTGTTGAACCTTCCTTTTGGTAGAACAGATTTGAAACACTCTCTTAGTAGAATCTGCAAGTGGATATTTGGAGCGTTTTGAGGCCTATGCTGGAATAGGAAATATCTTCACAAAAAACTAGACAGAAGCATTCTCAGAAACTTTTTGTGAAGAGTGCATTCAACTCACAGATTTGAACTTTCCCTTTTGATCGAACAGTTTTAAAAAACCCCTTATGGAGAATCTACAAATGGATATTTGGAGCGCTTTCAGACTTATGCTGGAAAAGGAAATTTCATCACATAAAAACTATACAGAAGCATTATCAGAAACTACTTTGTGATGGGTGCATTCAACTCACAGTGCTGAACCTTCCTTTTGATAGGACAGCTTTGAAACACTCTTTTTGTAGAGTCTGCACGTGGATATTAGGAGCGCATTGAGGCCAATGGTGAAAAAGGCAATACCTTCACATTAAAAGTAGACAGAAACATTCTCAGAAACTTCTTTGTGATGAGTGCATTCAGCTCACAGAGTTGAACTTTATTTTTGATAGAGCAGTTTTGAAACACTCTTTTTGTAGAATCTGCAAGTAGATATTTGGAGCACTTTGAGGCCTTTGCTGAAAAAGGAAATATCTTCACATAAAAACTGGATAGAAGCATTTTTGGAAACTTCTTTGTGATGAATGCATTCAACTCACAGAGTTGAACCTTCCTTTTGATAGAGCTGTTTTGAAACACCCTTTCTGTACAATCTGCAATTGGATATTTGGAGCGATTTGAGGCCTATGCTGGAAAAGGGAATATCTTCACATAAAAACTAGACAGAAACATTCTCAGAAACATCTTTGTGATGTGTGCATTCAACTCACATAATTGAACATAACTTTTCATACAGCAGTTTTGAACACTGTTTTTGTAGAATCTGCAAGGGGAGAAGTGGACCAATTTGAGGCTTTTATTGGAAAAGGGAATATCTTCACATAAAAACTTGACAGAAGCATTCTCAGAAGCTTGTTTGTGATGTGTGCATTTAGCTCAAAGGGTTGAACCATCCTTTTGGTAGAGCACTATTGAAATACTCTTTTTGTACAATCTGCAATTGGATATTTGACCTATTTGAGGCCTTCATTGTAAACGGGAATGTCTTCACATAAAAACTAGACAGAAGCATTCTCAGAAACTTCATTGTGATGTGGGGGTTTAACTCACAGTGTTGAACCTTTCTTCTGATTGAAGAGTTTTGAAACACTCTTTTTGTAGAATTTGCAACTGGATATATGGACTGCTTTGAGGCCTTAATTAGTAATGGGAATAATTTCGAATAAAAACTAGACGGAAGTATACTCAGAAACTAATTTGTGATGTGTGCATTCTACTCACATAATTGAAACTTCCTTTCAATAGAGTAGTTTTGAACACTCTTTTTGTAGAACCTGCAAGGGGATATTTGGAGCGTTTTGAGGCCTTCATTGGAAATGGGAATATCTTCACATAAAAATTGGACAGAAGCATTCTCAGAAAATTCCTTGTGATGTGTGAATTGAACTCACAGATATGAACCTTCCTTTGGATAGACCAGTTTTGAAACACCTTTTTTGTAGAATCTACAAGAGAACATTTGGAGTGCTTTGAGGCCTACATTGGAAAAGGAAATATCTTCACATAAAAACTAGACAGAAACTTCTTTGTAATGTGTGCATTCAACCCACAGAGTTCAACTTTCCTCTTGATATAGCAGTTTTGGAAGACTCTTTTTGTGAAATCTGCAATTGGATACTTGAAGCACTTTGAAGCTTTAGTTGGAGAAGGGAATATCTTCAAATAAAAGCTAGACAGAACAATTCTCAGAAACTACTGTGTGATGTGTGTATTCAACTCACAGAGATGAACTTTTCTTTTGAGAGAGTAGTTTTGAAACACTCTTTTTGTGGAATCTGCAAGTGGACATTTGTAGTGCATTGAGGGCTATGGTGGAAAGGAAATATCTTCAAAATAAATCTAGACAGAAGCATTCTCAGAAACTTCTTTGTGATGTTTGCTTTCAACTCACAGAGTTGAACATACCTTTTCACAGAGCAGTTCTGAAACACTCTTTTTGAAGAACGTGCAAGTGGATATTTAGACTGAATTGACACCATCTTTGGAAACGGCAATATCTTCACATAAAAACTACACAGAAGCATTCTCAGAAATTACTTTGTGATGTGTGCATTCAACTCATGGAGTTGAACCTTCCTTTTGATAGAGCAGTTTTGAAACCCTCTTTTTGTATAATCTGCAAGGGGATATTTGGACCGTGTAGTGGTGTTCATTGGAAACGGGAATATCTTCACATAAAAACTGCACTGAAGCATTCTCAGAAACTACTTTGTGATGTGTGCATTCTACTTGCAGAGTTGAAACTTCCTTTCGATAGAGCAGTTTTGAACCACTCTTTTTGTAGAATCTGCAAGGGGATATTTGTAGCGTTTTGAGGTCTTTGTTGGAAACGGGAATATCTTCACATAAAAACTGGACAGAAGCATTCTCAGAAATTCCTTTTGATGTGTGCATTCAACTCACAGACTTGAACATTCCTTTTGATACAGCAGTTTTGAAACAGCTTTTTTTTAGAACCTGCAAGAGGACATTTTAGGCACTTTGAGGCCTTCGGTGGAAAAGGAAATATCTTCTCATAAAAACTAGACAGAAGCATTCTCAGAAACTTATTTCTGATGTGCACATTCAACTCACAAAGCTGAACGTTCCTTTTTATAGAGCAGTTTTGAAACACTCTTTTTGTAGAATCTGCAAGGGGATATTTAGACCGATTTGAGGCCTTTGTTGGAAACGGGAATATCTTCACATAAAAACTGTGCAGAAGCTTTCTCAGAAACTTCTTTGAGATGTGTGCATTCAACTCTCAGAGCTGAAGCTTCCCTTTTATAGAGCAGATTTGAAACTCTCTTTTTGTACAATTTGCAGTGGGATATTTGGACAGTTTTGGGACTTCTTTGGAAACGTGCATATCTTCAAATAGAAACTAGACAGAAGCATTCTCAGAAGCTTCTTCATCATGAGTGCATTCAACTCACAGAGTTGAGCCTTCCTTTTGATAGAGCAGTTTTGAAACACTCTTTTTGTAGAAACTGCAGGTGGTTATTTGGAGCGCTTTCAGACCAACGGTACAAAAGAAAATATCTTCACATAAAAACTAGACAGAAGCATTCTCATAACTTCTTTTTTGATGTGTCCATTCAACTCACTGAGTTGAACCTTCCTTTTGATAGACCAGTTTTGAAACACTCTTTTTGTAGAATCAGCAAGTGTATATTTTGAGCGCTTCAAAGCCTTCATTGGAAATGAAAATATCTTCAAATAAAAACAAGACAGAAGCATTCCCAGAAACTACTTTTTGATGTATGCATGCAACTCAAAGAGTAGAACATTTCTTTTGATAGAACAAATTTGAAACACTCTGCTTTTAGAATCTGCAAGTGGACATTTGTAGAGCTTTGAGGGCTGTGGTGGAAAATGAAATAACTTCAAATAAAAATTAAACAGAAGCATTCTGAGAAACTTCTTTGTGATATTTGCATTCAACTCACAGACTTGAAACTTCCTTTTGATAGAGCAGTTTTTAAACACTTTTTTTGTAGAATCTGCAAGTGGACATTTGGGGCACTAGGAGGCCTTCGGTGGAAAAGGAAATATCTTCACATAAAAACTAGACAGAAGCATTCTCAGAAACTTCTTGGAGATGTGTGCATTCAACACACCGATATGAACCTTCCTTTTGATAGAGCAGTTTTGAAACACTCTTTTTGTAGAATCTACAAGTGGATATTTCGAGCACTATGAAGCATTTGCTGGAAACAATATCTTCAAATAAAAAATAGACAGAAGCATCCTCAGAAAGTACCTTCTGATGTGTGCATTCAACTCACTGAGATGAACCTTCCTTTTGATAGAGCAGTTTTGAAACACTCTTTTTGTAGAATCAGCAAGTGTATATTTTGAGCGCTTCAAAGCCTTCATTGGAAATGAAAATATCTTCAAATAAAAACAAGGCAGAAGCATTCTCAGAAACTACTTTGTGATGTGTGCATGCAACTCAAAGAGTAGACCATTTCTTTTGATAGAAAAAATTTGAAACACTCTGCTTTTAGAATCTGCAAGTGGACATTTGTAGAGCTTTGAGGGCTGTGGTGGAAAATGAAATAACTTCAAAAAAAACTAGAAAGAAGAATTCTGAGAAACTTCATTGTGAAATTTGCATTCAACTCACAGACTTGAACTTTACTTTTGATACAGCAGTTTTGAAACACTTTCTGTAGAATCTGCAAGTGGACATTTCGGGTGCTTTGAGGCCTTCGGTGGAAAAGGAAATATCTTTACTTAAAAACTAGACAGAAGCATTCTCAGAAACTTCTTGGCAATGTGTGCATTCAGCACACAGAGTTGAACCTTCCTTTTGATAGAGCAGTTTTGAAACACTCTTTTTCTAGAATCTGCAAGTGGATATTTGGAGTGAATAGGCCTATGCTGGAAAAGGAAATATCTGCCTATAAAAAGTAGAGAGAAGCATTCTCAGAAAATTCTTTGTGGTATGTGCAATCAACTTTCACTTTTGAAACCTCCTTTTGATAGAGCAGTTTTGAAACACTGTTTTTGCAGAATCTGTAAGAGGATATTTGGAGCGGTTTGAGGCCTATGCTGGAAAAGGATATATCTTTCCATAAAAAGTAGAGAGATGTATTCTCAGAAACTTCATTTTGCTGCGTGCATTCGACTCACAAAGTTGTACCATCCTTTTGATAGAACAGTTTTGAAACACTCTTTTTGCATAATCTGCAACTGGATATTTGAAGCCCTTGAAGGCCTATGCTGGAAAAGGAAATATCTTCACATAAAAACTATACAGAAATATTATCAGAAACTTCTTTGTGATGTGTGCATTAAATTCACAGAGTTGAACCTTCTTTCTGATAAAGCAGTTTTGAAACACTCTTTTTGTAGAATCTACAAGTGGATATTTGGAGCGACTGTGGCCTCTGGGGGAAAAAGAAATATCTTCATATAAAAACTAGACAGAAGCATTCTCAGAAACTAATTAGTGATGTGTGCTTTCAAATCACAGACTTGTACCTTCCTTTCCTTACAGCTGTTTTGAAAGACTCTTTTTGTAGAATTTGCAGTTGGTTATTTGCAGCACTTTGAGGCCTATGCAGGAAAAACAAATATCTTCACATAAAAACTAGACAGAAGCGTTCTCAGAAACTTCTTTGTGATGTGTGCCTTCAGCTCACAGAGTTGAACATTCCTTTTGATAGACCAGTTTTGAGACACTCTTTTTTAGATTCTGCAATTGGATATTTGGATGTCTTTGATGCCTATGCTGGAAAAGGAAATATCTTCACATAAAAACTGAAGAGAAGTGGTTTCAGAATCTTCTTTGTGATGTATGCGTTCAACTCTCAAAGTTGAATCGTCCTTTGTATAGTGAAGTTTTGAAACACTCTTTTTGTAGTATCTGCAAGAGGATAGTTGGAGTGCTTTGAATCCTAAGCTGGAAAAGGCAATATCTTCACATAAAAACAAAAGAGAAGCATTCTCAGAAACTTCTTTGTGATGTGTGCATTCAACTCACAGAGTTCAACTTTCCTTTTGATAGTGCAGTTTGGAAGCACTTTTTTTGTAGAATCTGCTACTGGATACTAGGGGCATCTTGAGGCCTATGCTGTAAAAGGAAATATTTTTCCATAAGAACTAGACAGAAGTATACTCAGAAACTTCTTTGTGGTGTTAGACCAGTTTTGAAATACTATTTTTGAAGGATCTGCAAGTGGATATTTGGAACGCTTTGAGGCCTGTGCTTGGAAAAGGAAATATCTTCACATAGAAACTAGAGAGAAGCATTCTCAGAAACTTATTTGTGATGTGTGTGTGCTTTCAACACACAGAGTTGAACCTTCCTTTTGATAGAGCAGTTTTGAAACACTCTTTTTGTAGAATCTGCAAGAGAATATTTTCAGCACCTTGAGGCCTGTGCTGGAAAAGGAAATATCTTCACATAAAAACTAGACAGCAGCATTCTCAGAAACTTCTTTGTGATGTCTGAATTCATTTCATAGAGTTGAACCTTCCTTTTGATAGTGCAGTTTTGAAACACTCTTTTTATAGAATCTGCAAGTGGACATTTGGAGTCCTTTAAGGAGAATGCTTGAAAAGGAAATATCTTCACCTAAAAACTAGACAGAAGCGTTCTCAGAAACTTCTTTGTGATGTGTGCCTTCAGCTCACAGAGTTGAACCTTCCTTTTGATAGAGCAGTTTTGAAACACTCTTTTTTTTTTCAAATACGCAAGTGGATATTTGGAGTGATTACAGAATCTGGGGGAAAAGGAAATATGTTCATTTAAAAACTAAACAGAAGTTTTCTCAGAAACTAATTTGTGATGCATGCTTTCAACTTCCTGATTTGTACCTTCCTTTTGATAGAGCAGTTTAGAAAGACTCTTTTTGTAGAAATTGCAAGTGGTTATTTGCAGCGCTTTAAGGCATATGCTGGAAAAGGAAATATCTTCACATAAAAATTATACAGAAGCATTCTCAGAAACTTCTTTGTGATATGTGGCTTCAACTCACCGAGTTGAACAATCCTTTTGATAGAGCAGTTTTGGAACACTGTTTTTGTAGATTATCCAAGTGGATACTTGGATCCCTTAGATGCCAATGATGGAAAAGGAAATATCTTCACAAAAAAATTAGAGAGAAGTGTTTTCAGAAACATCATTGAGATGTGTGCATTCAACTACAGAGTTGAACTTTCCCTTTGATAGAGCAGTTTTGAAACAGTATTTTTGGAGAATCTGCAAGTGCATATACGGAGTGCTTTGAGGTCAATGCTGAAAAAGGAAATATCTTCACAAAAACTAGGCAGAAGCATTCTCACGAAATTCTTTGTTATGTGTGCTTTCAACACACTGAGTTGAACGTTCCTTTTGATAGAGCAGTTTGAAACACTCTTTTTGTATAATCTCCATGTGAATATTGCGAGCAGTTTAAAGTCTAAGCTGGAAAAGGAAATCTCTTCACATAAAAAAGTAGATAGTAGCATTCTCAGAAACTTATTTGGATATATGCATTCAACTCACGGAGTTGAACCCTTTTATTGATAGAGCAGTTTTGAAACACTCATTTTGTGGAATCTGCAAGTGGATATTTGGAGTGCTTTGAGTTCTAAGCTGGAAAAGGGAATATCTTCACATAAAAACTAGACAGAAGGATTCTCAGAAACTTCTTTTTGATGTGTGCATTCAACTCACAGAGTTGAACATTCTTTTTGATAGAGCAGTTTTGAAACAGTCTTTTTGTAGTATCTGCAAGTGGATATTTGAAGCCCTTTAAGGTCTATGCTGGAAATGGAAATATCTTCACATAGAAACTAGACAGAAGCATTCTCATAAACTTTTTTGTGATGTGTGCATTCAATTCACAGAGCTGAAACATCCTTTTGATAGAGCAGGTTTGAAGCACTCTTTTTGCAGAATCTGCAAGTGGTTATTTTGAGCGCTTTGAGGCCAATGCTGTAAAAGGAAATATCTTCAACTAAAGACTAGACAGAAGCATTATTAGAAACATCCATGAGATGTGTGCATTCAATTCACAGAGTTGAACCTTCCTTTTGATAGAATAGTTTTGAAACACTCTTTTTGTAGAATCTGTAAGTGGATATTTGGATCGCTTTGCGACCAATGCTGGAAAAGGAATTATATTCACATAAAAACTAGACAGCAGCATTCTCACAAACTCCTTTGTTCTGTGCGCATTCAACACACAGAGTTGAACCTTCTTTTTGATAGAGCAGTTTTGAAACAATCTTTTTTCAGAATCTCCAAGTCAATATTTTGAGCGCTTAGAGGCGTATTCTGGAAAAGGGAACAGGTTCATATAAAAACTAGACAGAAGCATTCTCAGAAACTTCTTTGTGATGTCTACATTCAAGTTATAGAGTTGAAACTTCATTTGATAGAGCAGTTTTGAAACACTCTTTTTTTAGAATCTGCAAGTGGATATTTGGAGCAATTTGAGGCCAAACCTGGAAAAGGAAATATCTTCACATAAAAACTAGACAGAAGCATTCTCAGAAACTTCTTCATGATGCGTGCATTCAACTCACCGAGTTGATCCTTTCTTTTGATAGAGCAATTTTGAAACACTCTTTTTGCAGAATTTGCAAGTATATATGTGGAGCGCTTTGAGGCCTATGCTGGAAAAGGAAATAACTTCCCATAAAAAGTAGAGAGAAGCATTGTCAATAACTTCTTTTTGATGTGTGCATTCAGCTCACAGAGTTGAACCTTCCTTTTGAAAGAGCAGTTTTGAAACCCTCTTTTTGTAGAATCGGCAAATGAATATTTGAAGCCCTTTAAGGCCTATGCTGTAAAAGGAAACATCTTCACATAAAAAACTAGACAGAAGCATTCTCAGAAACTTCTTTGTGATATGTGCAGTCAATTCATACAGTTGAACCTTCCTTTTGATAGAGCAGTTTTCAAACACTCTTGTAGAATCTGCAAGTGGATATTTGGAGGGATTGCGGCCTCTGGTGGAAAAGGAAATATCTTCATATAGAAACTAGATGGAAGCGGTCTCAGAAACTAATTTGTGGTGTGTGCTTTCAACTCACAGACTTGTACATTCTGTTTTGTAGAGCAGTTTTGAAACACCTTTTTTGTAGAATTTTCAATTGGTTATTTACAGCGCTTTGAGGCCTATGCTGGAAAAGGAACTATCTTCACATAAAAACAAGAAGGAAATGTTTTCACAAACTTCTTTGTGTTGTGTGCATTCAACTCCCGGAATTGAACTTTTCTTTTGATAGAGCAGTTTTGAAACACTGATTTTAGAGGATCTGCAAGTGTATATATGGAGAGCTTTGAGGACTATGCTGGAAAAGGAAATATCTTCACATAAAAACAAGACAGAAGCATTCTCAAAAATTTCTTTGTGACAAGTGCATTCAACTTATAGAGTTAAACCGTCCTTTTGATACAGCAGCTTTGAAACACTCTTTTTTAAGAAGTTGCATGTGAATACTTAGAGCACTTTGAGGCCTAAGCTGGAAAAGGAAATATCTTCACATAAAAACTAGAGAGCTGCATTTTCAGAAACTTCTTTGTGATGTACGCGTTCAACTCACAGAGCTGAACCACCCTATTTATACAGCAGTTTTGAAACACTCTTTTGGCAGAATCTGCAAGTGGATATTTGGAGCGCTTTGAGGCCTAAGCTGGAAAAGGGAATATTCTCACATACAAACAAGAGAGAAGCATTTTCAGAAACTTCTTTGTGATGTGTGCATTCAATTCACAGTGCTGAACATTCCTTTTGATAGAGCAGTTTTGAAACACTCTTTTTCTAGAATCTGCAGGTGGATATTTGGAGCACTTCAAGGCCTACGCTGGAAAAGGAAATATCTTCACTTAAAAACTATATAGAAGCATTCTGAGAAATTACTTTGTGATGACTCCATTCAATTCACAGAGTTGAACCTTCCTTTTGATACAGCAATTTAGAAACACTATTTTTGTAGAATCTGCAAGTGAATATTTGGAGCGCTTTGAGGCCTATGCTGGAAAGGGGAATATCTTCACCTAAAAACTAGACCGAAGCATTCTAAGAAACTTCTTTTTGATGTGTGCATTCAACTAACAAAGTTAAACCTTTGTTTTTATAGAGCAGTTTTGAAACACTCTTTTTGTAGAATCTGCAAGTGGATATTTGGAGTGTTTTGAGGCCAATGCTGGAAAAGGAATTATATTCACATAAAAACTAGACAGCAGCATTCTCACAAACTTCTTTGTGATGAGTGCATTCAACTCACAGACTTGAAGCTTCCTTTGGAAAGAGCAGTTGGGAAACACTCTTCTTATAGAATCTGCAAGTGGATATTTGGAGCGCTTTGAGGCCTATGCTGGAAAAGGGAATATCTTCACCTAAAAACTAGACCGAAGCATTCTAAGAAACTTCTTTTTGATGTGTGCATTCAACTAACAAAGTTAAACCTTTGTTTTTATAGAGCAGTTTTGAAACACTCTTTTTGTAGAATCTGCAAGTAGATATTTGGAGTGTTTTGAGGCCAATGCTGGAAAAGGAATTATATTCACATAAAAACTAGACAGCAGCATTCTCACAAACTTCTTTGTTCTGTGTGCATTCAACATGCAGAGTTGAATCTTCCTTTTGCTAGAGCAGTTTTGAAACAATCTTTTTGCAGAATCTCCAAGTCAATATTGGGAGCGCTTGGAGGCCCATGCTGGAAAAGGAAACATCTCCATATAAAAACTAGACAGAAGCAATCTCAAAAACTTCTTTGTGATGTCTACATTGAAGTCATAGAGTTGAACCTTCCTTTTGATAGAGCAGTTTTGAAACACTCTTTTTGTAGAATCTGCAGGTGGATATTTGGAGCGATTGTGCCTCTGGCGGAAAAGGAAATATCTTCATATAGAAACTAGATGGTAGCCTTCTCAGAAACTAATTTTTGGTGTGTGTTTTCAACTCACAGACTTGTACCTTCTGTTTTATAGAGCAGTTCTGAAACACCTTTTTGGTAGAATTTTCAATTGGTTATTTGGAGCGCTTTGAGGCCTATGCTGGAAAAGGAAATATCTTCACTTAAAAACTAGAGAGAAGCGTTTTCTCAAACTTCTTTGTGATGGGTGCATTCAACTCCCAGAGTTGAACTTGTCTTTTGATAGAGCAGTTTTGAAACACTGTTTTTAGAGGATCTGCACGTGTATATATGAAGTGCTTTGAAGACTATGCTGGAAAAGGAAATATCTTCACATAAAAACAAGATAGAAACATTCTCAAAAATTTATTTGTGACGTGTGCATTCAACATATAGAGTTAAACCGTCCTTTTGATACAGCAGCTTTGAAACACTCTTTTTGTAGTATTTGCGTGTGAATACTTAGAGCACTTTGAAGCCTAAGCTGGAAAAGGGAATATCCTCACATAAAAACAATAGAGAAGCATTCTCAGAAACTTCTTTGTGATGAGTGCATTCAATTCACAGTGCTGAACATTCCGTTTGCTAGAGAAGTTGTGAAACACTCTTTTTCTAGAATCTGCAAGTGGATATTTGGAGCACTTTGAGGCCTATGCTGGAAAAGGAAATATTTTCACTTAAAAACTAGACAGAAGCATTCTTAGAAACTTCTTTGTGATGTCTACATTGAATTCAAAGAGTTGAACCTTCCTTTTGATAGAGCAGTTTTGAAACACTATTTTTGTAGAATCTGCAAGTTAATATTTGGAGTGCTTTGAGGTCAATGCTCTAAAAGTAAATATCTTCACCTAAAAACTAGACAGACGCATTCTAAGAAACTTCTTTTTGATGAGTGCATTCAACTAACAAATTTGAACTTTTTTGATAGAGCAGTTTTGGAACACTCTTTTTATAGAATCTGCACGTGAATATTTGGAGTGCTTTGAGGCCAGTGCTCCAAAAGTAAATATCATCAAATAAAAACTAGACAGAAGCATTGTCAGAAACATCTTTATAATGTGTGCATTCAACTCACAGAGTTGAAGCTTCTTTTTGATAGATTAGTTTTGAAACACTCTTTTTGTAGAATCTGCAAGGGGATATTCGGACTGATTTGAGGCATTCGTTGGAAACGGGAATATCTTCACTTAAAACTAGACAGAAGCCTTCTCAGAAACTTCTTTGTGATGTATGCAATCAACTCACCTAGTTGAACCTTCTTTTTGATAGAGCAGTTTTGAAATACTCTTTTTGTAGAGTATGCAAGTGGACATTGGGAGCACTTTGAGGCCTTCTAAGGAAAAGGAAATGTCTTCACATAAAAACTAGATAGAAGCATTTTCAGAAACTGGTTTGTGATGTGTGCATTCAATTCACTGAGTTGAACTTTCCTGTTGATCAGCAGTATTGAAACAATCTTTTTGTAAAATCTGCAAGTGGATATTTGGAGCGCTTTGATTCCTTCATTGGAAAAGGAAATATCTTAAAATGAAAACAAGACTGAAGCATTCTCAGAAACTTCTTTGTGATGTGCATATTCAACTCACAGAGTTGAACCTTCCTTTTGATAGAGCAGTATAAAACACTGTTTTTCTAGGATCTGCAATGGACATTTGTAGTACTTTGAGGGCTATGTTGGAAAATGAAATATCTTCAAATAAAAACTAGACAGAAGCATTCTCAGAGATATCCTTGTGATGTTTGCATTCAACTGACAGAGTTGAACATACCTTTTAATAGAGGACTTGTGAAACACTCTTTTTGAGATACCTGCAAGTGGAAATTTGAAATGATTTCAGGCCTTTGTTGGAAACGGAATATCTTCACATAAAAACTAGACAGAAGCATTCTCATAAACGTCTTTGTGATGTGTTCATTCAATTCACAGAGTTGAACTTTTCTTTTGATAGAGCAGTTTTGAAACAATGTTTTTGTAGGATCTGCAAGGGGATATTTGGACATATTTGAAGCCTTCTTTGGAAACTGGAATATCTTCACATAAAAGCTGGAAAGAAGCATTCTTAGAAATTTCTCTGTGATATGTGCACTCAACTCACAGAGTTGAACCTTCCTTTTGCTATATCAGTTTTGAAACCTACTTTCTGTAGATTCTGCAAGAGGACATTTGGAGCGCTTTAAGGACTTTGGTGGAAAAGGAAATATCTTCACATACAAACTAGACAGGAACATTATCAGAAACATCTCTGCGATGTGTGCATTCAACTCAATGATTTGAGTCTTCCTTTTGATAGAGCAGTTTTGAAACACTCTTTTTGCAGAATATGGAAGTGGATATTTGGAGCTCTTTGAATCCTTCATTGGAAACAGGAATATCTTCAAATAAAAACAAGACAGAAGCATTCTCAGAAACTACTTTGTGATATGTATATTCAACTCACAGAGTTGAACCCTTCTTATGATAGAGTAGTTTTGAAACGCTCTTTTTGTAGAATCTGCAAGTGGACATTTGCAGCTTTTTGAGGGCTCTGGTGTAAAAAGAAATATCTTCACATAAAAACTAGACAGAATAATTCTCAGAAACTTCTTTGCGATGTTTTCATGCAACGCACAGAGTTGAACATATCTTTTCATAGAGCAGTAGTGAAACACTCTTTTTTAAGAACCTGCAAGTGGTTATTTGGACAGATTTGAGGCCTTCATTGGAAACAGGAATATCTTCACAGAAAAACTAGACAGAAGCATTCTCAAAAACTTCTTTCAGATATGTGCATTCCCCTCACAGAGGTCAACGTAACTTTTCATAGAGCAGTTTCGAAACACACTTTCTGTGGAATCTGCAAGTGGATATTTAGACCTCTTTGACGCCTTCATTGGAAACGGGAATATCTTCACATAAAAATTAGACAGAAGCATTCTCAGAAACTTCTTTTTCGTGTGTGACTTCAACTGACAGATTTGAAACTTCCTTTTGATAGAGCAGCTTTGAAACATTTTGTGTAGAATCTGCAATTGGACAGTTTGAGAGCTTTGAGACCTTCGGTGGAAAGGGAAATATCTTCACATAAATACTTGACTGAAGCATTCTTAGAAACTTTTTGGTGATGCATGCATTCAACTCACAGAGTTGTACCTTTCTTTTCATAGAGCAGTTTTGAAACACTCTTTTTGTAGAATCTGAAAGAGGACAATTTGTAGGACTTTGAGGGCTGTGGTGGAAAAAGAAATATCTTCCAATAAAAACCAGACAGAAGCATTCTCAGAAACTTCTTTGAGATGTTTGCATTCAACTCATAGAGTTGAACATTCCTTTTGATAGAGCAGTAGTGAAACACTCTTTTTGAAGAACCTGCAAGTGGATATTTGGACCGATTTGGGGCCCTCATTAAAAACAGGAATATCTTCACTTAAAAACTGGACAGAATCGTTATCAGTAATTTCTTTGTGATGTATGCTTTCAATTCACGGAGCAGAACATAAGTTTTCATGGTGCAGTTTTGAAACACTCTTTTTGTATAATCCACAAGTGGATATTTGTACCGTTTCAGGGCTACATTAGAAACGGAATTATCTTCCCATAAAAACTACACAGAAGCATTCTCAGAAACTTCTTTGTGATGGGTGCATTCAACTCACAGATTTGAACATAACTTTTCATAGAGCAGTTTTGAAACAGTCTTTTTGTAGAATCTGTAAGGGGATATTTGGACTGATTTGAGGCCTTCGTTGGAAACTTGAATATTGTCACATAAAAACTAGACAAAAGCATTGTCAGAAACTTATTTGTGATGTGTGCATTCAACTCAAAGAGTTAAACCTTCATTTTGATAGAGCAGTTTTGAAACATTTTTTTGTGGAATGTGAATGTGGACAATTGGAGCGCTTTGAGGCCTTCAGTGGAAAAGGAAATATCTTCACGTAAAAACTAGACTGAGCATTCTCAGAAAGTTCTTTCTTTTGTGTGCATTCAACTTACAGAGTTGAACCTTCCTTTTGATAGAGTCGTTTAGATACAGTTTTTTTGTGGTATCTGAAAGTGGACATTTGGATCACTTTGAGTCCGCTGGTGGAAAAGGAAATATCTTCACATGAACACTAGACAGAAGCATTCTCAGAAACTTCTTTGTGAAGTGTGAATTCAACTCACCGAGTTGAATCTTCCTTTTGATAGAGTAGTTTTGAAACAATTTTTTTGTAGAATCTGCAAGCGGATATTTAGAGGGCTTTGAAGCCTTCGTTTGAAACGGGAATATCTTCAAATAAAAACTAGACTGAAGCACTCTCAGAAACAACTTTGTGATATGGCCATTCAACTCACAGAGTTGAACCTTTCTTTTGATAGAGCAGTTTAGAAACTCTCTTTTTTGTAGAATCTGAAAGAGGACATTTGTAGCACCTTGAGGGCTATCGTGGAAAAGGAAATATCTTCAACCAAAAACTACACAGAAAAATTCTCAGAAACAACTTTGGAATGTTTGCATTCAACTCACAGAGTTGAACATACATTTTCTTAGTGCAGTTGTTGAATACTCTTTTTGAAGGACCTGCAAGTGGATATTTGGAATGATTTGAGGCCTTCATTGAAAACGGGAACATCTTCACATATAAACTACACAGAAGGATTCTCAGAAACTACTTTGTGATGTTTGCATTCAACTCATGGAGTTGAACATAACTATTCATAGAGCAGTTTTGAAACACTCTTTTTGTAGAATCTGAAAGGGGATATTTGGACTGATTGGAGGCTTTCGTTGCAAACGGGAATATCTTCAGATAAAAACAAGACCTGAGCACTGTCAGAAACTTCTTTGTGATGTGTGCATTCAGCTCACAGAGCTGAAACTTCCTTTTGATAGAGCAGTTTGAAACCTTTTTTTATGGAATTTGCAAGTGGACTTTTGGAGTACTTTGAGGTCTTTGGTGGAAAAGGCAACATCTTCACATAAAACTAGACAGAAGCAATCTCAGAAACTTCTCTGTGATCTGTGCATTCAACTCACAGAGTTGAACCATGCTTTTCATAGAGCAGTTTTGAAACACATTTTTTGTAGAATCTGGAAGTAGACAACTGGAGTGCTTAGAGGACTTCATTGGAAAAGGAAATATCTTCACATAAAAACTAGACAGAAGCATTATCAGAAACTTCTTTGTGTTGTGTGCATTCAACTCCCAGAGTTGAATCTTCCTTTTGATAGGGCAGTTTTGAAACACTCTTTTTGTAGTATCTGCAATTGGATACTTGGAGAGCTTTGAAGCCTTCATTGGAAACGGGAATGTGTTCAAATAAAATCGGAAGCATTCTCAGAAACTACTTTGTGATGTGTGCATTCAACTCACAGAGATGAACATTTCCTTTGATAGAGCAGCTTTGAAACACTCTTTTTGTAGAATCTACAAATGGACATTTGTATCGCTTTGAGGGCTATGGTGGAAATTGAAATATCTTCAAATAAAAACTAGACGGAAGCATTCACAGAAACTTCTTTGTGATATTTGCATTCACCTCACAGAGTTGAACATGCCTTTTCATAGAGCAGTTGTGAAACACTCTTTTTGAAATCCTGCAAGTGGATAATTTTACCAATTTGATACCTTCGTTGTAATCGGGAAAATCTTCACATAAAAACTAGACATAAACATTCTCAGAAACTTCTTTGTGATGTGTGCATTCAACTCACAGAGTAGAACATAAGTTTTCAAAGGACAGTTTTGAAACACTCTTTCTGTAGAATCTGCAAGTGGATATTTGGACGGTTTGATTCATTCATTGGAAACGGGAATATCTTCCCATAAAAATTAGACAGAAGCATTCCCAGAAACTTCTTTGTGATGTGTGCATTCAACTCACAGAATTGAACATAACTTTTCATAGAGCAGTTTTGAAACAGTCTTTTTGTAGAATCTGCAAGGGGATATTTGGACCAATTTGAGGCCTTCGATGGAAACAGGAATATCTCCACATAAAAACTAGACAGAAGCATTGTTAGCAACTACTTTTTGATTTGTGCATTCAACTTAAACAGTTGAACCTTCCTTTTGCTAGAGTAGCTTTGAAATCTTTTTTTTTTTTTTTTTTTTGGGAATGTGCAAGTGGACATTTCGAGCGATTTCAGGCCTTCAGTGGAAAAGGAAATATCTTCACATAAAAACTAGAGAGAATCATTCTCAGAAACTTCTTTGTGACGTGTGCATTCAACTCACAGAGTTGAACATAACTTTTCATAGAACACTTCTGAAACCCTCTTTTTTTAGAATCTGCAAGTGGATAATTGGAACGCTTTTAGGCCTTCATTGGAAACAGGAATATCTGCACATAAAAAATAGACAGAAGCATTCTCAGAAACTACTTTGTGATCTGTGCATTCATCTCACAGAGTTGAACATTCCTTTTGATAGAGCAGTTTTGAAACACTCTTTTTGTAGAATCTGCAAGGGTATATTTCACCGATTTGAGGCTTTCATTTGAAACGGGAATTTCTTCACATAAAAACTAGACAGAAGCATTCTCAGAAAATTCTTGAAGATGTGTGCATACAACTCACAGAGTTAAACCTTCCGTTTGATAAAGCAGTTATGAAGCACTCTTTTTCTAGAATCTGTAAGGGGACATATGGACCGTTTTGAGGCCTATGCTAGAAAAGGAACTGTCTTCACTGAAAAACTAGACAAAGACATTCTCAGAAACATCTTTGTGATGTGTGCATTCAAATCACAGAGTTGAAGCTTTGTTTTGATAGACCAGTTTTGAATCACTCTTTTTGTATTATCTGAAATTGGATATTTGGAGCGCTTGGAGGCTTATGGTAGAAAAGGAAATATCTTCATTTAAAAACTAGACAGAAACAATCTCAGAAACTCCTTTGTGATGTGTGCATTCTACTAACAGTGTTGAACTTTCCTTTTGATACAGCAGTTTTGAAAGACTCTTTTTGTAGAATCTGCAAGTGGATATTTGGAGCGCTTTGAAGCCTTCATTGGGAACGGGAATATCTTCAAATGAAAACTAGACAGAAGCATTCTCAGAAACTACTTTGTGATGTGTGCATTTAACCCACAGAGTTGAGCCTTCCTTGTGATAGAATAGTTTTGAAACACTCTTTTTGAAGTATCTGTGGGTGGATATTTGGAGCACATTGTGGCCTATGGTACAAAAGGAAATGTCTTCACATAATAACTAGACAGATGCATTCTCATAAACTTCTTTGTGATGTTTGAATTCAACTCACAGAGTTGAACATAACTTTTTATAGAGCTGTTTTGAAACACTCTTTTTCTAGCTTCTGCAAGTGGAATTTTGGAACGATTTGAGGCCTTCGTTTGAAACGAGAATTTCTTCACATAAAAAGTAGATAGAAGCATTCTCAGAAACTTCTTTGTGATGTGTGCATTCAGCTCAAGGAGTTGAACTATCTTTTTAAAGAGCATTTTTGAAAGACTCTTTTTTAGAATCTGCAAATGGACACTTTTAGCGATTTTGGGCTATAGTGGAAAAGGAAATATCATCAAATAAAAACTACACAGAAGCATACTCAGAAACTTCTTTGTGATGTGTGCGTTCAACTCATAGTATTGTACATATCTTTTCATAGAGCAGTTTTGAAACTGTCTTTTTGTGGAATCTGCTAGTGAATACTTGGAACGCTTTGTGGCCTTCTTTGTCAATGGGAGTACCTGCACATAAAAACAAGAAAGAAGAATTCTCAGAAATTTTTTGTGATGTGTGCATTCAACTGACAGAGTTGATCCTTCCTTTTGATAGAGGAGTTTTGAGACACTGTTTTTGCAGATTCTGCAAGGGGATAGACCGATTTGAGGCCTTCAATGGAATCCAGAATAGCTTCACATAAAAACTAGACAGAAGCATTCTGAGAAAAGATTTTGTCATGTGTGCATTCAACTCACAGAGGTGAACCTTCCTTTTCATAGAGCAGTTTTGAAACACTCTTTTTGTAGAATCTGCAAGTGGAAATTTGGTCCGCTTTGAGGCCTTTGTTGGAAACGGGAATATCTTCACATAAAAATTAGACAGAAGCATTATCAGAGACTTCTTTGTGATGTGTGCTTTCAACTCACAGAGTTGAACTTTCCTCTTGATAGAACACTTTTGAAACACTCTTTTCCTAGAATCTGCAATGGGATATTTGGATCGTTTTGAGGCCTTCATCAGAAACAGGAATATCTTCACGTAAAAGTACACAGAAGCATTCTCAGAAACTATTTTGTTATGTGAGCATTCAACTCACTGAGATGAATCTTCCTTTTCATAGAACAGTTTTGAAAAACTTTTTTTTGCAGAATCTGCAAGAGGACACTTGGAGATTTGGAGTGCTTTGAGGCCTTCAGTTTAAAAGGAAATATCTTCATATAAAAACTAGACAGAAGTATCCTAAGAAACTTCTTTGTGATGTGTGCATTCAACTCACAGAGTTGAACATAACGATTCATCGAGCAGTTTTGAAACACTCTTTTTGTACAATCTGCAAGTGGATATGTGGAGTGCTTTGAAGCTTTCATTGGAAACGGGTATATCTTGAAATAAAATCTAGATAGAAGAATTTTCAGAAACTAATTTTTGGTGTGTGCATTCAACTCACGGAGTTGAGCCTTCCTTTTGATAGAGCAGTTTTGAAACACTCTTTTTGTAGAATCGGCAAGTGGATATTTGCACTGCTTTGAGGCGTATGGTAGAAAAGGAAATATCTTCACATAAAAACTAGACAAAGCATTCTCAGAAACTTCTTTGTGATGTTTGCATTGAACTCACAGAGGTGAACAAATCTTTTCATAGAGCAGTTGTGAAACATGCTTTCTAAGAACCTGCAAGTGGATATTTGGACCAAATTGAGGCCTTCTTTGGAAACGGGTATATCTTCACATAAAAACTAGACAGAAGCATTCTCAGAAACATCTGTGAGATGTGTGCATTCCACTCACAGAATTGAACATAATGTTTCATAGAACAGTTTTGGAACACTCTTTTTCTAGAATCTGCAAGTGGATATTTGGAGTGCTTTGAGGCCTATGGAAGAAAAGGAAATATCTTCTCATAAAAACTAGACGGAAGCATTCTCAGAAACTTCTTTTTGATGTGTGCATTCAACTCACAGAGTTGAACCTTCTTTTTGATAGAACAGTTTTGAAACACTCTTTTTGTATAATCCGCAAGTGGATATTTGGAGTGCTTTGAGGCCTGTGATAGAAAAGGAAATAACTTCAATTAAAAACTACACAACAGCATTCTCAGGAACTTCTCCTTGATGTGTGCTTTCTACTCACAGAGTTGAACTTTCCTTCTGATAGAGCACTTTTACAGCACTCCTTTTGGAGAATCTGCAAGTGGATATTTGGAGTGCTTTGAAGCATTCTTTGGAATCGTGAGTATTTACAAATAAAAACTAAACAGATTCATTTTCAGAAACTACTTTGTGATGTGTGCATTCAACTCACAGTGTACAGCCTTCTTTTTGATAGAACAGTTTTAAGCAATCTTTTTGTGGAATTTACAAGTGGATATTCAGAGCATTTTGTGGATTATGGTGGAAAAGGAAATGTCTTCAAATAAAACAAGACAGAAGCGTTCTCAGAAACTTCTTTGTGATGTGTGCATTCAACTTACAGTGTTGAACCTTCCTTTAGATACAGCAGTTTTGAAAAACTCTTTTCGTAGATTCTACAAGGGGATATTTAGACCTATTTGAGGCCTTCCTTGGAAACGAGTAGATCTTCACATAAAAACTAGACAGAAGCATTCTCAGAAACTGCTTTGTGATGTGTGCATTCAACTCATAGATTTGAACATAACTTTTCATAGAGCAGTTTTGAAACACTCTTTTTATAGAATCTGCAAGTGGACAATTGGAGCACTTTTAGGAATTCGGTGGAATATGAAATATCCACATAAAAAGTAGACAGAAGCATTATCAGAAACTTCTTTGCGATGTGTGCATTTAACTCACAGAGTTCAACATAATTTTTAATAGAGCAGCTTTGAAACACTCTTTTTGTAGAATCTGCAAGTGGACATTTGGAGCACTTTGAGGCGTTCAGTGGAACAGGAAATATCTTCACATAAACACTAGACAGAAGCATTCTCAGAAACTTCTTTGTGATGTGTGCATTCAATTTACTGAGCTGAAACTTCCTTTTGATAGAGCAGGCTTGAAAATCTCTTTTTGTAGAATCTGCAAGTGGATATTTGGAGCACTTTGAATCCTTCCTTGGAAACGGGAATATCTTCAAATATAAACTAGACAGAAGCATTCTCAAAAACTGCATTGTGATGTGTGCATTCTTCTCACAGAGTTAAACTTTCCTTTTGATAGAGCAGTTATGAAACACTCTTTTTGTATAAACTGCAGGATGATGTTTGCACCATTTTGAGGCCTTCATTCGAAACGCATATACATTCACATAAAAACTAGACAGAAGCATTCTCAGAAACTTCTTTGTGATGTGTGCATTCAACTCACAGATTTTAGCATTCCTTTTGATTGAGCAGTTTCAAAACACTTCGTTTGTAGAATCTGCAAGTGGACATTTGGAGCGCCTTGAGGCCTTCTGTGGAAAAGGAAATATCTTCACATAAAAACTAGACAGAAGCATTCTCAGAAACTTATTTGTGATGTGTACATTCTGTTCACAGAGGTGAACATACCTTTTCATAGAGTAGTTTTGAAACACTCTTTTTGTAGAGTCCGCAAGGGGATATGTGGACTGATTTGAGGCCTTTTTTGGTAACGAGAATTTCTTCACATAAAAAATTGAGGGAAGCATTCTCAGAAACTGCTTTGTGAAATGTGCATTCTACTCACAGAGTTTTACCTTCCTTTTGATAGAGCAGTTTTGAAACTCCCTTTTTGTAGAATCTGCAAGTGGATATTTTGAACGCTATGGTTCCTTTGCTGGAATCCGGAATATCTTCAAATAAAAAATAGACAGAAGCATTCTCATAAACTACTTTGTGATGTGTGCATTCAACTCACCGAGTTGAACCTTTCTTTTGATAGAGCAGTTTCGAAAAACTCTTTTTACAGAATCTGCATGTGGACAATTGTAGCGCTTTGAGGGCTATGGTGGGATAGGAAATATCTTCAAATTAAAACTAGACAGAAATGTTCTAAGAAACTTCTTTGTGATTTTTGCATTGAACCCACAGAGTTGAACATTCCTCTTCATAAAGCAGTTGTGAAACACTGTTTTTGAAGAACCTGCAACTGTATACTTGGACCAATTTGAGGCCCTCATTGGAAACGGGAATATCTTCACATAAAAACTAGACAGAAGCATTCTCAGAAATGTCTTTGTGATGCGTGCATTCAACTCACAGAGTTGAACCTGCCTTTTGATAGAGCAGTTTTGAGACACTGTTTTTGTAGAATCTGCAAAGCGATATTTGGACCGATTGCGTTCCTTCATTGGAAAGGGGAATATCTTCACAAAAATCTAAGCAGAAACATTCTCACAAACTACTTTGTGATGTGTGCATTCAACTCACAGAGTTGAGAATATCTTTTCATGGAGCAGTTGTGAAACACGCTTTTTGAAGAACCTGAAAGTGGATATTTGGGCCAATTTGAGGCCCTTATTGGAAATGAGAATATCTTCACACAAATACTAGACAGAAGCATTCTCAGAAATGTCTTTGTGATGTGTGCATTCAACTCACAGAGTTGAACCTTCCTTTTGATAAAGCAGTTTTGAGACACTGTTTTTGTAGAATCTGCAACGTCGTATTTGGACCAGTTGCATTCCTTCGTTGGAAAGGGGAATATCTTCATAAAAATCTAAGCGGAAACATTCTCACAAACTCCTTTGTGATGTGTGCATTCAACTCACAGAATTGAGAATACCTTTTCGTAGAGCAGTTGTGAAACACGCTTTTTGAAGAATCTGCAAGTGGATATTTGGGCCAATTTGAGGACTTCGTTGGAAACGGGTATATCTTCACATAAAAACTAGACAGAAGCATTCTGAGAAACTTCTTTGTGATATGTGCATTCAACTCACAGAGTTGAAACTTACGTTTGATAGAGCAGTTTTTAAACCCTCTTTTTGTAGAATCTGCAAGGGGATATTTGAACCGATTTGAGCCCTTCGTTGAAAACAGGAATATCTGCACATAAAAAACTGGACAGAAATATTCTCAGAAACTTCTTTCTGATGACGTCATTCAACTCACAGATTTGATCCTTCCTTTTGATAGAGCAGTTTTGAAACAGTTTTTTGTAGATCCTGCCAGTGGACATTCGGAGTGCTTTGAGGACTTCAGTGGAAAAAGAAATATCTTCATATAAAAATTAGACAGAAGCATTCTTTCAAACTACGTTTTGATGTGTGCATTCAACTCACAGAGTTGAACATTCCTTTTGATACAGCAGTTTTGAAACACTCTTTTTGTACAATCTGCAAGTGGACATTTGGAAAGGTTTGAAGCCTTCTTTGGTATCACGAATATCTTCAAATAAAAACTAGACAGAAGCGTTCTCAGAAAGCCCTTTGTGGTTTGCACATTCAACTTACGGAGTTGAGCTTTCCTTTTGATAGAGCAGTTTTGAAACAATGTTTTTGTAGAATCTACAAGTGGATATTTGGAGTGCTTTGAGGTTTATGTTAGTAAAAGAAATAACTTCACATAAAAACTAGACAGAAACATTCTCAGAAACTTCGTTGAGATGTGTGCATTCAACTCACATGGTTGAATATAACTTTTCATAGAACATTTGTGAAACACTGTTTTTGAAGGACCTGCAAGTGGATATTTGGACTGATTTGAGGCTTTCATTGGAAACGGAAATATCTTCACCTAAAAATTCCCCAAAAGCATTCTCAGAAACTTCTTTGTGATGTGTGCCTTCAACTCACAGAGTTGAACATAGGTTTTCATAAAGCAGTTTTGAAACACTCTTTTTGTAGAATCTGCAAGTGGATATTTGCACTCCTTTGAGGCCTTCATTGGAGACGGGAATATCTGCACATAAAAACTAGAGAGACACATTCTCAGAAACTTCTTTGTGGTGTGTGCATTAAATTCACAGAATTCAACCTTACTTTTGATAGAGCAGATTGAAACACTCTTTTTGTAGAATCTGCAAGGGGATATTTGGACCGTTTTGAAGCCTTTGTTGGAAAGGGAAATATCTTCACATAAGAACTAGACAGAAGCATTCTCAGAAACCTCTTTGTGATGTGCACATTCAACTCACAGAATTGTACCTTCCATTTTATAGAGCAGTTTTGAAACACTTTTTGTGTAGATTCTGCTAGGGATATTTGCAGCACTTAGAGACATTCGGTGGAAAAGGAAATATCTCCACATAAAAACTAGACAATAGCATTCTCAGAAACTTCTTTGTGATGTGTGCATTGAACTCACAGAGTTGAATCTTCCTTTTGATAGAGCAGCTTTGAAACTTTCTTTTTGTAGAATCTGCAATTGGACATTTGCAGCACTTTGAAACCTTCATTGGAAACGGGAATATCTTCCACTAAAAACAAGACAGAACCATTCTCAAAAACTGCTTTTTGATGTGTTCATTCAACTTACATAGCTGAAAGTTACCTTTCATAGATCAGTTTTGATACACTCTTTTTGTCAAATCTGCAAATGGACATTTGTAGCGCTTCGTGGGCTATGGTGGAAAATGAAATATCTTCAAAGAAAATTAAACAGAAGCATTATCAGAAACTTCTTTTTGATATGTGCATTCGGCTCACAGAGTTGAACATAACTTTTCATAGAGCAGCTTTGAAACCATTTTTTGTAGAATCTGCAAGTGTACATTTGATCACTTTGAGGCCTTCAGTGGAAAAGGAAATATCTTCAAATAAAAACTAGACTGAAGCAGTCACAGAAACTTCTTTGTGTTGTAGGCATTCAACTGACAGAGTTGAACCTTCCTTTAGATAGAGCTGTTTTGAAACACTGTTATTGTAGAATCTGCAAGTTGATATTTGGAGGGCTTTGAGTCCTATGATGGAAAAGGAAATATCCTCACATAAAAACTACACAGAAGCATTCTCAGAAACTGGTTTGTGATGTGTGCATTCAACCCACCGAGTTGAACCTTCCTTTTGATAGAGCAGTTTTGAAACACTCTTTTTGTAGAATCTGAAAGTGGATATTTGGAGAGCTTTGTGGCCTATGCTAGAAAAGGAAATATCTTCACATAAAAACTAGACAGAAGCATTCTCAGAAACTTCTTTGTGATGTGTGCATTGAACTCACAGAGTTCAACATAACTTTTCATTGAGCAGTTTTGAAACAATCTTTTTGTAGAATCTGTAAGTGGATATTCGGAGCACTTTGAGACCTTCGTTGGAAACGGGAATATGTTCACATAAAAACTACAAAGAGACATTCTCAGAAACTTACTTGTGATGTGTGCATTCAACTCACAGAGTTGAACCTTCCTTTTGATAGAGGAGTTTTGAAACACTTTTTTTGTAGAATACACAAGAGGACATTTGGAGTGCTTTGAGGCCTTCAGTGAAAAAGGAATTATCTTCACAAAAAGCTAGACAGAAGCATTCTCAGAATTTCTTTGTGATGTGTGCATTCAACTCACAGAGTTAAACCTTCCTTTTGATAGAGCAGTTTTGAAACTCTCTTTTTGTACAATTTGAAAGGGGATATTTAAACCGTTTTGGTGTCTTTGTTGGAAACGGGTATATCTTCAAATAGAAACTAAACAGAAACATTCTCAGAAACTACTTTGTGATGTGTGCATTCAACTCACAGAGTTCAGCCTTCCTTTTGATAGAGCAGTTTTGAAACACTCTTTTTGTAGAGTCTGCAGGTGTATATTTGGAGCTCTTTGAGACCTATGGTAGAAAAGGAAATATCTTCACAAAAAAATTAGACAGAAGCATTCTCAAAAACTTCTTTGGGATGTGTGCATGCAACTCACAGAGTTGAACCTTTCTGTTGATAGAGCAGTTTTGGGATGCTTTTTAATAGATTCTGCAAGTGGACATTTTGAGCGTTTTGAGGCCTTTTTTAGAAAAGGAAATATCTTCACATAAAAACTAGACAGAAGCATTCTCAGAAAATTTTTTTGATGTGTGCATTCAACTCACAGAGTTGAACATAAATTTTCATGGAGCAGTTTTGTAATACTCTATTTGTAGAATCTGCAACTGGATATTTGGACCGCTTTGATGCCTTCATTGGAAACAGGAAAATCTTCACATAAAAACTAGACAGAAGCATTCTCAGAAACAACATTGTGATGTGTGCATTCAACTCACAGAGCAGAACATAATTTTTCATGGAGCAGTTTTAAAACGCTCTTTTTGTAGAATCTGCAAGGGCATATTAGGACTTCTTTGGAAACTTAGGACTTCTTTGGAAACTTAGGGGCTTCTTTGGAAACTGGAATATCTAAACATAAAAACTAGACAGAAACATTGTCAGAAACTTCTTTGTGATGTGTGCAGTTAACGCACAGATTTGAATCTTCCTTTTGATAGAGCAGTTTTGAAACACTCGTTTTGTAGGGTCTGCAAGTGGATATTTGGAGCACTTTTAGGCCTGTTGTAGAGATGGAAATATCTTTACAGAAAAACTGAACAGAAGCATTCTCCGAAACTTCTCTGTGATATGTGCATTCACCTGACAGTATTGAACCTACATTTTGATAGAGCACTTTTGAAACACTCTTTTTGTAGAATCTGCAAATGAATATTTGGAGTGCTTTGAAGCCTTCGTTGGAAATGGGAGTATCTTCAAATAAAAATTAGACAGAAGCATTCTCAAAAACAACGTTGTGATGTGTGCATTCAACTCACAGGTTTGAACTTGTCTTTTAATAAAGCAGCTTTGGAACACTCTTTTTGTAGAATTTGAATGAGGACATTTGTAGCACTTTTAGGGCTTTGGTGTAAAAGGAAATATATTCAAATTAAAACCAGAAAGAAGCATTTTCTGAAACTTCTTTGTGATGTTTGCATTCAACTCACCGAGTTGAACACACCGTTTCGTAGAGCAGCTGGGAAACGCTGTTTTTGAGGAAACTGCAAGTGGATATTTGGACTGATTTGAGGTCTTCGTTGTAAACGAGAATATCTACACACAAAAACTAGACAGAAGCATTCTCAGAAACTTCTTTGGGATGTGCGCATTCAGCTCACAGAATTGAAAATTCCCTTACATAGAGCAGTTTTGATACAGTTTTTGCAGAGTCTGCAAGTGGATATTTGGAGCGCTTTGAGTCCTATGGTGGAAAAGGAAGTATCTTCACATAAAATTTAGACAGAAGCACTATCAGAAACTTCCTTGTAATGGGTGCATTCAACTCATGGAATTGAACCTTCCTTTTAGTAGAGCAGTTTTGAAACTCTCTTTTTGTAGAATCTTCAAGTAGACATTTGGAGAGCTTTGAGGCCTTCAGTGGAAAAGGAAATATCTTCACATTAAAACTAGACAGAAGCATTCTCAGAAACTTCATTGTGATGTGTGCATTCAACTCACATAGTTGAACCTTCCTTTTGATAGAGCAGTTTTGAAATACTCTTTTTGTAAAATCTGCAATTGGTTACATGGGTTGCTTTGAAGCCTTTGTTGGAAACGGGAATATCTTCACATATAAACTAGACAGAAGCATTCTCAGAAACTTCTTTGTTTTGATTGCAGTAAACTCACAGAGTTGAGCCTTCCTTTTGATAGAGCAGTTTTGAAATAAACTTTTTGTAGGATCTCCAAGTTGACATTTTGAGCACTTTCAGGACTTCGGTTGAAAAGGAAATATCTTCACATAAAATCTAGACAGAAGCATTCTCAGAAACTTATTTCTGTTGTGTGCATTCAACTCACAGAGTTGAACATAACTTTTCATAGAGCAGTTTTGAAATTCTGTTTTTGTAGAATCTGCAAGTGGAAATTTGAAGCCCTTTGAAGCCCTCATTGGAAACGGAAATATCTTGGAATAAAAACTAGACAGAAGCATTGTTAGAAACTACTTTGTGATGTGTGCATTCAACTCAGAGAGTTGAACATTTCTTTTGATAGAGCACTTTTTAAACACTCTTTTTGTAGAATCTGCAAATGTACATTTGTAGTGCTTTGAGGGCTATGGTGGAAAAGGTAATATCTTCTTATAAAAACTAGACAGAAGCATTCTCAGAAACTTATTTGTTATGTTTGCATTCAACTCACAAAGTTGAACATACCTATTCATAGAGAAGTTGTGAAACACTCTTTTTGTAGGATCTGCAAGTGGATATTTGGACCGCTTTGAGGCCTTCATTGGATATGGGATTATCTTCACATAAAACTAAACAGAAGCATTCTCAGAAAATTCTTTGGATGTGTGCTTTCAACTCACAGAGTTGAACATAACTTTTCATTGAGCAGTTTTGAAACACTCCTTTTGTAGAATATGCAAGTGGACTTTTGAAGCGATTTGAGGCCTTCGTGGAAAGGGAATTATCTTCACATAAAATCTGGTCAGAAGAATTCTCAGAAACTGCTTTGTGATGTGTGCATTCAACTCACAGAGTTGTAACTTTCTTTTAATGGAGCAGTTTTGAAACACTCTTTTTTTAGAAACTGCAAGTGGATATTTGGTGCTCTTTGACCTCTATGATGGAAAAGGAAATATCTTCATATAAAAACAACACAGAAGTATTCTGAGAAACTGCTTTGGGATGTGTACATTCAACTCAAAGAATTGAGCCTATCTTTTTATTGAGCAGTTTTGAATCTCCCTTTTTGCAGAATCTGCAAGTGGGTGTTTGGAGAGCTCTGAATCTTACTGTGGAAAAGGAAATATCTTCACATAAACACTACACAGAAGCATTCTGTAAACTTCTTTGTGAGCTGTGCGTTGAACTCATAGAGTTGAACTTATCTTCTCATTGAGAAGTTTTGAATCTCTCATTTTGTAGCATCTGCAAGTGGATATTTGGAGCCCTTTGCATAATATGGTGGAAAAGGAAATATCTTCAAATAAAAACTACATAGAAACAATCAGAGAAACTACTTTGAGATGTGTGCATTCAGCTCACAGTGTTGAACCTGTCTTTTGATTGAGTAGTTTTGAATCTCTCTTTTTTTAGAATCTGCAGGTGGATATTTGGAGCCCTTTGAGGCTTATAGTAGAAAAGCAAATAACTTCACATAAAAACTACACAGAATGATTCTGAGAAACTTCTTTGTGATGCGTGCACTCAACTCCCAGAGTTGAACCCATCTTTAGATTGAGCAGTTTTTAATCTGTCTCTTCCAGAATCTGCAAGTGGATATTTTTAGCCCTTTGTGGCCTATGGTGGAAAAGGAAATATCTTCAAATAAAAACTACACAGAAACTTTCGGAGAAACTTCATTGAGATAGGTGCATTCATCTCACAGGGTTGAAGCTAACTTACGCTTAAGCAGTTTTGAAACAGTCTTTTTGTACAGTCTGCAAGTGGATATTTAGAGCGCTATGAGGCCCACAGTGGAAAAACAAATATCTTCAGACAAAAACTACACAGAAGAATTCTGAGAAACTTCTTGGGATGCGTGCATTCATCTCACAGAGTTGAAACTTTCTTTTGATTGAGCAGTTTTGGAACACTCTTTTTGTAGAAGCTGCAAGTGAATATTTGCAGTCCTTTGTTGCCTATGGTGGAAAAGGAAATCTCTTCACATGAAAACCGCACAGAAGCATTCTGAGAAACTTCTTTGTGATGTGTGCATTCATCTCACAGAATTGAAACTTTCTTTTGATTGAGCAGTTTTGACACACTCTTTTCGTAGAATCTGCAAGTGGATAATTGAAGCCCTTTGAGGCCTGCTGTGGAATAGGAAATATCTTCACATAAAAACTACTCAGAATCATTTTGAGAAACTTCTTTGTGATGTTTGCATTCAACTCACAGAGTTGAATCTATCTTTTGATGGAGCAGTTTAGAATCTCTCTTTTTGTAGAATCTGCAAGTGGATATTTAGAGCACTTTGTGCCCTGTGATGGAAAAGGAAATAACTTCAAATAAAAACTACACAGAAGCATTCTCAGAAACTTCTTTGAAATGTGTGCATTCAATTCACAGAGTTGAACTTATCTTCTCATTGAGCAGTTTTGAATCTCCTTTTGAAGGATCAACAAGTGGATATTTTGAGCCCTTTGCAACCTACTGTGGAAAAGGAAATATCTTCAAATGAAAACTACTCAGAAGCATTCTAAGAAACTTTTCGTGATGTGTGCATTCAACTCAATGAGTTGTACCTACCTTTCTATTGAGCCATTTGGATTTCTCTGTTCATAGAATCTGCAAGTGGATATTTGGAGCGCTGTGACTCTTACTGTGGAAAATAAAATACTTTCCAATAAAACCACACAGAAGCATTCTGAGAAACTTCTTTATGATGTGTGCATTCAACTCACAGAGTTGAACCAATCTTTTGATTGAGAAGTATTGAATCTCTCTTTTTGGAGAATCTGCAAGTGGATGTTTGGAGAGCTTTGAGGCTTTGTGGAAAAGGAAATATATTCACATAAAAACTGCACAGAAACATTCTGAGAAACTTCTTTGCAAGGTGTACATTCAAACCACACAGTTGATCTTATGTTCCCATTGAGCAGTTTTGGATCTCTCTTTTTGGAGGATCTGCAAGTGGATATTTGGAGCCCTTTGTGCCATATGGTGGAAAAGGAAATATCTTCAAATAAAAAGTACAGAAAATCATTCAGAGAATGTTCCTTGTGATGTATGCATTGAACTCATAGAGCTGAACCTGTCTTTTGATTTAGCCATTTTGAATCACTCTTTGTGCAGAATCTGCAGGTGGATATTTGGAGACATTTGAGGCCTATTGTGGAAAAGCAAATATCTTCTCATAAAAACTACACAGAAGCATTCAGAAAAACTTCTTTGGGATGTATGCAATCAACTCACAGAGTTGAAACTTTCTTTTGATTGAGCAGTTTTGAATCTCTCTTTTGCAGAATCTGCAAGAGGATATTTGGAGCCCTTTGCGGCCTATGGTGGAAATGGATATATCTTCAAATAAAAACTGCACAGAAACATTCTGAGAATCTTTTTGAGGAGTGCACTCATCTCACAGGGTTGAACTGATCTTATCATTGAGAAGTTTTGAAACACTCTTTTTGTAGAATCTGAAAGTGAATATTTGGAGCCCTTTGAGGCCTACCGTGGAAAACCAAATATCTTCAGATGAAAACTACACAGAAGCATTCTGAAAAACCTCTTTCTAATGTGTCCACTCATCTCACTGAGTTGAAACTTTGTTTTGATTGAGCAGTTTTGAAACAATCTTTTCCTAGAATCTGCAAGTGGATAATTTGAGCCCTATGAGGCCTATTGTGGAAAAGGGAATATCTTCAGATAAAAACTACTCAGAAGCATTCTAAGAAACTTCTTTGTGATGTGTACATTTAACTCACAGAGTTGAATCTATCTTTTGATTGAGCATTTTAGAATCTCTCTCTTTGTAGAATCTGCACATGGATATTTGGAGACCTTTGGACCCTATGGTGGAAAAGGAAATATCTTCAAATAAACGTTACACAGAAGCATGCAGAGAAACTTTGTGATGTATGCATTCAGCTCACAGAATTGAACCTATCTTTTGATTGAGCAGTTTTGAATGTCTCTTTTTGCACAATCTGCAGGTGGATGTTTAGAAGGCTTTGAGGACTATTGTGGAAAAGGAAATATCTTCACATAAAAACTACACAGAAGCATTCTGAGAAACTTCTTTTTGAGGTGTGCATTTAACTCACAGAGTTGAACTTATCTTCCAATTGAGCAGTTTTGCGTCTCTCTTTTTATAGAATCTGCATGTGGATATTTGGAGCCCATTGTGACCTACGGTGGAAAAGGAAATATGTTCAAATGAAAACTACACAGAAGAATTCAGAGAAACTTCTTTGTTATGTAGGCATTCAACTAACAGGGCTGAACCCATATTTTCATTGAGCAGTTTTGAATCTCTCTTTTTGTAGAATCGGCAAGTGGATTTTTGGAGACCTTGGCACCCCATAGTGGAAAAGGAAATATCTTCAAATAAAAACTACACAGTACTATTTAGAGAAACTTCTTTGGATGTATGCAATCAACACTCAGAGTTGAACCTATCTTTTGATAGAGCAGTTTTGAATCTCTCCTTTTGCAGAATATGCAGGTGGATATTTGGAGCCTTTTGAGGCCTACTGTGGAAAAGAAATCTCTTCACATAAAAACTACACAGAAGCATTCTGAGAAACTGCTTTGGGACGTGTGCATTCAACTCACAGAGTTGAAACTATCTTTTGATTGAGCAGTTTTGAATCTCTCTATTTGCAGAATCTGGAAGAGGATATTTGGAGTCCATTGGGTCCCATGGTGGAAAAGAAAATATCTTCAATTAAAAACTACACAGAAACATTCAGAGAACCTTCTTTGTGATGTGTGCATTCGTCTGATAGGGTTCAACCTATCTTATGATTGAGGAGTTTTGAAACACTCCTTTTACAGAATCTGCGTGTGGATATTAGGTGCGCTTTCAGGCCTACCTTGGAAAAGCAAATATCTTCAGATAAAAACTACACAGAAGCATTCTGAGAAACTACTTTGTGATGTGTACATTCATCTCACAAATTTGAACTTTTCTTTCGATTGAGGAGTTTTGAAACACTATTTTTGTAGAATCTGCAAGGGGATATTTGGAGCCCTTTGAGGTCTATTGTGGAAAAGGAAATATCTTCACATAAAAACTACACAGAAGCAGTCAGAGAAACTTATTTGTGATGTGTGCATTCATCTCACAGAGTTGAACATTCCTTTTGATTCAGCTGTTTTGAAACACTCTTTTTGTAGAATCTACAAGTGGATAATTGGAGCCCTTTGCACCCTATGGTGGAAAAGGAAATATCTCCAAATAAACCCAGAAACTTTTTCGTGATGTGTGCATTCAACTCACAGAGTTGAACCTATGTTTTGATTGAACAGTTTTGAATCTCACTTTTTATAGAATCTGCAAGTGCGTATTTGGATTCCTTTGTGCCCTATGGTGGGAAAGGAAATATCTTCAAATAAAAAGTACACAGAAGCATTTTCAGACACTTTTTCTTGATGTGTGAATTCAACTCACAGAGTTGAACCTATCTTTTGATTGACCAGTTTTGAATCTCTCTTACTGTAGAAACTGCAAGTGGATATTTGGACCTCGGTGAGGCCTACGGTGGAAAATCAAATATGTTCACATAGAAACTTCACAGAAGCATTCTGAGAAACTTCTTTGTGATGTCTGCATTCAACTCACAGGATTGAGCCATCTTTTGATTGAGCAGTTTTGAATCTCTCTTTTTGAAGAATCTGAAGAATCTGCAAGTGGATGTTTGCAGAGCTTTGAAGCTTATTATGGAAAAGGAAATATCTTCACATAAAAACTACACAGAAGCATTCTGAGAAACTTCTTTGTGATGTGTGCACTCTTCTCACAGAGCTGAGAATTTATTTTGATTGAGCAGTTTTGAAACACTCTTTTTGCAGAATCTGCAAGTGGATAATTTGAGCCCTTTGAGCTTTACTGTGGAAAAGCAAATATTTCAAATTAAAACTAACCAGAAACATTCTGAGAATCTTCTTTAGGATGTCTGCATTCAAATCACAGAGTTGAATCTATGCTTTGATTGAGCAGTTTTTAATCTCTCTTTTTGCAGAATCTGTTAGTGGGTATTTGGAGCCCTTTGCAGCCTAAGGTGGAAAAGGAAATATCTTCAAATAAAAACTACAAAGAAATAGTCTCAGAAACTTCTTTGTGATGTGTGCATTCATCTCACAGGGTTGAACCTATCTTACGATTGAGCAGTTTTGAAACACTCTTTTTGTAAAATCTGCAAGTTGATATTCGGAACGCTTTGAGGCTTACTGTGGAAAAGCAAATATCTTCAGATAAAAACTACACAGAAGCATTCTGGAAAACTCTTTGTGATGCGTGCATTCATTTCACAGAATTGAAACTTTCTTTTGATTGAGCAGTTTTGAAACACTGTTTTAGTAAAATCTGCAAGTGGATATTTGGAGCCTATTGAGGACTATTGTGGAAAAGGAAATATTTTCACATAAAAACTACACAGAAGCATTCTGAGAAACTTCTCATTGATGTGTGCATTCGTCTCAGAGAGTTGAAACTTTCTTTTTATTGATCCGTTTATAAACATTCTTTTTCTAGTATTTGCAAGTGGATAATTGGAGCCCTTTGAGTCCTATTGTGGAAAAGGAAATATCTTACCATAAAAACTACTCAGAAGCGTTCTGAGAAACTTATTTGTGATGTATGCATTCAACTGACAGAGTTCAAAATATCTTTTGATTGAGCAGTTTTGAATCACTCATTTTTAGAATCTACAAGTGGATATTTGGAGCCCTTTGAGGCCTATTGTGGAAAAGGAAATATCTTCACATAAAAACTACACAGAAGCAGTCAGAGAAACTTATTTGTAATGTGTGCATTCATCTCACAAGGTTGAACCTATTTCATGATTGAGCAGTTTTGAAACACTCTTTTTGTGGAATCTGCAAGTGGATATTTGGATCGCTTTCAGGCCTACCATGGAAAGGCAAATATCTTCAGCTAAAAACCACACAGAAGCATTCTGAGAAACTTCTCTGGGATGTGTGCATTCAGTTCACATATTTGAACCTCTCTTTTGAATGAGCTGTTTTGAATCTCTCTTTTTGCAAAATCTACAAGTGGATGTTTGGAGAGTTTTGAGGCCTATTGTGGAAATGGAAATATCTTCACATAAAAACTACACAGAAGCATTCTGAGAAACTTCTTTGGGATGTGAGCACTCAAATTACAGAGTTGAACTTATCTTTTGATTGAGCAGTTTTGAATCTCTCTTTTTGCAGGATCTGCATGTGGATATTTGGAGCCCTTTGTAGCCTATTGTGGAACAGGAAATTTCTTCAAATAAGAACTACTCAAAAGCATTCTGAGAAACTTCTTTGTGATGTGTATTCATCTCACAAGGTTGAACCTATCTTATGATTGAGCAGTTTTGAAACATTCTTTTTGTGGAGTCTGCAAGTGGATATTTGGAGTGCTGTGAGGGCTTCTAGGGAAAATCAAATATATTCACATAAAAATTACACAGAAGCATTCTGATAAACTCCTTTGTGATGTGTGCATTCAACTCACAGAGTCGAACCTATCTTTTGATTGAGCAGTTTTTAATCTCTCTTTTTGCAGAATCTGCAAGTGGATGTATGGAGAGCTTTGAGGCCAATTGTTGAAAAGGAAATATCTTCACATACAAACTAAAAAGAAGCATTCTAAGAAACTTCTTTGTGAGGCGTGCATTCAACTCACAGAGTTGAACTTATCTTCACATTGAGCAGTTTCAAATCGCTCTATTTGTAGAATCTGCAAGTGGATATTTGGAGCGTTGTGAGGCCTGCTTTGGAAAATCAAACATGTTCACAGAAAAGCTACACAGAAGCATTCTGAGAAACTTTTTCTGATGTGTTCATTCATCTCAAAGTGTTGAACCTATCGTTTGATTGAGCAGTTTTAAATCTCTCCTTTTGCAGAATCTGCAAGTGGATGTTTGGGGATCTTTGAGGCCTATTGTGTAAAAGGATATATCTTCACAAAAAAACTACATGGAAGCATTCTGAGAAACTCCTTTGTGAGGTGTCCATTCAACTCACAGAGTTAAACTTATCTTCTCATTGAGCAGTTTTGAGTCTCTCTTTTTGTGGAATATGCAAGTGGAAATTTGGAGCCCTTTGCACCCTGTGGTGGAAAAGGAAATATCTTCAAATAAAAGCTACACAGAAGCATACAGAGAAACTTCCTTGTGATGTGTGCTTTCGTTTCACAGAGTTGAACCTTTCTTTTGATTTAGCAGTTTTGAAACACTCTTTTTGTAGAATCTGCAAGTGGATAATTGGAGACCTTTGAAGCCTATTGCAGAAAAGGAAATATCTTCATATAAAAACTACTCAGAAGCATTCTGAGAAACTTCTTTGTGATGTGTAGATTCAACTCACAGAGTTGAATCTATGTTTTGATTGAGCAGTTTTGAATCTCTCTTTTTGTAGAATCTGCAAGTGGATATTTGGAGCGTTGTGAGGCCCACTGTAGAAAATCAAATATGCTCACATAAAAACTACACAGAAGCATTCTGAGAAACCTGTTTGTGATGTGTGCATTCAACTCACAGAGCTGAAATTTTCTTTTGATTGAGCAGTTTTGAATCTCTCTTTTTGCAGAATCTGCAAGTGGATGTTTGGAGAGCTATGAGGCCTATTGTGGAAAAAGCTGTATCTTCACATAAAAACAATACAGAAGCATTCTAAGAAAGCTCTTTGCGATGTGTGCATTCGGCTCACAGAGTTGAAATTATCTTCTCATTGAGCTGTTTCGAATCTCTCTTTTTGTAGAATCTACAAGTGGATATTTGGAGCGCTTTGCGCCCTATGGTGGAAAAGGTAATATCTTCAAATAAAATCGACACAGAAGTATTCAGAGAAAATTCTTTGTAATGTATGCATTCATCTCACAGAAATGAACTTATCTTTTGATTGATGAGTTTTGAATCTCCCTTTTTGCAGAATTTGCCGTTGGATATTTGGAGCACTTTGAGGCCAATGGTGGAAAAGCAATCATCTTCACATGAATACTACACAGAAGCATTCTGAGAAACTATTTTGAGATGTGTGCATTCAACTCCCAGATTTTAAACTTTCTTTCATGGAGCAGTTTTGAATCTCTCTTTTTGCAGAATCTGCAAGTGGATATTTGGAGCCTTTTGCAGCCAATGGTGGAAAAGGAAATATCTTCAAATAAAAACTACACAGAAACATTCTGAGAAACTACTTCCTGATATGTGCATTCATCTCACAGGGTTGAACATATCTTATGATTGATCAGTTTTCAAACACTTTTTTTGTAGTATCTGCAAGGGGATATTTGGAGTGCTTGGAGGCCTACCATGGAAAAGCCAGTATCTTCAGATAAAAACTACACAGAAGCATTCTGAGAAACTCTTTTGTGATGTGTGCACTCATCTCAGAGTTGAACTTTTCTTTTGATTGAGCAGTTTTGATACACTCTTTTTGTAGAATCTGCAAGTGGATAATTAGAGCCCTTTTTGACCTATTGTGGAAAAGGAAATATCTTCACATAAAAAGTAGACGGAAGCATTCTGAGAAACTTCTTTCTGATGTGTGCATTCAACTCACAGAGTTGAACCTTTCTTTTGATTGAGTAGTTTAGAAACTCTTTTTGCAGAATCTGCAGGTGGATATTTGGAGCCCCTTGAGGCCTACTGTGGAAAACCAAATATCTTCACATAAAAACTACACAGAAGAATTCTGAGAAATTTCTTTGGCATGTGTGCATTCATCTCATAGGGTTCAACTTATCTTTTGATTGAGAAGTTTTGAATCTCTCTTTTTGCAGAATCTGCAAGTGGATATTTGGAGCCCATTGCGGCCTGTGGTTGAAAAGGAAATATCTTCAAATAAAAACTACACAGAAACATTCTGAGAATCTTCTTTGGGATGTGTGCCATCATCTCACAGGGTTGAACCTATCTTCTGATTGAGAAGTTTTGAAACAATCTTTTTGTATAATCTGCAAGTGGATATTTGGAGCACTTTGAGGCCTACTGTGGAAAAGCAAATATCTTCAGATAAAAACTACACAGAATCATTCTGAGAAACTTCTTTGTGATGTGTGCATTCATCTCACAGAGCTGAACTTTTCTTTCGATTGAGCAGTTTTGAAACTCTCTTTTTGTAGAAACTGCAAGTGGATATTTGCAGCTATTTGAGGCCTGTTGTGGAAAAGGGAATATCTTCCCATAAAAACCAGATAGAAGCATTCTGAAAAACTACTTTATGATGTATACATTCATCTCACAGAGTTGAAAGTTTGTTTTGATTGAGCAGTATTGAAACATCCTTTTTGTAGAATCTGCAAGTAGATAATTGCAGCCCTTTGAGGTCTATTGTGGAAAAGGCAATATCTTCACATAAAAATTACTTAGAAGACTTCTGAGAAAGGTTTTGTGATGTGTGCATTCAACTCACAGAGTTGAAAATATCATTTGATTGAGCAGGTTAGAATCTCTCTTTTTGTAGAATCTGCAAGTGTATATTTGGAGCCCTTTGCACTCTGTGGTGGAAAAGGAAATATCTTTAAATAAAACCTACACAGAAGCATTCTCAGAAACTTCTTCCTGATGTGTGCGTTCAACTCACAGAGTTGAACCTAATTTTTGATTAAGTTGTTTTGAATCTCTCTTTTCGTAGAATCTACAAGTGGATATTTGGAGTGCTGTGAGGCCTTCTGAGGAAAATCAAATATGTTCACAGAAAAAGTACACAGAAGCATTCTGAAAAACTCCTTTGTGATGTTTGCATTAAACTCACTGAATTGAACCTACCATTTTATTGAACAGTTTTCAATCTCTTTTTGCAGAATCAGCAAGTGGATGTTTGGAGAGCTTCGAAGCCTATTGTGGAAAAGGAAATATCTTCACTTAAATACTAAACAGAAGTATTCTGAGAAACTTCTTTGTGAGGTGTGAATTCAAAACTCAGTGTTGAACTTATCTTCTCATTGAGCTGATTTGAATCTCCCTGTTTGTAGAATCTGCAAGTGGATAGAAAAAATATATCTTCCAATAAAAGCAACATAGAAGCATTCAGAGAAACATCTTTGTGATGTATGCATTCAACTCAAAGCGTTGAAACTATCTTGTGATTGAGCAGTTTTGAATCTCTCTTTTTGTAGAATCTGCAGGTGGCTATTTAAAGCCCTTTGAGGCCTACGGTGGAAAACCAAATACCTTCGCATAAAAATTACACAGAAGAATTCTGAGAAACTCCTTTGGGATGTGTGAATTCAACTCACAGTGTTGAACCTATCTTTTGATTGAGCAGTTTTGAGTCTCTCTTTTTGCAGAATCTGCTAGTGGATATTGGGAGCCCTTTGTGGCCTACGCTGGAAAAGGAAATATCTTCAAAAAAAAAACTACACAGAAACATTGTGAGAAACTTCTCTGTGATGTGTGCATTCATCTCACAAGTTTGAAGCTATCTCATGATTCAGCACTTCACACTTTTTTTAATTAATTAATTTATTATTATTATACTTTAGGTTTTAGTGTACATGTGCACAATGTGCAGGTTAGTTAAATATGTATACATGTGCCATGCTGGTGCGCTGCACCCACTAACTACTCACCTAGCATTAGGTATATCTCCCAATGCTGTCCCTCTCCCCTCCCCCCACACCACAACAGTCCCCAGAGTGTGACGATCCCCTTCCTGTATCCGTGTGTTCTCATTGTTCAATTCCCACCTATGAGTGAAAATATGCAGTGATTGGTTTTTGGTTCTTGCGATAGTTTACTGAGAATGATGATTTCCAATTTCATCCATGTTCCTACAAAGGACATGAACTCATCATTGTATATGGCTGTATAGGATTCCGTGGTGTATATGTGCCACATTTTCTTAATCCAGTCAATCATTGTTGGACATTTGGGTTGCTTACGTGTGCATGTGTCTTTATAGCAGCATGCATAAAGTACCCATATAGTACTTTGGGTATATACCCAGTAATGGGGTGGGTGGGTCAAACGGAATTTCTAGTTCTAGATCCCTGAGGAATTGCCACACTGACTTCCACAATGGTTGAACTAGTTTAGAGTCCCACCAACTGTGTAAAAGTGTTCCTATTTCTCCACAACCTCTCCAACACCTGTTGTTTCCTGACTTTTTAAGGATTGCCATTCTAACTGGTGTGAGATGGTATCTCATTGTGGTTTTGATTTGCATTTCTCTGATGGCCAGTGATGGTGAACATTTTTTCATGTGTTTTTTGACTGCATACATGTCTTCTTTTGAGAAGTGTCTGTTCATGTCCTTCGCCCACTTTTTGATGGGGTTGTTTGATTTTTTCTTGTAAATTTGTTGGAGTTCATTGTAGATTCTGGATATTAGCCCTTTGTCAGATGAGTAAGTTGCGAAAATTTTCTCCCATTTTCTAGGTTGCCTGTTCTCTCTGATGGTAGTTTCTTTTGCTGTGCAGAAGCTCTTTAGTTTAATTAGATCCAATTTGTCAATTTTGGCTTTTTTTGCCATTGCTTTTGGTGTTTTAGATATGAAGCCCTTGCCCATGCCTATGTCCTGATTGGTAATGCCTAGGTTTTCTTCTAGGGTTTTTATGGTTTTAGGTCTAATATTTAAGTCTTTAATCCATCTTGAATTGATTTTTGTATAAAGTGTAAGGAAGGGATCCAGTTTCAGCTTTCTACATATGGCTAGCCAGTTTCCCAGCACCATTTATTAAATAGGGAATCCTTTCCCCATTGCTTGTTTTTCTCAGGTTTGTCAAAGATCAGATAGATGTAGATATGTGGCGTTATTTCTGAGGGCTCTGTTCTGTTCCATTGATCTATATCTCTGTTGTCGTACCAGTACCATGCTCTTTTGGTAACTGTAGACTTGTAGTATAGTTTGAAGTCAGGTAGTGTGATGCCTCCAGCTTTGTTCTTTTGGCTTAAGATTGACTTGGTGATGTGGCTCTTTTTTGGTTCCATATGAACTTTGAAGTAGTTTTTTCCAATTCTGTGAAGAAAGTCATTGGTAGCTTGATGGGGATGGCATTGAATCTGTAAAGTGCCTTGGGCAGTATGGCCATTTTCAGGATATTGATTCTTCCCACCCATGAGCATGGAATGTTCTTCCATTTGTTTGTATCCTCTTTTATATCCTTGAGTAGTGGTTTGTAGTTCTCCTTGAAGAGGTCCTTCACTTCCCTTGTAAGATGGATTCCTAGGTATTTTATTCCCTTTGAAGCAATTGTGAATGGGAGTTCACTCATGATTTGGCTCTCTGTTTGTCTGTTGTTGGTGTGTAAGAATGCTTGTGATTTTTGTACATTGATTTTGTATCCTGAGACTTTGCTGAAATTGCTTATCAGCTTAAGGAGATTTTGGGCTGAGACAATGGGGTTTTCTAGATATACAATCATGTCGTCTGCAAACAGGGACAATTTGACTTCCTCTTTTCCTAATTGAATACCCTTTATTTCCTTCTCCTGCCTAATTGCCCTGGCCAGAACTTCCAACACTATGTTGAATAGGAGTGGTGAGAGAGGGCATCCCTGTCTTGTGCCAGTTTTCAAAGAGAATGCTTTCAGTTTTTGCCCATTCAGTATGATATTGGCTGTGGGTTTGTCATAGATAGCTCTTATTATTTTGAGATACGCCCCAACAATACCTAATTTATTGAGAGTTTTTAGCATGAAGTGTTGCTGAATTTTGTCACAGGCATTTTCTGCATCTATTGAGATAATCATGTGGTTTTTGTCTGTGGTTCTGATTATATACTGGATTACATTTATTGATTTGGGTATATTGAAACAGCCCTGCATCCCAGTGATGAAGCCCACTTAATCATGGTGGATAAGCTTTTTGATGTGCTGCTGGATTCGATTTGCCAGTATTTTATTGAGGATTTTTGCGTCAATGTTCATCCAGGATATTGGTCTAAAATTCTCTTTTTTGGTTGTGTCTTTGCCCGGCTTTGATATCAGGATGATGCTGGCCTCATACAATGAGTTAGGGAGGATTCCCTCTTTTACTATTGATTGGAATATTTTCAGAAGGAATAGTACCAGCTCTTCCTTGTACCTCTGGTAGAAATCGGCTGTGAATCCATCTGGTCCTTGACTTTTTTCGGTTGGTAAGCTATTGATTATTGCCACAATTTCAGCTCCTGTTATTGGTCTATTCAGAGATTCATCTTCTTCCTTGTTTAGTCTTCGGAGAGTGTATGTGTCATGGAATTTATCCATTTCTTCTAGATTTTCTAGTTTATTTGCATAGATGTGTTTGTAGTATTCTCTGATGGTAGTTTGTATTTCTGAGGGATCGGTGGTGATATCCCCTTTATCATTTTTTATTGCATCTATTTGATTCTTCTCTCTTTTTTTCTTTATTAATCTTGCTAGCGGTCTTTCAATTTTGTTGATCCTTTCAAGAAACCAGCTCCTGGATTGATTAATTTTTTGAAGGGTTTTTTGTGTCTCTATTACCTTCAGTTCTGCTCTGATTTTAGTTATTTCTTGCCTTCTGCTAGCTTTTGAATGTGTTTGCTCTTGCTTTTCTAGTTCTTTTAATTATGATGTTAGGGTGTCAATTTTGTATCTTTCCTGCTTTCTGTTGTGGGCATTTAGTGCTATAAATTTCCCTCTACACACTGCTTTGAATGCATCCCAGAGATTCTGGTATGTTGTGTCTTGGTTCTCGTTGGTTTCAAAGAACATCTTTATTTCTGCCTTCATTTCGTTATGTATCCAGTAGTCATTCAGGAGCAGGTTGTTCAGTTTCCATGTAGTTGAGCGGTTTTGAGTGAGATTCTTAATCCTGAGTTCTAGCTTGATTGCACTGTGAACTGAGAGATAGTTTGTTATAATTTCTGTTCTTTTACATTTACTGAGGAGAGCTTTACTTCCAACTATGTTGTCAATTTTGGAATAGGTGCAGTGTGTTGCTGAAAATAATGTATATTCTGTTGATTTGGGGTGGAGAGTTCTGTAGATGTCTATTAGGTCCTCTTGGTGCAGAGCTGGGTTCAATTCCTGGGTGTCCTTGTTGACTTTCTGTCCCATTGATCTGTCTAATGTTGACAGTGGAGTGTTGAAGTCTCCCTTTATTAATGTGTGGGAGTCTAAGTCTCTTTGTAGGTCACTCAGGACTTGCTTTATGATTCTGGGTGCTCCTGTATTGGGTGCATATATATTTAGGATAGTTAGCTCTTCTTGTTGAATTGATCCCTTTACCATTATGTAATGGCCTTCTTTGTCTCTTTTGATCTTTGTTGGTTTAAAGTCTGTTTTATCAGAGACTAGGATTGCAACCCATGCCTTTTTTTGTTTTCCATTTGCTTGGTAGATCTTCCTGCATCCTTTTATTTTGAGGCTATGTGTGTCTCTGCACGTGAGGTGGGTTTCCTGAATACAGCACACTGATGGGTCTTGACTCTTTATCCAATTTGCCAGTCTGTGTCTTTTAATTGGAGCATTTAGTCAATTTACATTTAAAGTTAATATTGTTATGTATGAATTTGATCCTATCATTATGATGTTAGCTGGTTATTTTGTGTGATAGTTGATGCAGTCTCTTCCTAGTCTCCATGGTCTTTACATTTTGGCATGATTTTGCAGCAGCTGGTACCGGTTGTGCCTTTCCATGTTTAGCGCTTCCTTCAGGAGCTCTTTTAGGGCAGGCCTGGTGGTGACAAAATCTCTCAGCATTTGCTTGTCTGTAAAGTATTTTATTTCTCCTTCACTTATGAATCTTAGCTTGGCTGGATATTAAATTCTGGGTTGAAAATTCTTTTCTTTAAGAATGTTGAATATTGGCCCCTACTCTCTTCTGGCTTATAGAATTTCTGCTGAGAGATCCACTGTTAGTCTGATGGGCTTCCCTTTGACGGTAACCCGACCTTTCTCTCTGGCTGCCCTTAACATTTTTTCCTCCATTTCAACTTTGGTGAATCTGACAGTTATGTGTCTTGGAGTTGCTCTTCTCGAGGAGTATCTTTGTGGCATTCTCCATATTTCCTGAATCTGAATGTTGGCCTGCCTTGCTAGATTGTGGAAGTTCTCCTGGATAATATCCCGCAGAGTGTTTTCCAACTTGGTTCCATTCTCCCCGTCACTTTCAGGTACACCAATCAGACATAGATTAGGTCTTTTAACAGAGTCCCATATTTCTTGGAGGCTTTGCTCGTTTCTTTTTATTCTTTTTTCTCTAAACTTCCCTTCTTGCTTCATTTCATTAATTTCATCTTCCATCACTGATATCCTTTCTTCCATTTGATCACATCGGCTCCTGAGGCTTCTGCATTCTTCACGTAGTTCTCAAGCCTTGGTTTTCAGCTCCATCAGCTCCTTTAAGCACTTCTCTGTATTGGTTATTCTAGTTATACATTCTTCTAAATTTTTTTCAGTTTTCATCTTCTTTGCCTTTGGTTTGAATATCCTCCCATAGCTCAGAGTAATTTGATTGTCTGAAGACTTCTTCTCTCAGCTCATCAAGGTCATTCTCCATCCAGCTTTTATCCGTTGCTGGTGAGGAACTGCGTTCCTTTGGAGGAGGAGAGGTGCTGTGCTTTTTAGAGTTTCCAGTTTTTCTGCTCTGCTTTACCCCATCTTTTTGTTTTTTTCTAATTTTGGTCTTTGATGATGGTGATGTACAGATGGGTTTTTGGTGTGGATGTCCTTTCAGTTTGTTAGTTTTCCTACTAACTGACAGGACCCTCAGCTGCAGGTCTGTTGGAGTACCCAGCCGGCCGTGTGAGGTGTCAGTCTGCCCCTACAGGGGGTGCCTCCCTCTTAGGCTGCTCGGGTGTCAGGGGTCAGGGACCCACTTGAGGAGGTAGTCTGCCAATTCTCAGATGTCCAGCTGCGTGCTGGGAGAACAACTGCTCTCTTCAAAGCTGTCAGACGGGGACATTTAAGTCTGCAGACGTTACTGCTCTCTTTTTGTTAGTCTGTGCCCTGCCCCCAGAGGTGGAGCCTACAGAGGCAGGCAGGCCTCCTTGAGCTGTGGTGGGCTCCACCTAGTTCGAGCTTCTCAGCTGCTTTATTTACCTAAGCAAGCCTGGGCAATGGCGGGCGCCCCTCCCTCAGCCTTGCTGCCGCCTTGCAGTTTGATCTCAGACTGCTGTGCTAGCAATCAGTGAGACTCCGCAGGTGTAGGACCCTCTGAGCCAGGTGCAGGATACAATCTCCTGGTGCACCGTTTTTTAAGCCCTTCAGAAAAGCACAGTATTCGGGTTGGAGTGACCCGATTTTCCAGGTGCCCTCTGTCACCCCTTTCTTCGAGTAGGAAAGGGAACTCCCTGACCCCTTGTACTTCCCGAGTGAGGCAATGCCTTGCGCTTCTTCAGTTCACGCACGGTGAGCGCATCCACTGACCTGCGGCCACTGTCTGGAACTCCTAGTGAGATGAACCTGTTACCTCAGATGGAAATGCAGAAATCACCTGTCTTTTGCATAGCTCATGCTGGGAGCTTTAGACCAGAGCTTTTCCTATTCGGCTATCTTCAGTTCACACTTTTTATAGAACCTGCAAGTGGTATTTTGTGTGCTTTTTGCCCATGGTGGAAAAGGAAATATCTTCAAATAACAAAATTAACAGAAGCTTTCTCAAAAACTTCTTCATTATGTGTGCATTCAACAAAGAGTGTTGAATCTATCTTTTGATTGAGCAGTTTTGAGTCTCTCTTTTTGTAGAATTTGCAAGTGGATATTTGGAGCACTGTGAGGCTAACTGGAAAATCAAATATGTTCACATAAAAACTACAGAGAAGCCTTCTGACAAACTCCTTTGTGATGTGTGCATTGAACACACAGAGATGAACCAATCTTTTGATTGAGCAGTTTTGAATCTCTCTTTTTGTAGAAATTACAAGTGGATGTTCAGAGATCTTGGAGGCCTATTGTGGAAAAGGGAATATCTTCAAATAAAAACTACACAGAAGCATTCTGAGAAACTCATTTGTGAGATGTGCATTGAACTCATAGAGTTGAACCTATCTTTTGATTGAGCAGTTTTGAATCTCTCATTTTCAGAATCTTCAAGTGGATGCTTGGAGAGCTTTGAGGCCTATTGTGGAAAAAGGAAATATCTTCACACAAAAACTACACAGAAAGATTCTGAGAAACTTCTTTGTGACGTGTGCATTCAACTCACAGAATTGAAATTGTCTTCTCATTGAGCAGTTTTGGATTTCTCTTTTTGTAGAATCTGCAAGTGGATATTTGGAGCCATTTACGCCCTATGGTGGAAAAGGAAATATCTTCAAATAAAAACTACACAGAAGCATTAAGAGAAACTTCTTTGTGATGTATGGTTTCAACTAACAGAGTTGAACCTATCTTTTGAATGAACAGTTTTGAATCTCTCTTTTTGGAGAATCTGCAAGTGGATATTTGGAGCCCTTTGTGGCCTATGGTGGAAAAGGAAATATCTTCAAATAAAAATTACACAGGAGCATTCTCAGAAACTTCTTCATGATGTGTGCATTCAACTCACTGTGTTGAACCTATCTTTTGATGGGGCAGTTTTTAATCTCTCTTTTTGTAGTATCTGCAAGTGGATATTTGGAGTGCTGTGAGGTCTACTGTGGAAAATCAAATATCTTCACCTAACGACTACACAGAAGCATTCTGAGAAACTTCTTTGCGACGTGTGCATTCAACTCATGGAATTGAAATTGTCTTCTCATTGAGCAGTTTTGGATTTCTCTTTTTGTAGAATCTGCAAGTGGATATTTGGAGCCATTTACGCCCTATGGTGGAAAAGGAAATATCTTCAAATAAAAACTACACAGAAGCATTAAGAGAAACTTCTTTGTGATGTATGCTTTCAACTAACAGAGTTGAACCTATCTTTTGAATGAGCAGTTTTGAATCTCTCTTTTTGGAGAATCTGCAAGTGGATATTTGGAGCCCTCTGAGGCCTATGGTGGAAAAGGAAATATCTTCAAATAAAAATTACACAGGAGCATTCTCAGAAACTTCTTCGTGATGTGTGCATTCAACTCACTGTGTTGAACCTATCTTTTGATGGGGCAGTTTTTAATCTCTCTTTTTGTAGTATCTGCAAGTGGATATTTGGAGTGCTGTGAGGTCTACTGTGGAAAATCAAATATGTTCACCTAACGACTACACAGAAGCATTCTGAGAAACTTCTTTGTGATGTGTGCATTCAACTCAAAGGGTTGAACCTATCTTTTGATTGAGCAGTTTAGAATCTCTCTTTTTTAGAATCTGCAAGTGGATATTTGGAGTGCTGTGAGGCCTACTGTGGAAAATTAAATATGTTCTCATAAAAACTATACAGAATCATTATGAGAATCTCCTTTGATGTCTACATTCAACTCACAGAGTTGGACTTATCTTTTCATTGAGCAGTTTTGAAACACTCTTTTTATACAATCTACAAGTGGATATTTGGAGCCCTTTGCACCCTATGGTGTAAAAGGACATATCTTCCGATAAAAACTACCCAGAAGCATTCTCAGCAACATCTTCGTGATGTATACATTCAAGTCACGGAGTTGAACCTATCTTTTGATTTTACTGTTTAGAATCTCTCTTTTTGTAGACTCTGCAAGTGGATATTTGGAGTGCTGTGAAGCCTACTGAGGAAAATCAAATATGTTCTCATAAAATCTACACAGAAGCATTCTGAGAAACTACTTTGGGATGTGTGCACTGAACTCACAGAGTTGAACCTATCTTTTGATTGAGCAGTTGAGCAGTATTGAATCTCTCTTTTTTCAGAATCTGCACGTGGCTGTTTGGAGAGCTTTGAGGCCTATTGTGGAAAAGGAAATATCTTCATGTAAAAACTACACTGAAGCATTCTGAGAAACTTTATGTGAAGTGTGCATTCAACTCTCAGAGTTGAACTTATCTTCTCATTGAGCACTTTTGAATCTCTCTTTGTAGAATCTGCAAGTGGATATTTGGAGTGCTGTGATGCCTAATGTGGAAAATCAAATACGTTCACATAAAAACTACACAGAAGTATTCTGAGAAACTTCTTTGTGATGTGTGCATTCAACTCACAGAGCTGAACCTATCTTTTGATTGAGCAGTTTTGAATCTCCCTTTTTGCAGAATGTGCATATGGATATTTGGAGCCCCTTTTGACCTATGGTGGAAAAGGAAGTACCTTCAAAGAAGAACTACACAGAAACATTCTGAGAAACTTCTTTGTGATGTGTGCATTCATCTCACAGAGTTGATCCTATCTTTTGATTGAGCTGTTTTGAATCTCTCTTTATGCAGAATCTACATGTGGATATTTTGAGCCCTTTGTGGACTACTGTGGAAAAACAAATATCTTCATATAAAAACTACACAGAAGCATTCTGAGAAACTTCTTTGGTATATTTGCATTCAACTCATAGAGTTGAACCTATCTTTTGATAGAGAAGTTTTGAATCTCTCTTTTTGCAGGATCTGTATGTGGGTATTTGAAGCCCTTTGCAGCCTATGGTGGAAAAGGAAATATCTTTAAATAAAAACAACACAGAAATATTCTGAGAAACTTCTTTTTGAAACTTTCTTCTGATTGAGCAGTTTTGAAACTGTCTTTTTGTAGGATCTGCATGTGGATATTTGGAGCCCTTTGTGGCCTATTGTGGAAAAGGAGATATCTTTACATAAAAACTACACAGAAGCATTCTGAGAAAGTTCTTTGTGATGTGTGCATTCATCTTACAGAGTTGAACCTTTCTTTTGATTGAGCAGTTTGGAAACACTCTTTCTGTAGAATCTGCAAGTGGATATTTGAAGTGCTTTGAGTCCTATAGTAGAAACGGAAATGTCTTCACATAAAAACTACACAGTAGCATTCTCAGAAACTTCTTTGTGATGTTTGCATTCAACTCAAATAGTTGAAACTATCTTTCGATTGAGCAGTTTTGAATCACTCTTTTTGTAGGATCTGCAAGTAGATATTTGGTGTCCTTTGCAGCCTATTTTGGAAAGGGAAATATCTTCACATAAAAACTACACAGAAGCATTCTGAGAAACTTCTTTGTGATGTGTGCATTCATCTCGCAGAGTTGAACCTTTCTTTTGACTCAGCAGTTTTGAAACATTCTTTTTGTAGAATGTGCATGTGCATATTTGGAGTGCTTTTACACCTATCGTAGAAAAGGAAATATCTTCACATAAAAACTACACAGAAGCATTCTGAGAAACTTCTTTGTGATCTGTGCATTCATCTCACACAGTTGAACCTTTCTTTTGATTGAGCAGCTTTGAAACACTCTTGTTGTAGAATCTACAAGTGCATATTTGGAACGCTTTGTGGCCTATGATGAAAAAAGAAATATATTCACATAAACACTACACAGAAGCATGCTTAGAAACACTTTTGTGATGTATGCATTCATATCACGGAGTTGAACCTACCTTTTGATTCAGCTGTTTTGAATCTCTCTTTTTGTAGAATCTGCAGGAGGATATTTGCAGCCCTTTGCAGCCTATTTTGGAAAAGGAAATATTTTCACAAAGAAAATACACAGAAGCATTCTGAGAAACTTCTTTGTGGCGTGTGCATTCATATCACAGAGTTGAACCTTTCTTTTGAATAAGCAGTTTGGAAACACTATTTTTATAGAATCTGCAAGTGGATATTTGAAGCGCTTTGAGGATTATGGTTGAAAAGGTAATATCTTTACTTAAAAGCGATACAGAAGCATTCTCAGAAACTTCTTCATGATGTGTGCATTAATCTCACAGTGTTGAACTTTTTAAACTGAGCTGTTTTGAAACAATGTTTTTGGAAAACTTTCACATGTATATTTGGTGGGCTTGGAGGCCTATTATGGAAAAGGAAATATCTTCACATAAAAACTACACAGAAGCATTCTGAGAAACTTCTTTGTGATGTGTCCATTCATCTCACAGAGTTGAACATTTATTTTGATTGAGCAGTTTTGAAACACTCTTTTTGTAGAATCTGCAAGTGGACATTTGGAGTGCTATCAGGCCCATGTTGGAAAAAGAAATATCTTCACATAAAAACTACACAGAAGCATTCTGAGAAACTTCTTTTTGATGAGTGCATTCAACTCTCAGAGTTGAACCTAGCTTTTGATAGAGCAGTTTTGAAACTCTCTTTTTGAAGGACTGCAGGGGAATATTTGGAGCCCTTTCTAGCCTATTGTGGAAAAGGAAATAAGTTCCCCAAAAAACTACACAGAAGCATACTGAGAAACTTCTCTGTGATGTGTAAATTCAACTCACAGGGTTGAACCTATCTTTTCATAGAGCAGATTTGAAACTCTCTTTTTGTAGAATCTGTAATTGGATATTTGGAGCGCTCTGCGGCCTATGGTGGAAAAGGAAATATCTTCACATAAAAACTACACAGAAGCATTCTCAGAAACTACTTTATGATGTGTGTATTCATCTCACAGAGTTCAATCTTTCTTTTGATTGAGCAGTTTTGAAACACCCTTCTTGCAGAATCTGCAAGTGAATTTTTGGAGCGCTTTGTGGCCTGTTTTGGAAAAGGAAATATTTTCACATAAAAACTGTACAGAAGCATTCTGAGAAACTTATTTTCAATGTGTGCACTAATCTCACAGAATTGAAACTTTCTTTTGATTAGGCAGTTTGGAAACACTCTTTTTGGAGAATATGCACGTGGATATTAGGAGCGCTTTGAGGCCTATGTTGGAAAAGGAAATATCTTCACACAAAAGCTACACAGAAGCATTCAGAGAAACTTCTTTGTGATGGGCGCATTCAATTGATGGAGTTGAACCTATCTTTTGAATGAACAGTTTTGAAACTCTGTTTTTTGTATAATCTGCAAGAGGATATTTGGAGACCTTTGTGACCTACGGTGAAAAAGGAGATCACCTTTGTGATCTATGCCTTCATCTCACAGAGTTCTAATTTTCTTCTGATGAGCAGTTTTCAAACACTCTTTTTGTAGAATCTGCCAGTGGATATTTGCAGCTCTTTGAGGCCTATTGCCGAAAAGGAAATATCTTCCTATAAAAACTACACAGAAGCATTCTGAGAAACTTCTTTGATATGTGTGCATTAATCTCACTGAGTTGAACCTTTCTTTTGATTCAGCAGTTTGGAAACACTCTTTTTGTAGAATGTGCAACTGGATACTTGGAGCACTTTGATGCCTATTGTCTAAAAGGAAATATCTTCACACAGAAACTACACAGAATGATTCTGAGAAACTTCTTTGTGATGTGTGCAATCAACTCACATTGTTGAACCTATCTTTTGATTAAGCAGTTTTGAATCTCTCTTTTTGTAGAATCTGCAAGAGGATATTTGGAGCCCTATGCGGACTATTTCGGAAATTGAAATATCTTCACATAAAAACCACACAGAAGCATTCTGAGAAACTCCTTTGTGATGTGTACATTCATCTCAGAGAGTTGAAATTTTCTTTTGATTGAGCAGTTTTGAAGCACTCATTTTATACAATCTGGAAGGGGATATTTTAAGCAATTTGAGGCCTACAGTGGAAAAGGAAATATCTTCCCATAAAAGCTACATGGAAGCATTCTCAGAAACTTCTTTGTGATGTGTGCATTTGCCTCACAGAGTTAAATCTTTCTTTTGATTGAGCAGTTTTGAAACAATCTTTTTGTAGAGTTTGCAAGTGGATATTTGGAGTGCTTTGAAGCTTATTGTAGAAAAGGAATTATCTACTCATAAAAACTACACAGAAGCATTCTGAGAAACTTGTTGTGATGTGTGCCTTCATCACACAGAACTGAAACTTTCTTTTAATTGAGCAGCTTTGAATCTTTCTTTTTGTAGAATCTGCAAGTGGATAACTAGAGCCCTTGTGGCCTATTTTGGAAGGGAATTATCTTCCATAAAAACTACACAGAAGCATTCTGAGAAACTTCTTTGTGATGTGTGCATTTATCTCACTGAGTTAAACCTTCCTTTTGATTGACCATTTTGGAAACACTCTATGTAGAGTGTGCAAGTGGATATTTGGAGGGATTTGAGGCCTATAGGGAAAAGGAAATATATTCACATAAAAATTACACAGAAGCATTCTGAGAAACTTCTGTGTGATGTGTGCCTTCATCTAACAGGGTTGAACGTTTCTTTCGACTGAGAAGTTTTGAAACACTCTCTTTGTAGAATCTGCAAGAGGATATTTGGAGCAGTTTGAGGCCTAACGTGAAAAGGTAATATCTTCACATAAAAACTACACAGAAGCATTCTGAGAAACTTCTTCATGATATCAACATTCATCTCACAGAGTTGAACGTTTCCTTTGATTGAGGAATTTGGAAACCCTCTTTATGTAGGATCCGCAAAAGTATATTTGGAGTTCTTTGAGTTCTATTGTGGAAAAGGAAATATCTTCAAATAAAAATTACAGAGAGCCATTCTGAGAAAATTCTTTGTGATGTGTGCATTCATCTCACAGAGTTGAAACTTTGTTTTGATTGAGCAGTTTTGAAACATCCTTTTTATAGAATCTGCAAGTGGATATTTGAAGGGCTTTGAGGCCTACTGTGGAAAAGGAAATATCTTCACATAAAAACTACACAGAAGCATTCTGAGAAACTTCCTTGTGAGATGTGCATTCATCCACAGAGTTGAAGTTTTCTTTTGATTGATCAGTTTTGAAACACTGTTTTTGTATAATCTGCAAGTAGATATTTGGAGCACTTTGAGGCCTATGGTGGAAACAGAAATATCTTCACATATAAACTACACAGAAGCATTCTGAGAAACTTCTTTGTGATGTGTGTATTCTTCTCACAGAGTTGATCTTTTCTTTTGATGTAGCAGTTTTGTAACACTCTTTTTTTAGTATCTGCAAGTGGATATTTGAAGCGCTTTGAGTAATATTGTGGAACAATAAATATCTTCACATAAAAACTACAAAGAAACATTCTGAGTAACTTCCTTGTGATGTGTGCATTCATTTCACAGAGTTGAACTTTTCTTTTGATTAAGCAGTTTTGAAACACTCTTTTTGTAGAATCTGCAGGTGGATATTTTGAGCACTTAGAGGCCTATGGTGGAAAAGGAAATTTCCTTACATAAAAGCAACACAGAAGCATTCTGAGAAACCCCTTTTTATATGTGCATTCATCTCCAAGAGTTGAATTTTTCTTTTGATTGGGCAGTTTATAAACACTCTTTTTGTAGAATCTGCAAGTGAATATTTGGAATGCTTAAATACCTGTTGTGGAAAAGGAAATATATTCACATAAACCTACACAGAAGCATCCTGAGAGACATCTTTGTGATGTGTGCATTCATCTGACAGAGTTGAACTTTTCTTTTGATTGAGCAGTTTTGAAACACTCTTTCTGTAGAATCTGCAAGTGGATATTTGGTGCGCTTTGAGGCTTATGATGGATAAGGAAATATCTTCACAGAATAACTACAAAGAAGCATACTGAGAAACAGTTTTGAGATGTTTGCATTCAACTCACAGAGTTGAATTTATCTTTTGACAGGGCAGTTTTGAAACTCTCTTTTTGTAGAATCTGCAAGTGGATATTTGGAACCCTTTGCAGCCTATGGTGGAAAAGGAAATATTTTCCAATGAAAACTCTACAGAAACATTCTGAAAAACATCTTTGTGATGTGGGCATTCATCTCACGGAGTTCAGCCTTTCATTTGATTGAGCAGTTTTGAAACATTATTTTGCAGAATCCAGAAGTGGATATTTGGAGCTCTTTGAGGCCCATTGTGGAAGAGGAAATATCTTCACATGAAAACTACACAGAAGCATTATAAGAAATTCCTTTGTGATGTGTGCATTCATCTCACAGAGTGGAACTTTTCTTTCGATTGAGCAGCTTTGAAACACTCTTTTTGTAGAATCTGCGAGTCAATATTTGGAGCACATTGAGGCCTATTGTGGAAAAGGAAATATCTTCACAAAAAACTACACGCAAAAATTCTGAGAATCTTCTTTGTAATGTGAGCATTCAACTCACAAGTTGAAACTAACTTTTGATAGTGTAGTTTTGAAACTCTTTTTTTGCAAAATCTACAAGTGGATATTTGAGCCATTTGCAGCCTATGGTGGAAAAGGAAATATCTTCACATAAAAACAACACAGAAGCTTTCTGAGAAACTTCTTTTTGATGTGTGCATTCATCTCACAGAGTTGAAACTTTCTTTTTGTGGAGCAGTTTTTAAACGCTCTTTTTGCAGAATCCCCAAGTGGATATTTGGAGCGCTTGGAGGTATACTGTGGAAAAGGATTTGTCTTCAAATAAAACTACACAAAATCATTCTGAGAAACTTCCTGTGTTGTGTGCATTCATCTCACAGAGTTGTAACTTTCATTTGATTAAGCAGTTTTGAAACACTCTTTTTGTAGAACTTCCAAGTGGATATTTTGAGCGCTTTGAGGCCTATGGTGGAAAGGGAAATATCTTCACATAAAAATTACACAGAAGCATTCAGAGAAACTTCTTTGTGATGTATTCATTCATCCCACAGAGTTGAACCATTCTTTTGATTGAGTAGTTTTGAAAAACTTTTTTGTAGTATCCGCAAGTGGACATTTGAAGTGCTTTGAGGCCTATTGTGGAAAAGGAAATATCTTCACATAAAAACTACACAGAAGCTTTCTGAAAAACTTCTTTGTGATGTGTGCCTTAATCTTGTGGAGTTTAAATTTTCTTTTGATTGAGCAGTATGGAAACACTTTTTTTTGTGGAAACTGCAAGTGGATATTCAGAGCACTTTGTGGCCTATGGTGGAAAAGGAAGTATCTTCACATAAAAACTAGACAGAACCATTTGGAGAAACTTCTTTGTGATGTGTGCATACATCTTCCAGAGTTGAACCTTTCTTTTGAATGAGCAGTTTTGAAACACTCTTTTTGTAGAATCGTCAACTGGATATTTTGAATGCTATGAGATCTTTGTTGGGCTAGGAAATATCTTCACATAAAAACTAGACAGAAGCATCCTGAGAAACTTCTTTGTATATGTGCACTCAACTCACAGAGTTGAGCATTTCTTTTCATTCAGCAGTTTGGAAACAATCTTTTTGTAGTATCTGCAAATGGATATTTGGAGCGCTTTAAGGCCTATATTGGAAAAGGAGATATCTTCACATAAAAACTAGACAGAAGCATTCTGAGAAACTTCTTTGTGATGTGTGCATTCATCTCATAGATTTGAACTTCTATTTTGATTGAGCAGTTTTTAAACACTCTTTTTCTATGATCTGCATGTGGATATTTGGAGTGCTTTGAGGCCTTGGGTGGAATAGGAAATGTCTTCACATAAAAAGTAGACAGATGCATTCTGAGAAACTTCTTTTTTTTATTGTACTTTAAGATTTATGGTAGATGTGCACAATGTGCAGATTAGTTACATATGTATACATGTGCCATGCTGGTGTGCTGCCCGCATTAAGTCCTCATTCAGCATTAGGTATATCTCCTAATGCTATCCCTCCACCCTCCTTCCACCACGCAGCAGTCCCCAGAGTGTGATGTTCCCCTTCCTGCGTCCTTGTGTTCTCATTGTTCAATTTCCACCTATAAGTGAGAACATGCGGTGTTTGGTTTTTTGTCCTTTCAATAGTTTACTGAGAATTATGATTTCCAATTTCATCCATGTCCCTGCAAAGGGCATGAACTCATCATTTTTTATGGCTACATAGTATTCCATGGTGTATATATGCCACATTTTCTTAATCCAGTCTATTACTGTTGGACATTTCAGTTGGTCTCAAGTCTTTGCTATTGTGAATAGTTCCACAATAAACATATATGTGTGCATGTGTCTTTATAGCAGCATGATTTATATTCGTTTGCATATATACCCAGTAATGGGATGGCTGGGTCAAATGGTATTTCTAGTTCTAGATCCCTGAGGAATAGCCACACTGACTTCCACAATTGTCGAATCCATTTACAGTCCCACCAACAGTGTAAAAGTGTTCCTATTTCTCCACATCCTCTCCAGCACCTGTTGTTTCCTGACCTTTTAATGAATGCCATTCTAACTGGTGTGAGATGGTATCTCATTGTGGTTTTGATTTGCATTTCTCTGATGGTCAGTGATGGTGAGCATTTTTTCACGTTTTTTGGCTGCGTAAATGTCTTCTTTTGAGAAGTGTCTGTTCATGTCCTTTGACCACTTTTTGATGGGGTTGTTTCTTTTTATCTTGTAAATTTGTTTTAGTTCATTGTAGATTCTGGATATTAGCCCTTTCTCAGATGAGCATGTTGTGAAAATTATCTCCCATTTTGTAGGTTGCCAGTTCACTGTAATGGTAGTTTCTTTTGCTCTGTAGAAGCTATTTAGTTTAGTTAGATCCCATTTGTCAAATTTGACATTTGTTGCAATTGCTTTTGGTGTTTTAGACATGAAGTCCCTGCCCATGCCTATATCCTGAATGGTAATGGCTAGGTTATCATCTAGGGTTTTTATGATTTGGATTCACAGCCGAATTCTACCAGAGGTAAAAGGAGGAACTGGTACCATTCCTTCTGAACCTATTCCATTCAATAGAAAAAGAGGAAATCCTCCCTAACTCATTTTATGAGGCCAGCATCATCCTAATAACAAAGCTTGGCAGAGACAGAACAAAATAACAGAATTTTAGACCAATATCCTAGATGAACATTGATGCAGAAATCCTCAATAAAATACTGGCAAACAGAATCCAGCAACACATCAAAAAGCTTATCCACCATGATCAAGTGGGCTTCATCCCTGGGATGCAAGGCTGGTTCAATATACACAAATCAATAAATGTAATTCAGCATATAAACAGAACCGAAGACAAAAACCACGTGATTATCTCAGTAAATGCAGAAAAGGCCTTTGACAAAATTCAACAACCCTTCCTGCTAAAAACTTTCAATAAATTAGGTATTGATGGGACGTATCTCAAAATAATAAGAGCTATCTATGACAAACCCACAGCCAATATCATACTGAATGGGCAAAAACTGAAAGCATTCTCTTTGAATACTGGCACGAGACATGGATGCCCTCTCTCACCACTCCTATTCAACATAGTGTTGGAAGTTCTGGCCAGGGCAATTAGTCAGGAGAAGGAAATAAAGGGTATTCAATTAGGAAAAGAGGAAGTCAAATTACCCTGTTTGCAGAAGACATGATTGTATATCTAGAAAACCCCATTCTCACAGCCCAATATCTCCTTAAGCTGACAAGCAAATTCAGCAAAGTCTCAGGATACAAAATCAATGTACAAAAATCACAAGCATTCTTATACACCAATAACAAACAAACAGAGAGCCAAATCATGAGTGAATTCCCATTCACAATTGCTTAAAACAGAATAAAATACATAGGAATCCAACTTAAAAGGGACATGAAGGAACTCTTCAAGGAGAACTACAAACCACTGCTTAATGAAATAAAAGAGGAAACAAAGAAATGGAATATCATTCCATGCTCATGGGTAGGAAGAATCAATATCGTGAAAATGGCCATATTGCCCAAGGAAATTTATAGATTCAATGCCATCCCCATCAAGCTACCAAAGACTTTCTTCACAGAATTGGAGAAATCTACTTTAAAGTTCACATGGAATCAAAAAAGATCCTGCATCGCCAAGTCAATCCTAAGCCAAAAGAACAAAGCTGGAGGCATCATGCAACCTGACTTCATACTACAAGGCTACAGTAACCAAAACAGCATGGTACTGGTACTAAAACAGAGATATAGATCAATGGAACAGAAGAGAGTCCTCAGAAATAACACTGCATATCTACAAATATCTGACCATTGACAAATCTGAGAAAAACAAGCAAAGCTGAAAGGATTGCCTACTTAATAAATGGTGCTGGGAAAACTGGCTAGCCATATGTAGAAAGCTGAAAATGGATCCCTTCCTTACACCTTATACAAAAATTAATTCAAGATGGATTAAAGACTTAAACGTTAGACCTAAAACCATAGAAACTACTTTTTGATGTGTGCATTCAAATCACAGTGTTGAACTTTTCTTTTGATTGAGCAGTTTTTAAACACTCTTTTTGTAGAATCTGCAACTTGATATTTGGAGCGCTTTGAGGCCTATGGTGGAGAAGGAAATATCTTCACATAAAAACTAGACAGAAGCCTTCTGAGAAACTTCCTTGTGATGTTTGCATTCATCTCACACAGCTGAAACTTTCTTTTGATTGAGCAGTTTTGAACAACTCCTTTTGCAAAATCTGCAATTGGATATTTGGAGCACTATGTGGCCTATGGTGGAAAAGGAAATATCTTCGCATAAAAACTAGACACAAGCATTCTGAGAAACTTCTTCATGATGTGTGCATTCAACGCACAGAGTTGAACCTTTCATTTGATTGAGCAGTTTTGATATACTCTTCTAGAATCTGCAAGTGGCTATTTGGAGTGCTTTGCAGCCTATAGTGGAAAAGGAAATATCTTCACATTAAAACTACACAGAAGCATTCAGAGAAACTTCTTTTTGATGTGAGCATTCAACTCACAGAGTTGAACTTTTCCTTTTATTGAGCAGTTTGAAAACAGTCTTTTTGTAGTATCTGCAAATGGATATTTGGAGTGCTTTGAGGCCTACAGTTTAAAAGGAAATATCTTCACATAAAAACTAGACAGAAGGATTCAGAGAAATTTCTTTGTGATGTGTGCATTCATCTCACAGATTTGAAACTTTCTTTTTATTGAGCAGTTGAGACACTGTTTTTGTAGAATCTGCAAGTGGATATTTGGACAGCTTTGCGACCTATAGTGGAAAAGGAAATATCTTCACATAAAAACTACACAGAAGCATTCAGTGTAACTTCTTTGCGATATGTGCATTCATCTCACGTAGTTTAAACTTTCTTTTGATTCAGCAGTTTTGAAGCACTCTTTTTGTGGAATCTGCTAGTGGATATTTGGAGTGCATTGAGGCCTAGGATGGAAAAGGAAATATCTTCACTTAAAAACTAGACACAAGCATTCTGAAAAACTTCTTTGTGACGTGTGTATTCATCTCACAGAGTTGAACATTTCTTTTGATTGAGCAGTTTGGAAACAGTCTTTTGGTAGTATCTGCAATTGGATATTTGGAGTGCTTTGAAGCATAGAGTGGAAAAAGAAATATCTTCACATAAAAACTAGACAGAAGCATTCTGAGAAACTTCGTTGTGATGTGTGCATTCAACTCACATAGTTGAACGTTTCCTTTGATTGCACAATTTGGAAACAGTCTTTTGTAGTATCTGCAAATGGATATTTGGAGAGCTTTGAGGCCTATGGTGGGAAAGGAAATATCTTCAAATAAAAACTAGATAGAGGCATTCTGAGAAACTTCTCTGTGATGTGAGCATTCATCTCACAGAGGTAAACCTTTCTTTTGACAGAGCAGTTTTGAAACACTCTTTTGGGCGAATCCGCAAGAGGTTATTTGGAGCACTTTGAGGCCCATGGTGGAAAAGGAAATAACATCACATAAACACTAGACAGAAGCATTCTGAGAAAATACCATGTGATGTCTGCATTCCTGTGAAAGAATTCAATATTTCTTTGGTTTGAGGACTTTTGAAACACTCTTTTTGTAGAATCCACAATTGGATACTTGGAGAGCTTTGAAACCTATGGTGGAAAAAGAAATATCTTCACATAAAAACTAGACAGAAGAAATCTGAGAAACTTCTTCGTGATGTGTGCATTCACTCACAGGGTTGAAACTTTCTTTTGATTTAGCAGTTTGTAAACAGTATTTTTGTAGTATATGCAAATGGTTATTTGTGGTGCTTTGAGGCCTATAGAGGAAAATGAAATATCTTCACATAAAAACTAGACAGAAGAATTCTGAGAAACTTCTTTGTGATGCGTGCATTCAATTCACAGAGATGAAACTTTCTTTTGATTGAGCACTTTTGAAATCCTTTTTCATAGATACTGCAAGTGGATATTTGGAGCTCTTTGAGCCCTTTGGTGGAAAAGGAAATATCTTCACATAAAAATTAGACAGAAGCATTCTGAGAAATATCTTTGTGATGTTTGCGTTCATCTCACAGAGTTGAACCTTTTTTTTGATTGAGCAGTTTTGAAACACTCTTTTTGTAAAATCTGCAAGTGGATGTCTGGAGCGCATTGGGGCCTATGGTGGAAAAGGAAACATCTTCACATAAAAACTACACAGAAGTAATCTGAGAAACTTCTTTCTGATGTGCGCATTCAACTCACAGAGTTGAAACATTCTTTTGATTGAGCAGTTTTGAAGCACACTTTCTGTAGAATCTGCAAGTGGATATTTGGAGAGATTTGAGGCCTACAGTGGAAAGGGAAATACCTTCATATAAAAACTTGACAGAGGCTTTCTGAGAAGCTGGCTTTAATGTATACATTCATCTCACACAGTTGAACTTTTCTTTTGTTTAAGCAGTATTGAAACACTCTTTTTATAGAATCTGCAGGTGGATACTTGGAGGGCTTTGAGGTCTATGGTGGAAAAGGAAATATCCTCACATAAAAACAAGACAGAAGCATTCTGAGAAATTTCCTTGTGATGTGTGTATTCAGCTGACACAGTTGAACCATTATTTTGATTGAGCAGTATGGAGACAATGTTTTGGTAGTTTCTGAAACTGGATACTTGGAGCGCTTTGAGTCCTATGGTGGAAAAGGAAATATCTTCACATAAAAACTAGACAGAAGCATTCTGAGAAACTTCTTTGTGAAGTGTGCATTCAATTCATAGAGTTGAAACTTTCTTTAGGGTGAGCAGTTTTGAAACACTCTTTTTGTAGAATCTGCAAGTGGATATTTGGAGCACTTTGTGGCCTCTAGTGGAAAACAAAATATCTTCACATAAATACTACAAAGAAGCATTCTGAGAAACTTCTTTGTGACGTGCACATTCATCTCACAGAGTTGAACCTTTCTTTTGATTGAGCAGTTTTGAAACACTCCTTTTGTAGAGTCTGAAAGAGCTTATTTGCAGTGCTTTGAGTGCTAAGGTGGAAAATAAATACCTTAACATAAAAACTAGACAGAAGCATTCACAGAACCTTGTTTGTGATGTGTGCATTCATCGCACAGAGTGGAACCTTACTTTTGATTGAGCAGTTTTGAAACACTATTTTTGTAGAATCTGCAAGTGGATATTTGGAGCGTTTTGAGGCCTAAGGTGGAAAAGGTAATATCTTCACATAAAAACTAGATAGAAGTATTCTGAGAAACATCTTAGTGATGTGTGCATTCATCTCACAGAGTAGAACCTTTCTATATATAGAGGAGTTTTGAAACCCTCTTTTTATGGATTCTGCATGTGGGTATTTGGGGTGCTTTGCAGCCCATGGTGAAAAAGGAAATATCTTTACATAAAAACTAGACAGAAGCATTCTGAGAGACTTCTTTGTGATGTTTGCATTCATCTCACAGAGTTGAACCTTACTTTTGATTGAGCAGTTTTGAAACACTCTTTTTGTAGAATCTGCAACTTGATATTTTTAGCGATTTGTGGCGTATGGTGGAAAAGGAAATAACTTCACACAGAAACTAGACAAAAGTGTTCTGAGAAACTTCTTAGTTATATGTGCATTCAACTCACAGAGTTGAACCTTTCTTTTGATTGAGCAGTTTAGAAACACACTTTTTGTAGAAACTGCAAGTGGATATTTGGAGAGATTTGCAGCCTATGGTGAAAAAGGAAATATTTTAACATAAAAACTAGACAGAAGCATTCTGAGAAACCTCTTTATAATGTGTGCATTCATCTCACAAAGTTGAAATTTTCTTTTGATTCAATAGTTTTGAAACACTCCTTTGTAGAATCTGCAAGTGGAATTTCAAATGCTTTGAGGTCTTTGGTGGAAAAGGAAATATCTTCATTTAAAAGCTAAACAGAAGCATTCTGAGAAACTTCATTGTGATGTGTGCCTTCATCTCACAGAGTTGAAACTTTCTTTTGATAGAGCAGTTTTCAAACACTCTTTTTGGAGGGTCTGCAAGTGGATATTTGGATCGATTTGAGGCCTACGATGGAAAAGGAAACATCTTCACTTAAAAACAAGACAGAGGCATTCTGAGAAATTTCTTTGTGATGTGTGCATTCATCTCACAATGTTGAACACTGCTTTAGATACAGCAGTTTTGAAACACTCTTTTTGTAGAATCTGCAAATAGATAGGGGCCTAAGGTGCAAAAGAAATATCTTCACATAAACACCAGACAGAAGCATTCTGAGACACAACTTTGTGATGTGTGCATTCATCTCTCCAGGCTCAACCTTTAATTTGATTGAGCAGATTTGAAACACTCTTTTTGTAGAACCTGCAAGTGGATATTTCGAGTTCTTTGCGGCCTCTAGTGGAAAGGGAAATATCTTCACATGATAATTAGACAGAAGCATTCTGAGAAACTTCTTTGTGATGTGTGCATTCATCTCACAGATTTAAACGATTCTTTTGATTGAGCAGTTTTGAAACACTCTTTTTGTAGAATCTGCAAGTTGATAATTGGAGTGCTCTGAGGCCTATGGTGGAAAAGGAAATATCTTCACATAAAAACTAGACAGAAGCATTCTGAGAAACTTCTTTGTGATGTGTTCATTCATCTCATGGAGTTGAGCCTTTCTTTTGATTGAGCAGTTTTGAAATACTCTTTTTGTAGAATTTGCAAGTGGATATTTTGAGGGCATTGAGACCTATGGTGGAAAAGGAAATATCTTCACACAAAAATTAGAAACATTCTGAGAATCTGCTCTGTGATGTGTGTGTTTATCTCACAGAGTTGAAGATTTCTTTTGACTGAGCAGTTTTGAAACACTCTTTATAGAATCTGCTGGGGATATTTGGAACGCTTTGGGGCCAATTGTGGAAAATGAAATATCTTCACATAAAAACTACACAGAAGCTTTCTGAGAAACTTCTTTGTGATGTGTGCATTCATCTCACAGAGGTGAACCTTTCTTTTGATTGAGCGGTTTTGAAAAACTCTTTTTGCAGAATCTGCAAATGTGTATTTGGAGCGCTTTGTACACTATTGTGGAAAAGGAACTATCTTCACATAAAATCTAGGCAGAAGCATTCTGAAAAACCTCTTTGTGATGTGTGCATTCATCTCACAGAATTGAACCTCTCTTTTCATTGAACAGTTTTGAAACACTCTTTTTGTGGAATCTGTAAATGGATATTTGGAGCGCTTTGAGGCCTATGGTGGAAAAGAAATATCTTCACATAAAAACTTCACAGAAGAATCTGAGAAACTTCTCCATGATGTGCACTTTCGTCTCACACAGTTCAAACTTTCTTTTGATTGAGCAGCTTTTAAACACTCTATTTGTAGAATCTGCAATTGGAGACTTAGAGTTCTTTGAGTCCTATGGTGGAAAAGGAAATGTCTTCACATAAAAACTACACAGAAGCATTCTGAGATACTCCTTTGTGATGTGTGCATTCATCTTACAGTGTTGAACCTTTCTTTTGATTGAGCAGTTTTGAAACCTCTTTTTGTAGAATCTGCAAGTGGATATTTGGAGTGCTTTGAGGCCTATGGTAGAAAAGGAAATATCTTCACTTAAAAATGACACAGAAGCATTATAAGAAATATCTTTCTGATGAGTGCATTCAACTCACAGAGTTGAACCTTTCTTTAGATTGAGGAGCTTGAGACACTCTTTCTTTAGAGTCTGCAACTGTATATTTGGAGCGTTTTGTGGCCTATGTTGGAAAAGGAAATTTCTTCAAATAAAAGGTAGACAAAAGCACTCTGTGAAACTTCTTTGTCATGTATGCATTCATCTCACAGATTTCAACCTCTCTTTTGATTGAGAAGTTTTCAAACACTCTTTTTGTTGAATCTGCAAGTGGATATTTGGAGTGCTTTGAGGCCTATGGTGGAGAAGAAAATATTTTCACATAAAAATTAGAGAGAAGCATTCTGACAAATTTCTTTGTGATGTGTGCATTCATCTCAGAGAGTTGAACCTTTCTTTTGTTTGAGCAGTTTTGAAACACTCTTTTTGTAGTACCTGCAAGCAGATATTTTGAGTAATTTCAGGCCTCTGGTGGAAAAGGAAATACCGTCACATAAAAGCTAGACAGAAGCATTCTGAGTAGCTTCTTTGTGATGTGTGCATTCATTTCACAGAGTTCAACCTTTCTTTTGATTGAGCAGTTTTGAAACACACTTTTTGTGCAATCTGAAAGTGGATATTTGGAGCCCTTTGGGGCTTATGGTGGAAAAGGAATTATCTTCCCAATAAACTAGACAGAATCATTCTAAGAAACTACTTTGCCATGTGTGCATTCATCTCTCAGAGTTGAATCTTTCTTTTGATTGAGCAGTTTTGAATCACTCCTTTTGTAGAATCTGCAAGTGGATATTTGGAGCACTTTATGGACTATTGTGGAAAAGGAAAAATCTTCTCATAAAAACAAGACAGAAACATTCTGAGAAACTACTTTGTGATGTCTGGTTTCAACTCACAGAGTTGAAACTTTATTTTGTTTGAGCAGTTTTGAAACACATTTTTTGTAGACTCTGCAAGTGGATATGAGGAGCACTTTGCGGCCTAAGGTGGAAAAAGAAATATCTTCACATAAAAACTGGACAGAAGCATTCTGAGAAACTTCTTTTTGATGTGTGCATTCATCTCACTGACTTGAAAATTTCTTTTTATTCAGCATTTTTGAAACATTCTTTTTGTACAATCTGCAAGTGGATATTTGGAGAGCTTTCAGACCTATGTTGGAAACGGAAATATCTTCACATGAAAACTAGACAAAAGCATTTGGACAAACATCTATGTGATATTTGCCTTCATCTCACAGAGTCGAACATTTCTTTTGATTGAGCAGTTTTTAAACTATCTATTTGAAGAATCTGCAAGTGGATATTTGAAGATCTCTGAGGTCAATGCTGAAAAAGGAAATATCTTCATATAAAGATCAGAGAGAAGCAGTCTGGGAAACTTCTTTTTATTGTGTGCATTCATCCCAAAGAGTTGACCATTTCTATTTATTGAGCAGTTTTGAAACACTGTTTTTTTAGAATCTGCAAGTGGATATTTGGAGCACTTTGAGCCCTTTGGTGGAAAAGGAAATATCTTCACATAAAAATTAGACAGAAGCATTCTGAGAAACTTCTTTGTGATGTTTGCGTTCATCTCATAGAGTTGAACCTTTCTTCTGATAGAGCAGTTTTGAAACACTCTTTTTGTAGAATCTGCAGGTGGATGTTTGGAGTGCATTGGGGCCTATGGAGGAAAAGGAAACATCTTCAAATAAAAACTACACAGTAGTAATCTGAGAAACTTCTTTGTGCTGTTCACATTCAACTCACAGAGTTGAAACTTTCTTTTGATTGACCAGTTTTGAAACAGTCTTTATGTAGTATCTGCAAATGGATATTTGGAGTGGATTGAGGCCTATGGTGGAAAAGGAAATATTTTCACGTAAAAACTTGACAGAAGCATTCTGAGAAACTTTTTTGTGATGTGTGCATTCATCTCACAGAGTTGAAACTTTCTTTTGATTGAGCAGTTTTGAAACAGTCCTTTTGTACAATCCACAAGTGGATGTTTGGAGCCCCTTAGGGCCTATGGTGAAAAAGGAAATATCGTCCCATAAAAACTAAACATGAGAATTCTGAGAAACTTCTTTGTGATATTTGCATTCATCTCTCAGTGTTGAATCTTTTTTTTAATTGAGCAGTGTTGAAACACTGTTTTTCTACAATCTGCAAGTGGATATTTGGAGTGCTTTGAGGTCTATGGTGGAAAAGGAAATGTCTTCACGTGAAAACTAAACTGAAGCTTTCTGAGAAAGTTCTTTGTGATGTGTGCATTCAACCCACAAGGTTGAACCTTTATTTTGATTGAGCAGTTTTAAAACACAGTTTTTGTTGAATCTGCAAGTGGATATTTTGCATGATATGCAACATTTACTGGAAAAGGAATATCTTCACATAAATACTTGACAGGAGCATTCAGAGAAACTACTTTGTGATGTGTGCATTCATCTCACACAGTTGAACCTTTCTATTAATTAAGCAGTTTTGAAGCACTCTTTTTGTAGAATCTGCAAGTGGTGATTGGAGCACTTTGAGGCCTATGTTGCAAAAGGAAATATCTTCACGTAAAAACTAGACAAAAGCATTCTGAGAAAGTTCTTTGTGATGTGTACATTCATCTCACAGAGTTGAAACTTTCTTTTGATTGAGCAGTTTTGAAACACTCTTTTTGTAGAATCTGAAAGTGCATATACGGATCGCTTTGAGTCCTGCAGTAGAAAAGGAAATAACTTCACATAAAAACAAGACAGAAACATTCTGAGAAACTTCTTTGTGATGTGTGCATTGATCTCACAGTGTTGAACCTTTCTTTTGATTGAGCAGTTTTAAAACACTCTTTTTGTAGAATCTGCAATTGGATATTTGGAGCATTTCAGGCCCATGGAGGAAAAGCAATTATCTTCACATAAAAACTAGACAGAAGTATTCTAAGAAATTTTTTTGTGATGCGTGCGTTCATCTCACAGAATTTAACCTTCCTTTTGACTGAGCAGTTTTTAAACACTCTATTTGTAGAATCTGCATGTGGATATTTGGAGCACCTTGAGGTCAATGGTGGAAAAGGATATGTCTTCATATAAAAATTAGACAGAAGCATTTTGAGAAACTTCTTACTGATGTGTGTGTTCATCTCACAGAGTTGAAGATTTCTTTTGGTAGGACAGTTTTGAAACACTCTTTTTGTTGAATCTGCCTTTGGATGTTTGGAGCACTTTGGGGCCTATGATGGAAAAGGAAATATCTTCACATAAAAACTACTCAGAAAGAATCTGAGAAACTTCTTTGTGATGTGTGCATTCAACTCACAGAATGGAACCTTTCCTTTGATTGATCAGTTTTGAAACGCTCTTTTTGTAGCATCTTCAAATGTATATTTTGTGCGGACTCAGGCATACGGTGGAAAAGGACATATCTTCACATAAATACTAGACAGAAGCATTCTGAGAAACTTATTTGTGATGAGTGTATTCAACTCACAGAGTTAAAACTTTCTTTTGATTGAGCAGTTTTGAAACACACTTTTGCAGAATCTGCCTGTTTATGTTTGCAGATCTTTGGGACCTATGGTGGAAAAGGAAATATCTTCAGAAAAACTAAACAGAAGCATTCTGAAAAACTCCCTTTTGATGTGTGCATTCAATTCACAGAGTTGAACATTTCTTTTGATTGAGGAGTTTTGAAACACTCTTTTTGTGGTATCTGCCAACGGATATTTGGAGGAGATTGAGGCCTATAGTGGAAAATGACATATCTTCACATAAATACCAGAAAGAAGCATTCTGAGAAACTTATTTGTGATGTGTGTATTTAACTCACAGGGTTGAAACTATCTTTTGATTAAGCAGTTTTGAAGCACTCTTCTTGTAGAATCTGCAGATGGATATTTGGAGCGCTTTGAGGCCTATGGTGGAAAAGGAAGTATCTTCATATAAAAACTTGACAGAAGCATTCTGAGAAACTTCTTTTTGATGTGTGCATTCATGTCACAGAGCTGAACCCTTCTTTTGATTGAGCAGTTTTGAAACAGTCCTTTTGTAGGATCTGCAAGGGGATGTTTGGTTAGCCATGGGGCCTATGGTGGAAAAGGAAATATCTTCACATAAAAACTAAGCAGGAGCATTCTGAGAAACTTCTTTGTGATGTTTGCATTCATCTCACAGAGTTGAATCTTTCTTATAATTGACCATTGTTGAAACACTCTTTTTGTACAATCTGCAAGTGAATACTTGGAGTGCTTTGAGGCCTATGGTGGAAAAGACATATCTTCACATACGAAGTACACGGAAGCAATCTAAGAAACTTCTTTGTGATGTGTGCATTCACCTCACAGTGTTGAACCTTTCTTTTGATTGAGCAGTTGTGAAACACTGTTTTTGTAGAAACTGCAATTGGATATTTAGAGTACTTTGAGACCTATGTTGAAAAAGGTAATATCTTCACATAAAAAAGAGACAGAAGAATTCTGACAAACTTCTTTGTGATGTGTGCATTCATCTCACAGAGTTGAATTTATCTTTTGATTGATCAGTTTTGAAACACTCTTTTTGTAGAATGTGCAAGTGGATATTTGGAGCGCTTTGCGGCTTATGGTGGAAAAGAAATATATTCACATAAAAACTAGAAGGAAGCATTCTGAGAAACTTCTTTGTGATGTGTGCAGTCATCTCACAGAGTTGAACCTTTCTTTTTATTGAGCACTTTTGCAACACTCTTTTTGTAAAACCTGCAAGGGGATTTTTAGAGCGCTTTGAGGCCTATGGTGGAAAAGGAAATATTTTCCCATAAAAACTACACAGAAGCATTCTGAGAAACTTCTTTTTGATGTCTGCATTCTACTAACAGAGATGAAGCTTTCTTTTGACAGAGCAGTTTTGAAACACTCTTTTTGTAGATTCTGCAAGTGGATATTTTGAGTGCTTTGCCACCTGTGGTGGGAAGGAATATATCTTTACATAAAAACTAGACAGAAGCATTCTGAGAAACTACTTTGTGATGCGTGCATTCATATCTCAGAGTTGAACCTTACTGTCAATTGAGCAGTTTGGATATACTGTTTTTGTAGAATCTGTAAGTGGGTATTTGGAGCCCTTTGTTTCTTACAGTGGAAAAGGAAATATCTTCACATAAAAACTAGAAAGAAGCATTCTGAGAAACTTCTTTGTGATGTGTGCATTCATCTCACAGAGTTGAACCTTTCTTTTGATTGAGCAGCTTTGAAAAACTCTTTTTGTAGAATCTGCAAGTGGATATTTGGAGCGCTTTGTGACCTATAGTCAAAAAGGTGATATGTTCACACAGAAACTAGACAGAAGCATTCTAAGAAACTTCTTTGTGATGTGTGCATTCATCTCACAGAGTTGAACTTTCTTTTGATTGAACTGTTTGGAACCAGTCGTTTTGTAGAATCTGCAAAGGGGTATTTGTGAGCCCTTTGAAGCCTATGGGGTAATAGGAAATATCTTCACATGAAAACTAAACAGAAAATTTCTGAGAAAATTATTTCTGATGTGTGCTTTAATCTCACAGTGTTGAAACTTTCTTTTGATTGGGCACTTTGGAATCAGTCTTTTCGTAGAATCTGCAAGTGGATATTTGGAGCGCTTTGAGACCTATGGTGAAAAAGAAATATCTTCACATAAAAAATAGACAGAAGCATTCTGAGAAACTTCTTTTTGAAGTGTGCATTCATTTAACAGACTTGAACCTTTGTATTGATTGAGTAGTTTGGAAACAGTCGTTTTGTAGACTCTGTAGAGGGATATTTGTCAGACCACTGAAGCCTCTGGGGAAATAGGAAATATCTTCAGATAAGAACTAGACAGAAACATTCTGAGAAACGACCTTCCAATGTGTGCATTCATCTCACAGATTTGAACCTTTCTTTTGATTGAGCAGTTTGGAAACTGTCTTTCTGTACTATCTGCAAATGGATATTTGGCATGCTTTGAGGCATACGTTGAAAAAGGAAATATATTCATATAAAAACTTGACAGAAGCATTCTGAGGAACTTCTTTTTTATGTGTGCATTCATTTCACAGTGCTGAACCTTTCTTTTGATTGAGTAGTTTTGAAACACTCTTCTTGTAGTATCTACAAGTGGATATTTGTAGTACTTGGGACCTACAGAGGAAAGGATATATCTTCACCTAAAACCTAGACAGAAGCATTCTGAGAAACTTCTCTGTGATTTTTGCATTAATCTCACCGAATTCAACCTTTTTTTTTTGATTGAGCAGTTTGGAAACCCTCTTTTAATAGAATCTGCACGTGTATATTTGGAGCGCTTTGTAGCCTATAGTGGAAAAGAAATAACTTCACGTAAAAACTAGACAGAAGCATTCTGAGTAACTTCCTGTGACTTGTGTGTTCATCTCACAGAATTGAATCTTTCTTTTGATTGAGCAGTTTGGAAACGTTCCTTTTGTAGAATTTGCAAGTGGATATTTGGAGGGCTTTGCAGACTACAGTGGAAAGAGAAATATCTTCACATTAAAACTAGACAGAAGCATTCTGAGAAACTTCTTTGTGATGTGTACATTCATATCACAGACGTAAACCTTTCTTTTGATGGAGCAGTTTGGAAACAGTCGTTTTGTACAATCTGCAAAGGGACATTTGTGAACCTGTTGAGGCCTCTGCGACAATAGGAAATATCTTCACATAAAAACTAGACAGAAACTTTCTGAGAAACCTCCTTGTGTTGTGTGTGTTCATCTCACAGAGTTGAAACTTTCTTTTTATTGAGAAGTTTTGAAACACTCTTTTTATAGAATCTGCAAGTGGATAGTTGGAGTGCTTTGCACCTTATAGTTGAAAAGGAAATATCTTCACGTAAAAACTAGACAGAAGCATTCAGATAAACTTCTTTGTGATGTGTGCATTCATCTCACAGAGCTGAACCTTTCTTTATTTTGAAAAGTTTCAAATAAGTTGTTTTCCAGAATCTGCAAAGGGATATTTTGGAGCCCTTTGTGGCCTCTAGGGAAACCGAACATAATTTCACATAAAAAATAGACAGAAACTTTCTGAGAGATTTCTTTGCAATGTGTACCTTCTTCTTACAGAGCTGAAACTTACTTTTGATTGAGCAGTTTGGAAACAGTTTTTTGCAGAATTGGCAAATGGATATTTGGAGTTCTTTGCAGCCTCTGGTGGAAAAGGAAATATCTTTACATAAAAACTAGAGAGAAGCATTCTGAGAAACATCTTTGAGGTGTGTGCATTCAACTCACAGAGTTGAACCAATCTTTTGATTGAGCAGTTGGAAACTTTCTTTTTGTAGTATCTACAAATGTATGTTTGGAACGCTTAGAGGACTATATTTGAAAAGGAAGTATCTTCACATAAAAACTAGGCAGAAGCATTCTGAGAAACTTCTTAGTGATGTGTGCATTCATCTGGGGGAGTTGAAAGACTCCTTTGATTGAGCAGTTTGGAAACAATCTTTTTGTAGTATCTGCATGTGGATATTTGGAGCGCTTTGTGGCCAATGATGGAAAAGGAAATATCTTCACACAAAAGCTAGACTGAAGCATTCTGAGAAACTTCTGTGTGATGTGTGCATTCATCCCACAGAGTTGGAACTTTCTTTTCATTGAACAGTTTCAAAACACTCTTTCTGTAGAATCTTCAAGTGGATATTTGGAGAGCTTTGCAGCCTCTTCTGGAAAAGGAAATATCTTCACATAAAAATTAGACAGAAACATTCTGAGAACCTTCTTTTTGATGGGTGCATTCAACTCACCACGTTGAACGTTTCCTTTGATTCAGCAATTTTGAAACACTCTTTTTGTAGAATCTGCAATTGGATATTGCAGCACTTTGAGGCCTACGTTCAAAAGGAAATATCTTCACATAAAAACTAGACAGAAGCATTCTGAGAAACTTCATTGTGATGGATACATTTTTCTCACAGACTTGAAGCATTCTTTTGATTGAGTAGTTTTGAAACACTCTTTTTGTAGAATCTGCAGGTGGACATTTGGAGTGCTTTGAGGCCTACAGTGGAAAAGGAAGTACCTTAACATAAAAATTAGACAGAAGCATTCTGAAAAACTTCTTTGTGATGTTTGCATTCATCTCACAGAGTTGAACCTTTCTTTTGATAATGCAGTTTTGAAACATTCTTTTTGTAGAATCTGCAAGTGGATATTTGGAGCGATTGGTGGCCTACGATGGAAAAGGAAATATCTTCACATAAAAACTAGACAGAAGCATTCTGAGAAACTTCTTTCTGATGTGTTCATTCAACTCACAGAGTTCAACAACTGTTTTGTTAGAGCAGTTTGGAAATAGTCATTTTGTAGTATCTGCAAATCAATATTTGGAGTGCTTTAAGGCCTGTGGTGGAAAAGGAAAAATCTTCACGTAAAAATTGGACAAAAGCATTCTGAGAAATTTCTTTGTGATGTGTGCATTTCTCTCACAGATTTGAACATTTCTTTTGATTTAGCAGTTTTGAAACACTCTTTTTATGGTATTGAAATTGGATATTTCGAGCGCTTTGCAGATTCCAGTGGAAAAGGAAATATCTTTACATAGAAACTCGACAGAAGCATTCTGAGAAACTGCTTTGTGATGTGTGCATTCATCTCACCGAGTTCAAACTTTCTTTTTATTGACCAGTTTTGAAATACTCTTTTTGTTGAATCTGTAAGTGGATATTTGTTGTTATTAGAGGCCTTTTTTGAAAAAGGAAATATCTTCATATAAAAACTAGGCAGAAGTATTCTGAGAAACTTCTTAGTGATGTGTGTATTCATCTCACAGAGTTAAACCACACTTTTGATTGAGCAGTTTGGAACAGACTTTTTGTAGTATCTGCATGTGGATATTTAGAGCACTTTGATGCCTATGGTGGAAAAGGAAATACCTTAACATAGAAATTAGAAAGAAGGATTCTGAGAAACTTCTTTCTGTTGTCTGCATTCATCTCACAGAGTTGAACCTTTCCTTTGATTGAACATTTTTGAAACACTCTTTTTGTAGAATCTGCAAGTGGATATTTGGAGTGCTGTGAGGCCTATGGTGGAAAAGGACATATCTTCACATAAGAACTGTAAAGCAGGTTTCCTAAAAACAGCCTTGTGATGTGTGCATTCATCTCACAGAGGTAACGGTTTATTTTCTCTGTTCAGTCTGGAAAATCTCTTCTTGTACAATCTGAAAAGGGGTATTTTTGAGCACTTTGAGGCCTATGTTGACAAAGGAAATATCTTCACATACAAAGTAAAAAGAAAGTTTCTCAGATACTTCTTTGAGATATGTGCATTCATCTCACAGAGTTGAATCTCTCTTTTGATTGAGCAGTTTGGAAATGGCATTTTTACAGAATCTGCAAATGGATATTTTTGAGCACTTTGAGGCCTATGCAGAAAAAGAAGCATCTTCAAAGAAAACTATAAAGAAGGTTTCTAAGAAACTGTTTTGTGATGTCTTCATTCATCTCACAGATGTAAATGATTCTTTTCTTTTATCAGTTGGGAAACTCTGTTTTTTTAGAATCTGCTAAGGGATATTTGTGAGTGCATAGAGCCTTATGGTGAAAAAGAATTGTCTTCACATAAAAACTAGACAGAAACCTACTGAGAAACTTCTTAGTGATGTGTGCATTCATCTCACAGAATTGAAACTTTCTTTTGATTGAGCAGTTTGGAAACATCTCTTTGTGGAATCTGTAAAGGGATATATCTGAGCACTTTGAGGCCTATGGTGAAAGAGAAAATATGTCCACATAAAAACTAGACTAAAGAATTCTGAGAAACTGCCTTGTAATGTATGCATTCATCTCACAGATTTCAACAATTCTTTTGATTGAGCAGTTGGGAAACCGTCTGTTTGTAGAATCTGCAAAGGTATATTTGTGAGCGCTTTGAGGTCTGTGGTTAAAAGGAAATATCTTCACATAAAAACTATAAAGAAGGTTTGTGAACAACCTCTTTGTGATGTGTGCATTCATCTCACAGAGTTGAACCATTCCTTTGACTCAGCAGTTTGGAAACAGTCTTTTTTTAGGATCTGCAAAGGGATACTTTTGAGCACTTTGAGGCCCGTGGTGAAAAAGGAAACACATTCACATAAAAACAAGATAGAAGCTTTATGAGAAACATCTTTTTGATATACGTATTCATCCCAGAGAGGTGAACCTTTCTTTTGATGAGCAGTTTGGAAGCAGTATTTTGTAGAATTTCCAAATGGTTATTAGTTAGCACTTTGTGTCCTATGTTGAAAAAGGAATTATCTTTACATAAATACTAGACAGAATATTTCAGAGAAACTGCTTTTTGATGTGTGATATCATCCCACAGGGTTAACCATTTCTCTTCATTGAGCAGATTGGAAATTCTGCTCTTGTAAAATCTGCAAAGGGATATTTGTCAGTGCTTTGAGGCCTATGGTGAAAAAGGAATTATCTTCATGTAAAAACTGGACAGAAGTTTTCTGTGAAACAACTTGGAGATGCGAGAATTCATCTCACAGAATTGAAACATCCTTTTGATTGAGCAGTTTGTAAACAGTATTTTGGTAGAATCTGCAAAGGGATATTTGTGATGCTTTGATGCCTATGGTGAAAAAGGAAATATTTTCACATGAAAACTAGAGAGAAGTTTTCTGAGAAACCTCCTTGTGATGTGTGCATTCATCTCACAGATTTGAACCTTTCATTGGATTGAGCAATTTGGATACAGTATTTTTGCAGAATCTGTAAAGGCATATTTTTGAGAACTTTGAGGCTTATGATGAAATAGGAAATATCTTCACATAAAAACTGGACAGAAGCTTCCCAAGAAACTTCTTTGTGATGTGTGCATTCATCTCATAGAGCTCAACCATTCTTTTGATTGAACAGTTTGGAAACAATCTTTTTGTAGAATCTGCAAAGGGATATTTATGAGTGCTTTGAGGCCTATGGTGAAAAAGGAAATATATTCACATAAAAAGTATAAACAAGGTTTCTCAGAAACAGCTTTGTGATGTAAGCATTCATCTCACAGAGGTAAAATTTTCTTTTCTCTGGTCAGTCTGGAAACTCTTCTTGTAGAGTTGGCAAAGGGATATTTATGAGTCCTTTGAGGCTTATGGTGAAAAAAGAAATATCTTCACATAAAAATTAGAGAGAGGCTTTCTGAGAAACGTCTTTGTGATGTGGGAATTCATCTCACAAAGATGAAACTTACTTTTGATTGAGCAGTATGGAAACTATCTGTTTGTGGAATCTGCAAAGGGATATTTATGAGCATTTTGACGCCAATGGTAAAAAAGGAAATGTATTCATATAAAAGGTATAAAGAAGGTTTCTTAGAAACAGCTTTGTGATGTGTGCATCGATCTCACAGAGGTAAATGTTTATTTTATCTGATTAGTCTGGAAACTCTGTTCTTGTAGAATCTGCAAAGGGATATTTGTGAGTGCTTTGAGGCCTACGGTGAAAAAGAAAATATCTTCACATAAAAACTAGACGGAAGAGTTCTTAGTGGCTTCTTTGTGATGTGTGCAATCATCTCACAGAGTTCAACCATTATTTTGATTGAGGAGTCTGGAAACTGCCTTTTTGTAGAATCTGCAAGGTATATTTTTCAGGACTTTGAGTGCTATGGTGAAAAAGGAAATATCTTCACATAAACAATGGACAGAAAATTTCTGAGAAACCTCTTTGTGATGTGTGCATCCATCTCACAGAGTTCAAACATTTATTTGGTTGAGCAGTTGGGAAGACGTCTTTTTGCAGAATCTGCAAAGGGATATTGCTGAGCACTTTGAGGCTTATGGTGAAAAAGGAAATACCTTCACATAAAAACTATAAAGAAGGTTTCTGATAAAGTTCTTTGTGATGTATGCATTCATCTCATGGAGTTGAACTATTTTTTTGATTGAGCAGTTTGGAAACAATCTTTTTGTAGAATCTGCAAAGGGATATTTTTGAGCGCTTTGAGTCCTAGGGAGAAAAAAGAAATATCATCACATTAAAAGTATAAAGAAGGTTTCCGAGAAAGAGTTTTGTGATGTGTGCATTCATCTCACAGAGGAAAACATTTGTTTTCTTTGATCAGTCTGGAAATTCTGTTCTTGTAAAATCTGCTAAGGGATATTTGTGAGCAGATGGAGGCCTATGGTGAAAAAGGAAATGTCTTCATATAAAAATTACACAGAAGCCTCTTGCAAAACTTCTTAGTGATGTGTGCATTCGTCTCACAGATTTGAAACTTTCTTTTCTTTGAGCCGTTTGGAAACAGTCTTTCTGTAGAACCTGCAAAAGGCTATTTGGAGCACTTTGAGGCCTATGGTGAAAAAGGAAATATATTCACATAAAAACTAGACTGAAGGTTTCTGAGAAATTTTTGACGTGTGTGCATTCATCTCACAAAGTTCAATAATTATTTTTATTGAGCAGTTTGGAAACAGTATTTTTGCAGAATCTGCAAAGAGATATTTGTGAGGGCATTGAGGCCTAAGGTTTAAAAGGAAATATTCACATAAAAACTTAATAGAAGCTTTCTGAGAAACTTCTTTTTGAAATGTGCATTCATCTCACAGAGTTGAAGCTTTCTTTTGATGAGCAGTGTGGAAACAGACTTTTTGTAGAATCTGCAAAGGAACAATTTTGAGCACTTTGCATCCAGTGGTGAAAAAGGAAATACCTTCACATGAAAACTAGACAGAATGTTTCTGAGAAACTGCTTTGTGATATGTGCACTCATCTCCCAGATGTTTCTGTTTCTTTTCATTGAGAAGATTTGAAACTCTTTTCTTGTAAAATCTCCAAAGGGATATTTATGAGCCCTTTGAAGCATATGGTGAAAAAGGAAATATATTCACATAAAAACTTCACAGAAGCTTTCTGAGAAACATTCTGGTGATGTGAGCATTCATCTCACAGAGTTGAAACATTCTTTTGATTGAGCAGTGTGTGAAGAGTCTTTTTGTAGAATCTGCAAAGGGATATTTGTGAACCTTTTGAGGCCTATGGTGAAAAAGGAAATATCTTCACATAAAAACTAGAGAGAAGCTTTCTGAGAAACCTCTTTGTGGTGTGCATACATCTCACAGAGTTGAACCTTTCTTTTGATTGAGCAATTTGGTAAAAGTATTTTTGTAGAATCTGTAAAGGGATATTTGTGAGTACTTTGAGGCCAATGGTGAAAAAGCAAGTATCTTCACTTAAAATCTAGACAGAAGCATTCTGAGAAACTTCCTTTTGATGTGTGCATTCATCACACAGAGTTAAACCTTTGCTTTGGTTGAGCAGTTTGGAAACAGTCTTTCTGTAGAATCTGCAAATGGATATTTGGAGCGCTTTGAGGCCTATGGTGAAAAAGGAAATATATTCACATAAAAACTAGACTGAAGGTTTCTGAGAAACTTCTTTGAGATGTGGGCATTCATCTCACAGTGTTCAGTAATTCTTTTTATTGAGCGGTTTGGAAACAGTCTTTTTGTAGAATCTGCAAAGGGACATTTGTGAGGGCTTTGAGGTGAGGCCTATGGTGAAAAAGGAAATATCTTCACAGAAAAACTATAAAGAAAGTTTCAGAGAAACTTCTTCATGATGTGTGCATTCATCTCACAGAGTTGAAACATTCTTCAGATTGAGCAGTTTGAAAACAGTCTTTTTGTACAAACTGCAAAGGGATATTTAGGAGCGCATTGAGGCCTATTGTGAAAAAAGAATTATCTTCACATAAAAACCAGAAAGAAGCATTCTGAGAAGCTGCTTTAAGATATGTGTATTCATCTCACAGAGGTAAACATTTCTTTTCATTGAGAAGTTTGTAAACTCTGTTATTCTAGAGTCTACAAAGGAATATTTTTGAGTGCTTTGAGGCCCACATTGAAAAAGGGATTCTCTTCACATAAAAACTAGTGAGAAGCTTGCTGGGAAACTACTTTCTGATGTGTGCATTCATCTAACAGAGTTGAAACTTTCTTTTGATTGAGCAGTTTGGAAAGTCTTTTTTTAGATTCTGCAAAGGTATATTTGGGAGCGCGTTGAGGACTATGTTCAAAAAGGGAATATCTTCACATAAAAACGAGAAGGAGGTTTTCTGAGAAACTTCTTTGTGATGTGCACATTCGTCTCACAGTGTTGAACCACTCTGTTTATTGAGCAGTTTGGAAACATTCTTTTCATAGAATTTGCAAAGGGATATCTGGGAGCACGTTGAGGCATATGGTGAAAAAGGAAATATCTTCACATAAATAGTATAAAGAAATTTTCTGAGTAACTCCTTTCTGACATGTGCATTCATCACACAGAAGTAAAAGTTTCATCCCATTGAGCAGTTAGTTTTTATGTGAAGATGTTTCCCTTTTCACCATAGACCTCAAACTGCCTATATATATCCCTTTGCAGATTCTACAAAAAGACTGTTTCCAAACGGCTCAAAGAAAGTTTCCACTCTGCGAGATGAATGCACACATCACAGAGAAGTTTCTCAGAAAGTTTCTGTCTACTTTTTATTTGTTGATACTCCCTTTTTCACCATAGGCCTCAAACCACTCATAAATAACCCTTTGCAGATTCTACAAAAAGACTGTTTCCAAACTATTCAATCAAAAGAAAGGTTCAACTCTGTGAGGTGAATGCACACATCACAAAGAAGCTTCTCAGAAAGCTTCTGTCTAGTTTTTATTTGATGATGTTTCCTTTGTCAATATAGGCCTCAAAGTGCTCACAAGTATCCCTTTACAGAATTTACAAAAAGACTGTTCCCAAACTGCTCAACCAAAAAAAAAGCTTCAAATTTTTGAGATGAATGCACACATCACAAAGAAGTTTCTCAGAAAGCTTCTGTCCAGTTTTTATTTGAAGGTATTTCCTTTTTCACCATAAGTCTCAAAGCATTCAAATTATCACTTTGCAGATTCTACAAAAACATTTTCCAACCTGCACTATCTAAAGAAAGGTTCAAAGCTGTGAGAAGAAAGCACACATCAAAAAGAAATTTCATAGAATGCTTCTGTCTAGTTTTTATGTGTAGACATTTCCTTTTTCACCATAGGCCAAAAAGGGATCCCAAATATCCCTTTGTACATTCTACAAAAGGACTGTTTCAAAACTGCTCAATCCAAAGACAATTTCAACTCTTCGGAATGAATGCACACATCACAATGAAGTATCTCAGAAAGCTTCTGTCTAGTTTTTGTGTGAAGATATTTCTTTTTTCACCATAGGCTTCAAAGAGCTCAAAAATATCACAAAGCATGTTCTACAAGAAGACTCTATCCAAACTGGTCAATGAAAAGAACACTTCAAATCTGTGAAAAGAATGAGCACATCACAAAGAATTTTCTCAGAAAATTTCTGTCTAGTTTTTATGTGAGGATATTTCCATTTTCACCATAGACCTGAAATCACCTACATACGTCCCTTTGCAGATTCTACAAAAAGATTGTTTCCAAACTGCTCAATCAAAGAAAGCTTTCTACTCTGTGAGATGAATGCACACATCACAGAGAAGTTTCTCAGAAAGTTTCTATCTAGTTCTTGTTTGTCGATACTCCTTTTTTCACCATAGGCCTCAAACTGCTCATAAAAAACCCTTTGTAGATTCTACAAAACGACTGTTTCCAAACTGCTCAATCAAAAGAAAGGTTCAACTCTGTGTGATGAATGCACACATCACAAAGAATTTTCTCACAAGGCTTCTGTCTAGATTTTATTTGTGGATATTTCCTTTTTCACAACAGGCCTCAAAAAGCTCACAAATATCCCTTTGCATATTCCACAAAAAGACTGCTTCCAAACTACTCAATGAAAGAAAATTCAACTCTGTGAGATGAATGCACACATCACAAAGTGGTTTCTCAGAATACTTCTGTCTAGTTTTTATATGAAGATATTTCCTTTTTCACCACATGACTCAAACCACTCAAAAACATCCCTTTGCAGATTCTCCAAAAAGACTCTTTCCAAACTGCTCAATCAAAAGAAAGATTCAACTCTTTGAGATGCATACACCCATCACAAAGAAGTTTCCCAGAAAACATGAGTCTAGTTTTTATGTGAAGATATTTCCTTTCTCACCATAAGCCTCAAAGCCTTCACAAATATCACTTTGCAGGTTCTATGAAAAGACTGTTTCCAAACTGCTCAATCAAAAGAAAGTTTCAACCCTGTGAGAGGAATGCACGCATCACAAAGAAGTTTTTTGGAAAGCTGCTGTCTACGTTTCATTTTTCGATATTTCCGTTTTCACCATAGGACTCAAACCACTGAAACATATCACTTTGCAGATTCTACAAAAAGACGGTTTCCAAACTGCCCAATGAAAGAAAGGTTCAACTCTCTGAGAGGAATGCGCACATCATGAAGAAGTTTCTCAGAATGCTTCTCTCTTGGTTTTATGTGAAAATATTTCCTTTTTCACTGCAGAACTCAAACCACCCATAAATATCCCTCTGCACATTCTACAAAAAGACTGTTTCCAACCTGATAAGTCAAAAGAAAGTTTCAACTCTTTGAGATGAATGCATACATCACAAGGAAGTTTCTCAGATTGCTTCTGTCTACTTTTTATGTGAAGGTATTTCCTTTTTCACCATATGCCTCAAAACGCCTTCAAATATCCCTTTACAGATTATACAAAAAGACTGTTCCCAAACTGCTCAATCAAAACAAAGGTTCAACTCTGTGAGATGAATGCACACATCTCAGAGAAGTTTCTTTGAAAGCTTCTGTATAGTTTTTATGTAAAGATATTTCCTTTTACACGATAGGCCTCAAAGAGCTCAAAAATGTCTCCTTACAGATTCTACAAAAATACTGTTTTTGAACTGGTGAATCAAAATCAATGTTCAACTATGTGAGATGAATGCACACATCCTAAAGAAGTTTCTCAGAAATCATTTTTATAGGTTTAGGTGAAGATATTTCCTTTTCCACCATAAGCCTGAGAGCATTCACAGATATCTCTTTGCAGATTGTACAAAAAGACTATTTAAAAACTTCTCAATCAAAACAAAAGGTCAACTATGTGAGATGAATGCACATATCACAAAGAAGTTTCTCAGAAAGCTTCTGTTTAGATTTTATTTGTAGATAATTCCTTTTTCACCATAGGTTTCAAATTGCTCACAAATATTCCTTGCAGTTTCTAAAAAAGACTTTTTCCAAACTACTCAATCAAAAGAGAGGTTCAACTCTGTGAGATGAACACACACATCACAAAAAAGTTTCTCAAAAAGCTTCTGTCTAGTTTTCATGTGAAGATAATTCCTTTTTCAACATAGGCCTCAATGGGCTCACAAATATCCCTATGCAGATTCTACAAAAGACTGTTTCCAAACTACTCAATCAAAAGGAAGATTCAACTCTGTGAGATGAATGCACACATCACAAAGAAGTTTCTCAGAGAGCTTCTGTCTAGATATTATTTGTGGCTATTTCCTTTTTCACCATAGGCCTCAAAGGGCTCACAGATATCCCTTTGCAGATCCTATGGAAACACTGTTTCCAACCTGCTCAATCTGAATAGGGGTTCAACACTGTGAGCTGAATGCACACATCCCAAAGAAGTTTCTCAGAATGCTGCTGTCTAATTTTTATGTGAATATATTTCCTTTTTCACCATAGGCCTCAAATCGCTCACAAATGTCCCTATGCAGATTCTACATAAAGACAGTTTTCAAACAGCTCGATGAAAACAAAGGTTCAACTCAGTGAGATGAAAGCACACAACACAGCGAAGTTTCTCAGAATGCTTCTGTCTAGTTTTTGTATGAAGATATTTCCTTTTTCACCATAGGCCTCAAAGGGTTCACAAATATCACTATGCAGATTCTACAAAAAGAATGCTTCCAAATGGATCAATCAAAAGGAAGCTTCAACTCTGTGAGATGAATGCACACATCACAAAGAAGTTTCTCAGAAAATTTCTGTCTAGTTTTTCTGTGAAGATGTTTCTTTTTTCACCATAAACCTCATATTGTTCACAAATACCACTTTGCAGATTATACAAAAAGCTCTCAAACTGCTCAATCAAAACAAAGGTTCAACCCTGTGAGATGAATGCACACAGCACAAAGAAGTTTCAGAGAAAGCTTCTTTCTAGCTTTTATTTGTGGATATTTCCTTTTTCACCTTAGGCCTCAAACTGCTCACAAATATATTTTTGCAGATTCTCCAAAGAGACGTTTCCAAACAGCTCAATCAAAAGACAGGTTCAACTCTGTGAGATGAATGCACACATCACAAAGAAGTTTCTCAGAATGCTTCTCTATAGTTTTTTTGTGAATACATTACCTTTTTCACCATATGCCCCAACATTTTCACAAATATACCTATGCAGATTCTATAAAAAGACTGCTCCCAAAATTCTGAATCAAAAGGAACCTTCAAATCTGTGAGATGAATGCATACACACCAAGGAAGTTTCTCAGAAAGATTCTGTTTAGTTTTCATGTGCATATATTCCCTTTTTCACCATATGCCTCAAAGCACCCAGAAATATCTCTTTGCAGATTCTATCAAAAGACTGTTTCCAAAATGCCCAATCAAAAGAAAGGTTCAAACCCATGAGATGAATGCACCCATCACAAAGAAGTTTCACAGAAAGATTCTGTCCAGATTTTATTAGTGGATATTTCCTTTTTCACAATAAGCCTGAAAGGGCTCACAAAAATCCTTTGGCAGAATCTACAAAAAGACTGTTTACAAACTGCTCAATCAAAAGAAAGTTTCAACTCTGTGTGATGAACACACACATCACAAAGAAGATTCTCAGAAAGATCCTGTCTAGTTTTTATGTGAAGATATTTCATTTTTCACCATAGATGTCAAACCTCCTACATATATACCTATGCAGATTATTCAAAAAGCCTGCTTCCAAACTGCTCAATCAGAAGAAAGGTTCCACTCTGTGAGATGAATGCACACATTACAAAGAAGTTTCTTAGAATACTTTTGTCTAGTTTTTATGTGAAGACATTTCCTTTTTCACTGTAGGCCAAAAATGGATCGCAATTATCCCTTTGCAGATCCTACAAAAAGATTGATTCAAAACTTCTCAATCAAAAGAAGGGTTCAACTCTGTGAGACAAATGTACACATCTCAAAGAAGTTTGTCAGAAAGCTTCTGTCAACCTTTCTGTGAATATATTTCTTTTCTCACCATGGGCCTCAAACTGCCCACAAATATACTTTTGCAGATACTTCAAAAAGACTATTTACAAATTGCTCAATCAAAAGAAAGGTAAAACTCTGTTTGATGAATGCATATATCACCAAGAAGTTTATCAGAAACCTTCTGTCTATTTTTCATTTGAAGATATTTCCTTTTTCACTGTATCAAAGTGTTCACAAATATCACTTTGCAGATTCTACAAATAGACTGTTTCTAAATTGCTCAATCAAAAGAAAGGTTCAACTCTGTGAATTGAATGCACACATCACAAAGAAGTTTCTCAGAAAGCTTCTCTCTAGTTTTTATATGAAGATATTTCCTTTTCCACCATGGGCCCCAAAGCGCTCCAAATATCCACTTGCAGATTCTACAAAAAGATTGTTTCCAAACTGTTCTATCAAAAGAAGGTTCAACTCGTGAGAAGAATGAACACATTACAAAAAAGTTTCTCAGAAAGCTTCTATCTAGTTTTTAAGTGAAGATATTTCCTTTTTCACCATAGACCTCAAAGCTCTCTCAAATGTCTCTCTTCAGATTCTACAAGAAGACGGTTTCCAAACTTCTCAATCAAAAGGCAGGTTCATATCTTTGAGGTAAATGCACACATCACAAAGAAGTTTCTCAGAAAGCTTCTGTCTAGTTGTTATGGGATGATATTTGCTTTTTCACCATAAGCTTCAAAACCTTCAGAACTATCAGTTTTCAGATTCTACAAAAAGTGTGTTTCCAAACTGCTCAATGAATAGAAAGGTTCAACTCTGAGAGATGAATGCACACATCACAAAGAGGTTTCTCAGAAATCTTCTGTCTGGTTTTTATGTGAAGATATTTCCTTTGTCACCATAGGCCTCCTATCACTCACAAATATCCATTTGCAGATTCTACAAAAAGACTGTTTCCAAACTGCTCAATCAAGAGAATGGTTCAACTCTGTGACACGAAGGCACACACCACAAAGAAGTTTCTCAGAAATATTCTGTCTAGTTTTTATGTGAATATATTTACTTTCTCACCATATGCCTTAAGACACTCACAAATATCCCTTTGGAGATGCTCCAAAAAGATGGTTTCCAAACTGCTCAATCAAAAGAAAATTCAACTCTGTGAAATGAATGCACACATGACAAAGAAGTTTCTCAGAAAGTTTCTGTGTACATTTTATTTGTAGATATTTCCTTTTTCACCATAAGCCTCAAACTGCTCACAAATATCCCTTTACAGAATCTACAAAAAGACCGTTTGCAAACTGCTCAATCAACAGCAATGTTGAAATCTGTGAGATGAATGCACACATCACAAAAAAGCTTCTCAGAAAGTTTCTGTCTATTTTTTATGTGAAGATATTTCCTTTTTCAACATAAGCCTCAAATCGTTCACAAATATCATTTTGAAGATTCTACAAAAAGACTGTTTCCAAACTGCTCAATCAAAAGAAAGGTTCAACTCCATGAGATGAATGCAAACATCACAAAGAAGTTTCTCAGGAAGATTCTTTCTAGTATGTATTTGTAGACATTTCCCTTCTCACCATAGGGCTCAAACCGCTCACAAATATCCATTTATAGATCTACAAAAGACTCTTTCCAAACAGCTCAATTAAAAGAAAGGTTCAACTCTTGAGATGAATGCACACATCAAATAGAGGTTTCTCAGAAAGCTTCTGTCTAGTTTTTATGTGAATGTATTTCCTTTTTCACCATTAGCCTCAAAGCTTTCACAAATGTCCCTTTGCAGATTTTACAAAAAGACTGTTTCCTAACTGCTCAATCTAAAGATCAGTTCCAAACTGTGAGATGCATGCTGACATCACAAAGAAGTTTCTCAGAAAGATTCTGTCTAGTTTTTACCTGAATATATTTACTTTCTCACCTTTGGCCTCAAACCACTCAGAAATATCCCTTTGCAGATTTTCCAAAAAGACACTTTACAAACTGTTCAATCAAAAGTAAGTTTCAACACTGTGATATGAATGCTCACATCAAAAAAAAAGTGTCTCAGAAATCTTCTGTCTAGATTTTATTTGTGGATATTTCCTTTTTCTCCATAAGCTATAAACTGCTTAAAAATATCCCTTTGCAGATTCTACAGAAAGACAATTTACAAACTGCTCAATCAAAAGAAAGTTTCAACTCTGTGAGATGAATGCTCACATCACAAAAAAGTGTCTCAGTAAGCTTCTGTCTAGATTTTATTTGTTGATATTCCCTTTTTCACTTTAAGCCATAAATCACTTAAAAATATCCCTTTGAAGATTCTACAAAAAGACTGTTTCCAAACTGCTCAATGAAAATAATGGTTAAACTCTGTGAGTTGAATGTGTGCATCACAAAGAAGTGTCACAGAAAGATTCTGTCCAGATTTTATTAGTGGATATTTCCTTTTTCACCATAAGCCTGAAAGGGCTCACAAATATCCTTTGGCAGAATCTTTAAAAAGACTGTTTACAAACTGCTCAATCAAAAGAAACATTCAGCTCTGTGTGATGAATGCACACATCACAAACAAGGTTCTCAGAAATATTCTGTCCAGTTTTTATGTGAAGATATTTCCTTGTTCAACATAGGCCTCAAAGCGCTCCAAATATCCAATTGCACATTCTACTAAAAGACTTTTTCCAAACTGCTCAATCAAAAGAAAGTTTCAACTCTGTGAGATGAAAGTGCACATCTCAAAGAAGTTTCTCAGAAATATGTGTCTAGTTTTTATGTGAAGATAGTTCCTTTTTCACCACAGGCCTCAAAGGGCTCACAAACATCCCTTTGCAGATTATACAAAAAGACTTTTTCCAAACTCCTCAATCAAAAGAAATGTTTAAATCTGTAAGATGAATGCACACATCACAAAGGAGATTCTCAGAATGCTTCTGTCTGGTTTTTATGTGAAGATATTTCTTTCTCAGCATAGGCTTCAAACCACTTAGAAATATCCCTTTGCAGATCGCACAAAGAGACTGTTCCAAACTGCTCAATGAAAAGAAACTTCAATTCTGTGACGTGAATGAAAACATTACAAAGAAGTTTCTCAGAATGCCTTGGTCTAGTTTTTATGTGAAGATATTACCTTTTTCACCATAGGCCTCAAACTGCTCACAAATATCCCTTTGCAGATTCTACAAAAAGACTGTTTGCAAACTGCTCAATGAAAAGAAACCTTCAACTGTGTGAGACGAAAGCACACATCCCTAGAAGTTTCTCGGAATGTTTCGGTCTTGTTTTTATGTGACGATATTTCCTTTTTCTCCATAGGCCTCAAATCCTTCCAAATATCCATTTGCAGATTCCACAAAAAGATTGTTTCCAAACTGCTCAATCAAAAGAAAGTCTCAACTCTGTGATATGAAAGCACACATCACAAAAATTTCTTAGAAAGCTTTTGTCTAATTTTATGTGTAGATATTTCCTTTTTCAGAATAGGCCTCAAAGTGATCAGAATTGCCCTTGCAGATTCTACAAATAGACTGTTTCAAAACTGCTCAGTCAAAAGAAAGTTTAAACTCTGTGAGAGGAATTTTTTCACCACTTGCCTCAAAGTGCTACAAACATCCATTTGCATATTCTATGAATAGACTGTTTCCAAACTGCTCAAAATCAAAACAAAGGTTCAACTCCATGATATGAATGCACACATCACAAAGAATTTTCTTAGAAATCTTTTGTCTAATTTTTATGGGAAGTTATTTCTTTTTCACCATAGGCCTCAAAGCACTGCAAATATCCACTTACAGATTCTACAAAAATACTGCTTCTAAACTGCTAAATCAAAGGAAAGTTCAACTGTGTGAGATGAATGCACACATCACAAAGAAGTTTCTGAGAAAGCTTCTGTCTACTTTTTATGTGAAGATATTTCCTGTTTCACCATAAACCTCAAAGGGCTCACAAACATCCCTTTCTGGATTCTACAAAAAACTGTTTCCCAACTGCTTAATCAAAAGAAAGGTTCAACTCTGTGAGAGGAAACCACACATCCCAAAGAAGTTTCTCAGAAAGCTTCTATCTAGTTTTTATGTGAAGCTATTTCCTATTTCACCATAAGCCTCAATGGGTTCACAAATATCCCTATGCATATTCTAAAAAAAGACTGTTTCCAAACTGCTCAGTCAAAAGCAAGTTTTAACTCCATGAGATGAGCACACACATCACAAAGAAGTTTATGAGAATGCTTCTGTCTAGTTTTTGTGTGAAGATATTTCCTATTTCACTGTAGGCCTCAAAGTGCTCGCAAATATCCCTTTGCAGATTTTATAAAAAGACCTTTTCCAAGCTCCTCTGTCTAAAGAAGGTTTCAACACTGTGAGATAAATGAACACATCACAAATACGTTTCTCAGAATGCTTCTATCTAGGTTTCATGTGAAGATATTTCTTTTTCACCATAGGGCTCAAACCACTCAGAAATATCCCTTTGCATATTGAACAAAAACACTATTTCCTAACTACTCAATGAAAAGAAAGTTTCAACTCTGTGAGGTGAATGCAAACATCACAAAAAAGTTTCTCAGAAAGCGTCTGTCTAGTTTTCATGTGAAGATATTTCCTTTTTCACCATAGGCCTCAAAGCCCACAAAATATCCATTTGCAGATTATACAAAAAGACTGTTTCCAAACTGCTCAATCCAAAGAATGGTTCAACTCTCTGAAATGAATGAACACACCACAAAGGAGTTTCTCTGAAAGCCTCTGTCTAGTTTTTATATGAAGATATTTCCTGTTTCACCATAGGCCTCAAAGCGCTCTCAAATATCCCTTTAAAATTCTGTGAAGAAAGTCATTGGTAGCTTGATGGGGATGGCATTGAATCTATAAATTACCTTGGGCAGTATGGCCATTTTCATGATATTGATTCTTCCTACCCATAAGCAAGGAATGTTCTTAAATTTCTTTGTATCCTTTTTTATTTCATTGAGCAGTGGTTTGTATTTCTCCTTGAAGAGGTCCTTCATGTCCCTTGTAAGTTGGATTCCTAGGTATTTTATTCTCCTTGAAGCTATGCAGCCATAAAAAATGATGAGTTCATGTCTTTGTAGGGACATGGATGAAATTGGAAATCATCTTTCTCAGTAAACTATCGCAAGAACAAAAAACCAAACACCGCATATTCTCACTCATAGGTGGGAACTGAACAATGAGAACACGTGGACACAGGAAGGGGAACATCACACTCTGGGGACTGTTGTGGGATGTGGGGAGGGATGAGGGATAGCATTAGGAGATATACCTAATGCTAAATGACAAGTTAATGGGTGCAAAACCTCAGCATGGCACATATATACATATGTAGCTAACCTGCACATTGTGCACATGTACCCTAAAACTTTAATTATAATAATAATAAAATAAAAATAAATATAAAAATAAAAAATAAGAAAAAAAATCCCTTTGCAGATTCCACAAACAGACTGTTTCCCAACTGCTCAATCAAAAGAAAAGTTCAACTCTGTGAGATGAAAGCACACATCACAAAGTTGTTTCGCATAAAACTTATGTCTAGTTTTTATGTGAAGATATTTCCTATTCCACCATAGGCCTCAAAGGGCCCTTTGCAGATTCCAAAAAAATACTGTTTCCAATTGCTCAATCAAAAGAAAGGTTAAGCTCTTTGGGATAAATGCACACATCACAAAAAAACTTTCTAGGAATGCTTCTGTATAGTTTTTATGTGAAGTTATTCCCTATTTCACCATAGTCCTCAAAGGGATCAAAACTATCCCTTTGCAGATTCCACAAAAATACCGTCCCCAAACTGCTCTATGAATAGTAAGGTTCAACTCTATCAGATGAATGGAAAAAATCACAAAGAAGTTTCTCAAAAAGTTTCTGTCTAGTTTTCATATGAGGATACTTCCTATTTTGCCATAGGCCTCAAAGGGCTCAAAAATATCCCTTTGCACATTCTACAAAAAGACTGCTTCCAAACTGATCAATCAAAAGAAAGCTTCTACTCTGTGAGAAGAAAGCACACGTCATAAGGAAGTTTATCAGAATGCTTCTGTCTAGTTTTCTGTGAAGATATTTACTTTTTCACCATAAGCTGCAAACTGCACACAAATATCCCTCTGCAGATAGTACAAAAAGACTGTTTCTGAATTGTGCATTCATAAGGTTCTACTGTGTGAGATTAATACACACGTCAGAAATAAGTTTCTCAGAATGCTTCTGTCTATTTTTTATGTGAAGATATTTCTTTATCTCCATAGGGCTCAAAACGCTCAGATATATCCCACTGCAGATACTACAAAAAGACTGTTTCCAATCTGCTCAATAAAAACAAAGCTTCTACTCTGTGAGAAGAAAGCACACATCATAAGAAAGTTTCTCAGAATGTTCTGTCTAGTTTTTATGTGAAGATATTTCCTATTTCACCTTAGGCCTCAAAGGGCTGACAAATATCCCTTTGCAGATTCTACAGTAAGATGGTTTCTGAACTGATCGATGAAAAGAAAAGTTCAACCCTCTGCAAGGAATGGACACATCACAAAGAAGTTTCTCAAAGTTCATCTGTTTAGTTATTATGTGAAGACATTTCTTTTTCACCGTAGGCCTCAAACCACTCAGAAATATCCTGTTGCAGATTGTACAAAAAGACAGTTTCCAAACTGCTCAGTCAAAACAAAGGTTCAACACTGAGATGAATGCACACATCACAAAGACGTTTCTCAGAACGCTTCTGTTTAGTTTTTATGTGAAGATATTTCCTTTTTCACCATAGACCTCAAAGGACTCCAAATATCCATTTGCAGATTCTGCAAAAAGAGTGTTTCCAAACTGCTCAATCAAAAGAAAGATTAGACTCTGTGAGATGAATGCAAACATCACAAAGCAGTTTCTCAGAATGCTTCTGTCTAATTTTTATGTGAAGATATTTCCTTTTTCATCATAGGCCTTAAACTGCTCACAAATATCCCTCTGCAGATATTACAAAAAGACCGTTTCCAAACTGCTCAATCAAAAGAAAGGTTCAACTCTGCAAGCACTCATCAAAAAGAAGTTTCTCAGAAAGCTTCTGTCTAGTTTTTATGTGAAGATATTTCATATTTCAACAAAGGCCTCAATGGGCTTAGAAATATGCCTTTGCAGATTGTCCAAAGAGACTCTTTCCAAACTGCTCAATCAAAGGAAACGTTCAACATGTGAAATGAAAGTGCACATCACAAACAAGTTTCTCAGATGGTTTCTTTCTAGTTTTAATATGAAGATATTTCCTTTTTCACCATATGCTTCAGTGGGCTCAAAAATATCTCTTTGCAGATCCTACAAAAGGCCTCTTTCCAAACTGCTCTAACAAAGGAAAGTTTCAACTCTGTGAGGCGAAATCACACATCACAAATAAGTTTCTCAGAAAGCTTCTGTCTAGTTTTCATGGGAAGATATTTCCTATTTCACCTTAGGCCATAAAGGGATAACAAATATCCCTTTACAGAATCTACAAAAAGACTCTTTCCAAACTGCTCCACCAAAAGAAAATTTCAACTGTATGAGACTAATGGATGCATCACAAAGCAGTTTCTCAGAAAGCTTCTGTCTAGTTTTTATGTGAAGATATTTCTTTCACCATAGGCCTCAAACATCTAAGAAATATCCCTTTGCAGATTGGACATAAAGACTGTTTCCAAACTTCTCAATCAAAAGAAATTTTCAACTCTGTGTGATGAATGTACACATCACAAAGAACTTTCTCAGAATGCTTCTGTCTAGTTTTTATGTGAAGATATTTACTTTTTCACCATAGGCCTTAAACCGCTCCCAAATATCCCTCTGCATATTATACAAAAAGACTGCTTCCAAACTGCTCAATGAAAAGAAAGTTCAACTCTGTGGGATAAAAGCACACATCACAAAGACGTTCTTCAGAAAGTTTCTCACTAGATTTTATGTGAAGATATTTAGTTTTTCACCACAGGCCACAAAGCGCTCCAAATATCCATTTGCAGATTTTTCAAAAAGACTGTTTCCAAACGGATCAATCAAAAGAAAGTTTCAACTCTGTGAGATGAATGCAAACATCACAAAGAAGTTTCTCAGAATGCTTCTGTCTAGTTTTTCTGTGAAGATATTTCCTATTTCACCATGGCTGTCAATGGGTTCACATATATCCTTTCGCAGAGTCTACAGAAAGACTGTTTCTGAACTTCTCAATGAAAAGAAATGTTCAACTCTGGGAGATGAATGCACACATGAAAAAGAAGTTTCTCAGAATGCCTCTGTGTAGTTTTTATGCTAAGATATTTCTTTTTCACTGTAGACCTCAAACCACTCAGAAATATCCCTTTGCAGATTGTATGAAAAGATGGTTTCCAAACTGCTCAATGAAAAGAAAGGTTCAACTCTGTGACATGAATATGCACATCACAAAGAAGTTTTTCAGAAAGCTTCTGTTTAGTTTTTAAGTGAAAATATTTCCTTTTTCACCATAGGCCTCAAAGCCCTCCAAATATCCTTTTGCAGAATCTACAAAAAGAGAGTTTCCAAACTGTTCAATGAAAAGATAGATTCAAATCTGAGAGATGAAAGCACACATCACAAAGAAGTTTCCCATAATGCTTCTGTCTACTTGTTTTGTGAAGATATTTTCTATTTCAATATAAGCCTCAAAGGGTTCACAAATATCCCTTTGTAGACTCTACAAAAAAGACAGTTTTTGAACTGCTCCATGAAAAGAAAATTTCAACTCTGTGAGATGAATGCACAAATAATAAATTAATTTCTCATAATGCTTCTGTCTAGTTTTTATGTGAAGATATTTCTTTTTCACCATAGGCATAAAACCGTTCAGAAGTATGCCTTTGTAGATTCTACAAAAAGACTGTTTCCAAACTGCTCAATCAAAAGAAAGGTTCAACCCTGTGAGATGAATGCACATATAACAAAGAAGTTTCTCAGAAATCTTCTGTCGTGTTTTTATGTGAAGATATTTCCTTTCTCAACATAGGCCTCAACGTGATCCAAATATCCATTTGCAGATTCTACAAAAAGACTGTTTCCAAACTGATCAATCAAAACTAATTTTTAACTCTCTGAGATGAAAGCACACATAAAAATGAAGTTACTCAGACAGCTTTTCTCTAGTTTGTAAGTGAAGATATTTCCATTTCACCTGAGGCCATAAAGGGCTCAGTAATATTCCTTTGAAGTTTCTACAAAAAGACTGTTTCCAAAGTGCTCAATCAAAAGAAAGGTTCAACTCTGTGAGATGAATGCACACATCACAAAGAAGTTTCTCAGAATACTTCTGTCTAGTTATTATGTGAAGATATTTCCTTTTTCACCATAGTCTTTAAACTGCTGAAAAATATCCCTCTGCAGATACTACAAAAAGACTATTTCCAAACTGGTCCATCAAAGAAAGTTTCAACTCTGTGAGATGAATGGACCCATCACAAAGTAGTTTCTCAGAATTCTTCTGTCTAGTTTTTATGTGAACATATTTCCTTTTTCACTGTAGGACTCAAATTGCTCCAAATATCCATTTGCAGATCCTACAAAAAGAATGTTTCCAAACTGCTCAATCAAAAGATAGGTGCAACTCTGTGAGATGAAAGCACACATCACAAAGAAGTTTCTCAGAAAGCTTCTGTCTACTTTTTATATGAAGGTATTTCCTTTGGCACCATGGGCCTTAAACTGCTCACAAATATAACTCCGCTTATACTTCCAAGAGACTTTCTCCAAATTGCTAAATCAAAAGAAACGTTCGACCTTGTGAGATGAATGCACATATCACAAAGAAGTTTCCCAAAATGCTTCTGTCTAGTTATTATGTGAAGATATTTCCTTTTTCACTATAGTCTATAAACCACTCAAAAATATCCCTCTGCAGATACTACAAAAAGACTGTTTCCAAACTGGTCCATCAAAGAAAATTTCAACTCTGTGAGATGAATGGACTCATCACAAAGAAGTTTCTCAGAATTCTTCTGTCTAGTTTTTATGTGAACATATTCCCTTTTTCACCATAGGACCCAAATTGTTCCAAATATCCATTTGCAGATTCTACAAAAAGAATGTTTCCATACTTCTTAATCAAAAGAAAGGTGAAACTTTGTGAGACGAAAGCACACATCACAAAGAAGTTTCTCAAAAAGCTTCTGTTTACTTTTTATATGAAGGTATTTCCTTTTGCACAATAGGCCTTAAACTGCTCACAAATATAGCTCCGCTTATACTTCCAAGAGACTTTCTCCAAATTGCTAAATCAAAAGAAACGTTCAAATTTGTGAGATGAATGCACACATCACAAAGAAGTTTCTCAAAATGCTTCTGTCTAGTTTTCATGTGAAGATATTTATTTTTCACCATTGGCCTCAAACCACTCTGAAATATCCCTTTGCAGTTTGTACAAAAAGACGTTTCCAAACTGCTCAATGAAAAGAAATGGTCAACTATTAGAGATGAATGGAAATGTCACAAATAGTTTTCTCAAAAATCTACTGTCTAGTTTTTATGTGAAGATATTTCCTTTTCCTCTATAGGCCTCAAAACGCTCCAAATATCCATTTGCAGATTCTACAAAAAGACTGTTTCCAAACCACCCCATAAAAAGAAAGGTTCAACTCTGTGAGAGGAAAGTGCACATCACAAAGAAGTTTCTCAGAAAGCTTCTATCTAGTTTTTATGTGAAGATATTTCATATTTCAACATAGGCCATATGGGGCTCACAAATATCCATTTGCAGATTCTAAGAAAATACATGTTCCAAACTGCTAAATCAAAAGAAAGGTTTAACTCTGTGAGATGAATGGACACGTCACAAAGTAGTTTCTCAGAAAGCTTCTGTCTAGTTTTTATGTGAAGATATTTCTTTTTCACCATAAGCCACAAAAGGCTAAGAAATTTCCCTTTGCAGCTTCTACAAAAGACTGTTTCCAAACTGCTCAATCGAAATAAAAGTTGAATTCTGTGATGTGAATTCACACATCACAAAGAAGTTTCTCAGAAATCTTCTGTCTAGTTTTTATGTGAAGATTCTTCCTTTTTCACCATGGGCCTCAAATAGCTCCAAATATCCATTAGCAGATTCTACAAAAAGACTTTCCAAACTGCTCAATCAAAAGAAAGGTTCAGTACTGTGAGAATAAAGCACACATCACAGAGAAGTTTCTCAGAAATCTTATGTCTAGTCTTTATGTGGAGATATTTCGTATTTCATCACAGGCCATAAAGAGCTCACAAATATCTCTTTGCAGATTCTACAATACGACTGTTTCCAAACTGCTCAATCAAAAGAAATGTTCAACTCTGTGACATGAATGGACACATCACAAAGAAGTTTTTCAGATGCTTCTGTCTACTTTTAATGTACAGATATTTCGTTTTCACCATAGACCTCAAATTGCTCAGAAATATCCCTTTGCAGATTCTACAAAAAGACTATTTCCAAACTGCTCAAACAAAAGAAAGATTCAACTCTCTGAAATGAAAGCTCACATCACAAAGAAGTTTCTCAAAATGATTCTGTCTAGTTTTTATGTGAATATATTTCCTTTTTGACCTTAGGCCTCAAAGCTCTCCAAATATCCATTTGTAGACTCTTCAAAAAGACTGTTTCCAAAGTGATCAATCAAAAGAAAGGCTCAACTGTGTAGGATGAAAGCACACATCACAAAGAAGTTTCTCAGAAAGATTCTGTCTAGTATTTATGTGAAGATATTTCCTATTTCTCCATAGGCCTAAAGGGGATCACAACTATCCCTTTGCAGATACTACAAGAAGACTGTTTCCAAACTGCTCAATGAAAAGAAAGGATCAACTCCGTGAGGTGAATGCACAGATAAAAAAGAAGTTTCTCAGAATGCTTCTGTCTAGTTTTCATGTGAAGATATTTCTTTTTCACCACAGGCCTGAAACCACTCAGAAATATTCCTTTGCAGATTGCACAAAAAGAATGTTTCCAAACTCTTCAAAGAACAGAAAGGTTCAACTCTTTGATATGAATGCAAACATCACAAAAAGTTATCTCTAAAAGCTTCTGTCTGGTTTTTACGTGAATATTTAGTTTTTCAGCATAGGCATCAAACCGCTCACAAATATACACTTGCAGATTCTATACAATGACTTGTTCCCAAACTGCTCAATGAAAAGTAATGTTCAAATCTGTGAGATGAAAGCACGCATCACAAAGAAGTTTCTCAGAAAGTTTCTGTCTAGTTTTTAGGTACAGATACTTCCTTTTTCACCTTATGCCTCAAAGCGCTCCAAATATCCATTTACCGATTCTACAAAAAGAGTGTTTCCAAACTGCTCAATCAAAGGAAACGTTCAACTCTGTGAAATGAAAGCACACATCACAAAGAAGTTTCTCAGAATCCTTCTGTCTAGTTATTATGTGAAGACATTTTCTATTTCACTATAGGACTCAAAGGGCTCAGAAATATCCCTTTGCAGATTCTACAAAAGAACTGTTTCCAAACTGCTCAATCAAAAAGAAGGTTTGCAAACATCACAAAGAAGTTTCTCAAAAATCTTCTGTCTAGTTTTTATGTGAAGATATTTCCTATTTCACCATAGGTCTCAAAGGGCTCAGAAATATCCCTTTGCAGATTCTATGAAAAGGCTCTTTCCAAACTACTGAATGAAATGAAAGTTTCAAATCTGTGGGATGAATGCACACATCACAGAGAAGTTTCCCGGAATGCTTCTGTCTGATTTTTATGTGAAGATATTTCTTTCACCATAGGCCCCAAACCACTCAGAAATATCCCTTTACAGATTGTGCAAAAAGACTGTTTCTAAACAGCTCAATGAAAAGGAAGATTCAACTCTGGGAGATGAATGCAAACATCACAAAGAAGTTTCTCAAAAAGCTTCTGTCTGGTTTTTATGTGAAGGTATTTCCTTTCTCACCATAGACCTCAAACTGCTCACAAACATCCCTTTGCAGATTCTACAAAAAGACTGTTTCCAAACTGCACAATGAAAAGAAAGGTTAAACTCTGTGAGATGAAAGCACACATCACAAAGAAGTTTCTCAGAATGCTTTTGTATAGTTTTGTGTGAGGAAGTTTCCTTTTTCACCATAGCAATCAAAAGAACGGTTCAAATGTGTGGGATGAATGCACACATCCCAAAGAAGTTTCTCAGAAAACTTCTGTTTAGTTTTTGGTGAAGACATTTCCTTTTTCACCATGGGACTCAAAGCACTCCAAATATCCACTTCAGATTCTACAAAAAGAGTGTTTCCAATCTGCTCAATCAAAAGAAAAGTTCAGCTCTGTGAGGTGAAAGCACACATCACAAAGAAGTTTCTTAGAAACCTTCTGTCTAGTTTATATGTGAAGATATTTCATATTTCAAAATAGGCCTCAAAGGGCTCAGAAGTATACCTTTGCAGATTCTACAAAAAAAGAGTGTTTCCAAACAGCTCTATCAAAAGAAATCTTAACTTGGTGAGATGAATGCACACATTACATAGAAGTCTCTCATAATGTTTCTGTCTAGTTTTTTTGAGAAGCCATTTCCTTTTTCACTATAGGCCTCAGTCTGCTCATTAATAGCCCTCTGCAGATACTAGAAAAAGAGTCTTTCCAAACTGCTCAATCAAAATAAAGGTTCAAATCTTTAAGATGAAAGCCCACGTCACAAAGAAGTTTCTCAGAAAGTTTCTGTCTAGTTTTTATGTGAAGATATTTCCTATTTCACCTTAGTCCTCAAAGGGATCACAACTATCCCTTTTCAGATTCTACAGAAAACTCTTTCCGAACTGCTTCATCAAAGGAAAGGTTCAATTCTGTGAGATGAATGCACACATAAAAAATTAGTTTCTCAGAATGCTTCTGTCTTGTTTTTATGTGAAGATATTACTTTTTCACCATAGGTCTCAAACTGCAAACAGATATTCCTTTGCAGATTGCACAAAAAGTATGTTTCCACACTGCTCAATGAATAGGAAGTTTCAACTCAGTGATATGAATGCAAACATCACAAAGAGTTTTCTCAAAATACTTCTGTTTAGGTATTATGTGAAGATATTTAATTTCTCACCATAGGCCTCAAACTGCTCACAAATATCCCTTTGCAGATTCTACAAGATGACTTGTTGCCAAACTGCTCAATGAAAAGGAAGGTCCAAATCTGAGATGAAAGCATGCATCACAAAGAAGTTTCTCAGAAGTTTATGTCTAGTTTTTATGTGCAGATATTTCCTTTTTCACCATAGGCCTCAAAGCACTCCAAATATCCCTTTGCAGATTCTACAAAAAGAGTGTTTCCAAACTGCTCAATCAAAAGAGAGTTTCAACTCTTTGAGGTGAAAGCACACAGTACAAAGAAGATTTTCAGAAAGCTTTTGTCTAGTTTTTATGTGAAGATATTTCCTATTTCACCATAGGCCTCAATGGGCTCACAAATATCCCTTTGCAGATACTTCAAAAGGACTCTTTCCAAACTGCTGAATCCAAGGAAAGTTTCAACCCTGTGACATGAATGCACACATCATAAAGAAGTTTCTCAGAATGCTTCTGTCTAGTTTTTATGTGAAAATATTTCCTGTTCACCATAGGCATAAAACTTTGCAAATATCCATTTGCAGATTCTACAAAAAGACTGTTTCCAACCTGCTCAATCAAAAGAAAAGTTCAACTCTGTGAGATGAAGGCACACATGACAAATAAGTTTCTCAGAAAGCTTCTGTCCAGTTTTTATTTGAAGATTTTCCCTATTTCACCATAGGCCTGAAAAGGCTCACAAATATCCTTTTGCATATTCTAAAAAAAGACTGTTTCCAAACTACTCAATCAATAGAGAGGTTCAAATATGTGTGATGAATGCACACATCACAAAGAAATTTTTCAGAATGTTTTTGACTAGTTTTTATGTGAAGATATTTCTCTTTCACCATAGGCCTCAAATGGCTCAGAAATATCCCTTTGCAGCTTGTACAAAAAGACTGTTTCCAAACTGCTCAATCAAAAGAAAGTTTCAACACTGTGAGATGAATGCATACATCAGAAAGAAGTTTCTCAGAAAGCTTCTGTTTAGCATTCATGTGAAGATATATCCTTTTTCACCATAGGCCTCAATGGGCTCAGAAATATCCCTTTGCAGATTCTACAAAAGGACTGTTTAGAAAACTGCTTAATCCAAAGAAATGTTCAACTCTGTGAGTTGAATGCATACATCTCAAAGAAGTTTCTCATAACGGATCTGTCGAGTTTTTTTTTGTGAAGATATAACCTTTTCAACCATATGTCATAAACTACTCATGAATATCCCCCTGCAGATACTACAAAAAGACTGTTTCCAAACTGCTGCATCCAAAGAAATGTTCAACTCTGTGAGATGAATACACCCATCACAAAGAAGTTTCTCAGAATGCTCCTGTCTGGTTTTCATGTGAAGATATTTCCTTTTTCACCATGGGCCTCAAAGTGCTCCAAATATCCATTTACAGACTCTACAAAAAGAGTTTTTCCAAACTGCTCATTCAAAAGAAAGGTTCAACTCTGTGAGATGAAAGCACACATCACAAAGTAGTTTCTCAGAAAGCTTCTGTCTAGTTTTTATGTGAAGATATTTCCTATTTCACCGTAGGCCATAAAGAGCTCACAAATTTTTTTTGCAGATTCTTCAAAAAGACTGTTTCCAAACTGCCCAATCCAAAGAAAGGTTCAACTCTGTGAAGTGAATGGACACATTGCAAAGAAGTTTCTCAGAATGCATCTATCCAGTTTTATGTGAAGATATTTCTTTTTCATCCTAGGCCTCAATGGGCTCAGAAATATCCCTTTGCAGATTCTAAAAAAGAACTGTTTCCAAACTGCTCAATCTAAAGAAAGGTTCACCTCCATGAGTTGAATGCACACATCACAGAGAAGTTTCCCAGAATGCTTCTGTCTACTTTGTATGTGAAGGTATTTCCTTTTTCACCATAGGCCTCAAACCGTTCACAAATATCCCTCTGCAGATACAACAAAAGGACTGTTTCCAATCTACTAAATCAAAAGATAGGCTCAACAACGTGAGATGAATGCACGCATCACAAATAAGTTTCTCAGAATGCTTCTGTCTTGTTTTAATGTGAAGATATTTCCTTTTTTCACCATAGGCCTCAAAGCACTCCAAACATCCATTTGCAGATTCCACAAAAATACTGTTTCCAAGCTGCTCTATCAAAACAAAGGTTCAACTCTGTGAGATGACAGCACACATCACAAAGAAGTTTCTCACAAAGCTTCTGTCTAGTTTTTATGCAACGATATTCCCTATTTCACCACAGGCCTCAATGGACTCAAAAATATCCCTTTCAGATTCTACAAAAAGAGTGTTTCTGAACTTCTCAATGAAATGAAAGTTTCAACCCTGTGAGGTGAATGCACACATAAAAAAGAAGTTTCTCAGAATGCTTCTGTCTAGATTTTATGTGAAGATATTACTTTTTCACCATAGGCCTCAAACTGCTCAGAAATATCCCTTTGCAGGTTGAACCAAAAGACTCTTTCCATACTGCTCAATGAAAAGAAAGATTCATCTGTGTGAGATGAATGCACACATAAAAAAGAAGTTTCTCAGAATGCTTCTGTCTAGTTTTTATGTGAAGATATTTCCTTTTTCACCATAGTCCTTAAACCATTCACAAATATCCCTCTGCAGATACTACAAAAAGACTGTTTCCAAACTGCTCCATGAAAAGAAATGTTCAACTCTGTGAGATGAATGCACACATAAGGAAGAAGTTTCTCGGAATGATTCTGTCTAGTTTTTATGTGAAGATAATTCTTTTTCACTACAGGCATCAAATGGCTCAGAAATATCCATTTGCAGATTGTACAAAAATACTGTTTCCAATCTGCTCAATCAAAAGAAAGGTTCTGCTCTGTGATATGAATCCAGGCATCACAAAGAAGATTCTCAGAAAGCTTCTTTTTGTGTTTTTGTGAAAATATTTCCTTTTTCACCATAGGCCTAAAAGAGCTGCAAATATCCATTTGTGGATTCTACAAAAAGACTGTTTTGAAACTGCTCAATCAAAAGAAAAGTTCAAGTCTGTGAGATGAAAGCACACATTGCAAAGCATTTTCTCAGAAATATTCTGTCTAGTTTTTATGTCAAGGTGCTTCCTGTTTCATCATAGGCTGTGAAGGGCTCACAAATATCCATTTGCATATTTTAAAAAAAGACTGTTTCCAAACTGCTCAAAGAAAAGAAAGGTTCAAATCTGTGAGATGAATGCATGCATCAGAAAGAACTTTCTCAGAATGCTTCTGTCTAGTTTTTATGTGAAGATATCTCTTTTTCACGTTAAGTCTCAAATGGCTAAGAAATATCCCTTTCCAGATTTTACAAAAAGACTGTTTCCAAACTGCTCAATAAAAAAAAGTTTCAACACTGTGAGATGAATACACACATCAAAAAGAAGTTTCTCAGAAAGCTTCCGTTTTCTTTTTATTTGAAAATATTTCCCTTTTCACCATAGGCCTCAATGGGCTCAGAAATATCTTTTTGCAGATTCTACAAAATGACTGTTTAGAAAACTGCTGGATACAAATTACACCATTATGGCTCACACACTGCAGCCTCAACCTCCCGAGGGTTAGGCGATTCCTCAAGGGATCCTACAGCCTCAGCCTCCCAAAGTGTTGGGGTTACAGGCGTGAGCCACCAGCACCCGGCCTGAGTTAATACATCTGGTCTCACTACGTCTTAACCACACACCCATGAAGAACTCAACTCAAGAGAGAGTTGGCAAGAGACTCTCAGCATTCTCTCCCGAAAGCAGTGAGGTGGATGGCAGACGTGTGTCCCGAGCTCCTGGGGTTTTAGGTGACCATGTGTAGAGGAGAGATTTCCAATGTTTCCAGAGAGGCACGAGCCACAGTTATTCGGGGCATCGGAACACGAGATGGGGTTTCTGACAGCAACTTAATGGCCAGGAAGGTCCAGAATCTGCCAAGGCCCATGTCCCAGGGTGGGGCCGATGGAACCCAAGGTAGAGGGAGTCAGCAGTCCTCACAGAGAGGACTCCAGCCCTAGGCTCCGCTGTGCAGACCAAATCAGAAGGAAGAGACACCTTCGTCCTACATGCCACATCCCTCCACTGAACTTGGGAGTGGATCTGTTTCCCAAACATAAGGTGACTTTCGCTTTGCAATGGATCACAAGGGGCCAGGCTTTCCAGAGTCAGCCAGATAAAGAAGTCATTCTGGCTTGGCCACCCCATTCCCCCGGTAACTGGTGAATTTAAATGAGACGAGGCTGGCCGGGCTGGAGCCGCTACAGGGGGGAGGGGGGTGGATGGGGTGGGGTTTTCCTAAGGCACTGCAGAAATTGTGCCTTTGCCTAGAGGATGACAGTGCTGCAGGAACCCGTCCAGGCTGCTATATGGCAAGCACTAAACCACTATGCTTACCGAGATGGGGTTTTCCTCACAGAACGCCTTTATGCAGAAGTACACTCAGAAGAAGCCTTGTTTTTAATGGCGACCTGTTCTTACCTCCCAGGAAAGGCCTATAAAGCATATAGACTCTTGAAAAGACACAGTTGTCCTACACCACAATACAAATACCTGCTTGCAAAATGTTGTGTTGATCTCAGTAAGCTTGCAGACTGGGAACAAATCTTATCTGGGGGAGCGTTTAATAAACAGAAAAGCCATGATGATATTGTTACTGAGTTTGGTGATTCAGTTTGCTTTCCCCTTCCATTGTTGGGACGTGTATATTGCAAGACAGATCGGCTTGCTAAAGGAAAAGATTGTTACCAAAAGAGGCTTAGTTTAAATCCTTTCCTCTGGTATCCCTTTGAATCATTATGTGAAATAGGTGAAAAGCCAGATCCTGACCAAACATTTAAATTCACATCTTTACAGAGCTTTAGCAACTGTCTGCCCAACTCTTGCACAACACAAGTACCTAATCACAGTTTATGTCACAGACAACCTGAGACCATTCTTATGGAAACACCCCAGGACACAACTGAATTAAACAGAGTCAATTTAGAATCTTCCAATTCAAAGTACTCCTTGAATACAGATTCCCCAGTGTCTTTTATTGATTCAGCTGTAATTTCACCTGAAACTGTCCCACTGGGAAGAGGAACTTCCATATTATCTAAACAGGTTCAAAATAAACCAAACACTGGTCGAAGTTTATTAACAGGACCAGCAGCTCTTAGTCCATTTACCCCACGTTTTGGGATTTTGCCATTAGAAACCCCAAGTCCTGGAGATGGATCTTATTTACAAAACTACACTAATACACCTTCTGTAATTGATGTGCCATCCACCAGAGCCCCTTCAAAAAAGTCTGTTGCCAGAATTGGCCAAACTGGAACAAAGTCTGTCTTCTCACAGAGTGGAAATAGCCAAGAGGTAACTCCAATTCTTCCACTAACAGAAAGTTCTGGTCCATAAATAACTACAACACCTCAGGTAATGAGCCCCACTATGACATCTCCCCCAAATGCACTGCATCGAAGAAGTTCATGACTCTTTACTAGTGACAGTTCCACAACCAAGGAGAATAGGAAGAAATTAAAAATGAAGTTTCCACCTAAAATCCTAAACAGAAAAACAAAAAGTAAAACTAATAAAGGAGGAATAACTCAATCTAATATAAATGACAACCTGGAAATTACAAAATTGGACTCTTCCATCAATTCAGAAGAGGAAATATCCACAATCACACCTCAGATTCAGGCTTTTAATCTAAAAAAGCAGCAGCAGAAGGCTTGATGAGCCTTCTTCGTGAAAGGGGGAAAGGTTATTTAGCTTTATGTTCATACCACTGCAAAGAAGCTAAAAATATTTTGAGCCATCTACCTTCTCACCACTACAATACTGGTTGGGTACTGTGCCAAATTGGAAGGTCCTATTTTGAACTTTCAGAGTACATGCAAGCTGAAAGAATATTCTCAGAGGTTAGAAGAATTGAGAATTATAGAGTCAAAGGCATGGAAATCTACTCTACAACACTTTGGCATCTTCAAAAAGATGTCGCTCTTTCATTTCTGTCAAAAGACTTAACAGACATGGATAAAAATTCGCCAGAGGCCTGGTGTGCTGCAGGGAACTGTTTCAGTCTGCAACAGGAACACGATATTGCACTTAAATTCTTCCAGACAGCTATCCAAGTGGATCCAAATTATTCTTATGCCTATACTTTATTAGGGCGAGAGTTTGTCTTAACTGAAGAATTGGACAAAGTGTTAGCTTGTTTTCGAAATGCTATCAGAGTCAATCCTAGACATTGCACTGCATGGTAAGTGGTAATGAATTGTAAAGACAAAGTCTTGTTGATGGTGCTGGTAGTCACTGATTTTTCTTGTTAGATAGCTTTTTATTGTCATGAACTTTGTTACTAATACTTAAGAATGGTACATACTGGTCAATAACTTCAAACTAACTTTTTTTATGAAATGTATGTCTTTAACAAACTCTTCAGTTAACTAATGATAATAGAATACGTGATGCTTATACTCAACAGTTTCAGTCTTCTACAAAACTTTTGCAGATACTGTAGTTGTGTTTTGTTTGTTTGCTTGTTTAGTTTTGTTACTTGATTTGTTACTTTTTCTTCGAACACAAAATTGGTGATTGGGACAAAAAGTGCTTGGGAAATTGGAAAGGAATAGCATAATTCACTTATTGGATAATAGAAAAAAACACTGAAAAAGTTCACTAGTTGCTTTTTGACAACGTTCCAGTTTATTGAGTTACTATTAAGAACTTAATGTATCCTTTATTTAGCAGTATCTCTGTTTTACTTTTTTGTATTTGTGTATAAGTAGACACATAGGAAATTACTACCCAGGTCATATTGTTATCAACTGGATAACATATGAAAAAGTTTGGTTCTACTTCTGCCTCAACACCATACTTACTGTTGACATTTATTGTATTTCTCTGGACTGACTTAAAAGTTTAAATATCAAGAGAAGGCCAGGCATGGTGGCTCATGCCTGTCATCCCAGCACTTTGGGAGGCCAAGTCGGGCAGATCACAACGTCAAGAGTTCGAGACCATATGGTGAAACACCGCCTATATTAAAAGTATAAAAATTAGCTGGGCATGGTGGCAGGCGCCTGTAGTCCCAGCTACTCAGGAGGCTGAGGAAGGATAATCACTTGAACCTGGGAAGTGGAGGTTGCAATGAGCCAAGATTATGCCATTGCACTCCAGCCTGGGCAACAGAGTGAGACGCCGTCTCAAGAAAAAAATAAAATAAAAATAAAATAAAATAAAATAAAATAAAATAAATATCAAGAGAAAGTATAATTCTGAAGTAGTAACTCTGCAGAAGCTTTTTTGTCAGATACGGTTATCTTTGGGGTTAGTTATTATAGCAATTGGGTTTTAACACTTGATTTGCTTCTAAATCTGAAGCATTATATTACTAAAATTTCTTTTGATTTGTGATTATGTTGTTTAATGGATTATATATCATTTTGCAGTAGTAGTTGCAGTGCCTGAAAGATTGCCAAAAAAAATAGTGCTAGCTATTGCTGACCAATGTAACAATCAACTTGCCAATATTGCCATCTCTTCCAATAACTATGTTCTCCATAATATTTTAAGAACTCAGTTCTTCATAAGGCTTGTGTTGTTTTTGATTTTTTCCCAAGTCTGGTGGATCCTTGTGCTGTTCTTTTTTAAATGTGTATTGTCTGTCCAGCTATTCTGCAGGAGTCATATTCTTAAAAACCTTAACCATATCAAAAATTGTATTTAAAGGAGGATTATTCAGACTGGCATGCTTTTAGTAGGAGGAGTTTAAATGCTGACGCATTTAGGTAACTCTAAATACTGAGCAACTTTATTCTATCTACAAAATAGATAGTCTTTCTTTTCTTTTCACTTTCACTATCATTTAATACCTTTTCTTCATCTATAACACAATTATAACGATATACAAAGCCACTCAAATAAAGCAGATATTTTGTGCTTAAAAAAAAAAAAGAAGTCATTATATGGCACACAATGAGGTGTGACTCAAATCTAGAATCTCCAGTGAAAACCAATGAAACAGAGTCAAATCCCGTGTCTACTAAAAATAAAAAAATGAGCCAGGCGTGGTGGTGCTGAGGCAGGAGAATCACTCTAACCCAGGAGACAGAGGTTGCAGTGAGCTGTGATCACACCACTGTACTCCAGCCATGGGGGGACAGAGCAAGACTCCGTCTCAGAAGCAAACAAACACAGAAAGCCAATAAAGTTGTTTAACTAAACGTGTCAGGCTCAGGTCTCTTGACAGGATACATCCAGCACCCAGGGAAACGTTGATGGGTGGGATGGAATCTATTTTGTGGCCTCAAGGAAGGGTTTGAGAGACAGTCCCACAAACGTGACGGCCTAAAGAAGCCCCTCCGCCCAAGAAGCGATATTCATTTGTATCCTGTAGCCACCCACGAGGGAGAATCAGGCTCTCTACAGACCCCCAACCCCCACCCCACCCCACCCCAAACCACGCCCCCGCTTCGTGAAATGAGCTCTCACTCCATCAGGCTCTATTCAGGCCGTGTGGTTTTGTAACCTCCAGCGTGTGTGCCTGGGTTGTGCGGTGGGGTTGTGGCGGCTGTGGAGAGAGAAGGGGAAAAAGTGGTGTTGTCCCGTGGGTGCCCAGTACGTGGGACGTGGGTGGGGTGGCCAGAGCCTAGGGAACTCATTGCCTGTCAGGACATCTCCCCTCCTGGTTCCCTCTCTGACCTACGCTCCACATCTCTGCAGTTCAGTGGGGATCTTGTGGGTGGAAGTCACCATCCCTTTGGACTTTAGACGAGGAAGGCCGGGCTCCCAAGAGTCTCCCCGCAGTCGGGGCCTTGGGCAGGCTCACAAGGATGCTGAAGGTAACGGTTGGTGACAGTATGTAAGTTGGAGGTCTCGGGCCAATGCAGACGTATCCATTTGACCTCAGTGGGACAGGTCAGCTTTGTGGAGTCCCGTGCTTCCTTCCAGAGACTCATCCAGTGCTAGCAAGCATGGTCCCGAGGATCCCAGCTCCCAGCAGAAGCACTTTTTTTCACACAGAATCCTGGGCAGGAAAGTTCTCAGCAGGTTTAGACCTCCTAGCCAAAAAGCTAAAGCCACTTCTGGGATTTTTTTTCAAAGAGGCAGTGGTTCCACAATGGGCCATGGGTAGTTGTGGAAATGGAGAGAAGTGTTTGCAGATACATATTTCAGACAGAACGGACAGGGTTTGGTCATAGGTCATGAAGGACATGAGCAGATGCACATTGAGAAAACCCTCCCAGCATCCTAGGTGAACAGAGGTATGATTTTTTGAGACAGTTGAGCTAGATGCAACCCCAGATTTTAGGGTTGGATCTTTATTAATATGTAGTATCTATGAGGTATCAAAGTCCAGAAATCAACTCTCCAGTTCTGTACAGCATTTTGTAAGGAGATCAAATCTGGGATGTCTAAAGTTAAGAATTCAGGCCGTGGTAATGAATTAAATTAGATGTACTTGAACTTATTTTGCCAAGAAAGAGAAGGCAGGAGATAGAGAGAGCCAGAGAGTGAGTGAGCAAGAGAGAGAGAGAGACACAGAGACAGAGACAGAGAGACAGACAGAGAGACACAAAGATACACAAAAAGAGAAAGACAGAGAGAGACAGAGAGATAAAGACACAGAGAAAGACACAGATGGAAAGAGACAGAAAGAAACTGAAAGACAGACAGAGACAGAAAGAGAGAGAGATAGACAGAGAGAGAGACAGACTGACAGGCAGCCAGACAGGCAGAGAAAGAGAGTAACACAGAAAGCAGACACACACACACACAGAGACAGAGACAGTTGGAGAGACAGAGAGAAAGAAAGAGAGAGACAGACAGAGGGAAAGAGACAGAGAGAGAAAGAGACAGACAGAGGGAGAGACAAAAACAGACAGAGAGAGAGACAGACAGAGACAGAGACAGAGAGAAACAGATAAGGAGAGAGAGACAGACAGACAGGAAGATAAAGACAGTAAGACAGAAGACAGACACAGAGAGAGAGAGACAGAGAGACAGAGACAGAGAGACAGACAGGCAAAGAGAGAGAAAAAAACAGACAGACAGGGAGAGAGAGAGACAGACAGGGAGAGAAAGAGAGAGATACTGACAGACAGGCAGAGAAAGAGAATAAGACAGAAGACAGACACAGTGAGAGAGACAGATAGAGAGACAGAGACAGTGAGACAAAGAAAGAAAGAGAGATACAGACAGACAAAGAGACAGACAGAAAAGGCGAGACGGACAGAGAGAAACAGAGAGAGAGAAAGAGAGAGAGAGAGAGGCAGGCAGAGAAAGAAAGAAAGAAGACAAACACCATGAGAGAGACAGGCAGAGAGAGAGAGACGCACAGAGACAGAGAGACAGAGAGAAAGAAAGAGACAGACAGAGATAAAAACAGAGACAGACAGAGAGAAACAGACAGACAGGGAGAGAGAGAGACAGACAGGCAGAGAGAGAGAGACAGAAAGGCAAAGAAAGGGAGTAAGAGAGAAGACAGACACAGTGAGAGAGACAGGCAAAGAGAGAGAGAGAAAAATAGACAGACAGGCAGAGAGAGAGAGAGAGACAGAGAAAGAGAGACAGAGAGACAGAGAGAGGAGGAGGAATGACGTGGTCAGGAAATAAATACACATATTTTATAACGCTTTTGATTCCGTAAAGGGTGGCCGGAGTGTGATTTGAAAACAACAACAACAGCAACAAGAGCAGCAGCAGCATTCGCTTATGGATTTCTAGAAAATAAGATGTTCTGAAGTAAACATCAACCGGCTCTCACTACACGTTGAGAGATTCACAAAAGCGCTAGTTAACAACAGGAGAAAACAGCAGCTAACATGTCTTGGGGAAAAGATACGTCTTCCTGAAAATTAGGGATTTCTACTTCACCTGAAAAGAAATACATACGAAAAAGGAAAAACAAGAACAAAACAAAACAAAACAACAAACACGGGCCAAGGCACCATCCCTGGAAATCTTAAGTGAGCAAAGTATTAGTTTTCAGAAAACGTTTCTATTATGGGCAAATACTAAGAACGCCCAGACTAGAGCTGTGACGCCATTCCCATTGTGAAACTATACTGGCTGGAGGGCGGAGAAACTAAAACATCATGTTATAAGGTGATGGAGACCCAGCCAGGGTGAAGCTTTCCTAGGGAGGGAGGCCTGAGGAGGGAAGTGGGGGGAAAAACCCCACAACAGCTGGCCCGCCCACTTGCCCACGTGGGTCAAGGGCTATGCCATTGGTCTGAGCTCCCTCCAGGGAAGTGGGACCGTGCCACCCCCATCTTCAAAAACGGTGGCCACTGAGTGAGGCCTGATGACCACCGTTGCAAATGTCAGCCTGGCAAGAATGAGATTGCCGGTAAGGGGTGGGGGAAGGGGAAAGAAGAGGGAGGCACATCAGGGTGGCTCCGGAAGGTTTCCAAGCAGGGTGTTGGGAGGCGGGGGGTGGGGGGTTTGGTGGGAACCCGCCTAACTGACTCACTAAATGAAGGTAAAGGGACGTGGGTAGTGAGGGGAGCTGGGGGGCGACTTGAAAATTAAAGTGACCCCTCCTAAAACCCAAGTAGAGGAGTCTATGCGCATGAAAGAAACCAACACACAAAGAAAACTAAAGCGCTGATAAAAGAACAATAGGTCCCCGCCAGGGCGGAGGTTCCCTAGGCAACCAGGGAGAGAGGGCGGGACCTCCAGAAGGGAGAGAGAGAAACCTGTTGCCCACGCTTAGTGAAGTAAGCAAGACCTCCCTCCATATCACCTAGACTTTCAATAACAGTGGCCGCTAGATGATGCCCGAAGACAGCCGATGCCTGCAAGTGTCAGTCAGCATGGAAAAGAATGCATTTATTTATTTATTTATTTATTTATTTATTTATTTATTTGTTTGTTTAGAGACAGAGTCCTACTCACTCTACAGCCCGGGCTGTAGTGCAGTGGCACGATCTCGGCTCACTGCAGTCTCCGCCTCCCAGGTTCAAGTGATTCTCCCACCTCAGCCTCCTGAGTAGCTGGCATTACAGGTGCATACCCCGCCATGCCCTACTCAGTTTAGTATTTCTTGTAGAGACGGGGTTTTACCGTGGTGGCAAGGCTGGTCTCGAACTCCCAACCTCAAGTGATCCCCCACCTCGGCCTCCGGAAGTTCTGGGATGACAGACGTGAGCCACCACGCCCGGCCTTAACCATGTATTTTTGAGTCGAGGAGCTTATCACGGAAATACGAGAAGTAGGGACGCCACACGTGACAGAGAGAAAAGTCTGAAAATGCCCCTTCCATCCAAGTGGGGACCCGACCTTGACCTCCCAGAGTCATACACCGAGTGATGAAGCATAGCAAGGACCGTCTGTCTGGATTCCTCTCGGCCTCTCTAAGCAGGCCCTTCTCACTTTCGTGGAAGGGGCAGGGCCCTCTCCATCATGAGGGGTCTGACAGACTGACAGAGAAAGAGACAGACATAGAAAGACAGAGATGGACAGAGAGAGACAGAGAGAAACAGACAGAAAGAGAAAGAGACAGAGACAGAGACATAGAGAAACAGACAGGGAGGGAGAGAGACAGAGAGAGAGACAGACAGACAGAAACAGACGGAGAGGAAACAGAGAGAGAGACAGAGAAAGAGAGAAACAGACAGACACACAGAGACAGACAGAGAGAAAGAGAAAGAGAGAGACAGAGAGAGAGAGAAAGGGAGGGAGAGAGAGACAGACAGACAGGCAGAGAAAGAGAGTAAGACAGAAGACAGACACAGTGAGAGAGACAGGCAGAGAGAGAGAAAGAGACAGAGAGAAAGAGATACAGACAGAGAAAGAGACAGACAGAGAGAGACAGAGATGGACAGAGAGAAACAGAAAGAGAGAGACAGAGATAGAGAAAGAGACAGAAACAGACAGACAGGGAGGGAGAGAGACAGAGACAGAGAGAGAAAGACAGAGACAGAGAGAAACAGACAGAGATAGAGGGAGAGAGTGAGAGATATATAGAGAGAAACAGAAAGAGGGGGGAGAGAGAGACAGGCAGGCAGAGACAGAGAGTAAGACAGAAGAGAGACACAGTGAGAGAGACAGGCAGAGGGAGAGAGAGACAGATACAGAGAGAAAGAAAGAGAGAGACAGACAGAGAAAGAGAGAGACAGAGATGGACAGAGAGAAACAGCAAGAGAGAGAGACAGAGAGAGTGAGAGTGAGAGAGACAGAGAGAGAGAGAAAGACAGGGAGGGAGAGAGACAGACAGAGAGAGAGAGACCGACAGGCAGAGAAGAGAGTAAGACAGAAGATAGGCACAGAGAGAGAGATAGAGAGAGGAAAGAAAGAAAGAGAGAGACAGGCCGGGTGTGGTGGCTCATTCCTGTCATCCCAGCACTTTGGGAGGCTGAGGCGGGTGGATCACGAGGTCAGGAGATCGAGACCATACTGGCTAACTCGGTGAAATCCCGTCTTTACTAAAAATACAAAAAATTAGTCGGGCTTGGTGGCAGGCGCCTATAGTCCCAATTACTCGGGAGGCTGAGGCAGGAGAATGGCGTGAACCTGGGAGGTGGAGTTTGCAGTGAGCCGAGATGGTGCCACTGCACTCTAGTGTTGGCAACACAGTGAGACTCGATGTGAAAAAAAAAAAGGGAGAGAGAGACAGACAGACAGAGAAAGAGACAGGCAGAGACAGACAGAGAGAAACAGACAGAAAGAGAGACAGAGCGAGAGAGAACAGAAAGGCAGGCAGAGAGAGAGACAGACAGGCAGAGAAAGAGAGCAAGACAGAAGACAGACACAGTGAGAGAGACAGGCAGAGAGAGACAGACAGAAAGAGAGACTGACAGAGATGAGACAGAGAGACTGAAACAGACAGAAAGGGAGACTGACAGACAGAGAGTGAGAGAGAGAGGGAGAGAGACAGAAAGGGAGGAAGAGGGACAGACAGAAAGAGAGACAGACGGGTAGAGAAAGACAGTAAGACAAGATAGGCACAGAGAGAGAGAGAGTGAAAGAGACAGACAGAGAGACTCAGAAAAAGAAAGAGAGAGATAGAAAGACAAAAACAGAGACAGACAGAGACAGACAGAGAGAAACAGAGACAGACAGAGATAGAGAGAAACAGACAGAAAGAGAGAGACAGAGAGAGAGAAACAGACAGGGAGGGAGACAGAGAGAGATAGACAGGCAGAGAAAGAAAGTTGGACAGAAGACAGACACAGTGAGACAGGCAGAGAGAGAGAGACAGAGATAGAGAGAAAGAAAGAGACAGAGAAAGAGACAGATAGAGAAAGACAAAGACAGACAGAGAGAGACAGAGAGAAACACAGAAATAGAGAAGGTCCTAGCCGAGTAGTGATATAGTGCCTTTTCTTTCATTTTCTCTTTCTTTTCTGGTTTTCTTTTCTTTTCTTTTCTTTTTTTGTTTTCTTCTCTTCTCTTTTCTTTTCTTTCTTTTCTTTTCTTTCTTTCTTTCTATTTATTTATTTAGAGACCAAATCTCACTCTGTCATCCAGGCTGTAGTGCAGTGGCGCCATCCCGGGTCACTGCAACCTCTGCCTGCCAGGTTCAAGTGATTATCCTGCCTCAACCTCCCGAGTAGCTGGGATTACAGGTGCCTGCCCCACCGCGCCCGACTCAGTTTCGTATTTTCAGTACAGAGGGTGTTTCACCATGTTGGCTAGGCTGGTCTTCAACTCCTGACCTCGTGACCCACCCAACTCGGCCTCCCAAAGTGCTGGGATGACAGACGTGAGCCACTACTTTCAGTGTACAGTGCCATTTATTAGAAATCACTCATGGGAACACGCACTTATAGGTCATGTGTAGATATTTTATTTATTTATTTATTTACTTATTTACTTATTTATTTTTTGCACGGGAAGGTGGGGGGACGGAGTTTCGCTCTTGCTGCCCAGGCTAGAGTGCAATGGCATAGGGGACGCAAAGAGTCAACCCATGGCAGAGAGGACACGTCATTCTGAGTGTAAGGGCCGCAGCGAAAGGTTGCAGGGCCGGCACTTTTAAAGGCTTAAATCCCTGCGGCTCAGACCTGTCGTCGCAGCACTTTGGGAGGACCAGGAGGGCAAATCACTTCAGGTCAGGAGTTCAATACCAATGCGGCCAACATGGAGAAACACCATCTCCACTAAAAATAGAAAAATTAGCCGTCTGTCATGGTGCGCGTCTGTAATCCCAGCTACCGAAGAAGAATCACTGGAACCCGGAAAGCAGAGGTTTCAGTGAGCCAAGAGAGCGCCACTGCACCGCAGCCTGGGTGACAGAGTGAGAGAGACTCAGTCCAAAAAAAAGAAACGAAGAAAAAAAGAAAGAACAGGCCCAAATACTACATTGTCGCTGAATGTTCCCCCAAAAGGCCGGAAACCCCCGACTCAGGTCAAGGAGGTGGTGTTTCGTTTCACTTCTCTCTCTCTCTCTTTCCTTCTCTCCCTCTCTCTCTCTTTCTCCTCTAACTTTCATTTCTTGTTCAAGCATACACGTGCAAGATTGTTACGTAGGTAAACTTCTGATATGAAGTTCAGTGTGCAGATGATTTCATCACCCAGACACTGAGCGCAGTACTCGACAGTTTTCATGTTTCATTTTGTTTTGGTTTCTCCTGAAGCTGTCTCTCTGTCCACCCGTCCTCCCTCAAGTAGGCTCCCGCGTCCCTCGTGTCCCTCGTTCTGCCCACGCAGAACTTTCATCTATAAGTTCCCACTTATGGATGAGAACACGCGGTATTTAACTGATTGTTGCTTTCATCTTCGGTGGTGGCGGTGAAAGAGGCATGACACTAAATCGACCCTTAGGACGTTCCCCTCTGTCCCCACCCCACACCCCCTCCCCCTACACACCCTCATTCCTGCACACACTCCTCAAAAGCAGGAAAGGAAGAAAGACAGAAATTAAAGTAAGAGGTCAGCCTCCAAGGTGGTGGAGGGAGGGGATCTCAAAGGGTGAGCAAGCGATGGGGGTCAGGGGATATCTTGGCTGAGCTTGCAACAATGGGAGAAAGAGTTTCCAGCCCCACCACATCCCGTAATCCTCAGCCGTAGCCAGCCTCTGGGTGGGGTTTTGCCTGTAAAACTTCTGAATGGAGAGAAACCCCAGGCAATGGAAGGCATCAGCTCCAAGTCCAGGAAGTCAATAGGGCTTTGTGCATTTGAATGGGGCTTTAGAAGGCGGTGCTGCGGCTTCCAAAGCATTGCACCTCGCCTTGCCTCACCTCGCCCAGAGTGAGACTCCATCTCAAAATCAATCAATCAATCAACCAATAATAAAAAAATCATCAATGAAAGAAAGAAAGAAAGAAAAGAAAGAAAGAAAGAAAGAAAGAAAGAAAGAAAGAAAGAAAGAAAAGAAAGAAAGAAAGAAAGAAAGAAAGAAAGAAAGAAAGAAAGAAAGAAAAAAGAAAGAAAGAATCAGTACAGTGGTCATGGTCGTGAATCATTCCCCGGAGTCCAGGCGCAGTGGCTCACACCTGTCACGCCAGCACTTTGAGGCACTGGGTCAGGAGGGTTGCAACAAAATGATGAGACCCTGTCTGTGGAAAAACATTGAAAAATGAAGGCCAGGCTCGGTGGCTCATGCCTGCCATCCCAGCACTTCGGGAGGCTGGGGAGGGCGGATCACCTGAGGTCGGGAGTTCAAGACCAGCCTGACCAACATGGAGAAGCCCCGTCTGCACTAAAAATACAAAATCAGCCAGACGTGGTGGCGCATGCCTGCAGTCCCAGCTGCTGGGGAGGCTGACGCAGGAGAATTGCTTGAACCCAGGAGGCAGAGGTTGTGGTGGGCCAAGATCAAGCCATTGCACTCCAGTCTGGGCAACCAGAGAGAAACTCTGTCTCGGGAAATAAAATAAATAAATAAATAAAAATTATCTAGGCACAGTGGCGCATGCCTGTGGTCCCAGGTACTCTACTCTGGAGGCTGAGGTGGAAGGATCACTTGAGTCCAGGAGCATCCATGCTGCAGTGAGTGAGTTATGATGGCACCACTGCCAGGGTGACAGAGTGAGACGCTGCCTCTAAATCAGTCAATGAATCAATCAGATCACTGGAAGGCGCTGTCTGTGTCTTACTTTCAAAGGGTGTCTCTTTAGGCCAAGCAGGCATGGTGCCTCATGCCAGTAATCCCGGCACTTTGGAAGGCTGAGGCAGGAGGAAAGAAGAAAGGGAGGAAGGGAGGAAAGAAGAAAGGCAGGAGGGCAGTCAGGCAGGAAAGGAAGGAAGGAAGGAAGGAAGAAAGAAAGAAAGAAAGAGAGGGAGAGAGGGAGGGAGGGAGGGAAGGAGAAGAAGAGAGAAGAAAAGAGAAGAAAAAGAAAAGAAAAGAAAACGGGGAGGGGCATATCTCCTTGACTGGTGACTGCCCAGGATACAGCTGACTGAAGCCTCGACCTGTGGGGCCTCAAGTGTTCTTCTCCTTACCTCAGCCTCCCGAGTAGCTGAGACTACATGCAGGTATTACCACGCAAAACTAATCTTATAATAATATTATAATTATTATTGAGACAGAGTCTCGCTCAGTCTCAATAATTGCCATGGCAGGATGTCAGCTCACTGCAACTTCGGCCTCCCTAATTCAAGCAACTCGCCTGCCTCAGTCTCCTGAGTAGTTGTGATTACAAGTCTATGCCACCAGAACTGGTAATTGTTCTATTTTTCATAGAGATGGGGTTTCACTATGTTGGCCAGCCTGGTCTTGAATTCCTGGCCTCAAGTGATCAACCCACCTTGGCCTCCCAAAGTGCTGGAATGACAGGCGTGAGCCACTGTGCCCAGCCCAGATGATCTTTTTTATAAATTGTAGAGAAGGAGTTTTGTCAACCGCCGGGTGGAGTGTGGGGTGGGTTTTACTCAGACTGCGTACTGTGAAAACAGTAAATTAGTGTGGTTTGTGAGCTAGATGTGGAAATTGTGTGTGTGTGTGAGAGAGAGAGAGAGACCAATCCCACCATGAGGACGCGGAAATGGTGTTTGATTTGGGTACCTGCCTATTCACCTGTCTGTGTGTAGATGACTGAAGACTCCACAAATGAAGGTCAGCAGTACCTATTGAGCTGTTTCTCCCTCTCATGCGTCTCATGTGTGTGGTGGAGAAAGGAAAGAAAAGAGGTTCTGATGGGAAGTTGTCTTCATGCCTGAGGAAGCTGAAGGCAGGCTGACAGGACGGAGGACATCCTATGTGACATTTCCATACCTGGACACCCTTTACAATGCTGGGGCTGCCAGTCCACCCTGTATGTCAACATATCCCCAAGAACAGCATGGTACGGGGTGGTCCAGTCTCATCCCATCCGGCCCACCCAGGGAATCTGGTGGAAGTCTTCACTGGAGGATTCGACACCATGGAATACTATGCAGTCATAAAAAATGATGAGTTAATGTCATTTGTAGAGACATGGATGAAACTGGAAACCATCATTCTCAGCAAACTATCGCAAGGACAAAAAACCAAACACCGCATGTTTTCACTCATAGGTGGGAATTGAACAATGAGAACACATGGACACAGGAAGGGGAACATCACACACCAGGGACTGTTGTGAGGTGGGGGAAGGGGGGAAGGACAGCATTAGGAGATATACGTAATTCTAAATGACGAGTTAATGGGTGCAGCACAACAACATGGCACACGTATACATATGTAAAAAACCTGTACGTTGTGCACATGTACCCTAAAACTTAAAGTATAATAATAATAAAATTTTAAAAAAAGAAAAAAGAAAGCGTCATCGCAGTTCCCTTGGGGTCACCAGGCAACGGCCCGCCAGGGGAGGGTGGTGGGACATGAACGGGGGCGGGGCATCAGCCTCAGAGCTCCCTGGAAGGTGGCAGGCAGCCGGTGGGGGACGCTGAGCCAGAGACGTCTGGCAGGATATAGATCTGGAAGGTGCATCAGTCCTCTCCCATACCTCTCCCACGGAAAATCCCACAGCGGCGGTGGGAGCCTTGGCTGGGGGAGAAGCAGGGACAAGGGGGAGAGGGAAGGAGGTCCCCGGGAGGATTTAGCACAGAAAACCCACCCAGGCAAGCTCCCTCCCTCCTATCGGTTCCAAGGTACACCCTGGGAGGCGGCAAGAGAAACGTTCACCCCATATTTTTGTCTTTCTCTTTTTTTTTTTTGTCTTTTCCATTTTACAAGAGATGCTCATTTCAACAACCAGGTGGTGGATGTGATGGGAGAAGTGTCAAGGCCAGGAGACCAACCTGATCAACTGAGCAACACAAGTAGGAGAGCCCAGCTGAAAAAAATGAAAAAAAAGGGGGAGGAGGGGGAAAGAAAAGAAAAGAAAAAAGAAAAACAATCACCAAGAAAGTTAAAATTCTGTAATGGTGTAGGCACAAAAAAGAGTGATTTCACGTCTTTTCCCACAACATGGATAGAGCTGGAAGCAAGTATGTACCCAGTGAACTGCCTTCTGCTTAAAAGTGGGAGGTAAACAGTGAGTACGCACAAGGTCATCAAGATGGAAATAAAAGACACTCCAAAAGGGAGGAGGAGAACAACAGGGGGATGAGGGATGAATAAATCGCCCGTCAGAGACAACGTTTGCCACGTGGGTATCGGATACACTGGAGGTCCACTTCTACATCCGGAGGCAGTAGTATGCTGATCTAACAAACAAGCAGGTACACCCCCTAAGTCTGTAAAATACCAAAACAACGACGACAGCATCAGCAGCAGCAGCAGCAACAACAACAACAGAACAGAAGCTGGAACACAAAACCACCACCACCACCACCACAATCACCAGTTGGGGGTTGGGGGAGGGTGGCCGCGCTCCAAGCCCTCAGGCTCAGTCCCCTCGGGTTTAAAAAAGAAAACGGCAGACTCATTCCTGCCTGTAGGCAGGAAAAATCCAATCAATGTTCTCCATTGCTAGAAAGGGAAGTAGAATAAGGAGAAGGGCTTATTGATCTTGTGATCGATCGTGGCCATACATGTAGGAAAAAATTAAATACAGACAGCAACACTTTCTACACTGTTCAAAAGCATCGTAGATCAGACGCACCACACTCCATGGGGCTTGTGCCACTAGAAAGAAAAGACAGGTCGGGCGCGGTGGCTCATTCCTGTCATCCCAGCACTTTGGGAGGCTGAGGCAGGTGGATCACGAGGTCAGGAGATCGAGACCATCCTGGCTAACACGGTGAAACCCCATCTCTACTAAAAATACAGAAAATTAGCTGGGCCTGGTGTGGGCGTCTGTAGTCCCAGCTACTCGGGAGGCTGAGGCAGGAGGATGGTATGAACCCGGGAAGCACAACTTGCAGTGAGCCGAGATAGAGCCACTACACTCTGGCCTGGGCTAAAGAGCGAGACTCCATCTCAAAAAAATATATATATATATCCAAGCATAGTGCTGCATGCCTGTAGTCCCAGCTACTCAGGAGGCTGTGGTAGAACAATCACTTCACCCAGCAGTTTGAGGCTGCAGTGAGCTATGATCATACCACTGCACTCTGGCCTGGGTGACAGAGAGAAACCCCTTCTCAAAACAAAGAACAACCAAAAACTTTCAAGAATACTCAGAGATAGTGTAGGTTTGGTTCCAGACAACCACAATAAGGCAAATGTTACAATCAAATTAGTCACATAAACATTTTGTTTCCCAGTACTTATAAAAGTTGTGCTTAAACTGTGTTGTAGTCTAATGAGTATTCAATAATTATTAATTAATTAATTAGTAATCACATTATGTCTAAAAATCCATGTACATACCTTAACTTAAAATATCTCATTGCTGAAAAATACTAATGAATATCTGAACCTTACCAAGTCATAATCTTTTTGCTGGTGAGTGAAGGGGCAGCCTGCTCCTCCACACTTGTGGGTATTTCTAGTCAAGTGGGACGAGAGACTGAGAAAATAATTAAGACACAGAGACAAAGTATAGAGAAGCACTAGTAAGCCCAGGGGACCAGCACTCAGCATACCAAGGACCTGCACAGGCACCGGCCTCTGAGTTCCCTCAGTTTTTATTGCTTATTATTTTCATTATTTGAGCGAAAAGGAATGTAGTAGGAGAGCAGGGTGATAATAAGGAGAAGTTTTTATTGCTTATTATTTTCATTATTTCAGCAAAAAGGAATGTAGTAGGAGAGCAGGGTGATAATAAGGAGAAGGTCAGCAAAAAACATGTGAGCAAAATAATCTATGTCAATTAAGTTCAAGGGAAGGTACTATGACTGGACGTGCACGTAAGCCAGATTTATGTTTCTCTCCACCCAAACATCTCAGTGGAGTAAAGAATAACAAAGCACATTACTGCAAACATGTCTGCCCTCCCATCATAGGGCGGATTTTCTCCTATCTCAGAATTGAATAAATGTACAATCGGGTTTTATACTGAGACATTCAGTTCCCAGGGGCAACCAGGAGACAGTGGCCTTCCTCTATCTCAACTGCAAGAGGCTTTCCTCTTTTACTAATCCACCTCAGCACAGACCCTTAACGGGTGTCGGGCTGCGGGACAGTCACGTCTTTCTCATCCCATGAGGTCATATTTCAGACTTTCACATGGGGAGAAACCTTGGACAATATCCCGCTTTCAAGGGCAGAGGTCCCTGCGGCTTTCTGCAGTGCATTTTGCCCCTCGCTTATTAAGATTAGAGAATGGCGATGACTTTTACCAAGTATACTGCTTGTAAACATTTTGTTAACAAGGCACGTCCTGCACAGCCCTAGATCCCTTAAACCTTGATTTCATACAACGCATGCTTTTGTGAGCTCCAGGTTGGGTCTGAGTGGCTGGGGCAAAGTGGCAGGGGCAAAGCGGCTGGGGCAAAGCTACAAATTAACAACATTTCACCAAAGCAATTGTTTAAAGTACAAGTCTTTTTCAAAATGGAGTCTCTTATGTCTTTTCTTTCTATATAGACACAGTAACAGTCTGATCTCTCTTTCTTTTCTCTACAGTGAGGGTCTTGCCTCTATGTTGATGGCTGCTGACTGATCAGTATGGGGGATGCTGAAGTTTGGGTACCTGTGTCAATTTCTTAAAACAATGAAGTTTGTTCCTTTCACAAAAGATTTCCCTATAGCATGTGATGCTGTTTGATAACATTTTTTCCACAGTAGAACTTCCTTCAAAATTGGAGTAAACCCTCTCAAACCCTGCTGCTGCTTTATCCACTAGGTTTATGGAATATTCTAAATCCTTTGTTATTATTTCAACAATGTTCATAGCATCTCCACCTGGAGTAGATTCCATCTCAAGAAAATATTTTCTTTGCTCATCCATAACAAGCAACTCGCCACTTGTTCAAGTTTCATTATGAGTTTACAGCAATTTAATCTCATCTTAAGGCCCTAATTCTAATTCTGATTGTCGTGCAATTTCTACCACATCTGTAGGGACTTCTTCCACTGACATCCTGAGCCCTCAAAGTCATCCATGAGGGCTGGAATCAACTTCTTCAAAACTCCTTTTAATGTTGATATTTCAACCTCCTCCCATCAAACACAAATGTCCTTAATGGCATTTGCTTTTAAGGACATTTGTGATTCACAGGAGGAGTTTGAAATATCATGAAGGGATTAATGGTGAAACCTTTCCAAAAGGTTTTCAATTCAGTTTATCCAGACTCATCAAAGAAATTACTATCTATGACAGCTATACCTTTACAAAATGCATTTATTATTTAATAAAAACACTTGAAAGTCAAAACCACTCTTTGATCCACAGGCTGAAGGATAGATATTGTATTAGCAGCCATGAACATAACATTAATTTCCAAGTACATCTCCATCTAAGCTTCTGGGTAGCTAGGAGAATTATTAATAAGCAGCAATCTTTTTTCCTTTTTTCTTTTCTTTCCTTTTTTTTCTCCTTTATATAGTTTCCCTATTGTTGCCCAGGATGGAGGGCAGTGGCGTGGTCTTGGCTCACTGCAACTTCCGCCTCCAGGGTCCAAGCCATTCTTCTGTGTCAGCCTCCCAAGTAGCTGAAATTACAAGTACCACCACCAGGCCCAGCTAATTTTTTTGTATTTTTATTAGACATGGGGTTTCATAAATTTCGCCAGGCTGGTCTCCAACTTCTGACCTCAGGCGATCCAACCACCTCGGCCTCCCAAAGTGCAGGGATTATAGGTGTTAGCCACTGCACCAGGCCAAGCAGCAATCCCTTTAAAGGACTCGTGTTTTTTTTTTTTTTTCTGAGCAGTAGGTCTCAATAGTGGGATTAAAATATTCAGTAAACCATACTGTTAACAGTTATGTTGTCACTCAGACTGTGATATTCCATTTCTAGAGCACAGAAAGAATAGATTTTGAATAATTCTTAAGAGCCCTGAGATTTTCAGAGTGGTCAATGAGCATTGGCTGTAACTTAAAGCCACCAACTGCAGTGGTCCTCAAAGACAGTCAGCCCATCCTTTGAAGTTTTGAAGCCATGTGTTGACGTCTCTCTAGCGATGAAAATTTTACATCTTCAGTAAGCTTAATCATTTCTAGCTTTTTACTTAAAGTGAGAGACGTGCAATTCTTCCTTCCATTTGAGCTCTTTGAGGCCACTGTGGTTACTAATTAACACCCCCAGTGGGTGTCATCCTCATCCCTCCTCAATCGAGTTCACCCACATCTCTGCGTGGGGAACGGGACTTTCTGCACCACACACGCCCTGCATGCCTGGGGCTCTCCCACAGGGGGCTTTCGTGAGCCAGGTAGCAAGGGCCGTCCCCCCGCTCCAGCCCAGCCAGGCTGTGCAGGCAGAAGGAATCTCTCAACCTGCCATTGCACGTGGGAATTTTTGTGTTCACTGCCCTGGCTCCTCTGGAAGTAGGACTGTCTCACCCTCAGACACCTCGGTGGCCTCCACACCCCAACAAATGCCAGGAGGACGAGGATCCCAGCACGGCAGCCTGCTGGGCGTGTGCTCAGTGGGACAGCTTGGGCCCCCTCAAGCTGAGTCACAGGGGCAAGGTGTGTTTGCACCACCCACGTCCCACCGGAGTCCGCGGTGGGTCTGGAGCCCCAGGTCGCCAGGGCGGGGTGGGAAACCAAAGATGGGGCACCTCCACCTCCGAAGCTAGCGACCCCGGACTCCTCCGCATCAAGCACAGATGCAAGCCATCCAGGCACCTCTCAACCGCTCCGGGAGCCGGGGCACTCTTCTACACTCACCTCCAGCTTGTTAGATAAGCTCCTGTCAACCCCAGAGTTTCAGCAAAAGGCACAACCTTTCCTAGGCCCGGCGCCACTGGGGAAGCTGAAGGAAGTGGAAGAGCCCATTCCGCTGGAACCACTCCTCAGCCAGGAAGAACACCGGGCTCTGCTGGAGAAGCTTTAGGAAGCGGGGTGGGGGCGGGGTGGGGGCAGGGCGGCCGCCTCTCTTTCGTGGTGAACCTCTGACTCGGTATGGAGAGGCGTGTCTTCCCTTCCAGCTGACCTGCCTAGGATCGCTGAGTTCCAGGTCCCATGAGAGACTCCACTAAGAGGAGGGCTGTCATTCTTTCTTGAGCATCCTGGGGATCCCAGGGCCCGTCCAGGTACCGGGAGATGGAGTGTCTACTGCTCATGCGCGGGTGAGCAGGCAGCAGCCTACGTTTTCTAACCAGCTCAGGCAGAGCTCTCATCCCTTCCCTCTTGTGCACCCGCCGCGTTCTTCAGTGGGGCGGGCGGAGACCTCCATCCCGGGAAACACTGGCCTGGGCAGGTGCCAAGCCTACTCTTCTTTCCGCGTCTCGCCACCTCTGTCTCCCTGCCACACCGTCACTCGCCTACCCTTGCCCAGCCAGCTTCCTCGGCTTCACCGTGGAGTGCCTGATAGCTAAATGCAGACCCGAGACCCCACGCAAACTGGGGTGCTGCCCTTTATACGCGGGAGGGAACTCAGGCAGATATGGGGAGAGGAACGGAGACAGAGAGGGAAGGAGCGATGGAGGGAGAAAAGAACGGATGGACCCAGGGACCTTGGAAGTTTTGGAAGGATAGGAGGGAGAGAGGGAAGGAGGGAGGGAGGGAGGAAGGGAGGAACTGAGGGAGGGACGGAGGGAAAGAGGGAGGGAGGGTGGGAGCAAGAAACAAAGGGGGGAAGGCAGAGAGAAAAGCGGTCTTCTTCCTCCAGGACCAGCAGGATCTTGCACTCCGGGAAGATGTTGGGTGCCCAGGGCAGGCTAAGTGCTCGGCCCACAGCCGCGTCGGCCTGCGGGGCTCTCACCGGCCCTCTGGATCGCCAGCCTGGGTTACTTCATCTGGGAGCGATTCAGACGAATTTCGTCTCCAAAGGAATAAGCGAATTACCCAGGGAGCAATGAGCCGAGATTCGGGTGATTGTCCATTTTTCATCCACATCGTTCACAGATGAGATAGCCCCACGTTGAGCCTGCAACGGAGTGCGAGGTGGATAGTCCCGCCCACACAGGAGTCACACTCAGGCCGACTGAAGCATGGCTTCGGGTTCCACGTTCCTTTGTCTTCTGCAAGGGGACCTTTTGCTCATGTGTCTCTAGCCCCCGAAAGCGTGACCATTTTGACTGTTTGTTTCCCGAGCTCTGTGGGGACACAGAAACCTCCAGAGAATAGTGGAAAAGCAGCATTGTGTTTTCGCTCTCCTTTCCAGTTTCCTCTTTGGAAACAGGTCATAGTGGAGACTCCCCATTTCTTACGAAACAGGAAACCATCGTCAGGCCGTGATGCACCGGGCGTTTCTTTTCTCTGTAGTTTCGCTCTCGTTTTCTACATGAAAATGAACGAGATTCGTAAGGAATCAGAAAAGAATTTGTGGTACACAAGTCTTGACTACTGTTGCATTCCATTTTGAAATCACTTTGAGCTAAAACAACAGTTTTCCGAGATTTAAAGAAAAATAGATTTTATAAAAGGGATTCTTTTATTCACTCAATACATAATTTAAGTTACTGAGAGTAACAAGTGATATTTTTTCCACTATAATTTGCTCTGATGAAAGAAATAATTCTTTTAACTCCTCACAAATGCTTCATTTTGAGGACTAAAGGAATTATCAGTAGGCATTCTTTCTTCTTGATCTCAGTTATTTGTCTCTAAAATATGTCAAGTTAGCTTTTAAAGATTCAGGGAGGGGCAGTTTCATGATTTTTTTCACTCAGAAAACTTTGAGGTGGCTCCTCTGGCTTCATCGCTTCACTGTGATCTTTTTCTTCCTCTTCTTTGCTATCTTCTTCCATTTTTTCATCCTCCTCACTGTCTAGAGGCTGAAGAATAAGCTGATTACCCACAAATACATAAGTGGTAATTCTCTGTTTAACTATTTCTTTTCCTTTTGGGTGGAGCCCTTTGAGGAATCCCCTTGGCCTGCATCTCATCATTTATGAAATTTCTAAGTGTGGGTCGAATGTAAATACAAGCCAAGTCCTATAGATTCCTGACAGTGATTCCTTACAGATTTGTAGTGGTGAGTGTTAGATTTAATTTTATATAAGGGTTAAATAATAGTTAAGCTTATGTAACCTGATCTGAATTTGCATTTCCTCTATGAAAACTTCATTTATCTAATAAGGAAATCAAATGATTGTAGACCTATTTACCTTACTTTTGTTGCAATCACTGTTGCTGTGTTGCTGTATATATATTCCGGGCAATATATGAGTGGAATAACAATACAAAATATTGAATAATTTAGATTTTAAAAGTCCCAAAAACTTCATGAAATTTTACAGCACTGCTACTTTTGCTTTTGAATCTCTTTCCAAAAGACATGAGTAAAATATTGACTTCTCTCACACAGATTTTAAGAGCAAAGCAAGTGAATTATTAAAATAGGAAGTATGTACTTAATGCAGCTTTTTATATGGACCCTTTACAATTTCAGTATTTTTAAAAATGAGGTTATCTTAACTCTCTAGAATTTTTTTTATTTTTATTATACTCTAAGTTTTAGCGTACATGTGCACAATGTGCAGGTTAGTTACATATGTATACATTTGTCATGCTGGTGTGCTGTAGTCATTAACTCGTCATTTACAAGTAGGTAAATCTTCTAAAGTTATCCCTCCACCCTCCGCCCACCCTACGACAGTCCCCAGAGTGTGATGTTCACCTTCCTGTGTCCCTGTGTTCTCATTGTTCAGTTCCCACTTATGAGTGAGAACATGTGGTGTTTGGATTTTTGTCCTTGCGATAGCTAACTGAGAATGATGATTTCCAATTTCATCCATGACCCTACAAAGGACATGAACTCATCATTTTTTATGACTGCATTGTATTCCATGGTGTATATGTGCCACATTTGCTTAATCCAGTATATGATTGTTGGACATTTGGGTTGGTTCCAAGTCTTTGCTATTGCGAATAGTGCCACAATAAACATACGTGTGCATGGGTCTTTATAGCAGCATGATTTATAGTCCTTTGGGTATATACCCAGTAATGGGATGGCTGGGTCAAATGGTATTTCTAGTTCTAGATCCCTGACGAATCGCCACACTGACTTCCACAATGGTTGAACTAGTTTACAGTCCCACCAACAGTGTGAAAGTGTTCCTATTTCTCCACATCCTCTCCAGCACCTGTTGTTTCCTGACTTTTTAATGATCGCCATTCTAACTGGTGTGAGATGGTATCTCATTGTGTTTTTGATTTGCATTTCTCTGATGGCCAGTGATGGTGAGCATTTTTTCTTGTGTTTTTTGGCTGCATGAATGTCTTCTTTTGAGAAGTATCTGTTCATGTCTTTCACCCACTTTTTGATGGGATTGTTTGTTTTTTTCTTGTAAATTTGTTTGAGTTCATTGTAGATTCTGGATATTAGCCCTTTGTCAGATGAGTAGGTTGCGAAAATTTTCTCCCATTTTGTAGGTTGCTTGCTCACTCTGATGGTAGTTTCTTTTTCTGTGAAGAAGCTCTTTAGTTTAATTAGATCCCATTTGTCAATTTTGGCTTTTGTTGCCATTGCTTTTGGTGTTTTAGACATGAAGTCCTTGCTCATGCCTGTGTCCTGAATGGTAATGCCTAGGTTTTCTTCTAGGGTTTTTATGGTTTTAGGTCTAAAGTTTAAGTCTTTAATCCATCTTGAATTATTTTTTTGTATAAGGTGTAATGAAGGGATCCAGATTCAGCTTTCTACATGTGGTTAGCCAGTTTTCTCAGAACCATTTATTAAATAGGGAATCCTTTCCCCATTGCTTGTTTTTCTCAGGTTTGTCAAAGATCAGATGGTTGTAGATATGCGGTGTTATTTCTGAGGTCTCTGTTCTGTTCCATTGATCTGCATCTCTGTTTTGGTACCAGTACCATGCTGTTTTGGTTACTGTAGGCTTGTAGTATGGTTTGAAGTCAGATAGCGTGATGCCTCCAGCTTTGTTCTTTTGGCTTAGGATTGACTTGGCGATGTGGGCTCTTTTTTGGTTCCATATGAACTGTAAACTAGATTTTCCAATTCCGTGAAGAAAGTCATTGTTAGCTTGATGGTGATGGCATTGAATCTATAAATTACCTTGGGCAGTATGGCAATTTTCACGATACTTATTCTTCCTAACCATGAGCTTGGAATGTTCTTCCATTTGTTTGTATCCTCTTTTATTTCATTGAGCTGTGGTTTATAGTTCTCCTTGAAGAGGTCCATCACATCCCTTGTAAGTTGGATTCCTAGGTATTTTATTCTCTTTGAAGCAATTGTGAATGGGAGTTCACTCATGATTTGGCTCTCTGTTTGTCTTTTATTGGTGTATAAGAATGCTTGTGATTTTTGTACATTGATTTTGTATCCTGAGACTTTGCTGAAGTTGCTTAACAGCTTAAGGAGATTTTGGAATGAGAAAGTGGGGTTTTCTAGATATACAATCGTGTCATCTGCAAACAGGGACAGTTTGACTTCCTCTTTTCCTAATTGAATACCCTTTATTTCCTTCTCCTGCCTCATTGCCCTGGCCAGAACTTCCAACACTATGTTGAATAGGAGTGGTGAGAGAGGGCATCCCTGTCTTCTGTTAGTTTTCAAAGGGAATGCTTCCAGTTTTTGCCCATTCAGTATGATATTGGCTGTGGGTTTGTCATTGATAGCTCTTATTATTTTGAGATATACCCCATCAATACCTAATTTATTGAGAGTTTTTATCATGGAGGGTTGTTGAATTTTGTCAAAGGCCTTTTCTGCATCTATTGAGATAATCATGTGGTTTTTGTCTTTCGTTGTGTTTATAAGCTGGATTACATTTATTCATTTGTGTATATTGAACCAGGCTTGCATCCCAGGGATGAAGCCAACTTGATCATGGTGGATAAGCTTTTTGATGTGCTGCTATATTTGGTTTGCCAGTATTATATTGAGGAGTTTTGCATAAATATTCATCAAGGATATTGGTCTAAAATTCTCTTTTTTGGTTGTGTCTCTGCCCAGCTTTGGTATCACGATGATGCAGGCCTCATAAAATGAGTTTGGTAGGATTCCCTCTTTTTCTATTGATTGGAATAGTTTCAGAAGGAATGGTACCAGTTCCTCCTTGTACCTCTGGTAGAATTCGGCTGTGAATCCATCTGGTCCTGGACTCTTTCTGGTTGGTAAGCTATTGATTTTTCCTCAATTTCAGAGCCTATTATTGGTCTATTCAGAGATTCAACTTCTTCCTGGTTTAGTCTTGGGAGGGTGTATGTGTCGAGGAATTTATCCATTTCTAATAGATTTTCTAGTTTATTTGCATAGAGGTGTTTGTAGTATTCTCTGATGGTAGTTTGTATTTCTGTGGGATCGGAGATGATAACCCCTTTATCATTTTTTATTACGCCTTTTTGATTCTTCTCTATTTTCTTCTTTATTAGTCTTGCTAGCGGTCTATCAATTTTATTGATGTTTTCAAAAAACCAGCTCCTGGATTCATTGATTTTTTGAAGGATTTTTGTTTCTCTATTTCCTTCAGTTCTGCTCTGATTTTACTTATTTCTTGCCTTCCGCTAGCTTTTGAATGTGTTTGCTCTTGCTTTTCTAGTTCTTTTAATCTTGATGTTAGGGTGTCAATTTTGGATCTTTTCTGCTTTCTCCTGTGGGCATTTAGTGCTATAAATTTCCCTATACACTGCTTTGAATGTGTCCCAGAGATTCTGGTATGTTGTGTCTTTGTTTTCGTTGGTTTCAAAGAACATCTTCATTTCTGCCTTCATTTCATTATGTACCCAGTAGTCATTCAGGAGCAGGTTGTTCAGTTTCCATGTAGTTGAGTGGTTTTGAGTGAGTTTCTTAATCCTGAGTTCTAGTTTAATTGCACTGTGGTCTGAGAGACCGGTTGTTATGATTTCTCTTTTTTACATTTGCTGAGGAGAGCTTTACTTCCAACTATGTGGTCAATTTTAGAATATGTGTGGTGTGGTGCTGAAAATAATGTATATTCTGTTGATTTGGGGTGGAGAGTTCTGTAGATGTCTATTAGGTCCGCTTGGTGCAGAGCTGAGTTCAATTCCTAGGTATCCTTGTCGACTTTCTGTCTCATTGATCTGTCTAATGTTGACAGTGGAGTGTTAAAGTCTCCCATTATTATTGTGTGGGAGTCTAAGTCTCTTTGTAAGTAAATCAGGACTTGCTTTATGAATCTGAGTGCTCCTGTATTGGGTGCATATATATTTAGGATAGTTAGCTCTTCTTTTTTAATTGATCCCTTTACCATTATGTAATGAGCTTCTTTGTCTCTTTTGATCTTTGTTGTTTTAAAGTCTGTTTTATCAGAGAGTAGGATTGCAACCCCTGCCTTTTCTTGTTTTCCATCTGCTTGGTAGATCTTCCTCCATCCTTTTATTTTGAGCTTATGTGTGTCTCTGCACGTGACATAGGTTTCCTGAATACAACACCCTGATGGGTCATCACTCTTTATCCAATTTGCCAGTCTCTGTCTTTTAATTGGAGCATTTAGTCCATTTACATTGAAAGTTATATGGTTATCTGTGAATTTGTTCTTGTCATTATGATGTTAGCTGGTTATTTTGCTCGTTAGTTGATGCAGTTTCTTCCTAGCCTCGATGGTCTTTACAATTTGGCATGATTTTGCAGTTGCTGGTACTGGTTGTTCCTTTCCATGTTTAGTGCTTCGTTCAGGAGCTCTTTTAGGGCAGGTCTGGTGGTGACAAAAATCCCTCAGCATTTACTTCTCTGTAATGTATTTTATTTCTCCTTCACTTACGAAGCTTAGTTTGCCTGGATATGACATTCTGGGTTGAAAATTCTTTTCTTTAAGAATGAGGAATATTGGCCCCCACTCTCTTCTGGCTTGTGGAGTTTATGCTGACAGATCTGCTGTTAGTCTGATGGACTTCCCTTTGTGCATAACCCGACCTTTCTCTCTGGCTGCCCTTAACATTTTTTCCTTCATTTCATCTTTGGTGCATCTGAAAATTATGTGTCTTGGAGTTGCTCTTCTCGAGGAGTATCTTTGCAGTGTTATCTGTATTTCCTGAATCTGAATGTTGGCCTGCCTTGATAGATTGGGGAAGTTCTCTTGGAAAATATCCTGCAGAGTGTTTTCCAACTTGGTTCCATTCTCCCCGTCACTTTCAGGTACACCAATCAGATGTAGATTTGGTCTTTCCACATAGTCCCATATTTCTTGGAGGGTTTGTTTGTTTCTTTTTATTATTTTTTCTCTAAACTTCCATTCTCGCTTCATTTCATTCATTTCATCTTCCATCACTGATACCCTTTCTTCCAGTTGATTGCATCGGCTCCTGGGACTTCTGCATTCTTCACCTAGTTCTTGAGCCTTGAATTTCAGCTCCATCAGCTCCTTTAAGCACTTCTCTGTATTGTTTATTCTAGTTATACATTCGTCTAAATTTTTTTCAAAGTTTTTTAACTTATTTGCCTTTGGTTTGAATTTCGTCCTGTAGCTCGGAGTAGTTTGATCATATGAAGACTTCTTCTCTCAACTCATCAAAATCATTCTCTGTCCAGATTTTTTCCATTACTGGTGAGGAACTGTGTTCCTCTGGAGGAGGAGAGGCACTCTGCTTTTTAGAATTTTCAGTTTTTCTGCTCTGTTTTTTCCCCATCTTTTTGGTTTTATCTACTTTTGGTCTTTGATGATGGTGATGTACAGATGGGTTTTTGGTGTGGATGTCCTTTATGTTTGTTAGTTTTCCTTCTGTCAGACGGGACCCTCAGCTGCAGGTCTGTTGGAGTTTGCTAGAGGTCCACTCCAGACTCTGTTTGCCTTTATAACAGCAACAGTGGCTGCAGAACAGCGGATTTTCATGAACCGCGAATGCTGCTGTCTGATCGTTCCTCTGGAAGTTTTGCCTCAGAGGAGTAGCCGGCCGTGTGAGGTGTCAGTCTGCACCTACTGTGGGGTGCCTCACACTTAGGCTGCTTGGAGGTCAGGGATCAGAGACCCACTTAAGGAGGCAGTCTGCCTGTTCTCAGATCTCCATCTGCATGCTGGGAGAACCATTGCTCTCTTCAAAGCTGTCAGACAGGGATATTTAAGTCTGCAGAGGTTACTGCTGTCTTTTTGTTTGTCTGTGCCCTGCCCCCAGAGGTGGAGCCTACAGAGGCAGGCAGACCTCCTTGAGCTGTTGTTGTCTCAACCCAGTTCGAGTTTCCCGTCTGCTTTGTTTATCTAAGCGAACCTGAGCAATGGCGGCACCCCTCCCCCAGCCTCACTGCTGCCTTGCAGTTTGATCTCAGACTGCTGTGCTAGAAATCAGCGAGACTCCATGGGTGTAGGACCCTCTGAGCCAGGTGCAGGATATAATCTCCTGGTGAGCCGTTTTTTAAGCCTGTCAGAAAAGTGCAGTATTAGGGTGGGAGTGAACCGATTTTCCAGGTGCTGTCTGTCACTCCTTCCTTTGACTAGGAAAGGGAACTCCCTGACCCCTTGCACTTCCCATATGAGGCAATGCCTAGCCCTGCTTCGGCTCACACACGGTGCACTCTACCCACTGTCCTGTGCCCACTGTCTGGCACTCCCTAGTGAGATGAAACCGGTACCTCAGATGGAAATTCGGAAATCACCCATCTTCTGTGTCACTCACACTGGGAGCTGTAGACCTCAGCTGTACCTATTCCTCCATGTTGGCTGCCCCCACTCTCTAGAATTTTAAATTATATTTAGAAATGTTTTTTCTATAGTTCACTGTATAAAGTATTTGTTTTTTTTAGAAAAGCAAAATCATCGTTATGTGTGACTCTTGATAGGCCACAGAACGAGTGAATGAGCATGAGTGAGGCCACTTTCTTAGATGTCTGTAAGTAGAAGGGCCATGGTAGACCTGGTCAGCAGATGCACTTTAGCAGATGGAACTTCTAGTTTCCCTGAATATTCATCCTTGACAAGGTAGGGCTGAGCCTACATTTGCTTTGGATCTTTCTAGTACAAGAAATATTCACAGAAATTGTATGTAGATAGCTTTTTTTTTTTTTTGGAAAATCCTGTTCAGAATCATAATGTAATCTTTGGGACTCATGCCATGCTCATTTGACTTCTTCCCATATTTTTTATGTTTCTTTTGGTAAAATTATAATGGTTTTCATTTTTTACTTAATATCACACAATTAAACTGTCCATATTTGAGCTTTCTTGTAGCTTATCAGTGATAAAAAACAGGTAGTAACTGCCGTTGTTTGTTTGTTTGTTTTCCTAATAAGGCCTGAAAACAGCCATTCCTTATTAAGAAAGTGTGCAATGTAATATATTTGCTAGAGTTACATGGATTATATATTTCTTAAAGGGAATAATTTGAGAGTATCATGGATTACCACCAGGATTATTATTACAGTAGTTGCTCAGATCAGTTTAAGGAAGCCCAATCAATGTATAGTGAAAGGATTATTATCTGTCTGCTAAGATTCAGATACAGTTTCAAAAATCTCAGCCCCAGTAATTCCACAACATCTGAAAACAAGTGTTTGTGATCATGTGTAAACATGAAATTGTTCCAAGTAACTGAGGATATTTTAGTTATGTGAAAGACAGTATCAATGGAAGGTTATTTGTTTTATACCAGTGGCTAGGATGGTGGAACTGGGGTTATTTCTACAGTTATTCTTAGATGATTAGTAAACGGTTAAGAAATGTCCCATATCATTTGTATCTAGGAAAGAAAAAAATCAGTATCATACTGTTGTCATCTGTCAGAAATGTTCACTTTATTCTGAATTAAATGTGGCTTTTGAAGTTACCTTGAATTCCTGGTGACCACACGTATTTATCTGGAAAACCTGGGGAAAGTTGTCTGTCCCATCTACCCTGCTTTTTTTTTTTTTTTTTCTCTGTTGGAACTGCTGTTTAGATGATGCTTTTACTATGTAGGAGAGAGTTTTTGTTAAGAATATATTTGAAGATAGGCTTTTCCGTATTGTCTTTCATTCTTTGACTTTGGCAAAGTGTACAGTAGATTTTCGTGATCATTGCATACTTCTTGTAACTGAAATGTATTTTTATATTTTTAAATGCATTCATTTTGCACTTGTGACTTTATTGTTGACTTTAAGAGGTAGAAATAAGAAATGAAAATTTAAAAAAACGAAAATAAATGAGATCCACACACCTGCCTGTGTGAGACTATCACGGCAACAGCGACACCCACAAGCATTGCTGCCTTCATGGAGTGGGCATGGAAAACTCAAGATATCATGGAGGTTCAGTTCTACACGCCACGCTTCCAAGGTGGTTTCTCCCTGAAATCGTGTGTGAGCCCAGAGAGAAACTTCCAGTTTCTGTAGAATTCTGGAGAACTCAGAGAGCCAGCCCCGGAAGCCCCCCTTTCCCGGCTGATCTGGCCCCACCTTCACCTACCACACAAGGCCCTGGTCTGTGGTTTCTGGCTTCAGAGGGAGGATTACCCATGGCCCTTAGGTGCTCATGCATATTCGTGAAGGGGTGAAGCTGGTGGGTCTTTATAAGGGCCACTGGCGGGATTGGACTCCTGACTGGCCTGTGTGCAGCACAAAGGCCAACAGAGGCACGTGGGAGCCACCAGCCACTCTCTGCCCATGTCTGTCCATGACATTCTGGCCAGGTGCCCTCGCGATAGCTCTCCCAACACCTTCTGACAGCCCCTTCCCTCCGGAAGCCTGAGGACGAGGACAGCAAAGGAGACTCGTTTGTAACCTGAACAAAATAGATGCCCTGCCAGCATGCTTTGAGCAGAACCCTTACCCGAACTGGCCAGAGAGACCTGCCTTTTAGAGTCCAGGATTCAGTTTTCGTGTCAGAATCGAAAGTTCAGGCATCCAGGCCAGGGTGGCAGGGAACCCGTGCATGCAGGCAGCCTGTGCAACATGGCCCACCAAGGTGCCACCCTCCCTCCTTTGTCACATTCATCCCCACCAGGGCGTAGGGAACAGGGGGCTTTCTTGAGTCAGACAGCAAGGCTCGCCCCTCTGCTGCAGCCCAGTGAGGCTTCACATGCAGAAGGAATCTCCCAACCTGCCGTGGCACACGGAGATTTTGGGTTTGCTGCCCTGCCTTCTTCAGAAGTGGCGCTGTCCCACCCTCAGACACCTGGAAGACCTCCGCACCCAAACTGATGGCAGGGGGACCAGGATCCGCACTACTGTGTCTTTCTGGGTGTGTGCTCAATGGGACAGCTTGGGCTGCTCACGTTGAGTCAAACAGATGGCAGGGGTACCAGGACCCACAGCAAGGCGGCCTTCTGGGTGCCTGCTCAGTGGGACAACTTGAGCCACTCAGGCTGAGTCACAGGAGCAAGGTGTGCTTGTACCGCACACGTCCCAAGTGAGTCCATATTGGGGCTGGGGCCAGGGTCTCCAGGTCGCCAGGGCACTTGGGGACACGAAGCCGAGGCACATCTACCTCCACAGCTGACGCCCGTGGAGACCTCTGCATGTCAGAAGCAGATGTAAGCCATCCAGGCACCCTCCCAACCACTACAGGAGCTGAAGCATTCATCTGCACTCACATCCACCCTGTTATATGAGCTCCTGTCGACCCCAGAATTTCAGCAAAAGGCACATCCTTTCCTAGCAACAGAGCCATTGGGGGAGTTGAAGGACGTGGAAGATCCCACTTTTCTGTAACCACTCGTCAGCCAGGAAGAACACTGGGCTCAGCTGGAGGAGCTTTAGGATGCGGGGTTGGGACAGGATGGGGGCAGGGGGCTGGCCCTTCTTTTGCAGTGAATCTCTGGCTCGGTATGGAGACCTGTGTCTTCCCTTCCAGCTGACTTGTCTAGGATCCCTGAGTCCAGGTCCAGCGAGAGACTCCACAGAAAGGAGGGCTGTCATTCTTTCCTGAGCATCTCAGGGATTTCAGAGCCAGCACAGGTACTCAGAGATGGGCCGTCTACTGTGCATGCGTGGGTCCGCAGGCAGCCAGCTAGGGTTTGGGACCAGCCCAGGCAGGGCTCTCCTCCCTTCCCCAGCCCCCCCACACCGTATACTCCCCCCGCCCTCGCGTTCTTCAGTTGTGTAGGCGGAGATCTCCACCCTGGGAAACACCGGCCGGGGCAGCGGCCAGGCCTGCTCTCCTTTCTGCAGCTCAACTCCACAGCCTCCCTGCTCCACCATCACTCACCCACCCGTGCACTGCCATCTTCCCCGGCATCATGTGGAGTGCCTGGCAACTAAATGTAGACCTCGAGATCTCTCACAACCTGTGGTTCTGCCCTTTCTAGGCGGGATGGAAGCCAGCCAGAGATGGGGAAAGGAATGGAGACAAAGTGAGTGGGAGTGACAGAGGGAGGAAAGGGCGGATGAACGGAGGGACCTTGGAAGGGATGGAGGGAGGGAAGGAAAGTAAAAGAGAAAAAGGGAGGGAGGGAAGGAGGGAGAAAGGGAGGTATGGATAGACGGAGAGAGGGAAGGAGAGAAGAACAGAGGGAGGGAGGGAGAGAGGGAGAGAAGGAAGAATAGAGGGAAGGATGGACAGAGGGAGAAAAGAAGCAAGAAACAGAGAAAGGAAGGCAAAGAGAAAAGCCGTCTTCTGCCTCCAGGACCAGCAGCACCTCGAACTCCGGGAAAATGTTGGGTGCCCAGTGCAGGCTGAGTGCTCGGCCAAAGGCCGCGTAGGCCGACAGTGCCCTCACCGGCCCTCAGGATTACCAGCCTGGGTTACATCAACTGGGAGCGATTCAGACGAATTCCGCCTCCCAAGGAATGAGCGAATTCCTGAAAGAGCAGAGCTGAGACTCGAATGGTTGTATGTTTTTCATCCACATGGTTCACAGATGACATATCCCCACGCTAAGCCTGCAACAGAGTGCGAGGCAGATACTCCCATCCACACAGGAGTCACACTCAAGCCGAGTGAACCATGATTCCGGATTCCACGTTCCTTTGCCCTCTGCAAAGTGGTCTGTTGCTCACTGGCCTCTGGCCCCCGAAAGCATGACCATGTTGACTGTTTGTTTCCCGAGCTCTGTGGGGACACAGAAACCTCCAGCGAAGCGTGGAAAGGCGGCATCGTGTCTTTGCTCTCCTTTCCAGTTTCCAAACAGGCCATTTTGGAGACTCCCCATGTTGCAGGAAACAGGAATCCGTTGTCAGGCTGTGATGCCACAGTCCCCTGCCCTGGCTCCAGGCCCACCAGGCGGCCTCCCTTTCACTGACACTCCAGGCCTTCCACTGGCTCACGAGGTCCCAAGATTACAACACATGGGTCCGGCTCAGGAGAGGGTGTATTTGGAGGCGTTAGGGCTCAAGGCCCACAGTCCTGGGATCCCCTCTGGTCCTCTGCCTTACCGCGGAAAAATTGTTTTGGATCCCTCGCTGCCCGTCCTGCAAGGCCCGCTCTTGCCCCACACACCCAGAGCCGCCAGGGCTGCCCAGGGTCGAACAGCCTGCTCAGCCGTTTTTCTCACAATGCCCACACCATCATCGCTTGTCCCGAAGAGGACCCGCCTGTGGCCAACGGGACTAGAAGGCCCTGCTTTGCTCCAGGTGGCACTAGAGCCCCAGCAGCCTGATCCCGGGAAAGAGGGGCTGACGGATACCCAGACACACCACACCAACAGTACGAGCAAACCCACCACGACACACACACAGATACACATAGGTGCACGTGCACAGGCACACAAGCACACACTCGGACACACACACAAGGACATACAGACAAAGACACAGACACAGCTTGAAAGAGAGCTAGGGAGACTGGGATGGAGAGATAGGAATGTGGGGAGAGAGAGAAAGGTGGAGGAGGAGAGAGACAGAAGGTGACAGAAGAGTGAGAGGTGGAGGGGGAAATAGAGAAAGGGAGATGGTGAGGGAGTTGTAGAGCAAGAGAGACAGAGCCTTGGAGAGGGAGGCTCTGCTCAGGTAGACAGGGCACCTTTGAGCAGGCCGGGGTGAGGTGGAGGGTGCTTGGGCCAGGCTAGAACAGGGGGTCAGGACTGCCCAAGCGGGAAAACCAATGGAGCCCTGAGACGTGATTTTTTTTTTTCTTGGATTGGTTGGTTGCTTTGGGGATGCATTTCGTAGGGTCCTTCTGTCTCCTTGGTGTGGTGGTCCCTGAGATTTGTAGAGTGCACCCGTCCATCTGGTGGAAGCAGTGACACTGAGCATGTCCATGTGGTCAGGCCTGGGTCTCTCTCGTGTCCTGAGGACTAGAGTTTACACAAAGTCAGTGGCAATGGGAAATAGGGTGCACACGGACGGATTTCTTCGTGGCTGGTAAAGACAATGTCCTTCCCTCAGGGAAAGCAGCCCACGTGTTCTGGAGCGGAGGTCTTGGCTAGCGACTCTGGGACCCGCTGCCCCAGCTTGGATGGTTGCAGTGGCGCTTGATCAATGAATTGAATTGCCTGGGGTCCGGGGAGTGGGAAGACAACGCAGAGGGCAGTAAACCCTAGCCTGTGCCTTCAGGGTCTACTACCTGCCACAGCGCCCCGGCTGGAGCCGGGCTCCTGGTGGGGCTGTAGCCAGGCGGAAGAGGTGGGATGTTGCCCCCTGGCGGTATTGCAGCTGCGGATCCCCACGAGGAGGTTTCATCTCGACATAAATATTTTTCTTTCTTCAGCTGATATGTATCCTTAATTTTAGATTAGTGGTAACTGCACAAATTTACAGGCACAAAATATGATTGCCCACACCTTATAATCGCATTACCACCTCGCATTACCATCACCTTTCCCCCTCCTCACCACCCTCAACCCGTAGACTAGGTCTCGCCATGTTGCCCAGGCTGGCCTCAAACTCCTGGGCTTAAGTGATATGCCTGCCTTGGCTTCTCAAAGTGCTGGGATCAGAGGTGTGAGTCCCCATGGCCAGACAACCACCACCAAGTTTTGATTCAGCAGCACTGGGTCGTGGAGCTAAGGACCCAGAAATTTAGAAAAGTTTTTAAATATCATAATTTCTCTGTGAGGAAATAGTATTTGGTATTACATTTTTAGACTCTTTTATAATGTTCTGTTTTTTTCCACTGAGCACAGGACTAAGTAGTAATTGGAAAATCACAGCATAAGTCATATTACTTTTTCTAATACAGAGTCCTTCGCTGTTCTCTAAGCTAAACTTGATCACCTACATTGAGAAAAAGAAAAAGCCCCAGAGTGTGAGGAGACAGGAGATAGTAGCCAAACATCCAAAGAGGTGGGAGTGAATAAGGCAGATGACACGGATGAGATATCCAAAGGTCAAGGAGAAAGCCAGATCTTAAAGTGTGGTTTGCGAAGTTATGCTCCAATGGAAATCTTTTCTGAGAAGCCCTGAATTCTTTCTCTTGCTTTCATTAGAGACAAACATCTTCTGCCCCATGCTCTTCAATTTTCTAGGACTGGACTTCCACTTCAATGATCATTCATCTAAGTTACAAAGAAAATCAAACCCTTTGCATGGCTTGCAAGTGACTGGAGGACCTGACTGCTTGCTCTTTTATTGCTTTTGAGGACATGGGACCATCTGTGATTTTTAAGGAACTCTATGTTAAACATTTTCTAATTTCCATTTTGAATCTTGTCTAAAATGTGTAAGAGTAGTGGAGATATTGGGATTTGGTTTAGAAATTGCAGAGACACCACATCCAGGTGTCATATGTTTTCTGCTTTATAATTTCATATCCTGTGAAGGTTTCAAATGTGATTCTACGGAAATTCATACTCAATAATTTTATCAGAACACTAAGCATCTGCCCCATATAATAAAACCTAATGTTATTTTACTTCAAAATTTTAAGTTTTTGGTATATATTGAGGCTAAAACTGTAAACACTCTGTGCCATAATTCCTAAACTGTAATATGGTTTAATGTATCTACTTTCTACATTTAAAACATGTACTTTGCCATTGAGTAACTTAGAATATTGCTGAGCATGTATTAAATACCCATTTGTTTCCTGATTTTTAAATAGTTATCATTTTATAATTTTCTCTTGTTTAGTTTGAAGCTTACTAGGATTTTGTCATTGATATGTATGTGTATATATATATATATATATATAAACACACACAAGTATATACATAACAACTTATGTAATTGATATATACGTATATGTTTTATATATGTGTATGTACACACTTATGTGAATATATGCATGTGTACATAACACTAATTTTTTGACCAATAAAAATTGCATAATTATGTTTTGACTACATTATAATAATTTGATAGGTATATATATTGTAAAATGTTTAATACAATTAAGTTGATGAAAAGTTATGTCACCTCACATGGTTATGATTTTGCAGTGAGAGCATTTGAGGTCTCCTACTGTTGTAGCAAATTCTAAGCATAAAAAACACTGTTATTAACTACATTTTAAAGCTATACATTAGACCACCAAAACTTATTTATCTTATAACTGAAAGTTTGTACTGTTTGAACACCTTATCATTTTTTCTACCTCCAGGCCTGGTCTTTACCATTGTACTCTCAGCTTCTGTGAGTTCAGGCTTTTTAAATTCTCAATTTAAGTGAGAACATACACTGTTTGTTTTTCTGTGCCCAACTTATTTTGTGTAGCATAATGTACTCAGGTCCATTCATGTTGTTGAAATAGCAGAATTTCATTCTTTTTTATGGGTGAATAATATGTGGTTGTCTATTTATACCACATTTTCCTTATCCATTCATCATCTACAGATAAGTCATTTAAAAAAAAAAAACTACCCTTGACAGTTGTGAATAACGCTTCATTGAATACAGGGGTGCAGATTATTTTTGAGATGCTGATTTTATTTTGTTTATAGACAGAAGTGGAATTTCGGGATTGTATGATAGTTCAATTTTTTAAAATAACCTGCATACTAATTTTCATAATGACTCTTCCAATTTACAACTCATTAAGACTGTACAGAAATATTTTGTCACATCCTTGTTAACACTTGTCATATTTCTTTTTTTGATATTAGCCATTCCAACTGCTGTAAAGTGATATCTTTTGATTTGCAATTTTCTCATGAATGGTAATGTTTAGCATATTTCTACACACCTGTTGGACATTTGAATATGTTTGTAAAAAATATTTAGTCTTGCTCGGTGGAGCCAAGATGGCTAAATAGGAACAGCTCCAGTCTACAGATCCCAGCTTGAGTGACGCAGAAGATGGGTGATTTCTGCATTTCCAACTAAGGTACCAGGCTCATCTCACTGGGGAGTGCTGGTCAGTGGGTACTGGACAGTGGGTACAGTGCGCCACACATAAACCAAAGCAGGGTGAGGCATCGTGTCACCTGGGAACTGCAAGGGGTCAGGGAATTCCCTTTCCTAGTCAAAGAAAGGGGAGACAGATGGCACCTGGAAAATTGGGTCATTCCCACCCTAATACTGCACTTTTCCAATGGGCTTCACAAATATCACACCAGGAGATTATATCCTGCACCTGGCTCAGAGGTTCCTATGCCCACAGAACCTCGCTCATTGCTAGCACAGCAGTCTGAGATCAAACTGCAAGGTGGCAGTGAGGCTGTGGGAGGTGTGCCTGCCATTGCTCAAGCTTGAGTAGGTAAACAATGTGGCTGGGAATCTCGAACTGGGTGGAGCCCACCACAGCTCAAGGAGGTCTGCCTGCCTCTGTAGGCTCCCCCTCTGGAAGCAGGGCACAGACAAACAAAAGACAGCAATAACCTCTGCAGATATTAATGTCCCTGTCCCACAGCTTTGAAGAGAGTAGTCATTCTCCTAGCATGCAGCTTAAGATCTGAGAATGGGAAGATTGCCTCTTCAAGTGGGTCTGAGACCCCTGAGTAGCCTAATTGGGAGGCACCCCCCAGTAGGGTTGGACTGACACCTCACACGGCCAGGTACTCCTCTGAGACAAAACTTCCAGGGGAAAGATCAGGCAGCAGCATTTTTGGTTCAACAATATCCGTTTTTCTGCAACTACCACTGCCAATACCCAGGCAAACAGGGTCTGGGGTGGACCTCCAGTAAACTCCAACAGACCTGCAACTGAGGGTCCTGACTGTTAGAAGGAAAACTAACAAACAGAAAGGACATCCACACCAAAAGCCCATCTGTACATCACCATCATCAAAGACCAAAGGTAGATAAAACCACAAAGATGAGGAAAAAAAGAGCAGAAAAACTGGAAACTCTAAAAATCATAGCACCTCTCCTCCTTCAAAGGAACGCAGCTTTTCACCAGCAATGGAACGTAGCTGGATAGAGAATGACTTTGACGAGTTGACAGAGGAAGACTTCAGAAGATCAAACTACTCCAAGCTAAAGGAGGAAGTTCAAACCAATGGCAAAGAAGATAAAAACTTTGAAAAAAAATTAGACAAATGGATAACTAGAATAACCAATGCAGAGAAGTCCTTAAAGGACCTGATGGAGCTGAAAACCATGACACCAGAACTACGTGATGAATAAACAAGCCTCCGTAACCAACGCCATCAACTGGAAGAAATGGTATCAGCGATAGAAGATGAAATGAATGGAATGAAGCATGAAGAGAAGTGTAGAGAAAAAAGAATAAAAAGAAACGAACAAAGCCTCCAAGAAATATGGGACAATGTGTAAAGACCAAATCTACGTCTAATTGGTGGACCTGAAGGTGACGGGGAGAATTGAAACAAGTTGCAAAACAATCAGCAGGATATTATACAGGAGAAATTCCCAAATCAAGCAAGGCAGGCCAACATTCAAATTCAGGAAATACAGAGAACACCACAAAGATACTCCTCGAGAAGTGAACTTTAAGACACAACATTATCAGATTCACCAAAGTTGAAATGAAGGAAAAAATGTTAAGGGCAGCCAGAAAGGTCGGATTACCCACAAACGGAAGCATATCAGACTAACAGCAGATCTGGTAGCAGAAACTCTATAGGAAAGAAGAGAGTGGAGGCCAATGGTCAACATTCTTAAAGAAAAGAATTTGGACCCAGAATGTCATATCCAGCCAAACTAAGCTTCAGAAGTGAAGGAGAAATAAAATCCTTTACAGACAGGCAAATGCTGAGAGATTTTGTCAGCACCAGAAATGCCGTAAAAGAGCTCCTGAAGGAAGCACTAAACATGGAAAGGAACAACCGGTAACAGTCACTGAAAAAACATGCCAAATTGTAAAGACCATCCAGGCTAGGAAGAAACTGCATCAACTAACGAGCAAAATAACCAGCTAACATCATAATGATAGGCTCAAGTTCACACTTAACAATACTAAACTTAAATGTAAATGGGCTAAATTCTTGAATTAAAAGGAACAGACTGCCAAATTGGAAAAGAGTGAAGACCAATCAGTGTGCTGTATTCAGGAAACCAATCTCACGTGCAGAGACACACATAGGCTCAAAATAAAGGGATAGAGGAAGATCTACCAAACAAATGGAAAACAAAAAAGGCAGGGGTTGCAATCCTAGTCTCTGATAAAACAGACTTTAAAACAACAAAGATCAAAAGAGACAAAGAAGGCCATTACATAATGGTAAAGGGATCAATTCAAAAAGAAGAGCTAACTATCCTAAATATATATGCACCCAATACAGGAGTACCCAGATTCATAAAGCAAGTCCTTAGTGACCTACAAAGAGACTTACACTCCCACACAATAATAATGGGAGATTTTAACACCCCATTGTCAACATTAGACAGATCAACGAGACAGAAAGTTAACAAGGATACCTAGGAATTGAACTCAGCTCTGCACCAAGCGGACCTCATAGGCAATTACAGAACTCTCCACCCCAAATTAACAGAATATACATTATTTTCAGCACCACACCACACCTATTCCAAAATTGACCACATAGTTGGAAGTAAAGCACTCCTCAGCAAATGTAAAAGAACGGAAATCATAACAAACTGTCTCTCAGACCACAGTGCAATCAAACTAGAACTCAGGATTAAGAAACTCACTCAAAACCGCTCAACTACATGGAAACTGAATAACCTGCTCCTGAATGACTACTGGGTATTTAACGATATGAAGGCAGAAATAAAGATGTTCTTTGAAACCAACAAGAACCGAGACACAACATACCAGAATCTCTGGGACACCTTCAAAGCAGTGTGTAGAGGGAAATTTATAGCACTAAATTCCCACAAGAGAAAGCAAGAAAGATCTAAAATTGACACCCTAACATCACAATTGAAAGAACTAGAGAAACAAGAGTAAACACATTCAAAAGCTGGTGGAAGGCAAGAAGTAACTAAAATCAGAGCAGAACTGAAGGAAATAGAGACACAAAAAACCCTTCAAAAAATTAATGAATCCAGGAGCTGGTTTTTTGAAAAGATCAACAAAATTGATATACCACTAGCAAGACTAATAAAGAAGAAAAGAGAGAAAAATCAAATAGACGCAAAAAAAAAAAATGACAAAGGGGATATCACCATGGATCCCACAGAAATACAAACTAGCATCAGAGAATACTATAAACACCTCCACATAAATAAACTAGAAAATCTAGAGGAAATGGATAAATTCCTGGACACATACACCCTCCCAAGACTAAACCAGGAAGAAGTGGAATCTCTGAATACACCAATAAAAGGCTCTGAAATTGAGGCAATAATTAATAGCTTACCAACCAAAAAAAGTCCAGGACCAGATGGATTCACAGCCGAATTCTACCAGACGTACAAGGAGGAGCTCGTACCATTCCTTCTGAAATGATTCCAATCAATAAAAAAGAGGGAATCCTCCCTAACTCATTTTATGAGGCCAGCATCATCCTGTTACTAAAGCCGGGCAGAGACACAACGAAAGAAGAGAATTTTAGACCAATACCCTTGATGAACATTGATGAAAAAATCCTCAATAAAATACTGGCAAACCAAATCCAGCAACATGTCAAAAACCTTATCTACCATGATCAAGTTGGCTTCATCTTTGGGGATACAAGGCTGGTTCAACATACGAAAATCAATAAACAAAATCTAGCATATAAACAGAACGAAAGACAAAAACCACTTGATTATCTCAATAGATGCAGAAAAGACCTTTGAAAAAAATTCAACATTTCATGCTAAGAACTCTCAATAAATTAGGTATTGTTGGGACTTTTCTCAAAATAACAAGAGCTAACTATGACAAACCCACAGCCAATATCATACTGAATGGACAAAAACTGGAAGCATTCCCTTTGAAAACTGGCACAAGACAGGGATGCCCTCTCTCACCACTCCTATTCAACATAGAGTTGGAAGTTCTGGCCAGGGCAATCAGGCAGAAGAAGGGAATAAAAGGCATTCAATTAGGAAAAGAGGAAGTCACACAGTCCCTGTTTTCAGATGACATGATTGTATATCCAGAAAACCCCATCATCTCAGCCCAAAACTTCCTTAAGCTGATAAGCAACTTCAGCAAAGTCTCAGGATACAAAATCGATGTGCAAAAATCACAAGCATTCTTATACACCAATAACAAACAAACAGAGAACCAAATCATGAGTGAACTCCCATTCACAATTGATTCGAAGAGAATAAAATACCTAGGAATCCAACTTACAAGGGATAGGAAGGACCTCTTCAAGGGGAACTACAAACCACTGCTCAATGAAATAAAATAGGATACAAAGAATGGAAGAACATTCCATGCTCATGGGTAGGAAGAACAAATATTGTGAAAATTGCCATACTGCCCAAGGTAATTTATAGATTCAATGCCATCCCCATCAAGCTAATAGTGACTTTCTTCACAGTATTAGAAAAAACTACTTTAAAGGCCATATGGAACCAAAAAAGAGCCCGCATCACCAAGTCAATCCTAAGCCAAAAGAACAAAGCTGGAGGCATCACACTGCCTGACTTCAAACCATACTACAAGTCTACAGTCACCAAAACAGCATGGTACTGGTACCAAAACAGAGATATAGACCAATGGAACAGAATAGAGCCCTCATAATGCCGCATATCTACAACTATCTGATCTTTGACAAACCTGAGAAAAACAAGCAATGGGGAAAGTATTCCCTATTTAACAAATGGTGCTGGGAAAACTAGCTAGACATATGTAGAAAGCTGAAAATTGATCCCTTCTTTACACCTTATACAAAAATTAATTCAAGATGGATTAAAGACTTACATGTTAGACTTAAAACCATAATAACACTAGGGGAAAACTTAGGCAATACCATTCAGGACATAGGCATGGGCAAGGTCCTCATGTCTAAAACACCAAAATGAATGACAACAGAGGCCAAAATTGGCAAACAGGATCTAATTAAACCAAACAGCTTCTGTAGAGCAAAAGAAACCACCATCAGAGTGAACAGGCAACCTACAGAATGGGAGAAAATTTTTGCAATCTACTCATCTGACAAAGGGCTAATATCCAGAATCTACAACGAACGCAAACAAATTTACAAGAAAAAAACAAACAACCCATCAAAAAGTGGGTGAAGGATATGAACAGACACTTCTCAAAAGAAGATGTGTATGCATCCAAAAAACAGATGAAAAAAAGGTCATCATCACTGGCCATCAGAGAAATGCAAATCAAAACCACAATGAGATACCATCTCACGCCAGTTAGAATGGCGATCATTAAAAAGTTAGGAAACAACAGGTGCTGGAGAGGATGTGGAGAAATAGGAACACTTTCACACTGCTGGTGAGACCGTAAACTAGTTCCACCATTGTGGAAGGCAGTGTGGCGTTTCCTCAGGGATCTAGAACTAGAAATACCTTTTGACCCAGCAATCCCATTACTGGGTATATACTCAAAGGATTGTAAATCATGCTGCTATAAAGACACATGCACACGTATGTTTATTGCAGCACTATTCACAATAGCAAAGACTTGGAACCAACAGAATGTCCAACAATGATACAGTGGGTTAAGAAAATGTGGCACATATACACCATGGAGTACTAGGCAGACATGAAAAACGATGAGTTCATGTCCTTTGTAGGGACATGGATGAATCTGGAAACCATCATTCTCAGCAAACTATCTCAAGGACAAAAAACCAAACACCGCATGTTCTCACTCATAGGTGGGAATTGAACAATGAGAACACATGGACAGAGGAAGGGGAACATCACACACTGGGGACGGTTGTGGGATGGTGGAAGGGGGGAGGGATGGCATTAGGAGATATTCCTAATGCTAAATGACGAGTTAATGGGTGCAGCACAACAACATGGCACATGTATACATATGTAACAAACTTGCACGTTGTGCACATGTACCCTAAAAGTTAAAGTATAATAATATTAAAAAATAATGTTTAGTCTTTTGCCTATTTTTTAGTTGGGTATTATAATTATTATTGTTTAGTTTCTGATTTGTATGAGTTTCTGCTGTATTTTGAATACTATCCTCTTATCATATATGGTTTGCAAATATTTTATCCCACCTTAATTGTTTTCTTATTTTTTGCTGTGCACAATTGTTTAATACACTGCAGCTTTATGTCTGGTTTTATTGCTATAATTTTGATATCATATTTAAAAAAATTGCCAAGGCCGGTATCATGGAGGCTTTTCATATGCTTTTTTAAAGATTTTCTTTTAAGGATTTATGTATTAAATTCAAGTCAATTTTTGTGTCTGGCGTAAGAAATATGATCAAGTTTTATCATTGTGCTTCTGAGTATCCAGTTTTCCCAGCACTAAGTATTGAAAAGGCTACACTTTTTGTATTGCTTATTCATAGGGCCCTAGTCAAAGATTAACTTTAGATGCATAGTTTTACTTCTGGGCTCTGTATTCTGTTCCATTGGTTTTTGTGTGGGTTCCTATAAACTTACCATTCTATTATGATTACTGTAGTCTTGAAATGTAGTTTGAAATAATAAAGTATAATGTCCCCAGTTTTCGTTTTATTCCTCATGATTGCTTTGGCCTTTCAATATTTCTTATAGTTTTATATACATTGCAGAATTTATTTTGTATTACTGTAAAAAGTGGCACAGGAATTTTGATAGGAAGTTGAATTAATCTACAGATTGCTTTGGATAATGTGGCTCTTAGACAATATTCTTCTAATCCATAAACATGCAATATATTTACATTTATTTGTGTTTTTTTAATTTTTTTCATCAATATATTTTATTTTTTATTGTAAAGATCTTTCACCACACTGGTTAAATTTACTGCTGAGAAATCTATTTTTTTGTTGCTATTGTAAATGAGATTTTTTTTCTTTTTTATTGGTTTGTTGCTAGCATATAGAAGCAAAACTGATATTTGTATGTTAATTGTATATTCTGCTTCTTTACTGAGTGCATTTATTAGATGCACTATTTATATACAGATGCACTAAATGCACTATTTAAATGTATTATTTATGTTTTTTATATATAATATTATGTCATCTATAAACAGTGACGTTATTTCTTCTTTTCAATTTGGATCTTTTAGCTTTTCTTGCTCAATTTTTTGACGTAGGACTTAATTAGTCTATGTTGGACTTCCAGTTCTATGTTAAAATACAACCGTTAGAATGGTCATAATATAGACTTGCATTGGTGTTTGTGCATTTGAATTAGAAAACACCTTTTTTCATTTTTTTGTTGTTGTTATTTTGTTTTTCAGATGGAGTCTCGCTTTGTCACCCAGGCTGGAGTGCTGTGGCACGATCTTGGCTCACTGCAATCTTCACCTACTGGGTTCAAGCAATTCTCTGCCTCAGCATCCCGAGTAGCTGGGATTACAGGCGCCAACCACCATGCCTGGTTAATTTTTGTATTTTTAGTAGGGACAGTGTTTCGCCATCTTGTCCAGGCTGGTCTTGAACGCCTGACTTTGGCCTCCCAAAATGCTGGGATTACAGGTTTCGGCCACAGTGCCCAGCCACCTCTTTTCATTTTTATAAACTGCTTTTAGTAGGTAAAGATCTTCATCTGTTGGGTCTCAAGGCTGATGAGATCTTTACTGGGTTTGCAGTAAAAAGTCTTGTAGCTGCGTCACAAGGTGGCTGCCGAATCTGAAGTGAGTTTTACTTTTAGTGGGTTTGTTGCCAGGAGCACGTGTGGTTGTGAGTTCTGTCATGTTTTTTGGCAGGCTGGATTGTCTTCAGGGCTTTGTTCTGTGGAGCAGGCACTAGGGCAGGTTCTGCTGGGCCTAATAGCAGATGTGTGGGTGAGTGTGGCTCCCACTGAGTACCTAGAACGGTTTCCTCAGTTTATCTACAAACAGTGATTTTTGAACTGTTTTGTGTGAGTCAGAAGTATGACGTCCCCAGCTTTTTTCTTATTCCTCATGATTGGCTTGGCCATTCAGCCTACATTGTAGGCTTACATTTTCTATTACTATAAAAAGTGGGACAGGGATTTTGATAAGGATTTGAGTTAACTTACAGATTGCTTTGGATAATATGACACCTTATTAACCAAAGGGCCTGCCTTCTCAAAATGACACTTTTCGATCTTGGGTTTTAGCAAGGTTTCATAATGCCCTTTATCCCAAAGCTCACTATATTGCCCAGGCTGTTCTTGAACTCCTGGCCTGGCAGTCCTCCCACCTCAGGCTCCTGAATGGAGATTACTGTCAAGAGCCACTGTGCCTGGATCTCTCATAAAGTTACTTTGGTTGATGGATGGCTGACTAGTTTTTATTGCTGCAGGAGAATACAAAAGTAGGGACCTCCTATTCCACCACCTTGATAATGTCACTGTCTCCATACATTTCTTCCTAATTTTGTTCTCTTGTATGTTTTTGTGTTATTTTAGGTTCAAATATTAAGACCAATAGGCTAGGATTTATACATTGTGTGAAAAGTAAATTAGATAGCCAGTAGGAACCCTATATATATTATAATGTTCTCCTATAAGATTAAGTTTAGTGCAGGCAAAAAGGGCTCCTTAAAACTTTCATTCACTTTTTTCAACCTCTATCCAAACTATAATGTAATTTGTGCCCCAATTTTTATTTTATCAATTACTTTTAACAATATTTCATAAAATTTATATTTTTTCTTTATTTAGAAATGTAAGGCTATTATTTGCTTTTAAAGGCTGTAATACAGCTTTTTTATTTTGTGAAATAATAGCACCAATATTATAAATATTTATAGTGTAAATACTTATTCATTAAAATCTTCCCATTAGAGAATTTCATTAATTATTGTAGTGTATTTCTGTAAAATTGTACTGCCACACACTACAGGGCAATGATTCAAAATGCCTGGTCTTCACAGATGCACAGTCACAGTTGAACATTGTAGTTATTTAGAAAAAATATTTTCTAGTGTTATATCAATGTTCCAAACAAGATTTTATGGGTAAATGTTTCTCCCATTCTAGTTTTGCAATTCCATGTTAATTGTATTTTTATTTTAGGGTAGGTTCATTGACATTGGTTTATAGTATTTTTGGTTTTAACTAAGTATTATTTTGGATGACAATGTGCAGCAACTTTTAATGTATAGTTTATGTCAATGTGCAGTTTAATTACAATATGAATCAGCCATATATTTATCACAATTCAAGTTTAACAAACTTAATGAAAACTAAGCAAACTAGCATTACATGATAAAGCCCCAATCAGCTATCTTATACTTAAACAAATTCACCAAAAAATAGTTTGTAGCTTTATTGCTGCTTTTGTTCAAACTATGGTTTATATTCCCTATGACCAAGGAAATTTCTGATATTTTCCTACCACGCTAAAGAAACAGACAAAAAGACAGTGATCATACTTTGAAGTAGCAGTTTGTGTAGAGCCCCAGATATTCCATCTATAGACCACTATGCTCATATTTCTTTGTTTTAATAAGGCTGTAGCCCCAAACCTTACATTTTTGTGGAAATTGAAGCTTTTCATTTCCATACTAAAGAGAGGAGAGCCCCATGATCTAAATCCAAGGGTGATGGCTTAGAGTGAGGACCATTTCTTGTTGACATGGAGATGGTTGAGTTGGTCTACAATAAATCTATGGGAGAGGCAGGTTGTCGTAAGTTGGAAGTGTTGGCTGCCTTCATGGTCTCAAAGTTCCCTGTCAAGTTCACCTCAGCACTGCTGTACTCCTGTTCTGATGTCAGGTTGGGAATGCTTGGCCAGTAGAGGTTCTCCACATGGTCCTCAACTGCCAGTGCTTCCCTGATCCTCTGACTGCCAGAAATGCAATTGTAGCAGAGGAGGCTGGTAAGGGGACAGAAGCCAGAGATGGTAACAGGCCCACTGCCTGGTGGGGGAAGACAGCAGTGGGCTCTCAATCCTAGCTCACATGCCAACTGCCATTCTCATCCCAGGACCCAGTGGTGTCCCCCATAATGTGCACTGCCTGGCATGAGGTAAATGGAGAGCCCAGCTAAGGCATAAAGTTGAAAAGGGGCTTTCCAGAGTCCCACGTGTGCTGGACATCTCACCAGCCCTGGAAAGAGTCTTTGTCCTTGTGGCCACAGATAGACAATGATGGGAGCCTGCCCACATTTCAGGGCCTTCTGGAGTCTTCACCTGAGAGTTCAGCTCTGGCAACAGAGGACACTTCTGGTGTCCAGAGATTCTCAGTGCCTGGCGGATGTAAAACCGATTGTTGGCATCTGTTGGTTTCTGGGAGCACTGCTTGGCCATCCTTATCTGTGGGCCCCAGCCAAGGCACTGCAGAAAGCCTGGTCTATGGCTAGCATTCTGGACTGTGAGACAGCATGGCTGCAGCTAGCACTGGATGGAGAGAGTACAGTGTGGTGAAGTGGGGATAGTGGGCATTCTGCCACATGGCCTAGGGTTTCTCGTGACTCTGGACTGCCCAGGTGCGGTGAACAGAAGGGAATCAGGGAGTGGAGACCATTTCTTGGCCACAGCTCAGGGAGGGAGAACCCATGCTGAGCCTGGTGATGGTCCTGAGTTGAGGAGATAACCTCGGAGTCCAGGGAGACCAAAGAAGCTCAGATAAACTCTGCAGGGCAGAGTATGCAGGGCATGAAAAGGACAAAGTCACAAAATGAAAACGCTCCAGAGTCTTCAGTTAGATACAGATCAGCACATGTATGTGTGTAAACTACAAGTCTGGGGGAAAAAATACCTGAAGGAAACAGAAAGAACAATGATTGAACCTCCCACGGAACCAGGCATATTTGGTGTTCCCACCAGCAACAGCGGACAAATCTTATACTTCCCGGACGATTGGATGGAACACTCAGAAAAGAATTGCCTCAGCAGTGTGAAAGATTAGATCTAGGCCGAGGCTGCTAAGGTCCTAAATAACAAGACCTAAAAGAAAACCCTCAAAGAACCAAAATCTTTCCAGATAATTTAACTGCATCTTAGAACATAGCTCAATAATATTTATAGGAACCCAAAAATAACCAACACACAATAAGATATATTTCATGTTGTCTGCCATCCAGCTGAAAATTACCAGGCATGTGAAGAAAAAGGAAATGTCTCAATAATGAGAAGAAAACTTGATCAATAGATGCAGAAATTGCAAATAAGATGGAATTAGTAGGCAACGATATTAAAACAGTTATTGTAATGATAACATTCCACAATAAGAAAGTAAAGGGAAGCTACAACATGGAAGTAGAGACATGGAAGACCCAGCTTGAACTTCTAGAGATGAAAAATACAATGTCTGAGATGAAAAATATACTAAATGGCATTTAAAATAGAGTAGATGTTATACAAAAAAGGATTAGTCAACTGGAAGATGTAGCAGTAGAAACTATCAAAAATGGAACATGGAGAAAATAATGGAAAAAATTGAACAGAAAATCAGCACCAACAGGACTAATATATGTGTAATTGCAGTTCCTGAAGAAGGTGGGGCGGAGTAGGAGAAAAAATATTTGAAAAAACTGTGGCTGAAAAATTTTAAATTTGAGAAAAACTGTAATCCCAGAGATCTAAGAACCAATGGACCCTTAGCACAAGAGACATGAGGATGACACACTGAAGCACATCATAATCAAATTGCCCCAAACCAGTGACAAAAAGAAAATCTGAAAAGTTACCAAAGGGAAAAGGACATTATACAGAGAGGAACAAGGATGAAAATGGGCTGAGCATGGTGGCTCACACCTGTAATCCCAGCACTTTGGGAGGCTGAGGCAGGATGATCACTTTAGCCTAGGAGTTCAAGACCACCCTGGGCAACATGGGAAAACCCCGTCTCTACTAAACACACAAAAATTAGCAGGGCATGGTGACATGCATCTGTAACCGCAGGTACTCAGGAGGCTGAGGCAGCGAGAATCGCTTGACCCTGTGAGGCAGAGGTTGCAGTGAGCTGATATGGTGCTATTGCACTCCAGCCTGGGCAACAGAGCGAGATTCTGTCTCAAGAAAAAAAAAAAAAAAAAAAAAAGATGGCAGATTCTGGTTAGAAACAACACAATGCCAGATGTGTTGGCGCATGCCTGTTATCCCAGCACTTTGGGAGGCCAAGGCAGGATGATCACTTGAGCCCAGGAGTTCTAGACCAGCCTGGGCAATATGGCAAAACCTGGCCTCTACATAAAATGAAAAAATTAGCTGGCTGTGGTGGCGCATGCCTTTAGTCCCAGCTACTTGGGAGGCTGGGGTGAGAGGATTGCTTGAAACCAGGAAGTAAAAGTTTCAGTGAGCTGAAATCATGACACTGCGCTGCAGCCTGGGTGACAGAGTGAGACCCTGTCTCAAAAAAAAAAAAAAAAAAAAAACAGAAACAATGCAAACCAAAGGATTGTAGAGTGACTTCTATAAAATACTTAAGGATAAAACGATTGTCAGTATAGAATTCTACACCCAGCAAAAATATCTTTCAAAGATGATAGTGCAGTAAAGACTTTCAGACATTGAAAAGCTTGAAGAATACATTACCAGCAAGTCCTCACTGCAAGGAATATTAAAGGAAATCCTTCAGGCAGAGGGAAAGTGAAACCAGATAGAAGTCTAGATGTACACCAAAGAATGTAGAGCACCTGAGATGGCAAATGTTTGAGCAAAAATGCAACATTAAAAAGCATTTTTTTCTTTATTATTATTATTATTATTATTATTATTATACTTTAGGCTCTATGGTACATGTGCGCAACGTGCAGGTAAGTTACATATGTATACATGTGCCATGCTGGTGCGCTGCACCCACCAACTCGTCATCTAGCATTAGGTATATCTCCCAATGCTATCCCTCCCCCCTCCCCCCACCCCACAACAGTCCCCGAAGTGTGATGTTCCCCTTCCAGTGACCATGTGTTCTCATTGTTCAATTCCCACCTATGAGTGAGAATATGCGGTGTTTGGTTTTTTGTTCTTGCGATAGTTTACTGAGAATGATGATTTCCAATTTCATCCATGTCCCTACAAAGGACATGAACTCGTCATTTTTTATGGCTGCATAGTATTCCATGGTGTATAAGTGCCACATTTTCTTAATCCAGACTATCATTGTTGGACATTTGGGTTGGTTCCAAGTCTTTGCTATTGTGAATAATGCTGCAATAAACATACATGTGCATGTGTCTTTATAGGAGCATGATTTATAGTCCTTTGGGTATATACCCAGTAATGGGATGGCTGGGTCAAATGGAATTTCTAGTTCTAGGTCCTTGAGGAATCGCCACACTGACTTCCACAAGGGTTGAACTAGTTTACAGTCCCACCAACAGTGTAAAAGTGTTCCTATTTCTCCACATCCTCTCCAGCACCTGTTGTTTCCTGACTTTTTAATGATTGCCATTCTAACTGCTGTGAGATGGTATCTCATTGTGGTTTTGATTTGCATTTCTCTGATGGCCAGTGATGGTGAGCATTTTTTCCTGTGTTTTTTGGCTGCATAAATGTCTTCTTTTGAGAAGTGTCTGTTCATGTCCTTCGCCCACTTTTTGATGGGGTTGTTTGTTTTTTTCTTGTAAATTTGTTGGGGTTCATTGTAGATTCTGGATATTAGCCCTTTGTCAGATGAGTAGGTTGCAAAAATTTTCTCCCATTTTGTAGGTTGCCTGTTCAAAAAAATAAATAAATAAAATAAAAAATAAAAAGCTTTTTTAAAAGATAATTGACTGTCTAAGGCAAAAAATGATAACAAATTAATGTGAGTTTAGAGCACATATAGAAGTAAAATGCATGAAAACAATAACACAAAACCCAAAAAGAGGGAAATGAATGGGCACTGTTTTAAGGTTCTTATCCGCTATGTGAAGTGGTATAATGTAGATGGCAGCCAATGCTAAGTTAAAAACATATACTGTATTAGTCAGTTCTTGAACAGTTATAAAGAAATGTCTGACACTTCTCAAAATAAGACATTTATGCAGCAAAAAAACACATGGAAAAATGCTCATCATCACTGGCCATCAGAGAAATGCAAATCAAAACCACAATGAGATACCATCTCACACCAGTTAGAATGGAGATCATTAAAAAGTCAGGAAACAACAGGCGCTGGAGAGGATGCGGAGAAATAGGAACACTTTTATGCTGTTGGAGGGACTGTAAACTAGCTCAACCATTGTGGAAGTCAGGGTGGCAATTCTTCTAGAAATACCATTTGACCCAGCCATCCCATTACTGGGTGTATACCCAAAGGATTATAAATCATGCTGCTATAAAGACACATGCACACTTATGTTTATTGCCATGCTATTCCCAATAGCAAAGACTTGGAGTCAACACAAATGTCCAACAATGATAGACTGGATTAAGAGAATGTGGCACATATACACCATGGAATACTATGCAGCCATAAAAAATGTTGAGTTCATGTCTATTGTAGAGACATGGATAAAGCTGGAAACCATCATTCTGAGCAAACTATCGCAAGGATAAAAAAGGAAACTCCACGTTCTCACTCATAGGTAGGAATTGAACAATGAGAACACATGGACACAGGAAGGGGGACATCACACACCGGGGACTGTTGTGGGTTGGGGGAAGGGGGGAGTAATGGCATTAGGAAACATACCTAATGCTAAATGACGAGTTAATGGGTGCAGCACACCAACATGACACATGTATTCATATGTAACAGACTTGCACATTGTGCACGTGTACCCTAAAACTTAAAGTATAATAATAATTTTAAAAAATAATAAATAAACTAAAAAAAAAAGAGATGTCTGAGACTGGGGCTAGGCATGGTGGTTTATGCCTGTAATCCCAGCACTTTGGGAGGCTGAGGCAGGTGTATTATGAATTCAAGAGATTGAGACCATCCTGGCCAACATGGTGAAACCCTGTCTCTACTAAAAATACAAAAAATATTAGGTGGGCTTGGTGGCATATGCCTGTAGTTCCAGCTAAGCCACTTGGGAGGCTGAGGTAGCAGAATCACTTGAACCAGGGAGGCAGAGGTTGCAGTGAGCCAAGATCGCACCACTGCACTGCAGCCTGGGCGACAGAGTGAGACTACGTCTCAAAAAAAAAAAAAAAGTCTGAGACTGGGGAATTTATGATGAAAAGAGGTTTAATTGGCTCACAGTTCTGCAGGCTGTACAGGAAACGTGATTCTGTCATCTGCTTGGCTTCTGGGGAGGCCTCAGGGAGCTTACAATCATGACAGAAGGCAAAGGGGAAGCGGGCACATCTTATGTGACTGGAGCAGGAGGATGAGAGAGAGGAGGAGTTGCCACACACTATTAAACAACCAGATCTTGTGAAAACTCACTTGCTATGTGGTACCAAGCGGGGATGGTGTTAAACCATGAGAAACTGGCTCCATGATGCAATCACATCCCTGCAGTCCCCACGTTTGGCATTGGGGATTAGATTTCCACATGAGATTTGGGTAGGGACGCAGATCCAAACCATATGATATACCATAAACCATAGAGTAATGATTAAAGCTCAAAACCAAACCAAGCAAAAATAGTTATATGTAAAAGGCCAACAAAGAAGATTAAATGAAATAAAAATACTCAACAAATTCAAAAGAAGTCAGAGAAAGAGGAAAAGGACAACAAACTACAGATGGGACAAATAGAAAGCAAACAGGAAGATGACCAATTAAAACAAACTCTCCGGCATTCCACCAGTTGCGTGTGGTTATTTAGCAACTCTCTACCTCTGACAACAATACCTGTCACACAGGGTAGTCATCAGAACTTGCCACATGTGATATGGAAACCCTGCCTTTTGCAGACCTGCAATCATTATACATTAGCTCGTAATGTTGGTAGGAGAGACACAGGTCTCTGTATTGGTCATGCTGAGAGCTCCCTTCTCATTGCTCTGTTTTCCTCCTACTTTGATCCCTTCCTGTACTTCCACGTCCCACACCATCTAGTTGGAGAAGATTCTCAGCCTCCCAGTCTGCAAATGTTCAATGTCCATGAACAAAATAGCCAACAAATGTATTTCTGTACGTTTATCTGCTACCCAGGGATCCAGGAGAAATGCTTTCCTTTCTGCAAGAAGTCCGTGGTTGCTGATGCCAAGAATGTGCTCTCTCTGTCCTCTTCTCTTTTGTGATCTGCATATTCTCAGCTGTTCTGCATTTATGGGAAGACTTTACACAGGGACAACTATGAGTTTTTGTAAGAAGATGAGAAGTCACCACTTTGGGAACCATCCATTAGACGTTCTAATATTGCTGCAGACAGGGACTCTAGCATGTTCTCTTCTTCTCTGACACCCACCCCTTCCCCCATTGGCCACAGCAACTTGGGTTTGCTCTTCAGTTATGTCAGTACCTACCCCTGGGGAACTGTGAATTGTTTTACACCCTATCTAATAACACAGTGTGTCCTTATACAAAGTAAGTATTCAATATACATCTATTGAAGGGATTTCATCACAGTTAAATCTGTGGAGAGTTCAGCAGATAAGTGAGTTGCTCAAGATGGTCAGAGGCTCTCTTATTCCATTTGGGCTACCGTAACAAAATACCTTAGCCTAGGGGGCTTATAAGCAGCAGAAATATATATCTCATAGGTCTGGATGCTGGCAAGTGGAAGGTCAAGGTAGTGGCAGATTGGGTGTCTGTTGAGGGCCTGTTCCTTATGCAGGGCACCTCCTAGCTGTGTCCTCACATGGTGGAAGGAGAGAACAAGCTCCCTTGGTTCCCTTTTACAAGGCCACTTATCCCATTCATGGGGTCTTTGCTTTCATGATTAAATCACTTCCTAAAGTCTTTGCCTCCTAATTCAAACCTAACCTATCAGGGGTTAGGTTTCAACACTCGGATTTTAGGGGCACAAAAACATTGACTATAGCAAAGACATAGATGTACTTGGGTCTGGGACCTTCTGGGTCCAGCTCCATTATGACACCCACACTGCCCATGGTCTCCCACATGATGTAATTCTGTCCTGTGACATTGTGCCCATGAGGCAGGGATGCAGTAGAGGCCTCTGCAGACATGGCTTGTTCTTGGGACTTCGGCCTGGCTTTGTGCTGCCAGCCTGGAAGAATCCACCAGCTGCCCACTCTCATGCCTGATTCAGGTTCGTGGGTCCCTCCAGGCACATGTCAGATAGCACACTCAATTTTTTAGTTGCCCCACCTCCATGGGTACCCTTCTGAACTCAGGGACCATGGAGGGAGCTGGGAGTCTCTGTTTTTAGTTGATGCTCTTGTCTCCTATTTGGGAACAATGCCCAGGCAAGGGTATCTCTTTCCTACTGTTTTCTAAGAACATCAGGGGCTTCCTCCAAAATCTTCACCTACTCCCTCCACTAATCCCTTCTCCCTCAGGGACACAGGGCACAAGCCCAATTCCTGTGTGAAGATCCTGCCACAGGGTGGCTCTTTGGTTTTCTGCAGGCATCCAGACAAGAAGCTAAACGTGAATGCACTCCGGAATCCAGGAGCACTGGCGATTTTCTCACCTTAGCTCAGAGAGCATCCCCACAGATACCCCTCGCCCCACCACAGGCCCCCTGAATCCATACCATAAAATGTATGTCAGTTTGTTCAAATAAGGACCCAGCTGAGTATTTAATCCCTATTTAAAGATGATGTTTATTTTATTTTAGAGTTGAAATTAATCAGCCTCAGGATACAGAATTAGATAAGGCTGGGATTTAGCTCCCCTGGAATAATTCATTTCACATCAAGCCTTCTTAACTCTTTGGCTGCAGAGAGAAAGTGTCTGTGTCTTTCTCTGCAGAGTTTCCCAGGGCTGGCCAGGTGAACAGACATGCTCCCTCCTCCCCATCCTGCCAGCCAGGGCATGGTGTGTGCTTATGATGCATGGAGTTAGGATACTAGCCTTTTCATCACAACAGTCTTAAATCCTCACACAGGGAAATAGAGATAATATACAAGTAGGAAAAAAAGAAAAATAAGCAGTCTTGAATTCTGCTACCTAAAGATAACCATTGTTACCATGTAGGCAAGCTTCCTTTCATGCTGTGTCAATTGTTTAAAAAATATGGCTCAATATTATAAACACACAGGACTATGTAGAGGATAATGACATCAAACTTTCATGTACCTCCCAGTTAAAATTCAAACGTGGCAGCTTTTGGATGCGTTTGCTCCAGAGTTTAAGGGAAGAAAACTACGGATTCAGCCTTGTTTATGCTGACTCTCGAGTTATATGTCCCTTTTCTAAGCCAGTTACCGCCTCCTTCCCCACTATCCTGAAGTCAATGTGTGTCTTTACATCCATGTTTAATACCTAGTGTGCCTGTCCATGAAGAATAGATAGTGCTCTTTGGTCTGTTTTTGCAATTTTATACAAATATCAGTCCGTACATACTCTCCTGAAAGTTGCTTTTCCCTTCAACTATGTCTTCCAGATGAATCTAGAATTCTGCATTTCTGGTGAGGAGAGGACGAGCGACCCCCCTTGCAACCCCCACCCCAAGGTGATGCTGATGTTCTGGTCCAAGGCCTGCACACAACCTGGTGAGGCTTGGAGTCTTGGGACAGGTCTGTTGTCAGCCCTTTCTTCCTAGGAAGCACAGCCAGATGACCTTGGGGCTGGAGACCTCACTATGACCCTCGCCAGCAGTGCGCACATCCGTCTTCACTCATCTTCGTCAATATTTGTTATCGCACTTTCTGATATTGTTTGTGGATTTTGCTGTGCAGCTGAATGTCTGCCTTGATTTTCCCAGCCTTTCGGGTCTCCTCCTCTGTGAATTGCTCCTGTCCCATATGTCTGTTGGGTCTTTGGCTTCTCCTTGCTGACTTGTAAGTGCTTTTTTTTTTTTTTTTTTAGATGCTGTTTTGCACTTGATGCCTAGGTGGGAGTGCAATGGCATGATTGCAACTCACCACGACTTCTGCCTCCTGGGTTCAAGTTATTCTCCTGCCTCAGCCTACTGAGTAGCTGGGATTACAGGTAAGTGCCACCACGCCTGGCTAATTTTGTATTTTTAGTAGAGACAGGGTTTCTCCACGTTGGTCAGACTGGTCTCGAACTCCCGACCTCAGGTGATCCACCTGCCTCAGCTTCCCAAAGTGCTGGGATTACAGGCATGACTCACCACGTCTGGCCAATTTTGATTTTAATGATCTGGATATCAATGCTTTTTTGGCCAAATACCTTACAAATATGTTTTCCCTTTTGGTGCACTATATTAGTCCATTTTCACACTGCCAATAAAGAGATACCCCAGACTGGGAAGAAAAAGAGGTTTAATTGGACTTACAGTTCCACATGACTGAAGAGGCCTCAGAATCATGGTGGGAGCTGAAAGGCACTTCTTACATGGCGTTGGCCAGAGAAAAATGAGGACGATGCAAAAGTGGAACCCCCTGATAAAACTGTCAGTTCTCATGAGACTTATTCACTACCAGGAGAACAGTATGGGGGAGCCGCCCCCATGATTCCAATTATCTCCCACCAGGTCCCTCACACGACACAGGAGAATTATGGGAGGACAATTCAAGATGAGATTTGGGTGGGGACACACAGCCAAACCATATCATGCACTGTCTTTGTCTTTTAACTTTATTCATTGCCTCTTTTGTCACATCAAAGCTTCTACATTTAATACGATTGAATTTATCAGTAATTTCTTTTATGGTGTCTGTGTTTTGTGTCATATTAAAAAAAGCTTTTCTCTGCTTAGTGTCATAAGATCTGTCCTCTGTTTTCTTCTAAAAATTGGAAATCTGCTTTTCACGTTTTATTTCCTTTGTTCTTTGATTCATAGGGATATGAGGTAGAAATCTCTATTAGTTAACTCTCGTTTTGTAACAAATAACCCCACAACTCAGAGGCCTACGACCATAGGTCACCATTTCTCACTCATGGGCATGGGTTTCTTGGGAGGTTTCAGCTCGAACTGTGGTGGCTGAGCTGGATCTGCTCCAAGTGTCTCTGATCCTCCTGGGTTTGGGGCCTGCCAGGGTGCCTTCTTCTCATGGCAATGGCAGGAGTGCAAAGAACAAAGGGAAATGTGAATGTCTCTTAGCTCACCACCCAGGCTGAGAATGGGCAGACTACCACTTTACCACATCCACTGGCCAAAGTGAGTCACGTGGCCAAACCAGAAGTCAAGGGCAGGAAGTTTACATATGAATCTCATCTCCACGTGCTATGATTTCCTGGGCTTTCAACTTCTTAAGGCTGAATTGTTTTATTCTCACCTCCCCAGACTGCAGAAAACACATTTTCTCCAGGACTCGTTGAGCCATAGGGCAGAATGATTGTAGTTGATAAGGACTAGATGGAACTCAAGTCTCCAGCCTCTGTGCATTGGGCAGGTGCCATTTGGCCACTGAGGCCACTTCCTTCCCCTTGTCCCCATTTAGGGCCTCTGTTCTGCTCCAATCTCCCTGTCATTCTTCCCAGGCCTTCCAGGCATCAGCCTCTTAATAGTTCCTGGCTTTGTTCCCTCTCTATTAGGTGAGGGTTTCCATCCTTATTTGGTGTAGGAGGACTGGACTGAGTCAACTCAGCCTGTCACATCCCCACTCTCAGAACCTGGGTACCCCTGAGTGCTCAGCATAAGTGGGGTCCCTTGGTGACTCCCTCCATGGCATGTGCTGAAGGCATAGGAGCTGGACTGATATTCGGGACACCTAAATCTTTGTTCCACTTCAGCCATGACAACTTCATTGGTCTAGGCAAATCATGGCAGCTCTCTATGCCCCATTTATTTATTCCTCACACAATGGAATGACATAACCCTCAGTGCTTACCTAAAGGAGGATAAATGATTCCCCTGCCTTCTCCCCAATTCTGCATTTGCCAGAGCATCAGATTTTTGTGTCTGGACAAGAATATAGGGAAGGAAGAGCAGGTAAGCTTTGAGCACAAAGAGGGCGTTTAGGGATTTCACTTAAGGAAAGAAAGCCAGGGGGCAGAGAGGGGTGGTGGAGCATGAGCTTGGGCCAATGGTGAAGAACCAATGAAGTGCAATTGCATGGGTTAAGTTGTGTAGCAGCCTGGGTTCCATCAAGAGATAGAAACCACATAGTGTGTCTAAAGGGGAAGTGTAGTATAAAGGATTGCAACTATGATAAAAGAGTCACCGTAAGACATAAAGCAACTCTGCCTTGTGCCCTAGTGCAGAGGGAGGCACCCAAGGAAGTACAGATTTCAAAGGTGTTCGGACGTCATAAAATATGGTTCAGCCACCACATATGAGACGTTTGTGGATTTGGGCAGGCTGGAGCTCGTCAGCAGCTTTTGCACAAGCACTAGGCCACCCACTGGAGTGCAGGTGTGGGAGCCTGCTGTCAGCCACTGGTGCAGGTGAGGGAGCCAGCCGTGAGCTGCTGGAATGCAGGGGAGGGAGCTGGCCATGAACCGCTGTTGTGCAGGGGAGGGAGCAGGCCATGAGCCGTTGGGGCAGGTGAGGGAGCTGGCCACGAGCCACTGGAGTGCAGGTGAGGGAGCTGGCCGTGAATCGCTGGTGCAGGGATGCATGGCGGGAGTCTGGCTGCCTTTGTAGGGAAGGAAGCCTCCAGAATGCGTGAGTCCCGCAGTGTCTGGCAGAAGAAATGGCAGTTCTGTGTGCATCCTCTAGAATACAGGTCACTGTGTGCAGATTGCACAAGGGGTACTATAGGGGGTCTGGGAAAATTTCAGGAACTTTCTGATCACATGGTCCCTGCTGCGTTTTGGTTTCCATGTCAAGATATTGCAAGCCAAGGCTACAAGGTGGCTGAGGGACCATGCCTAGGTCTGTGGTTGGGGCTTGAACATGATCAAGGCCCAGCCAGAGAGCTCTTGACCCCTGCAGTCTCTCCATCCTCTACCTAGATGCCTGCAGAATGTTCATTTCCAGAGGGTATATTGAACGGTGTTTCCCAGTTTATCACAGTGCACTTATTGAAACGTGCACTAGGAGCTGGGAGGCAACAGACTGAAAACTGACACTGGAGACGCTGGCTCATAGCAACGAAGAGAAGCTGAAAAGGAGTGAGTAGGAACTAATTGTAATTTTACATCAACGATCTGCATCTTTGTTTCGATGGTTTGGGGCAACTGAAAGGACTATTCTTTCTACCTTCCTAGTTCAGACACAGCCTGAGACTTTTATTTTTTTTTTGAGATGAAGTCTCACTCTGTCACTCAGGCTGGGGTGCAGTGGCCTGGTCTCAGCTCATTGAAATCTCTGCCTCCCAGGTCCAAGTGATTCTTCTGCCTCAGCTTCCAGAGTAGCTGGGGCTAACAGGCACCCACCACAATGACCGGCAAACTTTCGTATTATTGGTAGAGATAGGGTTTCTCCATGTTGGTCAGACTGGTCTTCAACTCCTGACATCAGGATATCTGCCCGCCTATGCCTCCCAAAAGGCTGAGATTGCAGATGTGAGCCACTGTGTCCGGCCACCTGAGACATTTTGGGCAACAGCTCTGACAGATGAAATGTGTATCCCTTCCGGGCAGGGGATTTAAGAAGTGGTTCATGGCTGATTGTGTTTTCTTTGCTCTGTTTCTGGAACTGTGGGAGCATCTTCTGGGATAAGGTCTATCTGTTTGAGTCTCTGAATGACTACGACCACCAGAGCCCCCTTGTTGACCCATGATGGATGTGAAATTAATTGAGAAGTCAAGGCCGGGTGCGGTGGCTCACACCTGTAATCCCAGCACCTTGAGAGGCTGAGGTGGGCAGATCATAAGGTCAGGTAATCAAGACCATTTGACTAAGATAGTGAAATCCAGTCTCTACTAAAAATACAAAAAAATTAGCCGGGTGTGGTGGCAGGCGCCTGTAGCCCCAGCTACTCAGGAGGCTGAGGCAGGAGAATCTCTTGAACTCAGGAGGTGGAGTTTGAAGTGAGCTGAGATTGCACCACTGAACTCCAGCATGGGCGACACAGCGAGATTCCATCCACCGCACCCCACACCCTGAAAAAAAAAAAAAGAAAAGAAGTCAACTTTGCTGTTGAAGCCACTGAGGTTTGGGGGCTTTTTTGTCACACTGCGTCACCTGTCCTGATGAATGCATGACTCATTTCATCCTTGCCACAGCCCTTGAGAGAAGGGGCTTCATCCTCATTTCACAAATGAAGAGTCAAGTCTCAGAGACGTTAGGAGCATGAGCAAGGTCACACAGCGAGGGGTGGAGCTTGGATTTGAATCCAGGTCTGTCTAACCTCAAAGACTGAAGTGGGGATGAAAATAAGTTGCCATTGTTGTTTGCCTGTCACCCAGGTGATGTAACTCTTGTCTAGGCTCTGCCTACGGGGGCTTTGTGACATATCGCTGCACTGATCACCTAGGTGATGGGACTCTTTTCTAGGCTCTTCTATCCTTGGATTGTAACCTTGCAGGATCTTGGACTCATATCCTTTCAGGGATCATAGAAGTGATCACATCAAAGCTGCCATGATAAAGTTGTAGAAAAGTGGGCAATATTGCCAAATGCAAAATATCTGGGCTATATTTTGTTCTGAGATAACCATTTGAGATTCCTGGAAGTTAGGGAATATGGAGGCCAACTCCCATAGGGATGTTGTATAAGACTCCAATTCCTAAGTCAATGATCTCAAACCTGTGGATACAGCACTCTCCCTGTAATGGGACATCTTAACCCATTTTGTGCTGCTATAACAGAATACCATACACTAGAGAATCTATAAAGAAAAGAAATTTATTTCTTAGAGTTCTGGAGGCTAGGAAGTCCAAGGATGAGGGCTCTGCATCTGGTGAGGGCCTTCTTGCTGTGTTATCTCATGGCTGAAGGCAGCTGAGCAAGACTTGGAGAAAGAAAGAGAGCAAAAGGGGCTGAACTTGCTTTTTACACAAGCCCACTCCCAAGGTAACTAACCTACCTCCAAGATAACTAACCTATTCCTGAGATAGTGACATTAATCCATGCATGGGGACAGAATCTCATAAACCAATCACTCTTATTAGGCCCCACGTCTCAACACTGTCACATAGAGGATTAAGTTTCCAACAATTGAGCTCTGGGGGACAAATGCAGACCGTACATGGGGGATTGATGAGTATATGGGAGGGACCAGTCATGAATATTTTGGCTGAGAGTTTTGTTTGGGAGCTGAAGCCATGCTCCATCATGGCAGGGCACACATAGACCTTTGAATGCTCTGAGGAATGAATATTGAACAGTGTAACTCATGGCAGAAGGTGGAATATTTAAAAAGCAGAACTGCCTGGGTCAACTAAAAGAGTGAACAAAGAGCCTGTAGCCTGTGGCTGGCTCCTCTTCTCTTCCCATCTCCACCTTTCAACTTTCTCTCTTTCTTTCCCTCCCTCCCTCTCTCTCTCCCTTCCTTCCGTCCCTCATTCCTTCCTTTCTTCCTTCCTCTGCTTTCTTCTTTCTCTCCCTCCCTGCTTCCTTGTTTCTTTCCTTCTTTCCATTTCCCTGTTTCTCTCCCTCCTTCCTTCTTTCTCTCTCATTTCCCTCTCTCTTTCTTTCTGTCTCTCTCCATCTTTCTCTCCCTCCATCCTTCCTTCTCTCATTCTTTCCTTCCTTCTCTCTTTCCTTCTTTGCCCCCTTCTTTCCTTCCTTTCTTCCTTCCTCCTTCCTGCCTTCCTTTCTTCTCTCTTTCTTTGACTGATGTGTTCTGAGCCCAAGCACCCTGTGGGGTGGTAAGTGGTACCAAAATTGACTCAAAAATCAAGAAGAAATAGAAAACCTAAGAAGTATTATAACATGAAGAACATAAAACCTCTAGTAAAATAAAATCTTTCACAAAGGAAGGACAAGGCCCAGATGATTGTATGAGCAAATTTTACAGACTTTCAAAGAATGGATCATTCTAATTATGATGTCCCAAACAACTGTAGCTAGGAATATTAATGCTTGATTTTTCAAGAGCTTCATTTCCTAAAATCTGTAGGATCAAAGGTAGATTGGCATGTGTTGGAAATTCTCAAATGTTGTGCAGTTCCTTGGAGTCTTAGCATTAAAAAAGAAAGGCCTTGCTTGCATTAACTTTGAATTTTGTAACAGTTACAAGTTAATAGAGATACTCTATGAATTTATATACATTCTGATTTTATAGGAATGGAGGCATATCACACAATTGCCTCTGCACCCAGAATTATTACTTTGTAACATATCTTGGACATCATTTTTGAGCATCCTTTTAAAATTTATTTTTTCAAATAGCTGCATAGTATTCTATCATATGAATAACCATAATTTCAATAAACAGTAAGGTGATAATCATTAATGTGATTGATAAACATTAAGGTGATTTCTAGACTTTTGTTAATTAAAAAGATGGTATAATACTTTCTCCCATTCATACATAATTCCAGGCATCATGAGTATGTCTGTAGGGTAAGTTTCTGGAAACGAAATTGCTGAATCAGAGGGTGTTTCCATTTATAATTTTGGTATATATTGTTTAATCACAATTGATATAGTTTGTACTAATTTATAATCCCAGTAACAAGATGTGAGTAACACTTCAAATTCTACAAATTCACTGCCAGTGCTTGAAGTCTTGATGCATATTGCCAGCTTTCCTTCAAGTAAAGTTCTATTATCACTACAAAAATTTTATAAATGGCAGACGTTACATTTCCAGATAGCTTTGTGGTAACCAAAAAAGAATTGATTTATTAGCAATTTGTGTATCACATTGAGACAAAATACATTTGTAATAAATATCATTATTGTTACGTACTTAAAACATCCCATGTATTGCAAAATCATACTTTAGATGGGGCCAAGCTGGCCGATTAGAAGCAGCTGTGGCCCGTGGCTTTCACAGAGAGCAATGAAAACTGTGAGTGAATTCAGCACCTTCAATTGAGGTATTCAGGTTCTTGCATTGGGACTGACTAGGCAGACAGCTCGACTCACAGAGAGTCAGGAAAAGCAAGTGAGTCAATGATCCACCCAGGTGTGGCACGGAGCTAGCTGAGCCCTCACTCCCAGGCAAGGGAGGCTATGAGTAATTGTGTGACTCTGCCCGGGAAACCATGCTTCTGCAATGGATTTTTGTAACCTGCAAACCAGGAAGTCCCTTCATGAGCTCAGCCACCACGGCCTTGGGCCTGAAGCAAAAGCTGTGTGGAGTCTCAGCAGAGTGCTTGCTGGCTTACTGGGGCATGCATGGAAACCCAGGAATTTTGCATACTCTGCCCCGAGAATTCCAGCAAAGCGGGAGATACATCTCTGCATTCCCTTAGGAAGGGGGATGAATCCAGGGAGCCAGGTGACATCATTCTGAGGCCCCACTCCCACAGCACCTCACTATACCCATTGGCTTGGAATTCCAGCTGGCCAGTCGCAGCAGGCTGGAGAAAGCCAGAGGAGGACCGAGTTTGCAGGGAGAGAGGCAGCTGCTCTATCTTTGGTTTGAGTTGACCACTCTAGCCTGCTGGCACCAGGGAACAGGAAGAGTCCCCTATAACATAGTACAGCTGTTGTGACTGATCGTGGCCAGGCTGCTTCTTTAAGTGAGACCAAAATCCATCCCTCCTCACTGGACAGGGCCTCCCCATAGAATTTTAGCAACTCCAGCCAGAGTTCTATGGACAGAACTCTAATTTTTCCCTGGGATGAAGTCCACAGGGAGAGGGGTAGTTGCTGTCTCTCCATTTCAGCCAACTGAACTTTTCCAGCCTGCTGGCTCTGGAGAGTCCTGGGGGTCAGAACAACACACTTGCTCTGCCAAAGGTCAGCCAGACTGCTTCTTTAAGCAGTCGCTGATCCTGCTCCTCCTGACTGGGTGAGACCTCCCAACCGGGGTCTCCAGACACCTCCTACAGGAGGGTTCCAGCTGGCATCAAGTCAGTAATCCCTTGGACTGGTGCTCCCAGAGGAAGGAACAGGTTGCCATCTTTGTTGTTTTACAGCCTTCACTGGTGATATCTCCAGGTGCAGGAGAGACTGATGTGACTAGTGTCCACAGTGGACCCCCAAAAACCACAGCAGCCCTAGCCCTAGGGAAGAGAGGTCTGACTGTTAAAAACAAACAGAAAACAACAACAACATCATCAACAAAACGACCCCATGAAAAACTCTGTACAAAGTCAGCAACGTCAAAGATCAAAGGTAGATAAGCCCACAAAGAAGAGAAAGCATCAACACAAAAATGCTGAAAACTCAAAAAGGCAGAATGCCTCTTCTCCTCTAAATGACAACAACACCTCCCAAGCAAGGGCACAGAACTGACCCGAGGCTGAGATGGCTGAATTGACAAAACTAGGCTTTAGGAAGTGGGTAATAACAAATTTCTCTGAGCTGAGGGAGCACGTTCTAACTTAATGCATGTAGCTAAAAATCATAAAAGAACACAGTAGCTGATAACCAGAATATTCAGTTTAGAGAGGAACATAACTGACATGATGGAGCTGAAAAACACAACATGAGAACTTCACAACACAACCACAACTATCACTCACAGAATAGGCCAAGTGGAGGAAAGAATCTCAGAGCTTCAAAACTATCTGTCTGATATAAGACAGGAAGAGAAGTATAGAGAAAGAAGAATAAAAAAGAAAGAGCAACAAAACCTTCAAGAAATACGAGATTATGTAAACAGACTGAACTTAAGACTGATAAGGGTAACTTGACCCACCATGATCAAGACGGCTTCATCCCTGGGATACAAAGTCGGTTCAACACAGGCAAATCTATAAATGTAATTCATCACATAAACAGAACTAAACACAAAAACAACACGGTTATCTCAATAGATGCAGGAAAGGCCTTCAGTAAAATTCAACATCCCTTCATGTTAAAAACTCTCAATAAGCTAGGTATTGAAAGATCACTACTCAAAATAATAAGAGCCATATATGACAGACCCACAGCCAATATCATACTGAGTGAGCAAAAGCTGGAAGCGTTCCCCTTGAAAACTGACACAAGAAAAGCATGGCCTCTCTCACCACTCCTATTCAACGTAGTACTGGAATTTCTGGCCAGGGCAATCAGGCAGGAGAAAGAAATAAATGTATTTAAATAGGAAGAGATGAAGTCAAATTATCTTTGTTTGCAGATGGCATGATCCTATATCTAGAAAACCCGATCATCTCAGCCCAAGAGCTTCTTAAGCTGATAAACCACATCAACAGAATCTCAGGATACAAAATCAGTGCGCAAAAATTGCTAGTATTCCTATAAACAAACAATAGGCAAGTAGAGAGCCAAATCGTGAATGAAATTCATTCACAATTGCTACAAAAAGAATAAAACACATAGGAATACAGCTAACAAGAAAAGTGAAGAACCTCTTCAAGGAGGACTACAAACCACTGCTCAGAGAAGTCAGATAGGGCACAAACAAATGGAGAATCATTCCACGATCATAGATAGGGAAGAATTCATTCCTGAAAATGTCCATACTGCCCAAAGTAATTTATAAAAGAATTCAATGCTATTCCCATTAAACTACCAATGAAATTCTTCACAGAATTAGAAGAAAGTATTTTTAAATTCTCATGAACCAAAAAAGACCCCAAATAGCCAAGGCAATTCTAAGCAAAAAGAACAAAGCTGGAAGCATTACACTACCCAACTTCAAACTACACTATAATGCTAGAGTAACCAAAACAACATGTTACTGGTACAAAAACAACCAATGAAACAGAATAGAGAACTCTGAAATAAGACCATACACATACAACTATCTGATCTTTGACAAATCTGACAAACACAAGCAATGGGGAAATGATTCCTTATTTAATAAATCATGTTGGGAAAACTGGTTAGCCATATGCAGAAACTGAAACTGGACTTCTTCCTTATACCTTACACAAAAAATAACTCAAGATGGAATAAAGACTTGAACATAAGACCTAAAACCATAAAAACCATTGAAGAAAACCTAGGCAATACCATTCAGGACATAGGCATGGACAAAGACTTTGTGACTAAAACACCAAAAGCAATGGCAACAAAAGCCCAAATTGACAAATGGGATCTAATTAAACTAAAGAGCTTTTGCACAGCAAAATAAACTATCATCAGCGTGAACAGACAACCTACAGATTGGGAGAATATTTTTGCAATCTATCTGTCTGACAAAGGGCTAATATCCAGAATCTACAAAGAACTTAAACAAATTTACAAGGAAAAAAAAAAGCCCCATCAAAAAGTGGCCAAAGGAAACAAGCAGACACTTCTCAAAAGAAGACATTTATGCGGCCAACAAACATGAAAAAAAGCTCATCATCACTGGTCATTAGATGAATGCAAATCAAAACCACAATGAGATACCATCTCACGCCAGTTAGAATGGCGATTGTTAAAGTCAGGAAACAGCAGATGCTGATGAGGCTGTGGAGAAATAGGAATGCTTTTACACTGTTGGTAGGAGTGTAAATTAGTTCAGTCATTGTGGAAGACAGTGTGAAAATTCCTCAAAGATATAGAACCATAAATAACATTTGACCCAGCAATCCCATTATAGGGTATATACCCAAAGCATTATAAATTATTATACTATAAAGACACATGCACTTTATGTTTATTTCAGCACTGCATGTTTATTTCAGCGCTATTCACAATAGCAAAGACTTGGAACCAACCCAAATGCCCATTAATGATAAACTGGATAAAGAAAATGTGGCACATATACACCATGGAATACTATGCATTTATGTCTTTTCCAGGGACATGGATGAAGCTGGAAACCATCATTCTCAGCAAACTAACACAAGAAAAGAAAACCAGGCCAGGAGGAGTGACTCATGCCTGTAGTCTCCGAACTTTGGGAGGCTGAGGAGGTGAGTTTGAGATCAGCCTGACCAACATGGAGAAAACCCGTCTCTACTAAAAATACAAACAATTAGCCAGGCATGTTGGCACATACCTGTAATCATAGCTACTTGGGAGGCTGAGGCAGGAGAATCGCTTGAACCCAGGATGCAGAGGCTGGGTTGAGCCGAGATCATGCCATTACACTCCAACCTGGGCAACAAGCTTGAAACATTGTCTCAAAAAAAGAGAGAGAGAGAGAGAGAGAAAGAAAAAGAAAAAAGAAAAGAATACCAAACACTGTATTTTCCCACTCATAAATGGGAGTTGAACAATGAGGACACATGGACACAGGGAGGGGAACATCACACACTGGGGCCTGTCGTGGGGTGGGAAGCTAGAGGAGGAATAGCGTTAAGAGAAATACCTATGTAGATGACGGGTTGATAGGAGCAGCAAACCACCATGGCACTTGTATAACTATGTAACAAACCTGCATGGTCTGCCCATGTATCACAGAACATAAAGTACAACAAAGAAAACTTTACATAAATACATAAAGTCTAGAACAGCTAATACATTATAATGAAAAGTCAACAATAATCTCAGCTCAAAGAGAACACCATAAAATTATGAAGTGCTCTCAACAAATCTCTAAATTTATGTCCTCATAAGATTACATTTCTATTTCTTCTTGAATAATTTCCCCATTTTAGCTATGATTTGGTGATAGTAAGATGGTAATTCTGAAGAGAAAATTATCCTAACTCTTCATTGAGAAAATTCTGCCTCATTTCACCACACACCTGAGTCTTAAGCAGTCACTTCTAATGTAGCTGAATAATAGATCCTCACCCAGCTGAGTCTATGAGTTGAATCCATGTACGTGAGATAAGGCCCCCAAGGAGAGGTAATAAGCTGGGAATGCCATCAGTTCATCTTTCTTCAGGCCTATATTTGTCATTGTCACTTGTAGTAGCAGGACAGCCCTGGCATTGGGATTTGTAGTAACAGAGAGTATCGAAGGGAAAACTGAACTTCCCTAATTTTTGGAAAAAAGCAGATTGGAAACAGATGAGTTCCAACGTTTTCCATGTGTGAGGTCATTGGCCCAGGTAGTCTTGCTCAGGACATTTCTTGTCAGCAAAACAGAAGTCAAACGATATTTCTACCTTCCAAGAGAATAGAACATAATGTCAGATTTTCTCATGGATTCCCACAAGTTCAAGAAACTTTCATGGCCTTATTTAACTGCTTAAGCATTTCAACTAAAAAATTGTCTTTCAAATACACAGGAATATGTTTGGAAAAATTTTAACCAGAAAAAGTTGGAATTCTAAAATAAAAAATGCATGAGGCCATAAAAATTTTTTACATCTTTTAATTTATATGTCAACTGGGGAAAGAAAAACATTCTTTGAAGTTTCCTTTTATACCATTAAAGACTTATTCTTTATTGCAGCAATACAGGGTGACTTATTCAGGTTGAATGTTGAAGGTAAACTTCAACTTAATTTTAAGTTCTGGCTAATTTTTAAGCATTTCTCAGTCACCTACCATGATTTCATCTCAGAAACCAAAATCTCAATTTCATTTAGACCTTTGAAATATTAAAACAGAAGGTTAAATGCTTCAAAATAACATTCATGTAGAGACTTACATATGTGGACCAGGAATCTCCAGGTATTACAAAGTTTATGAGAACATAACAAATGTTGATACACACATTTAATTCTGAAATAAAAACTTACAACAAATAAAACTAACAAATCAAGAAAATTTTGTAGGTAACACATTTTATGTCTAAAAATATAGGTATGAAACACTCAAGGATGGATAAAAGAAGAAATCACAAGAGAAAATAGAAAATATCTAGAGACAATTAAAAACATGAAATCCCAAAAGTTAAGAAATACATCAAAAACAGTACCATAAGGGAAAAATTTATAGCTATAAGTGATTATAAAAAATAAGATACCGAATCAACAACTTTAATCCTAAGGAACTAAAAACAGAGGGAAAAAGAGGGACTATTAAAGAGGGACTACTAAAAGCTAGCAAAATTTAAAAAATGATAAAGATAACAGTGGAAACAAGTGAAATAGAGAATAGAAAAACAATATCAAAACTCTACAAAACCTAGTTTGTTCTCTGAAAAAGATCAAAACTGACAAAATTTTATCTAGATTGACTAAGAAAAAAAGGCAATATTCAAATTACTAAACTCAAAAATAAAATGGGTACATTACTAACAAATTTTTGGAGTAAAAAAGGGATGTAGGAGAGTACCATAAGGAACTATACATTAAAAAATTGAATAGTCTAAATAAAATGAACAAATTCCTAGAAATAACCTACTAAGACTGAATCAGAAAAGTTGAATAAACCTAAACCTATTCAGCAAGGAGATTCAGCAGGAAGATTGCATCAGTAATCAAAAACCCAGCAACAAAGAAAAGCCTGGAGCAGAGGGCTTCACTGTTGAATTCTACCCAATGTTTAAAGCAGAATTAACACCACTTTTTCAGAACTTTGAAGAGGAGATAATTTTTTCTAACTTATTCTATGAGTCCAGTATTACCCTGACACCAAGCCAGACAAAGGCACCATAAGAAAACTACAAACAAACATCCCTTATAAACGCTGATGCAAAAATCCTCAACGAAATACCAGGAACTCAATCTTAGCAGTACATTAAAAGGATTATACACTATGAATGAGTATAACTGACTCCTGAAATAAAAGTATGTTCCAACACATGAAAATCAGCATAATATCACATTAACATAAAGAAGGAAAAAACCCTCATGTCATCATCTTAATCAAAGAAGAAATATCATTTGTCAAAATTTAACCCACATTCATGATAAAATATACACTATAAAAAGAAAGAAAACACCTTAACATAATGCTATACAAAAAACAAAACAAAAGAAAAAAACACAGCTAACCTGGTGAAAGACTGAAAGCTTTTACCCTAAGAGCAAAAACAAGGATGCCTGCTTTTACTACTTCTATTTAATATAGTACTGAAGGTTCTAGTTAGTTAAAACCGTAAGGTGAGTATAATAATTAAAGATATTCCAATTTTTTTAGAAAGTAAAATTATCTGTTTGCAGATGACATAACTTTATATATTAAAAATCTTTTAGTTTCTGTGAAATAAACTTTCAGATGCAATAAATAAAATTCAGCAAAGCTGCATGATACAAAATAATACACAAAAATCAGTTGTATTTCTACAATAACAATAAACTATCTGAAGAAGAAATCAAGACAACAGTATCCTGTATGATAGCATCAAAAGAATAAAATACTTAAAAACCCATTTAACCAAGGAAATGAAAAACCTGTACAACAAAAACTATAAACATGGCATGAAAGTATTAAAGATGACACAAATAAATGAAAAGACATCATGTGTTTATGGACTGGAAGACAAAATCTTGTCAAGGTGCCATTGTTATCTATAGTCTTCTACAGATTCAATAAAATCACTACAAAAATTCCAATATTTGTAAAAATAGAAAAACCTATTCTAAAATTCAGATGAAATCTCGAAAAACCCCAAGCGGCCAAATCAATCTTAGAAACTAAAAAAGTTAGAGGACTAACACCTCCTGGTTTCAAACTTCAGTAAGCAAAACAATGCTGTACCGGCATAGAGACGGACACAAAGACGAATGCAATAGAAATAAAGAAAAAAATATATAGTCATGATTTTTAACAAGGGTGTCAACACTGTTCAATGGGGAAAGGATGATACTTTTTTAAATAGTGTTAAAAACGGATATTTACATCTATCTATCTATATATTTATATGTATATATATTTATATGTATATATATACATATCCCAAATTAGCTTTTTGTCTGTCATGTACGTTGCAGATCTATTTTCCCAGTCTGTTGACTTTTGACTTTGAGGCAGTTTTCTCTCATACAAAATTTTAATTTTTATGGAGTCAAATACAACCTTGGCGCCGATCTGGTTCCCGTACTGCCCGGCCTGCGTGAGCATGATTTCCCTCATGGCCAAGGCGGGATTAGAGAGGCAGGAGAAACGCGAGAAGGTGGAGCAGACGCACAGCTACCCAGCCCGCCCTCCATCAACGCTGAAATAGCCCCGCGCCCACCTCCCTCAGCCTCGGATTTGGCTCCCAGAATAAGCAACAGCTTTACTTCCACACAGGTGTACCCACCTGTGAATCCCTTGGCGTTGAACGTCTGTTGGAGAGCTCAGGTGTCCTGCTGTGGTCCTTTCCACGTTGGGGAATGCAGGTCAGCTGGAGAACTTCCTCCCACATCTTTAGTAAGACTAAATCCCTAGCTGAGCTGAAACTGAATTTTCCTCCCATGTGGGAGGAGAAGACTCTTGTTTCCATATTCACAGAGTGCCTTTGCACCTGTCGTAGATTGATGACATATTGTTGTAATTGATGAGTCTTTTCATCTATTAGGAGATCTATGCTTAGGAAAGGTCTTCCGAATGTTAACTCAACAGGATTTAATTATAAGTTTTATTTGGAGCAGTCCAAACCCGCAGTAAACTATGGGTGTTAGAGATAGTCAGGCGTCTGATTTAGCTGGATTCTTCTTTAGAGTAGCATTAGCCCTCTCACCTTTTCAGAGGACTGCATTCTGCACACAGAGTGAAGGTAATATTGGATTCTTAAAGCTGAGGATAGGTGTTGGGATACACCTGCTGTGAAAGACAGGCCATTGCCACTTTGCAGGCTTTTAGATTACCCAAACTGAGGAGTTATTTCTTCTGGTAAACATTTTTCAGATGGGGTGGGGAATGCCTCGATCTAACCAGTGAAGTTATCAGTAAGCATTAGCAAATATTTGAATCTCCTGCAGAAAGGTATCTGAGTAAATTAGAGTTGCCAGTTCTTACCTGAATAGGTTCCTCAATTTTGCACAGGTTTCCCTGGAGAAGGAGAAAATTGCTGGCCGTTTGGGTCATGTCAGGCACAGAGATCACAGGGCTGAGTCACCTGTTTTGGTGTCTTGAAAAGATTTACACCTATAAACAAATGAGACATTAACAGAAACCAAGAATCCCTTCGAGGGTGAAAATAATCATGAAAGTGCTGAATTATATTCCTATGATTGGTACTTGGCATTAGCAATTTATTACCACCATTCAGCCAGCCAGAGGGGCCCTGGACTGAAGTGCAAACCCTGGCCCATTTTTGTTCTTCTTCAGAGTGTTCTGGCCCAGTTCTATGTATGCTGTCCAGCACGTCCATAAGCTTCAGTGGCCCTTTCAGTGCAGGGGCCTTGGCTGTGGCATCTACAAGGGCATTTCCTTTTACATGGTCAGTCTCTCTTTTGATGTCCTCTGCAATTAATTATAGTCACTTTTTGGCAGCAAAGCAGCATTCTAACAAGCTCAAAATTTGAATGATGTTGTATGGAAAAGCCCTTGGGGGTCAGGAGTCCCTACCCATTCCAAATTGCAGCATAAGCATGAAGCACTAAAAAGTCATACTTGGAATCAGTGTAAATGATAACTTTTAAATCCTTTCCCAACTGCAGGGGCTGAGTAAGTTCAATTAACTCAGCTTTTTGAGCTGAGGTCGAGGCCAGCAAGGCTTGTGCCTACTACTAATAGCATACCTACCCCTCCCGTTTTCCTGATGCATAAAACAACTTACATCTGTTAACCAATCTTCCTTGGGATAGTCAAGGGGCTCATCCTTCTTAAGTCTGGCCTGCTAGAATAAGTTTGTTTCATAACCTGTGACATGCTTTGGCTGTGTCCCCAGTCAAATCTTATCTTGAATTGTAGCTCCCATAATTCCTATATATCATGGGAGGGACCTAGTGGGAGGTAATCGAATCGGGGGATGGGTCTTTCCCATGCTGTTCTCGTGACAGTGAATAAGCCTCATGAGATCTGATGGTTTATTTATTTATTTTTTAGACATAGTCTTGCTCTGTTGCTCAGCTGGAGTGCATTATCATGAACTTGGCTCACTGCAACTTCTGACTCCTGGGTTCAAGCGATTCTCCTGCCTCAGCCTCCCGAGTAGCTGGGATTACAGGCGACTACCACCATACCTGTCTAATTTTTGTACTTTTAGTATAGACGGGGTTTCACAATGTTTGCCAGGCTAGCCTCGATCTCCTCACTTCAGATCATCCACTGCATTGGCCTCCCAAAGTGCTGGGATTACAGCTCTTGGTTTTATAAAGGGGAGTTTCCCTACACAAGCCCTTTTGCCTGCTGCCATGTAAGAGATGTGACATTGCTCCTCATTTGCCTTCTGCCATGAGTGTGAGGCTTCCCTGACCATGTGGAACTGTAAGTCAATTAAACCTCTTTTCTTTATAAATTACCCAGCCTCAGATATGTCTTTATTAACAGCATGACAACAGACTAATACAACCTGTATGCCAGAAAGGCTAGAAGCACCTGTGGACTCTGGCAGATAAGTAGCTGGGATAATGGTTTGGCAGGCTTTAAGGGTTATGTCTGGAATGTCTAGCAATAAGACCTGATACTTTTGTAAATGTTCTCTTATTATCCACTGCTGCCCTTTAGCTTCTAGGACCACCTTCCCTTGGTGTGGAGTCAAAAACCTGTAGGTGCTCTTCTAATGTTACTTTATTAGCTTTGCCTGCTAGAAAAGTGGTAGCAGCAATAGCTCTAAGACATCAAGGCCACCCTGAGTCCACCTGGTCTATCTGCTTAGAAAATTAGGCTACTGTCCTTGGAATGTCCCCCAGTTTGGGGACAAGATTACCGAAGGCCTATGCCTTGCTTTTTGGTCACATAAAGAACACATGGTTCATCCAACTTGGGGACTCCCATGGCTGCAGCAGAGCCCAATTTCTCCTTGAGAGTATTGAAGTTCTGCTTGCAGTTCTCATTACATTGTAGGAGCTCTAAATCATTCCCTTTAGTGTATCATATAAAGTCTTGGCTTCATGCCCAAATCTGGGCACCCATAAGCAGCAGTACTCATCAGTCTCCTAAAAAAGCCCACAGTCATTTTTTAGACAGGGACTCTTGGGTGACTAAAATAACTTTTTTATCTTCTAGGGATTTTGATCAGTTCCAGAGGTTAAGACAGATTCCAAATATTTAAGTCTTTCAGTCAAAATCTGAGCTCTGTGTGGTGATGCCCTATATCTGCAAGTTCCCAGGAAATTTACCAACTTAACATTATTATTATGAGTCTTCTTTAGTTGGGCTAGCAATGAGCAAGTCACCTACATACTGAATTATTGTGTCCCTTTCCAATTGTAGATTTTTAAGTCCTTAGCTAGAGCATTTTCAAATAAGTGGGCGATATCTCAGAACCCTTCAGAGATGACTGTCCAGGTTAGTTTTGAGGCTGAATGCATATCTGGATCAGTCCATTCAAAGGCAAACATATTATGAATCTGGATGCATTGAGATACAGAAAAGTGCATCTTTCAGATTTAAGAATGTAAACCAGCTTGCATCCCCTGGAACTTGGTAAGTATTGGGGACAATGAGGTGTATGGGGACAACTGCATTTCTTAATGCTGTAAGGGTTCTGACAAATCTGTACTTGCCATTAGGCTTTTTATCTGGTAACATGCGAGTATTGTAAGGAGACTCTCATGGGCTTAATAACTCATATGGCAAGAATTTGGCAATAAGGGGTTGAATTTCCCATCATGCTTCTTGCCTTAAAATATATTGTCTCTTCTGAGGTCGAGGAGTACTAGGCTGAAGTTGGATTTCAATGGGGGAGGTGTTTAGTGCATTTCCCAGAGCCTGTGTGGCCCAAACCTCAAGATTTACTTAAGACAACACCTCAGGTGGTAAATGTGACAGCTCATTCTTAACTTCTTTTTTCCCCTGATGGGTCAGGAACAAAAGTAACAGTTTCTATGCTTTATGATCTGTGAAGGTGACGATGACTTGGTCTCCTCAGTCAATAAACCTCTCCCCAGTAAGAGGTCAGGCAATCAGACAGTACTAAAAAGGCAGGCGAGAAACCTAGAGACTCTGGAGGACAATTTAGAAGATACAAAAAGGAGTGATTTGGGGCTTGTCCATCATGAGAAGACAGGAGACCATTGTATTAAATCAGTACAGAGTAATCTGCTCCCACACCTAATACGAAGTTAATACCCCTACCTGCTACTTCAAGAGTCACCTGAGGCTCCTCCATCTCTCGATAGCTAGTAGTCCAATGGGAGTGGAGGTAGGAAATATCAGGCCCCGCCACTTTTGAGTCTGCTGGGCTCTGATGATGGCTCCCTTGGAAGCACAGTGCATTTCCTTCGGCAGAGGCTTACCTTCCTACAGAAGGCACACAGATTTATACCCAAGGCGCAGTGGCCCAGAGGCACATACTGCGATTTTCACCTTCTGACTTCCTCTGTGAGGGCCAGGGGTTAAGGGGCTGCCTCTGAAGTGGTGGAGAGCACAAGGCTGCAGCTAGAAGCTGGGCCTCTTGGAAGATTTGCTTTATTTTATGTTTTCTCTGCTCAATTCCTGTGATGGAAAACTGCAAAATCCAAGTCTAAAATCTGATCCATGGGAGTCTGGAAGCCTAAGGCTGCTTTTGGCAGCTTCCTGCAGATATAAGAAGGAGACCGTGCTATAAATTAAACTCCTAGAAATGCCTGTCCCTTTTCGGAGTCAGGGTCAGTGTTAGTGTATTTCCTCAAGGTCTAAATTATCCACCCTTGTAATAAGGCTAGGTTTTCATCTTTTCCCTGAGTAATTTTCCAGAATTTATAAAATTAAAAAGCTGTATCACACTTTTTATTCCTTCACGGAGTCAATCACAATTTTTTCTCTATATATCCTACTTTCTTCCTAATTCATTAGTTTTTTCTAGATTCTAGTTCTTTTGGGTCCTAGTCAGGCACTGCTGTGCCTCCTACTTGATTGGCAGGGGGAGTTCAGCCCCAGCTAAGAAAAGCCTAATATTAAGAGTAACTTGCATTAAAAGGGTAATCAATTATGTGCCATCCCTGTTTTGTCTTTTCCTCCATCAAACATATAGAAGCCCATTTTAATTTTTATCCTGACCAAGCTTCAGAGAAGCCTGTATATAGTGTACTTCCTCCCTCTTAGTTTCTCTTCTATAAAACAAATGAAGCTGCAAAATAGGAGTCAGATCAAACAGGAGAAATAGGAAGGCTGTAACTTGTATATTGTAATATATTAGTCAATTTTCTTTTATATATATATATATATACTTTAAGTTTTAGGGTACATGTGCACAATGTACAGGTTAGTTACATACGTATACATGTGCCATGCTGGTGTGCTGCACACATTAACTCGTCATTTAGCATTAGGTATATCTCCTAATGCTATCCCTCCCCCCAGCCCCACCCCACAACAGTCCCCAGAGTGTGATGTTCCCCTTCCTGTGTCCATGTGTTCTCATTGTTCAATTCCCAGCTATGAGTGAGAACATGCGGTGTTTGGTTTTTTGTCCTTGCGATAGTTTACTGAGAATGATGATTTCCAATTTCATCCATGTCTCTACAAAGAATATGAACTCATCATTTTTTATGGCTGCATAGTATTCCATGGTGTATATGTACTACATTTTCTTAATCCAATCTATCATTGTTGGACATTTGGCTTGGTTCCAAGTCTTTGCTATTGTGAATAGTGCCACAATAAACACACCTGTGCATGTGTCTTTAAAGCAGCATGATTTATAATCCTTTGGGTATATACCCAGTAATGGGATGGCTGGGTCAAATGGTATTTCTAGTTCTAGATCCCTGAGGAATCGCCACACTGACTTCCACCATGGTTGAACTAGTTTACAGTCCCACCAACAGTGTAAAAGTGTTCCTATTTCTCCACATCCTCTCCAGCACCTGTTGTCTCCTGACTTTTTAATGATCTCCATTCTAACTGGTGTGAGATGGTATCTCATTGTGGTTTTGATTTGCATTTCTCTGATGGCCAGTAATGATGAGAATTTTTTCATGTGTCTTTTGGCTGCATAAATGTCTTCTTTTAAGAAGTGTCTGTTCATATCCTTTGCCCAGTTTTTGATGGGGTTGTTTGTTTTTTTCTTGTAAATTTGTTTGAGTTCATTGTAGATTCTGGATATTAGCCATTTGTCAGATGACTAGGTTTCGAAAATTTTCTCCCATTTTGTAGGTTGCCTTTTCACTCTGATGGTATTAGTCCATTTTCACACTGCTACAACAAATCTGACAAAACTCTCTCAGGAAAAAGTGACCTGCTGGGTTAAGAAAGCAGGGTCCAGCTGCCCTATACCAGCTCATCAAAGATCGTGTTATGGTTAAGAAATGAGAGAAAACTGTTAAGAAAATGTCTCATGTTCTCCATCTTGAGGGTAATTGTTTGCAAAGGGTTGTCATAAAAGAGGCTGTCACTAAACAGGCATATCTGATCTTATCATGTAGAGCTCTTAAATACCACATTTCAACTTCAGTCATGATGGCGAGGTTACTGCTGATCTTTTCTGAAAATTAAGGTATAAAAATTCTAGGTTCCAAGACAATTCTTTTTTTCAGTGTTACTTGGACAAGTGGCAAATTAAACAAGCAGTCAGTTCAGAGTCAGAGGATCGCTGAGGAAAGTAAAAGCTAAACTGTTTGGGGCCTCTGTCCTGGGGCAGCCTCCAGCCTACTGCAAAACAGAGGTGATGAGCAGAAAGGTGACAAGATGTAGAGCACTCATTGAGGGACCAAAAGCACTAGGTGGACAGTCCAAAAAGAGAAAGTGGCAAACACCTTGTTTAGCCAAATCCATTCTTCTCAATATTCCCCAGGGCCCCTAACCCTGTGGGCTTGGCCTCTAATCTGAGTATGATAATAGTGGATAATCATTCTTGCCCACCAGAATGGCTTCACGACTCTAAAAGACAGCCCACTTGCCAGGTGTCAGCTGATTGATTCTGTGTGGATTGTTTTCCTTGGAGTGGGGTCTTGTCTTGTTGTCCATTCATGGTGTTGCTGAAAGATGTTGCTGGAAAAGAGGGTCCTGATACAGACCACAAAGTAGGATTCCTAGATCTTCTGCAGGAAAAAATTTGAGGTGAGTTAGAGAGCACAGTGAAAGAAGCAAGTTTATTAGAAATTACTCCATTACAGAGTTGGACATCCTCAGAAAACAAGAGCAGGAATGCATTGTCTTTTGTTAGTGTCTCTACTTATAAGTAACTATAAAGATAAAGCGTTATAATTAAACTTGGAAGGTGCAGATGTAGTCACTAAAGTCGTGGCTATTCGTTTTAACAATAACCATTAACCCATTGACCTAAGCTAGTTCATTAATAATATCCTTACAAAAAATGCTGCACTGCTAGGACATTTATATATTTTTCAGACTTGGTGGAAGATGTCTTGTATGACCACAAATATTCTGCAATTGTAATTTGTGGCCAGTTAAAAAATGTGACTATTTTCAGACCATGAACATTAATCTTCTAGATGCCCTGTGAGTACCTAGCTACTCATATTAAGATAGAATATTCTAGTCATGTTTATTAAACTAGAAGCTAGGTAACCATGAGTTCCTCTAATACAACAAGTCTACTCCTCAAGGAGAAAATGTATTTCTCAGGAATTTTGTGCATTTTGTTTAATGGCATTTGGTATGTTTACCAAAATGGCAGAAAAGAATGAAATTACTCCTCAAAGATTTCTCAAGATTGGATATCAAATAAACAAAATGATTATAGTTAATATGCAAGTTGATACAGTTGATATTCAAAAGAAATTTTGTTTGAAGCAAAATGAGATTTTTATTGTTACTTATTTATTATTATTATTATTATTATTGTTATTATTATTATTATTTTGAGACAGAGTCTTGCTCTGTTGCCCAGGCTGCAATGCAGTGCACTATCTTGGCTCACTGAAACCTGTGCCTCCCTGGTTCAAGCAATTCTTCTGCCTCAGCCTCCCAAGTAGCTGGGATTACAGGCATGAATCACTACACCCAGCTAATATTTGTATCTTTAGTAGAGATGGGGTTTCCCTCTGTTGGCCAGGCTGGTCTGAAACCCCTGACAACAAGCGATCTGCCCACCTTGGCCTCCCAAATAGCTGGGATTACAGGCGAGAGCCACCATTCCCAGCCACATTGAGGTTTTTAAATAATTCTGATTTCCTGCTTTTGAGCAGGGAGCTGAGCAAATTCAACAGATCATGGGCCTATACTAGGGGAAGACTGAGGACAAACTCTAGAACACATGTGATTAAATTAATTACAATGGAAACCAAATCAAATTTAATAAGGCCACACCTCTTAGTTGCAAGATGTTTCCCCACATTTTGAAATGCGATGTTATTCCATGGAAAAGAAAACTAGTGTTTATCTCCAGAGTAAAGAACAGAGTTCCCTGCAATGATTGATTGACTGAGAATTATGGCTCAAGATTTAAAATCCTTCTTTTTTCCATTTATAAACTAAAAATAAATTTCCAATCCCCTGTGGATTAAATGGACCTCTCTTCTTGGATAAGGACTTTCCAAAGTTAACCTTAAAAGCTAGTTCAAGCCATGGGTCACACATGCCTCATTATACTCTCCTCCCTTTTGTTTTAATTTTAATTTCAATTTCAATTTTTAATTTATATTTGTGGGTACATAGTTGGTGTATATATTCATGGGGGTACATGACACACTTTGATGCAGTCATGCAATGAGTAATACACAATAAAAAACGGGGTATCTCTCCCCTCAAGCATTTATAGCTTGTGTTACAAACAATCCAATTATACTCTTTTAGTTTTTTTAAATGTGGAATTAAATTATTTTTTACTATAATCACCCTGTTGTGCTATCAAATGCTGTCTTAATCATTCTTTCTAACAATTTTTTTTTTACCCATTTAGCATCCCCACTATCCCCCTGTTCCCTCCCTGCCCTTCCCAGCCTCTGGTAACCATCCTTATACTCTCTACCTCTATGACACCAATTGTTTTGAATTTTAGCACCCACAAATAGTGAGAACATGTGACATTTGTCTTTCTGTGCCTGACATTTCACTTAACATAAAGACTTTCAGTTCCATTTATGTTATTGCAAATGGAAGGCTCTCATTCTTTCTTACAGCTGAATAGTACTCCATTGTGTATATGTACCACATTTTCTCTATCCAGTCATCTGTTGATGGACATTTAGGTTCCTTCCAAATCTTGGCTATTATAAACCTTGCTGTAGCAAACATGAGAGTGCCAATAGGTCTTTGATTTACTAATTTTTTTTCTTGTAGGCATATAATCAGCAGTGGGATTGCTGGACCATATAGAAGCTCTATTTTTAGTTATATCGGGAACATCCAAACTGTCCTTAAATGTGCTCCCAACAGCAGTGTACAAGGGTTCCCTTCACTCGACATACTCACCAGCATTTGTTTTTTACTGACTTCTGGATAAAAGCCACCTTAACTGGGGTGAAATGATATCTCATTTTGGGTTTGATTTGCATTTCCATGATGATCAGTAATCTGGAGCACCTTTTCATTTGCCTGTTTCACATTTGTATGTCTTCTTTTCATAAATGTCTATTTAAATTTTTTGTCCACTCTTTATTTGGGTTATTAATTTTTTCTATGGACTTTTTTGAACTCAATATATTGTAGTGTATTAGTCTGTTCCTGCACTGCTATAAAAAAATACCTGAGACTGTGTTATCTATTTATTTACTGAGATGTAGTCTCGATCTGTTGCCCCGACTGAAATGCAGTGGTGCAATCTCGGCTCACTGCAACCTGCACCTTCTGATTCAAGCAATTCTCTGCCTCAGCTCCTGAATAGCTGGGATTACTGGCACCTGCCACCATGCCTGGCTAATTTTTGTATTTTTAGTGGAGACAGGGTTTCACCATCTTGGCCAGGCTGGTCTTGAACTCCTGACCTCGTGATCCACCCTCCTCAGCCTCCCAAAGTGGTGAGATTACAGGCATGAGCCATGGCACCTGGCAAGACTGGGTAATTTATAAAGGAAATGGGTTTAATTGACTCACAGTTCCACATGGCCGGGGAGGACTCAGGAAACTTCCAATAATGGCAGATGGGGAAGCAGGCACCTCTTACATGACAGCAGGAGAGAGAGCATGTATGTGAAGCAAAGGGGGAAGAGTCCCTTATAAAACCATCAGATTTCATGAGAAATCACTCACTATCAGAAGAACAGCATGGGGGAAACCACCCCCATGATCCAATCACCTTCTACCAACCTCTCCCTCAACATCTGGGGATTACAATTCAATATGAGATTTGGGTGGGGACACAAATCCTAACCATATCATGTAGCTATTAATTGCTTTTCAGATGGATAATTTACAAATATTTTCTCCCATTCTGTGGATTTTCTCTTCACTTTGTTTCTTGTTTCTTTCACTTTAAAAAGGCTTTCTGACTTTCTGTAATCCGATTTGTCCATGTTTGTTTTAGTTGTCTGTGCTTCTGGGGCATTATTTAAGGAGTTTTTGCCCAAACCAATGACCTAAAGAGTTTCCCCAATGTTTTCTTGTAAAAGTTTGATTGTTTGAGGCGTTAGGTTTAAGTCTTTAATTCATTTTAATTTGATTTTTGTAAGTGGCAAGAAATAGGGTTCTAGTTTTATTCTTCTGCCTATGACTTGCCAGTTTTCCCAGCCCTATTTATTACAAAAGCTGTCTCATTTTTTATTGTATGTTCTTGGCACTTTTGTTGAAAATTAATTTAGCTGCCCCTCCCATAGGATTTCAGAACACTGCTATGAGGGTCTGAATGTTTGTCCCTCACATAGGTTCCAGAACACTGCTGCTGGGTTCCAAACGTTTGTCACATAAGATTCCAGAACACTGCTACGAGGGTCTGAATGTTTGTTCCTCACAGGGGATTCCAGAACACTCCTGCTGTGGTCTGAATGTTTGTCCCTCACATAGGATTCCAGAACACTGCTATGAGCGTCTGAATGTTGGTCCCTCACACAGAATGCCAGTTTTACCAGCCATATTTATTACAAAAACTGTCTTATTTTTTATTGTATGTTCTTGGCACTTTTGTTGAAAATTAATTTAGCTGTATGAGTTTGTTTCTCAGGTCTCTATTTCGTTCCATCTGTCTTTATGTCTGTTTTTATGCTAGTGTCATGTTGTTTTAATTACTACAACTTAGTAGTATAATTTAAAACCAGGTAATGGAATTCCTCCAGTTTTGTTTTATATACTCACCATAGCTTTGACTATTATGGTGTTTTCTGATGTTTCCATATAAATTTCAGAATTTTTTTTCTATATCTGTGAGGAATGTCTTTTTCTTTTTCTTTTTTTTTTTTTTTTTTTTGGTTGCATCTTGCTCTGTCACCTAGACTGGAGTGCAATGATGTGATCTGGGCACAGTGCCACCTCCACCTCCTGGGTCCAAGCAATTCTTTGCCTCAGCCTCCTGAATAGCTGGGATTACAGGCACCCACCACCATACCTGGCTAATTTTTTGTATTATTAGTAGAGGTGGGGTTTCACCACGTTGGCCAGGCTGGTCTTGAACTCCTGACCTCATGATCCACCAACTTCGGCCTCCCAAAGTGCTGGGATTACAGGCATGAGCCACTGCCCCTGGCCTGTTATTTTGATAGAGATGGCATGAAGTGTATAGATTGCTATGGATCATACGGACATTTTTAAAAAAATGCTGATTCTTCCAGTCTGTGAACATAAAAATATCTTTCCAATTTTTGAGTCCTTTTTCATTTCTTTTATCAGTGTTTTACAGTTTTAATTGTGGAGAACTTTTATTTCTTTGGTAAATTCCCACATATTTTGTTTTATTTGTGGCTACTGCAAATAGTATTACATTTTTGAATTCTTTTTCAGTTTGTTGACTGTTGGCATATAGAAACCCTACTGATTTGTATGTGTTGATTTCGTATTCTGCAAATTTACTCAAGTTATTACCTCTAATAGATTTTGGTGGATGTATTAGGCCATTCTCATATTGCTATAAAAAGTAATCAGTGACTGGTTAATTTATAAAGAAAATAGGTTTCATTGGTTCATGTTTCTACAGGCTGTACAGAAAGCATAGCACTGGCTTCTGCTTCTGGGGAAGCCTCTGACAACTGACAAGGTGAAAAATAAATCCAGTGCTTGCACATCACATGGTAACTGCGAGGGCAGGGGGGAAGTGTTACACACACTTATAGATAACCAGCTCTGATAAAAACTTACTATTGTGGGAATGGCACCAAAGGAAATGATGCCAAACTGTCCGTGGAAATCTTGCCCTCATGATTCAATCACCTCCCCTCTAGGCCCACTTCCAACATTGAGGATTATATTTCAATATAAGATTTTGGTGGGAATACACATCCAAACTGTATCATTTTGCCCCTGGCCGTTCCAAATCTCAAATCCTTCTCATATTTCAAAATAAAATCATGACTTCCCAATAATCCCCAAAGTCTTAACTAATTTCAGCCTTAACTCAAAAGGCAAAAGTCTCATCTAAGACAAAGCTAATTTCTTCCTCCTATAAGCCTGTAACATAAAGAAACAAATTAAGTTCTTCCAAGATACAAATGAAGCTGAGGCATTGGGTAAATACTCCTATTCTAAAAGGAAGAAATCAGCCAAAAGAAAGCGGTCACAGGATCTATGATAGTCTGAAACGCAGAAGGGCAGTTATTGAATTGTAAGGCTCCCAAATAATTATTTTTGACTCTGTGTCCCATTTCCAGGGCGTGCTAATGCCTTGAGAAGGTTCTACCTTGTGACATTGCATGGTTCAGCCCCCACAGCTGCTCTCATGGGCTGGCATACTGTGCCTCTGGCTTTTCAAGGTGCGAGGTGCAGGCTGTAGCTAGATCTACCATTCTGGGGTCTGAGGTCTGGAGGACAATGATCCTCTCCTCACATATCTACTAGGCCATGACCCAGTGGGGAGCCTTCCTGGGGATTGTCACCCCACATTTCTTTTCTCCATTGTTTTAGTAGAGGATCTCCATGAGGGCTCCACACCTGCAACATGCTTCTGCCTGCACACCCTGTCTTTTTCATACATCCTTTGAAATAAAGGTGGAGGCTCCCAAGTCTCAACTACTCGCATTTGGTAAACCCACAGGCCTAACACCACATGGAAGCTACCAAGGTTATGGCTTGCACCCTCTGAAGCAGTGACTGCAGTTGTAACTGGGTCAATATGAGCTACACCTGGAGCTGAAGCAGTGGCAAGGGTGCAGTGAGCCTTGTTCCAAAGCTACCCAAGGCAGCAGGTCCTAGACCTGATCCCAGAAACTATTCTCTTCTTTTAGGCCTCAGGGCCTGTGATGGGTTGCTGCCTTTCAGATTTCTAAAATGCCTTCAATTCCTCTTTCCCATTGTCTTGGCTATCAACACTTGCTTTTTTTTAGGTTATACAAATATCTCTAACAAGTGGTTGACCTATATGCTGCTTGAGTTCCTCTCTTATAAAAGCTTTTTATATTTCAGCCATATGACTAGGCTGCAAAGTTTTCAAGCTTTTACACTATGCTTCTTTTGTAAGTATAAGTTACTACTTATTTTATTTTATTTTTTTCCTAGAACATGTGAGCATAGATTGTTAGAGGCAGCCAGGTCACATCACAAATGCTTTGCTGCTTAGACATTTTTCCAACAGAACCCCTAAATCATCAATTTCAAATTCAAACTTTTTTATATCCCTAGTGCATGACAGAAATTCAGCCAACCACTTTGCTAAGACAACATGCATGACCTTTGTTTCACTCCCAATAAGTTTCTAGTTTTCATCTGACAGCTTCTCAGCCCGGCCTTCACTGTCCAGATCACTATCAGCATTTTGGTCACAGACATTCAACCAGTCTCTAAGAAAATCTCAACTTTCCCTCATTTTTCTGTCTTCTGAATCCCACAAATTCTTCCAACTTCTGCCTGTTTACCCAATTACAAAGCTGATTCCACATTGTGGGGTATTCTTATAACTATTTTCCATTCCTTGGTGCCAAATTTTGTATTAAGCTATTTTTGCAACACTATGAGAGTGGGACTGGATAATTAATTTTTTACAAAGTAGGTTTAAGTGGCTTATGATTCTACAGGCTGTTGAGAAAACATAGTACTGGAATATGCTTTTGCAACACTATGAGAGTAGGACTGGATAATTTGTTTTTTACAAAGTAGGTTTAAGTGGCTTATGATTCTACAGGCTGTAGAGAAAACATAGTACTGGAATATGCTTCTGGGGAGGTCTCTGGAAGTTTACAGTCATGGCAGAAGTTGAAGCAGAATCTTGCACATCACAGGGCAAAAAGCAGAAGCAAAAAACAGAGGGGCGAGTTTTTGCACAGTTTTAAATAACCAGATTTTATGGGAACTCACTCACTATCATGAGGATAGCACCAACTGGGATGGTGCTAAGCCATTTAAAGTAATCCACCCCAATGGTTAAATCACCTTTCAACAGGCCCATCTCCAACATTGAGAATTACATTTAAATATGAGATTTGGGAGGGAACACACATTCAAACCCTATCAGAGGAGTATTTATGCCTTTTCCAATATAACATTATAACATTGGCAAAAAAAAAAAAAAAGGTAATTTGACTTCTTTTCCAGTTGGGATGCGTTTTATTGCTTTCTCCTGTCTGATTGCTCCAGATAGGACTTTCAGCATTATGTTGAATAACAGTGGTAAAAGTGGACATTCTTGTCATCTTCCAGATTTTAGAGAAAAGGCTTTTAGTTTTTCCCCACTTAGTGTGATACTAGCTGTGGGTCTGTCATATATGACTTTATTATGTTGAGGTATGTTCATTCTATACCCAGTTTTCAAAGGGCTTTTTATTATTAAAGAATATTAAATTTTATCAAAATTTTTTAGCATAATTGAAATGATTATATGGATTTTGTCCTTGTTTTTTGTTTTTTTGTTTTTTGTTTTTTTTTGAGATGTAGTCTCCCTCTGTCACCCAGGCTGGAGTGTAATGGCATGATCTCAGCTCAATGCAACCTCTGCCTCCCGGGTTCAAGTGATTCTCCTTCTTCAGCCTCCTGAGTAGCTGGGATTACAGCTGCTCACCACCATGCCTGGCTAATTTTTGTATTTTTAGTACAGACGTAGCTTCGCCATGTTGGCTAGACTGGTTTCAAACTCCTGACCTCAGGTGATCCATCCACCTCGGCTTCCCAAATTGCTGGGATTACAGGTGTGAACCACTGTTCCTGGCCCCTTCATTCTCTTTATGTGATCTATCACATTCATTGATTTGCATGTTGAACTATCCTTGCATCCTTGGGATAAATCCCACTTGGTCATTATGAATTACCTATTTATGTATTGTTTAATTCAGTTTGCTAGGTGTTTTGCAAATTTTTGCACCAATATTCTCCACTCCAGTCTACTTCACTCTACTATTCCACTACATTCCAGTCCATTCCTTCCCACTCCACTCTACTCCACTCCACTCCATTCCATTAAACTCCAACCCTTTCCAACACACTCCATTCCACTCCACTCCATTTCATTTCATTGCACTCCACTCCACTCCATTCCACTCAACTCCATTCCATTACACTCAATTCCACTCCACTTCACTCCATTCCATTTCACTCCGTTCCAATCCAATCCATTCCATTACACTCCACTCCATTCCATTAAACTCCACTGCACTCCATTCCATGCGGCTCCACTCCACTCCACTCCACTCCACTCTGCTCCAATCCATTCCATTTCATTCCACTCCACTCCTTTCCACTCCATTCAATTCCATTTCTCTACACTCCATTCCACTACACTTCACACTACTCCATTCTCCTCCACTCCACTCTATTCTGCTCCACTACAATTCATTCCACTCTACTCCATAACATTCCACTCCATTCCACTCCATTTCATTATATTCCGTTCCACTCCACTCAACTTTTCTGCACTCCATTGTATTCCACTCCATTTCATTCCATTCCACACCAATCCATTCCATTCCACTCCACTCCACTCCATTCCACTGCACTCCACTCCATTCCACTCCACTCCACTCCACTCCATTCCACTCCATTCTCTTCCATTCCACTCCACTCCACTCCATCCGACTCCACTCCATTCCATTCCAGTCAATTCAACTCCACTCCACTCCATTCCACTCCTGTCCATTCCATTCCACTCCGCTCTATTCCACTCCATTCTATTCCATTCCACTCCACTCCACTCCATTCAACTCCACTCCATTCCACTCCAATCTACTCAATTCCATTCCACTCTTCTTCATTCCATTCCACTCCACCCCACGCCACCACACTCCAATTCATACAAATCCTCTCCACTCCAGTCCACTCCATTCCACTTAACTCCAATCCATTCCACTCCAATCCATTCCACTCCAATCTACTCGTCTCCACCGCACTCCACTCTGTTCCATTCTATTCCATTCCTTTCCATTCCACTACACTCCATTCCACTCCATTCTATTCCATTCCATTCCTCTCCACTCCATTCCAATCCAGTCCATTCGATGCCACTCAATTCCACTGCACTGCACTCCATTCCACTGCACTCCATTCCATTCCACTCCACTCCATTCCATTCCAATAAATTTCACTACATTTTATTCAACTCCATTCCATTCCACTCCACTCCACTCCATTCCCCTCCATTCCATAGCATTCCACTCCACTCCATTACATTACACTCAACTCCATTCCATGCCCCTCCACTCCATTCCATTCCACTCCACTCCATTCCATTCCACTCCACTCCATTCCACTCCAATCCACTCTGTTCCACTCCCCTCCATTCCACTACAATCCATTCCATTCTACTCCACTCCATTCCATACAGCTCCATTCCACTGCACTCCACTCAACTCCATTCCACTCCATTCTATTCCATTCCACTCGATTCCACTCCATTCCACTCCACTCCATTCCATTCCATTCCATCATATTCCATTCCACTCCACTCCACTTCCATTCCACTCCACTCCACTTCATTACACTCCACTCCATTCAATTCCAATCCACTCCATTCCAATCCACTCCATTCCATTCTACTGCATTCCATGCCACTCCACTCCATTCCATTTTACTCCAATCCGTTCCACTCCACTCCATTCCATTCCATTTCACTCCACTCCTTTCCAGTCCACTCTACTCCACTCCACTCAATTCCACTCCATTCCACACCATTCCTCTTGACCCCGTCCCATTCCACTCAACTTCCCTTTATTCTTCTCCACTCCATTCCACTCCACTCCTTTCCATTCCACTCCACTCCATGCCACTCCACTGCGTTGTATTCCGCTCCACTGCTTTCCACTCCACACCACTCCACTCCAATCCACCCCACTCCATTCCACTCCTTTCCATACCATTCCACTCCACTCCATTCAATTCCACTCCACTCCATTTCATTCCACTCCACTCCAGTCGTTTCCACTTCTCTGCATACCACCCCACTCCATTCCATTCCACTCCACTCCTTTCCATTCCATGCCACTCCATTCCTTTCCATTCCAATCCACTCCATTCCACTCCCCTCCATTCATCTCCACTACACTCCACTCCATTTCATTCCATTCCACTCCATTCCGTTCCATTACTTTCTTTTGACAGGATCTCACTCTGTCACCCATGCTGGTGTGGAGTTACACAATCTCAGCTCACATTTCATTTCACCATTCCATTTCATTCCATTCCACTGCACTCCTCTCCACTCCACTCAATTCCACTCTACTCCACTCCAATCCATCCCATCCCATACCTTTCCAGTCTCTCCCATTACACTCCTTTCTTTGACAAGATCTCCCTCTGTCACACAGGCTGAAGCACAGTGGCACAATCTCAGCACAAATTTCTTCCTTCCATTCCATTCCATTTCGTTCCACTCCACTCAACTCCACTCAAGTCCACTCCACTCCACGCCATGACACTCCAGTCCTCTCCATTCCAATCCATTCCATTGCACTCCACTCCACTCCACTCCATTCCATTCCACTCCACTCCATTCCATTCCATTCCACTTCACTCCATTCCATTTCACTCCACTCCAATCCACTCCACTCCATTCCATTCCACTACTCTCCACTCCATTCCACTCCACTCCATTCCATTTCACTCCACTCAATTCCACTCCACTCCTTTCCATTCCAATCCAATCCAATCCATTCCAATCCAATCTAATCCGTTCCACTCCACTCCACTCCATTCCACTAAATTCCATTCCACTCCATTCCACTCCATGCGATTCCATTCCACTCCATTCCACTTCATTCCATTCCATTCCACTTCATTCCATTCCATTCCACTTCATTCCATTCCATTCCGATGCATTCCATTCCAATCCACTCCATTTCATTCCACTCCTTTCCATTCGATACCACTCCATTCCATTCCACTCCACTCCATTCCACTCCACTCCATTCCATTCCACTCCACTCCACTCCACTCCACTCCAATCCATTCCACTCCACTCCATTCCATTCTAATCCACTCCACTCCACTCCACTCCACTCCAATCCATTCCATTTCACTGCATTCCATTCCATTCCATTCCTTTCTTTCGAGAGTATCTCACTCTGTCACCCAGCCTGGAGTGCAGTGTCACAATCTCATCTCACATTCCATTCCGTTCCATTCCACTGCACTCCACTGTGTTCCATCCGCTCCATTCCATTCTTTTCCATTCCATTTCATTCCACTGAATACCACTTCGTTCCAGTACAATCCATTCCATTCCATTCCACTCGTTTCTTTCGACAGGATCTCCTTCTGTCACACAGGCTGTAGCTCAGTGGCAAAATCCCAAAGCAGATTTCTCCATTTCGTTCTGGTCCATTCCGTTCAATTCTTTTTCATTCCATTCCGTTCCTCTGTGTTCCACTCCACTCCACTCCACTCACTTCATTCCATAACATCCGATTCCGTTTATCTACATTCAACTCCTCTCCACTGCACTGCACTCCACTCCACTCCATTCCACTCTATCCCATTCCATTCTGCTCCATTCCACTGCATGCCACTCTGCCCCACTCTACTCCACTTCATTCCATTTCAGGCCATCCAATTCCATAGCATTCCATTCCTCTCCATTCCACTCCACTGCACTTCACTCCACTACACTCCAGTCCACTCCGTTTCATTGCATTCCACTGCATTCCATTCCAAACCTTTCTTTCTAGAGTATCTCACTGTCACCCAGCCTGGAGTGCAGTGGCACAGTTAAAGCTCACATTTCATTATTCCACTCCATTCAGATCCTTTCCACTTCATTCCACTCCACTCCACTCCATTCCACTCCACTCCACTCCACTCCATTCCTCACTACTCGATTCTGTTACACTCAACTCCACTCCATGCCACTCCTCTACATTCCATTCCACTCCACTCCATTTCATTCCATTCCACTCCATTCCATTCCACTCTTTTCCATTCCATTCCAGTCCACTCCACTCCACTCGGTCCCATTCCATTCCATTCCATTCCACTCCACTCCACTTCATTCAATTTCACTCCCTCTACTCCACTCCATTCCAGTCCACTCCACCCTTTTCCATTGCATCGCATTCCATTAAATTCCACTCCACTGCATTGCATTCCACTGCACTCCATTTCATTCCACTACACTCCACTCCATTTCACTCCATTCCATTCCACTACATTCCAGTCCATTCCTTCTCACTCCTCTAAATTCAATTCCACTCCACTCCTTTCCACTCCACCTTACTCCACTCCATTTCATTCCATGTCACTCCATTCCGTTCCATGCCACTCCATTCCATTGCATTCCTTTCTTTTGACAGGATCTCTCTCTGTCACCCATCCTGGTGACACAATCTCAGCTCACATTTCATTTCACCATTCCATTTCATTCCACTGCACTCCTCTCCACTCTGCACTCCATTCAATTCCACTGCACTCCTCTCCAATCTGTTCCATTCCATTCCATTCCAATCTCTTCCATTCCACTCTTTTCTTTCTACAGGATCTCATTCTGTCACACAGGTGTAAGCGCGGTAGCACAATCTCAGCACACATTTCTTCTTTCAATTAGACTCCATTCCATTTCCTTCCACTTCACTCCACTCCATTCCAGTCCACTCCAGTCCATTCCACTGAACTCCATTGCACTCCATTCCACTCCATTCCATTCCACTCCACTCCATCACTTTCCACTCCACCCCACTACAAACCATACCGTTCCATTCCATCCCATTACACTTCACTTCACTCTATTCCATTCCTTTCCACTCCACTCCTTTCCACTCCATTAAACCCCACTCCACTCCAATCCACTCCACTGTACTTCAATCCAGTCAATTCTATTCCATTCCATTCTATTCCATTCCATTCCATTCAATTCCTCTTCCCTCCATTCCATTCCATTCCACTCCACTGCATTCCAATCCACTCCACTTCACTCCATTCCCCTCTACTCCACTTCACTGCATTCCATTCCACTCCACTCTATTCCATTCCACTCCATTCGAATCCATTCCATTTTTTTCCGCTCCACTCATCTCCACTCCACTCCACTCCACTCCATTGCATTCCACTCCATTCCATTCCATTCCACTCCACTTCTTTCCATTCCACTCACCTACACCCCATTCCACTCCATTCCACTCCATTATATTCCATTCCATTCCACTCCATTCAATTCCACTCATTTCCAATCCACTACACTCCATTCAACTCCACTCCATTACATTCCTCTCCACTCCATTCCATTCGAGTACACTCCATTCCATTGTAATCCACTGCACTCTTCTCCACTCCACTCCATTCCACTCCTCTCTACTCCATTCCATTCCACTCCACTCCACTCCATTCCACTCCACTCCATTTCATTCCTCACCAATCCATTCAATTCCTCTCCATTCCACTCAATTCCTCTGCACTCCATTCCATTCCACTCCACTCCATTCCAGTCCATTCCACTCCATTCCACTGCACTCCACTCCATTCCACTCCACTCCACTCTATTCCACTCCACTCCATTCCATTCCACGCCACTCGTTTGCACTCCACTCTATTCCACTCCATTCCATACCATTTCACTCCACTCAATTCCATTCCACTCAACTCCACTCCATTCCTCAACACTCCATTACACTCCATTCCATTGCATTGCACTCCACCCACTCCAGTCCAAACCACTCCACTACATACCGCTCCAGTCCAATGCACTCCACTCCACTTAACTCCATTCCATTCCACTCTACTACATTCCAGTCCACTCCACTCCATTCCATTCCATTGCAGTCCACTCCACTACACTCCATTCCACTCCACTGCATTCCATTCCACTCCATTCCATTTCATTCCATTCCTCTCCACTCCATTCTACTACATTCTAATCCATTCCATTCCACTCTGTTCCTTTCCTCTCCACTCCACTCCACTCCATGGCACTCCACTCCACTCCATTCCACTCCACTCCACTCCAATCCACTCAATTCCATTCCACTCTACTCCATTGCATTCCTTTCCATTCCACTCCACTACATTTCATTCCACTCCACTTCATTCCACTCCATTCCATTCCATTGCACTCCACTCCTCTCCACTCCACTACATACCACTCTTGTCCAATCCACTCCACTCTGAGTAACTCCATTCCATTCCACTCCACTGCATTCCAATCCACTCCTCTTCATTCCATTCCATTCCACTACACTCGACTCCATTCTACTCCACTCCATTCCATTCCATTCCACTCCACTCCTTTCCATTCAACTCCACTTCTTTGCACACCACTCCACTCCAGTCCACTCCATTTCAATCCATTTCACTCCATTCCATCCCATTCCTTTCTTTAGACATGGTCTCACTCTGTCACCCATGCTGGTGTGCATTGGCACAATCTTAGTTCACATTCCATTTCACCATACCATTCCATTCCATTCCATTGCACTGCACTCCACTCCAATCCACTGAATTCCATTCCACCCAAATCCATTCCATGCCATTCCATTCCAAATCCCTTCCATTCCACTCCATTCTTTCTACATCATCTCCCTCTGTCACACAGGCTGTAGAGCAGTGGCACAATATCAGCAAATATTTCTTCATTCCATTGCATTCCATTCCATTCCATTCCATTTCACTTCACTCCTCTCCACTCCATTCCACTCAATTCCACTTCACTCCACTCAATTCCACTCTATTTCATTCTACTCCACTCCACTGCACTCCATTCCATTTCACTATGCTCCATCCCATTCCGCTCCACTCCACTCCTTTCCATAAAGCTCTATTCCATTCCATTCCACTCCACTTCATTCCATTCCTTTCCATTGCACTCCATTCCATTCCCGCCACTCCACTCCATTCCAGTCCATTCCACTCCATTCCATTCCAGTCCACTCCATTCCATTCCACTCCATTCCACTCCATTCCATTCCATTCCACTCCACTCCAGCCCACTCCACTCCATTCCACTTCAGTCCAATCCACTCCACTCCACTTCACTCCATTCCATTGCACTCCCTTGCATTTCACTCCACTCCACTCCATTCCATTCCACTACACTCCATTCCATTCCACTACACTCCATTCCATTCCACTCTGCTCAATTCCATTCCACTCCACTCCACTCAATTCCATTCCATTCCAATCCATTCCAGTCTTTTCCATTTCACTCTACTCCATTCCATTCTAATCCAGTTGGCTCCATTCCATTCTATTCTACTCCCTTCCTTCCCACTCCACTCCACTCCTCTCTACTCCACTTCAATCCTTTCCATTCCACTCCACCCCATTCCATTCCATTCCTTTCTTTGCACAGGATCTCATTCTGGCACAAAGGCAGCAGTGCAGTAGCACAATCTCATCCCACATTTCTTTTCACCATTCCATTGCAATCCATTCCATCCCATTCCATTCCATTCTATTTCACTCCACTCCATTAAATTCCACTCCATTCCATTCCGTTCCAATCCATTGAATTCCATTCCACTCCATTCCATTCCATTCCTCTCCACTCCATTACTTTCCACTCCATTCCATTCTACTGCACTCCTTTCCATTCCACTCCATTCCACTCCACTCCATTCCACTCTACTCCACTCAATTCCATTCGACTCCATTCCATTCCATTCCATTCCACGCCACTCTATTCCACTCCACTCCCCTCCATTCCATTCAACTCCACTTCACTCCACTCCATTCTACACCTTTCCATTCCACTCCACTCCCGTCCATTTCATTCCACTGCAGTCCAAACCATGCAACTCCACTCCTTTGCAATCCACTCCACTCCTCTCCAATTCATTCCATTCCACTCCATTGCGTTCCATTCCTTTCTTTGGACAGGATCTCATTCTGTAACCAATCCTGGTGTGCAGTGGCACAATCTCAGCTTACATTTCATTTCACCATTCCATTCCATTCCATTCTATTCGATTCCATTCCACTGCAAACCACTCCAATCCACTCAATTCCAATCCACTCCACACTCATCCATTCCATGCCATTCCATTTTAATCCCTTCCATTCGACTCCTTTCTTTCAACAGGATCTTCCTCTGTCACAAAGGCTGAAAAAGCAGTGTCAAAATCTCAGCACACATTTCTTCATTCCATTCCATTCCATTCCATTCCATTCCATTCTAATCCACTACACTCAACCCAACTCCACACCATTCCATTCCACTCGACTCCATTCCACTCCACTTCACTTTATTCCTTTCCATTCCATTCCACTCCACTCCACTTCACTTCATTCCATTCCACTCCACTCCTTTCCATTCCACTCCACTCCGTTCAATTCCACTCCACTCCACTCCATTCAATTCCTTTCAACTCCACTGCATTCTATTCCATTCCACTCCACTCCACTCCACTCCATTCCCTTCCACTCCACTCCGTTCCATTCCACTCCACTCCACTCCATTCCATTCCTTTCAACTCCACTGCATTCCATTGCACTCCACTCCTCTCCATTCCATTCCATTCCAGTCCATTCCACTCCATTCCATTCCACTACACTGCATTCCATTCCACTCCACTCCACTCCTTTCCATAAAGCCCCATTCCATTCCATTACAATCCACTCCATTCCATTCCTTTCCACTGCATTCAATTCCATTCCCTCCACTCCATTCCATTCCATTCCATTGCAGTCTATTCCACTCCATTACATTCCACTCCATTCCACTCCTTTCCATTCCATTCCACTCAACTCCAGCCCACTCCACTCCATTCCACTTCAGCCCAATCCACTCTCTCCACTTCACTCCATTCCATTCCACTCCACTGCATTTCACTCCACTCCATTGCATTACATTCCACTAAACTCCATTCCATTCCACTCCACTCAATTCCATTCCACTCCACTCCATTCCATTCAACTCCACTCCACTCCATTCCATTCCATACCAATCCATTCCACTCCTTTCCATTCTACTCCACCCCTTCCACTCCACTCCATTCCATTCCATTCCACTCCACTCCACTCGACTCCATTCCACTCAACTTCATTCCTCTCCATTCCATTCCACTCCATTCTATTCCACTCCACTCAACTCCACTCCACTCCTTTTCAATCCACTCCATTCCACTCCACTCCACTCCATTCCAATCCCCTCCACTCCGCTTAATTGCATTCCACTCCATTCCATTCCATTCCATTCCACTCCTCACCATTTCATTCCACTCCACTAAATTTCACTCCTTTCCATTCCAATCTGCTCCATTCCATTCCACTCCATTCCATTCCACTCCACTCCACTCCATTCCACTCCACTCCATTCCACTGCACCACAATCCACTCCACTCCACTCCATTCCAATCCATTCCACTCTACTCCATTTCATTCCATTCCACTCCATTCCATTACATTCCTTTCTTTCCACAGGACCTCAGTCTGTCACAAAAGATGGAGTGCAGTGTCACAGTCTCAGCCCACGTTTGTATTCACCATTCTATTGCAATCCATTCCATCCCATTCCATTCCATTCTATTTCTCTCCACTCCATTCCCTTCAAGTTCATTCCATTCCATTCCATTCCATTGAATTCCACTGCACTCCATTGAATTCCACTCCACTCCACTCCATTCCATTCCATTCCAGTCTATTCCACTCCATTCCATTCCACTGCACTCCATTCGATTCCACTCCATTCCACTCCAGTCCAAACCACTCCACTCCACTTCACTCCTTTCCATTCCACTCCATGGCATTCCAATCCATTCCACTCTACTCCATTCCATTCCACTCCACTCCACTCCATTCCATGCAATTCTGCTCCTCTCCACTCCATTCCATTCCATTCCTGTCCAGTCCATTCCACTCCATTCCATTCCACTGCACTCCATTCGATTCCACTCCATTCCACTCCAGTCCAATCCACTCCACTCCACTTCACTCCTTTCCATTCCACTCCATGGAATTCCAATCCATTCCACTCCACTCCATTCCATTCCACTCCACTCCATTCCATTTCAATCCAATCCATTCCACTCCTTTCCACTCCATTCCTTTCCATTCCACTCCACTCCTCTCCATTCCTTTCCACTCCATTCGATTCCACTCCATTCCATTACACTCAACTCAAATCCACTACACTCCACTCCACTCGTCTCCAATCCTTTCCAGTCCACTCCATTCCACTGCACTCCACTACATGGCAATCCACTCCACTCCACAAAATTCCATTCACCTCCAATGCATTCCATTCCATTCCATTCCATTCCACTCCTCTCCATTTCATTCCACTACACTCCATTCTGCTCCATTCCATTCCAATCTGCTCCATTCCCTTCCACTCTGCTCCATTCCATTCCACTCCACTCCACTCCTTTCCATTCCAATACATTCCACTCCACTCCTTTTCACTCCAATCCACTCCACTCCACTCCATTCCACTGCACTCCACTCCAGTCCACTCCACTCCACTCCATTCCTTTCCATTCCACTGCATTACATTCCATTCCTCTCTTTCCACAAGATCTCACTCTGTAAGAATTTCTGAGGTGCAGTGGCACAATCTCAGCCCACATTTCTTTTCCCCATTCCGTTGCATTCCGTTCCATCCCATTCCATTACATTCTATTTCACTCCACTCCACTCCACTCCTTTCCAGTCCAAATCGACTCCATTCCACTCCACTCCACTCCACTCTATTCCATTCCATTCCATTCCACACCATTGCATTCCATTCCTTTCTTTCGACAGGTTATCACTGTGAAGCTCAGACTGGAGTGCAGTGGTCCAATTTCAGGTCACGTTACATGTCAACTTTTCATTGCATTGCATTCTGTTCCATTGCATTCCATTGCATTCCATTCCATTCCATGCCATTACTTTCCATTCCAATCCATTCCATTCCATTCCTCTCCGTTTCACTCCACTCCACTTCACTCCACTACATTCTATTAAATTCGATTCTATTCCACTCCAGTCCACTTCTCTCCACTCCACTGCACTCAACTCCACTCCATTCCACTCCATCCCATTCCATTCCACTCCATTCCACTGCACTCGGCTCCACCCCACTCCACTCCAATTCACTCGATTCCATTCCTTCCCATTCCATTCCTCTCTATTCCACTCCACTCCACTTCTCTCCACTCCACTCCAGTCCACTCTATTCTATTCCATTCCTTTCCACTTCATTCCATTCCATTCCTTTCTTTCGAGAGTATCTCACTCTCTCATCAAGCTTGTAGCACAGTGGCACAATCTCAGCTCACATTCCATTCTGTTCCATTCTGTACCGTTCCATTCCATTCCATTCCACTTCTCTCTAATCTGCTCCATAACATTCCAATCCATTCCATCTCATTCCAATCCATTCCGTTCCATTCCACTCGATTCCACTCTGATCCCCTCTAATACAGTCCATTCCATTCTACTCCATTTCTTTCCCTTCCACACCTTTCTTTCAAGAGGTCACCCTCTGTCATACAAGCTGTAGAGCAGTGGCACAATCTCAGCACATGATTCTTCATTCCGTTCCGTTATGTTGCATTCTATTCCATTCCATTCCGTTCCGTTCCACTCCACTCCACTACATTCCATTACATCCGATTCCATTCTTCTCTATTCCACTCCTCTCCACTCCACTGTACTCTACTCCACTCCCTTCCATTCTATCCCCTTCCATTCCACTCCATTCTTCCGCACTCCACTCCAACCCACTCCACTCCACTTCATTCCACTCCATTCCATCCCTCTGCTTTCCACTCCACTCCACTTCACTCCACTCCAGTCCAGCCCACTCCATTCCATTCCATTCCAATCCACAGAATTTCATTCCATTCCTTACATTCGAGAAAATCTCACTTTTTAACCCAGTCTGGAGTTCAGTGGCACAATCTCAGCTCACATTTCTTTATTCCATTCAATTCAATTCCATTCCATTCCTTTTCATTCCATTCCATTGCATTCCATTCCATTGCATTCCATTGCATTGCAATCCATTCCATTCCATTCCAATCCATTGCATTCCATTCCACTCCTTTCCATTACATTCCACTCGATTCCACTTCATTCCAATCCACTCCACTCATTTCCACTCCACTCCATTCCTCTCCACTCCACTCCAATGCACTCCACTCCTTTCCACTCCACTCTAATCCATTCCACTCCACTCCACTCCTTTCCACTCTACTCCATTCTATTCCACTCCACTTCATTCCATTCCACTCCACTCCATTCCATTCTACTCCATTCCATTAAACTCCATTCCACTCCATTCCATTCCACTCCCCTCCACTCCATTCCATTCCACTCCACTCCACTCCATTCCATTCCATTCCATTCCACTCCACTCCTTTCCATTCCACTCCTCTCCACTCCATTCAATTCCATTCCAGTCCATTACACTCCATTCCATTCCACTGCACTCCATTCGATTCCACTCCATTCCACTCTGGTCCAATCCTCTCCACTCCACTTCACTCCATTCCATTCCTCTCCACGGCATTCAAATCCACTCCACTCCATTCCATTCCACTCCACTCCATTCCATTTCAATCCAATCCATTCCATTCCATTCCCTTCCACTCCACTCCATTTCATTCCGCTTCTTTCCACTGCATTCCATTTCATTCCACTCCACTCCACTCCATTCCATTCCACTCCATTCCATTCCACTCCACTCAACTCCACTCCACTCCTCTCCAATGCTTTCCAGTCCACTGCATTCCACTGCACTCCACTACACGACACTCCACTCCACTCCACTCAATTCCATTCCCCTCCACTGCATTCCATTCCATTCCATTCCATTTCACTTCTCTCCATTTCATTCCACTCTACTCCATTCCATTCCATTACATTCCAATGCGCTCCATTCCCTTCCACTCGACTCCATTCCATTCCCCTCCACTCCAATACTCTCCATTCCAATACATTCCACTCCACTCCACTCCACTCCATTCCACTGCACTCCACTCCAGTCCACTCCACTCCATTCCATTCCATTCCACTCCGTTCCATTCCATTCCTTTCTTTCCACAGGATCTGACTCTGTCACAAATTCTGGAGTGCAGTGGCCCAATCTCAGGCCACATTTCTTTTCCCCATTCCATTGAATTCCATTCCATCCCATTCCATTCCATTCTATTTCACTCCCCTCCACTCCACTCCATTCTATTCCACTCCATTCCAATCGATTCGACTTCATTCCACTCCACTCCTCTCTAATCCACTCCACTCCACTCCACTCCACTCCACTCCATTCCATTCCATTCCATTCCATTCTATTCCATTTAACTCCATTGTATTCCATTTCTTTCTTTCGATAGGTTATCACTGTGAAACTCAGGCTGGAGTGTAGTGGCCCAATTTGAGGTCACATTACATGTCAACTTTTCATTGCATTGCATTCTGTTCCATTTCATTCCATTGCATTCCATTCCATTCCATTCCATGCCATTCCTTTCTATTCCAATCCATTCCATTCCATTCCACTCCGTTCAACTCCACTCCACTCCACTACATTCCACTAAATCCGATTCTCTTCCACTCCATTCCACTCCTTTCCACTCCACTGCACTCAATTCCACTCCATTCCACTCCATCCCATTCCATTCCACTCCATTCCAATGCACTTGACTTCACCCCACTCCACTCCACTTCATTCAATTCCATTCCTTCCCTTTGCATTCCTCTCTATTCCACTCCACTCCACTGCACTCCACTCCAGTCAACTCCATTCTATTCCATTCCTTTCCACTTCATTCCATTCCATGCCTTTCTTTCGAGAGTATCTCACTCTGTCACCAAGCCTGTAGTGCAGTGGCGCAATCTCAGCTCACATTCCATTCCGTTCCATTCTGTTCCATTCCATTCCATTCCATTCTGCTTCTCTCTAGTCTGCTACATTCCATTCCAATCCATTCCATTCCATTCCATTCCATCCCACACCATTCCATTCCATCCCATCCCATTCCATTCCATCCCATCCCATTCCATTCCATCCCATTCCATTCCATTCCGTTCCATTCCAATGGATTCCACTCTGATCCCCTCTAATACATTCCTTTCCATTCCATTCCATTCCATTCCCATCCACTCCTTTCTTTCAACAGGTCACCCCGTGTCATACAAGCTGTAGCGCAGTGGCACAATCTCAGCACATATTTCTCCATTCTGTTTCGTTATGTTGCATTCTATTCCATTCCGTTCCATTCTGTTCCACTGCACTCCACTGCACTACATTCCATTACATCCGATTCCATTCTCCATTCCACTCCTCTCCACTCCACTGCACTCTACTGCACTCCGTTCCACTCCAACCCCTTCCATTTCACTCCATTCTTCCTCACTCCACTCTACCCCACTCCACTCCACTTCATTCCACTCCATTCCATCTGATTCCATTCCTCTCCTTTCCACTCGAACCCACTTCACTCCACTCCACTCCAGTCCACTCCATTCCATTCCATTCCATTCCACTCCACTGAATTTCATTCCATTCCTTACACTCGGGAACATCTCACTCTGTAATCAAGCCTGGAGTTCAGTTTTACAATCTCAGCTCACATTTCGTTATTCCATTCAATTCCATTACATTCCATTCCTTTTCATTCCATTCCATTGCATTCCATTGCATTCCATTCCATTCCATTCCATTCCATTGCATTGCATTCCATTCCATTCCATTCCACTCCATACCATTCCATTCCATTCCAATCCATTGCATTCCATTCCACTCCTTTCCGTTAATATCCACTCCACTCCACTCCATTCCAATCCACTCCATTCCTATCTACTCCACTCCATTCCTCTTCACTCCACTCCAATCCACTCTACTCCATTCCACTCCACTCTACTCCATTCCACTCCACTCCACTCATTTCCACTCCACTCCATTCCATTCCACTACATTCCATTCCATTCCATTCCACTCCACACCATTCCTTTCCACTCCACTCTATTCAATTCCATTCTATTCCATTCCATTCCATTCCATTCCACTCAATCCCACTCCTCTCCACACCAATCCATTCCATTCCATTCCTTTGCATTCCATTCCACTCCTTTATTTCCCCAGTATCTCCCTCTGTCACAGGGCTGTAGCGCAGTAGCACAATAACAACACACATTTCTCCATTCCATTCCATTCCGTTCTGTTCCTTTCTCTTCTGTTCCATTCCACTCCATTCCACTCCACTCTACTCCACTGCACTATATTCCATTACATTCGATTCCTTTCCACTACATTCCCCTCACCTCCACTCCACTGTACTCCACTCCACTCCATTCCATTCCACTCCATTCCATTCCATTCCATGCCATTCCATTCCTCTCCATTCCATTCCACTCAATTCCATTCCATTCCATCCCATTATACTCATCTCCATTCCATTCCACTCCACTCCAATCCATTCTGCTCCACTCCATTCCATTCCACTCCACTCCATTCCTTTCCCCTCCACTCCATTCCACTCCATTCCACACCACTCCACTCCAATCCACTCCACTCCTTCCCATTCCACTCAAGTCCACTCCATTCCACTCCACTCCATTCCGTTCCACTCCACTCCATTCCATTCCACTCCACTCCATTCCACTCCACTCCATTCCATTGCACTCAACTCCACTCCATTCCACTCCACTCCATTTGATGCTACTCCATTCCATTGCATTCCACTCCATTCCAGTTCATTACTTTCTTTCCACAGGATCCCACTGTGTCACAAATGCTTGAGTGCAGTGATACTGTCTCAGCTCACATTTCTTTTCACCATTCCATTGCATTCCATTCAATCCCATTCCATTCCATTCTATTTCACTCCACTACACTCCACTCCATTCCATTCCACTCCATCCCATTCCATTCGACTCCATTGTACTTTATTCCAATTCACTCCAATCCTATCCACTCCAATTCATTCCATTCCATTCCTATCCATTCCACTCCATTCCATTCCACTCTATTGCATTCCATTCCACTCCATTCCATTCCACACTATTCCACTCCGTTCCATTGCATTCCACTCTATTCCACTCCGTTCCATTCCATTCTACTGAACTCTACTCCAATCCACTCCACTCCACACCATTCCATTGCACTGCGTTCCATTCCTCTCAACCCCACTCAACTTCACTCCATTCCACTCCACTCCATTCCATTCCACTAGATTCCATTCCATTCCATTCCACACCACTCCATTCCACTGAACTCCATTCCAATCCATTTCACTGCACTCCACTCCATTCCAGTCCACTCCACTCCTTTCTATTCCATCTGGTTCCATTCCATTTCACTCCACTGTTTTCCACTCCACTCCACTCAATTTTACTCCACTCCACTCCACTCCTCTCCACTTCATTCCATTCCATTGCACTCAACTCCACTCCATTCCACTCCACTTCATTTGATTCTACTCCATTTCATTGCATTCCTCTCTATTGCAGTTCACTACTTTCTTTCCACAGGATCTCACTCTGTCACAAATGCTGGAATGCAATGAAACCGTCTCAGCTCTCATTTCTTTTCACCATTCCATTGCATTCCATTCCATACCATTGTATTCCATTCTATTGCACTCCACTACACTCCACTCCATTCCATTCCACTCCATCCCATTCCATTCGACTCCATTCCAGTTCACTCCAATTCACTCCACTCCAATCCACCCCAATTCATTCCATTCTATTCCTATCCATTTCACTCCATTCCATTCCACTGTACTGCATTACATTCCACTTCATTCCATTCCAATCTATTCCACTCAGTTCCATTCCATTCCACTCTGTTACATTCCATTCCACTGCACTCCACCCCAATCCACTCCACTCCACTTCATTCCACTCCATTCCATTGCACTCCATTCCATTCCACTCCACCCCATTCAACTCCACTCCATTCCACTGCACTTCATTCCATTTCACTAGACTCCATTCCATTCCTTTCCACTCCACTCCATTCCATTGAACTCCATTCCAATCCATTTCAGTCTTCTCCACTCCATTCCAGTCCACTCCACTCCTTTCCATTCCATCTCATTCCGTTCCATTTCACTCCACTCTTTTCCACTCCACGCCAATCAATTGACACTACTCCACTCCACTCCATTTCCCTCCACTCCACTCCATTCCACTCCACCCCACTACCCTCCACTCCATTCCATTCCATTCCACTCCACTTCATTCTTTTCCACTCCAGTCAATTTCATTCCACTCCACTCCACTCCACTCCATTCCACTCCATTCCATTGCACTCCACTCCTGTCCATTCCGTTCCACTCCACTCCATTCTATTCCACTCCACTCTTTTCCACTCCACTCCACTCCACTCCATTTCAAACCATTCCACTACATTCCATTCCATTCCTTACTTTTTACAGGATCTCCCTCTTTCACCCAGGATTGTGTGAAGTGGCAGAATCTCAGGTCACATTTCTTTTCACCATTCCATTCTATTCCATTCCTTTCCATTCCATTCCATTCCATTCCATTTTATTCCATTGCACTCCTCTCCACTCCACTCCACTCCTATCCATTTTTTGCCATGCTTTTCCAATCACTTCTATTCCACTCCTTTCTTTCAACAGGATCTCCATCTGTCACACAAGCTACAGTGCAGTGGAAAAATCTAAGCACCCATTTCTTCATTCCATTCCATTCAATTCCATTTCACTCCACTCCACTCCACTCCAGTCCATTCCACTCAATTCCACTCCACTCTATTCCATTCCACTCCACTCTTTTCCACTCCACTCCACTTCATTTCTTTCTGCTTCAATAAATTCCAGTTCACTCCACTCCACTGCATTCCGTTCCACTCCATTCCATTCCAATCCATTCCACACCACTCCATTCCATTCCTTTCCACTCTACTCCATTCCCTCCCACTCCACTCCATTCCATTCTACTGCAGTCCATTTCACTCCAATCCATTCCTCTCCACTCCATTCCATTCCACTTCATTCGACTACATTCCATTCCACTCCACTCAAATCCATTCCACTCCACTCCATTCCAATGAACTCCATTCCAATATATTCCGTTCCATTCCACTCCACTCCATTCCAATGAACTCCATTCCACTATATTCCGTTCCATTCCACTCCACTCCATTCCACTAAAATCCACTCCATTCCATTCTGCTCCATTCCATACCATTCTATTCCACACCACTCCATTCCATTCCTTTCCACTCCACTGCACTCCACTCCACCCCTCTCCAACCCATTCCTTTCCTTTCCAGCCCAATCCATTCCTTTCCACTCCACTCCATTCCCTTCCAGTCCACTCCTATCCATTCCATGCCATACCATTCCATTTCACTCCTCTCCACTCCACTCCACTACACTCCATTCCATTCCACTCCACTCGATTCCACTCCACTTCTCTCTACTCCACTCCACTCCACTCCTCTCCACTCCACTCCATTCCACTCCATTCCATTCCACTCCACTCTAGTGCATTCCATTCCACTCCACTCTATTCCATTCCCTTCCTCTCCATTCCACTCGACTGCACTCCATTCCATTTCATCCCACTCCACTCCATTTCCTTCCACTCCACTCCACTCCATTCAATTCTGCTCTCTTCCGTTACATTCCATTCCACACCACTCCATTCCATTCCTTTCCTCTCCACTCCATTTCATTGAAGTTAACTCCATTCCATTCCACTCCACTACATTCCATTCCATTCTATTCCAGTCAATTGCACTACACTCCATCCCACTCCACTCCATTCCATTCCAATCCTTTCAACTCCATTACATTCCACTCCAATCCATTCCATTCCACTCCACTCCACTCCATAGATCTCCACTCCATTCCATTGCACTCCATTCCATTTAACTCCACTCCCCTCCATTACACTCCACTCCATTCCATTCCACTCCAACCCATTCCAATCCACTCCACTCCCGTCCATACCTCTCCACTCCATTCCATTCCACTCCAACCCATTCCATTCTACTCCACTACAGTCCATTCCACTCCACTCCATTCCATTCCACTCCATTCCATTCCTTTCCAATCCGTTCGATTCCATTCCACTCCATTCCATTCCACTCCGTTCCATTCCACTCCACTCCTTTCCACTGCACTGCATTCCATTCCACTCAACTCCTTTCCACTCCACTACACTCCACTACACTCCATCCCACTCCACTTTATTCCATTCCACTCCATTCCATTCCATTCCACTCCCTCCACTGCATTTCACTCCACTCCACTGCGTTCCACTTCACTCCATTCCATTCCACTCCATTGCATTCCACTCCACCCCATTCCATTCCACTCCACTCCATTCCATTCCACTCCACTCCATTGCATTCCAATCCACTCCATTCCTTTCCATTCCACTCCACTCCATTCCACTCCACTCCGTTCCACTCCCCTCAATTCCACTCCACTCACTTCATTCCACTCTAGTCCACTCCATTTCGTTCCATTCCATTCCAATCCATTCCTTTCCATTCCTTTTTTGCACAGCATCTCACTCTGTAACAATGGCTGGAGTGCAGTGTCACAATCTCAGCTCACAATTCTTTTCACCATTCCATTGCATTCCATTCCATACCATTCCATTCCATTCTATTTCACTCCACTTCACTCCACTTCACTCCATTCCATTCCACCCCATTGCATTCCATTCGACTCCATTCCACTCCATCCCACTCCACTCCACTCCACTCTACTCCACTCCACTCCACTCCACTGCAATCCATTCCATTCCATTCCATTTCACTCCATTGCATTCCATTCCTTTCTTTCAACAGGATATCATTGTGTCACCCAGGCTGGAGTTTAGTGGCACATTCTCAGCTAACATTGGATGTCAACATTCCATTGCATTGCATTGTATTCTATTGCCAGTCGTTGCATTTCATTCCAACAAATTACATTTCATTCCATTCCATTCCACTCCGTTCTATTCCATTATATTTCATTCAATTCCATTCCGTTGAAACCCATTCTGTTCCACTCCACTCCCCTCCACTGCACTATATTCCATTACATCCGATTCCACTCCACTCCATTCCACTCCTCCAGACTCCACTGCACTCCACTCCTCTCCATTCAACTCCAACCCATTCCATTACGCTCCATTACACGGCACTCCACTGCACCCCACTCAACTTCACTTCATTCCATTCCATTCCATCCCATTCCATTCCTCTCCACTCCACTCTACTCTACTTCACTTCAGTCCACTCAACACCAGTCCACTCCATTCTATTCCATTCCATTCCACTACATTCCATTCCATTCCTTTCCTTGGAGAGTATCTCACTCTCTCACACAGCCTGGAGCGCAGTGGCACAATCTTAGCTCATATTCCATTCCGTTCCATTCCATTCTGCTTCAGTCCACTCCCCTCCAATCCTGTCCATTCCATTCCTTTCCATTCCATTCCATTCCACTCCTTTCCATTCCATTCCATTCCATTCCATTCCACTGAATTTCACTTCACTCCACACCAATGCATTCCATTCCAATCCTCTCTTTTCTTTCGACAGGATCTCCTTCTGTCACACAGCTTATAGTGCAGTGGCACAATCTGCACACATATTTCGCCATTCCATTCCATTCCTTTCCGTTCTGTTCCATTCCGTTTGATTCCGTTCCATTCCGTTGTGCTCCATACCAGTCCACTAAAATGCATTCCATTACATCTGATTCCACTCCACTCCATTCCATTCCTCTAGACTCCACTGAACTCCACTGCACTCAATACAACTCCATACCATTCCATTCCGCTCCATTCCACTGCACTCCACCCCACCTCACTCTACTCCACTTCATTCCCTTCCATTGCATTCCATTCCATTCCTCTCCTTTCCACTCCATTCCACTTCACTCCACTCCACTCCACTGCAGTCCACTCCATTCCATTCCATTCCATTCTACTGCATTCCATTCCATTCTTTTCTTTCAAGAGTGTCTCACTCTTTCACCCAGCTTGGAGTACAGTGGCACAATCTCAGCTCACATTTCATTATTCCACTCCATTCCCCTCAATTCCACTTCATTTAACTCCACTCCACTCCACTCCATTCCACTCTATATAATTCCATTCCATTCCATTCCTCTGAATTCCACTCCGCTCCACTCCATTCCACTCCACTCCATTCCATTCCACTCCATATCTCTCCATTCCACTCCACTCCATTCCATTCCATTCCACGCAATTGAATTCCAATCCACTCCACTCCACTCCATTCCACTCCACTCCATTCCACTACTCTCCACTCCATTCCGCTCCACTCCACTCCATTCCGCTCCACTCCACTCCATTCAGCTCTGCTCCAATTCATTCCATTCCACTCCATTCCATTCCCCTCCACTCCATTCCATTCCACTCCACTCCACTCCATTCCACTCCACTCCACTCCATTCCACTCCACTCCATTCCATTCCACTCCACTCCATTCCATTCATTTTCACTCCATTCCATTCCACTCCACACGATTGCATTCCATTCCACTCCATTCCATTCCACTCCACACGATTGCATTCCATTCCACTCCATTCCATTCCACTACACTCGATTCCATTCCACTCCATTCCATTCCACTGCACTCCATTCCACTTCATTCCACTCTATTCCACTCCACTAAATTATACTCGACCCCACCCACTCCATTCCACTCCACTCCATTCAATTCCACAACACCCATTCCATTCCACTCCACTCCATTCCATTCCACTCCACTTCACTCCACTCCAATCCTTTCCATTCCACTCCACAACATTCCATTCCGTTACACTCCATTCCATTGCCCACCATTTAACTCCTTTCCAATCCACTCCACTCTACTTCATTCCATTCCATTCCATTCCACTCCACTACAATCCACTCCACTCCACTACAATCAATTCCACTCCCTCTACTCCACTCCATTCCTGTACACGCCACTCCTTTCCATTCATCCCATTCCATTCCATTCCACTCCACTCTATTCCATTCCAATCCACTGCATTCCATTACACTCCACTCAATTCCATTGTAATCCACTCCACTAGACTCCATTCCATCCTTTCCTTTCCACTCCACTCCAGTCCATTCCATTGCACTCCAGTCCATTCTTTTCAACTCCACTCCTTTGCACTCCACTCTACTCCACTCCACTCCATTTCACTCCGTTCGACTCCATTCCATTCCATTTTCTGACAGGATCACACTCTGATACCCCTCCTGGTGTGCAGTGGCACAATCTCAGCTCAGGTTTCATTTCAACATTCCATTCCATTCCATTGCATTCCATTCCATTCCACTTCACTCCACTCCATTCCACTCAATTCCACTCCACTCCTCTCCAATCCATTGCATGCTATTCCATTCCAATCCCTTCCATTCAACACCTTTCTTTCGACAGAATCTCCCTCTGTCACACAGGCTCAAGAGAAGTGTCACAATCTCAGCACACATTTCTTCATTCCATTCCATTCCATTCTGTTCCACTCCACTCCACACCACACCACTGAATTCCATTTCACTCCACTCCAATCCGTTCCATACTGCTCCATTCCATTCCACTCCACTCCTTTCCACTCCATTCCATTCCATTCCACTAAACTCCATTCCATTCCACTCCTCTCCACTCCATTCCATTCCACTCCTGTCCATTCGATTCCACTCCATTCCACTGAATTCCACTCCACCGCACTCCACTCCATTCCATTCCACTCTACTGCAATTCACTCCATTCCATTCCACTCCACTCCATTCCATTCCACTTCATTCCATTCCATTCCACTCCATTGCATTCCACTCCACACTATTCCATTCCATTCAACTCCATTCCATTCTACTCCACTCTGTTCCATTCCACTCCACTGAATTCCACTCCACTCCACTCCATTCCACTGCACTCCATTCCACTGCACTCCATTCCATTCCTCTCCACTCCATTCCATTCCATTCCACTAAATTCCTTTCCACTCCATTCCACTGCATTCCACTCCACTCCAATCCACACCATTCCCTTCCATTCTATTCCATTCCACTCCACTCCACTCCAATCAATTCCACTCCCTCAACTCCACTCCATTCCAGTCCACTCCAGTCCTTTCCATTCCATCCCATTCCATTCAATTACACTGCACTCCATTCCATTCCACTCCACTCCATTCCATTGTACTCCACTACACTCAACTCCATTCCAATCCTCTCTGTTCCACTCCTCTGCAGTCCATTCCATTCCACTCCCCTCCATTCCATTCAACTCCACTCCTTTGCACTCCACTCCACTCCACTCCAATCCATTTCATTCCATTCCACTCCCTTCCATTGCATTCCTTTCTTTTGACAGGATCTCACTCTGTCACCCATCCTGGTGTGCATTGGCACAATCTCAGCTCACTTTTCATTTCACCATTCCATTCCATTCCATTCCATTGCACTCCAATCCAATCCACTCAATTCCACTCCATTCCAATCGAATCCATTCCATGATATTCCATTCCAAACCTTTCCATTCCACTCCTTTCTTTCGACAGGATCTCCCTCTGTCACACAGGCTGAAGAGCAGTGGCACAATCTCAGCACACATTTCTTGATCCCGTTTCATTCAATTCCATTATGTTCCACGCCACTCCACTCCTTTACACTCCATTCCACTCCATTCCATACAGCTCCATTGCATTGCATTCCATTCCACTTTACTTCGTTCCATTCCTTTCCACTTCAATCCATTCCATTCCACTCCACTCCACTCCATTCCATTCCATTCCCGTCCATTCCACTCCATTCCATTCTACTCCACTCTATTCGATTGCACTCAATTTTACTCCATTCCATTCCAATCCAATCCACTCCACTCCATTCCACTCCTGCCGAATCCACTCCACCACTATTCACTCTTTTCAATTCTGCTCCACTGCATTCCAATCCACTCCACTCCATTCCAATCCACTCCATTCCATTCTATTCCATTACACTCTTCTCCATTCCATTCCTTTCCACTTCACTCCATTCCACTCCACTCCCCTCCATTCCATTCCACTGCACTACTCTCCATTCCATTCCTTTCCAATCCATTACACTCCATTACATTCCACTCCACTCCAGTCCATTCCACTCCACTCCAATCCACTCCTCTCCACTCCTTTCCACCCTTCTCCACTCCATTCAATATCACTCCACTCAACACCACTCCACTCCATTCCTTTCCATTCCTTTCTTTCCACAGGATCTCACTCTGTCACAAAGGCCGTACTGCAGTGGTACAAACTCAGCCCACATTTCTTTTCACCATTCTATTGCAACCATTCCATCCCATCCCATTCCATTCTATTTCACTCCACTCCACTCCACTACACTGCATTCCATTCCACTCCATCGCAATCCATTCGACTCCATTCCACTCCACTCCACTCCATTGCATTCCATTCCATTCCATTTCATTCCATTGCATTCCATTCCTTTATTTCAACAGGCTATCACTGTGAGACCTGGGCTGGAGTACAGTGGCCCAATTTCAGCTCACATTACATGACAACGTTTCATTGCATTCTATCCATTCCATTGCATTCCATTGCATTCCAATCCATTGTATTCCATTCCATTCCAATCCACTCCGTTCCACTCCACTCCACTCCACTCCACTCCATTACATCCGATTCCATTCCACTCCACACTAACCCACTCCACTCCACTTCATTCGATTACATTCCATCCCATTCCATTCCTCTTCATTCCACTCCATTTCACTCCCCTCCACTACACTCCACTCCATTATATTCCATTCCTTTCCACTGCATTCCATTCCATTCCTTTTTTTCGAGAGTATCTCACTCTGTCACCAAGTGTGTAGCACAGTGGCAAAATCTCATCTCACATTCCATCCCGTTACATAACGTTCCATTCCTTTCTGACCCGCTCTCCTCCAATCCACTCCATTCCCTTCCATTCCATTCCATTCCATTCCACTCAATTCCACTCTGCTACTTTCCAATCCATTCCATTCCACTTCTTTCTTTCGACAGGATCACCCCATGTCATACAACCTGTAGCTCAGTGGCGCAATCTCAGCACACATTTCTCCATTCCGTCCCGTTCCGTGGCTTTCTGTCTCGTTCCGTTCCATTCCATTCCACTCCACTCCACTACATTCCATTACATCCAATTCCATTCTTCTCCATAACACTCCTCTCCACTCCACACCACTCCACTTCACTCCATCCTATTCCATTCCTCACCATTTCACTGCAGTCCACTCCACCCAAATCCACTCCACTTCATTCCATTCCATTCCATCCCATTTCTTTCCTTGGCATTCCACTCCATTCCACTTCACTCTACTTCACTCCAGTCCACTCCATTCCATTCCATTCCATTTCATTTCACTGCTTTCCATTCCATTCCGTAGTTTCGAGAGTATCTCACTCTGACACCCAGCCTGGAGCGCAGTTGCATAATTTCAGCTCACATTACTTTATTCCATTCCATTCCATTCCATTGCATTCCATTCCATTTTGTTCCATTCCTTTCCATTGCCTTCCATTGCATTCCATTTCATTCCATTCCACTCCTTTCCATTCCATTCCACTCCTCTCCATTACGTTCCACTCCACTTAATTACGTTCCTAGCCACCCCACTCCTTTCCTCTCCACTCCACTCCATTCCACTCCACTCCACTCCATTCCACTCCACCCCATTCCACTCCACTCCGTTCCACTCCTCTCCACTCCACTTCACTCCGTTTCACTCCACTCCACTCCATTCCAATCCAATCCATTGGATTCTGATCCATTTCATTCCACTCCACTCCACTCCATTACACCCCATTCTACTCCATTCCATACCATTCCACTCCACTGCATTGCATTCCATTCCACTCCACTCTTTTCCACTCCACTCCATTCCATTCCACTCCATTCCATTCCACTACACTCCACTCCAAACCATTCCATTCCACTCCGTTAGGTTCCACTTCACTCCATTCCATTCCACTGCATTCCAATTCCTTCCAATCAACTCCAATACATTCCACTACACTCCATTCTCTTCCACTCCATTCCACTCCACTCCACTGCATTGCATTCCATTCCACTCCTCTCCACTCCTTTAAACACCAATCCATTCCATTTCACTCCAGTACATTCCATTCCACTCCACTCCGTTCCATTCCACTCCACTCCGTTCCATTCCATTCCACTCCATTCCATTCCACTCCACTCCCTTCCATTGTTCTGCATTTCACTGCATTCCATTTCATTTCACTCCACTCCACCCCACTGCATTCCACTCCATTCTATTCAACTCCATTCCATTCCAATCCACTCCACTCCTCTCCACTGCACTCCATTCCACTCCCCTCCTCTCCACACCACTCTACTCCACCCCATTCCATTGCATTCCATTCCATTCCCATGCAGTCTATTACATTCCACTCCATTCTACCCCATTCCATTCCTTTCCATTCCACTCCACGCCAGTGTATTCCACTCCACTCCATTCGAACCCATTCCATTGCACTCCACTCCACTCCATTCCACTCCATTCCATTCCACTTCATTCCATTCCACTCAACTCCACTCTACTCCACTCCATTCCAGTCCACCACATTCCATTCCACTACGTTCCATTTCACTCCATTTCATTCCACTCCTCTCCATTCCATTCCACTCCACTCCCTTCCCTTCCATTCCATTCCACTCCTCTCCATTCCATTCCACTCCACACCATTCCATTCCGTTCCACTCTACTTCATTCCACTCCACTCCACTCGACTCCATTACATTCCAATCCATTCCACTCCACACGTTTCCACTCCATTCCATTCCATTCAACTCCACTCCATTCCACTCCATACCACTACACTCCATTCCACTCCACTCGAATCCACTCCACTCCAATCCACTTCACTCTATTCGATTCCATTCCATTCCTTTCCACTCCACATCATTGCACTCCATTTCATTCCATTCCATTCCACTCCTCTCCATTTCATTCCATTCTATTTCATCCCACTCCACTTCATTCCACTCCACTCCTTTCCTCTCCATTCTATTCCTTTCGACTCCACTCCACGCCATTCCACTCCACTCCATTACATTCCTCTCCATTCCATTCTGTTCCACTCCTCTCCAATCCATTATTCTCCATTCCATCCCATTCCACTCCATTCGTATCCATTCCACTAAACTCCATTCCATTCCACTGCACTCCACTCTACTCCATTCCATTCCATTCCAATCCATTCCATTCCACTCCACTCTATTCCATTCTACTCCATTCCACTTCATTCCATTCCATTCCTCTTGACTCCACTCTATTCCACTCCACTCCATTCCACTCTATTGCATTCCATTCCATTCCATTTCACTAAAATCCACTCCACTCCACTCCATTTCACTCGCCTCCTTTCCACTCCAGTCCAATCCCCTCCACTCCACTCCCTTCCGCTCACCTCGATTACACTGCACTCCACTTAACTCCATTCCATTCCAATCCACTCCAATCCATTCCACTCCATTCCTTTCAATTCCATACCACTCCTCTCCATTCCATTCCAGTCTCTTCCATTCCACTCCTAGTCATTCCATTCCACTCCAATCCACTCCATGCCATTCCATTACACTCCACTCCACCCCATTCCACTCAACTCCATTCCACTCCATTCCATTCTACTCCATTCCATTAGACTCCATTCCAATCCACTCCACTCCACTCTACTGCACTCCACTCCACTCCATTCCATTCCACTCCACTTCACTCCACTGATTCCATTCCATCCCATTGCTCTCCATTCCATTCCACTCCACTTCACTCCACTCCTTACTTTCAGTTGTACTCCACTCCATTGCATTCCACTGCACTCAACTCCATTCCATTACATTACATGCCATTCCACTCCTCTCCACTCCATTCCACTCCACTCCACTTCACTCCCCTCCATTCCATTGCATTCCACTCCACTCCATTCCCCTACACTCCATTCCTTCCCACTCCATTTTATGTCACTCCCCTCCACTCCATTGTATAACATTCCATTCCATTTCACTCCATTGCATTCCGTTCCTTTCTTTCGACAGGATATCACTGTCACCCAAGCTGGAGTTCAGTGACACAATCTCAGCTCACATTACATGCAAACTTTCCATTGCATTGCATTCTATTCCCTTGCATTCCATTGCATTGCATTCCATTCCATTCCATTCCACTCCATTCCACTACTCTCCTCTACATTCCATTCCATTCCACTCCATTCCATTACACTCCTTTCTTTCAACAGGATCTCCCTGTGTCACACAGGTTGTAGTGCAGTGGCACAATCTCAGCACACATTTCTCCTTTCCGTTCCGTTCTGTTCCGTTCTGTTCCATTCCATTCCGTTCCGTTACACTCCACTGCAGTCCACTACAGTACATTCCATTAGATCTGAATCTATTCCACTCCTTTCCACTCCTCTCCACTCCACTGCGCTCCACTCCTCTACATTACATTCCATCACATTCCATTCTTCTCCATTCCACTGCACTCAACTAAACCGCACTATATTCCACTTCATTCCACTCCATCTCGTTCCTTTCCAATCCTCTCCATTCTACTACACTCCACTTCATTCCACTGCACTCCATTCCATTCCATTCCATTCCATTCCATTCCATTGCACTGCATTCCATTCCATTCCTTACCTACAAGAGTATCCCACTCTGTCACCAAGCCTGGAGTGCAGTGGCACAATGTCAGCTCACATTTCATTATTCCACTCCATTTCATACCGTTCCATTCCATTGCATTGCACAGTACTCCATTCCATTCCACTCCACTCCACTCCACTCATCTCCACTCCACTCCACTCCACTGCACTCCACTCCCATCCACTCCACTCCATGCCATTCCTATCCATTCCATTCCATTCCACTCAATTACACTCCAATCCATTCCATTCCATACCACTCTATTCCACTCCTTTCCCCTCCACTCCATTCCACTCCACTCCACTCCACTCCATTCCATTCTTGTCAATTTCACTCCATTCCATTCCACTCCACTCCACTCCACTCCATTCCATTCTTGTCAATTTCACTCCATTCCATTCCAATCCACTCCATACCATTCCACTCTAGTCCACTCTATTCCATTTCATTCCACTTCACTCCATTCCACTCCATTCCACTCCATTCTATTCCACTCCACTCCATTCCACTCCACTCCATTCCATTCCACTCCACTCCATTCCATTCCATTCTACCCCACTCCAATACATTCCACTCCACTCCATTGCATTCCACTCCAATTCATTCTCTTCCACTCCATTCCACTCACATTAAAGTCCATTTCACTTCACTCCACTCCACTCCATTTCACTACATTCCAATCCACTCCACACCGTGCCACTCCATTCCATTCCACTCCTCTCCAATCCAATACACTCCACTCCATTCCAATCCATTCCACTCCACTCCGTTACATTGCTTTCCCAACCACTCTATTCCATTCCCCTCCACTCTCTTCCATTCCAATCATCTCCATTCCAATCCATTCCACACCAATCCATTCCATTCCACTCCACTCCAATCCATTACTTTACAATCCACTCCATTCTGTTCCACTCTGCTTCATTCCACTGCACTCCACTCCACTCCATTCCATTCCAGTCCTTTCCACTCCATTCCGTTCCACTCCATTCCATTCCACTCCACTCCACTGCACTCCAATCAACTCCACTCCACTCCATTCCATTCCACTCCATACCATTCCTTTCAACTCTACTCCATTCCATTCCATTAAACTCCTCTTCATTCCATTGCACTCCACTCCATCCCATTCCATAGTATTCCACTCCTCTCCATTCCATTCCACTCCACTCTACTCCATCCCACTGCACTCCATTCCATTCCATTCCATTCCAGTCAGCTCCACTGCTTTCCACTCTGCTCCATTCCATTCCACTCCACTCCATTCCATTCCACCCCACTCCATTCCACTCCACTCCACTCCATTCCACTCCACTCCACTCCACTCTATTCCACTCCACTCCACTCCATTACTCTCCACTCCTTTCCATTCCACTTCACTCCACTCCACTCCATTCCATTCCACTCCATTCAGTTACTCTCCATTCCACTCCATTGCACTCTATTCCATTCCATTTCATTCCAATCCACTCCATTCAATTCCATTCCACTCCATTCCATTCCACTCCATTCCAATCCATTCCACTCTATTCCACTCCACTCCGATCTATTCCATTCCGTTCCATTCCACTCCACTCCTTTCCATTCCACTCCATTCCATTACACTCCATTCCACTCCATTGTACTCTTTTACACTCGATTCCTTTCCAATCTACTCCATTCTACTCCACTCCACTCCCCTCCAATCCACTCCAATACAATCCATTCCACTCCACTCCACTCCACTCGATTCCACTGCATTCCACTCCATTGCATTCCACTCCATTCCATTGCATTCCACTCCACACCCTTACGTTCAATTCCACTCCATTTCATTCCATTCCATGCATTTCCATTCTGTTCCATTCCACTCAATTCCACTCCACTCCACTCCACTCCAATCCATTCCGTTCCATTTCACTCCTTTCTTTTGACAGGATCTGCGTCTGTCACATGGCTGTAGCGCAGTGGCACAATCTCAGCACACATTTCTCTGTTCCGTTCTGCTCTGTTCTTTTCCATTCCGTTCCATTCCATTCCTGTCCATTCCCCTCCAGTCTGCTCCACTCCACTACATTCCATTATATCCGACTCTGTTCCACTCCATTCCATCCCCTCAACTCCACTGCACTCCACTCCACTCCATTCCACTCCACTCTATTCCATTCCACTCCATCCCATTCCATTCCATTCCACTCCATTCCACTCCTCTGGATTCCATTCCACTCCACTCCATTCCATTCCCTCCCATTCCACGCCTTTCCATTCCATTCCACTCCACTCCATTCCACTATGCTCCACTCAATTCCATTCCACTCAACTCCACTCCATTCCACTCCACACCGTTCCATTCTTCTCCATCTCCTTCCACTCCATTCCATTCCACTCCACTCCTCTCTATTCCACTCCACTCCACTCCACCCCATTCCATTCAACTCCACTCCATTGCATTCCACTCCATTCCATTCCATTCCAACCCTTTCCACACCTCTCCCTTCCATTCCACTCCACTCCATTGCATTCCACTCCACTCCATTCCATTCTACTCAACTCCACTCCAGTCCACTCCACTACATTCCATTCCATGCCACTGCATTCCATTCCACTCCAGTCAACTCCGTTCCACTCCACACCAATCCCTTCCACTCCACGACATTCTGCTCCACTCCATTCCATTGCACTCAACTCCACTCCATTCCACTCCACTATATTCCATTCCCCTCCATTCCATTGCATTAAACTCCATTCCATTCCATTCCTATCTCTCCAAAGGATCTCACTCTCTCACAAATGCTGGAGTTCAGTGACACAGTCTCAGCTCACGTTTCTTTTCACCATTCCATTGCAATCCGTTCCATCCAATTCCATTCCATTCTATTTCACTCCACTACACTCCAATCCATTCCATTCCACTCCATCCCACTCCATTCGACTCCATTCCACTCCACTTCAATCCACTCAACTCCACTCCACTCCACTCCATTCCATTCCATTCCTATGCATTCCACTCCATTCCATTCCACTCACCTCCATTCCATTCCACTCCATTTCATTCCTATCCATTCCATTCCATTCCATTCCACTCCACTCCATTCCATTCCACTGCATTCCACTCCATTCCATTTCATTCCTCTCCACTGCAATCCACTCCACTCCACTCCATTCCACTCCATTCTATTCCACTCCCTTCCATTCCAATCTACTCCACTCCACTCCATTCTACTCCACTCCATTCCATTCCACTCTACTCCACTCCAATACACTCCACTCCACTCCATTCCATTGCACTCCACTCCATTACATTCCACTCCATTAAATTCCATTCCATTCCACTCCACTACGTGCCACTCCATTCGACTCCATTCCAATCCACTCCACGCCAAGCCACTCCATTCTATTCCATTCCTCTCCATACCAATGCACTCCATTGCATTCCACTCCACTCCATTCCATTCCTTTCAAATCCACTCCATTCTTTTCAACTCCACTCCATTCCCTTCCACTCCTCTCGATTCAAACCCACTACACTCCATTTCATTCCTTTCTTTCCACACGACATCACTGTGTCACCCAGTCTGGAGTGGAGTGGCACAATCTCAGCTCACATTACACATCAACTTTCCATTGCATTGCATGCTATTCTGTTGCATTCTATTGAATTCCATTGCATTTCATTTCATTCCATTTAATACCATTCCATTCCATCTTGTACCACTCCACACCACTCCACTCCATTACATTCCATGACATCCGATTCCATTCCACTCCTTTCCACTCCTGACCCCTGCAATACCCTCCACTTCTATCCATTCCTCTCCATTCCATTCCAATACGATCCATTCCACCGCACACCACACCACCACACTCCACTCCACTTCATTGCATTCCATTCCATGCCATTCCATTCCTCTCCATTACACTCCACTCCACTTCATTCCACTCCACTCAAGTCCACTCCATTCCAATACATGCCACTGCATTCCATTGCATTCCTTTCTTTCTAGATTATCTCACTCTGTCACCCAGCCTGGAGCACAGTAGCACAATCTCAGCTCATATTTCATTATTCCATTCCCTTCCATTCCATACCATTCCATCACATTCCACCCCAGTTCATTCCATTCCATTCCATTCCATTCCATTACACTCCACTCCACTCCACTCCACTTCAGTACTTTCCATTCCAGTACACTTCACTCCACTGCACTCCATTCCACTCCACACCACTCCAATCTATTCAATTCAACTTCACTCCACTCCACTCCATTGCAACCCACTCCATTCCACTCCACTCCGTTCCATTCCACTCCATTCAACTCCAATCCACTCCGTTCCATTCCACTCCATTCCACTCCACTCCACTCGACAGCACTCCACTCCACTTCACTCCACTCCACTCCACTCCACTCCATTCCAGTCAACTCCACTCGAATCCACTCCACTCCACTTCACCCCTCTCCACTCAATTCCACTCCATTCGATTCCATTCCACTCCCGTCCATTCATTTCCACTCCACTCCATTCCATTCCGCTGCATTCCATTCCATTCCATTCCACTCCATTTCATTCCATTCCACAAGACTCCTTTCCATTCCACTCCACTCCATTCCATTACATTCCACTCCACTCCATTCCATTCCACTCCATTCCACTCCACTCCACTTCACTCCACTCCTTTCCATTCCACTCCACTGCATTCCATTACATTCCACTCCACTCCATTCCATTCCACTCCATTCCACTTCACTCCACTTCACTCCACTCCACTCCAGTCCACTCCATGCCAATACATGCCACTGTATTCCGTTACATTCCTTTGTTTCTAGATTATCTCACTCTGTCACCCAGCCTGGAGCGCAGTATCACAATCTCAGCTTATATTTCATTATTCCATTCCCTTCCATTCCATTCCATTCCAATCCACTCCAATTGATTCCATTCCATTCCATTCCATTTCAGTCCACTCCACTCCACTCCACTTCAGTAGTCTCCACTCCACTACACTCCACTGGACTCCATTCCACTCCACACCACTCCACTCTATTCCATTGAACTCCATTCCACTCCATTCCACCCCACTCCATTCCACTCCACTCCACTCCACTCCACTCCATTCCACTCCACTCCACTCGATTCCACTCCAGTCCATTCTATTCCACTCCACTCCATTCAATTCCACTACACTCCATTCCATTCCACTTCATTCCATTCAATTCCACTCGATTCCATTCCGTTCCACTCCAATCCATTCTATTCCACTCCACTCCATTCCATTAGATTCGACTCCACTCCATTCCATTCCACTCCACTCCACTTCACTCCATTCCACTCCACTCCATTCCACTGCACTCCTCTTCACTCCACTCCATTCCATTCCATTCCATTTCTGTCCATTCCACTCCACTCCATTCCATTCATTCCACTACTCTTCATTCCATTCCACTCCTCTCCATCCCATTCCATAGCATTCCACTCCTGTCCATTCCATTCCACTCAACTCAATTCCATTCCACTCCACTCCATTCCACTACACTCCACACCACTTCATTCCACTCCATTCCATTCCACTCCAATCCATTGCACTCCATTCCATTCCACTCTACTCCACTCCACTCTATTCCACTCCACTCCACTCCATTCCACTCCACTCTACTCCATTCCACTCCACTCCATTCCATTCCACTTCACTCCAATCCACTCCAATCCTTTCCATTCCACTCCATTCCATTACACTCCATTCCAATCAGTTGCACTCTATTCCACTCCATTGCATTGCAATCCACTCCATTCAATTCCATTACATTCCACTCCATTCCACTCCCCTCCACTCCACTCCAATACACTCCAATCCAATCCATTCCACTCCACTCCACTCCAGTCAATTACGTTGCATTCCACTCCATTGCTTTCCACTCCATTCCATGACATTCAACTCCACACCCTTCCATTACATTCCACTCCATTCCATTCCATTCCGTTCCATGTCATTCCAATCGATTCCATTCCACTCAATTCCACTACACTCCACTCCAATCCATTCCATTCCATTTCACTCCTTTCTTTCAACACGATTTCCATCTGTCACAAGGCTGTAGCGCAGTGGCACAATCTCAGCACACACTTCTCCGTTCTGTTCCGCTCCGTTCTGTTCCATTCCGTTCCATTCTGTTCCAATCCATTCCACTCCACGCTACTCCAACCCACTACTTCTATTTCATCCGATTCCGTTCCACTCCATTCCACTCACCTCCACACCACTATGCTACATTCTACTCCACTCTATTCCATTCCATTCCATTCCAGTCCTCTAGATTTCATGCCCGTCCACTCCATTCCATTCCATCCCATTCCACGCCTCTCCATTCCATTCCACTCCACTCAATTCCTTTCTGCTCCACTCAATTCCATTCCACTCAACTCCACGCCATTCCACTCCACTCCATTCCATTCCATATCATTTCACTCCATTCCATTCCACTCCACTCCATTCCATTCAATTCCACTCCATTCCATTGCACTCCACTCCATTCCATACCATCCCTTTCCACTCCTCTCCATTCCATTCCACTCCACTCCATTGCATTACACTCCATTCCATTCCATTCTACTCAACTCCACTCCAGTCCACTCCACTCCATTCCATTCCACGCCACTCCATTTCATTACACTTCTGTCAACTCCATTCCACTCCACACCAATCCATTCCACTCCATGACATTCTGCTATACTCCATTCCATTGCACCCAACTCCACTCCATTCCAGTCTACTCCATTCCATTGCATTCCACTCCATTCCATTCCACTCCTTTCTTTGCAAAGGATCTCACTCTGTCAAAAATGCTGGAATGCAGTGACACAGTCTCAGCTCAACTTTCTTTTCATCATTCCATTCCATTCCATTCCAACCACTTCCGTTCCATTCTATTTCACTCCATTACACTCCACTCCATTCCATTTCACTCCACTCCATTCCATTCGACTCCATTCCACTCCACTTCAATCCACTACACTACACTCCACTTAACTCCATCCCATTCCATTAGATTCCATTCCATTCCATTCCATTCCACTCTACTCCATTCCATTCCACTCCATTCCATTCCTGTCTATTCTACTCCATTCCATTCCACTCCACTCCATTTCATTCCATTCCATTCCACTCCAATCCATTCCATTCCACTGCATTCCACTCCATTACATTTCATTCCTGTCCACTCCAATCCACTCCACTCCACTCCATTCCACTCCATTCCATTCCACTCCATTCCATTCCAATCCAAACCACTACACTCCACTCCACTGCGTTCCACTCCACTCCATTCCATTCCACTCTATTCCACTCCAATAAACTCCACTCCACTCCATTCCATTCCACTAAACTGCATTCCATTCCACTCCATTCCACTCCATTAAATTCCATTCCTCTCCATTCCACTATGCTCCCCTCCATTGGACTCCATTCCAATCCACTCCACGCCAAGCCACTCCATTCCTTTCCACTCCTCTACATTCCAAAACACTACTCCAATCCATTCCATTTCACTCCACTCCATTCCATTCCTTTCCAATCCATTCCATTCCATTCCATTCCATTGCATTCTATTGAACATTCCATTCCATTTCATTCCATTCGACATTCCATTAGACTCCATTTCACATTCCATTCCTTTCCATTCAACATTCCTTTCGTTTCCATCCCACAGTATATTCCATTACATTCCACATTCCTTTCAATTCCATTCCTCATTACATTCCACTCCATTCCACATTCAATTCCACATTCTATTCCATTCCACTCCACATTCAATTCCACATTCCGTTCCATTCATTCCACATTCCATTTCATTCGATTCAGCATTCCACTCCACATTCCACACCATACCATTACATATTCCATCCCACACTCCATTCCATTCCATTACACATTCCCTTCCACATTGCACTCGATTCCATTCCACATTAAATTCCATTCAATTCCACATTCCTTTCCAATCCTTTCCACATTACATTCAATTCCATTCCACACTCCAATCCATTCCATTCTATTCCATTCAACATTACATTCCACATTCCATTCAATTCCATTCCAAACTAAATTCCACATTCCACTCAAATTCATTCCACACTACATTCCAATCCAGTCCATTCCATTCCATATTCCATTCCACTTCATTACACATTCCATTCAACGTTCCATTCCACATTCCATTCCATTCCATTCCACATTCCATTCCATTCAATTCAACTCCATTCGATTCTACATTCCATTACCTTCCATTCCATTCTGTATTCCATTCCATTCCATTCCACATTCCATTCCATTCCATTCCAAATTCCATTCCATTCCATTCCACATTCCATTCCATTCCATTCCAAATTACATTCCATTCCATTCCACATTCCATTCCATTCCATTACACATTCCATTCTCTTCCATTCCATATTCCATTCCATTCCATTAGTCATTCCATTCCATTACACATTGCATTCCATTCCATTTCACATTCCATTCCATTACATTCCATTCCACGTTCCATTCCATTACATTCCACATTACATTACATTCCAAACAATTCCATTCCGTTCCATTCCACATTCCATTCTGTTCCATTCCATTCCATTTTCCATTGCATTCCATTCCATTATATTCCATTCCACATTCAATTCCAATACATTTCACATTCAACATTCCATTCCACCCCATTCCATTGCACATTCCATTCCATTCCACATTCCATTCCATTCCATTCCATTCCACATTCCATACCATTCCACATTCCATTCCATTCCGTTCCACATTCCACGTTGCATTCCATGTTCCATTTCACGTTGCAATCCATTCCATTCCATTCCACATTCCATTCCACATTCAATTCCACATTCCATTCCATTCATTTCCGCCTTCCATTCCATTCCATTCCATTTCACATTCCATTCCACTCCATTCCACATTCAATTCCATACCGCCTTCCATTCCAATCCATTCCATTCCACATTCCATTCTATTCCATTCCATTCCACATTCCATTTCATTCCACATTCCATTACATTGCAATCCATTCCAATTTCCACATTCCATTCCATTCCATTCAATTACACATTTCATTCCATTCCATATTCCATTCCATTACATTCCACATTTTATTCCATTCCATTCCACATTCCATTCCATTCAAATCCATTCCCCATAGCATTCCATTCCATTCCATTCCACATTCCATTCCATTCCAATCCATTTCACATTCCATTCCACATTCCATTCCATTCCATTCCACATTCCATTCCATTACATTCCACCTTCCATTCCATTATATTCCACACTGGATTAAACATTCCATTGCATTAAATTGCACATTCCATTCCATTCCAGTCCACATTCCATTCCATTCCATTCCATTCCACATTCCATTGCATTCAATTCCGCATTCCAATCCGTTCCATCCACATTCCATTCCATTCAATTCCATTCCATTCCACATTCCATTCAATTCCATTCCATTCCAAATTCCATTCCATTCCATTCCACCTTCCATTCCATTCCATTCCACATTCCATTCGATTCTATTACACATTCCATTCCACATTCCATTCCACATTCCATTCCACATTCCATTACATTCCACTCGACTTTCTATTCCACATTCCATTCCATTCCATTCCACATTCCATTCCCCATTCCAATCCAAATTCCGTTAAATTCCACTCCACTTTCTATTCCACATTCCATTCCATTCCATTCCACATTCCATTCCACCTTGCATTCAATTCCATTTCATTCCAAATCCGTTCCATTCCATTCTGTTCCACATTCCATTCCATCTCATTCCATTCCACATTCCATTCGTTTCCAACCCACATTCCATTCCATTACATTTCAGATTCCTTTCGATTCCATTCAACATTCCATTCAACATTCCTTTCATTTCCATCCCACTATCCATTCCTTTATATTCAACATTCCTTTCAATTCCATTCCACATTCCATTCCACTCCATTCCACATTCCATTCCACCATGCATTCCATTCCATTCCATGTTACATTGGACGTTTCATTCCATGGTCCATTCCACGTTCCATTCCATTCCGTTCCACATTCCAGTGCATTCCCATCCAAATTCCATGGAATTCCATTCCACATTCCATTGCATTCCATTCTGCATTCCATTCCATTCCATTCCACATTCCATTCCACATTCCATTCGATTCCATACCACTCTTCATTCCACATTCTACTCCACATTTCATTCCACATTCATTCCACACTCCATTCCATTCCATTCTGCATTCCATTACATTCAACAATCCATTCAATTCCATTCCACATTCCGTTCCATTCCATTCAACATTCCTTTCCATTCGATTTCACATTAATTTCCATTCCATTCCATTCCATATTCCATTGCATTCCGTTCCAAATTCCTTTCCATTCCTTTCAATATTAAATTCCATTCTATTCCACACTCAATTCCATTCCACTCCATTGCAGATTCCATTCAATTCCATTCCATTCCATTCCATTCCAATCCACATTCCATTCCATTCCATTCCACATTCCATTCCATATTCCATTCCTTTCCATTACACATTCCATTCCATAATCCATACCACATTCCATTCCGCATACCTTTACATTCCATTCCACATTCCATTCCACATTTCATTCCATTCCATTCCACATTCCATTCACATTCCATTCAACATTCCATTCCATTCCATTCCACATTTCATTCCACATTCAATTCCACTCCATTCCACATTCCATTCCACTCCATTCCACATTAAATTTCATTCCATTCCACGTAAAATTTTACGTTCCGGTCCACGTTTCACTCCACATTCCATTCCACGTTCGATTACATTCCATTCCACGTTCCATTCCATTCCATTCCACATTAAATTTCACTTCCCGTTTCACATTCCATTCCACATTACATTTCACTTTCCATTCCATTCCATTCCCCATTGCATTCCAATCCATTCCACATTTCATTCCACATTCCATTCCATTCATTTCCACATTCCATTCCACATTCCATTTCACTTTCCATTCCATCCTGTTCCACTTTCCATTCCGTTGCATTCCACATTCCTTTCCACATTCCATTCCACATTCCTTTCCATTCCATTCCATTCCATTCCATTCCACATTCCATTCCATTCCATTCCACATTCTTTACCACATTACATTCCGCATTCCATTCAGCGTTCCATTCCACTTTCCATCCCATTACATTCCTCATTCAATTCCATTCCATTAAACGTTCCATTTCCTGCCATTCAACGTTCCATTGCACATTCCATTTCACATTCCATTCCACATTCCTTATCGCATTCCAATTCATTCCAATTCATTCCACATTGCATTCCATTCCAATCCATATTGCATTCCATAGCATTCCACCTTCCATTCCATTCCACATTCCAATCCTTTCCAATCCACATTCCATTCTTTGCATTCCACATTAAATTCTATTCCATTCCAAATTCCATTCCATTCCATTCTATTCAACATTTCATTGCATTCCGTTTCATTCCACATTCCATTCCACATTCCATTCCACGTTCCACTCCATTCCATTCCATATTCTCTTCCATTCCATTCAACATTCCATTCCATTCCATTCCAAATTCCATTTGACATTCCATTTATTCCAATCCATTCTATTCCACATTCCATTGCATTCCATTCAACATTCCATTCCATTCCATTCCACATTCCTTTCCACAGTCCGTTCCACATTCCATTCCGTTACATTCCACGTTACTTTCCACTTTCCATTCCACATTCCATTCCACTCTCTATTCCATTCCATTCCATTCCACATTCCATTCCATATTCCATTCCTTTCCATGTCACATTCCATTCCGTTCCATTCCACATTCCTTTTCACATTCCATTCCATTCCATTCCACGTTGCATTCCACATTCCTTTCCACATACCATTCCATTCCACATTCCTTTCCAAATTCCATTCCACATTCCATTCCATTCCGTTCCATTTTCCGTTCCACAATCCATTCCACATTCCATTCCATTCCTTTCCACCATCCATTCCATTCCATTCCACATTTCCTTCCACATTGCACTCCATTCCATTGCACATTCCATTTCATTCCATTCCATGTTACATTCCACGTTCCTGTACACATTCCATTCTACGTTCCATTCCACGTTCCATTCCATTCCATTCGACGTTCCATTCCATTCCAATCCACTTTAAATTCTACTTTCCTTTTCACATTCCATTCCTCGTTACATTTCCCATTCCATTCCACTCCATTCCTCATTCCATTCCACTCCTTTCAACATTCCATTCCACGATCCATTCCATTCCTTTCCACATTCCATTCCACATTCCGTTTCACTTTCCATTTCATCTCATGACACTTTCCATTTCACGTTCCATTCCATTTCCCGTTACATTCCATTACACGTTCCATTCCACATTCAATTCCGTTTCAATTAACTTTCAATTCTACATTGCATTCCACATTTTTTCCGTTCCATTCCACATTCCATCCCACACTCCATTCAGTTCCATTCCACATTCCATTCCACACTCCATTCCACATTCCATTCCTCATTAAATTCCATATTGAATTACATATTCTTTTCCGTTCCATTCCAGATTCCATTCCACAGTACATTCCACATTCCTTTCAACAATGCATTCTGTTCCATTCCACATTCAATTCCACATTCCTTTCCATTACATTCCATTGCATACCACATTCCGTTCCATTCCACGTTCCTTTCCACGTTCGTTTCCATTCCATACCTCGTTCCATTCCATTCCATTCCAAGTTACATTTCATGCCATTCCGCGTTCCCTTCCACATTCCACTTCACATTCCATTCCACATTCCATTTCGCATTCCATTCCATTCCCTTGCATTCCACATTACATTCCATTCCAATCCACATTCCATTCCATTGCATTCCACATTCCATTCCACTCCTTTGCACATTCCATTCCATTCCGTTCCACATTCCATTCAGTTCCACTTCACATTGCATTCCACATTAAATTCCATTCCATTCAGTTCCATTCCTCAGTCCATTCCGTTCCTGTCAACTTTGCATTCCTTTCCACACCACATTCCATTACACATTCCGTTCCATTCCATTCAGCAATCCATTCCACATTCCATTCCATTCCTTTCCACATTCCATTCCACATTCCATTCCATACCATTCCGCATTCCATTCCACATTCCATTCAATTCCGTTCCACATTCCATTCCATTCGTTTCAATTGCATTCCACATTCCATTCCTTTCCATTCCATATTTCTTTCCTTTCCATTCCATATTCCAATCCATTCCGTTTGACATTCCATTCCATTCTATTCCACATTCCATTCCATTCCTTTCAACTTTCCAAACATTCCATTCCTCATTCCATTCCACATTCCATTCCATATTCCACTCCACATTCCATTCCATGCCATTCCATATTCCATTCCATTCCATTCCACATTCCATTCCATTCAATTCCACATTCCATTCCACATATATTTCCACATTCCATTCCTTTCCATTTCAAATTCCATTCCGTTCCATTCCACATTACTTTCCACATTCCATTCCACATTCCATTGCATTCCATTCCACATTCCATTCCGTTCCTTTAAACATTCTATTCCACATTCCATTCCATTGCATTTCACATTCCATTCTGTTCCATTCCACATCCCTTTCCACATTCCATTCCACATTCCATTCCATTCCTTTCCGCATTTCATTCCACATTCCATTCCATTCCACTCCACATTCCATTCCATTCCATTCCACATTCCATTCCACAATACATAAAACATATGATTCCATTCCATTCCATTCCACATTCCATTCCACACTCCATTCCACATTCCATTCCTCAATCCTTTCTATTCCATTCCACATTCCATTCCACATTCCATTCCACATTCCATTCCATTCCATTCCACAGTCCATTCCACATTCCATTACACGTTCCATTACAAGTCCCATTCCATGTTCCATTCCATTTCATTCCACATTCCATTCCATCCAATTCCACTTCCATTTCATGTCATTCCACGTTCCATTCCACATTACATTTCACATTCCATTCCACATTCCATTTTGCATTCCATTCCATTCCGTTCCATTCCACATTCCATTCCATTCCAATCCACACTCTTTTCCATTCCATTCCACTTTCCATTCCATTCCACATTCCATTCCATTCCATTGCACATTCCATTGCATCGCATTCCATATTCCATTACATTCCATTCCACATTCCATTCCACATTCCGTTCCATTCCATTGTATTGCCATTGCAATCCATTCCATGCCACATTCCATTCCATTCCATTCCACATTCCATTCCACGTTCCACTCCATTCCATTCCTCATTCCATTCCATTCCAATCCTCATTACACTCCATTCCATTCCACATTCCATTCCACATTCCATTACAATCTATTCCACATTCCATTCCACACACCATTCCATATTCCATTCCACAATCCATTCCACATTCAGTTACACATTCCACTCCATTCCATTCTACATTCCATTCCACAATCCATTCCACATTCCATTCCACATTCCATTAATTTGCATTGCACATTGCATTCCACTTTCCATTCCACATTCCATTCCATTGCATTTCACATTACATTAAACACTCCATTCCATTCCATTCCATTCCACATTTCCTTCCACATTCTATTCCACTTTCCATTCCATTCTATTCCACATTCCATTAAAAATTCCATTCCACATTCCATTCCACATTCATTTCCACATTCCATTCCCTTCTATTCCACATTCCTTTCCACATTCCATTCCACATTCCATTCCAAATTCCATTCCATTCCAATCCACATTCCATTCCACAATCCATTCCATTCCATTACAGATTCCATTCCATTGCATTCCGCATTCCATTCCATAATATATTCCACTCCATTACAAATTCCATTCCATTGCATTCCACATTCCATTCCACATTAAGTTCCACATTCCTTTCCATTGTATACCACATTCCATTCCACATAACATTCCACATTCCATTCCATGTTCCATTCCACGTTCCATTTCATTCCATTCCACGTTCCATTCCCATCCACTCCTTTCCATATTCCATTCCATTCTATTCCACATTCCATTCCATTCCATTCCACTTTCCATTCCACATACTATTCCGTTTCATTCCACATTTCATGCCATTCCATTCCACATTCCATTGCTTTCCATTCCACATTCCATTCCGAGTTCCGTTCCATTCCACGTTCCATTCTATTCCATTCCACTTTCCATTCCACGTTCCATTACACATTCCATTCCATTCCATTCCTCATTCCATACCATTCCATTCCACTTCATTCCACAATCCATTCCACATTCCATTCCACATTCCATTCCACATTCCATTCCTTTCCATTCCACTTTGCTTTGCACATTCCATTCCATTCCATTTCACATTCCTTTCCATTTTACATTCCATTCCACATTCAATTAAATTCCATTCCACATTGCATTCCAAATTCCATTCGACATTACAGTCCTTTAGATTCCACCTTCCATTCCACATTAGGTTACACATTCCATTCCATTCCATTCCACATTTAATTCCACATTCCATTGCATTCCATTCCACATTCTATTCCTTTCCAATCCATACTACGTTCCACAAACAATTCCATTACATTGCACATTCCATTACACTTTACATTCCACATTCCATTCCATTCCATGCCACATTTCACTACACTTTCCATTCCATTATATTCCATTTTCCATTCCACGTTGCATTCCGCATTCCATTACACATTCAATTCCACATTCCAATCTGTTAAATTCCACATTCCATTCCACATTCCAATCCGTTCAATTCCACATTCCTTTCCATTCCATTCCACATTCTATATCACATTTCACTCCATATAACATTCCACATTCCATTCCACATTCCAATCGTTTCCATTCCACATTCCATTGCATTCCATTGCGCTTTCCATTCCACATTCCATTCCAAATTCTATTCCACTTTCCAATCCATTTCCTTCCACATTCCATTCCAGTGCATTCCACATTCCTTTCCAAGTTTTATTCCATTTCATTCCATTGTATTCCACATGCCATTCCACCTTCCATTCCACATTCCATTACATTCAATTCTATTCTATGTTCTATTCCATTCTATTCCACATTCCATTCCGTTCCATTCCACATTTCATTGCATTCCTTTCCGCATTCCATTCCATTCCGTTCTATTACACATTCCATTCCATTCCATTCCACACTCCATTCCACATTCCATTCCAAAATCTATTCCAGGTTCCCTTCCATTCCACATTCCTTTGCATTCCATTGCATATTCCACTGCACATTACACTCCACATTTCATTCCATTCCATGCCACATTTCATTCCACATTCCATTCCTTTCCTTTCCACTATCCTTTCCTTGTTTCATTCCACATTCCATTCCACATTCCAATGCACATTCCATTCCATTCAAGTCCACATTCCATTGCGTTCCATTCCACATTCCATTCCACATTTCATTCCATATTCTATTCCACATTCCATTCCACATTCCATTGCACATTGAATTCATTTCCATTCCACATTCCATTCTACATTTCCTTCCACATTGCATTCCACATTCCATTCCACATTCCATTCCATTCCGCATTGCATTCCACATTCCATTCATTTCCATTAAACATTACACTCCACATTTCATTCCACATTTGATTAAACATTGCATTCCACCTTACTTTCCACATTCCATTCCACAATCCATTCCACATTCCATTCCATTTCACATTCCATTCCAAATTCCATTCCATTCGATTCCACATTCCTTTCCATTCCATTGCTTTCCACATTCGATTCCATTAGATTCCGCATTACATTTCATTCCATTCCATTCTATTCCACATTGCATTACCTTCCATTCCACATTTCATTCCTCATCCATTCCACATTGTATTCCACGTTCCATTCCATTCCATTCCACATTCAATTCTATTCCATTGCATTTCACATTCCATTCCATTCCATTCCACATTCCATTCCATTCCATTCCATTCCACATTCCACTCCATTCCATTCCATTCCACATTCCACTTCATTCCATTCCATATTCCTCTCCATTCCATTCCATATTCCATTCCATTCCATTGCACATTCCATTCCAATCCATTCCACATTCCATTCCATTCCATTCTATTCCACATTCCATTCCATTGCATTAAACATTCCATTTCATTCCATTCCACGTTCCATTCCACATACAATTCCACATTCCATTCCATTGCATTAAACATTCTATTTCATTCCATTCCACATTCCATTCCACATACAATTCCACATTCCATTCCACATTGCATTCCATTCCATTCTATTCCACGTTCTATTTCATTCCATTCCACATTCCATTCCATTCCATTCCACATTCCATTCCGTTCCATTCCACATTCCATTACACATTCCATTCCACATTCCATTCCATTCCATTGCACATTCCATTCCAAATTCCATTGCATTCCTTTCCACATTCCATTCCACATTCCATTCCTTTCCACTCAAAATTACGTTCCTCATACCATTCCATTCTATTCCACAGTCTATTACACATTCAATTTCACATTCCATTCCATTCCATGCCGCATTGCTTTCCATTTTCCATTGCATTCTATTCCAAGTTACATTCCACAATCCATTTCACATTCCATTCCACATTCCAATCCGTTCAATTGCACATTCCATTCCGTTCCAGTCCACATTCCATTTCACATTTCATTCCATACACCATTCCACATTTCATTCCATTCCAATCCACATTTTATTCCATTCCTTTCCGCATTCCATTCTTTTCCACTCCATTCTATTCCACATTCCATTCCATTCCATTCCATTCCACATTCCATTCCACATTCTATTCTAAGTTCCATTGCATTCCGTTCCACATTCCATTACAGTCCACTCCACATTCCATTCCATGCCATTCCACATTCCATTCCATTCCATTCCACTTTCCATTCCATTCCATTTCACATTCCATACCATTCCATTCCACATCCCATTCCACATTCCTTTCAATTCCATTCCATTCCATTGCACGTTGCCTTCCATTCCATTCCGTTCCACGTTCCTTTCCACATTCCATTCCATTCCACTCCTTATTCCATTCTATTCCATTACACTTTCCATTCCATTCCATTCCATTACACTTTCCATTCCATTCCATTCCATTGCACATTCCATTCCTCATTGCATTCCATTCTATTACACGTTCAATTCCACATTCCATTCCATTCCTTTCCACATTCCGTTCCATTCCATTCCACATTGCCTTCCACATTCCATGCCATTGCATACTATTCCACGTTCCATTCCATTCAATTCAACGTTCCATTCCTTTCTATTCTACATTCTATTTTCCATACCATTCAACATTCCATTCCACATTCTATTCCACGTTCCATTCCATTCTGTTCCACATTCCATTACGTTCCATTCCACATTCCATTCCATTCAGTTCCACATTTCTTTCCATTCCATTGCAATCAACATTCCATTCCATTCCATTCCACTTTCGATTGCACATTCCATTCCACATTCCATTCCATTAAATTCCACATTACATTCCTTGTTCCATTCCATTTGAGGTTCCAATCCACGTTCCATTCCATTCCATTCCACGTTCCATTCCACCTTCCTTTCCACATTCCATTCCACATTCCATTCCACTTTCCATTCCTTTCCATTACAGATTCCATTCCACATTTCATACCAGAATCCATTCCACATTCCATTCCAAATTCCAACAACATTCCATTCCATTCCATTCCACTTTCCATTCCATTCCATTTTACATTCCATTGCTCATTCCACTCCATTCCATTACAAATTCCATTCCATTCGAATCCACATTCCATTCCATTCCACGTTCCATTCCATTCCATTTCATATTACATTCGATTCAATTACACATTTCTTTCCATTCCTCCTTCCATTCCATTCCATTCCACATTCTATTCAATGTTCCATTCCATTTCCTTGCACATTCCATTCCAGTCCATTCCACCTTCCATTCCACGTTCTATTCCATGCTTTCCACATTCCATTCCATTCCTTTCCACATTCCATTCCATTTCATTCCACATTCCATTCCATTCAATTCCTCATTTCATTCCATTCCATTGCATTACAGCTTCCATTCCAGTTCATTCCACATTCCATTCCATTCAATTCCTCACTTCATTCCACTCCATTGCATTCCACATTCAATTCCATTCCATTCCCATTACATTCCACTTAATTCCTAATTTCATTCCATTCGATTGCATTCCACATTCCATTCCATTCCATTCCCCATTTGATTCCATTCCATTACACATTCCATTCCATTCAATTCCTCATTTCATTCCACTCCATTGCATTCCACATTACATTACATTCCATTACCATTCCATTCCATTCCATTCTATTAAACATTCCAGGCGATTCCATTCCGTGTTCCATTACATTCCATTCCACATTCCACTCCACATTCCATTCCATATTCTATTCCATGTTAAATACCATTTCATTCCACATTCCATTCCATTCCATTCCATATGCCATTCCATTCCATTCCACATTCCTTTCCTCATTCCTTTCCATTCCATTCCACATGCCATTCTGTTCGATTCCACATTCCATTCCTCATTTCATTCCTATCCATTCCACATTCCATTCCATTCCACATTCCATTCCTTTCCATTCCACATTGCATTGCACTTTCCATTCCATTCCATTCAACATTCCATTCCACATTCCATTCCACGTTCCATTCCACGTTCCATTCCATTCCACATTTCATGCCATTCCATTCCACATTCCATTCCATTCTATTCCACATTTCATTCCACTGCATTGCATTCCACATTCCACTCAATTACATTCTGCATTCCATTCCACATTCCATTGCACATTCCATTCCACATTGCATTCCCTTCCATTCCACATTCCATTCCACTTTCCATTCCTCTTTACATTTGTCGATCCATTCCACGTTCCATTCCACTTTACGTTCCACGTTCCATTCCATTCAATTCCAAGTTCCATTCCACAATCCATTCCTTTCCATTCCACTTTACTTTGGACATTTCATTCCACATTGCATTCCACATGGAATTCTGTTCCATTCCACTTTGCATTCCACATTCCATTCCACATTCCATTCCACGTCCCATTCCACTTTCCATTCCGTTCAATTCCACGTTTCATTACACATTCCATTGCTCATTCCATTCCATGTTCCATTCCAAGTTCCATTCCACGTTCCATTATATTCCATTCTACTTTCCATTCCACGTTCCTTTCCATTCAATTCCATGTTCCATTCCACATTCCATTCCATTCCATTCCACTTTCTTTTCACATTCCTTTCCACATTCCATTCCACATTGCATTCTCTTCTATTCCACATTCCATTCTGCATTCCATTCCACATTCCATTGCATTGCAATCCACATTCCACTCCATTCAGTTTCAATTTTCTTTAGATTTCATTACATTCCATTCCAATCCATTCCATTCCACAATTCATTCCATTGCATTCTTCATTCCATTCCATTCCATTCCATTCCACATTCCACTCCATTCCATTCCATTCCACATTCCATTGCATTCAATTCCACATTTCATTACTTTCCCTTCCACTTTCCATTCCATTCCATTTCACATTCCATTCCACGTTCCATTCCACGTTGCATTCCACGTTCTAACCCAGGTTCCATTCCTCATTAAATTCCCTTCCATTGCACTTTCCACTCCATTGCATTCCATTCCATTCCACATTCCATTTCTTTCCATTCCACATTCCATTTCATTCCATTCCACATTCCATTCCATTCCATTTCACATTCCATTCCACGTTCCATTCCACGTTGCATTCCACATTCTATTCCATGTTCGATTCCTCGTTCCATTCCTTTCCATTCCACATTCCATTCCATTCCATTCCACATTCCATTCCATTCCACTCCACATTCCACTCCATGTTCCATTCCATTCCATTCCACTTTCCATTCCACTTCCATTCCTCATACCATTCTATTCCATTCCATTCCACATTACATTCCACGTTCCCTTCCATTCCATTCCACGTCCCGTTCCGCTTTACATTCCACGTTTCATTCCACATTCCCTTCCAAATGCCAGTCCACATTTCATTCCATTGCATTTCACGTTCCATACCATTGCATTCCATTCCATTCCACAATCCATTCCATTCCTTTCCACATTCCATTCCACATTCTATTCCACATTCCATTCCACATTCCATTCCATGTTTCGTTCCACATTCCATTCCTCATTCCATTCTACAATCCATTCCACGTTCAACTTCATTCAATTCCATCTTGCATTCCACATTCCATTTCTTTCCATTCCAGTTTCCTTTCCACATTCTATTTCACATTCCATTCCACATTACATTCTCTTCCATTCAACATTCCATACCACATTCTATTCCACTTTCCATTCCATTCCACATTCTATTCCACATTCCATTCAACATTCCGTTTCACATTACATTCCATTCCATTCCACATTCCATTCCACATTCCATTCCATTCCATTCCGCATTGAATTCCTCATTCCTTTCATTCCATTCCACATTGCATTCCACGTTACATACGTTTCCATTCCTCACTCCATTCCACATTTGATTCCGTTTCATTCCATGTTCCATTCGACGTTCCATGCCATATTACATTCCACATTGGATTCCACGTTCCATTCCATTCCATTCCACTTTCCATTCAACATTCCATTCCGTTCAAAGTCACGTTCCATTCGAAAATCCATTCCACATTCCATTATACATGCCATTCCATGTTCCATTCCACGATCCAAACCATATTCCATTCCACGCTGCATTCCATTCCATTTCGCGTTCCATTCCACATTTCGATCCACATTCCATTCCATTCCATTCCACATTCCATTCCAATTTCCATTACATTCCATTCCACATTCCACTCCATTCCATTCCATTCCACCTTCCATTCCATTCCATTCCACATTCCCTTCCACATTCCATTCCATTCCATTCCACATTCCCTTCCATTGCATTCCACATTCCATTGTACATTCCATTCCATTCCATTTCACATTCCATTCAATTCCATTCAACTTTCTATTCCACATTCCATTCCATTCCATTCCACATTCCATTCCACATTCCACTCCATTCCATTCCATTCCTCATTCCATTCCATTCTATTCCACTTTTTATTCCACATTAAATTCCTTTCTATTCCACATTGCATTCCACATTACATTCCACGTTCCATTCCATATTCCATTCCACATTCCATTCCACGTTCCATTTCATTCCATTCCATTCCACTTTCCATTATACGTTCCATCCCATATTCCGTTTCATATTCCATTCCACGTTAAATTCCATTCCATTCCACCTTCCGTTCCCTGTTCCATTCCATTCCACATTCCATTCCACATTCCATTACAATCCATTCAACATTCCATTCCACATTCCTTTCCATTCCATTCCACATTTCATTCCACATTGCATTTCAATCCAGTCCACATTCCATTTCACATTCCATTCCCTACCATTCCACATTCCACTCCATTACATTTCACATTCCATTCCATTCCATTAAACATTCCATTCCACTTTCCATTCCACATTCCATTCCACGTTCCATTCCGTTCCCTTCCACGTTCAATTCAACATTCCATTCAACATTCCATTCTAGATTCCATTCCTCCTTCCATTTCATTACATTCCACGTGCCATTCCACTTTCCATTACATTCGATTCCACGTTCCATTCCACATTCCAATGCCCATTGCATTCGTCGTTCCATTCCTCGTTCCATTCCACGTTTCATTCCACGTTCCATTACACGTTCCATTCCATTCCCTCCATATTCCATTCCACGTTGCATTCCATTCAATTCCCTGTTCCATTCCACATTCCATTCTGTTCCATTCCACTTTCATTTGCACAATTCATTCCAGATTCCATTCCACAATGCTTTCTATTCCATTCCACATTCCATTCCTCATTCCATTCCACATTGCACGTTCCATTCCACATTCCATTCCACATTCCATTACAAGTTAGATTCCACGTTCCATTCCATATCATTCCAAGTTCCATTCCACATTCCATTCCACATTCCATTCCATTCCATTCCATTCCACTTACCATTCCACATTCCATTCCACATTCCATTCAACGTTCCATTCCGTTCCATTCAACGTTCCATTACACATTCCATTGCACATTCCAGTACATTCCATTTCACATTCCATTCCACACTTCACTGAGCATTCTATTCCACATTCCATTCCATTCCATTCCACATTCCATTCCACAGTGCATTCCTTTCCTGTCCACATACCATTCCACATTCCTTTCCATTCCGTTTAAAAATTCCATTCCATTCCATTTCACATTCCATTCCACATTCCATTCCATTCCACATTCGATTACAACATCCATTCCACTTTCCATTCCATTCTATTCCACATTCCATTCCATTGCATTCCACGTTCCATTCGACCTTCCCATCCACATTCAATTTCTCATTCCATTCCATTGCATTCCACATTCCAGTCCACATTCCATTCCAATCTGTCACACATTCCACGTTCCTTTCCATTCTTTTCCATTCCCCATTCAATTCCATTCCATTCTGCATTTCATTCCATTCCATTCCACATTCTATTCCATATTTCTTTCCACATTCCATTCCCCATTCTATTAAATACATTTCCTCATTGCATTCCATTCCATTGCATTCCACATTCCGTTCCATTCCATTCCGCATTCCATTCCATTCCATTCCATTCTATTCCACATTCCATTCCATTCCATTCCACATTCCATTCCACATTCCAATCCATATTCCATTCCACATTCTATTCCACGTTCCATTCCATTCCATTCCAAATTCCCTTCCATTTCATTCCATATTCCATTCGATTCCTTTCCATTCTTTTCCACCTTCCAAACCATTCCATTGCAATCCATATTGCATTCCTTTCCATTCCACATTCGATTCCATTCCATTCCACTTTCCATTCCATTCAATTCCACATTCCATTCCTTTCCATTGCATTCCACAGTCCACTCCATTCCATTCCGCATTCCATTTTAATTCATTCCAGTCTATTCCACATTTCATTCCATTCCATTCGACATTCCATTCCACATTTCCTTCCACATTCCATTCCACGTTCCATTCCATTCAATTCCACGTTCCATTCCCTTCCATTCCACTTACCATTCCATTCCACGTTCCGTTCCATTCCATTCCACTTTCCATTCCATTCTACTCTACATTCCATTCCATATTCCATTCCAAATTCTATTCCATTCCATTCCACTTTCCATTCCATTCCATTGCACATTGCATTTCATTCCATTCCACATTCCATTCCATTCCATTCTAATCCAAATTCCATTCCATTGAATTCAACATTCCATTCCATTACATTGAACATTCCACTCCGCATATCATTCCACATTCCATTCCACATTCCATTCCATTGCACTCCACTTTGCATTGCATTCCATTACACAATCCATTCCTTTCAATTCCACATTTAATTTCAATTCCACATTTAATGGAATTCCATTCCATTGCAATCCACATTCCATTCCATTGCACATTCCATTCCATTCTATTCTACTTTCCATTCCACAGTCCATTCCATTTCATTCTACTTTCCATTCCAGTCCCCTCCTCATTCCATTCCACGTTCTATTCCCTTCCATTCCACATTCCATTGCATTCCATTCCACATTCCATTCCATTCAATTCCACATTTTATTCTATTCCATTTCATTCCACATTCCATTACCATTCCATTCTATTCCATTCCATTCTATTCCACATTCCATTGCATTCCATTCTATTCGAACTTCCCTTGCATTCCATTCCACATTACATTCCATTCAATTCCGCATTCCATTCCTCATTCTTTTCCACGTTCCATTATACTTCATTCCACATTCCATTCCATTCTATTCCACATGCCATTCCTTTCCATTCCACATTCCATTCCTCATTCCTTTCCTTTCCATTCCACATTCCATTTCTTTTCATTCCACATTGCATTCCATATTCCATTCCATTCCATTCCACACTCCATTCCACATTACATTCCATTCCATTCCACATTCCATTTCACCTTCCACTGCATTCCATTCGACGCCATATTACATTCCTTTACATTCCATTCCACATTCCATTCCATTGCATTCCACATTCCATTCGTTTCCATTCCATTCCACATTCTATTCAATTCCATTCCACATCCCATTCTATTCCATTCCATTGCATTCCATGATGCAATCCATTCCATTCCATTCCACATTCCATTCCACATTGCATTCCACATTCCATTCCATTCCATTCCACATTGCATCCCACATTGCTCTCCATTCCATTCCACGTTCCATTCCACTTTCCATTAGTGGTTCCATTCCACGTTCCATTCCACATTCCATTTCACATTCCATTCCACCTTCCATTCCATTCCATTCCACATTCCATTCCATTCCATTCCACTTCCCATTCCATTCAATTCCACATCCCATTCCATTCCATTCCACATTTGATTCCATTCCATTCCACATTCCATAAAATTCCATTTCATTGCGAATTCCATTCCTTTCCATGCCACATTCCCTTCCATTTCATTCCAAATTCCATTCCATCCCATTCTTTCAAATCCATTCCATTCCATTCCAGATTCCAATCCATATTCCATTCCCTTCCATTCAACTTTCCATTCCATTCTATTCAGCATTGAATTCCACGTTCCCTTCCACGTTCCATTCATCTTCCAGTCCATTTAATTCCACATTCCATACCATTCCATTGCATTCCATTGCGCATTCCATTCCATTCTATTTCACATTTTATTCCACATTAAATTCCTTTCCATTCCACATTGCATTCCATTCAATTACACATTCCATTCTACTTTACATTCCATTCCATTTCTCATTCCATTTCATTCCATTCCGCATTCCACGTTCCATTGCACATTCCATTCCATGTTCCATTCCACTCAATTTCACGTTACATTCCACATTCCATTCCATTCCATTTCACGTTCCATTCCACATTCCATTGATCATTCCCTTCCTCGTTCCATTCCATATTCCATTTCCTTCCATTCCACAATCCATTCCATTCCACATTCCATTCCATTCCATTCCACATTCCATTGCATATTCCATTCCATTTCACATTCCATTCCATTCCATTCCATTGTATTCCATATTCCATTCCACATTACATTCCATTCCATTTCACTTCCCATTCCATTCAATTCCTCATTCCATTCTATTCCATTCCATTCCGTTCCATATTGTGTTCAATTTCTTTCCATAATCCATTCCATTCCATTCCACATTTCATTCCATTCCATTCCATTCCATTCCACATTCCGTAGCATTCCATTCCATTCCACATTCCCTTCCACGTTCCATTCCATTCCATTCCGTATTCCATACGATTGCATTCCATTCCATTCCTGATTCCTTTGCATTCTATTTCACATTCTATTCCACATTCAATTAAATTCCATTCCACATTCCATTCCACATTCCATTCCTTTCCATTCCACATTCCATTCCACATATCATTCCACTTTCCATTCTAAATTCCATTCCACGATGCCTTCCTCGTTCCATTCCATGTTCCATTCCATTCCATTCCGCATCCCTTTCCACATTCCATTCCATTCCTTTCCACTTTCCATTCCATTCCATTGCACGTTCCATTCCACATTCCCTTCCATTCCATTCCACTTTCCATTCCACATTCCATTCCACATTCCATTTCACCTTCCATTCTGTTCCATTCAACGTTTCATTACACACTCCATTGCACATTCTAGTACATTCCATTTCACATTCCATTCCACATTTCACTGAACATTGTATTCCACATTCCATTCCATTCCATTCCACATTCTATTCCACAGTGCATTCTATTCCACAAATCATTCTTCATTCCTTTCCATTCCGTTTAAACATTCCATTACATTCCATTTCAAATTCCATTCCACATTCCATTCCATTCCACATTCGATTACTCATTCCATTCCACTTTCCATTCCATTCTATTCCACATTACAATCCATTCCATTCCACATTCCATTCCACCTTCCCATCGGCATTCCATATCTCATTCCATTCCCTTGCATTCCACATTCCATTCCTCTTTCCATTAAATTACATTCCACATTCCATTCAACATTCCATTCCACATTCTATTCCACATTCCATTGATCATTCCATTCCTCGTTCCATTCCATATTCCATTTCGTTCTATTCCTCATTCCATTCCACATTTCATTTCATTCCACATTCCATTCCATTCCATTCCACATTTCATTCCATTCCACATTCCATTCCATTCCATTCCACTTTCCATTCCACATACTATCCGTTTCCATTCCACCATCCATTCCAGATTCCATGCTTTTCCATTCCACATTCCATTGCCTTCCAATCCACATTCCTTTCCACATTCCAATCCATGCCATTGCACCTTTCATTCCTTTCCATTAAACATTCCATTCCATTCCATTCCACATTACATTCCACGTACCACTCCACGATACATTGCATTCCATTCCACATTCCATTCCATTCCATTCCACATTCCATTCCATATTCCATTCCATTAAATTTGACATTCCTTTCCATTCCGTTCCACATTCCATTCCACATTCCATTCCATTCCACATATCATTTCACATTCCATTCCATTCCATTCCACATTCCATTCCACTTTCCATTCCATTATATGCCTCATTCCATTCCATTCCACATTCCACGTTCCATTCCACAATCCATTCCACGTTCCATTACACTCAATTCCACGTTATATTCCACATTCCATTCCATTCCATTTCACGTTCCATTCCTCATTCCATTCCACATTCCATTCCACATTCCATTCCTCGTTCCATTCCATATTCCATTTCATTCCATTCCACAATCCATTCCAAAATCCATTGCACATTCCATTGTGAAATGGAATGGAATGGAATTTGGAATGTAATCGAATAGAGCTTGGAATGCAATGAGGAATGGAATGGAATGGAACATGGAATGCAATGGAATGTGGAAGGGAATGGAATGGAATGTGGAATGGAATGTGGAATGGAATTGAATGAAATGTGGCATGTAATGGAATGGAATCTGTATTGGAAAGTGGAATGGAATGGAAAGGAATGTGGAATGGAATGTCGAATGGAATGAATTTGAAGGTGGAATGGGATGGAATGAAATGTGTAAGTGAATGTGGCAATGAATGGAATGGAACGTGGAATGGAATGGATTTGAATGTGGAAAGGAAGTTCGAACTGTATGTGGAATGGAATGTGGATTGGAACATAGAATGGAATGTGTAATGTGGAATGGAATGGTATTGAATGTGGTATGGAATGGAAAGGAATTTGGAACAGAAAGTGGAATGGAATGCACTGAAAAGTGGAATGAAATGTGGAATGGAATGGAATGGATTGTGGAATGGAATGGAATGGAAAGTGGAAAGGAAGGCGGAAGGGAATCGAATTGAATGGAATGGAATGGTAGGTGGAATGGAATGGAATGGAATGTGGAGTGTAATTGAATGGAGCTTGGAATGGAATGTGAAATGGAATGGAATGGAACACGGAATGCAATGGAATGTGGAAGGGAATGGAAAGTAAGGTGGAATGGAATGTTGAATGGAATGGAATGGAATACGGAATGGAATGGAATATCCAATGGAATATGGGAGGGAATGGAATGGAATGGAATGGAATTTGGAAAGGAATGGAATGGAATGTGGAATAGAATGGAATGGAAAATGGAATGTGGAGTGGAATGGAATGTAATGTGGAATGGAATTTGCAATGGAATGGGATGGAATGTGCAATGTATTGGAATGGAATATGGAATGGAATGGAATGTGGAATGGAATGCAACGGAGTGGAATGCAAAGTGAAATGGAATGGAAAGTGGAATGGAATGTGGAATGGAATGGAAAGTGGAATGGAATATGGAAAGAAATCTAATGGAATGTGAAATGGAAAGGGAATGGTACGTGAAAAGAAATGGAATGGAATTGAATGGAGTGGAATGGAATGTGGAATGGAATGTGGAACAGAAAGTAGAATCGAATGGAATGGATTGTGGAATGGAATGGAATGTAACGTGGAATGGAATGGAACCTGCAATGGAATGGAATGGAACGTGGAATGGAATGGAACCTGTAATGGAATGGAATGAAAGGTGGAATGGAATGGAATGGAATGTGGAAAGGAATTGAATGGAATGGAACGGAATATGAAATGGAATGCAATGGAAAAGAATGTAGAGTGGATTGGCATGGAAAGGAATGGAATTTGTACTGGAACAGAATGTGGAATGGAATGGAATGCAAAGTGGAATGGAATGGAATGGAATCTGGAATAGAATGGAATGGAATGCAATGCAAACAGGAATGCAATTGAAAGTGGAATTGAATGGAATTAAATATGGAATGGAATGGAAAGGAATGGAATGTGGAATGGAATGGAATGGAATATGGAATGGAATGTGGAATTGAATGCGGAATGGAATGTGGAATGAAATGGAATGGAAAGTCAAATGGAATGGAATGCGGGATATGGAATAAAATGGAATAAGGAATGGAATGGAATGAAAAGTGGAATGCAAAGGAAAGGATTGGAATATGGAATGGAATGACAAACGAAATGGAATGGAATGATGAACGGAATGGAATGGAAAGTGGAATGGAAAGGAGTGGAATGTGTAATGCAATTTGAAATGGATTGGAATGGAATGCAAGGTGGAATGGAATGGAATGGAATGTGGAAAGGAGTGGAATGGAATCTGGATGGCAACGAGGAATGGAATGGAATGGGATGTGGAATGGAATGTGGAATTGAATGGAATGGAATGGAATGGAACGTGGAATGGAATTGTATGGAATATGGAATGGAATGGAATGGAAAGCTGTGACAAATAGAATGGAATGGAATGTGGAATGCAATGGAATGGAATGGAATGTGAAAAGAAATGGAATTGAGTGTGAAATTGAATGGAACGGAATCTGGAAAGGAATGGAATGGAATGTGGAATGGAACGTGCAATGCAATGGAATGGAATGTGAAAAGGAATGTGGAATGGATTGGAATGGAATGTGGAATGGAATGGAACGTGGAATGTGGAATAGAAAGGAATGTGGAATGGAATTGAATGGAATATGGAATGCAATGGAAAGGAATGGAATGTGGAATGGAATGGAATGGAATAGAACGTGGAATGGAATGGAATTTGGAATTTGGAATGGAATGGAAAGTGGAATGGACTGGAATGGAATTTGGAATGTAATGGAAAGCAATGGAATGTGGAATTGAATGGAATGGAAAGTGAAATAGAATGTGGAATGCAAAGGAATGGAATGTGGAATGGAATGAGGACTGGAATGGAATGGAATGGAATTGAATTTGGAATGGAATGGAATAGAAGTAGGAATGGAATGTGGAATGAAATGTGAAATGGAATGGAATGGAGTGCAATGGGAAATGGAATGGAATGATATGGGGAATAGAACGGAAAGCAGTGCAATGGGAAATTTATTGGAATGGAATGTGGAATGGAATTTGGAATGGAATGGAACATTAAATGGAGTGCAATGGAACTTGGAATGGAATGTGGAATGCAATGGAATGGAATGGAATGTGAATAAGGATGGAATTGAATGGAAATTGGAATAGAATGGAATGGAATGGAATGGAATGTGGAATTGAATGTGGAATTCAAAGGAATGGAATGTGGAATGGAATGGAATGTGGAATGTGGAATGGAATGGAATGTGGAATGGTATGGAATGGAATGGAATGTGGAATGCAATGGAATATGGAATGGAAATTAATGGAAGGCGGAATGGAATGGAATGTGAAATGGAACGTGGAATGGAATGGAATGGAATGTGGAATGGAATGCAATGGAATGAAACGTGGATTGGAAAGTGTAATGGAATCGAATGGAATGGAATGTGGAATGGAATGTAGAATGGCACGTGGAATGGAATCGAATGAAATGGAATGCAGAAAGAATTCTGGAATCAAACGTGAAATGGAATGGAATAGAATGTGAAATTGATTGGAATGGAATGTGGAATTGAATGGAATGAATTTTGTAATCAAATGGATTGGAACGCAAAATGGAATGTGGAAAGTTTTCGAATGGAATTTGGAACGGAATGTGTAATGGAATGTAATAGAATGGAATGTGAAATGGAATGTGGAATGGAATGTGGAATGGAATGGAATGGAATTCAATTGAATGTGCAATGGAAAGGAAGGAGGAATGAAAAGGAAAGGAATGTGAAATGGAGACTGAGTGGAATGTGGAATTGAATGTGGAAGGGAATGGAGTGTTGAATGAAAAGGAATGGAATATGGAATGGAATCGAATATGGATATGTAATGGAATGGAAAGGAATATGGAGTGGACGGGAGTGGAATGTGTAATGGAATGTAATGGAATGTGGAATGGAATGTGGAAAAAATGCAATGGAACATGGAATTAAATTGAACGTGGAATGGAGAGAAATGGAAAGTGAAATGGAACTTGGAATGAAATGGAAGGGAATGTGGAATGCAATGGAATGGAATGTGGAATGGAATGGAATGGAATGTGGAATGGAATGTAGAATAGAATTTAATGGAAAGTGGAATAGAAACTGGAAAGGAATGGAATAGAATGGAATGGAATGTGGAATGTAATGGCCTAGAATGGAATGGAATTTGGAATAGAATTTGATGGAATCTGGAATGGAATGGAATGGAATATGGAGTGGAATAGAGGGGAATGTGGAATGGATTATGAAATGGAATGGAATGTGAACTAGAATGGATTGGAAAGTGGAATGGAATGTGGAATGGAATTGAATTGGATATGAATTTGAATGGAATGCAATGTGTAATGGAATAGAAAGGAATGTGGAACGGAATGTGAAATGAAATGGAATGGAATGTGAAATGGAATGGAATGGAATGTGGAATGGAATGGAATGGAATGTGGAATGCAACGGAAATGAACGGAATGTGGAATGGAATGGAATGGAATGGAATGGAATGTGGAATGGAATGGAATGTGGAATGTGGAATAGAATGGAATGTGGCATGGAAAGGAATGGAATGTGGAATGCAATGGAATGGAAAGTGTTAAGTAATGGAATGGAATGTAGAATGGAGTGTTGAATGCAATGGAAAGGAATGGAATGTGGAAAGGAATGGAATGGAATGTGGAATGGAATGGAGTGAAATGCGGAATGGAATGTGGAAAGATATGTGGAATGGAACGTGGAATGGAATGTTATGGAATGGAATTTGGAATGGAATGGAATGAGGAGTTTAATGGAATGGAATGGAAAGGCATGTGGAATGGAAAGTAATGGAATGTAATGGAAAGTGGAATGGAATGTGGAATGGAATGTAATGTAATGTGCTGTTGAATGTTGAATGGAATGCAGAACGTAATGGAATGTGGAATGGAATGGAATTGAATGTGGAATGGAATATAATGGAATGTGGAATGGAATGGAAAGAGGAATGTAATGGAACGGAATGGAAGGGAATGGAATGTGGAATGGAATGTGGAATGGAATGTGGAGTGGGATCTGCAATGGAATGTGGAAAGGAATGGAAAGGAATGGAATGGAATGTGGAATGAAATGTGGAATGGGATGTGGAATGAAATGTGGTTTGGAATGTGGAAAAGAATGTGGAATGGAACGTTAAATGGAATGTGGAATGGAATGTGGAATGGAATGAAAGGGAATGTGGAATGGAATATGGAATGGAACGGAATTAATGTGGAATGGAATGTCCAATGGAATGTGGAAAGGAAACTGGAACGGAAAGGAATGGCATGTGTAATTGTACGTGGAATGGAATGGAATGGAATGTGGAGCGGATCGTGGAATGGAACGTGGAACACAACGTGCAATGGATTGTGGAATGGAATGGAATGGAAGTGGAATGGAGTGGAAAGAAATGTGGAATGAAATGTGGAATGGAATGTGGAATGGAACGGAATGGAATGTGGAATGGAATGTGGAGTGAGGAGTGGAGTCGAATGTGGAATGGAACGGAATAAAAAGTGGAATGGAATTTGTAATGAAATATTGGAATGGAAAATGAATTGGAATGGAATGGTGTCTGGAATCCAATGTGGCATCGAAAGTGGAATGAAATGGGTTGGAATGTGGAACGGAGTGTGGTATGGAATGGAATGGAAAGTGGAATGGAAAGTTTAGTGGAACGTGCATTGGAACGCGGAATGGAATATGAAATGGAATGGAATATGGAATGGAATGGAATGGAATGTGTAATGGAATGTGAAATGAAATGTGGAATGGAATGTTGAATGGAATGGAATGGAAAGTGGAATGAAATGTCGAATGGAATGTGAAAGAGAACAAGGAATGCAATGTGGAAGAGAATGTGGAAGGGAACATGGAATGCAATGTGGAAGAGAATGTGGAATAGAATGTGGAACGGAATGTGGAATGGAAAGGAATGGAATGGAAAGTGGAATGGAAAGAATGGAATGTGGAACGGAAGGTGGAATGGAACGTGGAATGGAATGTGGAACGTAATGTGGAATGGGAAGGAATGGAATGTGGAATTGAATGGAAAGGAATATGGAATGGAATGGAAGGAAAAGTGGAATGGAAAGAATGGAATTGAATTTGGACTGGAACGGAATGGAATGGAATTCTATGTGGAATGGGAAGGAATGGAATGGAATGTGGAAAGGATAGGAATGGAATGTGGAATGGAATATGGAATGGAATGTGGAATGGTATGTGGAATTGAATGCAAAGGAATGTGGAATGGAATTGAATGGAAAGTGCAATGGAATGCAGCTGAATATAATCTGGACTGGAACGGAAAGGAATGGATCAGAATGTGGATTGAAATGGAATGGAATGTGGAATGGAATGTGGAATGGAATAGAATGGAATGGAATGGAATATCGAATGAAATGGAATGCAAAGTGTACGGAATGGAATGGAATGTGGAATGGACAGTGGAATGGAATGGAATGTGTAATGGAATGTGGAATGGAATGAAATGTGGAAGGGAAGGTAGAAGGGAATGTGGAATGGAATGGAATAGAATGTGGAAAGGAATGTAGAATGAAACGGAATGGAATGAGGAATGCAAAGGGTAATGGAATGGAATGGAATGTGGAATGGAATGGAATGGAATGGAATGGAATGTGGAATGGAGTGGAATGGAATGGAATGTGGAATGGAGTGGAATGGAATGGAATGGAATGGAATGGAATGTGGAATGGAATGGAATGGAATGGAATGTGGAATGGAATGGAATGGAATGGAATGTGGAATGGAATGGAAAGGAATGAAATGGAATGTGGAATGGAATGTGGAATAGAATATGGAATGGAATCGAATGGAATGTGGAATGGAAAGGAATGGTATTTGGAATGGAATGGAAGTGAATGTGGAATGGAATGGAACGTGAAATGGAATGGAATGGAATGTGGAATGTGAAATGGAATGTGGAATGGAATGTGAAAAAGAATGTGGAATGGAATGTGATATGGAATGTGCAATGCATTGTGAAATGGAATGGGGAATAGAAAGCGGAATGGAGTGAAAGTGAATGTGGAATGGAACGGAATGGAAAGTGGAATTTAACGGAATGGAATGTGGAATGGAACATGGAATGGAATGGAATGGAATGTGGAATTGAATGGAATGGAATGATGGATGGAATGGAATGGAATATGGAATGGAATGGAATTGAATGTGGAATGGATCATGGAATGGAACATGGAATGGAACGTGGAATGGAATGTGTAATGGAATGGAATGGAATGTGCAGTGGAAGGGAATCAAATGCGAAATGGAAAGTGGAAAGGAATGTAAAATGGAATGGACTGGAAACTGGAATGGAATGGAGTGGAACGTGGAATGGAATTGAACGGCACGTGGAGTGGAATGGAATGGAAGTGAATGTGGAATAGAATGGAATTTAATATGGAATGGAATGGAATGTGGAATTGATAGGAATGGAATGTGGAATGGATTGGAATGAAATGTGGAATGGAATGGGATGGAAAGTGGAATGTGGAATGGAATGGAATGAAATGTGGTGTTGAATGTGGAATGGAACGTGGAATAGAATGGAACGTGGAATGGAATGGAATGAAATGTGGAATGGAATGGAATGGAATGTGTAATTTAATGGAAAGCTATGATGTGGAATGTGGAGTGGAATGGAATGGAATGTGGAAAGGAATGTGGAAAGGAATGGAATGGAACGTGGAACGGAATTGGAATGGAATGTGTAATCGAACGTGCAATGGAACGTGGAATGGAATGTAGAAAGGAATGAGTAAAGGATTGGAATGCAATGCGGAATGGAATGGAATGGAATGAAATGGAATGTAGAAATAAATGGAATGGAATGTTGAATGGAATGTTGAATGGAGTGGGATGGAATGTGGAATGCAATGCAATGGAATGGAATAGAATGGGGAATGGAATGGAATTGTATGGAATGTGGAATGGAATGTAATGGAATGTGAAATTTAAAGTGGAATGGAATGTAATGGAATGTGGAAAGGAATGCTGAATGGAATGTGGAGTGGTATGTAAAGGAATGTGGAATGGACGGTGGAATTGAGTCTATTGGAATGAGTAATGGAATGTGCAATTGTATGGGATGGATAGTGTATTTTAATGTGAAAAGGAAAGGAATGAAACGTGGATTGGAATGTGGAATTGAATGGGCTGGTACGTGGAAAGGAAAGGGTAATGAAGTGTGGATTGTAATGGAATGGAATGGAATGGAAGGTGTAATGGAATGTTGAATGGAATGGTATGCAACCTGGAATGGAATGGAATGGAATGGAATAGAATGGTATGGCATGTGGAATGGAAGGGAATGGAATGTGGAATGGAATGTGGAAAGGAATGGGATGCAATGTGGAATGGAATCTGCAATGGAATGAAATGGAATGAGGAATGGAAGGGAATGGAATGGAATATGGAATGGAAGGAATGGATTGGAATGTGGAATGCAATGGAATGGAATGCAATGGAATGGAATGGGGAGTGGAATGGAATGGAATGGAATGTGGAATGGAATGGAATGTAATGTGGAATGGAATGTGGAATGGAATGGAATAAAATGTGGAAAGGAATCTGAAATGGAATGGAATGGGATGTGGAATGGAATGGAATGGAACTTTGAATGAAATGTGGCATAGAATGTGGAATGTAATGTGGAATTGATTGTAATGGAACGTGGAATGGAATGTGGAAAGGAACGTGGAATGGAATGTGTAAGGGAACGTGGAATAGAATGGAAGGGAACGTGGAATGGAATGTGGAATTAAATGTGTAATGGAATGCGGAATGGAATGGAAAGGAAATTGGAATGGAACGGAATGGAATTGTATGGAATGTGGAATGGAATGGAATGGAATTGAATGTGTAATGGAATATGTAATGGAATTTGGAATGGAATGGAATGTGGAATGGATTGGAATGGTATGTGGAATTGAATGTGGATTGGAATGTGGAACTGAATTGAATGGAAAGTGGAATGGAAAGGAATGGAATGTGGAATGGAATGCAATGGAATGTGGAATGAAATTGTACATGAAATGGAATGGTATGGAATGTGAAATGCGATATGGAATGTGGAAAGGAATGGAAATGGAATGTGGAAAGGAATGAGGAATGGAATGCGACATGGAATGGGGAATGGAATGTGAAATGGAATGTGTAATGGAATATGGAATGGAATGAAATGGAGCGTGGAATGGAATGGAATGGAATGTGCAAAGGAATGGAATGGAATGTAGAATGGAATGGATTGGAATGTTGAATGGTATGGAATGGAATGTGGAATAAAATGTGGAATGCAATGGAATGGAATGTGGAATGGAGTGGAATGGAATAGAAAGGAATATGGAATGGAATGGAATTTAATTTAACATGAAATGAAATGTGGAATGGAATGGAATGGAACATGGAACGGAACGAGGAATGGAACATGTATTGGAAAATGTAATGGAACGTGGAATGGGAAGTGGAAAGGATTGAGTAATGGAGTGGAATGGAATGTGGAGTGGAATGTGGAATGGAATGCGGAGTGGAATGTGGAATAGAATCTGGAATGGAATGTTGAATGGAATTGAATGGAAAGTGGAATAGAATGGAATGGAATGGAATGAGGAATTTAATGGAATGGAAAGTGGAATTGAATGGAACCGAATGTGGAATGGAATGGAATCTCAAATGGAATGGAATGGAATGTGGAATGGAATAGAATGGAATAGAATTTGCACTGAAATGGAATGGAATGGAACGGAAGGTAGAATGGAATGGAATGGAATATAATGTGGAATGAAATGTGGAATGAAAGGGAATGGATTGTGGAATGGAGTGGAAAGAAATTTGGAATAGAATATGGAATGGATTGTGGAATTGTATGTGGAATGGAAAGGAATGGAATGTGAAATGGAATGAAATGCGGAATCGAAGGTGGAATTGAATGGAATGGAATGTGAAATGGAATGGAACGGGATGTGGAATGGAATGTGGAATGGAATGGCCTGGAATGTGGAAAGGAATGGAGTGGAATATGGAATGTGATATGGGATAGAATGGAAAGGAATGTGGTGTGGAACGTGGAATGGAACGTGGAATAGAATGGAAAGTGGAATGGAATGGAATGTGGCATGCAATGGAATGGAATGGAATGGAATGTGGAATGGAATGTGGAACAGAAAGTAGAATCGAATGGAATGGATTGTGGAATGGAATGGAATGTAACGTGGAATGGAATGGAACCTGCAATGGAATGGAATGGAACGTGGAATGGAATGGAACCTGTAATGGAATGGAATGAAAGGTGGAATGGAATGGAATGGAATGTGGAAAGGAATTGAATGGAATGGAACGGAATATGAAATGGAATGCAATGGAAAAGAATGTAGAGTGGATTGGCATGGAAAGGAATGGAATTTGTACTGGAACGGAATGTGGAATGGAATGGAATGCAAAGTGGAATGGAATGGAATGGAATGTGGAATGGAAATTGAAATGGAAAGGAATGTGGAATGGAACGTGGAATGGAATGGAAAGGAATGGAATGGAATTTGGAATGGAATGGAATGCAATCTGGAATAGAATGGAATGGAATGCAATGCGAACAGGAATGCAATTGAAAGTGGAATTGAATGGAATTAAATATGGAATGGAATGGAAAGGAATGGAATGTGGAATGGAATGGAATGGAATATGGAATGGAATGTGGAATTGAATGCGGAATGGAATGTGGAATGAAATGGAATGGAAAGTCAAATGGAATGGAATGCGGGATATGGAATAAAATGGAATAAGGAATGGAATGGAATGAAAAGTGGAATGCAAAGGAAAGGATTGGAATATGGAATGGAATGACAAACGAAATGGAATGGAATGATGAACGGAATGGAATGGAAAGTGGAATGGAAAGGAGTGGAATGTGTAATGCAATTTGAAATGGATTGGAATGGAATGCAAGGTGGAATGGAATGGAATGGAATGTGGAAAGGAGTGGAATGGAATCTGGATGGCAACGAGGAATGGAATGGAATGGGATGTGGAATGGAATGTGGAATTGAATGGAATGGAATGGAATGGAACGTGGAATGGAATTGTATGGAATATGGAATGGAATGGAATGGAAAGCTGTGACAAATAGAATGGAATGGAATGTGGAATGCAATGGAATGGAATGGAATGTGAAAAGAAATGGAATTGAGTGTGAAATTGAATGGAACGGAATCTGGAAAGGAATGGAATGGAATGTGGAATGGAACGTGCAATGCAATGGAATGGAATGTGAAAAGGAATGTGGAATGGATTGGAATGGAATGTGGAATGGAATGGAACGTGGAATGTGGAATAGAAAGGAATGTGGAATGGAATTGAATGGAATATGGAATGCAATGGAAAGGAATGGAATGTGGAATGGAATGGAATGGAATAGAACGTGGAATGGAATGGAATTTGGAATTTGGAATGGAATGGAAAGTGGAATGGACTGGAATGGAATTTGGAATGTAATGGAAAGCAATGGAATGTGGAATTGAATGGAATGGAAAGTGAAATAGAATGTGGAATGCAAAGGAATGGAATGTGGAATGGAATGAGGACTGGAATGGAATGGAATGGAATTGAATTTGGAATGGAATGGAATAGAAGTAGGAATGGAATGTGGAATGAAATGTGAAATGGAATGGAATGGAGTGCAATGGGAAATGGAATGGAATGATATGGGGAATAGAACGGAAAGCAGTGCAATGGGAAATTTATTGGAATGGAATGTGGAATGGAATTTGGAATGGAATGGAACATTAAATGGAGTGCAATGGAACTTGGAATGGAATGTGGAATGCAATGGAATGGAATGGAATGTGAATAAGGATGGAATTGAATGGAAATTGGAATAGAATGGAATGGAATGGAATGGAATGTGGAATTGAATGTGGAATTCAAAGGAATGGAATGTGGAATGGAATGGAATGTGGAATGTGGAATGGAATGGAATGTGGAATGGTATGGAATGGAATGGAATGTGGAATGCAATGGAATATGGAATGGAAATTAATGGAAGGCGGAATGGAATGGAATGTGAAATGGAACGTGGAATGGAATGGAATGGAATGTGGAATGGAATGCAATGGAATGTAACGTGGATTGGAAAGTGTAATGGAATCGAATGGAATGGAATGTGGAATGGAATGTAGAATGGCACATGGAATGGAATCGAATGAAATGGAATGCAGAAAGAATTCTGGAATCAAACGTGAAATGGAATGGAATAGAATGTGAAATTGATTGGAATGGAATGTGGAATTGAATGGAATGAATTTTGTAATCAAATGGATTGGAACGCAAAATGGAATGTGGAAAGTTTTCGAATGGAATTTGGAACGGAATGTGTAATGGAATGTAATAGAATGGAATGTGAAATGGAATGTGGAATGGAATGTGGAATGGAATGGAATGGAATTCAATTGAATGTGCAATGGAAAGGAAGGAGGAATGAAAAGGAAAGGAATGTGAAATGGAGACTGAGTGGAATGTGGAATTGAATGTGGAAGGGAATGGAGTGTTGAATGAAAAGGAATGGAATATGGAATGGAATCGAATATGGATATGTAATGGAATGGAAAGGAATATGGAGTGGACGGGAGTGGAATGTGTAATGGAATGTAATGGAATGTGGAATGGAATGTGGAAAAAATGCAATGGAACATGGAATTAAATTGAACGTGGAATGGAGAGAAATGGAAAGTGAAATGGAACTTGGAATGAAATGGAAGGGAATGTGGAATGCAATGGAATGGAATGTGGAATGGAATGGAATGGAATGTGGAATGGAATGTAGAATAGAATTTAATGGAAAGTGGAATAGAAAGTGGAAAGGAATGGAATAGAATGGAATGGAATGTGGAATGTAATGGCCTAGAATGGAATGGAATTTGGAATAGAATTTGATGGAATCTGGAATGGAATGGAATGGAATATGGAGTGGAATAGAGGGGAATGTGGAATGGATTATGAAATGGAATGGAATGTGAACTAGAATGGATTGGAAAGTGGAATGGAATGTGGAATGGAATTGAATTGGATATGAATTTGAATGGAATGCAATGTGTAATGGAATAGAAAGGAATGTGGAACGGAATGTGAAATGAAATGGAATGGAATGTGAAATGGAATGGAATGGAATGTGGAATGGAATGGAATGGAATGTGGAATGCAACGGAAATGAACGGAATGTGGAATGGAATGGAATGGAATGGAATGGAATGTGGAATGGAATGGAATGTGGAATGTGGAATAGAATGGAATGTGGCATGGAAAGGAATGGAATGTGGAATGCAATGGAATGGAAAGTGTTAAGTAATGGAATGGAATGTAGAATGGAGTGTTGAATGCAATGGAAAGGAATGGAATGTGGAAAGGAATGGAATGGAATGTGGAATGGAATGGAGTGAAATGCGGAATGGAATGTGGAAAGATATGTGGAATGGAACGTGGAATGGAATGTTATGGAATGGAATTTGGAATGGAATGGAATGAGGAGTTTAATGGAATGGAATGGAAAGGCATGTGGAATGGAAAGTAATGGAATGTAATGGAAAGTGGAATGGAATGTGGAATGGAATGTAATGTAATGTGCTGTTGAATGTTGAATGGAATGCAGAACGTAATGGAATGTGGAATGGAATGGAATTGAATGTGGAATGGAATATAATGGAATGTGGAATGGAATGGAAAGAGGAATGTAATGGAACGGAATGGAAGGGAATGGAATGTGGAATGGAATGTGGAATGGAATGTGGAGTGGGATCTGCAATGGAATGTGGAAAGGAATGGAAAGGAATGGAATGGAATGTGGAATGAAATGTGGAATGGGATGTGGAATGAAATGTGGTTTGGAATGTGGAAAAGAATGTGGAATGGAACGTTAAATGGAATGTGGAATGGAATGTGGAATGGAATGAAAGGGAATGTGGAATGGAATATGGAATGGAACGGAATTAATGTGGAATGGAATGTCCAATGGAATGTGGAAAGGAAACTGGAACGGAAAGGAATGGCATGTGTAATTGTACGTGGAATGGAATGGAATGGAATGTGGAGCGGATCGTGGAATGGAACGTGGAACACAACGTGCAATGGATTGTGGAATGGAATGGAATGGAAGTGGAATGGAGTGGAAAGAAATGTGGAATGAAATGTGGAATGGAATGTGGAATGGAACGGAATGGAATGTGGAATGGAATGTGGAGTGAGGAGTGGAGTCGAATGTGGAATGGAACGGAATAAAAAGTGGAATGGAATTTGTAATGAAATATTGGAATGGAAAATGAATTGGAATGGAATGGTGTCTGGAATCCAATGTGGCATCGAAAGTGGAATGAAATGGGTTGGAATGTGGAACGGAGTGTGGTATGGAATGGAATGGAAAGTGGAATGGAAAGTTTAGTGGAACGTGCATTGGAACGCGGAATGGAATATGAAATGGAATGGAATATGGAATGGAATGGAATGGAATGTGTAATGGAATGTGAAATGAAATGTGGAATGGAATGTTGAATGGAATGGAATGGAAAGTGGAATGAAATGTCGAATGGAATGTGAAAGAGAACAAGGAATGCAATGTGGAAGAGAATGTGGAAGGGAACATGGAATGCAATGTGGAAGAGAATGTGGAATAGAATGTGGAACGGAATGTGGAATGGAAAGGAATGGAATGGAAAGTGGAATGGAAAGAATGGAATGTGGAACGGAAGGTGGAATGGAACGTGGAATGGAATGTGGAACGTAATGTGGAATGGGAAGGAATGGAATGTGGAATTGAATGGAAAGGAATATGGAATGGAATGGAAGGAAAATTGGAATGGAAAGAATGGAATTGAATTTGGACTGGAACGGAATGGAATGGAATTCTATGTGGAATGGGAAGGAATGGAATGGAATGTGGAAAGGATAGGAATGGAATGTGGAATGGAATATGGAATGGAATGTGGAATGGTATGTGGAATTGAATGCAAAGGAATGTGGAATGGAATTGAATGGAAAGTGCAATGGAATGCAGCTGAATATAATCTGGACTGGAACGGAAAGGAATGGATCAGAATGTGGATTGAAATGGAATGGAATGTGGAATGGAATGTGGAATGGAATAGAATGGAATGGAATGGAATATCGAATGAAATGGAATGCAAAGTGTACGGAATGGAATGGAATGTGGAATGGACAGTGGAATGGAATGGAATGTGTAATGGAATGTGGAATGGAATGAAATGTGGAAGGGAAGGTAGAAGGGAATGTGGAATGGAATGGAATAGAATGTGGAAAGGAATGTAGAATGAAACGGAATGGAATGAGGAATGCAAAGGGTAATGGAATGGAATGGAATGTGGAATGGAATGGAATGGAATGGAATGGAATGTGGAATGGAGTGGAATGGAATGGAATGTGGAATGGAGTGGAATGGAATGGAATGGAATGGAATGGAATGTGGAATGGAATGGAATGGAATGGAATGTGGAATGGAATGGAATGGAATGGAATGTGGAATGGAATGGAAAGGAATGAAATGGAATGTGGAATGGAATGTGGAATAGAATATGGAATGGAATCGAATGGAATGTGGAATGGAAAGGAATGGTATTTGGAATGGAATGGAAGTGAATGTGGAATGGAATGGAACGTGAAATGGAATGGAATGGAATGTGGAATGTGAAATGGAATGTGGAATGGAATGTGAAAAAGAATGTGGAATGGAATGTGATATGGAATGTGCAATGCATTGTGAAATGGAATGGGGAATAGAAAGCGGAATGGAGTGAAAGTGAATGTGGAATGGAACGGAATGGAAAGTGGAATTTAACGGAATGGAATGTGGAATGGAACATGGAATGGAATGGAATGGAATGTGGAATTGAATGGAATGGAATGATGGATGGAATGGAATGGAATATGGAATGGAATGGAATTGAATGTGGAATGGATCATGGAATGGAACATGGAATGGAACGTGGAATGGAATGTGTAATGGAATGGAATGGAATGTGCAGTGGAAGGGAATCAAATGCGAAATGGAAAGTGGAAAGGAATGTAAAATGGAATGGACTGGAAACTGGAATGGAATGGAGTGGAACGTGGAATGGAATTGAACGGCACGTGGAGTGGAATGGAATGGAAGTGAATGTGGAATAGAATGGAATTTAATATGGAATGGAATGGAATGTGGAATTGATAGGAATGGAATGTGGAATGGATTGGAATGAAATGTGGAATGGAATGGGATGGAAAGTGGAATGTGGAATGGAATGGAATGAAATGTGGTGTTGAATGTGGAATGGAACGTGGAATAGAATGGAACGTGGAATGGAATGGAATGAAATGTGGAATGGAATGGAATGGAATGTGTAATTTAATGGAAAGCTATGATGTGGAATGTGGAGTGGAATGGAATGGAATGTGGAAAGGAATGTGGAAAGGAATGGAATGGAACGTGGAACGGAATTGGAATGGAATGTGTAATCGAACGTGCAATGGAACGTGGAATGGAATGTAGAAAGGAATGAGTAAAGGATTGGAATGCAATGCGGAATGGAATGGAATGGAATGAAATGGAATGTAGAAATAAATGGAATGGAATGTTGAATGGAATGTTGAATGGAGTGGGATGGAATGTGGAATGCAATGCAATGGAATGGAATAGAATGGGGAATGGAATGGAATTGTATGGAATGTGGAATGGAATGTAATGGAATGTGAAATTTAAAGTGGAATGGAATGTAATGGAATGTGGAAAGGAATGCTGAATGGAATGTGGAGTGGTATGTAAAGGAATGTGGAATGGACGGTGGAATTGAGTCTATTGGAATGAGTAATGGAATGTGCAATTGTATGGGATGGATAGTGTATTTTAATGTGAAAAGGAAAGGAATGAAACGTGGATTGGAATGTGGAATTGAATGGGCTGGTACGTGGAAAGGAAAGGGTAATGAAGTGTGGATTGTAATGGAATGGAATGGAATGGAAGGTGTAATGGAATGTTGAATGGAATGGTATGCAACCTGGAATGGAATGGAATGGAATGGAATAGAATGGTATGGCATGTGGAATGGAAGGGAATGGAATGTGGAATGGAATGTGGAAAGGAATGGGATGCAATGTGGAATGGAATCTGCAATGGAATGAAATGGAATGAGGAATGGAAGGGAATGGAATGGAATATGGAATGGAAGGAATGGATTGGAATGTGGAATGCAATGGAATGGAATGCAATGGAATGGAATGGGGAGTGGAATGGAATGGAATGGAATGTGGAATGGAATGGAATGTAATGTGGAATGGAATGTGGAATGGAATGGAATAAAATGTGGAAAGGAATCTGAAATGGAATGGAATGGGATGTGGAATGGAATGGAATGGAACTTTGAATGAAATGTGGCATAGAATGTGGAATGTAATGTGGAATTGATTGTAATGGAACGTGGAATGGAATGTGGAAAGGAACGTGGAATGGAATGTGTAAGGGAACGTGGAATAGAATGGAAGGGAACGTGGAATGGAATGTGGAATTAAATGTGTAATGGAATGCGGAATGGAATGGAAAGGAAATTGGAATGGAACGGAATGGAATTGTATGGAATGTGGAATGGAATGGAATGGAATTGAATGTGTAATGGAATATGTAATGGAATTTGGAATGGAATGGAATGTGGAATGGATTGGAATGGTATGTGGAATTGAATGTGGATTGGAATGTGGAACTGAATTGAATGGAAAGTGGAATGGAAAGGAATGGAATGTGGAATGGAATGCAATGGAATGTGGAATGAAATTGTACATGAAATGGAATGGTATGGAATGTGAAATGCGATATGGAATGTGGAAAGGAATGGAAATGGAATGTGGAAAGGAATGAGGAATGGAATGCGACATGGAATGGGGAATGGAATGTGAAATGGAATGTGTAATGGAATATGGAATGGAATGAAATGGAGCGTGGAATGGAATGGAATGGAATGTGCAAAGGAATGGAATGGAATGTAGAATGGAATGGATTGGAATGTTGAATGGTATGGAATGGAATGTGGAATAAAATGTGGAATGCAATGGAATGGAATGTGGAATGGAGTGGAATGGAATAGAAAGGAATATGGAATGGAATGGAATTTAATTTAACATGAAATGAAATGTGGAATGGAATGGAATGGAACATGGAACGGAACGAGGAATGGAACATGTATTGGAAAATGTAATGGAACGTGGAATGGGAAGTGGAAAGGATTGAGTAATGGAGTGGAATGGAATGTGGAGTGGAATGTGGAATGGAATGCGGAGTGGAATGTGGAATAGAATCTGGAATGGAATGTTGAATGGAATTGAATGGAAAGTGGAATAGAATGGAATGGAATGGAATGAGGAATTTAATGGAATGGAAAGTGGAATTGAATGGAACCGAATGTGGAATGGAATGGAATCTCAAATGGAATGGAATGGAATGTGGAATGGAATAGAATGGAATAGAATTTGTACTGAAATGGAATGGAATGGAACGGAAGGTAGAATGGAATGGAATGGAATATAATGTGGAATGAAATGTGGAATGAAAGGGAATGTATTGTGGAATGGAGTGGAAAGAAATTTGGAATAGAATATGGAATGGATTGTGGAATTGTATGTGGAATGGAAAGGAATGGAATGTGAAATGGAATGAAATGTGAAATCGAAGGTGGAATTGAATGGAATGGAATGTGAAATGGAATGGAACGGGATGTGGAATGGAATGTGGAATGGAATGGCCTGGAATGTGGAAAGGAATGGAGTGGAATATGGAATGTGATATGGGATAGAATGGAAAGGAATGTGGTGTGGAACGTGGAATGGAACGTGGAATAGAATGGAAAGTGGAATGGAATGGAATGTGGCATGCAATGGAATGGAATGGAATGGAATGTGGAATGGAATGGATTGGAATAGGGAATGGATTGAGAAATGGAATGGAATGGAATGGAATGTGGAACTGAATGGAAAGAAATGTTGAATTAAATGGAACGGAATATAATGTGGAATGGAATGGAATGAAATGTGGAATGGAATGTGAAATGAAATGCAGTGGAATTGAATGTGCAATGGAATGGAATGTGGAATGGAATGGAATGGAATTTGGAATTCAATGGAATGCAATGCAATGTGGAACGCAATGTAGAAGCTGTTGGAATGGAATGTGGAACGCAATGGAACAGAATGTGGAATGGAATGGAATGGAATGTGAAATGCAATTGAATGGAATGAAAAGGAATGTGGAATGGAATTGAATGGAATGTGGAATGGAATGTAGGATGGAATGGAAAGGTAAGTGAATGGAATAGAATGGAATGTGGAATAGAATGTGGAATGGAATATGATGGAATGTGGAAAGGAATGTGGAATGGAATGTGGAAAGGAGTGAATGTGGAATGGAATGTGGAATGGAATGTGGAATGGAACATGGAATGGAAAGTTGAATGAAATGTGTAATGGAACGGAATGCTATGTGGAAAGGAATGCGGAACGGAATGGCATGGATTGTGGAATGGAATGAAATGGAATTTGCAATGTAATGTAAAATGAAATGGAATGGAATGTGGTGTGGAATGTGGAATGGAACTTGAAATGGAACATTGAACAAAATGTAACTTGTAATGGAATGCAATGGAAAGAAATGTGAAATGGAATGTGGAATGGAATGTGGGATGGAATGGGGAATGGAATGTGGAATGGAATTGAATAGAAACTGGAATTCAATGGAACAGAATGGAATGTGGAATCGAATGGAATGCAATGGCATGGAATACAATGTGGAATGGAATGGAATGTAACGTGGAATGGAATATGGAATTGAATGTGATAGAATATAGAATGGAATGTGATGCAATGTGGAATGTAATGTGGAAAAGAATGGAACGGAATGTGGAATGGAATGGAATGTATTTTGGAGTGGAAGGGAATAGAATGTGGAATGGAATATGGAATGTAATGGAATGTAATGCAATGGAATGTGGCATAGAATGGAAAGGAATGGTATGGAAAGTGGAATGGAATGCAATGGAATATGGAATGTTATTCGGAATGGAATGGAATGGAAAATAGAATGGAACGTGGAATGGAAAGTGTAATGGAACGTGCAGTGGAATGTGGAATGGAAGGTGTAATGGAATGAGTAATGGATTGGAGTGGAATATGGAAAGGAAGGGAATGGAATGTGGAATGGAATGTGGAATGGAATGTGGAAAGGAATGTGGAAAGGAAAGGACTGGAACATGGAAAGGAATGGAATGGAAATTGGAATGGAATGGAATGGAATGGAATGAGGAATGGAATGGAAGGGAACGTGGGATGGAATGGAATGGAGTGTGGAAGAGAATGGAACTGAGGGCAGAATGGAAAGGAATGGAATGTGGAATGGAATGGAATGGAATGGAATGTGAACTGAAATGGAATGCAATGGAACGGAATGTGGAATGGAATGGAATGCGGAATGGAATGTGGAATGCAATGGAATGGATTGTGGGATAGAATGGATTGGAATGTGGAAAGGAGTGGAATGGAATGGTATGGAATGCGGAATGGAACGGAATGGAATTGTACGGAATGTGGAATGCAATGGAATAGAATGTGGAATGGAATGGAATGGAACGTGGAATGGAATGTGGAATGGTTCGTGTAAAGGAACGCGCAATGGAACATGGAATGTAACATGGAATGGAATGAGTAATGTAATGGAATGGAATGTGGAATGGAAGGGAAACGAATGTGGAATGGAATGTGGAATGGAATGTGGATTGGAAAGTGGAATGCAATGGAAAGGTAGGTGGAAAGGAATGGAATGGAAACTTGAATGGAATGGAATGGAATGTGGAATGGAAGAGACTGGAATGAGGGGTGGAATGTGGAATGGAATATGGAGTGAAACGTGGAACGGAATAGAATGGAATGTGGAATGGAATGGAATGGAACGTAGAATGGAATAGAATGGAATTTGGAAAGCAATGGAATGGAATGGAATGTGGAAGGGAAAGGAATGAAGTATGGAATTGAATGGAATGGAATTACGAATTGAATGGAATGGAGTGGAATGTGCAATGGAATGGAATGGAATGTGGAATGGAATGGAATGGAATGTGGAACTGAATGGAATTCAATGTTTAATTGAATAAAATGGATCACGGAATGGAATGTGTAAAGGAATGGAATGGAATGAGGAATGGAAGGGAATGGAATGCGGAATGGAAAGTGGAATTGAATGGAAAGGAATAGAATTAAATGAGGAATGGATTGGAATGGAATATGGAATGGAATGGAATGTGGAATGGAATGTGGAATTGAATTGAATGGAATGTATAATGGAATGGAATGGAATGTGGAATGGAATGGAACGTTAAATGGAATGGAATTGAATGTGGAATGTGAAATGGAATGTGGAATTCAATGTGAAATGGAATGTGGAATGGAATGTGGAATGGAATGTGAAATGGAAAGTGGAATGAAATGTGGAATGGAATGAAATGAAACGTGGAATGGAATGGAATGGAACGTAGAATGGAATGCAAGGAACGAGGAATATAACGTGGAATGGAATGGAATGGAATGTGGAATGGAATGGAATGGAATGTGGGATGGAAAGGAATGGATTGTGGAAAGGAATGGAATAGATTGTGGAATGAAATGTGGAATGGAATGGAACGGAATGTGGAATGGAATGGAATGGTATGGAATGTGGAATTGAATGGAATGGAATGTGGAATGGAATGGAATGGAACGTGGAATGGAAAGTAGAAGGGAAAGTGGAATGGAACGTGCAAAGGAACTTGGAATGGAATGTGGAATGGAATGAGTTATAGAATGGAATGGAGAGTGGAAAGGAAGGGAATGGAATGAGGAATCTAATGTGGAATGGAAAGTGGAATGGAAAGTAGAATGCAATTTCATGGAACGTGGAATGGAGAGGAATGGAATGTGGAAGGGAATGGAATGGAGTGTGGAATGTAAGAGAATGGAATGCCGAATGGGATGTGTAATGGAATATGGAATGGAAAGTGGAACAAAATGGAAAGGAAAGTGGAATGGAATAGACAGGAACTTCGAATGGAATGGAATGGAATGTGGAATGGAATGGAATGGAATGTGGAATGGAATGCAATGGATCGTGGAATAGAATGTGGAGTGGAATGTGGAATGGAATCTGTAATGGAATGTGGAATGGAATGTGAAATGGAATGGAAGGAATGTGAAATGGAATGGAACGGAATGTGGAAAGGAATGTGGAATAGAATGCAAAGGAACGTGGAATCGAATGTGGAATGGAATGGAATGGGATGTGGAAAGGAATGTGGAATGGAATGGAATGTGGAATGGACTGTGGAATGGAAAGTGTAAAGGATAGTGGAATAGAATAGAATGGAATGGAATGGAATGGAATATGGAATGGAATGGAATGGAATGTGGAATGGAAAGGAATATGGAATAGAATGAAATGGAATAGAATGGATTGGAATGTGGAATGCAAAATTGAATGGAATCTGGAACGGAAAGTGTCATGGAATGGAATGTAAATGAATGGAAATTGGAATGGAACAGAATGGAATGTGGAATGGAATGTGGAATGGAATGGAATGGAATGGACTGTGGAATGCTATGGAATGGAATGGAATGGAATGTGGAATGAAATGTGGAATGGAATGTGCAATGGAATGCAATGTAATGAAATGGAATGTGGAATGGAATCTGGAACGGAATGTGCAATGGAATGTGGAATGTAATGGAATGGAATGTGGAATGAAATGTGCAATGGAATGTGGAATGTAATGTGGAAAGGAATGGAATGCAAAGTGTAATGGAATGGAATTTGATGTGGAATGTAACGTGGAAGTGAATGGAATGGAATGCAATTGAATGTGGAATGGAACGCCGAATGCAATGGAATGGAATGTGGAATGGAATGTGGAGTGGAATGCAATGGAATGGAATGTGGAATGGAATGGAATGGAATGTGGAATGGAATGGAATGGAATGTGGATTGGAATGGAATGGAAAGTGGAATGGAATGGAATGGGATGTGTAATGGAATGTGGAATGGAATGAGGAATGGGACATGGAATGGACTGTAATGAGTCGAGGAATAGAACATGGACTGGAAAGTGGAATGCATCGTGGAATGAAAGGATTGGAATGTGGAATGGAATGGAAGGTGGAATGGAATGGAAGGTGAAATGGAATGGAACGTGGAATGGAATAGAATGGAACGTGGAATAGAATGGAATGGAAAGTGGAGGGGAATGGAATGGAAAGTGGAATGGAATGGAAGGTGGAAAGGAGTGGAATGGAACGTGGAATGGAATTTGGAATGGAATGGAATGCAAACTGGAATGGAATACAGCGTGGAATTCAATGCGGAATGGAATGTGGAAGGGAATGTGGAATGGAATGAAATGGAATTTGGAATGGAATGTAGAACAGAATGGAATGGAGTGGAATGGAATGGATTGTGGAATAGATTGTGGAATGAAACATGGAATGGAATTGAGTTGGTCGTGGAATGGTATGGAAAGTGGAATGGAATGGAATGAAACGCGGAATGGAAAGGAATGGAATGAAGAATTTATTACAATGGAATGTGGAATGGAATGGAAAGGAAAGTGGAATGGAGAGGAAAGTGCAATGGAGTGGAATGGAAATTGGAATGGAATGTGGAATGGAATGGAACAGAATGGAATGCAAAGTGGGATGGAATGGAAAGTGGAATGGAATGTGGAATGGAATGGAATGGAATGTGGAATGGAATGTGGAATGGAAAATAATGGAATGTGGAATGGAAGGGAATGTGGACTGGAATGTGAAATGGAATGGTATGGGATGTGGAAAGGAATGAAATGTGGAATGGAACGTGAAATGGAATGGAATGAGAAGGAATGGAATGTGGAATGGAATGTGGAATGGAACGTGAAATGGAATGGAATGGAATTGAGAATGTATAATGGAATGGAATGTGGAATGTGGAAGAGAATGGAATGTGGAATGGAATGGAAAGGAATGTGGAATGCAAAGGAAGGGAACGGAATGTGGAAGAGAATGTAATGTGGAAAGGAATGGAAAGGAATGTGGAATGCAATGGAAGGGAATGGAATGTGGAATGCAATGGAATGGAATGGAATGTGTATTGGAATGTGAAATGGAAAGGATTGGAATGGAATGGAATTTGGAATGGAATGGAATGGAATGAATTTGAGAATGGAATGCAAAGGAGTGGATTGTTGAATGGAATGGAATATAAAGTGTAATGGAATGGAATGGAATGTTTAATGGAATTGAATGGAATGTGAAATGCAATGGAATGCAAAGGATTCTGGAATAGAAAGAAATGGAATGGATTGAGGAATGGAATGGAATGGAATGGAATGGAATGGAATGGAATGGAATGGAATGAAATGTGGAATGGAATCTGCAATGGAATGTGGAATGGAATGGAATGTTGAATGGCATGCAATATAATGGAATGGTATTTGAAATGGAACGCGGAATGGAATGTGTAATGAAACGGAATGGAAAGGAATGGTATTTGGAATGGTATGGAATGGAATGGAATGGAATGAAATGTGGAATGGAATGGAATGGAATGTAGAATGGAACACAATGGCATGGGGAATGGTATGTGGAATGGAATGGAGTGGAATATGGAATGGATAGTTGAATGGAATGGAGTGGAATGTGGATTGGAATTTTGTGGAATGTGGAATTGAATGTGGAAAGGAATGCAATGTGGAATGGAATTTGGAATGGATTGGAATGGAATGTGGATAGGAATTTAAGGGAATGGAATGTGGAATGGACGGGAATGGAATGTGGAAATGAATGGAATAGAATAGAATGTGGAATGGAATGTGAAATGGAATGGAATGGAATGTGGAATGGAATGAATTGAAATGTGGAATGGAATGAAAATGAATGTGGAATGGAATGTGGAATGGAATGGAATGAAATGTGGGAAGAAATGAGGAATTGAATGGAATGGAACGCGGAATGGAATGGAATGAAATGTAGAATGGAACGGTATGTAATGGAAGGTGGAATGGAATATGGAATGGAATGGAATGGAATGTGGAATGGAATGAAATGGAATATTGAATGGAATAGAATGTGGAATGAAATGGAATGCAATGGAATGTGGAATGGAATTGAACGGAATGTGGCATGGAATGGAATGGAATGCAATATGGAATGGAATGGAATGGAATGGAATGAAAGGTGGAATGGAACGGAATGGAATGTGGAATGGAATGGAATGGAATGTGGAATGGAATGTGGAATGGAATGTGGAATGGAATTGAATGGAATGTGGAATGGAATGGAATTGAATGGAATGAAATCTGCAATGGAACGTTGAATGGAATGGAATGGAATGTGGAATGGAATGGAATGGAATGGAATGAAAGGCAGAATGGAACGGAATGGAATGTGTAATGGAATGGAATGGAATGTGGAATGGAATGTGGAATGGAATGTGGAATGGAATGGAATGAAATCTGCAATGGAACGTAGAATGGAATGAAATGGAATGTGGAATGAAATGGAATAGAATTTCGAATTGAATTCACTGGAATGTAATGTGGAATGCATTGGAATGGAATGTGGAATGAAACGGGGAATGGAATGGAAAGGAAAGTGGAATGGAACGTGGAATGGAATGTGTAATGGAAAGGAATTTGAAATGGAATGGAATGGAATGAGGAATGTTATATGGAATAGAATGGAATGGAGTGAAATGGAATTTGGAATGTAATGAAGTGGAATGGAGTGTGGAATGGAATTGAATGGAAAGGAATGGAATGTGGAATGGAGTGAAATGGAATCTGGTAAGTAATGGAATGGAATGGAATGTGGATTGGAATCGAATGGAATGGAATGCAATGTGAAATGGCATGTAACGAAATGTGAAATGGAATGCAATTGAATGTGGAATGAAATGGAATGAAATATGGAATGGAATGCGAAATTGAATGGAAAGGGATTGAATGTGAACTAGAATGGAATGGAATGGAATGTGGAATGGAATGGAATAGAATGGGGAATGGAACTTCGAAAGGAACCTAGAATGGAATGGAATGGAAGGTGGAATGGAATGAAATGGAAGTTGGAATGGAATGGAATGGAATGGAATGGAATGCAATGTGGACAGGAATGTGGAATGGAATGGAACGGAACGAGGAATGGAATGTGGAATGGAATGTGGAATGGATTGTGGAATGGAATGGAATGGAATGTGGAGTGGAATGGAATGGAGTGCAATGTGCAATGTCATGGAATGGAATTAGGAATGGAATGTGGAGTGGAATGAATTGGAATGTGGAGTGGAATGTGGAATGGAATCTGGAATGGAATGGAGTGGAATGTGGAAGGCAAAGGAAGGGAGTGGAATGTGGAATGAAATGGAATGTGTAATGGAATGTGTAATGGAATGAAATGGAATGTGGAATGGAATGGAATGGAATATGGAACGGAATGGAACATAACGTGGAATGGAAGGTGGAAACGAATGTGGAATGGAAAGTGGAATGGAATGGGATAGAAAGTGGAAACGAATGGAATGGAATGTGGAATCGTACGTGGAATGGAAAGTGGAATGGAATGGAATGGAATGTGGAATGGAATGAAATGGAAAGCAATGGAATGCAATGTGGAATTTAATGGAATACAATGTGGAAAGTAAAGGAATGGAATTTCTAATGGAATGAGGAATGTAATGGAATGGAATGTGGAATGGAACGTGGAATGGAAAGTGGAATGGAATGGAATGGAATGGAAAGGAATGGAATGGAATGCAATGTGGAATGGAATGGAATGGAACGTGGAATGGAACGTGGAATGGAATGTGGAATGCAGTGTGGAATGGAGTGGAATGGAATGTGGAGTGTAATGGAATGGAGTGCAAAGTGCAATGGCATGGAATGGAATGAGGAATGGAATGTGGAATGGAATGAATTGGAATGTGGAGTGGAATGTGGAATGGAATCTGGAAAGGAATGGAGTGGAATGTGGAAAGGAAAGAATGGAGTGGAATGAGGAAAGGAATGGAATGGAATGTGGAATAGAATGTGCAATGGAATGAAATGGATTGTTGAATGGAATGTTCATTGGAAAGAAATGGAATATGGAACGGAATGGAATCTAACGTGGAATGGAAGGTGGAAACGAATGTGGAAAGGAAAGTGGAATGGAATGGGAAGGAAAGTGGAAAGGAATGGAATGGAATGTGGAATCGAATGTGGAATGGAAAGTGGAATCGAATGTGGAATGGAAAGTGGAATGGAATGGAATGGAAAGTGGAAAGGAATGGAATGGAATGTGGAATGGAACGTGGAATGGAATAGAATGCAATGTGGAATGCAACGGAATGGAGTGTTTAATGGAATGGAATGGAATGTGGAATGGAATTTAATGGAATTCAATGGAATGTTGAATGGAAAGGAATGGAATGTGAAATTGAATGTGGAATGGAAGGTGGAAAGGAACGAATTGGAATGTGGAATGGAATGTCAAATGGAATGGCGTGGAATCAGAAATGTTATGGAATGGAGAGGAATATGGAAAGGAAAGGAATGGAATGTGGAATGGAAAGTGAAATGGAAAGGAGTGGTATGTGGAAAGGAATGTGGAATGGAACGAAATGGAACGAGGAATGGAATGTGGAATGGAATGTGGAATGAATGGAATGAAATATGGAATGGAATGTGGAATGGAAGGGAATGGAATGTGGAATGGAAGGGAATGGAATGTGGAATGGAAGGGAATGGAATGGAATGAGGAATGGAATGGAACGGAATGGAATGCAATGTGCAATGAAATGGAATGGATTGGAATGTAGAATAGAATGTAGAATGAATATGGAATGCAATGGGGAATGTAATGGAATTTGGAATGCAATGTGGAATGTTATGGATTGTAATGGAATGTAGAATGCAATGGAAAGCAAATGAATGGAATGTGGAATATAATGGAATAGAAAGGAATGGAATATGTAATGGAATGAAATGTAAAGTGGAATGGAATGGAAAGGAATGGAATGCGGAATTGAATGGTATGTAATGCAGAATGGAATGCAAATAAATATGTAATGGAATGGAATGGAATGTGGAATGGAATGTTTGTTAAATGGAAGTGAATGGAACGTGGAATGGAATGTGGAATGTATTGGAATGGAATATGGAAAGGAATTTGGAATGGAATGTGGAATCAAATGTGGAAAGAATGAAATGCAATATAGAATGGAATGTCAAATGGAATGTGCGATGTGATGGAAAATATTATGGAATGGAATGGAATGGAATGTGCCATGGAATGTAATGTAATGTGGAATGGAATGTGAAATGGAATGCAATGGAATGTGGAATGGAATGGAATGGAATGTTTAATGGAATGGAATGGAATGTGGACCGGAATGGAAAGGAATGGAATGGAATGTGAAATGGAATGGAATGAAATGTGGAATGGAATTGAATGCATTGTAGAATGGAACAGAATGGAATGGAATGGAATATGGAACGGAATGGAATGTAATGAAATGGAATGGAATGTGGAATGAAATGTGCTATGGAATGTAATGTAATGTGGAATGGAATGGAATGGATAGTGGAATGGAATGGAATGAAGTATGGAATGCAACGGAATGGAATGGAAGGGAATACGGAATGGAATGTGGAATGGAAAGGAAAGGAATATGGAACCGAATGGAATGAAAAGTGGCATGGAATGGAATGGAAAGTGGAATGGAATGGAACGGAAATGTGAAAAGGAATGGAATGGAATGTGGAATGGAATGGAATGGAATGTCGAATGGAATGAAATGGAACGGGGAATGGAATGTGGAATGGAATGGAATGGAACGTGGAATGGAACGTGGAATGGAATTGAATGGAATGGAATGTGGAATGGAAGGGAATGGAAAGTGGAATGGAATGGAATGGAATGGGATGGAATGGAATTTGAAGTGGAATGGAATGGAATGTTGAATGGAAATCAATGGAATGTGGAAAGGAATGGAATGGAGTAGAATGTGGAATGGAATGGAATGTGAAATGGAATTTGGAATGGAATGTGCAATGGAATGTGCAATGGAATGAATTGAAGTGGAATGTGGAATGAAATGGAATGGAATGTGGAATGGAATTTGGAATGGAATGTTCCATGAAAGACTGAATGCAATGTGCAATGGAATGTGGAACGGAATAGAGTCAAATGTGGAATAGAATGTGGGATAGAATGTGGAATAGAATGTGGAATAGAATGGAATGTAATGGAATGTGGAATTGAATTGATTGGAATATGGAAACGAATTCAATGGAATGTGGAATGGAATGTGAAATGGAATGGAATGAAATGTGGAATGGAATGTGGAATGGATTGTGGAATGGAATGGAATGAAACATGGAATCGAACATGGAATGCAACGTGGAAAGGAACGTGGAACAGTATGTGGAATGTAACGTGGAATGGAATGTGGAATGGAATGTGGATTGGAACGTGGAATGGAACGTGGAATGGAAAGTGGGACGGAAGGTGGAATGGAACCTGGATTGGAATGGAATGGAACGTGGAGGTCAAAGTGGAATGGAACGTGGAATTGAAAGAGGAATGGAACGTGGAATGGAACGCGGAATGGAACGCGGAATGCAACGGGATTCAATCTGGAATGGAATGGAAAGGAAGGTCGAATGGAATGGAATGGAATGTGGAATGGATTGTGAAATGGAATGGAATGGAATGTGGAGTGGAATGAAATGGAATGTGAAATGGAATGTGGAATTAAATGGAATGGAATAGAATACAGAAAGGAATGTAATGGAATAGAATGGAATGGAATGGAATGTTGAGTGGAACAGAATACAACGTGGAATGGAATTTGGAATGGAATGGAATGGAATGTAGAATGGAATAGAATGGAATGTGGAATGGATTGGAATGGAATGTGTAATGGAGTGGAATAGAATGGAATGGAATTGAAATTGACATGGAATGTAATGGAATGTGGAATAGAATGTGCAATGGAATGTGGAATGGGATGGAATGGAGAGGAATGTGGAATGGAATGGAATGGATTGTGGAATGGAATGTGGAATGGAATGTTCAATGTAATGTGGAAAGGAATGTGCAATGGAATGTGGAATGGCATGTAGTGAAATGTGGAATAGAGCGTGGCATGCTATGGAATGGAACGCGGAGTGGAAAGCGGAATGGAAAATGAAATGTAAGGTGTAATGGAACGTGGATTGGAAAGGGGAATGGAATGGAAAGCATTGTGGAATGGAATGGAAAGCATTGTGGAAAGTAATGGAAAGGTAGGTGGAATGGAATGGAATGGAATATGGAATGGAATGGAATGGAATGGAATGGAATGGAATGTGGAAAGGAATGGAATGGAATGGAATGGAAAGAATGTGGAGTGGAATGGATTAGAATGTGGAATAGAATGTGGATTGGAATTGAATTGAATTTGTAATGAAATGCGGAATGGAATGGAAAGCAACATGGAATGGAATCGAATGCAATGTGGAATGGAAAGGAATGGAATGGAATTTGAATGGAATGGAATGGAATATGGAATGGAATGGAATAGAGTGGAATGTGGAATGGAATGGAATGGAATATGGAATGTAACGGAAAGGAATGGAAAGGAGTGGAAAGTGTAATTGAATGGAATGGAAAGAGGCTTGGAATTTGTAATGAAATGTTGAATGAAATGTAGTGGAATGTGGAATGGAATGTGGAATGGAATGGAGTGGAGTGTGGAACGGAATGGAATGGAATGTTAAATGGAATGTAATGTGGAATGGAGAGTGGAATGGAATGGAATGTGAAATGGAATGGAATGTGGAATGGAATGGAATGGAATGTGGAGTGGAATGGAATGGAGTGGAATGTGGAATGGAATGGAATGGAATGTGTAATGGAATGTGGAATGGAATGTGCAATGGAATGTGGAATCAAATGTGGAATGGAATGGAATGGAATGTGGAATGGGATGTCTAATGGAATGTAATGGCCGTTGGAATGGAACGTGGAATGGAATCGAATGGAATGTGGAATGGAATATGCAATTGAATGGAATTGAACGTGGAATGGAATGGAATGTGGAATGGAATGTGGAATGGAATGGAATGGAGTGGAATGCTGAATGGAATGAATAATGGAATGTGGAATGCAATGTGGAATGGAATGGAAAGTGGAATGGATTGAGGAATGGAAAGGAATGGAATGTGGAATGGAATTTGGAAGGGAATTTAATGGAATGGATTGGAATGTGCAATGGATAGGAATTCCTAATGGAATGTGGAATGGAATGGAATGGAATTTGAAATGCAATGTGGAATGGAATGTGGAATCTAATGAAGAAGGCAATGGAATGCAATATGGAATGGAATGTAGAATGGAATGTGCAATGGAATGGAATGCAATGTGAAATGCAATGGAATGGAATTTGCAATGGAATGGAATGGAAGGTGGACTGGAATGGAATGGAATGGAATGGAATGTGAAATGGAATGGAATGAAATGTGGAATGGAATTGAATGGAATGTGGAATGGAATGGAATGGAATGGAGAATGGAACATGGAGTGGAATGAATTCTAGAATGGAATGTGGAATGGAAAGTGGAATGGATTGTAGAATGGGATGTGGAATGGAATGGAATGGAATGTGGAATGTTATGTGGTATGGAATGGCATGTGGAATGGAATGGAATGGAATGTGGAATGTTATGTGGTATGGAATGGCATGTGGAATGGAATGGAATAGAATGGAATGGAAGGGAATACGGAATGGAATGTGGAATGGAAAGGAAAAGAATGTGGAGTGGAATGGAAAGGAAAGGAATGTGGAATGGAATGGAATGGAATGTGAAAAAGAATGGAATGGAATGTGGAATGGAATGGAATGGAATGTGAAAAGGAATGGATTGGAATGTGGAATAGAATGGAATTGCACGTGGAATGGAATGGAATGGAAAGTGGAATGTAACGTGGAACGGAATGGATTGTGGAATGGAATGGAATGGATTGTGGAATGGAATGGAATGGAATGGAATTTAATATGGAATTGAATGGAATGGAATGGAATGGAATGGAATTTAATATGGAATGGAATGGAATGGAATGGAATGGAATTTAATATGGAATGGAATGGAATGGAATGGAAGGCTATACGGAATGGAATGTGGAATGGAAAGTAAAGGAATGTGGAATGGAATGTGGAATGGAATGGAATGTGAAAAGGAGTGGAATTGAATTTGGAATGGAATGGATGGGAATGTGAAAAGGAATGGAATGGAATGTGGAATGGAATGGAATGGAATGTGGAATTGAATGAGGAATTGAATGGAATGGAATGGGGAATGGAATGGTATGGAATGTAGAATGAAACATGGAGTGTAATGAATTGTAGAATGAAATGTGGTATGGAATGTGGAATGGAATTGAATGGAATGTGGAGTGGAATGGGATGGAATGGAGTGGAATATGAAATGGAATGGAATGGAATGTGAAATGGAATGCAATGGATTGTGGAATGGTATGTGGAATGGAATGTGAAATGGAATGGAATGGAATGTGTAATGGAATGGTATGAAATGTGGAATGGAATGTGAAATGGAGTGGAATGGGATGTGGAATGGAATGGAATGGAAAGTGCAATGGAATTGAACGGACTGTGGAATGGAATGGAATGGTATGTAGAATGGAATGTGGAATGGAATGGTATTTAATGTGGAATGTAATGTGGAATGGAATGGAATGGAATTTGGAATGGAATTGATTGGACTGTGGAATGGAATGGAATGGAATGTGGAATGGAATATAATATGTAAAGGAATGGTATGGAATGTGGAATGGATTGGAATGGATTTGACTGGAGTGGAATCTAACGGTGTGGAATGGAATGGAGTTGGGGGTAGTGTGGTGAAGTTGAGTGGATTGGAGTAAAGAGGAAAGAGATGGAGTAGAATGGAGTAGAATGGAATGGAGTGGAGTGGTTTTGAGGGGACTGCATTGGAATGGATCTAAAGGGAATGAAAAGAATTGGAAAGTAGTGGAGTGGAGACTGGTGTGGTGTCTTGGAATGGATTTGATGGAATGGCGATGAGTGTAGTAGTGAGGAGTGGAATTGAGTTGAGTGGAATAGAGTGGAGAGGAGAGGAATGTCATGAAATGGAGTAGAATGCAATGGAAAGGAGAGGAGTGGAAAGGAATATAATGGACTGGAGTGCAGTGGAGGATAGTGGGGTAGATTGGACTGGAATGGAGTGCAATGGAATGGATTGAAGTGGAATGGAGTGGAGTGGAATGGAAGGGAGTGGAATTGAGTGGAGAGGAGTTGCGTGGAGTGGAGGGAAATGGAGAGGAGTGGAATGGAATCGAGTGGAGTAGATTGGAATCGAATTTAATGGAATGGATTGGAGATGAATGGAGTGGAGTCGAGTAGAATGGAGTGGATTGGAATAGAATGGAATGGAATGGAGTGGACTGTAATTGAAATGAGTGCAGTGGAGTGGAATAGAATGGAATGGAATGGAGTGGACTGTAATTGAAATGAGTGCAGTGGAGAGGAATGGAGTTGAATGCAGAGAAATGGAATGTAGTGGAATGGATTTGACTGGAGTAGAATGGAGAAGAGCAGAATGGAATGGAATGTAGTGGAATGGATTGGAATGGGATGGAGTGGAATGGAGTGTAGTGGAGTGGAAAGGATTGGAATGGGATGGAGTGGAATGGAGTGTAGTGGAGTGGAAAGGATTGGACTGGAATGGAGTTGAGTGGAAAGGAATGGAATGGAATGGAGTGGATTTCTGTGGAGTCAAGTGGAATGGAACGGAATGGAATGAAGGGGAATGGAATAGAATGGAGTGGAGTGGAAAGGAATGGCATGGAATGGAGTGGAGTGGAGTAGAGTGGAAAGGAGTGTTGCGGAACAGAATGTAGTGGAATGGAATCTAATGCAGAGGAATGGAGTGGAATGGAATAGAACAGAATGGACTGGAGTGGAATTGAATGGATTGGAATGGAGTGGAATGAAACTGAGTGGAGTGTAATGGAATGGAATGAAAGAGAATGGAGTGCAGTGGATTGGATTGGAGTGGTCTGCAGAGGAATGGCATCAAACTGAATTGAGCAGAATGAAATTAAATGGATTGGAGTGGAGTGGTTTAGAACAGAATGGAATGGAGTTGAGTGGAATAGAGTGGAATGGAATGCATTGGAATGGAGTGGAATATAATTGAGTGGAGTTAAGTGGAATAAACGGGAATGGTGTGGAATGGAATTGAATTAAGTGAAATGGAATAGAATGGAATGGAGTGGAATGGAATGCAATGGAGTAGACAGGAGTGGAATCTAATGGAGTGGAATTTTATGGAGTGGGGTGTAATGGAGTGGATTAGAGTGGATTGGAGTAAAGTGGAAGGAAACGGAGTGGAATGGAGTAGAATGGAATGGAGTGGAGTGGATTTGTGTAGAGTGCAGTGGATTGGAGGGAAATTGAATGAAACAGATTGGAATGGAGTGGAGTGGAGATTGGTGGGGTGTCATGGAATGGATTTGATGGAACGGAGAGAGTGTTGTAGAGTGGAGTGGAATGGAGTGGAGTGGAAAGGAATGTGATGGAATGAAGTAGAATGATATTGAATGTAGTTCAGTGGAAAGGAATAGAATGGAGAGGAATACAGTGGAGTGGAGTGGACTGGAAAGGATTGCAATGGAATGGATTGGAGAGGAATGGAGGAGAGTGGAATGGAATGGAACGGAGTTGAGTGCAGAGGAGTGGCGTGGAATGGAGTGCAATAGAGTGGAGTGGAATGGAGTGGAGCGGAATGGAATCGAATGTAATGGAATGCAGTGGAGTTGATTGGTGTGGAGTCGAGTAGAATGGAGTGCAGTGGCATAGAATGGAATGGAATGGAGTGGACTGGAGTTGAGTTGAGTGGAGTGGAGAGGAATGGAGTTGAATGGAAAGAAATGGATTGTAGTGGAATGGATTTGACTGGAGTAGAATGGAGAAGAGTGGAATGGAATGGAATGGAGTGGAATGGAGTGGATTGGAGTGGAAAGAATTGGAATGGAATGGAGATAAGTGGAAATTAATGGAATGGAAAGGAGTGGATTTGAGTGGAGTGAAGTGGAATGGAAATGAATGGAATGAATGGGAATGGAATAGAATGGAGTGGAGTGAAATGGAATGGCAGGGAATGGTGTGGAGTGGAGTGGAGTGGAGTGGAGTAGAGTGGAAAGGAGTGTTGCGGACTGGAATGCAGTGGAATGGAATCTAATGCAGAAGAGTGGAGTGGAATGGAATGGGATGGAAGGGACTGGAGTGAAGTGGAATGGAGTAGAGTGGAGTGGAACGAAACTGAGTGTAGTGGAAGGGGATGGAATGAAAGGGAATGGAGTACAGTGTAATGGATTGGAGTGGCGTGGAGAGGAATGCCCTCGAAATGAATGGAGCAGAATGAAATGGAATGGATAGGAGTGGAGTGGATTGTGACGGAAGGGAATGGAGATGAGTGGAATAGTGTGGAATGGAATGCAATGGAATATAATTGAGTGGAGTTAAGTGGAATGAAGAGGAATGTATGGGAACGGTGTGGAATGGAATTGAATGAAGTGAAATGGAATGGAATGCAATGGAGTGGAATGGAATAGAATGGAGAGGACTGGAGTGGAACCTAATAGAGTAGAATGAAATGGAGTGGGGTGTAATGGAGTGGATTTGAGTGGATTGGAGTAAAGTGGAAAGAAACAGAGTAGAATGGAGTAGAATGGCATGAAGTGGAGTGGATTTGGGTGGAGTGATGTGGACTGGAGCGAAATGGAATTTAATGGATTGGAATGGAGTGGAGTGGAGATTGGCGGGGTGTCATTGAATGGATTTGATGGAATGGAGTTGAGAGTAATAGAGTGGAGCGGAATGGAGTGGAATGGAATGGAGTGGAGTGTAAAGGAATGTCATGGAATGGAGTAGAATGCAATGGAATGGAGTGGAGTGGAAAGGAATAGAGTGGAGTGGAGTGCAGTGGAGTGGAGTGAAGTGGAGTGGACTGGAATGGAATGGAGTTGAGTGGATAGGAGTGTCGTGGAATGGAGTGAAATGGAGTGGAGTGGAATGGAATGGAGTGGAGTGGAATGGAATGGAGTTGAATGGAGTGGACGGGAGTTGAATTGAGATGAGTGGAGAGGAATGGAGTTGAATGGAAAGAAATGGAATGTAGTGGAATAGATTTGACTGGAATAGAATGGAAAGAGTGGAATGTAGTGGAATGGAATGGAATAGGATGGAGACGAATGGAGTGGAGTGGAGTGGAAAAGATTGGAATGGAATGCAGTTGATTGGAAAGGAATAGAATGGAAAGGAGTGGATTTGAGTGGAGGGAAGTGGAATGGAATGGAATGGAATGAAGGGGATTGGAATAGAATGGAGTGGAGTGGAATGGAATGGCATGGAAAGGAGTGAAGTCGAGTGGAGTGGAGTGGAGTAGAGTGGAAAGGAGTATTGCGGATTGGAATGTAGTGGAATGGAATCTAATGCAGACGAATGGAGTGGAAAGGAATTGAATGGAATGGAATGGACAGGAGTGGAGTGGAATAGACTGGAGTGGAGTGGAATGAAACTGTGTGGAGTGTAAAGGAATGGAATGAAAGGGAATGGAGTGCAGTGGAATGGATTGGAGTGGCGTGGAGAGGAATGGCATCGAACTGAATGGAGCAGAATGAAATGGAATGGATTGGACTGGAGTGGCTAGGAATGGAATGGAATGGAGTCGACTGGAATAGAGTGGATTGGAAAGCAGTGGAATTGAGTGGAATATAATTGAGTGGAGTTAAGTGGAATGGAGTGGAATTTACGGGAACGGTGTGGAATGGAATTGAATGAAGTGAAATGGAATGGAATGGAGTGGAATGTAATGGAATGGATTGGACTGAAGCTGAATCTAATGGAGTGGAATGGAATGGAGTGCGGTGTAATGGAGTGGACTTGAGTGGATTGGAGTAAAGCAGAAAGAAACGGAGTAGAATGGAGTAGAATGGAATGGATTGGAGTGGATTTGAGTGGAGTGCAGTGGATTGGAGCGAAATGGAATGAAAAGAATTGGAATGGAGTGGAGTGGAGATTGCTGGGGTGTCACAGAATGGATTTCATGGAATGGAGTTGAGTGTAATAGTGAGGAGTGGAATGGAGTGGAGTGGAATGGAGTGGAGTGGAATGGATTGGAGTGGAAAGGAATGTCATGGAATGGAGTGGAATGCAATGGAAAGGAGTGGAGTGGAAAGGAATAGAATGGAGTAGAGTGTAGTGGAGTGGAGTGGAGTGGATTGGACAGGAATGGGGTGCAATGGAATGGATTGGAGTGGAATTGAGTGGAGTGGAATGGAATGGAAGGGAATTGAGTGGAGAGAAGTGGCGTGGAATGGAGTGAAATGGAGTGGAGTGGAATGGAAAGGAATGGAGTGAAATGGATTGGAGTGGAATGGAATCGAATGTAATGGAATGGATTGGAGTCGAGTAGAATGGAGTGGAGCGGAATAGAATGGAATGGGATGGAGTAGACTGGAGTTGAATTGAGTGGAGTGGAGAGGAATGGAGCTGAATGGAGAGAAATGGAATGTAGTGGAATGGATTTGACTGGAGTAGAATGGAGAAGAGTGGAAGAGAATGGAATGTAGTGGAATGGATTGGAATGAGATGGAGTGGAATGGAATGGAGTGGAGTGGAAAGGATTGGAATGGAATGGAATTGAGTGGAAAGCAATGGAATGGAATGGAGTGGATTTGAGTGGAGTGAAGTGGAATGAACGGAATGGAATGAAGGGGAATGGAATAGAATGGAGTGGAGTGGAATGGAGTGGCATGGAATGGAGTGGAGTGTAGTGGAGTGGAGTGGAGTAGATTGGAAAGGAGTGTTGCAGACTGGAATGTAGTGGAATTGAATGGAATGTGAAATAGAATAGAATGGAATGGAACATTGAATGGAATGGGATGGAATGAGGAATGGAATGGAATGGAATGCAGTATGGAATGGAATGCAATGTGTAATGGAATGGAATGGAAAGCAGAATAGAATGGAATGGAATGTGGAATAGAATGGAATGGATTGGAATGGATTGCGGAATGGAATGGAATGGAATGTGGAATGCAATGGAATGCAATGGAATGTGGAAATGAACGGAATGGGGTGTGGTATGGAATGGAATAGAAGGTGGAATGAAACGGAATGGAACGTGCAATAGAATCTGTAATGGAATGTGGAATGGAATGTGGAATGGAATTGAATGGAATGTGGAATGGAATGGAGTGGAATGTGGAATAAAATGGAATGGAACGGAATGTGGAATAGAATGGAAAGGAATGGAATGGAATCCGGAATCAAATGGAGTGGAATCTGGAGTGCAAAATAATGGAATGGAATGTGAAACTGAATGGAAGGGAACGTGGAATGGAAAGTGGAAAGGAATGTAGAATGGAAAGGAATATAAGGTGAAATGGAATGTGGAATGGAATGTGAAATGCAATGTGGAATGGAATGTTGAATGGAATGTGGAAGAGAACATGGAATGGAATGGAATGGAATGTAGAATGCAATGTGGAATGGATTGGAAAGGAATGTGGAATGGAATGTGTAATGGAACATGAATGGAAAGGAATGGAATGTGGAATGGAATGTGGAATGAAATGGAAAGGAATGTGGAAAGGAATGTGGGATGGATTGGAAAGGAATGTGGAATGGAATGTGGAATGAAATGGAAAGGAATGTGGAATGGAATGTGGGATGGATTGGAAAGGAATGTGGAATGGAATGTTGAATGGAATGTGAAATGGAATGTGAAATGGAATGGAATGGAATGTGGAATGGATGGAATGGAATGCAATGTGGAATGGAATGGAATGTGGAATGGATGGAATGGAATGCAATGTGGAATGGAATGGAATGCAATGAAGAACGGAATGAAATATAATTCGGAATGAAATGGAGTGGAATGTGGAATGGAATGGAATGTAATGTGGAATGGAAAGGAATGGAAGGTGGAATGCAATGGAATGGAAGGTGGAACGGGATGTGGAATGGAGTGGAAAGAAATGTGGAATGGAATGTGGAATGGAATGGAAATGAACATGGAAAGGAATGTGGAATGGAATGGAACGGAATGCATTGTTGAAAGGAATAGAATGGAACGTGGAATGGCATGGAATGTAATATGCAATGGAATGGAATGGAATGTAAAATGGAATGTTAATTGGAATGGAATGCAATGTGGAATGGAATGTGGAATGCAATGGATCGTCGAATGGAATGTGGAATGGAATGGAATGGAATGCGGAATGAAATGTGGAATGCAACAGAATAGAATGTGGAATGGAATGGAATGGAGTGTGGAATGGAATTTGGAATGGAATTTGGAATGGAATGGAAATGAATGTGGAATGGAAAGCAGAATGGAATGGAACGGACAGCATTGTGGAATGGAATGGAATGGAATGTGGAATGGAATGGAATGGAATGTGGAATGGAATGAAATATGGAATTGAATGGAATTGAACGTGGAATGGAATGGAATTGAATGTGGAATGGAATGGAATGGAATGTGGAAAGGAATGCAATGAATGCAATATGGAATGGACTGCAATTCAATGTGGAATAGAATGGAACGCAATGTGGAATGGAATGGAATATAAAGTGGAACTGAATGGAATGGAGGATGGAGTGGAAGGGAATGGAATCTCGAATAGAAAGTGGAATGACATGAAATAGAATGGAATGTGGAATTGAATGGAATGGAATTTGGAATGGAAAGGAATTTAATCTGGAATGGAATGGAATGGAATTTGGAATGGAGGGGAATGGAATGAAAATTGGAATGGAATGGTACGGAAGTTGGATTGCAATGTGGAATGGAATGGAATGAAATGGAGTGTGGAATGGAATGTGGAGTGGAATGTGGAATTGAATGTGCTGCAAAGTGGAATGGAATGTGCAGAGGAATGGAATGGTATGTGCAATGTTACGGAAAGGAATGAAGAATGGAATATGAAATGGAATGCGGAATACAATGGAATGGAATAAAATGAGGAATTGAATGGAATGGAAAGTGGAATGGAATGGAATGTGAAATTGAATGCGGAATGCAATGGAATGGAATGAAAGGAGGAATTGAATGGAATAGAATGTGGAATGGAATGGTTGAATGTGGAATGGAATGGAATAGAAGGCGGAATGGAATGGAATGTGGAAAGTAATGGAATGGAAAGTGGAATAGAATGTGCAATGAATGTGGAATGGAATGTGGAACTGAATGGAATGGAATGCGGAATGGAATGGAATGGAATGTGGAATAGAAAGGAATGGAATGGAATTTAATGCACAATGGTATGAAAAGGTATGTGGAATGAAATGGAAGGGAATGAAATGTGGAATTCAATGGATTGGAATGTGGAACAGAATGGAATGGAATGTGGAATGGAATGGAATGGAAAGTGGAATGGAATGCGGAATCGAATATGGAATGGAATGTTTGATGGAATGGAATGGAATGTGGAATGGAATGTGGAATGAAACGGAAGTATTGTGCAATGGAATGTGGAGTGGAATGTAGAAAGTAAAGTGGAATGGAATGCAATGGAACATGGAATGGAACGTGCAATGGAAGGTGGAATGCAAAGTGGAATGGAATGTTTAATGGAATGGAATGAAACGTGGAATGGAATGGACTGGAATGTGGAATGGAGAGGAATGTAGAATGGAAAGTGAAATGCAATGTGGAATGGAATTTCGAATGGAATGTGCAATGGAATGGAATGGAATGAGGAATGAAATGTGGAATGGAATGTGGAATGGAATGAAATGTGGAATAGAATGGAATGTGAAGTGGAAAGTTGAATGGAAGGTGTAATGGAACGTGGAATGGAATGGAACTGAAAGTGGATTGGAACATGGAATGGAACGTGGAATGGAACGTCGAATGGATTGGAATGGAATGTGGAATGGAATGGAATGGAATGTGGAATGGAATGGAATGGAAAGCGAAATGCAATCTGGAATGTAACGTGCAATGTAATGTGAAATGGAATGAGGAATGGAATGTGGAAAGGAATGGAATGGAAGGCAGAATGGAATGTGGAATAGAATGGAATGGAATGTGGAAAGGAATGTGGAATGGTATGTGGAATCTAAGGTAATAGAATGGAATTTAATGTGGAATGCAATCTGGAATGGAACGTGGAATGGAATTGGAATAGAACGGAATGGAATGTGGAGTGCAACTTGGAATGGTATGCAATAGAACGTATAATGGAACTTTGAATGGAAAGTGGAATGCGGAATGGAACATGGAAAGGAATGTGCAATTGAATGTGGAATGGAATGGAATGGACTGAGGAATGGAATGTGAAATGGAAAAGGGAATGCAATGGAATGGAATGAAATGAGGAATTGAATGGAATGGAATGTGGAAAGGAATGGAATGCAATGTGGAATGGAATGGAATAGAACGTGGAATGGAACGTGGAATGGAATGCAATGGAATGTGGAAGTAAATGGAATGGAAAGTGGAATAGAATATGGATTGGAATGTGGAATGGAATGTGTACTTTGCGGAATGGAATGGAATGCGGAATGGAATGGAATGCAATGAGGAATAGAATGGAATGAAATGGAATTTAATGCGCAATGGTAAGAAATGGAAGAAAGAATTGGTAAGAAAGGAATGTGGAAAGGAAAGGATGGAGGAATGGAATGTGGAATGGAATGGAATGGAATGTGGAATGGAAAAGAATGGAATGTGGAATGGAACGGAATTTAATATGGAATGGAATATGGAATGGAATGGAATGTGGCATGGAATGTGCAATGGAATGGAAATGAATGTCAAAGGAATGTGGAATGGAATGGAATGGAAAGTGGAGTGGAATGGAATGGAATGCAATGTGGAATGGAATGGAATGCAATGTGGAATAGAATGGAATGCAATGTGGAATGGAATGGAATTCAATGTGGAATGGAATGGAATGGAATGTGGAATGGAATGAAATGGAATATGGAGTGGAATGGAATGGAATGTGGAATGGAATGAGTAATGGAATGGAATGGAATGGAATGGAATGTGCGATGGAATGAAATTGAATGTGGAATGGAATGGAAAGGAATATGGAATGAAATGGAATGGAATGAAATGTTCAATGGAATAGAATGGAATGTGGAATGGAAAGTGGAATGGAATGGAATGTTGAATGGAACGTTCAATGGAATGGCAAGGGATTCGGAAGGGAATGAGGAAAGGTATGGAATGGAATGGAGTGGAATGTGGAAAGGAATGCAATGGAATGCGGAATGGAATATATAAAGGAATGGAATGCAAAGTAGAATGGAATGTTGAATGGAATGTTGAATGGAATGTGGAATGGGAAGTGGAATGGAATGGAATGGAATGTGAAATGGAAAGTGGATTGGAATGGGGTATCGAAAGTATAGAAATGTGGGTTAGAATGTGGAATGGAATGAGGAAAGGAAACTGGACTGGAATGGAGTGGAATGTGGAATGGAACATGGAATGGAATGGAATGGAATCTGGAAAGGAACGTGGAATGGAACGTGTAATGGAACGGGGAATGGAACTTAGAATGGAATGTGGAATGGAATGGAATGGAATGGAATGTGGAATTGAATGGGATGGAATGTGGAATGGAATGTGGAATGGAATGTGCAATGGAATGGAATGGAATGTGGAATGGGAAGTGGAATGGAATGTGGAATGGAACTTGGAATTTAATGGAATGGATTGTGGAATGGAATGGAATGGAATGTTGAATTGGATGTGGAATAAATTGGAATGGATTGTGAAACGAAATTTGTAATGGAATATGGAATGGAATGTGGAATGGAACGGAATGGAATGCGGAGTGGAGTGCGGAATGGAATTTGTAATGGAATTTTGAATGGAATGGAATGGAATGTGGAATGGGATGGGTAATGGAAAGTGGAATGGAATGTGGAAGGGAATATGGAATGGAATGGAATGGAATGGCATGTTGAATTGAATGTAATGGAATGTGAAATTGAGTGTGGAATAGAATGTGAAATGCAACGTGGAATGGAATGTGGAAGAGAGTGGAATGGAACGTGGAATGGCATGGAATAGAACTTCGAATGGAATGTGTAATGGAAAGTGGATTGGACAGTGGAAAGGAACCTGGAAATGAATGCGGAAAGTACCGAGGAAAGGAATGTGGAATGGAATGGATTGGAATGTGGAAAGGAATGTGGAATGGAGTGGAATGGAACATGGAATAGAAGATGGAATTGAATGGAATGGACCGTGGAACGGAATGGAATGAAACGTGGAATGGAATGTGGAATGGACCGAGGAGTGCAATGTAGAATGGAATGTGGAGTGCAATGTGGAACGGAATGTGGAATCCAAAGGAATGGAATGTAGAATGGAATAGAATGGAATGTGGCATAGAATGGAATGGAATTGTAATTGGAATGGAACGTGGAATGGAATGGAATGGACTGTGGAATGGAATGGAATGGAATGTGGAATGGAATGCAACGTGGAATGGAATGCAATGGAATGTGGATTGGAATGGAAATGAATGTGGAATGGAATAGAATGTAATGCTTGGAATGCGAAATGGAGTGTGAAATGGAATGTGGAATGGAAGGTGGAATTTAATGAAATGGAAAGTGGAATGAAATGGAATAGAACGTGGAATTGTACAGAATGGAACATGGAATGGAACATGAAATTGAACGTCGAATGGAATGTGGAATTGAATGCAATGGAATGTGGAATTGAATTGTGGAATAGAACGTGGAATATAATGCAAAGGAATTTAATGGAACGTGGAATTTAACGTGGAATGGAATGTGGAATGGAATGGAATAGAATATGGAATGGAATGTGGAATGAAATTTAATGGAATGTGGAATGGAACGGAATGGAATGTGGAATGTAATGTGGCGTGGAATGGAGTGGAATCTACAAAGGAATGTTAAATGCAATGTGGAATGGAATGTGGAATGGAATGGAATGGAATGTGGAATGGAAAGGAATGGAATGTGCAATGCAATGTGGAACGGAATGCAGAATAGAATAGAATGGAATCTAGAATGGAATGTGGAATGGAATGGAAAGGAATGTGGAATGGAATGTGGAATGGAATGGAATGGAAATTGGAATGGAATATGGAATGGAATGGAATGGAATGTGGAATAGAATGTGGAAAGGAATGTGGAATGGAACAGAATGGAATGTGAAATGGAATGGAATGGATTGTGGAATGGTGTGTAAAATGGAATGTGGAATGGAACGAAATGGAATGGGTTATGGAATGTGGAAAGAAAGGTGGAATGGAATAGAATGGCATGTGGATTGGAATGGAATGGAACGTGGAACAGAATGGAATGTAATGGAATAGAATAGAATAGAACAGAATAGAATAGAATAGAATGGAATAGAATAGAATGGAATGGAATAGAATGGAATGTAATGGAATGTGAAGTGGAATGAAATGGAATGTTGAAGGGAATAGAATGGAATGTGGAATGGAATGGAAAGTTGAATGGAATGGAATGGAATAGAATGTGGATTGGAAAGGAATGGAATGTGGATTGGGATTAAATGGAATGCAAAGGATTGCGAAATGGAATGTGGAATTGAATCAGGAATGGAACGTGGAATGGAATGGAATGGAACGTGGAAAGGCATGTGGAATGGAATGGAATGTAATGTGCAATGGAATATAGAATGGAATGTTGAATGGAATGGAATGGAATCTGAAATGGAAGGTTGAATGAAATGTACAATGGAATGCGGAATGGAATGAATTGGAATGTGGAATTGAATGCAGTGGAACGTAGAATGGAATGGAATGGAACGTGTAATGGAACGTGGAATTCAATGTGGAATGGAATGTGCAATGGAATGGAATGGAATGTGAATTGGAATGTGGAGTGGAATGGATTGGAATATGGAATGCAATGTGGAATGGAAAGGAATGGAATGTGGAATGGAATGGAAAGTGGAATGGAATGGAATGGAATGTGGAATGTAATTTGGAATTGAATGGAAAGGAATGGAACGGAATGTGGAATGGAATAGAATATGGAATGGAATGGAATACGAAATGGAAAGCAATGGAATTGAATGGAATGTGGAATGGAATGGAAAGTAATGTGGAATGGAATGGAATGCAATGGAATGTGGAATGGAATGGAATGCAATGCAATGTGAAATGGAATGGAAAGGAATGTGGAATGGAATGCAATGTGGAACGGAATGGAATGGAATGGAATGGAATGTGGAATGGAATGGAATGGAATACGGAATGGAATGTCATGGAACGGAATGGAATGTGGAATGGAATGGAATTGAATGTGGAATGGATTGGAATGGAAAATGGAATGGAACAGAATGGAATGTGGAATGGAATGGAATGGAACCTGGAATGGAATGTGGACTGGAATGCAAAGGAATGTGAAATGGAATGTGGAATGGAATGGAATGTGGATTGGAATGTGCAATGGATTGTGGACAGCAATGCAATGGAATGTGGAATGGAATGTGGAATGGAATGTAATGGAATGCGGAATAGAATTGAATGATATCTGGAATGGAATGCACAATGGAATGTGGAATGGAATGTGAAATGGAATGGACTTGAATGTGAAATGGAATGAGGAATAGAACATGGAATGCTTTGGAATGGAATGTGGTTTGGAATAGAATATGGAATGGAATGAAATGGAAAGGATTTTGAAATGGAATGGAATTGCATGTGGAATGCAATGTGGAATGGAAAGTGGAATTGAAGATGGAATGGAAAGTGAAGTGGACTGTGTAATGCAAAGGAATGGTATGTGGAATGGAATATGGAATGGAATGGTAAGGAATGTGGAATGGAATCTGGAATGTAATGTGTAATGGAATGTGGAATACCATATTGAATGGTATGGAATGGAATGTGTAAAGGAATGGAATGGAATGTGGAATGGAATGTGTAATGGAATGGATTGGAATGTGGAATGGAATGTGAAATGGAATGGAATGGAATGTGGTATGTAATGTGGAATCTAACGTGGAATGGATTGTGCAATGGAACGTGGAATTGAATGTGCATTGGAAAGTGGAATGGAAAGTGGAATGGAATGGAATGGATTGTGTAATGGATTGTGGAATGGTATGTGGAATGAAAAGAATGTAATGTGGAATGATATGTGGAATGGAATGAGGAAAAAAAAGTGGAGTGGTATGGAATGGAATGTGGAATGCAACGTGGAATTCAATGTAAAGGAAAGTGGAATGGAATGTGAAATGGAACATGGAATGGAACGAGGAATGGAACGTGGAATGGAACGTGTAAATGAATGTGAAATGGAATGAGAAATGAAATGGAATGCAATGTTCAATGGAATGGAATGGAATGGAGTAGAATGTGGAGTGGAATGTTTAATGGAATGAAATGGAATGTGGAATGGAATGGAAAGTGTAATGGAATGTAATGGAATGTGGAATGGAATGTGGAATGGAATGGATTGTGGAATGGAATAGAATGTGGAATGGAGTGAAATGGAATGGAATGTAGAATGGAATGGAATGGAATGTGCAATGGAATGGAATGGAATGTGGACTGGAATGTATTGGAATGTGGAATGGAAAAGAAAGTGGAGTGAAATGGAATGGAACGGAATGTGGAATGGAACGGAACAGAATGAATTGGAAGAGAATGTGGAATGGAATGGAATGGAATGTGGAATGGAATAGAACGTGGAATGGAATGAAGTGGAATGGAATGTGAAATGGAATGTAATGGAATGTGGAATGGAATGGAATAGCATGTGAAATGGAATGGAATGGAATAGAATGTGGACTGGAATGTGGAATGGAAAGTGGACTGCAATGTAGAATGTATTGGAATTGAATGTGTAATGGAACGTGGAATGAAATGGCATGGCATGTGTAATAGAACATGGAATGCAACGTGGAATGGAAAGTGGAATGGAACGTGGAATGGATTAGAAAGGAAAGTGGAATGCAATGGAATGGAAATTGGAATGGAATGTAATAGTAAACTGTATGGAATGTGGAAAGTAATGGAATGTGGAATGGAATGCAGAATGGTATGGAATTCCGAATGGAATGTGGAATGGAATGCAATGGGATGGAATATGGAATGGAATGTGGAATGTAATTTGGAATGGAATGTGGATTATAATGTGGAATGGAATGTGGTATGGAATGGAATGGAATATGGAATGGAAAGTGGAATGGAATGGAAAGAATGGAATGTGGAATGGAATGGAATGGAAAGTGGAATGGAATGGAATGGAAAGTGGAATGGAATGTGTAATGGAATGGAAAGGAATGTGGAAGGGAATGTGGACTGGAATGGAATGGAAGGTGGAATGGAATGATACAGAACGTGGAATGGGAAGTGGAAAGTAACGTGGAATGTAATGTGTAACGGAATATGGAATGCAACGTGGAAAGGAATGGAACATGGAATGGAACGTATAATGGAATGTGGAATGGAATGTGTAATGGAATGTGAATGGAAAGTCTAATGTTATGCGGAATGGAATGTGTAACGGAATGTGGAATGGAATAGATCGTGGAAAGGAAAAGAATGTGGAGCGGAATGTAATGAAATGTGCAATGGAATGGAATGGAATGGACTGGAATTTGGAATGGAATGGAATGGAGTGTGGAATGGAATAGAATATCGAATAGAATGGAATGGAAAGGTATCTGGAACGGAATGGAATGTAACGGAATGGAATGTGGAATTGAAAGGAATGGAATGTGGAATGGAAAACAATGTGGAATGGAATGCAATGGAATCGAATGTGGAATGAAATGGAATGGAATCGGAAGAGGAATGGAATGGAATGGAATGGAATGTAGATTGGAAAGGAACGGAAAGTGGAATGGAACAGAATGTGGAATGGATTGGAATGGAATGGAATGTTCAATGGAACAGAATTGGAAATGGAATGGAATGGAATGGATTGTGGAATGGGAAGTAATGTAATGAGGAATGGAGTGGAATGGAAGGCGGAATGGAATGGAATGGAATGGAAGGCAGAATGGAATGGAATGGAATGGAATGTGGAATGGTGTGAAATGGAATGTGGAATGGAATGGAATGGAAAGTCTAATGGAATATGGAATGGAATGGAACGGAATGTGGAATGGAATGGATAGGAAATGAGAATGGAAAGGAATGGAATGTGGAAGGGAATGTGGAATGAAAAGGAACGGAATGGAATGTGGAATGTAACGTGGAATGGAATGGAATATAATGTGGAATGGAATGGAATGGTATGGAATGTGGAATGGAATAGAATGGAATGAAATGTGTAATGGAATGGAATGGAATGTGGAATCGAACTTAATGGAATGTTAAATGGAATGGAATGGAATGGAATGTGGAAAGGAATATAATGGAATGAAAATGAATGTGGAATTGAATTGAATGGGAAGTGGAATGGAATGGAATGGAATGGGGAATAGAATGGGGAATGGAAAGCAACGGAAGGGGCAATGGAATGTGAAATGGAATATGAAATGGAACGTGGAATGGAACCTGGAATGGAACATGTAAAGGAACGTGGAATGGAATGTGGAAAGGAATGTGGAAAGGAATGGAATGGAAAGTGGAATTAAATGTGGAATGGAATGGAATGGAATGTGGAATGGAATATAATGGATTGTGGAATGGAATGTAGAATGGAATGGAAAGTGCAATGGAATGGAAAGAAATATGGAATAGAACGTAGAATGCAATGGAATGGAAAGTGGAATGGAACATGTAATGGATCGTGAAAGGGAACGTGGAATGGAATGGAATGGAATGTGAAATGGAATGTGGAATGGAATGTGGAATGGAACGTGGAATGGCATGTAATGGAACAAGGAATGGAACATGGAATGGCATGGAATGGAACGTGAAATGGAACACGGAATGGAATGTGCAATGGAATGTGGAATGAATAGTGGAATGGAACGTGGAATGAAATTTAATGGAATGTCCAATGGAATGTGGAATGGAATGGAATGTGGAATGGAATGGAATAGAATGGAATGGAACGTGGAGTGGAATGTTTAATGGAATGAAATGGAATGTGGAAAGGAATGGAATGTGGAATGGAATGTAATGGATTGTGGAATGGAATGTGGAATGGAATGGGTTGCAGAATGGAATAGAATGTGGAATGGAGTGAAATGGAATGGAATATACAATGGAATGGAATGGAATGAGGAATGGAATGGAATGGAATCGAATCGAATGGAACGTGGAATGGAATGGAATGGAATGTGGAATGGAAGAGAAATTGGAATGAAATGGAATTGAACGGAATGTGGAATGGAATGGAATGGAATGGGTTGGAATGCAATGTGGAATGCAACAGAATGGAATGTGGAATTGAATACCATGTGGAATGTAATGAAATGGAAGGGAATGTGAAATGGAATGGAATGTGGAATGGAATGGAATGGCAAGTGGAATGGAATGTAATGGAATGGAATGTGGACTGGAATGTGGAATGGAATCTGGACTGAAATGAGGAGTGGATTGGAATTGAATGTGTAATTGAAAGTGGAACGGAATGGAATCACATGTGAAATAGAAGGTGGAATGGAACGTGGAATGCAAAGTGGAATGGATTATAATGGAACGTGGAATTCAATGGAATGGAATTTGGAATGGAATGGAATCGAATGTGAAATTGAATGTGGAATGCAAGAGAATGCGGAATGGAATGTGGAATGGAATAAAATGCCAAATGGAAAGTGTAATGGAATGGAATGCAACGTGGAATGGAATGTGGAATGGGTTGAGTAATGGAATGGAATGCAATGTGGAAATGAATGGAATGGAATGTGGAAACGAATGGAATGGAATGGATTGTGCAATGGAATGGAATGGAATGTGGAATGTAATGGGTTGGAATGTGGAATGGAATGTGGAATTGAATGGAATGTAATGTGGAATGGATTGGAATGGAATGGAATGGAATGGAATGGAATTGAATGCAATGGAAATTTGAATGGAAAATTGGAATGGAATGTGTAATGGAATGGAATGGAATAGAATGTGACGTGGAATGGAATGGAATGGAATGGAATGTAAAATGCAACGTGGAATGGAATGTGGAATGGAATGGAAAGGAATGGAATGGAATGGAATGGAATGTGAAATGGAACGTGGAATGGAATGTGGAATGGAATGCGGAATGGAATGGAATGAAATGTGGAATGGATTGGAAAGGAATGCAATGTAGAATGGAATGGAATGCAATGAAGAACGGAATGAAATATAATACGGAATAGAACGGAATGGAATGTGGAATGGAATGTGAAATGGAATGTGGAATGGAATGTGGAGTGGAATGGAATGGAGTGCATAATGGAATGTGGAATGGAATTTGGAAGGGAAACTGGAATGGAATGGAATGAGAATGAAAGTGAATGGAAAGTGGAAAGGAATGTGGAATCAAATGAAATGGAATGTGGAATGTAACGGAATGGGATGTGGAGTGGAATGTGGAATGGAAAGGAATGGAATGGAATGTGGAATGGAATGCAATGTAATGTGAAACGGAATGTGGAATGGAATGTGGAAGGGTATATGGCATGGAATGGAATGGAACATAATGTGGAATGGAATGGAATGGAATGTGAAATTGAATGGAATGAAATGTGGGATGGAATTTAATGGAATGGAATAAAAGGGAATGGAATGGAGTGGAATGTGGAATGGAATGTAATGGAATGTGGAATGGAATGCAATGGAATTTGGAAAGGAATGTGGAATGAAAAATTGAATGGAATGTGGAATGGGATGTGGAATGGAATGTGGAATGGGATGTGGAAGGGAATGGAATGGAATGAACTGGAATGGAATGGAATGGAATGTGGAATGGAATGTGGAATGGAATGGAATGGCATGTGGAATGGAATGTAATGGAATGGAATGTGAACTCGCATGTGGAATGGAATCTGGACTGCAATGCGGAGTGGATTGGAATTGAATGTGTAATGGAAAGTGGAACGGAATGGAATGGCATGTGAAATAGAACGTGGAATGCAACGTGGAAAGGAACGTCGAATGGAACGTGGAATGTATTAGAATGGTACGTGGAATTCAATGGAATGGAATGTGGAATATAATGGAATCGAATTTAGAATTGAATGTGGAATGGAATGGAATGCAGAATGGAATGTGGAATGGAATGGAATGCCGAATGGAATGTGTAATGTAATGGAATGCAATGTTGAATGGAATGTGAAATAGATTGAGTAATGGAATGGAATGCAAAGTGGAATTGAATGGAAGGGAATGGAATATGGAAACGAATGGAATGGAAAGGATTGTGCAATGGAATGGAATGGAAAGTGGAATGGAATGGGTTGGAATGTGGAATGGAATGTGGAATTGAATGGAATGTAATGTGGAATGGAGTGGAATGGAATGGAATAGAATGGAAAGTTGAATGCAAAATTGGAATGGAATATGTAACGGATTGGAAAGGAATAGAATGTGGAGTGGAATGGAATGGAATGGGAAGTAAAATGCAATGTTGAATGGAATGTGGAATGGAATGGAAAGGAATGGAATGGAATGTGCAATGGAATGGAATGAAATGTGAAATGGAATGTGGAATGCAATGTGGAATGGAATGTGGAATGGAAGGTGAAATTGAATCGAATAGAATGTGGGATGGAATGGAATGGAATGGGATGGAATGGAATGGAATGGAATGGAATGGAATGGAATAAAATGGAATGGAATGGAATGGAATGGAATGTGGAATAGAAAGGAATGGAATGTGGAATGGAATGTCGAATGAAAAATTGAATGGAATGTGGAATGGGAAGTGGAATGGAATGGAATGGACTGGAGTGGAATGGAATGAAATGAGGAATGGAAAGTGGATTGTAAAATCGAGTGGAATGTGGAATGTAATGCGGAACGGAATGTGGAATGGAATAGAATGGAATGGAATGGAATGGGTAATGAAATAGAAAGGAAGGTGAAATGGAATGGAATCCTCCGTGGAATGGAATGTTCAATGTAATGGAAAGGAATGGAATGGAATGGAATGTGGAATGGAATGTGGAAAGGAATGGAATGGAATGGAATGCAGTGGAATGCAACGTGGATAGGAACGTGGAATGGAAAGTGGAATGGAATGAGGAATGGAATGTGGAATTGAATGCAATGGAATGGAAGGGACGTTGGAATGGAACGGAATGGAATGTGGAATGGAATTGAGTGGAATGGAATGGAATGGAATGTGGAATGGAAAGTGGAATGGAATATGGAACAGAATGGAATGTGGAATGGAATGGAATGGAATGTGGAATTAAATGGAAAGAATGTGTAATGGAAAGGAATGGAATGAAAGGTGGAAAGGAAAGTGAAATGGAATGTGAAATGGAGCATGGAAAGGAACGTGGAGTGGAACGTGGAATGGAACGTGGAATGGACTGGAAAGGAATGTGGAATGGAATGGAATGGAATGTGTAATGGAATTGAATGGAATGTGAAATAGAATGGTATGGAATGTGGAATGGAATAGAATGGAATGTGGAAGGGAAAGCAGTGGAATGGAATGTGGAATGTAATGGAATGAAATGTGGAATCGAATGGAATGAAATGGAAAGTGCAATGTAATGCAATTATATGGAATATTGAATGAAATGGAATGGAACGTGGAACGGAATGTGGAATGGAATGTCAAATGGAATGTGCAAGGAATGTGGAATGGAATGGAATGGAAAGCGGAATGGAATGTGGAATCAAATGGAATGGAAGGAAATGTGGAATGGAAGGTGGGACTGAATGGAATGGAATGTGGAATGGAATCTGGAATGGAATGGAATGGAATGAGGAACGGAATGCGTAATGGAATGTGGAATGGAATGGAATGGAATGTGGAAAAAAAGGAAAAGAATGTGGGATGGAATGGAATGGAATGGAATGTGAAATGGAATGTGAAATGGAATTTGAAATGGAATGTGGAATGGAAGGTGGAATGTAATGTGGAATGGAACGTGGAATAAAATGGAATGGAATGTGAATAGGAATGTGGAATGGAATGGAATGTGGAAAGGAATGCGGAATGGAATGGAATGGAATGTGGAATGGAATGTTGGATGCAATGTAATGCAATGTGGAATGGAATTTGGAATGGAATATGGAATGGAATGTGGAATGGAACTTGGAATGGAATGGAAAGGAAGGTGGAATGGAACGTGGAATGGAAGGGAATAGAACATTGAAACGAACTTGGAATGGAAAGTGGAATGGAATATGAAATGGAACGTGTAATGAAATGTGCAATGGAATGTGGAATGGAACGTGGAATGAAATGTGGAATGGAATTTGGAATGCAACGTGAAATGGAATGGAATGGAATATGAAAAGGAACTTGAATGGAATGGAAAGTAGAATGGAACGTGGAATGGAATGTTGAATGGAACTTGGCGTGGAAAGTATAATGGAATGTGGAATGGAAAGTGAAATGGAATGGAATGGAATGTTGAATGGAATGTGGAATGGAATGGAATGGAACTTCGAATGGAAGGTGGAATGGAATGTGAATGGAATGTGGAATGGAAAGTGGAATGGAATGGAATGGAATGTGCAATGGAATGTGGATGTGAATGAGTAATGGAATGAGGAATGCAATGGAATTGAATGTGGAATGGAATGTGGAAAGGAATGGAATGTGGAATGGAATGTGGAATTCAATGTGGAATGGAACTTCGAATGGAACGTGAAATGGAATGGAACGGAATGTTTAATGGAATACAGAATGGTATGGAATGGAGTGAGGAATGGAGTGTGGAATGAAATGTGGAAAGTAATGGATGGTGTAATGTAATGTGGAATTGAATAGATTGGAATGTTCAAATGAAATGGAATGGAATGTGGAATGGAATGTGGACTGTAATGGAATGCAATGTGGAATGGAATGGAATGGAATTTGGAATGTAATTTTCAATGGAATGTGGCATGAATTTTGGAGTGGAACGTGGAATGGAATGGGTGATGGAATGGAATGGATCGTGGAATGGAACGTGGAATGGAACTTGGAATGGAACGTGGAATGGAACATGGAATGGAAGGTGGAAAGGAGCGTGGATTGGAATGGAATGGAACGTGGAATGGAATGTGGAATAGAATGTGGAGTGGAATGGAATGGAATGTGGAATGGAATGGATTGGAATGTGGAATGGAATGTGGAATGGAATGGAAAGGAATGTGGAATGGAATGTGGAATGCAATGGAATGCAATGTGGAATGGAATGTGGAATGGATTGCAATGGAAAGTGGAATCGAATGGTGTGCAATGTGGAATGGAATGCAATGGAACGTGGAATGGAATGTGGATTGGAATGTGGAGTGGCACGTGGAATGGAACGCAGTGCAATGTGGTATGGAATGTGGAATGGAATGTGAAATGGAACGTGGAATGGAATGCAAGGTGCAATGGAACATGGATTTGAATGGACTGGAACGTGCAATAGAACGTGGAATTGAACGTGGAATGAAACGCGGAATTGGAAGCGGAATGGAATGGAATGGAATATGGAATGGATCGTGGAAAGGAATGCAATGGAACGTGTAATGGAATGTGGAATGGAACACGGAATGGAATGTGGAATGGAACGTGGAATGGAAAGTGCAATGGAACGTGGAAAGGAATGGAATGCAAAGTGGAATGTTACGTGGAATGGAATGGAAAGGAAAGTGGAATACAATGTGGAATGGAATGTGGAATGGAACCCAGAATGGAATGGAAAACGATGTGGAATGGATTGTGGAATGGAAAGTGTAATGGAATGTGGAGTGGAATGTGTAATGGAATGTGGAATGGAATGTGGAATGTAATGTAATGGAATGGAATGGAATGTGGAATGGAATGTGGAAAGTTATGAGGGATGGAATGTGGAATGCAACATAATGAAATGTGGAATGGAATGTTCAATGGAATGTGGAATGGAATGGAATGGAATGGAATGGATTGTGGAATATAATGTGGAATGGAAAGTGGAATGGAATGTGGAATGGAATGAGAAATGGAATGGAATGGAATGTGGAATGGAATGGAATGGGATGTGGAATGCAATGAAATGTGAAATGGAATGAAACATGGAATGGAATGGATTGGAACATGGATTGGAACGGAATGGAATGTGGAGTGGAATGGAAAGCGAAATGGTATGTGGAATGGAATGTGAAATGGAATGAGGAGTGGAATGTGGAATGGAATGAAATGGACCGTGGAATGCAAAGGAGTGGAAGGTGGAAAGGAAAGGAATGGAAATTCAAATGGAAAGAGGAATGGAACATGGAATGGAATGTGGAATGGAACGTGAAATGAAATTTGGAATAGAAGGTAAATGAACATGGAATGGAATGTGGAATGCTATGGAATGGAACGGAATAGAATGGAATGCGGAATGGTAAGGAAGGGAATGTGGAATTGAATGTGTAATGGAATGGAATGGAATGTGGAATGGTGTGAAAAGTGGAATTGAATGGAATGGAAGGTGGAATGGAATGGAAAGGAATGCAAAGGATTGTGAAATGAAATGTGGAATGGAATGTGGAATAGAACGTTGAATACAATGAAATGGAACGCGGAACTGAAAGGAATGGAATGTGGAATGTTATGGAATGGAACGTGGAATGGAATGTGGAATGGAATGTGTAAGGTAATGTGGAATGGAATGCAATGGAATGTGGAATGCAATGTGGAATTCAATGGAATGGAAAGTGGAATGGAAAGTGGAATGGAATGTGGAATGCAACGGAATGGAATTAGGAATGGAATGTGGAATGGAAAGTGGTATGGAAAGTGGAATGGAACGGAATGGAACAGAATGGAACGTGGAGTGGAATGTGTAATTGAATGGAATGGAATGTGGAATGGAACGAAGAATGGAATATGGAATTGAATGGAATGGAACGTGAAATGTAATGTGCAATGGAATCTAAAATCGAACGTGGAAAGTAATGTAGAATGGAATAAAATGGAAAGTGGAATGTAATGCAATGGAATTTAATGGAATGTGGAATGGAACATGGAATGGAACGTGGAATGGAATGGAATGAAATATGGAATGGAATAAGGAATGGAAAGGAATGTATGTAAAATGGAATGGAATGGAATGTGGAATGGGATGTGGAATGGAATGGAATGGATTGTGCAATGGGATGTGAAATGAAACGTGGAATGGAAAGCGGAATGGAATGGAATGGAATTTGGAATGGAATGTGGAACGGAAAGTGGAATGGAACGGAATGGAATGTGGAATGGAAAGTGGAATGGAAATTGGAATTTAATGTGGAATGGACTTGAATGGAATGTGGAATGGAATGGAATTGGGATGTGGTATCGAATGGAATGTGGAATGCAACGTGGTATGGAATGGAAAGATATGTGGACTTGTATGTATAATGAAATGGTGTGGAATGTGGAATGGATGTGGAATGGATTGGAATCGAATGTGGAATGGAATGCGGAATGGAATTTGGAATGGGATGTGGAATGCAATGGAATGGAATGTGGATTGGAATATGGAATGGAATGTGGAATGGAATGTGGATTGGAATGTGGAATGGAATGTAATGGAACATAATGTAATGTGGAATGGAATGTGGAAGGGAATTTGTAATGGAATGGAATGGAACGTGGAATACAAAGTGGAATGCAATGTGCAATGGAAAGCAAAATGGAATCTAATGGAATGGAATGGAATCTGGAATGAAATCTGGAATTGAAAGCAAAGGAATGTTTAATGGAATATGGAATGGAATGGAATGCAATGGAATGTGGAATAGAATGGAATGGTATGGAATGTTGAATGTAATGGATTGGAATGGAATGGAATGTGGAATGGAATGTGGAATGGATTGTAATGGAATGTGGAATGGAATATAATGGAATGTGGAAAGGAATGGAATGGAATGTGGATTGGAATGCAATGGAATGTGGAATGGAATGGAATGGAATGCAATGGAATGTGAAAAAGGATGTGGAAAGGAATCTGAAATGGAATGTGTAATGGAATGTGAAATGGGATGTGGAAATTAATCTGAATTGGAATGTGGAATGGAATGTGAAACGGAATGAAAAGGAACATGGAATGGAATGGAATGGAACACGGAATGCAAAGGAATAAAACATAGAATGGAACGTGGAAAGGACCTTCCAATGGAACGTGGAATGTAATGTGGAAAGAATGTGGAAATAAATGAAATGGAATGTGGAATTGAATGTGGAAAGGATAGAAGGGACTGTTGAATGGAATGAGGAACTGAACGGAATGGAATGTGGAATGAAATGTGGAATGGAATGTAGAATAGAACGGAATGGAATGTGGAATGGAATGTGGAATGGAACGTGGAAAGAATGGAATGGAACGTGGAATGCAATGTGGAATGGAATGGAAAGGAATTTGGAACGGATTTGGAATGGAATGTGGAATGGAATGGAATGGAATGTGCAATGGAATGAGGGGTGAAATGGAATGGAATGTGGAATGGAATGAAATGGAATGAGGAATGGAATGTGGAACGGAATGGAATGCAATGCGGAATGGAATGTTTCATGGAATGTGGAAAGCAATGTGTAATGGAATGGAATGGAAAGTGGAATGGAATGATAAATTGAAAGTGGAGAGGAGTATAATGAAATGTGGAATGCAAAGTGGAAGGGAATGGAATGAATCGTGCAAGGGAAAGTCGAATGGAAGAAAGAATGGAACGTGCAATGGAATGTGGAATGCAATGGAATGGAATGTGGAATGGAATGGAATGGAAAGTGGAATCGAATGTGGAATGGAATGGAAAGGAATGTGGATTGCAAAGGAATGGAAAGTGGAGTGGAATGTGGAATGGAATGCGGAATAGATAGGAATGGAAAGTGGAATGCAATGTGGAATGGAACATGGAGTATAATGGAATGGATTGTGGAATGGATTGTTGAATGGAATGTGGAAGGTAATCGAATAGAATGGGGAAAGGAATGGGGAATGGAATGGGGAATGTAATCTGGAATTGAATGGAATGGAATGTGGAATGGATTGTGGAATGGAATGTGAAATGGAATGTGGAAGTGAATGGAATGGAATGGGGACTGTAATGTGGAATTGAATGGAATGGAATGGGGAATGGAATGTTGAATGCAATGTGGAATGGAATGGAATGGATTGTGGAATGGAATGTGGAATGGAATGGAATGTTGAATGGAATGCAATAGAATGAAGAAAGGAATGTGGAATGCAATGGAATGTGGAATGGAATGGAAAAGAATGTAGAATGGAATGGAATGAGGAGTGGATTGTGGAACAGAATATAATATGGAATGGAATTTAATGGAATGGGATGGAATGGAATGGAATCCAATGGAACGTAGAATGGAATGTGGAATGGAATGTGGAATGGAGTGTAGAATGGAATGGAATGGAATGTGCATACCAAGTTTGAATGGAATGGAAAGGAATGTGGAATGCAACGCAGAATGGAATGGAATGGAATGTGGAATGGATAGTAGAATGGAATGGAATGGAATGTGGAATGGAAAGTTGAATGGAATGTGGAATGGAACGTGGAATGGAATGGAATGGAATGTGGAACGGAATGTGGAATGGAATGTGGAGTGGAACAGTATGTAACGTGGAATGGAATGTGGAATGGAAAGTTGAATGCAATGTGTAATGGAACTTGGAATGGAATGGAATGGAATTTGGAATGGAATGTGGAGTGGAACAGTATGTAACGTGGAATGGAATATGGAATGGAATGTGGAAAGGAAAGTGGAATGGAATGGAATAGCAAGGGGAATGGAACTTGGAATTGAATGGAATTGAATTTGGAATGGAAAGTGGAATGGAAAGAGAAATGTAACGAGGAAAGGAATGTGGAAAGGGATGTGGAATGGAATGTGGAATATAATGGAATGGAATGTGGAGTGGAATGGAACGGAATGTGAAATGGAATGGAATGCAATCTGGAATGGAATGTGGAAAGGTATGGAATGTATTGTGGAATGGAATGGAATGGAATGGCATGGAATTTGCAATGGAATGGAATGTGGAATGGAATGTGGAATGGAAACTGGAATCAATTGGAAAAAATCCTGGAATGAAATGGGGAATGAAACGGAATTGGAAGTGGAAGGGAATGTCGAATGGATTGTGGAATGGAATGGGCAACGGAATCTGGAATGGAATGGAATGGAAAGCAGAATGGAACGTGGAATGGAACGTGGAATGGAACATTGAATGGAATCTTTAAGTGACTGCAATGGAAAGTGGAATGGAATGGAATCGAATGTGGAATGGAACTCAGAATGCAAAGTAATGGAATGTGGAATTGAAATTGGAATGGAAAGGAGTGGAACGTTAAATGAAACATGGAATGGAATTGAGTGAAACTTTGAGTGCAATGTAGAATGGAACGTGGAATGGAACATGGATTGGAACGTGGAATGGATTGGGATGGAACGTGGAATGAAATGTGGAATGGAATGTGGAATGGAATGTGGAATGGACTGTGGAAAGAATGTGGAATGGAATGGTATGGAAAGTGGAATGGAATGAAATTGAAGATGGAATGGAACGTGAAATGGAACGTGGAATGGAATGTGGAATGGGAACTGGAATGAATTGGAATAAAACGTGGAATGGAATGGGGAATAGAATGGAATAGGAAGTGGAATGGAATGAGGAATAGATCGTGGAATGGAATTGGCAACGGAATGTGGAATGGAAAGTGGAATGGAATGGAATGGAAAGCGGAATGGAACGTGGAATTGAACGTGGAATGGAACGTTGAAAGGAATGTTTAATGGAATGCAATGGAAAGTGGAATGGAATGGAATCGTATGTGGAATGGAACGTGGAATGCAAAGCAATGGAATGTGGAATTGAATGTGGAACGGAATGGAATGGAATGTTTAATGGAACGTGGAATGGAATGGAATGAAACTTTGAGAGCAATGTGGAATGGAACGTGGAATGAATCATGGATTGGAACGTGGAATGGATTGGGAAGGAACGTGGAAAGAATTGTGGAATGGAATGAGGAATGGAATGTGCAATGGACTGTGGAAAGACTGGAATGGAATGGTATGGAAAGTGGAAAGGAATGGAAAAGAGCGTGGAATGGAATGTGAAATGGAACGTAGAATGGAATGGAACGGATTGTAGAATGTAATGTCGAATGCAATTGAACGAACTGGAATGGAATGTGGAATGGAACTGAATTGAATGTGGAATGGAATATGGAAAGGAAAGTGGAATGGAACGGAATTGAATGTGGAAAGGAATGTGGAAAGGAATGGAATGGAAAGTGGAAAGGATTGTTGAATGGAATGGAACAGAATGTGAAATGGAATGTGGAGTGGAATGGAATGGAATGTGGAATGGAATGGAATGGTCTGAAGAATGGAATGGAATGGAACAGAATTTAATGAGGAATGCAATGTGGAATAGAAAGGAATGGAATGTGGAATGGAATGGAAGGGAATGTGGAATAGAATGGAATGGAATGTGGAATGGAATTGAATGGAAAATGGAATGGAATGTAGAATCGTCTGGAATGGAATGTGGAATGGAATGCAGAACGGAGTGGAATGCAATGTGGAACGGATTGGAATGGAATGCTTAATGCAATGCCATAGAATGTGGTAAGGAATTGAACGGAATGCGTAATGGAACGGAGTGGAATGCAGAATGGAATGCAATGGAATGGAATGGAATCTGGAATGGAAAGTGGAATGGAATGGAATGGAAGGTGGAATGAAAAGGAATGGAATGTGAAATGGAAAGGAAAGAAATGGAAAGAGGAATGAAATGCAATGGAATGTGAAATGGAATGGAATGGAATATTGAATGGAATGGAATGGAATGGAATGTGGAATAGAATGGAATGGAATGGAATGGAATGGAATGTGGAATGGAATGGAAATTAATGTGGAATGAAATGGAATGGAATGTTGAATGGAATTTGGAATGGAATGAAATGGAATGTGGAATGGAATGAGGAATGGAATAGAATGGAATGGAATATGGAATGGAATGGAATGGAATGGAATATGGAACTGAATACAATAGAATGTGGAACGGAATGGAATGGAATGCGAATGGAAGGTAGAAGATAATGGAATGGAATGTGAAATGTAATGTGGAATGGAATGGAATCTAATGTGGAATGGAATAGAATGAAATGTGGAATGGAATATAATGAAATGTGTCATGGAATGTGGAATGGAATGTAGAATGGAATGGAACGGAATGTGGAAAGGGATGGAAAGGAATGTGGAATGGAATGGAATGGAATTGAATGGAATGTGGAATGAAATGGAATGGAATGTGGAATGAAATTGAATGTAATGTGGAATGAAATTGAATGTAATGGAATGGAATGCGGAATGCAATGTGGAATGGAATGGAATGGAACGTGGAAAGGATTGTGGAATGAAATGGAATGGAAAGTGGAATGGAATGTGGAATTGAATGGAATGGGATGAAGAATGGATTATGCAATGGAATAAAATACAAAGTGGAATGGAATGTGGAATTGAACGTGGAATTGAACGTGGAATGCAAATGCATGGAATATGGAATGGAACATGGAATGGAATAGAGGGGAATGTGGAATGGATAGCGAAATGGAATGGAATTGAACTTTGAGTGCAATGTGGAATGGAATGTGGAATGGAACGTGGAATGGATTGGAATGGAACGTAAAATGAAATGAGGAATGGAATGTCGAATGGAATGTGGAAAGAATGTGGAATGTAATAGTATGAAATGTGGAAAACAATGGAATGGAACGTGGAATGGAACGTAGAATGGAATGTGGAATGGAATGGAACGGAATGTAGAATGCAAAGTGGAATGCAATTGAATGGAGTGGAATGGAATGTGGAATGGAACAGACTGGAATGTGGAATGGAATCTGGAATGGAATGTGGAATGCAATGGAATGCAATGTGGAAAGCAATGTGGAAAGAAATGGAATGGAATGTGGAATGCACTTTTGAATGAAATGGAACGGAATGTGCAATGGAATGTGGAGTGCAATGGAATGGAATGTGGAATGGAATGGAAAGGACTGAGGAATCTAATGGAATGGAATTGAATTTAATCTGGAATGCAATGTGGAATGGAATGGAATGGAAAGTGGAATGGAATGGAATGGAATGCAATGGAATGGAATTTAAGGTGGAATGTAATGGGAAGGAATGTAGAATGGAAAGGAATGGAATGTGAAATGGAAAGTAGAATGGAATGGAATGGAATGCGGAAGGGAATGGGGAAGGGAATGGAATGGAATGCAGAATGGAAAGTGAATGATTTGAAATGGAAGGTTTAATGGAATGGCACGGAATGTGGAAAGGAATTGAATGGAATGTGTAATGGAATGGAGAGCAATGTGGAATGGAATGCAATGTGGAATGGAATACAATGCAATCGAATGGAATAGAATGTGGAATGGAATGTGGAAGGGAAAGTGGAATGTAATGGAATGGAAAGTGGAATGGAATGGAATGGAATGTGAAATGGAATGGAATGGAATGGATTGGAATGTGGAATTAAATGCAATGGAATTTGGAATGGAATGGACAGGAATACCGAAAGGAATCAAATGGAATAGAATGTGGCATAGAATGGAATGGAATGGAATGGAATGGAAAGTGGAATGGAATGGAAATTAATTTGGAAAGTAATGGAAGGTAATGTTGAATGGAATTTTGAATGGAATGGGATGGAAGGTTGAATGTAATGTGGAATGGAATCGAATGGAATGGAATGTGGAATGGAATGGAATATACTGCAATATGAAACCGAATGGGATTGAATGTGGAACGGAATGGAATGGAATGTGGAATGGAATGTAGAAGGTAATGGAATGGAACGTGGAATGGAATGTAGAAGATAATGGAATGGAATGTGGAATGGAATGTGGAACGGAATGTGGAATGGAATAGAATGGAATGTGGAAAGGAAAGTGGAAAGGAATAGAATGGAATGAGGAATGGAAGAGAATGGAATGTGGAATGTAATGTGGAAAGGAATGGAATGGAAGGTGGAATGGAATGGAATTGAATATGGAATGAAATGGACAAGAATGGTTAAAGTAATTGAATGGAATTTGCAATGGAATGGAATGGAATGTGGAATGGAATGGAATGGTATGTGGAATGGAATGTGTAATAGAATGTGGAATGAAATGTGGACTGGAACATGCAATGGAACGTGGAATCAAAGGAAATGAACAGTGGAATGGAAGGTGGAATGGAACGTGGAATGGAGCGTGGAATGGAATGCGGAATGGAATGTGGAATGGAACGTGGAATGGAATGGAATGGAATGTGGAAAGTAATGGAATGGATTGTGGAGTGGGATGTGGAATGGAATGGACTTCAATGTGGAATTCAGTGTCGAATGCAACGTGGAATGGAACGGAATGGAATGTGAAATGGAATATGGAATGGAATGTGGAATGGAAATTGGAATGGATTGGAAAGGAATGTTGAAAGGAATGTGGAATGAAATAGTATGGAACGTGGAATGGAATTTGGTATGGAACGTGGAATGGAACACAGAATGGAAGGTGGAATGGAGCATCGAATGGAATATGGAGTGGAACGTGGAATGGAACGTGGAATGGAATGGAATGGAACTTGGAATGTAACGTGGAATGGAATGTGGAATGGAACACGGAATGGAATGTGGAATGCAATCTGGAATGGAAAGGAAAGAATGTGAAATCGAAAGTGGATTGGAATGGAATGGAATCCCGAATGGAATGCAATGAAATGGTATGGAATGTGGAATGGAATGGAATTCAACATGTAATGGAACGTGGAATGGAACATGGAATGGAATGTGGAATGGAATGGAATGTGGAATGGAATGGAGTGGAATGTGGAATGGAATGGAATGGAATGTGGAATGGAATGGAATAGAATGTGCAATGCAAATGAATAGAGTGAAATGTGGAATTGAATGGAATGTAACGTGGAATGGAATGTGGAATGGAATGGAATGGAACGAGGAATGGAATGTGGAATGGGATGTGGATGGGTATGTGGAATGGAATATGGAATGAAATGGAATGGAATTTTAAACGTAAAGGAATGGAACATGGAATAGAATGGAATGGAATGCAATGTGAAATGGAATGTGGAATGCAATGGAATGGAATGTGGAATGCAATGGAATGGAATGTGGAGTGGAATGTTGTAGAATGGAATGGAATTGAATGTAGAATGGAATGGAATGTGGAGTGGAATGTGGAATGGAATGCGGAATGGATTGGAAGGTAGGAAGTAAAGAATTGGAACGTGGAATGGGAAGTTGAATAGAATGTGGAATGGAACATGGAACTGAATGTAACTGATCACCGAATGGAACGTGGAATGGAACCTGGAATGGAACGTGGAATGTATACTGGAATTGAATGATGAATGGAATGGAATGGAATGTGGGAGGAAATGTGGAATAGAATGCAATGGAATGAGAATGAAATGTGGAATGTAATGGAACGGAATGTGGAATGTATGTGGAATGGAATGGATCAGAATGTGGCATGGAATGTGGAATGGAATGTGGAATGGAACTGAATGGATTGTTGAATGGAATGTGGAATGGAATGTGGAATGGAATGCGGAAAGGAATGGAATGGAATGTGGAATGCAATGTGAAATGGAATGTGGAATGGAATTTAATGGAATGTGGAATGGATAGTGGATTGGAATGTGGAATGGAATGTGGAATGGAACTTGGAATGGAAGGGAATGCAATGGAATGTGGAATGAAATTTGAAATGTAATGGAAAGGAACATGGAATGTAACATGGAAAGGAACGTGGAATGGAACGCGGAATTGAACGTGGGATGGATTGTCGAATGGAGTATGGAACGGAACGGAATGGAATGTGGAATGGAATGTGGAAGCGAGTGTGGAATGAAAGGTGGAATTGAATGGAATGGAATGTGGAATGGAACGTGGAATGGAATGAAATGGAATGGAATGGAATGGAATGAAATGTGGAGTGGAATGGAAAGGAATGGAATGGAATGTGCAACTGAAAGAAATGGAATGTGGAATGGAATGTGGAATGGAATGAAATGAAATGTGCAATGAAATGTGGATTGGAATGGAATGAAATGTGGAATGCAAGGGAATGGAATGTGGATTATAATTTAATGGAAATTGGAATGGAACGTGGAATGGAATGAGGAATTGAATGTGGGATGGATTGTGGAACAGAATATGGAATGGAATGGAATGGAATGTGGAATGGAATGTGGAATCGAGTGTGGAACGGAATGTGGAATTGAATGGAATGGAATGTGGAATGGAACGTGGAATGGAATGAAATGGAATGGAATAGAATGAAAAGTGGAATGGAACGGAAAGGAACAGAATGGAATGTGGAATTGAAAGGAATGGAAAGTGGAATGGAATGTGGAATGGAATGAAATGAAATGTGGAATGAAATGTGGATTGGAATGGAATGAAATGTGGAATGGAATGGGATGGATCGAGGAATGGAAAGGAATGAAATGTGGAATAGAATTTAATGGAAAGTAGAATGGAACGTGGAATGGAATGGAATGGAATGGAAAGAATGGAATGTGGTATGGAATGGAATGGAATGTGGAATGCAATTTGGAATGGAATGTGGAAAAGAATGGAATGAAATATGGAATGGAATGTGGACTGGAATGGAATGGAATGTGGAATGGAATGGTATGGTCCGCGGAGTGGAATGTGGAAAGGAATGTGGAATGGAATCTGGAATGGAATGGAATGGAAAGTGTATTGGCATGTGAAAAGGAATGCAATAGAACGTGGAAGGGAATGTGGAATGAAATGCAGTCGAATGAGAATGGAACGTGGAATGGAATGCGGAATGGAATTTGGAATAGACTGTAGAATGGAATGTGGAATGGAGTGTATAATGGAATATGGAATGGGATGGAATGGATTCGGGAATGGAATGTGAATTGGAATGCAATGGAATGTGGAATGGAATGTGGAAGGAAATGCAACGAAATGAGAATGGAATGAGGAATGGAATGTGGAATGGAATGTGGAAGGGAATTGAATAGGATGTGGAATAGAATGTGGAAAGGAATGGAATGTAATGTGGAATGGAATGGAATTGAAAGTGGAATGCAACATGGAATGGAACGTGGAATGGAACGTCGAATAAAACATGGAATGGAACGTGGAATGGGATGTGCAATGGAATGTGAAATGGAAAGTGGAATGGAATAGAGTGGAATGCAACGGAATGTTGAATGGAAAGTGTAACGGAATGTTGAATGAAGTGGAATGAATTGTGGAATGGAATATGGAATTGAATGTGGAGAGGGACGTCGAATCGAATGGATAGGAACATGGAATGGAAAGTGGAATGGAATACAGTGGACAGTGGAATGGAAAGTGGAAAGAAATGCAGAGGAACGTGGATTGGAATGTGGAATGGAACATGGAATGGATTGGAAACAAACGTGGAATGGAATGAGGAATAGAACGGGAATAGAAAGTGGAATGGAATGTGGAAAGGAATGGAATGTGGAAAGGCATGTGGAATAGAATGGAATGTGGAATGGAATGGAAAGTAATGTGGAATGGAATGAAATGGAAGGTGAAATGGAATGTGGAAAGGAATGTGTAATGGAATGGAATGCAATGTGGAATGGTATGTGAAACGGAATCTGTAACGGAATGGAATGGAAATTCGAATGGAATGGAATGGAATGTGGAATGGAATGGAATGGAATGTAGAATGGAAAGGAATGGAATGTGGAATGGAATGGAATGATACGGAATGTGGAATGGAAAGGAATGGAATGTGGAATAGAATGGAAATGTATGGAATGTGGAATGGAATGGAATGGAATGGAATATGGAATGTGGAATAGAATGGAATGGAATGTGAAATGGAATGTGGATTGGAATATAATGGAATGTGGGATGAAATCTGGAACGGAATGGAATGTGGAATGGAAAGGAATGTAATGTTGAATGGAAAGTGAAATGTAAAGGAATGGAAAGTGGATGGAATTTTGAATGGATTGGAATCGAATATGCAATGGAATTTGGAAAGGAATGGAATGGAATGTGGAATAGAATGTGGAATGGAAAGGAATGGTATACGGATTGGCATAAAATTGAATGGAAGGGAAGGTGGAATGGAATGGAATTTAGAGTGGAATGGAACGTGGAATGGATTTTAATGGAATGTGGAATGGAACGTGGAAGGGAACATGGAATGCAACGTGGAATGGACTGTGTAATGGAATGTGGAATGTAAAGTGGAATGGAAAAGAATGGAAAGTGGAGTGGAATATGGAATGTAATGGAATGGAACGTGGAATGGAATGTGGAATGGACTGTGGAATAGAACGTGCAATGGAACGTGGAATGTATTGGAATGGAACGCGGAATGGAAAGTGCAAAAGAAAGGGGAATGTAATGGAATGGAATGTGCAATGGAACGTGGAATGGAATGGAATGGAAAGTGGAAAGGAACTTGGAATGAAATGCGGAATGGAAAGTGGAATGGAATATGAAATGCAGCGTGGAATAGAATGTGGAAAGGAATGTGGAAAGGAATGGAATAGAATGTGGAATGTAATGGAATAGAATGTGGAACGGAATGTGGAATGGAATGGAATTGAATGGAATGCGGAGTGGAATGAAATGGAATGGTATGGAATGTGGAGTGGAATGCGCAATGGAGTGTGGAATGGAATACGGAATGGAACGTGGAATGGAATGGAATGGAACGTGCAATGGGATGTTGAATGGAATGCAATGGAATGTGGAATAGAATGTGGGATGGAATGGAATGCAGAATGGAATGCAATGGATTGGTTGGGAAGATGGCTTGGGATGGAATGGGAGGTGGAATGTAATGTTGTGGAATATGGAATGGAATGGAATGGAAAGTGGAATGGAATGGGGAATGTAATGTGGTGTGGCACGTGGAATGGAATGGAGAACGATGTGGAATGGAATGTGGAATGGAATGTGGAATGGAAAGTGGAATGGAATAGAATGGAATGGAATGGAACGTGGAATGTAATGTGGAATGGAATATGGAATGGAACGTGGAATGGAATGGAATCGAACGTTGAATGGAATATAGAATGAAATATAGATTGGAACATGCAATGTAATGGATTGTAACGTGGAATGGAATGTGCAATGGACTGTGGAGTGCAACATGAAATGGAAAGGAATTGAAAATGGAGTGGAACGTAGAAAGGAATGGAATGGAATCTAGAATGGAATGTGGAATGGACTGTGGAATGGAACGTGAAATGGAACTTGGAAAGGATTAGATTGGAATGTGGAATGGAGTGTGGAATGGAAGGGGGAATTGAATGCAAGGCAGTGTGGAATGGAATGAACAATGGAATGGAATGGAATGTGGAATGGAATGTGTAGGAATGTGGAATGGAATATGGAATGTAATGTGGAATTGAACGGAATGGATTGTGGTACAGAATGTGGAAAGGAATGTGGAATAGAAAGTGGAATGAAATGGAATGGAATGTGTAATTGAAAGTGGAATGGAATGTGTAATTGAAAGTGGAGTGGAATGTAAAGGAACGTGGAATGGAACTTGAAATGCAAAGTGGAATGGAACGTGGAATGGAATGTGGAATGGAACGTGGAATATAAAGTGGAATGTAGCATGGAATGGAATGGAATAAAATGTTCAATGGAATGGAATGGAATGTGGAGTGAAAAGTGCAATGGAATGGAACGTGGAATGGAATGGAATAAAATGTTCAAAGGAATGGAATGGAATGTGGAGTGGAAAGGGGAATGGAATGGAAAGTAATGTGGAATGGAAAGGGAGGGATTGTGGAATGGAATGTGGAATGGAATGTGCAACGTAATCTGGAATGGAAAGGAATGCAATGTGGAATGGAATGTTGAATGGAATGGAGTGGAATTCAATATGCAATGGAATGGAATGTGGAATGGAAGGTGGAAAGGAATGGAATGGAATTTGGAATGCAATGTGGGATGGAATGGAAAGGAATGCGGAAAGGAATGGAATGGAATTGTTTGGAATATGGATTGGAATGGAATGGAATGTTATAGAATGTGGAATGGAATGTGGAATGGAACGGAATGGAAACTGGAATGAAATGTGGAATGTAATGTGGTATGGCACGTGTAATGGAATAGAGTGCAATGTGGAATGGAATGTGGATTGGAATGTAGAAAGGAAAGTGGAATGGAATAGAATGGAATGGAATGGAACGTGGAATGGAATGTGGAATGGAATATGGAATGGAATTGAATGGAATGTAGAATGGAATTGAATGGAATGGTATGGAAAGTGGAATGGAAGGGAACGGAATGTGGAATGGAATGTTATGGAATGTGGAATGGAACGTGGAATGGAATGTGGAATGGAATACCGAATGGAACGTGGAATGGAATGGAAAAGAACGTGCAATGGGATGTGAAATGGAATGCAATGGAATGTGGAATAGAATGTGGGTTGTAATGGAATGGAATGTGGAATAGAATTTGGGTTGTAATGGAATGGAATGCGGAGTGGAATGGAATGGAATGGTTTGGAATATGGATTGGAATGGAATGGAATGTGGAATGGAATGTTATGGAATGTGGAATGGAATGTGGAATGGAATGGAATTTGGAATGGAATGTTATGGAATGTGGAATGGAATGTGGAATGGAATGGAATGGAAAGTGGAACGGCATGTGGAATGTAATGTGGTGTGGCACGTGGAATGGAATGGAGTGCAATGTGGAATGGAATGTGGAATGGAAAGTGTAATGGAATAGAATGGAATGGAATGGAACATGGAATGGAATGTGGAATGGAATATGGAATGGAACGTGAAATGGAATGGAATCGAACGTGGAATGGAATGTGGAATGGAATATTGAATGGAACGTGCAATGCAATGGATTGGAATGTGGAATGGAATGTGCAATGTACTGTGGAATGCAACGTGAAATGGAAAGGAATTGAAAGTGGAGTGCAACGTGGAAACGAATGGAATGGAATCTACAATGGAATGTGGAATGGACTGTGGAATGGAACGTGAAATGGAACTTGGAACGGATTAGATTGCAATGTGGAATGGAGTGTGGAATGGAAGGTGGAAATGAATGCAAGGCAGTGTGGAATGTAACGTGGAATGGAATGGAATGGAATGTGGAATGGAATGTGTAGGAATGTGGAATGGAATATGGAATGTAATGTGGAATCGAACGGAATGGATTGTGGTATAGAATGTGGAAAGGAATGTGGAATAGACAGTGGAATGAAATGGAATGGAATGTGCAATGGAAACTGGAATGGAATGTAAAGGAACGTGGAATAGAACTTGTAATGGAATGCGGAATGGAACATGTAATGGAATGAGTAATGGAACGTGGAATGTAATGTGGAATGTAGCATGGAATGGAATGTGGAATGGAATGTGCTATGGAATGCAATGGAATGTGGAAAGGACAGTGGAATGGAAATGAACGTGGAATGGAATGGAATATAATGTGGAATTGAATGGAATGGAATGTGCAATGGAAAGTGGAATGGAATGGAAAGTAATGTGGAATGGAATGGATGGGATTGTGGAATGGAATGTGGAATGGAATGTGCAACGGAATCTGCAATGGAAAGTAATGCAATGTTGAATGGAATGTTGAATGGAATGGAGTGGAAATCAATATGCAATGGAATGGAATGTGGAATGGAATGGAATGGAATGTGGAATAGAATGTGGGATGGAATTGAATGGAATGCGGAAAGGAATGGAACGGAATGGTATGGAAAGTGGAATGGAAGGGAATGGAATGTGGAATGGAATGTGGAATGGAATGGAATGGAAAGTGGATTGGAATGCGGAATGGAATGGAATTGAAAGTGGAATGGAATGTGGAATGTATTGTGGAGTGGCACGTGGAATGGAATGGAGTTCAATGTGGAATGGAATGTGGAATGGAATGTGGAATGGAAAGTGAAATGGAATAGAATGGAATGGAATGGAACGTAAAATGGAATGTGGAATGGAATATGGAATGGAACGTGGAAAGGAATGCAATCGAACGTGGAAAGGAATTTGGAATGGAATATGGAATGGAACGTGAAATGTAATGGATTGGATTGTGGAATGGAATGTGCAGTGGACTGTGGAATGCAATGTGAAATGGAAAGGAATTGATAGTGGAGTGCGACGTGGAAAGGAATGGAATGAAATCTAGAATGGAATGTGGAATGGACTGTGGAATGGAACATGAAATGGAACTTGGAATGGATTAAATTTTAATGTGGAATGGAGTGTGGAATGGAGTGTGGAATGGAACGCAAGGCAGTGTGGAATGGAATGTGGAAAGGAATGGAATGCAATGTGAAATAGAATGTGCAGAATGTGGAAGGCAATATGGAATGGAATGTGGAATCAAGTGGAATGGATTGTGGTATAGAGTGTGGAAAGGAATGTTCAATAGGAAGTGGAATGAAATGGAACGGAATGTGCAATGGAAAGTGGAATGGAATATAAAGGAACGTGGAATGGAACTTGTAATGGAAAGTGGAATGGAATGTGGAATGTAGCATGGAATGGAATGTGGAATGGAATGTTCTATGGAATGCAATGGAATGTGGAAAGGAAAGTGGAATGGAATGGAACGTGGAATGGAATGGAATATAATGTGGAATGTAATGGAATGGAATTTCGAATGGAAAGTGGAATGGAATATACAGGATTGTGGAATGGAACGGAAGTGATTGTGGAATGGAATGTGGAATGGAATGTGCAACGGAATCTGGAATGGAAAGGATTGCAATGTGGAATGGAACGTTGAATGGAATGGAGTGAAATTTAATATGCAATGGAATGGAATGTGGAATTCAATGGAATGGAATGTGGAATGGAATGGAATGGAATGGAATGTGGAATGGAATGGAATGGAACGTGGAATGGAATGGAATGGAATGTGGAATGAAGTGGAATGTGGATTGGAATGGAATGGAATGTTTAATGGAAAGGAATGGGAAGTGGAGTGGAATGGAATGGAATGGAAAGAAACGGAATGGAATGGAAGGGAATGGTGTGTGGAAAGGAATGGAATGGAATGTTTAATGAAGTGTGGAATGAAAAGGAATGGAAAGTGGAACGGAATGTGGAGTGGAATGGAATGGAATGGAATGGAATGGAATTTGCAAGAGAATGCAATGAAATGGAAAGGAATGTGAAGTGGAATGCAATGTGTAATGGAATGAAATGCAATCTGCAATTGAATGGAATGGAATGTGGCATGGAATTGAATCATGTATGGAATGGAATGGAATGCGGAATTCAATGGACAGGATCATGGAATGGAACGTGGAGTGGAACGTGGAATGGAACGTGGAATTGAATGGTATGGAACGTGAAATGGAAAGTGGAGTGAAAAGTAGAATGGAATGGAATGGAATAGAATAGAATGTGGAATAAAGTGTGGAATGAAATGGAATGGAAAGTGTAAAGGAATGTAAAATGGAATGTAATGGAATATGGAATGGAATGTGGAATGGGATGTGGAATGGAATGCGATGGAATTGAATGGTACTTGGAATGCAATGGAATGGAACGAAAAGGAATGTGAAATGGAATGGAATGTGGAATGGAATGGAATGCAATGTGGAATGCAATGGAATATGCAATGGAATGGAATTGAAAGTGGAATGGAATGAAGTGGAACATGAAATTGAATGTGGAATGGAATGGAATGTGGAGTGCAATGGAATGAAATGTGGAATGTAATATGGAATGGAATGGAATGGAATTGAAACTGAAATGGAATGAAATGGAATATGAAATTGAATGTGGAATGGAATGGAATCTGGAGTGGAATGGAATGAAATGTGGAATGGAATATCGAATGGAATGGACTGGATTGGAATGGAGGTTGGAATGGAATGGAATGGGAGGTGGAATGGATTGGAATGGAATGGAATGGAATATGGAATGGAAAGGAATGGAATGGAATGGAATCTGTAATGGAATGGAATAGAATGTGGAAAGGAATGGAATGGAATGAGGAATTCAATGGAAAGGATCACAGAAAGGATCGTGGAATGGAACGTTGAATGTAACATGGAATGGAATAGAATGGAAAGTGGAATGGAAGTTGGAATGGAACGTGGTAATGAACTGGGAAGGGAACATAGAATGGAATGGAATGGAATGGAATCGAATGTGGAATGGAATGGAATGGGATGTGGAGTGGCATTTGGAATGGAATGGAATGGAATGTGGAATGGAATGGAACCGAATGTGGAATGGATTGTGGAATGGATTCGAATGGAATGGAATGTAATGTAATGTGGAATGGATTGTGGAATAGATTGAAAGGGAATGTGGAATTGAATTTGAAACAGAATGGAATGGAATGGAACATGGAACGGAATGGAAAGGAACGTTCAAAGGAATGTGGAATGGAGTGGAATGTGGATTGGAATGGAATGGAATGTGGAATGGAATGGAATGGAATGTGGAATGGAATGGAATGGAATGTGGAATGGAATGGAAAGGAACTTGGAATGGAAGGCAGACTGGATTTTAATGCAATGCGGAATGGAATGTGCAATGGAATGGAATGGAATGTGGAATGGAATGGAATGGAATGGAATGTGGAATGGAAGGGAATGGAATGTGGAATGGTATGGAATGGAATGTGGTACGGAATGGTATGGAACGTGGCATGGAATGGAACGTGGAATGGAATGGAATGGAATGTGGATTGGAATGGAAAGTGGAAAGCAATGGAATGGAATGTGGAATAGAATGGAATGGAATGGAATGGAATACGGAATGGAATGGAATGGAATGTTGAATGCAATGGAAAGGAATTTAATGTGTAATTGAATGGAATGGAATGTGGAATGGAAAGGAATGGAATGTGGAATGGAATGGAGTGAAACTTGGAATGGAATGTGGAATGGGATGTGGACTGAAATATAATGGATTCTGGAAAGGAGTGCAATGTATTATGCAATGCAGAGTGAATGGAATGTGGAAGCGAGTGAGGAATGGAATGGAATGGAATGTTAAATGGAATGGAATGGAATGGAATGTGAAATGGAACGGAATGGAATTGAATATGGAAAGGAATGGAAAGGAACGTGGACTGGAAAGGAATGGAATGTGGAATTCAATGGAAAGGGACGTGGAATGGAACGTGCAATGGAACGTGGAATGGAATGGAATGGATCATGGAATGTAACGTGGAGTGGAACGTTGAATTGAATGGAATGGATTGGAATGGAATGGAATGGAATGGAATGGAATGGAATGGAATGGAATGGAATGGAATGGAATGTGGAATAAAATGGAAAGAAATGTGGATTGGAATGAAATGGAATGTAGAATGGAATTTGGAATGGAATGGAATGGAATGGAATGTGGAATGGAATGGGATGCAATGTGGAATGGAATGAATTGGAATGTGGAATGGATTGGAATGTGGAATGGAATGGAATGGAATGAGTAATGGAATGGAATAGAATTGAATGTGGAATGGAAGGTGGAATAGATTGGAATGCAATGTGGAATGGAATGTGGAATGGAATGGAATGGAATATGAAATGTAATTCAATGAAATGTGGAATGGATTGCGTAATGGATGGGAATGGAATTTGGAATGCAATGTAAAAAGGAATGGAATGGAAAGGAATGGAATCTGGAATGGAATGGAACGGAATGCAAAATGGAATGGAACGGAATGCAATGTGGAATGGAATGCAATGGAATGGAATGGATAGCGGAATGGAACTTAATGGAATGCGGAGCAGAATGGAATGGAATGCGGAATGGAATGGAATGGAATGGAATGGAAAGGAATGGTGTGTGGAATAGAATGGAATGGAATGATGAATGAAGTGTGGAATGAAATGGAATGGAAAGTGGAATGGAACATGGAATTGTGTGGAATGGAACATGGAATTGTATGGAATGGAATATGGAATGGAATGTGTAATGGAATGGAATGGAACTGAATGGAATTTGGAATGGAATGGAATGCAATGCAAAGGAATGTGAAGTGGAATGGAATGTGTAATGCAATGGAATGCAATATGGAATTGAATGGAATGGAATGTGGAGTGAAATGGAATGGAATGGGGAACGGACTGGAATATATTGTGGAATTCAATGGACAGGATCGTGGAATGGAACATGGAATGGAACGTGGAAAGGAACGTGGAATTCAATGGAATGGAAGTTGGAATGGGACGTGGAATAGAACGTAGGATGGAATGGAATGAATTAGAATCGAATGTGGAATGAAGTGTGGAATGAAATGGAAAGGAAAGTGAAAACGAATGTGGAATGGAATGCAATGGAATGGAATGGAATTTGGAATGGAATGGAATGGAATGGAAACGAATGTGGAATGGAATGCAATGTGGAAAGGAATGGAATGCAATGTGGAATGGAATGGAACGGAATATGGAATGGAATGGAATGAAAGTGGAATGCAATGGAATGGAATCTAAAATGGAATGTGGAATTGAATGGAGTGTAGAATGGAATGGAATGGAATAAGAAATGGAATATGGAATGGAATGGAATGTATTGGAATGGAAGTTGGAATGTAATGGAACAGAATGAGGAATGGAATGGAATTGAATGTGGAATGGAATGGAATGGAATATGTAATGGAATGCAATGGAATATGTAATGGAATGGAATGGAATGTGGAATGGAATGGAATACAATGTGGAAAGGAATGGAATGGAATGTGGAATTCAACGGAAAGGATGTTGGAAAGGATCATGGAATGGAACGTGGAATTGAGAGTGGAATGGAATGTAGAGTGGAATGGAATGTAATGTTGAATGGAATTTGGAATGGAATGGAATGGAATGGAATGGAATGGAATATGGAATGGAATGGAATGTGGAATGTGGTGGAATGAAATGTGGAATGAAATGGAATGGAATGTGGAATGGAACGGAATGGAATGTGGAATGGAATGGAAAGGAAGGTGGAGTGGAATGTGGAATGGAAAGAAATGTGGATAGGAATGGAATGGAATGTGGAGGGGAATGGATTGGCATGTGGATTAGAATGGAATGGAATGTGGAATGGAGTGGAATGGAATGTGGAATTGAACGGAATGGAAAGCGGAATTTAATGTGGAACTGATTGTGATGGAACGTGGAATGGAATGTAGAATGGAAAGGAATGGAATGGAATGGAACTTGTAATGGAATGCAATGGAATGTGGAATGGATTGTGGAATTGATACGAATGCAATGGAATGAAAGTTGGAATGGATTGTGGAATAGATTGGAATGAAAAGTGGAAGGGAATTTGAAATGGAAAGGAACGGAATGGAGTGGAACGTGGAATGGAATGGAATGTGGAATGGAAGGGAATGCAATGCAATATGGAATGGAATGGAATGTGGAATGGAATGGAATGCAATGCAATGTGGAATGGATTGGAATGGAATGGAATGGAATGGAATGCGGAATGGAATCTAATGCACTGCGGATTGGAATGCAATGGAATGCGGAACGAAATGGATTGGAAAGTGGAATGGAATGGAATGCAATGTGGAATGGAATGAAACGAAATGTGGAATGAAATGTGGAATGGAAAGGAATAGAAAATGGAATGGAATCTGGAAAGGAACGGAATGGAATGGAATGGAATGTGGAATTTAATGGCATGGAATGTGGATTGGAGTAGAATTCAGTGTGGAATGGAATAGAATGGAATCTGCAATTCAATGGAATGGAATAAAATCTGGAATGCAATGGAATGTGGAATGGAATGTGAAATGGAAAGGAATGGAGTGTGGAATAGAATGCTTGGAAGGTGGAATGGAATGCAATGGAAAGCAATGTGGAATGGAATGGAATGGAATGGAAAGTGGAATGGAATGGAATGCAATGTGGAATGGCATGGAATAGAATGCGGAATGCAATGGAATGGAATGTGTAATTGAATGTGGAATGGAACAGAATGGAATATGGAATGGAATGGAATGGAATGGAATGTGGAATGGAATGGAATGGAATGTAGAATGGAGTTGAATGGAATGTGGAATGGAATGGCGTGGAACGTGGAATGGAATGTGGAATGGAATGCAATGGAATGTGGAATGGATTGGAATGCAATGTAGAATGGAAAGGAATGGAGTGCGGAATGGAATCGAATGGAATGTGGAATGGAATGTGTAATGGAATGGACTGGAATGTGGAATGCAATCTGGAATGGAATGGATCGTGGACTGGAATGTGGACTGGAATGTGGAATGGAATGGAATGGAATGGAAAGTGGAACGGAGTGGAAGGGGAAATGGAATGGAATGGCATGGAATGTGGAATGAAATAGCATGGAATATGGAATGGAATGGAATGGAATGAGGAATGGAATGTTGAAGGGAATGGAATGTAATGTGGAGTGGAATGTGGAATGGAATTGATCCTTGAATGGAATGGAATGCAATGTGGAATGGTTTGTGGAATGGAATGGATGGAATGTGGAATGGAATGTGGACAGGAACGGAATGGAATGTGGAATGGAATCTGGACTAGAACGTGGAATGGATAGGATATGAATGTGGAAAGGAACATGGAATGGAATGGAATGGAATGCAATGTGGAATGGAAGGGATTGGAATAGAATGGAATGCAATGTGCAATGGAATGAAATGGAATGTGGAATGGAATGGAAAGGAATGCAATGTGGAATGGAATGGAATGGAATGTGGAATGGAGTAGAATGGAATGGAATGGAATTGAAGGTTGAGTGGAATGGAATAGAATGCGGAACGGAATGAAACGGAATGGAAGGTGGAGTGGAATGGAATTGAATGTGAAGTGGAATGGAATGGAATGTGGAATGGAATGGAATGGAATGTGCAATGGAATTTGGAATTGAAAGAAAATGAATGGAATGTAATGTGTAATGGAATGGAATTCAATGCGGAATGGAATGGAATGCAATGTGTAATGGAATGGAATGGAACAGATTATGCAATGGAATGGACTGGAAGGTGGAATGGAATGTGGAATGGAGTGGAATGTGGATTGTAATGGAATGGAATGTGGAATGGAATGGAATGTTTAACGGAATGGAATGCAATGTGGAATGGAAAGGAGTGGAATGTGGAATGGAATGGAATGGAATGTGGAATGGAATCGAATGGAACGTGGAATGGAAGTTAGACTGGATTGGAATGCAATATGGAATGGAATTTGGAATGGAATGCAATGGAATGTGGAATGGAAAAGAATGGAATGGAATGTGGAATGGAAAGTGGAATGGAAAGCAATGAAATGTGCAATCAAATGTGGAATCGAAAGGAATGTGGAATGGAATGGAATGGAATGCAATGTGGAATGGAATGGAATGTGGAATGGAATGTGGAATGGAATGGAACGGAATGCAAAGTGGAATGGAATGGAATGAAATGGAATGTGGTATGGTATGGAATGGAACGTGGAATGGAATGGAATGGAAAGTGGAAAGAAAACGAACGTGGAATGGAATGGAATGGAAAGTGGAAAGAAAACGAACGTGGAATGGAATGGAATGGCATGTTGATTGGAATGGAATGCAATGTGTAACGGAATGCAGTGGAATGGAATAGAAAGTGAAATGATAGGTGGAACGGAATGTGAAATGGAATGTGGAATATAATGTGGAATGGAAAGTGGAATGGAAAGAAATGGAAAGTGGAATGGAATGGAATGGATCATGGAATGGAATGGAATGGAAAGTGGAATGGAACGTGGATTGGAACGTGGAATGCAATGTGGAATGGAATGTGGAATGTAATGGAATGTGGAATAGAATATGGAATGGAGTGGAATGGAATGTGGAATGGTATGGAATCGAATGGAATGCGGAATGAAATAGAACGGAATGTGGAATGCAATGCATTGGATAGGAACTTGGACTGGAAAGGAATGGAATGAGGAATAGAATGGAATGTGGAATGTAATGGAATCGATCGTGGAATGGAATGTTTAATGGAATGTGGAATGGAAAGTGGTATCGAATGTAATGGTATGTGGACAGGATTGGAATGGAATGTGGAATAGATTGGAATGGAATGTGGAATGGAATGGAATGGAATTTGGAATGAAATGGAATGGAATGGAATGTGGAATGGAATGGAATGTGGAATTTAATGGAATGGAATGTGGAATGGAAGGGAATGGAACGTGGAACGGAATGGAATGAAACGTGAAATGGATTGTGGAATATGAAGTGGAATGGGAAGTAATGGAATGTTGAGAAGAGTGGAATGTAATATTGAATGCAGAGTGAATAGAATGTGGAATGGAGTGAAGAATGGAATGTAAGATATTGTGAAATGGAATAGAATGGAATGGAGTGGAAAGGAATGGAATTGAATGGAATGGAATGGAATGTGGATTGGAATGGAATGGAATGTGGAGTGGAATGGAATGGAATGTGGAGTGGAAAGGAGTGGAATATGGAATGGAATGTGGAATGGAATGGAATGGAATGCAATGTGAAAGGGAACGGAATGGAACGGAATGGAAAGTGGAATGGAATGGAATGCAATTGAATGCAATGTGAAAGGGAATGGAATGCAATGGAATGGAAAGCGGAATGGAATGTAATGGAATGTGGAAGAGAATGGATTGGAATGCGGTATGGAATGGAACGGTATGTGGAATGGAATGGAATCGAATGGAATGGTATGTGGAATGGAATGGAATACTATGTGGAATGGAATGGAATGGAATGTGGAATGAAGTGTGGAAGGAAATGGAATGGAATGGAATGGCATGGATTGTGGAATGGAATGGAATGGAATGCAATCTGGAATGAAATTGAATGCAATGTGGAATGGAATGGAATGGAAGGTGCAATGGAACGTGGAATGGAATGTGGAATGGAACGTTGAATGGAATGTGGAATGGAATGTGGAATAGAATGTGGAATGGAATGTGGAATGGAAATGAATATAATGTGCAAAGGAATGGAATGGAATGTGGAATTGAATGTGGAATGGAGTGGAATGGAATGAGGAATAGAATGAGGAATGCAATGGAATGGAATGTGGAATGGATTGGAATGGAATGGAATGTGGAATGCAAAGGAATGAAATGTGGAATGGAATGCAGTGCAATGGAATGTGGAATTGAAGGTGGAATGGAATGGAATGGAATCTGGAAAAGAATATGGAATGGAATGGAATGGAATGCGGAATGGAATGGAAAGGAATGGTATGGAATGTGGAATGGAATGGAATGCAATGTGGAATGGAATGGAATGCAACGTGGAATGGAACGTGGAATGGAATGTGGAATGGAAAGGAATGGAATGTAGAATGGAATGCGGAATTGACAATAATGGAATGGAATGGAATGGAATGGTGAATGGAATTGAAAGTAATGTGGAATTGAATGTGGAATGGAATGGAACGGAATCGGGAATACAATATAGAATGGAATTGAATGGAATATAGAATGGAATACAATGGAATGTGGAATGAAATGCGGAATGGAATGTGGAATGAAATGTGGAAGGGCATTTAATGAAAAGTGAAATGGAATGTGGAATTCAATGGATTGGAATGTCGCATGCACTGTGGAATGGAAGGTGAAATGGAATGCAAGGGAATGGAAGGGAATGGAATGCGGAATGGAAAGTGGAATGGAATGGAATGGAATGTGGAAATGTATGTGGAATGTAAGGATTGGAATAAGGAATGGAATGTGGAATGGAATGTGGAATGGAATGTGGAATGGAATGTGGAATGAAACGTGGGATGGATCATGGAATTGAATGGAATGGAACTTGCAATACAGTGTGGAATGCAATGGAAGAGAAAGTGGAATGAAATGGGCAGTGGAATCGAATGGAATCTGGAATGGAAAGGAATGGAATGTGGAATTGAATGTGGAATGGAACGGAATGTAATGTGGAATGGGATGTGGAATGGATAGTGGAATGGAATGGAATGGAAGGTGGAATGGAAAGTGGACTGGAACGGAATGGAATGTGGAATGGAATGTGGAAATGTGTTTGGAATGGAACGCGGAATGGAATGGAATGGAATGTGGAATGGAACGTGGAATGGAAAGTGGAATGGAGTTTAATAGAATGTGGAATGGAAAGTGGGATGGAATGGTATGAATGTGGAATGGAATGGAATGGAATGTAAAATGGAATGTGGACTGCAAAGTGGAATGGATAGTAAAATTGAATGTGAAAAGGAATGGAATGGAAGGTGGAATGTAGCGTGGAATGGGATGGTATGGAATGTGGAACGGAATGTGGAAAGGACAATAATGCAATGTGGAATGGAACGTGGAATGGAATGTGGAATGGAATGTGAAATGGAACGGAATGGAATGTGCAATGGAATGTGTAATGGAATGTGGAATGTTACGGAATGGAATGTGGTATGGAATGTGGAATGGAGTGTGGAATTGAACTTGGAATGGAATGCAATGGAATGTGGAATGCAACGTGGAATGGCATGGAATGGAACGTGCCATGGAACGTAGAAGGGAACTTGGAATGGAATGTGGAAGTGAACGTTGCATGGAATGTGGAATGGAATGTGGAAAGGAACAGAATGGAAAGTGGAATGGAATGAGGAATTGAGTGTGGAATGGAACGTGAAATGAAATGGAATGGAAAGAGGAATGGAAAATGGAATGGAACGTGGAATGGAATAGAATGGAATGTGGAATGGAGCGTGGAATGGAATGGAATGTGGAAGGCAATGGAATGGAATGTGGAATGGAATGTGGAATGGAATGGAATGGAACTTGGAAGGGAATGTGGAATGGAATGTGGAATGCAATGTGGAATGGAATGGAATGAAATGTGGAATGAAATTTGGAATGGAATGGAATGGAATGTGGAATGGAATGGAATGGAATGTGGAATGGAATGTGGAAAGGAACGGAATAGAACTTGGAACGGAACGGAAAGTGGAATGGAACTTCGAAAGTATAGAATAGAACAAGGATTGGAATGTGGAATGGACTGTGGAATGGAAAGTGGAATGGAACGTGGAAAGGACTGGAATGGAATATGGAAAGGACTGCAATAGAACTTGGAATGCAATGTAGAATGAAAGGTGGAATGGTAGGTAGAATTGAACGTGGAATGAAATGGAAAGGAATGTGGAATGGAATGGAATGGAATCTGGAATGGAAATTAATTGAACGTGGAATGGGACTTGGAATGGAACATGGAATTCAACGTGGAATGCATGAAGGAATGGAATGTGGAATGCAATGGAATGGAATGTGGAATGGAATGGAATAGAATGTGGAATGGATCATGGAATGGAATGTGGAATGCAATGGAATGGAATGTGGAATGGAATGGAATGGAATGTGGAATGGAAAGGAATGCAATGTGGAATGGAACGTGTAATGGAACATGGAATGCAATGGAATGCAATGTGGAATGGAAAGTGCAAAGGAATGGAATGGAACATCGAATGCAACGTAGAATGGAATGTGGAATGGAAAGTGGAATGGAACGTTGAATGGAATGGAATGGAACGTTGAATGGAATGCAATGGAACGTGGATTGGAATGTGGAATGGAATGGAATGGAATTTGGAATGGAATGAAATGCAAAGTGGAATAGAAAAGAATGGAACGTGGAATGGGACGTGGAATGAAACATCGAATGTGACGTGTAGTGGAAAGTGGAATGGAATGTGGAATGGAATGGAATGGAATGGAATGGAATGGACTGGAATTTGGAATTGAATGGAATGGAATGGAATGGAATGCGGAATGCAAAGGAATGGAATGTGGAATGGAATGGAATGGAATGGAATGTGGAATGGAATGGAATGGAACGGAATGCAATGGAATTGAATGTGGATTTGAATGGAATAGAATGCGGAATGCAATGGATTAGAATGTGGAATGCAACGGAACGGAACGTGGAATGCAATGTGGAATGGAATGTGGAATGGATTATTTAATGGAATGGAATGGAATGTGGAATGAAATGGAATGGAATGTGGAATGCAAAGGGATGGACTGGAATGTGCAATTGAATGGAATCGAATGGAATGCAGTGCAGAATGCAATGGAATGGAATGTGGAATGCAATGGAATGGAATGGAATCGAATGGAATGGAATTTGGAATAAAATGGAATGCAATGGAATGGAATGTGGGTTTGAATGGAAAGGAATGTGGAATGGAATAGATAGGAATGTGGAATGCAAAGGAATGGAACGTGGAATGGAATGTCGAATGGAATGTGGAATGGATTGTTTAATGGAATGGAATGGAATGTGGAATAGAATGGAATGAAATGGAATGTGGAATGCAATGTGGAATACAATGGAATGGAATGTTGTATGAAATGTGAAATGGAATGGAACGCAATGTGGAATGGAATGTGGAATGAAATGCAATGGAAAGAAAATGGAATATGGAATGGAAAGAAATGGAATGTGGAATGGAATGTGGAATGGAATAGATTGGAATGTGGAATGAAATGTGGAATGTAATGCGGAATGTAACAGAATGGAATGTGGAATGGAATGTGGAAAGGAATGTGGAATGAAACGTGGAATGGAACGTGGAATGGAATGGAATGGAACTTGGAATAGAATGTGGAACAGAATGGAAGGGAATGTTGAATGAATTGTGTAGTGTAATGGAATGGAATGTGGAACGGAATAGAATGGAATGTGGAATGGAATGTAGAACGAAACCGAATGTAATGTGGAATGGACTTTAGTGATATGTGGAATGGAAAGTGGAATGGAATATGCAATGGATTGTGGAATGGCATGTGGAATGGAAAGGAATGGAAGGTGGAATGAAATGTGGAATGGAAAGTGGAATGTAACTAGAAATGGAATGCAATGGAATGTCAAATTGAAAGTGGAATGGAATGGAATGGAACGTGGAATGGAATGTGGAATGGAATGGAATGGAACGTGGAATGGAATGTGGAATGGAATGGAATGGAATGTGGAATGGAAAGTGGATTGGAATGTGGAATGAAACTTGAAATGGAATGGAATGGAACATGAAATGGAATGGAAAGGAAAGTGGAATGGAACCTGGAAAGGAATGAGGAATTGAACGTGGCATGAAATGTGGAATGGAATGTGCAATGGAACGGAATGGAATGAAGAATGCAATGTGAAATTGAGAGTGGACTGGAACGTGGAAAGTAATGGAATGGATTGTGGAATGGAACGTGCAATGGAAAGTGGAATGGAATGGAATGGAGTGTGAAATGGAAGGCGGAATGGAATGGAATAGAATGTGGAATGGAATGTGGAAGGGAATGTGGAATGGAATGGAATAAATTGTGCAACGAAATGTGGATGGGAATGGAATGGAATGTGCAATGGAATGGACTGGAATGTGGAATGGAATGTGGAATGGAATGGAATGGACTGGATTGAAACGTGGAATGGCATGTGAATTGGAATGCAGTGGAATGTGGAATGGAATATGTAATGGACTGTGGAATGAAATGTGTAATGGAATCTGTTACGGAATGGAATGGAATGGAATGTGGAATGGATTGTGAATTGGAATGCAATGGAATGGGGAATTTAATGTGGAATGAAATGCAGTGGAATGAGAATGGAATGTGGAACGTAATGTGGAATGGAATGTCGAACGGAATGTGGAATGGAAAGTGGAATGGAATGGAATGGAATGTGGAATCGAACATGGAATGAAATCTAATGGAACGTGGAAAGGAAAGTGGAATGGAATGCAGAATGGAATGGAAGGGAATGTGGAAAGGAATGGAATGGAATGTGGAATGGAATGTGTAATTCAATGCGGAATTGAACGTGGAAAGGAAAGTGGAATGGAGTGTGGAATGCAATGTGGAATGGAATGGAATGAAATGTGGAATGAAACGTGGATTGGAATGGAAAGGAATGTGGAATGGAATAGAATGGACTGTGGAATGGAATTTCATGGAAATTTGTATGGAACGTATATTTGAATGGAATGGGATGGAATGGAATGGAATGTGAAATGTAATGGAAAGGAATGTGGAAGGGAATATGGAAAGGAATGGAATGGAATGTGGAATGGAATGTTTAATAGAATGTGGAATGGAATGTGGAATGGAATGCAATGAAATGCGGAATGAAACATGGATGGCAATGGAATGGAAAGTGGAATGGAATGGAATGGACTGCGGAATGGAAAGAGGAATGGAATGAGTAATGGAATGTGGAATGGAATGGAATGGTTTGGAATGGAATGTGGAATGGCATGTGAGTTGGAATGCGGAATGAAATGCAATGGAATGTGGAACGAAATTCAAGGGAATGAGAATGGAACATGCCATGGAAAGTGGAATGGAATGTGGAATGGACTGCCCAATGGACTGCAGAATGCAATGTGGAATGGAATGGAAAGGATTGGAATGTGGAATGGAATGTGGAATGGAATGGAATGGAATGGAATGTGGAATGGAATGTGCAATGGAATGGAATGTGGAATGGAAAGGATTGGAATGTGGAATGGAATGTGGAATGGAATGGAATGTGGAATGGAATGTGAATTGGAATGCAATGGAATGTGGAATCGAATGTGTAATGAAATTCAATGGAATGAGAAAGGATTGTTGAATGGAATGTGGAATGCAATATGGAAAGGAATAGAATGGATTGTGGAATGAAATCTGGAATACAATGGAATGGAATGCGGAATGGAATGTGGAATTGATTGGAATGGAAACTGGAATGGAATGTGGAATGGTATGTAATGGAATGTAGAATGGAATGTGGAATAAATGTGGAATGGAACACAATGGAATGTGGAATGGAATGTGGAATGGAATATGGAATGGAATGCAATGGAAAGTGTAAAGGAATGTGAAATGGAATGTGGAATGGAACGTGGAATGTAACGGAAAGGGACGTGGAATGGAACGTGGAAAAGAATGGAATGGAACCTGGAATGGAATGGAATGCAATGTGGAATGGAATGGAAAGGAATGTGGAATGGAATGTGGAATAGAATGTTGAATGGAAAGCGGAATTTAATGGAATGGAATGTGGAATGGTATGGAATGGAATGTGGAAAAAAATGTGGAGTGAAATGCAATGGAATGTGGAATGGAAAGGAATGGAATGTGGAATGGAACGCAATGGTATATGGAATGGAGTGCAGATTGGAATGTGGAATGGAACAGAATGGAATGTGGAATGGAATGTTGAATCAAAAGTGGAATGGAATGTAATGGATTGTGGAATGGAATGTGTGATTGAATGGAATGGAAGGTGGAATGGAATGTGGAATGAAATGTGAGTGGAATGGAATGGAATGTGGCATGCAATGTGAAATGGAATGTCAAATAGAATGGAATGGAATGTCAAATGTAATGTGGAATGGAACGTGAAATGGAATGTGGAATGGAATGTGGAATGGATTGTGGAAAGTATCGTGGAATTGAACGTGGAATAGAATGGAATGGATTGTGTAATGGAATGTGGAATGGAATGCAATGGAGTGTGGAATGCAATGTGGAATGGAACGGAATGTAATGTGGAATAGAATGTAGAATGCAAAGAGGAATGGAAAGTGAAAAGGAATGTCGAAAGAAATGGAATGAAATGTGGTATGGAATGTGGAATGGAGTGTGGAATGGAAAGTAGTGGAATTCGTAATGCAATTTGGAATGGACTTTCATGGAAAGTGGAATGGACTTTAATGAAATGTGGAATGGAAAGTGGAATGGATTGTGGAATGGATTGTAGAATGAAAGGTGGACTGCATCGTGGGATTGAATGGAATAGAACTGGCAATAGAATGTGGAATGGAATGGAAGGGAATGTGCAATGGAAAGTGGAGAGGAATGGAATGGGATGTGGAATGGAATGGAATGCAATGTGGAATGGAATATAGAATGGAAAGGAATGTAATGTGGAATGGAATGTGGAATAGAATGTGGAATAGATAGTGGAATGGAATGGAATGGAATGTGGAATGGAATGTGGATTGGAAGAGAATGGAATGTGGAATGGAATTTGGAATTGAGGGTGGAATGGAACGTGGAATGGAATGGAATGGAATGTGTAATTGAACGTGGAATGGAACGTGGAATGTAATGCAATGGAATGTGGAATGGAAAGTGGAATGGAATGGAATGGATTGGAATGTGGAATGGAATGGAATGGAATGTGAAATGGAATGTGGAATGGAAAGTGAAATGGAATTTTTAAAGGAATTGAATGGAGTCTGGAATGGAATGTGGAATGGACTGTGGGATGGAATGGAATGGAATGCTGAATGGAATGTGGAATGGACTTTAATGGATTGTGGAATGGAAAGTTGAGTGGAATGTGGATTGGATTGTGGAATGCATCGTGGAATTGAATGGAATGGAATGTGGAATGGAACATGAAATGGAATGGAATGGAACATGGAATGTAACGTGGAATACAACGTGGAATGGAACGTGGAATTGAACGTGGCATGGAATGTGGAATAGAATGTGGAATGGAACGGAATGGAACGTGGAATTGAATGTGGAATTGAGTGTGGAATGGAACGTCGAATGGAATGGAGTGCTATGTGGAATGGAACGCGAAATGGAATAAAATGGAATGGAATGGAATGTGAAATGGAATGGAATGGAATCTGGAATGGAATGTGGAATGGCATGGAATGGAATGTGGAAGGGATTGTGTAATGGAATGTGGAATGTAATGTGGAATGGAATGGTAAGAAATATGAAATGAAACGTGGATTGGAATGGAATGGAATGCGGAATGGAATGGAATGGAATGTGGAATTGAATGTGGAAAAGAACTTAATGGATAGTGGAATGGAATGTGGTATGGAATGAAATGTAATAGAATGTAATGTGGAATGGAATGGAATGGAATGGAAAGGAATGGAACGTGGAATGGAGTGTGGAATGGAATGAGGAATGGAATCTGTAATGGACTGGAATGGAATGTGGAATGGAATGGAATGTGGAATAGAATGCAATGGAATGGAAAGCGGAATGGAATGTGGAAAGTAATGTCGAATTGAATGGAATGGAATGAGGAATCTAATGAAATGGTATGTGGTATGGAATGGAATGGAATGTGGAATGGAATGGAAGATTGGATGGAATGGAACGGAATGTGGATTTGAATGCAATGGAATGTGGAATGGAATGTGGAATGTAATGGAATCGAATGTGGAATGGAATTCAATGAAATGGTATGGAATGTGGAAAGAAATGGAAGGGATTACGTAATGCCATGTGGAATGGAACATAGAATAGAACATGCAATGGAATGTGGAATGCAATGGAAAGGGATGTGGAATGGAGTGTGGAATGCAATTGGATGGAATGTGGATCGGAAAGAAATGGAATGAGGAAAGGAATGGAATCCTATGGAATGTGGAATGGAATGGAATTTAATGAAATTGAATGTGGAATGAAATGGAATAGAATTTCGAATGGAACAGAATGGAATGTGGAATGGAATGAAATGGAATTTGGAAAAGAAGGGAATGGAAAGGAATGTGGAATGAAATGTAATGGAATGGACTGGAATGCGGAATGGAATGCAAAGGAATGTGAAATGCAATGGAATGGAATGGAAAGTGGAATGGAATGGAATGGAATGTGGAATAGAATGGAATGGAATGTTGATTGAAATGTGTAATGGAATGGAATGGAATGTGGAATGGAATGTGGAATGGAATGTGGAATGGAATGTGGAATGGAATGGAATGGAATGTGGAATGCACTGTGGAATGGAATGCGAAACGGAGTGAAAAGGAACACGAAATGTAATGGAATGGAACATGAAATGCAATGGAATTGAACGTGGAAAGGAACGTTGAGTAGATCTTGAAATGGAATGTGGAGTGGAACGTGGAATGGAACGTGTACTGGAATGGAATTCAAATTGGAATGGAATGTGGAATGGAACGGAGAGGATTGTGGAATGGAATTTGGAATGGAATGTGGAATGCAATGGAAAGGAATGTGGAATGGAATGGAATGCAGAATGGAATGGAATGGAATGTGGAATGGAATGAAATGGAATGAGGAATGGAATGTGGAACAGAATGGAATAGAATGTGCAATGGAAAGTTGAATGGAACGTGGAATGGAATGTGGACTGGAATGTGAAATGGAATGTGGAATAGAATGTGGAATGGAATGGCATGGAATGTTGAATGGAATGGAATGCAAAATGAAATGGAATGTCGAATGGAATGTGAAATGGAATGTGGAATGGAACGCGAATCGGAATGAAAAGGAACGTGGAATGGAATGGGATGGAACACGGAATGCAATGGAATGGGAAGTACAATGCAACGTGGAATGGAACACGTTATTCAACATGGAATTGAAAGTGGAATGGAATATGGAGGGAATGTGGAATGCAATGGAATGGAATGTGGAATAGAATGTGGAATGGAATGGAATGGACTGTGGAATGGAATGAGGAATGGAATGGAATGGAATGTGGAAATGCATGTGGAATTTAAAGTGGAATGGAATGTGGAATAGAACCGAATGGAATGTGGAATGGAATGTGCAGTGTAATGGAATGGAAAGTGGAAGGGAATAGGGAATGCAATGGAATGGAATGTGGAATGGAATTTGGAATGGAAAGTTGAAAGGAATGGAATGGAATGTGGAATGGAATGTGGAGTGGAATGGAATGGATGGTGGAATGGATTGAAATGGAATGAGGAACGGAATGTGGAACCGAATGGAATGGAATATGGAATGGAATGTCGAATGGAATGTGGAATGGAATGTCAAATGGAATGGAATGGAATGTGAAATGGAATGTTGAATGGAAAGTGCAATGGAATGGAATGGAACGTGCAATGAATAGTGGAATGGAACGCAGAATGGAACACGGAATGGAATATGGAATGGAATGTGGAATGGAATGGAATGGAATGTGGAATGGAATGGAATGGAATGTGCAATGGAATAGAGTGGAATGTGGAATGGAAATTGGACTGGAATAGAATGCAATGTGGAATGGAATGTGGAATGGAATGGAATGCAATGTGGACTGGAATGTGGAATGGAATGTGGAATGGAATGGAATAGAATGTGGAATAGAATGGAATGGAATGGAATTTGGAATGGAATGTGGAATGGAATGGAATGTGGAATGTAATGTGGAATGAAATGAGGAAAAGAATGCAATGGAATGTGGACTGGAATGGAATGGAATGTGGAATGGAATGGAAAGTGAAGTGGAATGTGGACTGGAATGTGAAATGGAATTTGGAATGGAATGTGGACGGGAATGTGGAATAGAGTGAAATGAAACGTGGAAAGGAATGGAATGGAATGTGGAATAGAATAGAATGGAAAGTGAAATGGAACGTGGAATAGAACGTGGAATGGAATGTTGAATATAATTTGGAATTCAATGGGATAGTATATGGAATGGAATGTTGAATGGAATGGAAAGGAATGTGTAATGGAATGTGGAATGGAGCGGAATGTAATGTGGAAATTAATGTGGAATGGAACGTGTAATGGAATGTGGAATTGAATGTGAAATGGAATGGAATGGAATGAGGAGAGGAATGCGGAATGGCACGTGGAATGGAACGTGGAAACGAATGTTGAATGGAAAGGAAAGGAATGTGGAAAGGAATGTGTAATGGAATTTGTTATGGAATGGAATGGAATATGAAAGGGAATGTGGAGTAGAATGGAATGGAATAAGGAATGGAATGCAATGGAATGTGGAATGGAATGTGGAATGGAATGAAGAATTTAATGTGGAATGGAATTTGGAATGGAAAGGAATGTAATGTGGAATGGAATGTGGAATGGAAACTGCAGTGGAAAGTGGAATGGAATGGAAAGGAGTGTGGAATGGAACGTGAAATGGAATGGAAGGGAACGTGGAATGGAATATGGTATGTAACATTTAATGGAACGTGGAATGGAATATTTAATGTAATGGAATGGAATGTGGAATGGAATGTGGAATGGAATGGAATGGAAAGTGGAATAGAATGTGGAATGGAATGGAATGGAATGTGGAATAGAATATGAAATAGAAAGTGGAATGGAATGTGGAATGGAATGTGGAATGGAATTGGGAAGGAAAGCTGGAATGGAATGGAATGTGAAATGGAAGGGAATGGAAAGTGGAAAGGAATGTGGAATGGAATGCAATTGAATGTGGAATGGAACGGAACAGAATGTGGAATAGAATGTGGAATGGAATGTGGAAAGGAATGGAATGGATTGTGGAATAGAATGGAATGGAGTGATATAGAATGTGAAATGGAGTGTGGAATGGAATGTGGAATTGAATGTGGAATGCAATGGAATCGTTTGTGGAATGGAATGGAATGGAATGTGGAATGTACTGTGGAATGGAATGGAATGGAATGTGGAATGGAATGGAATGGAATGTGGAATGTAAGGAATGGAATGTGGAATTGAATGTGGAATGGAATGTGGAATTGATTGTGGAATGGAATGGAAAGGAATGAGGAATAGAATGTGGAATGCAATGGAATGGAAAGCAGAATGGAAAGGAATGGAATGGAATGTGGAAAGGAATGGAATGGAATTTGGAATTGAATGTGGAGTGGAATGGAATGGAATCTGGAATAGAATACGGAATGCAATGGAATGGAATGCGGTAAGCAAGGGTATGGAACGTGGAAAGGAATGGAATGCAATGTGGAATGGAGTGGAATGGAACATGGATTGGAACGTGGAATGTAATGAGGAATGTGGAATTTAACGTGGAATGGACAGGAATGGAATGTGGAATGGAATGTGGAATGGAATGGAATGGAAAGGAATTTGGAATTTATTGGAAAGGAATGGAATGTGTAATGCAACGGAATGGAATGGAATGGAATGCGGAATGGAATGTGGAATGGAAAGTGCAATGGAATGTGGAACGGAATGTGGAATGAAGTGTGGCATGGAATGGATTGGAATGTGGAATGGAAGATGTAAAGAATGTGGAATGGAATGGACTGACACGTCAAATGGAATGTGGAATGGAAAGTGGAATGAAAGGTGGAATGAAACGTGGAATGGAATGGAATAGATGCTGGAAAGAAATGTGGAATGGAAAGTGGAATGGAATGGAATGTGCAAAGCATTGTAATCGAATGTTGAATGAATTGTGGAATGGAATGTGGAATGGAATGGAATGGAATGGAATGGAATGTGGAATGCAATGGGATGGAATGTGGAATGTAAGGAATGGAATGTGGAATTGAATGTGGAATGGAATGTAAAGGTATGAGGAATAGAATGTGGAATGTAATGGAATGGAAAGCAGAATGGAAAGGAATGGAATGGAATGTGGAAAGAAATGGAATGGAATTTAGAATTGAACGTGGAGTGGAATGGAATGAAATCTGGAATAGAATGTGGAATACAATGGAATGGAATGCGGAATGCAATGGTATGGAACGTGGAAAGGAATGGAATGCAATGTGGAATGGAGTGGAATGGAACATGGATTGGAACGTGGAATATAATGTGGAATGTGGAATTTAACTTGGAATGGACAGGAATGGAATGTGGAATGGAATGTGGAATAGTATGGAATGGAATGGAATGTGGAATGTATTGGAATGAATGGAATGTGGAATGCAATGGAATGGAATGGAATGGAATGCGTAATGGAACGTGGAATGGAAAGTGCAACGGAATGTGGAACGGAATGTGGAATGAAGTGTGGCATGGAATGGAATGGAATGTGGAATGGAAGATGGAAAGGAACGTGGAATGGAATGGACTGACACGTCGAATGGAAGGTGGAATGGAAAGTGGAATGAAAGGTGGCATGAAATGTGGAAAGGAATGGAATAGAAGTTGGAAAGGAATGTGGAATGGAATGTGGAAAGGAATGCACTGGAATGTGCAAAGTATTGTAATCGAATGTTGAAAGAATTATGGAATGGAATGTGGAATGGAATGTGGAATGGAATGGAATGGAATGGAATGGAATGTGGAATGCAGTGGAATGGAATGTGGAATGGAATGGAATGGAATGTGGAATGGAATGTGGATTGTAATGCAATGTGTAATGGAATGTGGAATGGAGTGGAATGGAATGTGGAATGGAATGTGTAATGCAATGTGGAATGGAATGTGGAATGGAATGGAATGGAATGTGGAATGGAAAATGGAATGGAATGGAATGGAATGTGGAAGGGAATGTGGTATGGAATGTGGAATGAAATGGAATGGAATGTGGAATGGAATGTGGAATGGAATGTGGAATGGAATGAAATGGAATGTGGCCTGGAATGTGGAATAGAATGTGGAATGGAAGGTGGAATGCAATGTGGAGTGGCATGTGGAATTCAACGGAATGGATCATGGAATGGAATGTGGAATGGAATATGGAATGAAACGTGTTATATAACGGAATGGAATGTGGAATGGAACGTGGAATGGAATGAAATTGAATGTGGAATGGAACGTGGAGTGGAAAGTGGAATGAAACTTGGAATGGAATGGAATGGAATGGAATGTGGAATGGAATATGGAAAGGAACATGTTATGGAATATGGAATAGAACGGAATGGAAAGTAGAATGGAATGTGAAATGGAATGTGGAATGGAATGGAATGGAATGTG